>NC_092388.1:57460320-58714921 GCF_030028105.1 Mobula birostris
GATAGATCCTTGTTATCAGAAATGTATTGACAACACACCAATGTGCCCTTATTGGTGTATGTTATACCAGGCTTCCTCGCAGTATGATCAAAACAAGCTTGCCTCTAACTGTAATTACAGCAGACCGTGGGCTATGAATAAAAGAAGCCAGACACCCACTTTGGGAAAGCTCAAAGTGCAGGAGCATTTGAGTTATGAATGTTTCACACGGGTGGGTGATCTCTTGGTTGGACATTTCAGTGGTAACTGTGCTGAGACTTGGGATGTAACCCCAGGCCAGAGATACAAGACAGGTACCCCTCCGCTCAATGGTGCACTGGATGCCCAGACCATCCCGTTAGCAGATACCTGGTGGCTCTGTGGGAAGGAGGGAGGTCTGAGATCCACGCTCCCCCTCGGTTGGACAGGTACATGTACACGAGTTATGCTGATCAAGAAGTTGTAGTATCCCCTGAAGTACAATTTGAAGCTCCGAAGCAGCAGATACTGCGGCGGAAGAGGCGAAAATATGAACTTGATCCAACAGTCCAAATTGACAGTATAGGACAGCCGAGAGGTATACCTAACGAGTTTAAGGCAAGAAATGAGATTGCTGCGGGCTGGGAAGCACTTATACCTGTGATAGGGGTTAGTAAAAATGTTGAATGGATAAATTATATATATTATAATCAACAGAGATTCATTAACTACACCGATGATGCACTAGAGGCCTTGGGGCAGCAGCTAGATGCAACCAGTAGAGTGGCGTGGCAGAATAGACAGGTACTAGACTGGCTATGGGCAGAGAAAGGAGGGGTCTGTGTAATGTTTGGGGAACAATGCTGTACTTTTATACCGAATAACACTAGTCCGGAGGGATCGTTTACCAGAGCAATGAATAAACTGAAAAATCTAAGAAAGGAAGTTAAACAAAATGCAGGGTTCGGACACCAGTTCTTTGACTGGTTAAATAGTAAACTAGGAGGATGGGGAGCATGGCTGACCAAGATTGCAGTAACCATTGGTATTGTATTGCTAAGCTGTGTGATCATTCTGTGCTGTTTTCTTCCATGCCTCAAGTCGCTTGTAGTGTGTGCTGCAATGAAACGGTTTCCGATGTTCCTGGAAATTGTTGGGTTGAGCCCTATGACACACAAGACGAACAGGAGAGAGATGAAATATGTGGGGATTAGGCTGTGAAGGCTCCTGAGTCTTTTTCCCTGTCTCCGTTACGAAGGGACGGGTTTTTGGCTCAGCGGCCTAGGGAGTTAGGGAGAGAACACTTTGAGTCTTAAGCACAGGAAACTATAGTTTAACCCAAATTTGGGAGTAAATGCGTGGCTTTATTTGAGCTTTTGTGCATAGACTCTCAGTCCTCTCTCTCTCTGTATGAGACCCTGTGGGTCTCAAAGGGAGGATTATGTTGGAAAATGTAAATGCATACATTGTATTTTCTATGTATTACAGTATTTACTCAACAGTATTTCAGTATTTACTCAAATGCACACATTATATTTTCTATATTTACTATGTAACCACTGCTAGCTGAATAGAGGGTATTCACTATGTAGCCATGACTTTTGACCTAATCACTATTAATTCAGGAAGAGAACTAGAATGAAGCCAAGTAGGAAGATAACGGTGGCGAGTAAGGTAATGAAATATGTGGCAGTATGTCAAAACAAGACCAATTAAGAAATAACTGTGGTTAGGGATGAGGGGACACCTGGTCTAAAAAGTAAACTAGGACATAATTAAATTGGGGAGTAAAACAATAGTGGAAGGTCGAGAGCGGATGCATTGATGATATGTGATCACAGGCCGTCTGGATATGATCATGTAGCTAAGATAGGAGATTGCTATAAAAAATGCTGTGTACAAGCCTCGATGGGCAGTCAGCTACTAGCTTTCTGATTGTCTCAGCTTTGATTTGCAAATTAAAGTTTAAAACGTCTTGAAGGATTTTCTGCGTCTCCTTGTTGTTTGTAAGAAACGAGAAACCACGACAGCCCACAATGCTGTGCCCACCTTCTAACCCACTCCAAGATCAATGTAACCCTTACCCCACAGTCCTCCATCTTTCTTTCATTCACGTGGCTATCAAAGTGTCTAAAATGTCGCTAATGTTATCTGTCTCTACCACCACCCTCCACTCTCTGTAAAAAACCCTACCTCTGACGTCCTCTCTATACTTTCCTTCAATCACCTTAAATTTATGACCTCTTGTATTAGCTATTTCCACCCTGGGAAAAAGTCGCTGGCTGTCCATTCTAAATATGCCTCTTACCTTACACACCTCTATCAAATCACCTCATCCTGTTTTGCTTCAAAGAGAAAAGCCCTACCTAAGAAATGCTCACTAATCCAGTCAGCATCCTAGCAAATCTCAGCATCGTCCTAAAACTTCCTCATCCTTCCTATAAAGGGGTGACCTGAACTGAACGCAATACTCCATGCTCTAACCAGAGTCTTACAGAGCCGCAACATTACCTCCAGCTCTAAAACTAAAACCCCTGACTAATGAAGACCAACACACAGTACGACTTCCCAACCACCTGATAAACTTTGAGAAATCTATGGATGCAGACCCCCAAGATCCATTTCTCCACATTGCTCAGAATCTTGCCATTAACTATACACCTTCAAGTTCAACCTTCCAAGACATTATCACTCCATACGTCACTTCTCAGTCCAGCTTTGCATCCTATTTATCTCCCATTGTAACCTACCATAGCCTTCCACACTATCCACACCACCACCAACCTTTGTGTCATCTGCAAACTTACTAACTCACCCTTCCACTTTCTCATCCAAGTCACATTATAAAAATCCTGAGAAACAGGGGTACCAGAACAGATACATGTGGACCTCTAGGCAGAATGTGCTCCATCTATTACAATCTGTAGGCAAGCCAGTTCTGAATCCAGGCACACCTTCCGACTTTCTGAATGAGCCTACCGTGGGGAATCCTGTTAAACACCTTACTAAAATTCATAAACACCACATCCACTACTCTACATTCATCCATTTGTTTTGTTACTTCCTCAAAGAATTCAATCAGACTCATGAGGCATGACTTGCCCCTCACAGAACCAAACTGACTGCCCCAGTTAATCTATGCTTCTCCAAATGCAGTTAAATCCTATCTCAAAGAATCCTCTCCTTTAGTTGCCTCACCCCTGATCTGCCACCCTCCAATCTTCTAGTACTACTCCTGTGACCAGCAAAGACACAAAGATCATCACCAAAGGCACAGCAATCTCTTTTTTGTCTTGCTTCCTATTGTAGTCCTGGGGATTGATCCATCTTAATGTTTTTCAAATGTATCAGCCCATTCTCTTTCTTAACATAAACATGTTCCAGCATTTCAGCCTGTTTTACGCTGTTCCTCACACTCATCAAGGTCCTATCTCTCGTGGATACTGAAGCAAAGTATTCATTAATGACCTCACTGACCTCTTCCAACTCACCAGGCACGTTTCCTCTTTTATCCTTGATTGGTTCTACCTTCATTCTCGTCATCCTCCTATTCTCCACATACATGTACAATGACGGTGTTTCTTAACCCTACTCGCCAAGCCTTTTTTATGTCCCTTTCTAGCCTCTAAGTCCCTTCAAGTTCAAGTTTAATTGTCAACCATATATGAATTCAGCCAAATGAAACAGAATTCCTGCAGAGCCAAGTTGCAAAGCACAGTACCGATATTTGTACACAGCACGAAGCACATATAAAATTGCAGTAAACATACAGTCACACAAAATACAGGTGTCCCCCACTTTTCTAACATTCGCTTACGAAACCTGTTACGGAAAAAAAATCAGCGCAAGATAAAAGGCAGCGCGCACCCCGAGCAGCCGCTCTCCCCTGGATTCGCGCCGGCATTGCTTAACCAGGTGCCTGTGAACAGCCGTTTGCAAGATGAGTTCTATGGTATTGGGAAAGCCTGAAAGAACTTGTAAGGGTGTTACACTTAGCGTAAAACTAGACATAATTAAGCCTTTCGATCGTGGTGAACGAAGTAAGGACAAAGTGAGTTTGGCTTGTGCAAGCTGATGAACATGATGTTGAAGAGATTTTGGCATCCCATGACCAAGAACTGACAGATGAAGACCTAATGCAATTGGAAGAATCGAAACTGAATGAGTAATGAAAAAGTACGACTTTAATTTTGAAAGGGTACGTCGGTTTAGGGGATATTTGCAGGATGGTTTGAGTCCTTACAAAGAACTGTGTGATAGAAAAATGTGTGAGGCTCAGCAGTCAAGCAAGCCTTCCACATCAGCCACAGCAAACGACGAACCTTGACCTTCGACATCGAGGCGGGCAGAGGTAGAAGATGACTTGCCTGCCCTAATAGAAACAGACGATGACGAGATGACACCCCAGTGTCCCACCACTCCAACCCCCAGGCCACGAACAGATACCGATTCACGGAGAATGCAACGGTAGCCAGGAGGCACACAGCACATCTTTAAGAAAAAAGCCGAAATAAGCATGCTAATTAATTAGGTGCCACCAACAATTACGTGCCAGGCTGCACCCCTGCACGCTTCGCGGCAATGTATCGCTTGGCGGCCTGGAGGGTGGGGGTCACTGCACCATCTCAACCTGCGATGACTCAGTCTAACACACCATCATCCATGTGCTTAATGTCTTCCCGATTCCTGTAAGTGATACTACACTGTACATACATTATTTCTACTTTATATTGGCTGTGTATTTTGACGTGTTATTTGGTATGATTTGGCAGCTTCATAGCTTAAAGGTTACTGGAGAGCGCTTGCACCGTGTTGTTGCCAACAGCGCCTCCGTGAGATTTTCAGTAATGATTGTGGAAAAGTATTTCTACTTTATATAGGCTGTGTATTTATTCCTGCTTTTATTATATGTTACTGTTATTTTAGGTTTTATGTGTTATATGGCATGATTTGGTAGGTTATTTTTGGGTCTGCAAACACTCACAAAATTTTCCCATATAAATAAATGGTAATTGCTTCTTCGCTTTATGACATTTCGGCTCACGAACCGTTTCACAGGAATGCTCTACCTTCCGATGGCGGGGGAAACCTGTATAGCCCAAGTCCAAGAACAAGCAGTTCTCAGCAATCTGCAAATGTACACACACAATCCAGCTTATCTTCCACTGAGCAAATACTGGACAGCAGCAATGATGGGAGGGGCTAGCCCCCAATCCAACACTGGCGTTGCACTACATTGCCTCTGGCATCTCCTCTCCTGGGCTTCTGCAGCAGGAAAGCCCATGGCTTGAGGCCTAATCCTGGCTGCAACTGAGGCCACTCAGCTCCCCCACTGTCTGGCTCTTCAATAAACAAGGGAAATCAACTTTACGTTTCCAATGTCCAACAGGCTCTTGCAATTGCAAGAGTAATGTCTAAGACAATCACTCACTGTTAGATTGCACACTATCTTCAAACTGTTGTCTTTCTGTAGCAGGCAGTAACACCATTCGCATCATCTCACTCGCTCCAACAAGCAGCTCACTGATGGAGTAGACCTGCCGTACTTGAAGTTCTTAATGTCCAACATTTTCTTGTGATCGTAAAATAGTTTTAAAAAAAGACAAAAGCACCTTTGGTTAGCCCCGGAGAGGCTGCTACACCTGAATACATTGCCACCTTACCATCTTAAGCTCTTTTCTGGCTACCTTGTAATTCTCTAGAGCCCTGTCTGATCTTTGCTTCCTGAACCTTAAGTATGATTCTTTCTTCCTCTTGACTAGATGTAAAACCATGGTTGTCTGATTCTTTCTCTGTCTTTGTGGGTCAAAGCTACCCGATGCATCGCTCCCTGACCATCCTCCATATTTCCATTGGGCATTTCCAAGTCTATCTGCCTAACCATGAAATCAGATGTTTTGTCAACTGCTCATATAACAAAGCAGTTCTTCCCTGGTGATGGAAGACCCAGGGAGCATTCAAGCTTGCATGTTTGGTTAGAAATAACATTTGTGCCACACTAGTGTGAAACAACAACCATTCCTAATATCACTTTTGCTAGGCATTATCATTGCCAAATTACCCACCAACACCTTTTTGGTCAACAATAACCAGAAACTTAATTGTAGGACAGCCAGATGCAATAAGTCTCAAGATCGCAGTTTTCTGTACGAAGGAACAATTTGCACTCATCTGGCCATTCAAGCTCCAAAAGTGCTACAGCTCAACACCACTATTCTACATGACTACTGCATAGTTAGATCGGATCCTGTCACAATTAACAGGGCTTTTTTGATATCTGGCCAATCAGAATACCTGATTTACCTTTTCTGACACAGCGTATTTGAGTACAAATGAGGTTTCTTCATAAAGCACATCACTACAAAGCCACGTTGACATGTTGCCCTTAGGTTCTCTTCTCCATGACATCCTACTCCTTCAAACCCACACTTGAGCCACAAGCTTTGAGGACTTTTCCAATAACTCAAATCTTCATTTGTTTTAAGAAAACATTTATGAATACTCAAATAATCAAGGACAAGTTTGACTGAGCTCTTCATATTAACTGAATTGAAATTGAAAACTACAACAATCTGGTTAGGACAAGTGGGCACAAACAGTAGGGAAACCAGACTGATGAAAAAGTAAATTCCAGTACACAACTCTTGAGAAGTTCAAGAGTTTTTCTGCTCACTTATTTAATTCTAATGGAACTACATAAATGTGACATTTTAAGCCTCCCGTTAATATAAACAACAATCAACAACTGATCTCACTTTGTTACCAACAGGAATTCTGCAGATGCTGGAAATTCAAGCACTTTATTACCGATGACTTCAACTACTCAAATATCCTTCAGGCAAGCCTTTGCTATATTCTACTCTCTGTTAACCCTGAATTCATCAAAACTCTGCCACCCATATTCTAACTTTTGCTTCCCCATTTAATCACCACATTCCTGCCTGTACCAACCTATCATTGCTCAAGGTCCAGCAATGCCTCTCTGACCTGACTCCTTCCCATCTCTGTAACCTCCAGCCTCCTTTCCTTTCTGCTTCCTTCTGGTTCATTGTCTCCTGTACTTCCCTGACCTAAATACAGCCCCTAAACAGCAATCATTACAATCTAGTCACAAAAGACTCCGCAGATGGTGGAAATGCTGTTGCTCATCATTAGAATCTAACTTACTGTGTAAATTCTTCATCATAGATAATTGATTCTCTAATTTCAAATATTGTAATAATCAGGGAAAATGTTGTCATTTAATCCACAATTTAAAATCAAGCCATTACTTTAAAACCTTGTCAAAAAGTTAAGAATCAACAATTAACAGTACAGCATTGAAATGGAAACAACTTGATCCTACCACTTTTCCTCCAAAGATACATATGGTGAAGCAGATGATGATATCCATGATTTTCAAAAAGAATTCAAAACATTTTCATAAATCAGCTTTATGCATTGATATCAGTGAAGCAGAATAAAGTGGTAATGTTTTGAATAAATTAAATTGCAAACTACTGCAGTATGCCTTAATAACATATACAAAAATAGTTATGAACCCTTGTTTTGAATGGACTCTCAAATGGAAGTCTTCTGTATGTATTCCCTATGTTCTCTACTCTCTTTATGTCTATGCTTTTCAGTTCATTCTCAATTTTAAAGACATCTTCCAAGTCCTATTTTTGATTAAATCCAGTACCCCTTTGGGGCAGTGAAATAAATACTTTACCTTTTGCTGTCTGAACAGTTCCATTTTTCTTCTTCTTTTTTCCTTCAGCAAGACTTTGTCCCTGAAATGATTTTAAAGAACAATTAAAAGTTATAATTTATTTATATCAAAGCTTAAGTGTACGTACTAGTTACTGTGATGTTATACAACTGGAAAAGGCTCCCACTCACAATGCAGCTTCCCCTACATCAGAGAAGCCAAACACAGATTGGGAGGAACTACATTCAGTGCACAGGGTGACCCCGAGCTTCCTGTTGCCTGCTATTGTAATTGTCCTACCGGTCTGGGACTCCTCCACTCTTGAGGCCCAATGCAAGCTTGGGGAACTGCACCTTGTATTCTGTCTGGGCATATTGCAGTTTTTAGAACCCAATATTGAATTCTATAACATAAGGTAACTTGATTTCTCTGTATCCAGTTATCTGTGATATTGGCTCAGCTTATTTCCCCCTTTCTATCTCTCTAGGAGAAGAGGACATGTAGTCTGACCTGTTGGGCATATATTCCTGCTCTGCATTTCACAACTCCTACATTCTCACTAACTGCTTGCATTCACCAGATAACTCTATTTACAACACATCTCCATGGTCACCCTGGTTTTACCCTATCAGAGACACCCACCCTCCTTGCAGCCCTACAAGCTGCCTTTGTCTCCTTCCTAATTCTGATGTCTTCAACCGAAAACATTAACTGTGTTTCTCTAACCTGTTCACTAATTTCCATTTTTAAAATATCTTTTAAACACTATAATTGTACCTATCAAGACCACTTCCTTGCCCCCATCATATACCCACCCCTCAGCCCCCCTTTAACCTAATCCTAACCTTAAATTGTGATAGATATTCACTGCCCTGGAACAGATCTCATGCTTAAGCTTCTTTTTCTAAACAGCAGCTGCCACTTGAAAGATCACAAATGGATGTAAGTAAACTTCCAACTAACAGTTTGCTTAGTGCCTGGCTGAAAAAGGAAATCAGTCTTCAGATGTATATGGACAACAACAATCAGCATGAAATTAAAAAAAAAACTCACCATAGAACAGCTTTACAAACAAGCTCTGTATTTTGAAGATGCCTTGCCTATAAAGAGTCGCTGCACCTGCTTTATTATTGCTCAAGTGTAGAGTAAAAGATAATGGGTTGTTTAATTTGGATTGTTTCAAACAAACTGACTCTTAACTTGCTTAGTTCAAGACAACTTGCAGAACAGATGGATATTTAGCATATTTGATATTGAGCAAATCAAATATCTTCATAAGTTGTGAGCTGTATGTACTCAGAAGGTAGTTTTACATCATTAATGGTAGCTAGCTGAGATCTGTGTCTCCAAAAATGCTTTTAGGCTGTTTGTGTTGAAAGGATATCTGAGGAAATATATGTATCCAAAGCCACCCAAATGGGAGAAAATACTATACATGTAGAGAGCAGTTTAGGCTCATTAGGAATGGGGTAAAGAACATCAAGAACCATGGAAGAAACAGAGGGTGAATTTGAATTCATTCCTCCAGCTTCAGTTTCTGCAACGTTACTATACCTTTTTAGCTTATAGGTATTTTACTGTGTTTTGAAAATCCTCCGAGTTTAAGAAATCCTTTGTGTGTTAGAAATCCTTTATGCCTAAGAAATGTTTTTGTGCTTAATGATGTGTGCTTTAGAAATGGTTTGCAATTTGGAAATATGCAAGATAGAAATCCTCTGAGAATTTTAAATGTGTTTTAAGGACTTTCTGGATTTAAACTTGTATCACTATAAATAAATTGACTGTGTTTTAATAGTGAGAGTACCCGTTTATCGGATAGTGCTTAAGGTCTTTGTTTCAGTTTATAACTTTGTAATCAGCAAACCCAATACCATCACCTCTAGTTTTAGACTGCTCTGGGGAAAAGCATGTGGCCTTCCACCTTATGTCCATAACCTCATGAGTTTATAAACCTCGATAAAGTCAACCTCAACCTCCTTTGCTCACGGGGATAAACAGTCCCAGTCTATCCGGGCTCTAAATGGTTAACAGTACCAGTAAATAAACGTGTTGTGTCCTTGAGCAAGGCACTTAATCACACATTGCTCTGCGACGACACTGGTGCCAAGCTGTATGGGTCCTACTGCCCTTCCCTTGGACAACATCAGTGTCATGGGGAGGGGAGACTTGCAGCATGGGCAACTGCCAGTCTTCCGTACAACCTTGCCCAGGCCTGCGCCCTGGAGAGTGAAGACTTTCCAGGCGCAGATCCATGGTCTTGCAAGACTAACAGATGCCTTTAATATAATTTAACACCGTGGATGTACATAGACTGAACGACACTATGAAAGTGAAGTGAACCTTGTACTGTTTCATTCGTTTCTGTCACATTTTTACCAATAAAGTTATTTATGTATGGCGTGATCTGCCTGGGTAGCATGCAAACACGTTTTTCACTGTATCTCGGTACGTGTGACAATAATGAAACAGTTCCAACAATAAACCAATTACACTTTTTGAAGTAAACGTGTTTAAGCCACAGGGGCTGCACTGTGGCTTAAGAACATTGCAGGACCGGCATGTTGATGTTGCCTGGGGGGTCAGCACAAAGCCCCGGGTTTCAGCCGGACACTCCGCCGTGGATCCAAGTCTCCGGCCGGGGACCCAGGCCCACCTTACCTCCGCACACTCTCTAGCGCCGCTTTCACGTTCCTCTCGGCCTTTTCCCGAGCGCTACTGAACGCCACCTCATCGGGGGCATCATCTTCTTCCCCGTGGCTGGATTCAGCTGACATTTCCACCGACTCTATCTCCCGCACCGGGCGCTTCGGCGCCATCTTCAATGACGTGGATCACAAGCCCCTTCTCAGCCGGTGCGAGGTCCACTAGTCTCCCCTGTCGGCGGGAGGTCTACTATAGACTCCCTCTGGCGGCGGGAGGTATAATGCACACTTCCCCTGCTGCTAGGAGGACCACTACACCTTTCCCTGCCGGTGGGAGCTCCAATGCAGGTGCCCTCTGCCGGTGGATCGTCCATACATTCCGGTGGCCGGTGGGAGATCGGATAAGCGTTCCTCCTGAAAGTGGGAGCACCCTCGTAAGTTTTCTCCAACGCTGGGATGATCAATATGCATCCCCCCTGTCCTTTGTCTATGGGAGAGGTCAATTACAGTCTCAACCTGCGAGTTTGGAGGTCCACTTGCAGTCTCCCCGGCCGTTGGGAGGTTAATCACAAGCTCGCCCTGTCGGCGGGAGGAGACTGATACAGCCTAGCAATAATGATGGGAACACTTGTTCGTAAAAGCTTCTTTTCATATTTCAAATAAATAACTTTTTTTACGTACGAGATTCACCAGCCTTGGCGTAGATTTAACTAGACTGCTGAAGACTGAATCCCATAATCCGCATTTAGCTATGAGATAGTTTGCTAATTTCTGATCTCTTCCTTCTCCCCCTTCTGTTGGTAAAGGGTGACAATGATCTAATGGGCAGTGCTCTATATTATTAGTTCCAGCAGTTTTTCTCCCCTCATTCATGTTCTTCTATTTACATCTACTATACACAGATCAACTGCTAGCTTAAAATGGTGAAGGCGTGTTCTCAGCCAAGAGTAGCTTTTACTCATTCTGTCTCAATTCCATTTCAGTGGCTAAAAATGTTGGATTTTTTTTTACTCTTCGCAGGATTACTGACTAGAAACATCTATTGTTTCTCCTTCGCAATGATGCCTGACCTGCTGAGTATTTGCAGCATTGCTTCTAAAACAATTATGTGTGTAGGAAATAGGAAAATATAGTCTGCCAGAAGCTGGTTGTGGCAATTCTGACCATAACACTCACATGGAGATAAGACTACATAAAACTAATACTATGTAACTACATTTATTGAGATACAGCAGAGTTACAGACACTTCTGGTCCAACTACACCCATACTGCCCAATTACACACATGTAACCGATTCACTTACTAATCTGTATATCTTTGGAATGTGGGAGGAAACAGGAGCACCCAGCAGAAATGAACCCAGGTCGCTGGTGCTGGAAGAGTGTTATGTGAAGCATTTTACCATGCCACCATTATTTTAACTAGATTCAATTTTACTTAAACTACTGGAAAAGAATTTTGCACTTGCTACATGTTTTAAAGTTCAAGTAAATTCAATGTTCAAAGTAAATTTATTATGAAAATACATCCAGTATATGTCACCATATACATATAACCCCGAGATTAATTTTCTTGCATACACAGTAAATCCAAGAAACACAACAGAAACGATGAAAGACCGCACCCAACAGAATGGACAAACAGCAAATGTGCAAAAGAAAACAAACTGTGCAAACACAAAGGACAAAAATAAATTCCTTGCTTAGTCATTTATTATTAGTAAGTTGTGGGGACATTCCAATGATGGGGCAAGTGAAGTTGAGTGAAGTTATCCCTTTTGGTTAGGAGCCTGATGGTTGAGGGGTAATAACTGTTCCTAAACCTGGCGGTGTGAGTCCTGAGACCTTCCTGATGGCAACAACAAGAAAGCATGTCCTGACTGGCGGGGGTCTTTGATGATGAATGCTGCTTTCCTGCGACGTTTCATGTAGATGTGCTCAATGTTGGGGAGGGCTTTACCCGAAATTTACAAACACAATTGCTCAAATGTACCCAACTGGGGCAGTTGAGAACTTGCTGCTTTGAAACATGAATTGCAGACACACTTAAGTGTTTTCATATGTAGCAGTGTTCCACTTGTAAAGACAAAAATATGACCACCAACAATTTCAGTTGTTTTATTATAGAGAAATTTGCTAATGCATACATTAATTCTAGTAGTATTGATCATCTGATAGGAGCCATCAGAAACCACCTTATAAATCCTAAAATAAAACAGTTAAGAATTGTGTTGTTAATCATTAACTAAAATTATTTACTCTTTAGTTTCACTGAACATTGTAAATGAATCAGTGGTAGTCATTTCTTATTATTGAAAACACCACAATATGTTAAAGTGCTTAATCTTAAAATATGACTCATGAATTGTTCATTGCCTAATTGTGAATAGTGTAATTTTCTTAAAAAATAACTTCACTTTCATGACGAGCCAGTGCTGGTGGTAGTGTTGTTCCACATGGGCCTTTAAAATAAAATCTGCAAAGAAAAATATAAAGCATTAGACCAATAAACTACTTACTTCCATTGAGTACAACTGGAATTTATCTTTAAAATGTGCAAAGGTATGAATGGAAGATATGTAACCTAAAATTTCTAAGACACATTATGAAGAGTATTTGGATTTTTTGTTTAGTGCATCAGATAGGAATGAAAACATGGGACTTTTTGTGCCACCTCCAACGGGATCCCACCACTAAGCACATCTTTCCCTCCCCCCCCTTTCTGCTTTCCACACAGATTGCTCCCTACGCGACTTTCTTGTCCATTTGTTCCCCCCCCCCATCCTTTCCCACCGATCTCCCTCCCACAACTTATCCTTGTAAGCAGAACAAGTGCTACACATGCCCTTACACTTCCATTCAGGGCCACAGACAGTCCTTCCAGGTGAGGCGACACTTCACCTGTGAGTCGGCTGAGGTGATATACTGCGTCCGGTGCTCCCGATGCGGCCTTCTATATATTGGCGAGACCTGATGCAGGCTGGGAGACCGTTTCGCTGAACACTTACGCTCTGTCCGCCAGAGAAAGCAGGATCTCCCAGTGGACACACATTTTAATTCCACGTCCCATTCCCATTTTGATATGTCTATCCACGGCTGCCTCTACTGTCAAGATGAGGCCACACTCAAGTTGGAGGAACACCACCTTATATTCCATCTGGATAGCCTCCGACCTGATGGTATGAACATTGACTTCTCTAACTTCCGTTAATGCCCCACCTCCCCTTTGTACCCCATCCCTTATTTATTTATTATTATTATTTTTTAATTTTCCTCCTTTTTTTTCTCTCTTTTTTCTCCCTCCGTCCCTCTCATTACAACACCTTGCCCATCCTCTGGGGTTCTCCCCTCCCCCTTTCTTTCTCCCTAGGCCTCCCATCCCATGATCCTCTCCCTTCTCCAGCCTCGTACCCCTTTTGCCAATCAACTTTCCAGCTCTTATCTCCATCCCTCCTCCTCCTGTCTTCTCCTATCATTTCGGATCTCCCCTTCCCCCTCTCAAATCTCTTACTATCTCTTCTTTCAGTTAGTCCTGACAAATGGTCTCGGCCCGAAACATCGACTGTACCTCTTCCTATAGATGCTGCCTGGACTGCTGTGTTCACCAACATTTTTTGTGTGTGTTGCTTGAATTTCCAGCATCTGCAGACTTCCTTGTGTTTGACTTTTTGTGTTGCTTTATTTTCTAGCAGGGATGTTGCAGTCAAACTATTTTATTTCCCTTAAACTGAGTCATTTCTCAAATAGGAATAACTTTGGTCTTTCATCTGCGTGAAAAATGTCATACGGTATAGAAACCAGCTTTCAATTCCACTGAGTTCTGCTAACCATCCAGTGCCTATTTACACGAATCTTGTTTTATTCCCCAGATTTTCCTTACTCTTGAGGCACAGGCTACAGATGATGGCATCTGGAACAAAAAAATCAACTGGAAGAACTCAGTATGTTGAGCAGCAGCTAGCTTCTTTATTCCACATAACGTCTAGACAAGTAGTGGGACTGCTCGACCCACCAAATAGGGGCCGTGGACAATTTTGATTTGATGGAGATGGATGTGAAAGCACAGAGGAACATCTGGAAAAATTTCTGAAATGCTCGTTCACTGCTGTCGTTACTGCACGGTCGGGAATCTTTCGGAGGGAAGGCCTCAAAATCCCCGGCTTTGCCTGCTGTTGATGACCGAAATGGAGGTCGAATCGTTCGGATAGAGATGGCTTTCAGTACTCGGTGTCGGAGAGCTGATCAGAGCTCGAAGTTTTCGGATGACAGAGAGTCAGACTGTGGTCGGGTATGGCAGGGAGAGTTTTTCTTCCTTCTCCTGTCTGCCTGAGATGTGGGACATTTGTGAGACTTTGAACTTTTAATGTTCTCATGGACTTATTCATCAAGTTATGGTATTGTTGCACTGTTGTAACTATATGTTATAGTTACATGGTTTTGTTAGTTTTTTTCAGTCTTGGTCTGTCCTGTGTTTTGTGATATCACACCGGAGGAAATATGTATCATTTCTTAATGCATGCATTACTAAATGACAATAGAAGAGGACTGCGTGTCTTCATAATCTAATCTAAATCTAAGTTCTTCCAGCAGATAGTTTGGTTTACTGCCAAAGGCAATGTACAGTGGCTTTGTCAATGTCTTTGGGATGCAGGAGGAAGCTGGAGCACCAGCAAAAAACTCATGCAGTTATAATTGACTGTGCCATTTCTACACAGATAGGATCCAAGTTGGGATTGAACTCAGATCACTGGAGCTTTAAATCAGCAGCTCTACTAGCTGTCATGTGTTGGCTGCATATATGAATTGAAATGTCTTATAACAAAGGATAAGGTAAATTAATTTCCAAAAGATGTTAAAAACTATTCACCTATTTGTAGTAAACTACCTTTCAGTCAAATTAATGTTAGATGGAATGAAATGAAGGAAATTTATATTAGGCAGGAAATGGTGTTGGATAGGCTGTTGGGTCTGAAGGCTGATAAGTCCCCGGGACCTGATGGTCTGCATCCCAGGGTACTTAAGGAGGTGGCTTTAGAAATCGTGGACGCATTGGTAATCCTTTTCCAATGTTCTATAGATTCAGGATCAGTTCCTGTGGATTGGAGGGTGGCTAATGTTGTCCCTCTCTTCAAGAAGAGAGGAAGAGAGAAAACAGGGAATTATAGACTGGTTAGCCTGATGTCGGTGGTGGGAAAGATGCTGGAGTCAATTATAAAAGATGAAATTACGACACATCTGGACAGTAGTAACAGGATTGGTCTGAGTCAGCATGGATTTACGAAGGGGAAATCATGCTTGACTAATCTTCTGGAATTTTTTGAGGATTTAACTATGAAAATGGACAAGGGAGAGCCAGTGGATGTAGTGTACCTGGACTTTCAGAAAGCCTTTGAAAAGTCCCACATAGGAGATTAGTGGGCAAAATTAGGGCACATGGTATTGGGGGCAGAGTACTGACATGGATTGAAAATTGGCTGGCTGACAGAAAACAAAGAGTAGCGATTAATGGGTCCCTTTCGGAATGGCAGGTGGTGACCAGTGGGGTACCACAGGGTTCAGTGCTGGGACCGCAGCTGTTTACAATATATATTAATGATTTAGATGAGGGAATTAAAAGTAACATTAGCAAATTTGCCAATAACACGAAGCTGGGTGGCAGTGTGAAATGTGAGGAGGATGTTATGAGAATGCAGGGTGATTTGGACAGGCTGGGTGAGTGGGCAGATGCAGTTTAATGTGGATAAATGTGAGGTTATCCACTTTGGTGGTAAGAACAGGAAGGCAGATTATTATCTAAATGGAGTCAAGTTAGGAAAAGGGGAAGCACAACGAGATCTAGGTGTTCTTGTACATCAGTCACTGAAAGCAAGCATGCAAGTACAGCAGGCAGTGAAGAAAGCTAATGGCATGCTGGCCTTCATAACAAGGGGAATTGAGTATAAGAGCAAAGAGGTCCTTCTGCAGCTGTACAGGGCCCTGGTGACACCACACCTGGAGTACTGTGTGCAGTTTTGGTCTCCAAATTTGAGGAAGGACATTCTTGCTATTGAAGGAGTGCAGCATAGGTTCACAAGGTTAATTCCCAGGATGGCGGTACTGTCATATGTTGAAAGATTGGAGCGACTGGGCTTGTATACTCTGGAATTTAGAAGGCTGAGAGGGGATCTTATTGAAACATTTAAGATTATTAAGGGATTGGACACGCTGCAGGCAGGAAGCATGTTCCCGCTGATGGGTGAGTCCAGAACCAGAGACCACAGTTTAAGAATAAGGAGTAGGCCATTTAGAACAGAGTTCAGGAAAAACTTTTTCACTCAGAGAGTGGTGGATATATGGAATGCTGTGCCCCAGAAGGCTGTGGAGGCCAAGTCTCTGGATGCCTTCAAGAAAGAGATGGATAGAGCTCTTAAAGATAACGGAATCAAAGGTTATGGGGATAAGGCAGGAACTGGATACTGATAGTGGATGATCAGCCATGATCACAGTGAATGGCGGTGCTGGCTCGAAGGGCTGAATAGCCTACTCCTGCATCTATTGTCTATTGTCCAATTTATTCCTATCTAAAAGAAAGATTGAAGGAAGAACTGTCATAACAAACAAGATATTTTAGGCTAGGAAGTAGGTGACCCATGTAAACAAATTTATTGGGCTACTTCAAATCAAGCAGTATTGACATGCACTGATTCTGTGATTCTGTACTCCCCCCGCCCCCCGCCAAGGTAACTGTCATTCATTTTCCACCCACCCTCATAAAGTAACCAAGTAGCATTTGGCAATTGATTTACACTCAGATAGAATTGATTGATAATGGTAAAGTCAAGTGAGCACACAAAGGTGAGCATAAATAAAAGGGCTGGAGAGGAGAGCTTGGGAAGCAGACTGATGGAGCAAATGAGGCCTGAAAATTGCATACATACCCCTGCAGAAACAAGAGCATTCCTGACAAATACAACATGTAAGACTGGCCCAGAGAGAATATCTTACAAAGAGGTGAATGAAATGAGGTAACGCAGCCTAGGCCAAGCAATTTTTTTTTTTTGAATTAGGCCTGCCTATCATGTAAACTCAGAGTGCCCAGATGTTCAAATACCAACATGTCTATCTTTTAAAACACCTGTTCCTCCTGTAGTAATATTATAGAAAACAACATTTCTATAAGATATCGGACATTTTTTCCAGTTGATTCTTCATTTTCAACCTGTTTTAGTGGTCAAAAGTGAGTCACATTCATCTGGGAAGATTAATGAAACATCCTATTTTACATTAAGTTAGTTTGATTTCCTTTGTCACCAAATCCATTCTTTCTGCTGATTTGGGTTGCCAAACATTAGCCCAATGTTTGAAGCATCATTAACCTAATTTTCTCCTTTGGGTGAATGATAAATTTTTAAAAAACTTTGTGCAGAACCTTGTTAAGTACAAAAAAAGTTGACAGAAAAGAAGAAACAAGTTTATTTAAAAAGAAACTTGCAAATTATGTTATTCAACAATATTAAAATAATTTGTATAGAAGAAATTACCAATCCTTTACACTAGAATAATAATTAAATAGGTGTATTTTCACCTGTATTACGACAGCAGATTCAAAAACTAAAATTAACTAATGATAATCATACACTGCAAACGCATCTCCATAAGGAGATCTTAGAACTCCAGAATTTCAAACAAAGTCAGCTTACTGTTAGGAAAGGTGTTAAACTTTACTCCACTGTATCATAAACACAGGCACATACCTGGCTAAGTGCCTAACCAGGGCACAATGTTCACCCACCTGAATTTTGTGGTGGCATTTGAGGTTTGAGTGTTGAACTCTGCAACTGGCACACCCCTTGCAGCTACCTGGGGAGCAAACAATGCTGCTGGATAGACGATTGATGAAGTCCCAACCTGAGTAAACAATTCCAAAAGGGTATGTAAGCACACAATCTAACTTGCATTGTATGGAATCCCAAGTTTAATTAATGCACAGATTTATTTAATGTAGCAAACCATTAAACTTCCAATATTAAGATTTAACTTGCTGTAAAGATTAATGCACCTAGTTTAAGGAGGATGTTGTCAAATCAATGTTTTTTTTAAACAGCAATACATCTGACACCAAATCCAAAATATGGATTGAAGGTTTAAAACAAACTTTTCAAATACTTCAGCAAGAGTAAAGTATCTTACTGCCCATCACATCTTTACCTTTTCAGATGCTGCTACATTGTATCTATGCTTTGTGTTACAGCTTTGTGCCTTAACTCAGATAGATATTTTGGTTCTAATATGTTTAACTGCAGTAAAAAAGAAAGCCATGCTACAGTAAAACTGGGAATGATCCATTCACAGACCCTCCTTCACAAGCCAGAGAAAACTCTTTAATGAATTAGTCCCAGACCGACTTGGCAAGAATTTAGATGTCTTAGCCTTAAATCAGTTCTACATTGTATCTAAACCCAGATAAGTAACCTGAAATTGCAGTGAGATTGAGATCCACACACAGAAGTCACAAAATACTGTTTTTCTTGTAGCAATCAACGAATATAAAAGGTTAATGAAAGTTGATTTTTTAAATCTCACAGAAGCTAGAATACAAAGAAGTGCAAATTATGCAATTGTGCAAATATCTAGCTAGTTCCCATTTAACATTTAATTTGAAGATTGATCGTATGAACTGGAGTGTTAATCTTTTAAATATGGAGAGGTGATATCCAAAGGGTGAAATCATCCTGGGCTGGCCTAGATGATACCTATGATTGAATTTAGAACTAGGACATCAGTCATATCAGGAAGGATTACTTTGCACTCTAGGTAGGGGCAATAAGCAATTCTTCTGTAGTCCTACCTACTAAAAGCTGTCAACAGTCAATTAAGAAGTTCAGAGTTGAAGATTAATGGGTGTTTTGTCATTGAAGGTTATGGAAGCAAGGCAGTAAATGGAATTATGAGATGCAAAAAGACATGATCTAATTGAACGGCAAAACAGACATGAAAAGAGGCAGAATGACCTATTTTGGTTTTATGTTAATGTCCAAAAAGGAATTAAGGTGTTAGAGCCATTGTATGCTGTGTTGTGCATTTATTATGTTTGTTATGGTAACTAGTCTCATTAGTGGGGGCGTGGTAAAAGCAAAAAGAAAAGTGTCATATTCTTGTCTATTTCGAGGCAGTTTACGGCTTTGGACCGAGGGAGGTCATATCTTTGCTAACTACTTAATATTGCTTTAAGATTATATGCTTGCTAATTAGTAATATGGGACCAAAATAAGGAATTTGACTCTTTGCAATCATTTCATTGGAGATGGGGGGTGTGTTGTGCAAGTATAACAACCCCATGGTTGTTGCAGGCTAGCAGCAATTGTTTTGTCTTTGGATTAGTTTTGCTACACAAGGGTTGTAAAGCAAGAAACCAGGGCACTCGGCCCACTACGTTCACACCAGCCAGTGGGCGCCAATCTGTACAAATTCCATCTTCTGCCGCAGCCTTCAACATCTAAGCAATTTAAGTGTTGGGCTACACACTTCTTATATACTGTCAGTGAATTTGCCTTCACCACTCCCTCCTCTGGCAGGGTGTTCCAAGAACCCAGCATTCTGATGATAAAGCTGTTCTTCAGGTGCCCACTAAGTCTTTTACACCTTACCCAAATCTAGTTTTGTTCACTATAGGCGGGAGGAGAAGATGGCGGTGCGACGCAGCTTGCAGCGGCCACTCCGGTGCCGATGTCTGTTAGTTGTCAAGTAGGGTGCCGTGCACAATCCCGATTTGATGGAGACGGATGCGAGAGCACGGAGGAACATCTGGTGAAACTTCTGAAATGCCTGCTTTGCTGCTGCTGCTACTGTGTGGTCCAGAATCTCCGGAGAAGGCCCCGAGTCCTCGGCTTTGCTTGTGGCTCGGCGGCTGGGGCGGGGTCGAAGCACTCGGCAGAGGATGGTGCTCGGAGAGGCTGTGTCAGGGGGGCTAGTCGGAGGCTCGAAGTTTTCGGACGGACTCAGAGTCCGCTGCGGCTGGGTGCTTCCAATGGTGCTGCATCGGCAAGTTAGTGGCGCTTGGAGGTTCATGGCGGGGAGAGTTCCTCCATTCCGCCGCCTGTGTGAGATGATGAGTCTATCGGGACTTTGAGACTTTTTTTTTACCGTGCCCATGGTCTGCTCTTTATCAAATTATGGTATTGCTTTGCACTGTTGTAACTATATAATTATGTGGTTTTGTCAGTTTTAGTCTTGGTTTGTCCTGTGTTTTCTTGTGATATCATTCTGGAGGAACGTTGTATCATTTTTTAATGCATGTATTTCTAAATGACAATAAACGAGGACTGATGTCCTCCCTATCTGTAACTCTTGAAATGTTATAAACCTCAATCATGTCCACTGTCAACTTCCTGCCCTCCAGGAAAACATACCTAGCTTCTCCGGTCTCTCCTTATAATCTTCCACCTACACAACATCCTCATGAATCTCCTCTGCACATCTTCACCCTTACCAGAACCATGAGACATCTATATTTTGCAATTTATTTAGGTATCATCTCACAACTGACAACCCTAATCTCCGAAAGTAAATGAAAATTATAAATAACTTTCATGTAATTACTTTGTTAATTATATTTCCCGATATTTTAGTTGATTAAAGGAGGAAAAATATATCAATGGTCACTATTCTTAAAGCTAATGACCCAATTTGAGAAAGGGCACAAAACCTAAATCTTGTAAATTAAATTAGGAGACATCAATGGTGATGCCAACTTACTGGCACCTCTGACTGAAACGAGTAAAAACATTTAAGAGAACATTCTACTTTGTTTGGAATGACTTGAAAGATGGGCTCTCGATACTGTTACACCAATGGCTCTTCTCGGAGATAAGTCTTTCTCAGGACAGACACGATTAGAGGGCGATATTTGTGTTTCATTATTTCACAGAACATCTCAAAACATGGAAAGCAGCTTGGATAAATAAACATAGTTTTCTATCATACACAGGGAATATCCTGACATCAGAAAAACATTGTTGGATAACAGTTTGACTTTGAAAAAAAATCTACTCCTGATCTGCAGAGTGTTTATCCTTACTGTAGCTTAAGGGGTTTTGCTTCTGAATGAAAGTTACCCAGAATGTTTTTTTTTTTAAATACATAGCTGGCCAGGCAAAGGATTAATGTTCTTGGATATAATTATTTCACATTCAGGGCAAGCAGTGACTTTCTGTTATTTGTGTTCTAAGATAAGTATATTGGATATAAGCACACAATTTTGGTACAAGTTTTACATGGGTAATTATTGTTTTTTGTGTGAGAGATGGGGGTTGGGGGATTGGTGTTATCATTGGTGTTTTTTTTGAGGGGGGGTTGGGAGCTTGACGTCATCATTGCTTTTTTCTTTTTGCGAGGGAGGGGGTTGGGGATTTGGGGCTTTTAATATTCTAGCTGCTGTTTTCCATGTGGGTGATCTGTTAGTTTTTGTGTGAAGGAGGGGTGGGGGTTTTGGGGTTTGCGAGTTTTGTTTCTTTTTTTTGTGTCGGGGGGGGAGCTGATGTCTTTTCTTTCAAGAACTCCCACAGTTTTTCTGTATTTCATGGCCATCTGGAGAAGACCAATATCGAGAGTTGCATACTGTGACAATAAAATGAATGATTGAACCTTCAACATTATTTTGTAATTTTCTTTCAAAGTCTTAAGCCACTATCTCACTCCTGCATTACCAGGCATGACAAGATACAATAGTGCCAGGTTAGCCAGTCAAATGTGAGCCATCTATTTTGTACTATTCATAGTTCAATGCATAGTGCATCGGGCAAAGGCTTGCTATCATTTCCATTGAGCATATCATATTCTGAAATGACCCTTCCTGTGATGTAATGTAAGCAAATGTCTACTTGCCAAAAGACAAAGGTCACAAATCTCTAGTTCCTTATTCACTTCCATCAGGACATCTGAATCTAGAGTCTCTCCAAACCACACGACGTGCGGACGAAGCAGACCATTACAGCCCATCTCTTCACATCTAAAAAAAATACACGTGTTAAGAATTCTACATTAAAGAACAAAATTAGAAAGTTTAATTTCCTCTTGTGTTAATGCACATGATCAGAAATTAGCACATAAGAAACAAAAGGGAAGACCAGGACAAGGACAGGACACATGCCCAAGCCTTACATGATGCAACTCCAAATCTTTAGATTTTTAATTATTTCTTTGCTGGGGATCTACAGAACATTTCAACATTGACTAATCAAAATAATCAATTATAATGACCACGAACACCCTCTCTTGCCCCATCTACCACCACTCTCTTCCACCAGACTTAATCCTCTCACATTGAGCTTCTCATTAGATTCCAATAAACACCTTGCGATGAGAAAGCATTATGATGATCACCGCAGTCACAACTAAACCTGTTTTTCATAGGGTATGTGAAACAATATGTTGTCTAGTCCTAGTTAGGACCCTTCTCTGAAAAAAATCCTGGCTGAGGTATTGCTGTATCCTTGCTGACTGCAATCTGTTGGTCAGAAAGTCAACAACTAATTTGCAAAATTAAGTCTAGAAGTTTGGATATGAGTTTGCTTTGAATTGTAAGACCATAAGACAAAGGAGCAGAAGTCGGCCATTCAGCCCATCGAGTCTGCTCTGCCATTTTATCATGAGCTGATCCATTCTCCCATTTAGTCCCACTCCCCTGCCTTCTCACCATAACCTTTGATGCCCTGGCTACTCAGATACCTATCAATCTCTGCCTTAAATACACCCAAGGACTTGGCCTCCACTGCTGCCCGTGGCAACAAATTCCATAGATTCACCACCCTCTGACTAAAAAAATTTCTTCGCATTTCTGTTCTGAATGGGCGCCCTTCAATCCTCAAGTCATGCCCTCTCGTACTAGACTCCCACATCATGGGAAACAACTTTGCCACATCCACTCTGCCCATGGCTTTCAACATTCGAAATGTTTCTGTAAGGTCTCCCCTCATTCTTCTAAACTCCCAAGGAATACAGTCCAAGAGCAGACAAACGTTCCTCACATGGTAACCCTCTCATTCCCGGAATCATTCTAGTGAATCTTCTCTGTACCTTCTCCAATGTCAGCACATCCTTTCTTAAATAAGGAGACCAAAACTGCCCACAGTACTCCAAGTGAGGTCTCACCAGCACCTTATAGAGCCTCAACATCACATCCCTGCTCCTACACTCTATTCCTCTAGAAATGAATGCCAACATTGCATTCGCCTTCTTCACTACCGACTCAACCTGGAGGTTAACCTTAAGGGTATCCTGTACGAGGAATCCCAAGTCCCGTTGCATCTCAGAACTTTGAATTCTTTCCCCATTTAAATATTAGTCTGCCCGTTTATTAGTTATGCCAATACACCATATGTGCATAACCATACACTTTCCAACATTGTACTTCATTTGCCACTTCTTTGCCCATTCTTCTAATCTATCCAAGTCTTCCTGCAGACTCTCCGTTTCCTTAGCACTACCAGCCCCTCCACCTATCTTCATATCGTCAGCAAACTTAGCCACAAAGCCATCTATTCCATAATCTGAATCGCTGATGTACAATGTAAAAAGAAGCAGCCCCAACACAGACCCCTGTGGAACACCACTGGTAACTGGCAGCCAACCAGAATAGGATCCCTTTATTCCCACTCTCTGTTTCCTGCCAATCAGCCAACGCTCTATCCATGTATGTAACTTTCCCGTAATTCCATGGGCTCTTATCTTGTTAAGTAGCCTTATGTGTGGCACCTTGTCAAAGGCCTTCTGAAAATCTAAATATACAACATCCACTGCATCTCCCTTGTCTAGCCTACTGGTAATTTCCTCAAAAAACTGTAATAGGTTTGTCAGGCAGGATTTTCCTTAAAGGAATCCATGCTGAGTTTCTGCCTATCTTGTCATATGCCTCCAGGTACTCTGTAACCTCATCCTTGACAATCGACTCCAACAACTTCCCAACCACCGATGTCAAGCTAACAGGTCTATAATTTCCTTTTTGCTTCCTTGCCCCCTTCTTAAATAGCAGAGTGACATTTGCAATCTTCCAGTCCTCCGAAACCATGCCAGAATCTATCGACTTTTGAAAGTTCATCGCTAATGCCTTCGCAATCTGCACAGCTACATCCTTCAGAACACGCGGGTGCATTCCATCTGGTCCAGGAGATTTATCGACCTTTAGCCTATTCAGCTTCCTGAGTACTTTCTCTGTCGAATTGTAGTACTGAAGGCAGAGGTGCAGTCAGTAAGCAATAGTCCTACGTGCATGTCTTTACTGTCCAGCTGAGTGCAAGGCCAGGGAGATGCCGGCTGCCAGTGGCAAGCAAATTGCAGTGGCTGAGGTTGTCTGGGAGGCTGAAGTTAATGTGTGCCTTGGCCAGCCTACTCTACTGTTCCCAATACACTTATGACTGTGTGTCCAGATTCTGCTCTAACTCCATCTACAAGTTTGATGATGATGATACTCTTTCTCAAATAATGATGAGCTGAAGTACAGGAAGGAGATGCAGAGACTAACGACGTGGTGTCATGACAGCAACCTTTCATAACAAAAGAGCTGGTTATTGACTTCAGGAAGCGGGGGGTGGGGGGTGTGCATGTGCTATTTGCATCAACAGTGCCGAGTTTGGAGGGTTGGGAGGTTCAAGTTCCCAGGAGTGACCATCACCAATAGGCCTTTCTGGTCCAAACACATTAATGTCATGCCAAAAAAAGCTCAAAAGACCTCGAATTTCTCGGGAAGCGAAAGAAATTTGGCATGTCTCCTTTGGCCTTGACCAATTTTTAAAATCAATGCACTGGAAAGCATCCTACCCAGCTGCATCATACTTGGTATAGCAGCTACTCTGCCCTTGACAGTAAGAAACTGCAGAGTTGTGGATGCAGCTCAACATATGGTGGGACCCAGTTGCCACACAAAGGACTGACTGCATTTCTAATTGCTTTGGTAAAGCAGCTAATAAACCACCTGCCACAGACATTTTCTCTTCTGTCCCCCACCTCCCCAATCAGGTAGAAGATACAAAAGACACCAGGCTCAAGGAGAGCTCCTATTCCACTGGTACAAGACTATTGATCAGTTCACTGGTACGATAAGATGAGCTCCTGACCTCACAATCCATTTTGTTATGACTACTACTACTACTACCACCACCACTACTATTACTTCTTAATGAGCTTGCATCTTATTGTCTCCCTGTACTGAATTTTCTTAACTGTAATACTTTGTTCTGCACTGTTATTGGTTTACCTTGTACCACCTCAATGCATTGCTATAATAAATATATCTGTATGAATGGTATACAAGTTTTTCAATGCACCTTGGTAGATGTGACAATAATAAACCAATTTACCAGTTTAGGTGGAGTCATGTCTGGACTAATCCTATGACAGGCTCGACTTCATTTTATTCTTCAGTGCTGAAGTTCAGGATCTTAAATGTGTCATCATTATCATTTCTGTGCCGTTTATCTCAAAAATTTTACAGTTCAAAAACAGGTCACTGAATCTAAAAACTCCCGGCCAGAAATAACCTTTGAAGTGTGCTACCCTTCCTCAAGGCCATAAGATATAGGAGCAGGATTAGGCCATTCAGCCCGTCGAGTCTGCTCTGCCATTCCATTATTGCTGATTATCTCTCCCAACCCTATTTTCCTGCCTTCTCCCTGTAACCTTTCATGTCCTGACTAATCAAAAATCTATCAATCTCCACCTTAAATATACTCAATATACACAGTCATCCAAGTCAATGAATTCCACAGATTCAGCACCCTGCATTTGTTTTCCTTGCCACTGATTCAACCTGCAAGTTAACCTTTAGGGAATGTTGCACAACATTCTGAGAGAATCTCCCAATTACTGAGAGACAATTATAGGGAGAGATTGGACTGGCTAAGTCTTCATTCCATACAATGTACGAAACTTACGGGTATAGAGGAGTATAAAATCATGAGGGGCATAGATAGAATGAATGCACTCTGTCTTTTCCTGAAGTCAAGAACTTGAGGGGAGGTTTAAGACGATAGGAGAAAGACTATAAAATCTTGAAGGGCAACTTTTTTTTAAATAACACGAAGGGTTGTGGAATGAGTCGGCAGAGGAAGTGGTTAAGGCAGGCAGAATAACAACTTTTCAAACAGTTGGATAGGTGCATGAATTGGAAAGGTTCAGAAGGTTATGGACCAAACACTATCAAATGGAACTCTCTTTGGTGTGGCACATTGGACTCCATGGACCAACTGGGCCAAAGGGGCTGTTTCCGTGCTATGAGTTTATTGTTCTAGTTTCATACTCTTCCTGAAAGCAAAAATCAAAATAAAATCTTTGCTGCCAACCCCTACTAAATTTCTTTCTGCCCACTTCTGGAAACAGGATTAGAATACTGACCAAGATCCACCACAAGCCCATTACAACAAACTTCTACCATTCCCATGACTGTGCAACTTTCCACCTCACCTCCTAGGTTTTATTTCACCAATTTCATAATTTGATTATGCCAGTTTTTGTAACTGGTGCTTTTTATTTTTTTCCCTTTACTAAGGATTCCTTTCCACTCTGGCTGACTGCTCTCAATTTCCAGCAGTTGTCTGAAAGTTATTGCAACCCTTACGCTTTTTTCCAGAATCCTGATAAGCTAAACCTTGACATCACTAACAATCAAACATTGACACATCTAGCACAATTACCAAAATAAGTTTCCTTTTCCAGCATTCCAAAGAGATCATTCACTCCAGTACTCTCTAACTACTTCTTAATTACCCTTACATCCCTCAGTATCCAAAGAAACAGGAAGTATAACACCTGTCCTTCTAATATTTCCCCATTGTCTGGGACCCAAATCATACCTATGAGTGAAAGAGACTTGCACTTGGCTCTTTTTAGAACATTATGGTTATTGCTCATTACAACTTTAATTCTTCACCTTATGCTCAGAATGATTCCTGTTTTCTTTCAATGAAGCTCCTGTACCTTCTTCCTGATGGCAGCATGTCCTGGATGGTGGGGTTCCCTGATGATGGATGCTGCTCTCCTGTGACAATGCTTGTGTATATTAAACAAATTGTGATTTCTTGCAGATGATGCTCTCATCTTTTATCCTCTAGGCTACGTAATACTATCAGCTAAATGACCAAGAAGAAGATACACAAGGCCTCTACTAAAACTATTTCCGGGGCTACACAAAAACATTGATAGATATCACAAAACTAAACAACATACTGAATGAGAAAACTTTGCTCGCAGAATATTTGAAGATAATATTGATCCAAACTAATAATAAGCACATTTTCTCTTTCCACAGATACTACCCCACATACTGAATTTTTCCAGCATCTTCTGCTCAGGTTTTAGTGAATTTTCATTTACTACATGTCAAAGTCTAATAAGTTTTGTGAGATGTGATAAGGTGCTATAGAATAGTTTGTATTTAATTCTTAACTCTAATCATTAACTTTTAAGAATGGGTGGAAACTATCTTGATAAATTTAAACATGAAATTATTTCAATGGCAAGTTGGACATTTTATAGATAAAATGTTACTGCAGATCTGTGAAGGAACTATAGCAGATTTACCTACTTTTGGTATAGTGTGAAACAAGTACTTCAGGACCACTATACACCTCAATACAATTATATCTACCTGGGAAGGTTCTCAACCGGGATTCTGGCATCTTCTGTATCAGGATCTGGTGCACTTGAAAGAAAAAAAAAACCATTAAAAAATAAACCATTAAAAATAAACCATTATCAGCCTCTATTAAACATTACACAGCTTTCATTCAGCGTATCAGTTTACACCTTGTAAAGTGATATCATTTTGTTTATTTCTGGTAAACATCGCTTGGCCTAATTTCCAAGTGGCCCATTCACGACACGTTTCACCCAATCCAAAAGTCTTTCAAAGTCAATCTAACTCATCGTGATTAGGATATTACAACGTAAATAAAAATCATTAACTGGACTAAATATGCAATATACAGATAGTAACTCTCACTGATTTTTGAAAAAAGACAATGCAATCCTGAAGGAAAGCCAAAAATAAATATCAGAGCAGGCTGCAAAATTGATTTTTTATCCGCACTAGAAATACAACAGATGCATCACAAATATCAGTTTTATGAAGTCATTACCCTTTTCCAGCTAAGGCCGGACAGATAGGACTCCTGTAATTCTCTGATACATTTTTACAGCTTGTGCAACGTGTTTTGAATAGACTGCCTTAAAAAAAACACAAAATTAAGTCAATTAAAACAAACAAATACACCAATTAACATGCTCAATAAATTAGCAAACAATTAAAGAATACATATGGCAATCTTTATGCATATTATATTTGAAGTTTACATTAAAATGTTTTCATTGAATAATCGTGTGAATTAAATTTTCTATTTATGAACAGAATTTTTTTAAAATTAGTTTTTCCTTTAATAAAAAAGCAATTACTATCCTCAAGACCAAGAGGACAGATGGATCAATACTCATCAACTGAAATGCCAGCACATCTGCTAAACTAAGACGCAACAACAATTTACAGGGTGAGGTTGTAGTTTTATATTAACTGGATGCTAAATTGTAACCAACCTCTGTGTATGGGATATACAGTCATATTTCCCGGGGAAGGTTAATGCTCTTTGTCTGACCTGTCACAGAGCAAATTACAATCTATGAATATATTCTTTGAAATATCTACAGGGGACCTGCTAAATTGAGGTGGCTCCATCAAACACTTAAAGGAAATTGTACGGAGATGGAGTACACGCGCAAGGTGAAAGTAGAAAAAGAAATCTACAAATCAATTGAGTAAATCACATATACTTACACAGAAGCACATCCTGATGCTAATTTTTTTTTATTAGTTGTGCTTTTAGGGCAGTATCTTCTAAAGTTTCCATTTCAATTTCCCTTTTATAATAGAGTTGAATGTTCAGTTATCAGGTGATGCAGGGACATGTTGGTGAAGTCTCCCTGAAATTCCTATCAATATGGCACATAAATATCGTGCCTCCAATTGCAACAATGGTCAATGCAAGATCAACAACAACCTTCCAGACTAGATGTAAAATTCAGGAACTTCAAGAAATATATTTTCCTTCTCCGTATCAGAACAGCCCATTTCTGGTGCAAGTCAACCATCATATTGACTCATGTGTAGCCTGATTTGCCGGATACGTCCCCAGCCCTTTATTTCACAATACTCTATGCTCTGCTTGTATTATCTCCATTAATCCACCAACGAGAGGACCACTACCTCTGATCCTCATGATAACCCCTGCCTCAGCCTGTCACAGACCTTCTTTTTGTCCCATCTGTCCCTTCATTCGCCTTCTACTTCACAGTTTTGAACCTGAAATGTTAACTCTGTTCCAGTCTCCACAGAGGCAGTCATGGTAAGAGAAACAGAGATAACATTGCTGACTGACCTGATGGGCATTTTTAACACAATGTTTCTATTTCAGGTAGCCAGCAACTGTAATTTTTTTTATTTTCACCTTCAAACAAAAAGATATCCACTTTACATGCCTGCAATGAATCATTTGTATTTATGATGCAATTTGAGCAATTTTGACGCTGATGGGAAAGATCCGACAGTATTTTTGCAGAGTAGTGCAAATTGGCAAGCAATTGTGATCTGCAACTCATAATTAAACTCCTGCACTCACAAACTGTTATTTTCCTTTGAATGTACCAAAAAGAGCAGGAATTCTATATTTTCAGTCATTTCTAGATGCATTATATAACAAAACTATAACTGATAAAACTAAGTCATGGTTATACACCTTGTCAATTAAAATATTTCTTGCTTTCTATTATACATTTGCATTATGGTCTTTCATCTGTACTGTTGTCTGTGAGGAGGGAACTAATAAAAGGAGGAAAGCAGCAAAAGAGCAACAGGAAAAAATGAAAACTCATACTTTTAATTTGTAATTATTACAATAGTAGGAAGCTCTAACGTAGAGTGATATAGCATGGAAAAAGGCCCTTCGGCCCAACTGCTCCATGCTGACCATAGCATCCTCCCTGCTAGTTCCACTTGCCCACCTTCAGCTCAAAAATTTCCAAGACCCTCTTCTCTATGAACCTATCCAAATATTGCAATCGTATCCGTCTTGACCACTTCCTCTGATAGCTCATTCCCAGTACTCACTGCCCTCTATTTAGAGGAGTTACCTCTCAGGTTTCTTTTAAATCTCTCCTCACTTCTCTTGTATCAGCACCCTCAAGTTTTGGACTCCCAAACCCTGATGAAAAGACCATGATTATCTGGACCCCTCTTGATTTTGTAAACTTCTGAGGTCACCTTTCATTCTCTTGTGTTCCAGGGAAAAAAGATCCAGTGGCCAATCTCTCCCTAACTCTGGCCCTCTAGTCCAGTCGACTTCCTCGTAAATCTCTTCTGCACTCTGGTCAGCGTCACCATGTCTTTCCTATAACAGGGGGAAAAAGCTGTACACAACTGTGCCCTTACCAATGGTCTTGTGTAACTGCAACATAATATCCCTACTCCTAAACTCGATGTGCTGACAATGAAGGCCAGCATGGTACTCGATATTTTCAGTGAATTGTGCACGTTTGCTTCCATCAACCTCTGTTCCAAAACACTCATCAGCATTCTGCCATTCACTGCAACATCCTATCCTGATCTGACTATTCAAAATGCACTTGTCCAAGTTGAAACCTATTTGCCATTCCTCAACTCATCTCCCTGACTGATCAAGATCTCTTTGCAGTTTGTTGTAACCTGCTTTACTATCAATAAGGCCCTCTGCTTCAGTATCACCAGCAAACTTGCTTATCATACCATGCACATCAAATCATTTACATAAATAATGAATTATCCCAACACTGACCCCTGGGGCGCCCCACAAGTCACAGGTCTCCAAACGGAGAAGCCAATTTTTGCTTCTGAATCACCCGCTGTTTCCTATTAATGAGCCAATAACGAATCCACCTCATTAGCACCTCCTGATCCCATGCAACCTAACGTTTCAGATCCGCCTGCCAAGCAGGGCCTTGTCAAAGGCCATTCAAAAGTCCTTACTGGCAACATCTACCTTCATCTCCCCTTCAAAAAGCCCCAAAAGATCTGTCAGACATGACCTCTCACCCATAATATCATGTTGACTTTTCTTAAGGAAGCCTTGACCATCCAAGTGATGGTAGATCTTGCCCCTCAGAAACACCTCCAGTAATTTCCCAAAAACCAAAGTCGTACAACCTGCAGTTTCCTGGATTGTCCTTGCTACCCTTCCTGAGCAATGGAGCTATATAAATCACCCTCCAATATTCTGGAACTTCACTAGTGGCTAACAACGATGCAACTATCCCAAAAGGGCCTCTGCAATTTCTTCCCTGGCCTCCTATAAGGTCCAGAGGGACAACTGGCCAGGACCTCAGAAATTTGCCCAGCTTAATGTGCTTTAAGGCTGCAAATATCTTTCCTTGTAATATGCATACAAACCAAGATCTCACTACTTATTACCCTCGTTTCTTTGGCACTTATAAATTCTTCTTAGTAAATATGGAGGAGAAATAGGTATTCAAAATTTTGGTCATCTCCTGCGGTGCCACACATCAGTAGCCCTGATGATCTTTAACAGAACCTAGTCTCTCCGCAAGTAACCCTTTTACTGTTAATATAACCAAGGAACTTCTTGAGATTATCTTTAACCTGCCTATCAAATCCATCTCTAATGCACTTTTTACTCTCCTGATTTCCTTCTCAAACCTACCATAAACTTTATATATTTGTCAGAGATTCATTTGTACCTAGATGTCTAAATTCAAAGTACGTTCCTGTATTTTTTTCTTACCAGAGTCTTAATATCACTCATCAGCCAAGGTTCCCTGAACTTGGTATATCTACCCTTTACCCTAACAGGTACATGCTACCCCTTTTAAAAGCTTCCCACATGTCAACTGTTGCTTTGCCTTTAAATAGTCACCAAATCAACCCCAGCTGGATACTCTTTAATGCCCTCAAAGTTGGTCCTGCTCCAATTCAGGACTTTAACCTGTGGTCCTGTTTTATCTTTTCTCCCCCCACAACTATTCTAAAATTAACAGAATTGCAGCCACTAGACCCAAAGTGCTCCCAACAGCTACCTCAATTAATGGCTGGCCTCATTCCCTAAGGTCCAGTATTGCTCCTTCCTGAGTAGATTCCTCTACATATTGCATGAGGAAACTGTCTTGGACAATTATGCAACTGCCTTGAAATACCAGTCTATTATCGGGGTCATTAACATCATTATTAAAACGTTTAAACTCTCTATTACTCTCTAAAAACAGAATTAAGAACTGAATTTAAGAACAGAATTAAAAACGAGACAAATTGTAATTTCTATAATCATTGCTTTCAAGTACAAGGAGAGCACATACCATGAATTTCATAAATATTCTTGGATCCTGCTCTTTTGTGAAGCTCATCAATGTTCTGTGTGATAACCACAACTTTTCGGCCTTGCTTGCTCAGTCTAGCCTCACATTCAGCGATAGCAATATGCGCAGAATTTGGGTTTTTGCTCAACATCAGTTCACGACGGTAGTGATAAAATTCCCATACTCGAGAAGGATTTCGTGAAAATGCTTCTGGGGTAGCCAAATCCTATTAATGGAAACAAGTGCACATGCAAAATTGAAACTTAAGGAGTTCTGTACTGTTTGAATATGTGGCCCGGAAATTTGGAAACAACATACAACAGTTGTCTTAATGGTGAATGAAATCACCCTCAGTAAATAAATTCTACATCAGAATTTCAAAATTAGTTTGACATACATGCAGAATCATTGGAACACCAAAAATGAATCTACACCAAAATTAAACAACACTGATGGAAAGTGAGAGGATGAACCTTTCACATCTCTTTCAGAACATGTCAAGCACTTTACAGCCACTGAAGCACTTTATGTCCGGTCATTGTTTTACTTTACAAGAGAGTATTGTTTTAGAAATAATAACTGAATGAAATACTGCCGAGGATAATTCCCTGAGAATCCTTGTATTAATGAAAACAACAGGAATTCTGCAGATGCTGGAAATTCAAGCAACACACATCAAAGTTGCTGGTGAACGCAGCAGGCCAGGCAGCATCTCTAGGAAGAGGTACAGTCGACGTTTCAGGCCGAGATCCTTCGTCAGAATCCTGGCGAAGGGTCTCAGCCTGAAACGTCGACTGTACCTCTTCCTAGAGATGCTGCCTGGCCTGCTGCGTTCACCAGCAACTTTGATGTGTGTTGCTTGTATTAATGAAGTCCAGTTGATACAGATATATAGTTAAATTAAATAAGCAGTGCAAAAATGGAAATAAAAGAAGTGAGGTAGGGTTCAATGTCCATTCAGAAATCATTTAACCCCAAAAGACAGAATCTTTCAAGATGCAGCACACCCTCTGCATTGCACTAGAGTTTAAGTCCAGGTTCTGGCTTATCTATGGGTTGGACTTGAACTCCCCAAAGTTCTGATCCAAGCAGCAAGGGGAATAAAAACTCAGATAAGCCATGGCTGACATTCCAATGGTATGCACAATGGAGCATGAAAGCAAACAGTGAACACACTAGCAATATGAAACAGGCAGTTCCATGCAATTTTCAACCTCGATGCATTTTCAAATGTGCAAGGAATTTAGTGGTTAATAAGCTTTGCTGCCTTGATTGATACAATGAGACACAAAGCATTGAATTGACTTTACAATGGACAGGCTTTAATACATTGTAACCCAGGCAACCAAGTTGAAAGCTAATCGCATGTTTTTTTTTTGAGCAATGGCCATAAAAAAAACATGTCAAATTATAAATTAAAACAAAATGCTGGAAATACTCAGCAGGTCAGGTAGCATCTGTGGAATGAGAAACAAAGTTAATGTTTCAGCTTGAAGTAAATTGGGTAACTGAAGTGCATTGTGCTCACAGTAAAAGGGCTGGTGTGTGTGCGTGCGCGCGTGTGTTTTTAAATGCTAAACAAAATGGTATTGTTCGGAACTAGTGAATGAAGGTTTTACAGTTTTTTTCCCCCTCAAAGAACAAAAGTACAATAATCTCCTCTCTGTAATGGTATACCTTTCAATCCTTTCAGAGCCCTGTTAAGAGCTCTGTCTCAATGTGAATTAATCCAAAAGCCTATTTGAATAACTCAAAATTTATTGTAAAATTTAGGCATTGAAACCATAGAGACCATTGAAAAACTACAGCACAGAAACAGGCCTTTTGGCCCTTCTTAGCTGTGCCGAACTATTTTCTGCCTAGTCCCACTGACCTGCACACGGACCATATCCCTCCATACACCTCCCATCCATGTATCTGTCCAATTTATTCTTAAATGTTAAAAAAGAACCCGCATTTACCACCTCGTCTGGCAGCTCATTCCATACTCCCACCACTCTCTGTGTGAAGAAGCCCCCCCCCCAATGTTCCCTTTAAACTTCTCCCCCCCTCACTCTTAACCCATGTCCTCTGGTTTTTTTCCCCCTTTGCCTCAGTGGAAAAAGCCTGCTTGCATTCACTCTATCTATACCCATCATAATTTTATATACCTCTATCAAATCTCCCTGCATATGTACATTCTGAATCTAACCATTAATTGCTCAGAATTTGTCAAACATCACTAGGTGGAGAACACTATACACATGTTACAGAAACAATCAGACCCAGATTTAGTAAGTAAACAAAGACTTACAAATATACTGAAATATCACCTACACTAAATACCCTATACAATAGAAAATATATATAGGTTGAATATAGTACTGAAAGTATTCATTGAGATATAGCGTGGAATTGGTCCTTTGAGTCACGCTGCCCAGCAATCCCTGGATTTAATCCTAGCCTAGTCACAATTTACAAATGCCAACTAGTCTACCAACTGGTACATCTTTGGACTGTGGGAGGAAACCAGAGCACCTGGAGGAAACCCATGCAGTCATGGGGAGAATATACAAACTTCTTACAGGCAGTGGTGGGAATCGAACCCCCATCGCCTGTACTGTAAAGTGTGTGCTAACCACTGCGCTATTGTGCCATCCTGTATCCACTTCAGAAACAAAATAAAAGTGCACAACATGATAGCATATTTGGACAAACTTCTTCCCCAACACTTTAAATTGTATAGGCCAAATCAGCTATTATAAAAACTCCATAACTGAAGTGAAATGTTTAACTGTAAACTTGACATGAAAACCTGACAAAATAAAATTGAGGTAAGAACAAATATTGCATTAAATGTGCAAAACATCATTAATATTGGGAAACAACAGGAATTCTGCAGATGCTGGAAATTCAAGCAACACACATCAAAGTTGCTGGTGAACGCAGCAGGCTAGACAGCATCTCTAGGAAGAGGTACAGTCGACGTTTCAGGCCGAGACCCTTCATCAGGACTAACTGAAGGAAGAGTTAGTAAGAAATTTGGAAGTGGGAGGGGAAGGGGGAGATCCAAAATGATAGAAGACAGGAGGTGGAGGGATGGAGCCAAGAGCTGGACAGCTGATTGGCAAAGGGGATGAGAGGATCATGGGACAGGGGGCCCAGGGAGAAAGACAAGGGTGGGGGAACCAGAGGATGGGCAAGGGGTATAGTCAGAGGGTCAGAGGGAGAAAAAGGAGAGTGAGAGAAAGAATGTGTGTATAAAAATAAATAACGGATGGGATACGAGAGGGAGGTGGGGCATTAGCGGAAGTTAGAGAAGTCAATGTTCATGCCATCAGGTTGGAGGCTACCCAGACGGAATATAAGGTGTTGTTCCTCCAACCTGAGTGTGGCTTCATCTTTACAGTAGAGGAGGCCGTGGATAGACATGTCAGAATGGGAATAGGATATGGAATTAAAATGTGTGGCCACTGGGAGATCCTGCCTTCTCTGGCGGACAGAGCGTAGGTGTTCAGTGAAGCTGTCTCCCAGTCTGCGTCGGGTCTTGCCAATATATAGAAGGCCACATCAGGAGCACCGGACGCAGTATATCACCCCAGCCGACTCACAGGTGAAGTGTCGCCTCACCTGGAAGGACTGTCTGGGGCCCTGAATGGTGGTAAGGGAGGAAGTGTAAGGGCATGTGTAGCACTTGTTCCACTTCCACTTATCCTTGTAAGCAGAACAAGTGCTACACATGCCCTTACACTTCCTCCCTTACCACCATTCAGGGCCCCAGACAGTCCTTCCAGGTGAGGCGACACATAGAAACATAGAAAATAGGTGCAGGAGCAGGCCATTCGGCCCTTCGAGCCTGCACCGTCATTCAGTATGATTATGGCTGATCATCCAACTCAGAACCCTGTACCAGCCTTCCCTCCATATCCCCTGATCCCTTTAGCCACAAGGGCCATATCTAACTCCCTCTTAAATATAGCCAATGAACTGGCCTCAACTGTTTCCTGTGGCAGCGAATTCCACAGATTCACCAGTCTCTGTGTGAAGAAGTTTTTTCTAATCTCAGTCCTAAAAGGCTTCCCCTTTATCCTCAAACTGTGACCCCTCGTTCTGGACTTCCACAACATCGGGAACAATCTTCCTGCACCTAGCCTGTCCAATCCCTTTAGGATTTTATAGGTTTCAATAAGATCCCCCCCTCAATCTTCTAAATTCCAATGAGTATAAGCCTAGTCGATCCAGTCTTTCATCATATGAAAGTGAGTCGGCTGGCGTGATATACTGCGTCCGGTGCTTCTATATATTGGCGAGACCCGACGCAGACTGGGAGACCATTTTGCTGAACACCTACGCTCTGTCCACCAGAGAAAGCAGGATCTCCCAGTGGCCACACATTTTAATTCCAATCCCATTCCCATTCTGATATGTCTATCCACGGCCTCCTCTACTGTAAAGACGAAGCCACACTCAGGTTGGAGGAACAACACCTTATATTCCGTCTGGGTAGCCTCCAACCTGATGGCATGAACATTGACTTCTCTAACTTCCGCTAATGCCCCACCTCCTCCTCGTATCCCATCCGTTATTTATTTTTATACACACATTCTTTCTCTCACTCTCCTTTTTCTCCCTCTGACTATACCCCTTGCCCATCCTCTGGTTCCCCCCCCCTTGTCTTTCTCCCTGGGCCTCCTGTCCCATGATCCTCTCATATCCCTTTTGCCAATCAGCTGTCCAGCTCTTGGCTCCATCCCTCCCCCTCCTGTCTTCTCCTATCATTTTGGATCTCCCCCTCCCACTTTCAAATCTCTTACTAGCTCTTCCTTCAGTTAGTCCTGACGAAGGGTCTTGGCCTGAAACGTCGACTGTACCTCTTCCTAGAGATGCTGCCTGGCCTGCTGTGTTCACCAGCAACTTTGATGTGTGTTGCTTAATACTGGGAAGGTGTTAGAACGTGGTCCCATTTTGTACACGCTATCTTTTGCTGACACACTTTATCAAATTGAAATTCAACCCACATTTTGTCATTCCTGACTGTAATTGAATAGAATAAGTAAAATGAGTGTCCAAAAGCAAATCACCATCTTATAGTCATGCACAACCAGTTTCAAGTTTTAATTGAAATGGAACATATATAGCATCACTTAACAACAAAGTAAATAATGTATTATTTTAGCACAACGTATAGCGCTGCAGTGGACCAGGAAATAAAATGAGAAATGACCTGCAGCATTGATATACATTGCTATGTTTTAAACCAGCACCCTTTTCTTCCAACACCTCACTACAGGAAGGATGTGGAAACCATAGAAAGGGTGCAGAGGAGATTTACAAGGATGTTGCCTGGATTGGGGAGTGTGCCTTATGAGCCTTTTCTCCTTGGAGCGATGGCGAATGAGAGGTGACCTGATAGAGGTGTACAAGGTAATGAGAAGCATTGATCGTGTGGATAGTCAGAGGCTTCTTCCCAGGGATGAAATGGCTAGCACGAGGGGGCACAGTTTTAAGGTGCTTGGAAGAAGGTACAGAGGAAAAAAACGCAGAGTGGTGAGTGCGTGGAATGGGCTGCCGGCAGGGGTGGTGGAGGTGGAAACGATAGGGTCTTTTAAGAGATTTTTTAAGAGATTTTAAGAGATTTTTAAGATGGATACACGGAGCTTAGAAAAATAGGGAACTACAGGTAAGCCTAGGTAGGTCTAAGGTAAGGGCATGTTCAGCACAGCTTTGTGGGCCGAAGGGCCTGTATTGTGTTGTAGGCTATGTTTCTATCAACAGGTTTTAAAGATTAGAGTTTGTTAACCTACAATATACGCAAATGTATAGAAGTCTCTTGCATGATATTTGCATACCTGAGCTTGCCATTTTCTCCAGAAACCACCTGCTCCACGGAAGGTGGGGACTCCACTCTCAGCACTAGCTCCTGCACCTGTAATTATTGTTATATGCTTGGCTTTTGCAAAGATTTCCCGAAATTCAGCCAAATCTAAAACAAACCAGAAACAAAAATCCTCATCAAGACACTTTGATTACTATCCAACAAAAAAAATTAAGATTAATTTCACAAATCTGCATTGATCAAATGCTGTAGATTAAACATTGAGATCTGGGTTTGCTTTCTAAATGTTTTTAGCCTAAAGGCTGATTTATATTTCTGCGTAGGCTCTACGCCATAGCGAGCATTTATACTTGTGCGTTGGTGTGTCTGCGTCGCTCTGCAATTCACCGCCAAAACACAGTTGGCAGTCGGGTTTCTATGCCACTGTGTTGACTTTCTTTGTGTACTTCAAACAATGGCCACTGAAACTGAGTGCATCATAGAAACATAGAAAATAGGTGCAGGAGTAGGCCATTCGGCCCTTCGAGCCTGCACCGCCATTTATTATGATCATGGCTGATCATCCAACTCAGAACCCCGCCCCAGCCTTCCCTCCATACCCCCTGACCCCCGTAGCCACAAGGGCCATATCTAACTCCCTCTTAAATATAGCCAATGACCTGGCCTCAACTGTTTCCTGTGGCAGAGAATCCCACAGATTCACCACTCTCTGTGTGAAGAAGTTTTTCCTAATCTCGGTCCTAAAAGGCTTCCCCTCTGTCCTCAAACTGTGGCCCCTCGTTCTGGACTTCCCCAACATCGGGAACAATCTTCCTGCATCTAGCCTGTCCAATCCCTTTAGGATCTTATACGTTTCAATCAGATCCCCCCTCAATCTTCTAAATTCCAACGAGTACAAGCCCAGTTCATCCAGTCTTTCTTCATATGAAAGTCCTGCCATCCCAGGAATCAATCTGGTGAACCTTCTTTGTACTCGCTCTATGGCAAGGATGTCTTTCCTCAGATTAGGGGACCAAAACTGCACACAATACTCCAGGTGTGGAGTCACCAAGGCCTTGTACAACTGCAGTAGTACCTCCCTGCTCCTGTACTCGAATCCTCTCGCTATAAATGCCAGCATACCATTCACCTTTTTCACCGCCTGCTGTACCTGCATGCCCACTTTCAATGACTGGTGTATAATGACACCCAGGTCTCGTTGCACCTCCCCTTTTCGTAATCGGCCACCATTCAGATAATAATCTGTTTTCCTATTTTTGCCACCAAAGTGGATAACTTCACATTTATCCACATTAAATTGCATCTGCCATGAACTTGCCCACTCACCCAACCTATCCAAGTCACCCTGCATCCTCTTAGCATCCTCCTCACAGCTAACACTGCCACCCAGCTTCGTGTCATCCGCAAACTTGGAGATGCTGCACTTAATTCCCTCATCCAAGTCATTAATATATATTGTAAACAACTGGGGTCCCAGCACTGAGCCTTGCGGTACCCCACTAGTCACCGCCTGCCATTCTGAAAAGGTCTGTTTATTCCCACTCTTTGCTTCCTGTCTGCTAACCAATTCTCCACCCACACCAATACCTTACCCCCAATACCGTGTGCTTTAAGTTTGCACACTAATCTCCTGTGTGGGACCTTGTCAAAAGCCTTTTGAAAATCCAAATATACCACATCCACTGGTTCTCCCCTATCCACTCTACCAGTTACATCCTCAAAAAATTCTATGAGATTCGTCAGACATGATTTTCCTTTCACAAATCCATGCTGACTTTGTCCGATCATTTCACCGCTTTCCAAATGTGCTGTTATCACATCCTTGATAACTGACTCCAGCAGTTTCCCCACCACCGACGTTAGGCTAACTGGTCTATAATTCCCCAGTTTCTCTCTCCCTCCTTTTTTAAAAAGTGGAGTTACATTAGCCACTTTCCAATCCTCAGGAACTAGTCCAGAATCTAACGAGTTTTGAAAAATTATCACTAATGCATCCACTATTTCTTGGGCTACTTCCTTAAGCACTCTAGGATGCAGACCATCTGGCCCTGGGGATTTATCTGCCTTCAATCCCTTCAATTTACCTAACACCATATCCCTACTAACATGTATTTCGCTCAGTTCCTCCATCTCACTGGACCCTCTGTCCCCTACTATTTCTGGAAGATTATTTATGTCCTCCTTAGTGAAGACAGAACCAAAGTAATTATTCAATTGGTCTGCCATGTCCTTGCTCCCCATAATCAATTCACCTGTTTCTGTCTGCAGGGGACCTACATTTGTCTTTACCAGTCTTTTCCTTTTTACATATCTATAAAAGCTTTTACAGTCCGTTTTTATGTTCCCTGCCAGTTTTCTCTCATAATCTTTTTTCCCCTTCCTAATTAAGCCCTTTGTCCTCCTCTGCTGAACTCTGAATTTCTCCCAGGTGAGCCACTTTCTCTGGCTAATTTGTATGCTTCCTCTTTGGAATTGATACTATCCCTAATTTCTCTTGTCAGCCATGGGTGCACTACCTTCCTTGATTTATTCTTTTGCCAAACTGGGATGAACAATTGTTGTAGTTCATCCATGCAACCTTTAAATGCTTGCCATTGCAAGTTGGAGTTGGAGCTGGAGCTAATAAGTGTTGAACAAGAGTTACTTCTATTGAAGTTACTGCAATGCTTGTCTGGCCACTGAGAGACATGGACGAGGAAATGCATTTCAAATATTTTCGGATGTCGGCAGGTAGATTTGACGAGAAGAAGCAACTGGAAATGCATAGGAGGAAATGCAATGCTACCAAGCTGACCAATCACAATTGTTGTGGTCTGCGTCGTCGCGACATGTAGTTGAATTTTGGGGGAGGTGCGCGTTTTGTGGATGTCTGCTAAGAGTAAGGATATCAGGTATACTGTATAAATCCTCTGACATTAAATTGAACCACTGAACCATCCTGTAAATCTTTTCTGCTCTCTTTCCTGTTTAACAACATCTATCAGGGTAATCAAAACTGAATACAGTACCCCAAGTGCCCTCATCAGCGTCCTGTGCAACTGTACCTCCCAACTTTTATATTCAGTACGCTGACTTATGGAGACCAGTGCGCGTGCCAAAGGCCTTCTTCAACACCTGGTCTAATTTTGACTCCACGTTCAGTGAACCATGCACTTGTACTCCACGGCCGCTCTGTTCTACAACACACCTCAGTCCCCTGCATTCGCTGTGGAAGTCCCACCCTGGATTTGTCTTTTCAAAATGAAACACCTTGCACTTATCCAAATAAAATTCCATTTCACATTCATTTCACGTTCAGCTGCTCAAGAACCCCACCCCCCCCGCAATTTTTTCATCACCTTCATTGCCCACACCACCAACTACTTTAGTGCCAAAATTTCTACAAGGAATAATTTTAGTAAGAAATTTAGGAAAAAGCTATTTTCTCAGAATATAGAATGCAGCAGTTGTCAATTACACAAATGTTTTTAAAGGAAAGCTAGCTAAGTATGTGTGAAGATCAGAAAATTGTATTTCAGGTAGAGTGGAACACTTCAGAGATTATTACTGGTTGTAAGGTGTTAAGTTTAAAGGTCTGCTTGAAATTTAAATATTTATGAGATAAGTTACTCAGAAATGAGGATAATGATGGCACATTTAAGATTCAGAACTTTTCTCCAACACTGATGCACAGTAAAATTAAATCAAGCCTTGTCTAGTCATGGGATTTGATAAGCCATTGACTATTCAAATTGGTAGATTGGCTTTATCATCACATCTACTGCAGTATATCATTCAGAGAAATTCATTACTACAATAAGACTGCAGAACAAAGTGGCACAGTTATATAGAAAGTGCAGTGCGGTGCGGGTAGACAATAAAGTCTACGAGGTCCATACAAGGGTAGTTAAGAAAGCTTATGGGGTGTTAGCTTTCTTAAGTTGAGGGATAGAGTTTAAGAGACGCGAGGTAATGATGTAGCTCTATAAAACTCTTGGTGAGGCCACACTTGGAGTACTGTGTCCAGTTCTGGTCACCTCACTATAGGAAGGATGTGGAAGCATTGGAAAGGGTACTAAGATTAAGGGAGCTAGGGCTTTACTCTTTGGAGAGAAGGAAGATGAGAGGAGACATGATAGAGGTATACAAGATATTAAGAGGAACAGATAGAGTGGACAGACAGTGCCTCTTCCCCAGGGCACCACTGCTCAGTACAAGAGGACATGGCCTTATGGGAGGGGAAAGGACAGAGAACACCTAGGGTGGGTAGGTTCACTAATTATGTTGGCTCCTTTATCAAGACAATAAGAAGTGCAGACAGAGTCCTTGGTGGGAAGGTTGATTTGTTTGATGTACTGAGCTATCTCAACAAATCTGCAGTTTTTTTTGCAGTCAATGACAAAGCAGTTTCCATACCAAGCCATTCTGCATCGGGATAGGATGCTCTCTACAGTGCATTGATGAGGGCCAAATGGGGCATGCCAGATTTCTTTAGCCTGAGGAAGTAGAGGTACTGTTGAGTTTTATTGGCTGTGGCATTAATGTAGTTGAATCAGGACATGCTATTAGTAATGTTCACCTTGAGGATCTTGAAGCTCTCAATCCTCTTGACTTTAGCACCATTGCTTTAAGTAATCAAATGTGCACTGCTCCTTCTCACTGAAGTCAATGACTGGCTCGTTTGTTTTGCTAACATTGAGGGAAAGGTTGCTGTCATGATACCACATCACCTAGGCTCTATCTTTTTCCTATACACTGACTCATTATTACCTGAAATACAGCCCATTAACATGGTATCATCTACAAACTTGTAGATGGAGTTAAAGCAGAATCTGGCAAGGCAGTTGTGAGTGTATAGGGACTACAACAGGGGGCCAACGATGTAGACTTGAGGGTACCATTGAGGTTATAATCGTGGCAGTGATGTTACTGTCTATCCTTGACTTCCTGACCAACAAACTGCAACCAGCAAGGCTTGGTAGGCAGCTTTGATGGTCGGACTACACTGGTGAGGCTGAGATGGGGGATCTTGATGACTGGGCATCTCAGGATCTCCATACCTTCCGCCCAGGCTTGTGATGATGATCATCATCACCCACTGTCGCTTGATACAGCCAGATGCCAACCAAAGCCTCTTCTAAATCAGATTTACAAGAATGGTACCAATGATTAGAATTTCAGTCAAATCACTAGAAACACAAGTTCACACTTTCGTATCTGAATCCTGGTCCCCACTAACCCAGTCACTTGAATTAGTCACAATACACCTGTAATTTAACTTCTTCACCATTTTAATCACTTTATACCCAAATGTACATTTCTCTGAAGTTCAGTCCATCTAACTTCTGTGATTAAAACTCAAAATTACAATTTATAACATTATAACATTTTAGTTCTCTATCTCAGCTCCAACCAGAGCCCCATCTATCACATAAAAATTTGCAAGTAGGAATTATTATTGGCTTCACAGTTTAATTATACTTTTTTTCCTCTACCAAGTACCTACCTGAACTAGGGCGCATTATTTCAAGTTTGATTGTCTGCAGCTTGGAAGATTGCTTAAGGCAATGGGACACCTGTGAAACAAACCTCCTGGTGGTAAACTGAAGAAGAATCATCGCAATTATTGGCTGATTCTGGAAAAGAAATTGTTTTTTTTAATATAGGAAGTTTCACATTCTCTTTGTCCTCAAAAAAATGACAGAGATAGATTTCATTATGTCACAATTCACAACAGGAGATGCTTTATACCTGGACGTCTGCAGGACGTCTGTATAATTAGTGCGGTTATACTAGATAACTACAATCATGAATAACAGAAGCATTTTACTGCAATACCAGTAGAAGTTGGCATGGGTTAATGCCCTATTCAGTCCAAACAAGATGTCCATCTAAGCCAGCCGATTTACCAAGGTAGCGGTTAGTACAACGTAATTACAGTTTAGGGTGCCGGAATTCGGAGTTCAATCCCGTATCCTCTGTAAGGAGTCTGTACGTGCTCCCCGTGGAATACGTGACTTTTCTCCCACAGTCCAAAGCCATAGCGACTACATTGTCCGTGATTAGGTTACGGTTAAATCGGGGGTTGCTGGGTGGTGTGGCTCTGTATCGTTAAATAAAAAGAAAAATAAAATATTTGGCCCATATTCCTCCTTCCTATTCATGTACCTGCCCTTGCCTCACTTGTGCACCACCGTGTGTGTGTGTGTGTGTGTGTGTGTGTGTGTGTGTGGGGGGGGGGGAGAGTTGCCCCTCAGGTTCCTATTAAATATGTTTTCCCCTCTCGCCTGAAACCCGCTTATGCCCTCTGGTTCATCATTTCTCAACCCTGGGGCAGCACACTCGTGGTCAGCAGCATACCCAGATTGAAGGCAATAGCTCAGTGTAGGCTTCTCACGGGAGAAGGACTTCATCAAGCCCACTGGCAGGACCATGAGTCCGGTGATCCAGCCAGCACCGAGTTGTTGGCATGAAGGGACGAGGGCAAAACGATAGGATTCAAGGCCTCAGCGTACGTGTTGACTGTCACAGGTTCCAGACTGGGACGGGAGAAACTAGGCAGCCGAGCCCGAGGCCCCACAGCTTGCGACCCGAAACCCTCGCCCTACAGCCGAGGTAAAGCTACGGACGAACACATTCGCCTGATCCCAAGCTTACCTGCTCTCAGAACTGGCGACAACAGCAACTGCGTCCGCCGACCCCAGCACGGCGGCTGGAGCAGGCGCCCAGTGCCGGCTCACGGCCAGCGCCCCCTGTAGCACCGGCGGCCCACTCCTCCCGCCGCAGCGTGGGACGCGGCACGTCCTTCAGATAGCTTGGGGTGTTCGCACGGTGCTGATCGGTGTATTGCACACAGAGAACGCATGAAAGTCATGCATAGAGAGACACTGCTGCCTAATAAATACACGCCAGGACAAAGGCACACACTAGAAACATGCACACTCTGCAGATGCTTGTATTTGTTGCACGGACTAGAAGCCTTAGTACAAATGCATTCCTCTCTACATAAGCACTTTACAAGGTCCCCATGAAGGGCGTCCGCCTGGGACGTGGGCTCTTTATATTCCCTGACCAGCCTTTATCCTCCTGCATTACTTGGGATTTCCAAGATCAGCAGATCCTTGAATGTTCACTCTTTACATATTTCAAAGAGTTTACAAGCACACATCCCGTGACTTGCAGCGCAACTTCAGTCTTTTATTCCATGCTAACCCCTTTTCAGTTCGATTGCGGCGATCGGAATGGTGCTGGTGGTTTGTTGTCTGGAGAAGGGACAGAGAAAGAACGACTGAGAATTTAAGTGTTGGAAGAAAGTGGATTGTTGGGTGAGGTGGTCGCAATGGGATTATGAAAGGGGAGACGGTCCAAGGATGGGAAAGATCGAAATTGAGAGAAATTGTTGTTAGATGTGAACAACAGGAGGTTGTAGGCATCAGTGTCAAGTCCATCGTTATTGGGTGCGAGTGCTAGGACGCTGACGTGTATACAGGGGCGTATATGCGTTAATGTCGATGCAACAGAGCCCGATCTCCAGTTGTCTATGACCCTTGTCACTGATCAACTACTCTAATCTGTGTGGTAGTTGTTGTGCAACAGCTAATTCATATTAAAATATACCTTCTACTCCACAGTATGAAGTCTGGGATTTGGAACATAAGGACGATCCCAATCGTCAGAGCTCTGCTGCCATAGCCCAGGATGTTGTATGCCTGTGTGAGACATAATGGAAGGAGATGTCCAGCTAAAGAGCAAAACTATTTTCAGAAGAACAGATTGGAAGGGAGCATTATGCCATGGGATGGGGTTTCTATCAAGAATAAGCAAGAATATTGTCTCCTCAAATCTCTTGATGACCTGCCACTCACACTAACACAGAGCCAACACACTCCAGTTGTTAGTCGTATACATCCTAATCTTGGATGCTACAGATGAGGTCAAACTTAATCTTGAGAAAACACTGGAAATATTACAGATTTAGACAGCTAGTCATTGCCTGATTGAAGAGCTTTTTGACTCTGGCCCTGTTCTTGACATGAGTGTCCTTGACTCCATCCTATATTGGATTTCAAGTCCAAAAAGAGTTTAAAAAGGCAATATGTCAACTGAAAAACAATGATGTCTCAAAAGCAGATGTTAACCTTGCTGAACTTCCAAAAGTTGGGACAGGAATTTCAGTCTTAAGTTCACGGTCTCAACATCCATATCTGGGAAATGGAGGAAATGGCAGGAGATCTCAGACAGTCAGTGATTGTGGGCAGCTTCCACTGAGGTGCCAGATCTGACCATAATAACTACAGAGCAGGCTGACACAGCGAAAATCATAACAAGGTCTTTCTTATCTCTCTTCTACTGTTCCTTCCATTGGCTGAAGAAATAACATAATTCTGTACACATAGAGCCCTGGTGGGTATGATATTCATTGAACAACTTCAAGAGAAATGCACAATGCAGCATCATCTGCTATATATGCCTTTTTATACCTTACTGTACCACTTTGACTCTGAGAGAGATTATGAACAGGAGATTCTGCAGATGCTGGAGATCTTGAGCAACGTACACAAAATCTGGGAGGAACTCAAAATGTCAGGCAGCATATATGGGGGAGCTTAGGAAGGTTAATGGCACCTAACGGCGACTCCTTTGCTTGCATCTTTGGAAACAGCTCTATTTCCATCTTTAATATCTCTATTTTTCTTTCAGGGTTCTTTTGAAGACCCTGACCTGGAGTTACATGCTAACTATGGTTCTTTGCAGGAATGGGACCCGCTCTCAGGGTTTCACAACTGGCTGCTGTTCGGCACGCCAAGGGCTCGGCCTAAGAGCTCTGCTGGCCTTTGGAGGACCGGGTTTTCATGGCTCTGGAGACAGGGGAATTGGAAATCAGTGTCCGAGAAGAAGACTGGTGTGTTGGGGGAGATGGAAGATCTAAGGCTGTGCCCAGAGACCCGAGACCTTTGGGCACAGAGATCGGAAAAAGCAATGCAATGGACTTTTAACATCACAATCCAGTGAGTTGTTTGTTATGTCTCCCCCTCACAGTGAAATGGTGACATATCTTTCTCCCTTATTAGGGAGAGAGAGTGCCTCTGGTACGTCGAATACTGGGTGAACAAGTAGTCTTTGGAGGACCAAAAGTCTGTATCTTTGCTGTTGCCATGCTCACGCTTGAGTGCTTGGTGGTGGGTGCCGATGCCTTTTTATTACTAGTGGGGGAGGGGAGATTGTTGCTTGCTATCGCTTATGCGCGGGAGGGAGGGGAGCTGGGGGGGCTTTGGGGTTCTAACATTTAACTGACGTTCATTCTTTGGGGGCACTCTTCTGTTTTCGTGGATGTTTGTGAAGAAAGAGCATTTCAGGATGTATATTGTATATGTTTCTCTGACATTAAATGTCCCTTGAATAAATAGTTGGCATTTCAGGCTGATATCTTTTGTTAGGATTGGGAAGGAAGGGGGCAGAAGCCAGAATAAGAAGGTGGAGGGAGGGGAAGGAGTACAAACTGGCCAGTGATAAGTGAGACCAAGTGTCACAACCACAGATTCGGCAGCGCATCAGCTTCGGCAATAGCTCTCGTGAATGTGCAGGTGTCAGCTAATTACTATCTCATTGTGGTAGTTTTTAACTCAATTCATTCCCTCGTAGCGTTTGTCGAGACTCGGACATAGAGATAGTTACGTTTCATTATCTGCATTCCACCTCCCCTGAGAAAATTGGACTGTCGGGTCAGCTGACTCTGAAGACTAGCGGTATTTGTTTTATTCTTAGCTGTTCTTTTCAGCCGCAGTGTAGGCTTCAATTTCCATTTGAGTGTTTTAGTCAACAGCCATGTTTGGCCTAGAATTTATTGTTTTCTTTTTCTCTTTAACACTGTTCACATTAAAGTCTGTGATCTATCGACCTGCATCAGTGTCTCTCATTCCGCACTTGGGCCATGTCCGAACCTGGTGACACCAAGTGAGGTGGAAGGTGGGGGTGGGGGGGTGTAGGGAAAGGGAGGCGAAGTAAGAAGCTGGGAGTGGATAGGTAGTTGTGACGAAAGAGGGTTACAAAAAAAGTACACATAGATTAAGATGTTAACTGTCCTGTGCTGGCACCAGTGGGATCAGCAGTTGATCTGCCACCTGTCTTCAGAAGAAAGAGAGATAAGGAAGACAATGGAGCAGCATTTGGAAATGTTAATGAAGAGATGAGAGAGTTTAACGGAAGGAGACACTGGTCTGAGATTTGTCAAGATCGGCTTCTTTTTGAACCCTGAACTGTTTGAAGTGTGATGGACGGGCGATACCCAAGCAGGGGGATAAAAAGGGACAGGTTCACTAAGGCAGGACACACACGACACCACGAGGTAGCGAGACCCTGGAAGCGGTGCGCCTCCCACAAGTCGGTGGGAATTTTGGAGGGCTGTTCGTGGGACCAAGCCATAGACGCACAGGGTGGAAAGGTACGATCAGTGGGAACCTGGTGTGTGTCCGCCGTTGCCTGCGTGCCAGGTTCACTGAAGAGGAACGATCATATCTGAAACGGAGGGGTCACAGTCGGTGACCTCAGAAGACATTACAAAGGGCTCGCCCGAAAGCTGACTGTGAGGAATATCGAAGGTCTGTTTGGAATCCGATTTGAATATTCATTCGCTCTCTCTCTCTCTCTCTCTCCCATGGCGACGGCGATTACTGCGAACTGAGCTAAACTGAACTCTGTCACTTTGAAACTGGTCACCAGACGACGATAGAGCTTGATTGATCCTATTATCCTAGTGCTGTGTACATGTGTGTTTATTCATTGCTAACCTGTTGCATTTATATCCTTACTATTAGAGTACTGTGTTGCTTATTTCTTTAATAAAACTTTCTTGGTTCCAGTAATCCAGACTCCAACTGAGTGATCCATTTCTGCTGGTTTGGCAACCCAGTTACGGGGTACGTAACATAGTAAAGGTAAAGGGCTGAAGAAGAAGGAATCTAATAGTAGACCACGGAAGAAAGTGAAAGAAGATGGGAACTAAAGGGAGGTGAGAGGGTAACCAAAATGGGGAATGGTAAGAACCTGGTGGCATGGTGCGAAGACAATAACCTATCCCTCAACGTCAGCAAGACAAAGGAATTGGTTGTTGACTTCAGAAGGAGTAGCGGACCACACGACCCAATTTACATTGGTGGTGCACAAGTGGAACAGGTCAAAAGCTTGAAGTTCCTCGGGGTCAATATCACAAATGGACTGACTTGGTCCAACTAAGCAGAGTTCACTGCCAAGAAGGCCCACCAGCACCTTTACTTCCTGAGAAAACTAAAGAAATTTGGCCTGTCCCCTAAAACCCTCACTAATTTTTATAGAAGCACCATAGAAAGCATTCTCCTAGGGTGCATCACAACCTGGTATGGAAGTTGTCCGGTCCAAGACCGAAAGAAGCTGCAGAGGATCGTGAACACGGCGCAGCACATCACACAAACCAATCTTCCATCCTTGGACTCACTTTACACCACACGCTGTCGGAGCAGTGCTGCCAAGATAATCAAGGACACGACCCACCCAACATACTTTTCATCCCTCTTCCCTCCGGGAGAAGGCTCAGGAGCTTGAAGACTTGTACGGCCAGATTTGGGAACAGCTTCTTTGCAACTGTGATAAGACTGCTGAATGGATCCTGACCCGGATCTGGGCCGTACCCTCAAAATATCCGGACCTGCATCTTGGTTTTTTCGCACTACCTTATTTCTCATTTTTCTATTTATGATTTACAATTTAAATTTTTAATATTTTCTAATTTTAACTATTTTTAATATTTTTTATATTTAATATTTGTAATCCAGGGAGTGGGAAGTGCAGAATCAAATATCGCTGTGATGATTGTACATTCTAGTACCAATTGTTTGGTGACAATAAAGTATAAAGTATAAAAGGGAGAATGAGGAAGGGGAGAATGACAGGAATTTAGAGAAATCGATGTTCGTGGTATGGACATATCTTGACTGGTTGGAAGATACTTCGTTGGAACCTGAGTTTGGACTCATCATGGCAGTAGAGGAGGCCGTGGACAAACATACAGAAATGGGAATGAGAAGTTGAATTGAAAAGGGTAGCCTCCTTCATCTCCCACTCACCCAACTTCCCTCTCTCCTGGTTTCACCAGTCACCTGCCAGCTTGTACTCCTTCCCCTCCCCCCACTTTCTTATTCTGGCTTCTGCCCCTTCTTTTCCAGCACTGATGAAGGGTCTCAGCCCGAAACTTCAACTGGTTATTCTCCTCCATTGATGCTACCAGCATTTTGTGTGTGATGCTGAGAAATATTATGAAGAGTCTTTTGCAGTTTTGGCTGCCCTCCACTGTAGGCCTGCCATATGATGGTATGTAAGCTATGACATGAATCCACAATAGATAATAGCTCTCTCATTGTCTCAACACTTAGTCTTTTATGCTGTAATATTGCACCTCCCCTCCTTAAAAGTGGAGCTTATCTACAGATCAAGTAGGAAACCAGTTTGATCATTGTGAGTTTGGTCACCAAGCTGCAGGTGACACCAAGGCTCAGCCCTGTCATTCACTGAAGCATATGGGACACTTGGCCTCAACCTTAACAAATGCAGAACAAAAGTTATCTACCATTCTGCTCCAGATTCCCAAAAACATTCTACCCCAAAGTCTATCACTGAAATCAATTGACAAGAGAAAACAATTGTTAGACTCCTGAATAGACCTCTTCTTTGATGATGAATTCTTGAAGCCTCAGTGTCTCCCAGCACTGCACTTTTTCTGTAACCTTAACTCTATGCTCTGTGTTGTGTTACTGCTCTTCCCTTTGTACTATCTTAATGAAACTATGATTGGAATGATCTGCATAGATGACATTCAAAACGAAGTTTTCCACAATATCTCTGTACAAGTAATAATAATGAACTAATTACTTATTCATTCATTATGGGCCATGTCGAATGACATGGGCGATTGTGGTCTTTCCTCAACCATCATTGTTCTTGGCTAATTCTTCCACAGAAGTAGTTTGCCATTGCCTTCTTCTGGACAGTGTCTTTACAAGACCGGTGACCCCAGTCATTATCAGAGTGTCTGCCAGGCGCCAGTGGCCGCAAAACCAGGACTTGTGATATGCTTTCACGTGACCCCGATCGAAGTGCTAAGCTGGTGCTACACCTTGTACAAGGGTGACCTGCAGGCTTGCGGAGGGAAGGAGTGCCTTACACCTCCTCTGGTAGAGACATGTCTCCACCCTGCCTCTCATTTCTAGTTCAAAATGTCACCCAGTGCGGACATGGCCCAAGTGTGGAGTGAGGGACACTGAAGTGGGTTGATAGTTCACAGACTTTAACGTGAACAATGTTAAAAGGAAAAAGAAAACAATAAACGCTAGGCTAAACATGGCCGTTGACTAAAACATTCAAATCAAAAACGAAGCCTACACTGCAGCTGAAAAGTACAGCTAGGAATAAAACAAATACCTCTAGTCTTCAGAGTCAGTTGACTGGACAGTCCAATTTCTCAGGCAACGCGGAATGCAGATAACGAAGTGTAGCTATGTCCATGTCTGAGTTTCGACAAACACTATGAGGGAATGAATGGAGTTAAATACTATCATAATGAAATAATAATTAGCTGACATGTGCATATAGAAACATAGAAAACCTACAGCACAATACAAGCCCTTCGGCCCACAAAGCTGTGCCGAACATGTCCTTACATTAGAAATTACCTATGGTTACCCATAGCCCTCTATTTTTCTGAGCTCCATGTACCTATCCAGGAGTCTCTTAAAAGACCCTATCGGTTCTGCCTCCACCACTGTTGCTGGCAGCCCATTCCACGCACTCACCACTCTCTCTGTAAAGCACTTACCCCTGACATCTCCTCTGTACCTACTCCCCAGCACCTTAAAACTCTCGTGAACAGATCCCTCTCGTGCTAGCCATTCCAGTCCTGGGAAAAAGCCTCTGACTATCCACACGATCAATGCCTCTCATCATCTTATACAGCTCTGTCAGGTCACCTCTCATCCTCCATCGCTCCAAGGAAAAAAGCCGAGTTCACTCAATCTATTCTCATAAGGCATGCTCCCCAATCCATCCTTGCAAATCTCCTCTGCACCCTTTCTATGGTTTTCACATCCTTCCTATAGTGAGGCGACCAGAACTGAGCACAGTACTCCAAGTGGGGTCTGACCAGGGTCCTATATAACTGCAACATTACCTCTCGGCTCGGACCCCAAGATCCCTCTGATCCTCCACTGCCAAGAGTCTTACCATTAATACTATATTCTCCCATCATGTTTGACCTACCAAAATGAACCACTTCACACTTACCTGAGTTGAACTCCATCTGCCGCTTCTCAGCCTAGTTTTGCATCGTATCAATGTCCTGCTGTAACCTCTGACAGCCCTTTACACTATCCACAACACCCCCGACCTTTGTGTCACCAGCAAATTTACTAACCCATCCCTCCACTTCTTTATCCAGGTCATTTATAAAAATCACAAAGAGCAGGAGTCCCAGAACAGATCCCTGTGGCACACCACTGGTCACCGACCTCCATGCAGAATATGACCTGTCTACAACCACTCTTTGCTTTCTGTGGGCAAGCCAGTTCTGGATCTACAAAGCAATGTCACCTTGGATCCCATGCCTCCTTACTTTCTCAATAAGCCTTGCACGGGGTACCTTGTCAAATGCCTTGCTGAAATCCATATACACTACATATTCACGAGTGCAATTGCCGTATCTGCTGTGCTGCCAAATCCGTGGTTGAGATGCAAAAATATCACTAATATTACCCATCTCTCAACAACTTGCGGGAATCTCAATGCATGACCACTCAAGATGGAGAAGTAGTTTTTGAAATGGTGCTCAGCACTATGAGTCCCTCGTCAGGACTCACAGAAGCTCAGCATAAGTGGTGAAACGATCACAGTACTTCACAAACTACACATCTGTCCAACCTATCAGACATCTTTGGCAGAGTCTGCAGGTCCTAAATTTGCTGTAACAGTTAGCTCAGTCTCCACAGAACTGCATTTGAAGTGACACCTCCTCAAGACCCAATGATTACTTAAGAAGATCAGCATGTATGGATCCACGAGTGGCCATAAGTGATGGGTTTGAGCCCAGTCCATCACAGGTGATACCCTCCCCGCCATTGGATATATTTATGTGGATTGCTGCCACAAGAAAGCAGCATTCATCGTCAAAGACCCCCACCATCCAGGTCACCCCTTCTTCTCTTGGGCTGGAGATACAGAGGCCTTAGGTCCCACACCATCAGGTTCAGGAAGATATTACTCTACAACCATCAGGCTCCTCGTAGCATAGATAACTTCAATCACTACTACTCTGAACTGATACTATGACCTACAGATTCACTTTCAAGGACTCTTTACAACTCCTGTTTCCAGTATTTCTTTTATGTGCGCAATTGTCTCCTTTTGCACATCGGTTGCTTGTCTGTTTATGTATAGTTTTTCATAAGTTCTATTGCATTTCTATATTTTCCTGTAAATCCCTGCAAGAAAAATTAATCTTTAGGTAGTATACAGTAACCTATACATACATGATAATAAATTTACTTTTAACTTTGAACTTTAAACTTTTGACCTTGGCTTCTACCATGACCAAAATTCAAGATAATTGGGTGGTCAGATGCCAGGACCTCTAACCTTCTGGTTTGCCATTAGAATTCACTAGCAGAGGAGCGCTGTTACATTTAAGAGAGAGATGGAGCATTTCTGTACTTCCTTACAGCACGGAAGGATCCCATTTCAGCATACTGACTCTGATACAAAAACAAACAGAACACTGGAAGAACTGAATGGGTCAAACAGCATCTGTGGAGGCAAACTGTGTAAGTTGACATTTCAGGTTGAGACCCTGCAACCGGGCTGAAAGGAACAAGAAAAATTGGTGGTATATGGCAAGAACATAGAAGGGTGGAAGAGAGGCTGGCTGGTGATAGGGGGAACTGGATGGTGAGGGGGAGTAATGGTAAAATGCAGGAAAGAGAAGGGTTAGAAAGAGGTTGGCAGGAGATAGTTGGAACTGGATCCGGGTGAATAGAAGGAACCAGGTGGGGAAGGGCAGGGAGGGGGGCTAGATAGGTGATAGGTAGAGCTAATGGGGAAGAGATGATGGATAGACAGAGTTTCAGACTTCCAACATCTGCAGTGTTTGCTTCAGGAAGATAATAGGGTGACTTTGTTTAGAGGACAGATTACTTGCAAAGGCAGTTCTTAGAATTGGTTGAAATGCATTATATCTGTATACATCTAAAATTTTCAACTGGTTCCCTTTAAACTACTTTTCAAAGTCCTTGCCATTAAAATGACCTTGTCAGGGATCGATGGATTTTTGTTTTGTTTGGCTTCTAATGCAGCCAAGAGGTACTCGATTCATACGGGAAATTGGCGATGAGTTGAAGGTCTGATTGAATGCAGAGGTGGCAAAAAAATGACACAACATTTTTATGTCACTCTAAGTTAGGTCTCAATATAGGATTCCCTTTTTTTCCAGTCAGTTGCCAAGGTCGGGACCAGTAAATGACCCTGACATTCTAATATAGTGCAGCTTCCTCTAGTGCTCTGGCTTCCTCTCATATCCCAAAGGCGTGCATGTTGGCAAAATGCCTCTGGAAGTAGATAGGTGAGTGACGGAATTGTGGGTTGACGGGGTGGCGTTGTAGTTGATGGGAATGTGAATTGTGTAAGGTAAAAGAATGCAAATCAGCATCTGTAAATTGCCTCCTTCCAACAGTAATTGGCACTGATTGATTATTGTCACATGTGCCAAAGCACAGTGAAAAACCTTCTTTCAAGCCATCCATACAGATCATTTTACCACTTTAGTACAAGGGAAACATAGTGTTACAATTACAGAGTGCAGTGCAGGTAAACAATAAGGTGCGAGGGCCATGGTATGGTCGATTGAGAGGTCAAGAGTTAAGTGATCTGGGGTATTGATGGGAATGTGGGCTGAATCCAATAGGACTAGTGTACATGGGTGTTTGATGTTTGACAAAAACTCTATGGTTGGAAATGCCTGTTTTGTTGCTCTGTGACTCGGTGACGAGGAACCTGACTCTAGGTGGCGCTGTGAGGTCAACTTTTGAGTAGAATTATTTATCTAAATTTATTAAACTCTGTGAAATGATTGAATTGTTATATTTAACTTGCCTTCACACTGAAATCTTGGGATTACCGTATTGCAATATTTTCAACCCTGCAATTATACTTGTCTTTTTGAAGTCATTTTGAAACACAAGAATTGGACCAGTGTCCTCTATATAAATAAATAACACAATCAGATCTCCCAAACAGCAAAGCTGAGATATATATTTTTATCCAGACATGACGTAGATTTTCAGGTATAAGACATCAATATGAACAGAATGCTGTTGGAGGCTCTGAAAAATGAGTAGCTGAGAAATTATAGGAAGGCATTGGTGTCCAGAAAATTAAAAAAATCTAGAGTACTCACTAGACACGACAAGAACTGGAGGCTTTCATCAACCAGTGCCTGAAAAGAGTCCTAATCATCAGATGGACTAACAAAGTAACCAATCAGACACTGTGGGAAAATGCCAACCAGGAATCCATAGAGATACAAAGACGCAAATGGAAATGGAGGTGGATTGGCCACACGTCGAGGAAGTCAAACAACATCTGCGCCAGGCAGGCATTAAAATAAAATCCATGAGGAAAGAGGAAAAAGGGACGTTCAAAGAATACATGGAGGAGAGACACCAAGGCTGAAATTAGGTGATGGGGACATTCCTGGTCCATCCTCAAGAAACTGGCTCCATACCTCAGATAAATATTATGTGGAGATTTGTGACAAATATGATTATATGATATATATGTACAGTATCTGAAATACATCTTATGGAAATGTTTGTTTGATGATGAAATTCAATAAAAAATAAATTACAAAAAAAAGAGACCGGCTCCAAACAGAGGACGATAGAGACAGGAGGTCAAAGATGGCCCATGCTCCAAGAAGAAGAAGATTACTCACTGACATCCATCAATAGAGTGTCATAATTCTGGAAGTAAAGTCTAACTTAATGTACCCAGTATCTGGTGGCACATTGAACCAAGTACAGAACAGGTGTCTGCTGCCTCACTGCTCAAGCAACCTAGTTTCACTCCTGACATCCTGATTGTGTAGTCAGCATATTCTCCCTGTGAGCAAAGGGGATGTTGGGAGGTTAATTATCCACTGTAAATTGCCTTCAAGGTGTAGGTGAATGGTAGAGTCTGGGGCAAGTGACGAGAATTTGGGGAGAGTAAAATCAGTCTAGTAAAATTAGTGTAAGAGACCATCGATGCAGACAGCAGCTGAAGGGGATATTTCTGTGCTGTAGGACAGGAGATTAGAAGTATCTGTGCACTGATATATATCAGTAATCCACTATTTTGTTCAGTAGCTGTAATTTTTGGAATTCCCTCCTAGAAATACAAGTTAAGATAGCTAGGCCCTGAGGACTCAGCCTGGTTTTATTCACCACTTTGTATCCATTTAGCTCTACAGAGCTGTGTTACAATTACTAGAAATATATTGCTAAATTTCTTAATCTAGAAACAAGAAACCAAGGCATAATTTTGTAACAATCTCTCCACAGAGTTATTGAAAAGCAGCAATAAAAGTTATATTGATTTTGAGACATTGATTGAAAGTTTTTCCAAGAGTCCAAAAATAGGTTCCACGTGAACAATGATTACACCCTGAAGATCTGGTTTATGGTCATTGGTACATAATCTAACACTGAAATATCAACCTAATGTGTAGTTGGACTATACACAAAACAAGAGCAATAATATTTTCAACTTCTGAATAAAATGTTTCTTTATTTAGAACTTTGGTATTCTCAGTAAGCTCCTTCTGGCAATGAAAAGGTCTGTTTATCCTTGAATATTTTGCCTGAAAATCATCTTAAAAAACAAAATTTGATTACTTGAGGATATTCCTTAATTTGTTGGAAACCGTTGAATTAAAGTGTAAAGCTCTAAAAGTAACTAAAACCAAGTAGCAGGGATCTTTGTTTAAAAACATGAGAAAGTCTGCAGATGCTGGAAATCCAATGCAACACACACATGAGTTCGTCCAGCATTTTGTGTGTGTTGCTAGGGATCTTTGTTATGAAAATTCAGATAGGCCTAACACTATTCAAAGCATCTTAATTATACATGTGTTTCAGAATTTGCCTGTAGGTTAGATTACTCCAATCCTCGTCTGAAACCTCTAGAGTAAATACTTTATGTCTTTAGATGTTGCAAAGTTAAACTGTATTGCTATTCACTGAGATAGGGGTAGAGACTTCTTGCAGCTAACAAAAACCACAAGTCCACAAGCTATTACACAGTGGCCAACACCTCCATGGATGCAACAATTTCTATGTAAGTTTCAGTGTCAGCTTGGGTGTAAACCTATTTTGGTGTTCCTGATCCTGACCCAAACCTGCCTTCTAACAGCTACAAATATTTTAGGTGCTTCATGTGAAATACACTTGTAACAAAACTTACGCAAGGATAGTGAACTTGGATGCAAGTTGGCAAGCCAAGGGTTGACTGTATTACTGTTTGAATTACGAGCACCTCATGGTTTATGAACGAAGGCTCGTGGTCAGCATCCTATATATCATACAACAGGTCCATGTCACTCATTGGAGATAACTGGGTCTGAATTAGACAGATCCAGCTCCCAGCAGGCAGTGACTTCCAGATTGTACTCTTGAGGAAAACGTGGTTAATCAGTAACATGAGACAATAGATGTCTGCCCAAGCACAACTGGATGCCATGACATGTGTAGAGTTCATTTTGTCTCATTTGTATATGTTAGGGACTACTGGAGTTTATATAAGGGTGTGGCTGCAGAAGAGAAGGAAAGAGAGAGTGTGTTGGAGAAATTTGAGATATGGAATATTATTCACACTCACAGAAATTACACAAAAAGTAAATAAAAAAACAAAATTTATTTTGTTCTCAAATTTCATTTCTAGATTCACGTGCAGATGACGTGGCTTCATATTATGGAAAATTGAGATACAGACTGGTCAGTTAGGTTAGGCCCAAAACTTGCCTCAGTGTTATATTGGAACTGAACTGTAATGAACACTGTCCTCAAGGAAATGAAAATCCCAAAACTGCTGATGCTGGGAATCTGAAATAAAAGCAGAAACACAGAGTATGACCTGCTGAAAGATTCAAAAGTTCATTTTATTATCAAAGTATGTATGCAGAATACACCTCTGAGATTTGACTTCTCCAGAAAACCATGAAATACAGATAAACTAGAAAAAGAAAAAGAAACAAAACTCTCAAACCCCAATCCCTCCAACCCATCCCTCGCACAGAAACCAGCAGATTGCCCACCCAGACATGGCAGCTAAAACATCAAACTCTTAACCCCCAAGCCCCTCCCATGTAAAAATGTGAGAATAACATCAAATCCCAACCTCCCTCTCGCACACAAAAAACTAACAGGTCACTCACACAGAAAAACACCAGCAGGAACATCAGACCACAAATCCCCAACCCCTCCCTTACCCCAAAAAAGTAACATATCGCCCTTCCGCCAAACAGCAACAAGAAAACACTGAAAAACTAAAGGAGACCAATATAAACTACAGTCCACGTGCATTACATATGTGTCAGAATTTCAAAAACATCGTCCGTCAACATTGAGGAGAGTGACAGCTTGAACTCAGTCCTTCAGTGGGGAGTGACCTCCAGCCCGACACGGACTCCCGACCCCGACCTCTGGGAGGTGTTGCCAGAATTTTCTGTTTTTATTTCCACCTTCAAGTAATGTCTACTTATCAAATTATGCATTCCAATATCTTGGTCTTATGTTGAATCTTCAAAGGGCTTAAATTAAAAATGCCTTAAATTCAGAGAGAGAGAGAATGAGAATGCTGGAGTACAAGTCAGGCAGCAACTGCAGAGAGTGATACAGATTGAACCTTAAAGGCAAATGATATTTTATTGACTTGAAACACTTTTTTCTGTTGCAATTATTGAGGACCTCTAGATGTCTGTCATTTCTGACAGATATGTGGAGCCTCCTTGAAAAAATGCAATATCTTCACTGAGAGCTGGGAATCTCTGCCTCATGACCAGTCTAAGTGGAGACAGGACATTCAAGATGTTTTTAGAACCTCTGTCTCATGCATCAGGAGGTCGCAGAAGCCCAAGAAGGAGCATACCTTCCAGACCCACGACCACTGTCATTTAGAAGGACGAGATCAGCAGTTACCTGGGTACACCACCACTTGGAAATCCCACTCCAAGTCACTCACCATCCTGAGCTGGAAACATATCACCATTCCTTCATTGTCGCCAGGTCAAAATCATGGAATTCCCTCCCTAACAGCACTGTGGTGTACCTACACCTCAGGGACCGCAGCAGTTCAAGAAAGCAGCTCATCACCACCTTCTCAAGGGCAACTAGGGATGAGCAATAAATGCTGGATGAGCTGGCAATGCCCACACCTGTAAATGAATACGTATATATAAAAAATACCACATCATGGATATTAGAGCTGTCCCTCCCATGCTATCAGTTATCTTCTGCCCCATTTAAGACATGGTCTCTGGTTCCCATATTGCTTCATTAGTCTCCTCGGAGCCCGCAAAACTGAAGGAAAGCAAGTCATCAGGGTCCCTATGCCCGCCATCCTACTAGCTAATGTGTAAGTCATCAAGAACAAGGTGGATGATCTTAAAGGGAGACTCACCTACTGCAGGGAGATGCAGAACTGGTGTGTATTCTGTTTCACCGAGTCCTGGCTCTCCCCTGCCACCCCCGACTGTGCCATCCGACCAGAGAGATTTTCGATCCATCGGATGGACCACACGGCGTCTTCAGGCAAGACGAGGGGAGGTGGTGTCTGCCTACTGATCAACACTGCGTGGTGCTCGGACACAGTGGCACTGACAAGCTCCTGCAGCCGGGACCTGGAATACCTGTCGGTGAAGTGTCGTCCCTACTATCTGCCACGGGAATTCACCTCGGTCATACTGACAGCGGTCTACATTCCCCCCAGGCGGACGTGGAGTGTGCTCTGAACATACTGTATGCCAACATCAGTGAACTTGAGACCAGGTATCCGGAGGCTTTGCTCATTACAGCCGGGGAATTTAACCAGGCCAAACTCAGAAAGGCGCTGCCAAAGTTATACCAACATGTCTCCTGCCCCACTAGAGGCCCGAATATACCTGACCACTGCTACACAGCAGTCAAGCATGCCTACTGTTCCGTCCCACGACCTCACTTCAGAAAATCGGACCATCAGGCCGTACTCCTCCTCCCGGCTTACAAACAGAAACTGAAGCAGGAGGTCATGGTGTCAAAAGTAGTGTCGTGTTGGATGGAGGAAACGGATGAGGTCCTCCATGACTGCTTTGAATCGGTGGACTAGTTAGTATTCAAGGACTCGGCAGCTAACCTCGATGAGTATGCCTCAGCTGTCACAGACTTTATTTGGAAATGCACGGAGGACTGTGTGTCTCGCAAGACGATCCAGGTATTCTCTAACTGGAAACCTTGGATGAATTACTAGGTCAAGTCCCTTTTAAAGGCTAGAGCTGTGGCTTTTAGGTCCGGGGATACCAGTCGCTACACGGAATCCAGGCGTGAACTCCGGAAAGCCATTAAGGGTGCCAAGAGGCAATATCGAGCCAAGTTGGAAGCCCAGGCTAACTAGAGGAATGCCAGTAGACTATGGCAGGGTCTAAATGAGATCACTGGGAGCAAAGAAAAGGCTGGGAATATCAATAACTGTGTCACTTTTCTTCCTGACGAACTTAACGTATTCTACGCAAGATTCGAACAAAAGAGGAGCGTCCTGCTCCCTCCGGATGAACTGGACCTGGTGGCATCGAGATTCATCGGCATCGACGAGGACGTTAGAAGGGCCTTCCTGAAGACAAATCCAAGGACAAGTCCCGGGACGGGTTCTCCAGACCTGTGCAAGCGAGCTAGATGGAGTGTTTGCTGACATCTTCAACTGCTCCTTGCTTCAGTCTAAGATCCCCTCGTGTTTTAAGAAGGCAACAATTATCCCAGTGTCGAAGAAGAGCAAGGTGGCATGCCTGAATGACTATCGACCTTTGGCTCATACATCAATTGCTATGAAGTGCTTCGAGAGATTGGTTATAGCACACATCAACCACAGCCTACTGGTCAATCTCGACGCTTTGCAATTCGCCTACCAGAGCAACATGGCAGATACCATCTCTCTGGCCCTACATTCTTCCTTAGAACACGTGGAGAATATAGACGCATACGTAAGGCTCCTTTTCATTGACTACATCTCTGCCTTTAATACCATCATTCCAAATAAACTGATTCCTAAGCTCCAGAACCTGGGCCTTAGCACTCAGGTCTGCAGCTGGATCTTCAACTTCCTCACACACAGGACCCAGGCTGTAAAAATAGGGGACAAGCTCTCCTCTACAATCACTCTGAGCACCGGTGCCCCACAAGGCTGTGTACTCAGCCCCCTGCTGTACTCACTGTGCACCCATGATTGTGTAGCCAAGTTTCCATCAAACTCAATATATAAGTTTGCAGATGACACAACAATTATAGGCCGTATCTCGGGTAATGATGAGTGTGAGTACAGAGGGGAAATTAAGAACCTGGTGGCATGGTGCGAAGACAATAACCTATTCCTCAACGTCAGCAAGATGAAGGAATTGGTTGTTGACTTCAGAAGGAGTAGCGGACGGCACGACTCAATTTACATCGGTGGTGCGCAAGTGGAACAGGTCAAAAGCTTTAAGTTCCTCAGGGTCAATATCAGAAATGACCTGATTTGATCCAACCAAGTAGAGTTCACTGCCAAGAAGGCCCACCAGCGCCTTTACTTCCTGAGAAAACTAAAGGAATTTGGCCTGTTCCCTAAAACCCTCACTAATTTTTATAGGTGCACCGTAGAAAGCATTCTTCTAGGGTGCATCACAACCTGGTATGGAAGTTGTCCTGTCCAAGACCGAAAGAAGCTGCAGAAGATCGTGAACATGGCGCAGCACATCACACAAACCAATCTTCCGTCCTTGGACTCACTTTACACCGCACGCTGTCGGAGCAGTGCTGCCAGGATAATCAAGGACAGAACCCACCCAGCCAACACACTTTTCGTCCCTGGGAGAAGGCTCAGGAGCTTGAAGACTCGTACAGCCAGATTTGGGAACAGTTTCTTTCCAACTGTGATAAGACTGCTGAACAGATCCTGACCCGGATCTGGGCCGTACCCTCCAAATATCCGGACCTGCCTCTGGGTTTTTTTTGCACTACCTTACTTCCCATTTTTCTATTTTCTATTTATGATTTATAATTTAAATTTTTAATATTTACCAATTTTCACTATTTTTAATATTTAATATTTGTAATCCAGAGAGCGGGAAGTGCAGAATCAAATATCATTGTGATGATTGTACATTCTGGTATCAATCGTTTGGTGACAATAAAGTATAAAATATAAAGTATCATTGACCCTGAAGGCGGTGATAGGATTCTGCAGTTTTACAATAGTGGTCAACAACTTGTGGAGCTGGAGAACAGAGACTTCCAGTACCAAGAGTTTCTTCTCCACTGGACCAGTGGGTTTCTCTGGAGCTTGGTAGAATGAGTGAGTTACATTACACCAGCGAGATCCGGGCCAGGCCCTGCAAGAAATTACTTCAATTCTACCACTTGGTTTCTCCTATGAGTTAGGATGGAATGATGTTTGAATTTCCAATTGTATGGTTAAAAAAATGACTAAAGTTACATCTGATCATAAGCGTCCCTGTCATTTTACCCTGGAGAGCATTGGTTCTCATAATCCCAATGATTGACCAAGGGGTTTTTAAGCTATACTAATAAATATGTGATATTCTTCTACTGGTTATACCTATGAGACAGATAATCTATGTCACTTGATCTCTACCTGCCACTTACATGAATATAAAGCATTAATCTGCATGGGATGGGAGGCATAGTTAATTATAGCCAATTCCATTGTGTTAAATGAGAACATTTGCCTTACCTTCCAGTTTCATGTGTACATAGAACATTATAGCACAAGAGCAGGTCCTATGGTATGTACTAACTAAACTAATGATACTTACTAAACTAATCCCGTCAGTGTACAAATATCTAGAAGCCTTTTATATGTCCCTGTATCTGCCTTCTTCACTACTACTGGCAGCACATTCCAGGCACCCATAACTGTCTGAGTGAAAAAAAAACACCTGTCCTGCACATCTCATTTGAACTCCCCCCCCCCAATCTTAATTGTACCCACTTGAGTATTAGACATTTTCTCCTAGGTAAAAGAAACTGTCTGTCTACTCAATCTATCCTCTCATGTTACAAACATCTAACAGGTTTCCTCTCAGTCTCTGCTGCTCCAGAGGAAGCAACACCTAGTTTGACCAACCTCTTCTTATAGAACATACCCTATAATGCAGGCAGCATCCTGTTAACCGTCTCTGCACCCTCTCCAAAGCTTGCACATCCTTCCTAAAATGAGGCAGCTGGAACTGAATGCAGTGCTGTAGTTGGGGCCAAATCAGTTTTATAAACCTGCAACATAATTTGTCAGATCTTGAACTCAGTGCCTCGATTAATAAAGCAAGCATGTCATACATCTTCTTTACCACCCTTTCAATGTATGGCCACTCTCAGGGAATTGTTGACTTGGATCCCAAGATCACTCCATTCATCATTGTTGTTCAGAGACCTGACAGAGCGCATGAGCAATTTTGGGATGTTATTTCAAAACAGATGAAATAATTGGTTTATATTAACAATGTTGGGGAAATAATCGAAGTTCATTTGGGTAAACTACTGGATAAGCATTGTGTGTTTCAGATATAAGGATGAGTAGATGTTCCACTGACCTTATTTAACATGAGGTTAAGTGAATGATTTTCTGTAAGGCCAGTGGAAACACACTGTGGTTTCTTGCTGTTTCATTTCTATAGTCACAGAAGAAAATGCAATTTAAAAAAAAGTCTACCATTATTTCCTTTGTGGTGAGTTACTTGTTTTTAACTTGTTTGTTCAAATGTGCAACACTAATTATTGCCAATAAAACTCCTTTGGCACATTTAAATTATTTGCTCCCATTCTTGTTGAAATTGATTGTTTTGCTTAAGTTTTTCTAATTCAAGTTTTCACAGTAAAACCAAAAAAAGAGAGCAGCAAATGAAATCTCAATTAAAATGCTCCAAATAATCAGCAAACCAGACAACATCAAGGAAAGATAAAAGAGTTTGCACTTCAGGTCAATAATCCTTCATCAGAACTCTATGCCTCTGTCCTGAACACGTCTGACCTGAAATGTTAACTTTGTTTTTCTTTCCACAGATGCCACTGAACCTACTGAGTGTTTTGCAGCATTTTCTGTTTTTATAACCTTCATAACCGCTGTGCTTTAAAACCCGTGATCTCAGGTTCCATTGTTAGAGTATTTGTCCATATGATAGCAAGAGCACCAAATGCTAAATACTGCATCTCCATGTTTTTCCTTAGAACCTTTCAAAGGAGTGAACAATGCAGATTATAGAACCAGCCTTGTATGCCTGCATAGGATGGTGCTTGCAGATGACCAGTCTGAAGGCCAGAGTTGGGTGCTCACTTCTTGGCTTGATTTCAAGAAGAGTGTCCTGGGGCCGGTAGAAAAATTCCCACAACCATGGCAATTTCCATTAAAAAATCTCCAGTCAAACTTGAAAGCTAAACCACTAAATAAAAACAGAAGAAATTGGAGCTGGATGTCATTCAATAACGTCATCACAGATCCTCGTCTCAAGTCCACCCTCTTGCCTGATCCTTATATCACTTGATTAAAGATATTCAAAATTTTATTTCAGTTCTGAATATAGTTGTCAACTGTGCAAGTGCTCAGACTAAAGAAAAAAAAACAATATAACAATATAACAATTACAGCATGGAAACATCTCAGCCCTTCTAGTCCGTGCCGAAATCTTACTCTCACCTAGTCCCACCAACCTGCGCTCAGCCCATAACCCTCCATTCCTTTCCTGTCCATATAGTTGTCCAATTTAACTTTAAATGACAACATCGAACCTGCCTCAACCACTTCTGCTGGAAGCTCGTTCCACACAGCTACCACTCTATGAGTAAAGAAGTTCCCCTCCATGTTTCGCCTAAACTTGTACTCATGCATCGGACAATAACCTTGACTTTGACGCAGTGAAATCCACAGCGTACACAATGCCTGGATATTCACATTGTGCTCCTCCGTAGGGAGGGAATGAGTGTGGACCAAGTTGGTTCTTCAACTGGGAAAGTACACGAGTAAAGTTTTGGACAAAAACAAAGATCTTGTAACCTCATCGCCGACACCAGTCCACATCCGTGCTGGGATGCGCTTGCAATCACGTCAAGGAGTCGTGACTTGTTCCCCAACACCATTCCATATCTGTTCTGGGACATTCTCAGTCCTAAATGACCAACCATGGGCCATATTCCTTAGTTTAAAACTCACGAGTAACAGTGAATAACCTCTTAGCAATCTATGCCAACTCATGTCTATGCTTCAATGAGATCACCACCCAACAATATTCCAGTCAGTAAAAGGACTGTCCAGCTTGATCTCTCCTTATTGGTTAAATCCAAAATAGAAGTAATCTGGTGAATTGACATTGTTCTGTTCTCAGGCAAGCGTATTCTTTCTTGTATCCAAAATGTTCCCAGATATGGAAGAACTTAAATGCAGCTCTTGTACTGTACGTTAATGATGAACTCTTGACCTCACTGTCTACATTGTCACGCCCCTTGCACCTTATTCTCTGCACTGTACTTTCTGTGTAACTGCAGTTTTAACCGACAAGAGTTTGGTGCTGGCCCAAGTGAGACGGGGAGACACAGAAGTGGAATGAACAGTACAGAGCAAGGAAAATAATAAACGCTAGGCCAACTGGAGCACCAGCTAAAACTCTCAAACTAAAAGCCAATACCATCACTGTGGCTCAGAAGCAGGAACTCAATTCTAAACTAATACTGCTCCTTCACAGCATCTGTCTAAATTATTAATCTCCTTTCCGGGAACGTGGACCAAGGTAAGCATTGTTACTGCTGTGCTTCAGTCAAGACTTGACAAGACTGAAATGAAAGGAAGGGGGTTAAATACAATTACCAAGAAACCCAAATTGGCTAGAATGTGTGTGATTGCTGCGTTTTTCCAGCTGAATGCATGTGAGTGCGCCCGGATTCTGCAGCAGTGACTGCGGTTGTGACATTAATACTATATTCTGCATTCTTTTATTGCTTTTTCAATACTTTTCCAATGTACTTAAGTTTTGGAATTATCTGCATGGATGGCTTGCAAAACTAAGCTTTTCATTCTCTTGGAAAATGGGCTGTTAAGTTGAAGTTCTTTAAAATGTTGGTCAGGCCAAACTTGGAATATTGTGTGCAATTCTGCTCACATACTTACAGGAAGGATATCAATAAGCTTGTAAAAGTGCAGAGAAAATTTACAGAAATGTTACTGGAACTTGAGGACATGAGTAGCTGTTATTCTGCATCGTTATTGTCCCTTCAGGGAAAGTACAAGCTACATTCATTATCAAAGTACCTATGCAGTATACAACTCTGAGATTTGTCTCCCCACAGACAGCCATGAAACAAAGAAAGCCATGAAACCCGTTCAAAGAAAAAATATCAACCTCCCGCCCTCCACCACACACAAAAAACAAATCCCGCAAACAGAAATAAAAAAGAATGAGCGAAAACACTGAAAATAAAACATAAAAATGAAAGTTCCCATATTCAGATCAGCTCAGTGTTCATTACCTGCAAGCTGCCCCAATTCAAATTTGCCCAAAAATAGCAACAGATAAAGGAGTGACCAAGAGAAAACACATCATAATGTGAACCGCAGTCCAATCCGCTAACTGTGTCGATTAAACTTGTTCTGGCACCATCCTTCAATGGCATAGAAGGAGGGAGGGATCATTCAAATGCAGGGACCTTCCTTTGGGAGTAATGAGTGAAAGGGAGAGAGGGAGAGAGAGAGACTGACTGACTGTCATACACAGTCATCTTCTCTGGAAGCAGCAAGCAAGAGGCTGGTAGACAATGCTGAATACTCACTCGCCTTCTGCGTTCACCTCAATGTTTTCAATCTTCCTCAATGCCTTAATCAGTGAGAAATGGAGTTGATCCTGGGCTCTCTAAGCCTCAAGCTTCTTGGCTGCTCACCCTGGAACCTTCTTGGAGATAGCAAAGCACCAGATCGGTCAATCGGCGTGAAAACACACCATCAAACTGTACATCACAGGCTCCAACAGTATCAGAACAACATTTGAAAGAAAAGAGACATAAGTGAAAGAAGCAGTTTCTTGTACCATCTTGAGGATGTCACCCATGGCAGTGTTGTTAACTGGCACCATCTTAATGCACTGTCTAATGATTTGATTTGTATGAAAAGTAAGCAAGACAAGTTTCTCACTGTATCTCAGTACATGTGACAATAATAAACCAGTAAGTCAATTAAAAAACATCAAACACTACAGTTTCAACAGCAGTTATGCATTTCAATTCTCCAACCCTTGCAATAAGAACTATTTGGCTTCTGAATTGCTTTATGTAGTTACATATTAAGTTTCTGCTTTTTTGGTATGCCAAAATACAGGATCCTTCTATTTAACAACATTTAAATGTACTTGTCTCATCAGTACCAAAATGAATTTTCCACTATTATATTTCTTCCCTTGTTTCTTGCCTGTTCACTCACCCATCCTTTGCAAACTCAGTGTGTCCTGCTCAGAGTTCACTTTCCTGTCCAAAATCATATTGACAGCAAACTTGGCTACAATACATCTGTTCTTTTATCTAAATGATTAACATGGATTATAAATAGCTGACAGCTCAATCTTGATCCCTGTGGCACTTCATTAATAACAGTGCCATCCTGCCCTCAATTTAATGTTCTTAACAAGCTCTGTATTCAGCAAATACATCACGGATCTTTTATGTGCTTGGGCTGAAACTCGTGAGCTGCAGCTAGAAGTTCCAAAGAGAACTGCTGGCATTCGGCCATTTGAATTAAAGTAAATCCAAAACCATATCTGCTGTGAATTTGTGATTTAACAACACTTGTTGGGCATTTGGGGCATGTTGGAAAAAAAAATCAGAGATCCCATGACTTACAGTGGGGATTCTAGGCACGTAGACGAGGAAGCAGAGTGGAATGAAATTTATAGATTCATTGTGCAGTGGAATCAAATATCACAGATACAAACCTCTCAGCCACCATGCTGGCATTGAACATTAAGTACCAAAATATACTAAAGCTAATTACCAGCACCTAGACTACATTGTTAAAATTATTTTGCATTTGTGTACATTATAATTGCATGACTATTAAAAATCATAGAGATCATACAGCATGAAGACAGGCCTTTGGCACAACTTGTTCTTGCTTAGTGAGCTGGACTGGCCCATGGTTCTCTAAATCTCTCCTATCCATCTACTTATCTAGAAGTCTTTTAGATGTTGCTCGTCTGCCCACCTCAACCACTATTTTTGGAACATCATTCCAAATATGCTCCACATTTTCCGTGATGAAGCTGCCCCCAATGTCCCTTATAAGCCTTTCGCTTCTGACCTCTCTATGCCCTCTTGCTTTTAGCACCTACTTCCTGGGGAAAGGCCAATGTGCTTTCACCCTGTCTACACCCATCATGATCTTATGTACCTCTATAAGGCAACCTCTTCATCGCCTATGTTCAAGGAATAACCTCAGCCCCTAAACTTTAATTAACTACTTTTTGTTTTGAAAGGTGCTGTAATGTTTCCTTAATTATTTACTTCAGTGTTAATGTTTTTTGGATTTTGCTGAATTTCAGGGAAATTTATCAATTATTAAAATCAAAGGCAGCTCCCCTTCAGTTTTGCCTTCCCCCAATGTTTGTTGGTGACATTGTAGAGAAGGGAATACCCCTATTCTACCACTGCCCATGGTCCAGTTGCCATCAAGACTTGGTGGAGTGGAGATGTAGATGTCCAGCAGGATTGGTCCTCTGCCTCCTGTCTGGACAAGTGTGGGCCATGCACAGTGATTCCAGATGGCAGGCTGAGTTGGGGAAATTTTATTATTTGCAGCAATCCCTACTTCAGCTTGCAGCATTGTAATTAATAGCAGCCATTAAGTAAAACAGTAAATACCTGAAACACTCAGCATCTGAGGAGAGTCAATTTTTTCAAGAACCTGTAGTGTTCACTGGTTACAGGAGATTTATCCCTATCCCTTGCAACTGAGGAAACACAATATCAGGGGGAAAAAGGCCTGCTCTATTTCTCTGGGATCATGGAACCAGAAGCCTCACAATGAAGTTCTCTGGAGGAAAAGGAGAAAAGCATTTCATAACCCGACTGTTCCTATTTCATCAGTAATGGCCTACTGTAATCTTTAGTTATTTAGACTGCTACCTGTGCTTACAACAATTTTATTCCTCAAGAGCAGGTCCTTCTCCAAGAACAGGAATTGCGTTTCTTTTCAGTTTAGCTATAACTGTATAGAGTTTAGTCATAAATATGGTAAAGTCACCTACGAATTTTAGAGATAGGCAAAACCAACTCTGTTGAAGCAAAACAGGTAAAACACAGACCATCTCCGGTTAATAGTAGAACAAGCTCCAGTCAAATAATTTACTACTGCTTCAATGGTTTAACAGCCAAAGACACAAAAAGAATTTTCTTTTTGTTGTTTTCAACTTTTGCAAGTGCATTATTGATATAACAATTTGCAGCAGTAAATGACTAGAACAAATCCTTGTTCCTTTTGATGGCTGGTTTAATTTTATATAAATATATACTGTATATAAAGTTATGCATATCTGTATCAGCTTGAATTCAAGTTCAAAGTACGTTTGTACATTTATTATCTAAGTACGTACAGTATACATTATACAACCTTGAGATTTGTCTCCTTACGGGCAGCCACAAAAACAAAGAAACTCAAAAGAACCCATTAAAAATAAAGAATGTCAAAGACCCAATGTGCAGAGAGAGAGAAAAAAAACAAATCATGCAAACAATATAAGTAAGTAAATAGCATTCAGAACAAAAGTGAGCCCACAGCTACAAAGTCCGGAGCAGGCCACAGCCACAGCCTCAGCTCAATGCAGAGCTGAGTAAGCATCACGGAGCAGTGAGCAGAACTGGCCTGATTCTTGCCTCTTGTCCTGACACCCTTCCTTTTCAATCCTTCTGGCGAGGCAATTAAATCATCCAAACATCAGATTGTTCCTCGCACTAGGACCCGGGCTCCGTCATATCAATACACTCCAGGCCTGGACCCCGTCACCACGTTTTGGCTATTCCAAATCAGCCCCGCGCTTAGATCGATCATTCCTCCATCTTATTTTAGGTGGATGGGCCTCGAATCTGCCTTTCCTCTGCTCTACTTGCCCTGACTTACTCTCGAATATGCCTCGACCTTGCCCCGACTTGCCTTGTGCATGCCTCGACTTCACCTCACTCCCACATGCTTCGACTCTCAACTCAACCTCGCCTCTCCATTGCGGTGATTGTTTACCATAAATTTTGCAAGAAAAAGTGTTATAATAAAGTATTTAGTGGTTTTCTTTGTTTTGTTTGCTGCCAATAAGTAGTCGCTGGGTTTCAACAAGTGCCATCTTAAACCATTAGATCAATAAATAAAACTCTTACATCTGTTTGTGGGTCCCATTCCATGAACATGTATTACAGACAAACACTACATGCAGTGCTAAGAGCAAGCTACAATGACATATAAACACGAAATCCTATGGGAATGTATATGCCTTGAATGGTTTCATGGAAGCTTTTTCACCTCACTGCTCTCTGGTTCAGTCACCCATAGGTGTCCTTCCTCAGGTGGGCTCTTGCCCCTCCCACACTCTCCCAATCTGCTCTCTATTTCTGCTGCCAGAACTTATCTTCTTCATTTCAATAACATTGGCAAACTATCTGTAACAAATCAAAATCAACTGCACCAGAATAATATTCAAGCATCACACTTATCACAACCAAATCAAAGGCTCCCACCAGTAAATGCAAAAAGGCAGAGATACTGGGAAGTAAATGCTGAAAACACTCAACAGGTCAGGCAGCATCCATAGAAAGAGAAGCACAATTTGACAATACTATTGAAAAAGGTAAAATGACTATAAGAAGATTTCTTCTGGCAGCAAATGACAGAGATATGTTTGGGAGAGTATGGCAGGTGAAAATGTTTCAAATGAGCAAGTATGTGTCTTACTCATAGGTTTCCCATGATGACTATAGAACCATAGAACCATAGAAGCTACAGCACAGAAACAGGCCCTTTGGCCCTTCTTGGCTGTGCTGAACCATTTTCTGCCTAGTCCCACTGACCTGCACACGGACCATATCCCTCCATACACCTCCCATCCATGTATCTGTCTAATTTATTCTTAAATGTTAAAAAAGAACCCGCATTTACCACCTTGTCTGGCAGCTCATTCCATACTCCCACCACTCTCTGTGTGAAGAAGCCCCCACTAATGTTCCCTTTAAACTTTTCCCCCCTCACCCTTAACCCATGTCCTCTGGTTTTTTTCTCCCCTTGCCTCAGTGGAAAAAGCCTGCTTGCTTTCACTCTATCTATACCCATCATAATTTTATATACTTCTATCAAATCTCCCCTCATTCTTCTACACTCCAGGGAATAAAGTCCTAACCTATTCAACCTTTCTCTGTAACTGAGTTTCTCAAGTCCTGGCAACATCCTTGTAAACCTTCTCTGCACTCTTTCAACCTTATTTATATCCTTCCTGTAATTTGGTGACCAAAACTGAACACAATACTCCAGATTCGGCCTCACCAATGCCTTATACAACCTCATCATAACATTCCAGCTCTTATACTCAATACTTCGATTAATAAAGGCCAATGTACCAAAAGCTCTCTTTACGACCCTATCTACCTGTGACGACACTCTTAGGGAATTTTGTATCTGTATTCCCAGATCCCTCTGTTCCACTGCACTCCTCAGTGCCTTACCATTAACCCTGTATGTTCTACCTTGGTTTGTCCTTCCAACGTGCAATACCTCACACTTGTCAGTATTAAACTCCATCTGCCATTTTTCAGCCCATTATTCCAGCTGGTCCAAGTCCCTCTGCAGGCTCTGAAAACCTTCCTCACTGTCTACTACACCTCCAATCTTTGTATCATCAGCAAACTTGCTGATCCAATTTACCACATTATCATCCAGATCATTGATATAGATGACAAATAACAATGGACCCAGCACTGATCCCTGTGGCACACCACTAGTCACAGGCCTCCACTCAGAGAAGCAATTTTCTACCACCACTCTCTGGCTTCTTCCATCGAGCCAATGTCCAATCCAATTTACCACCTCTCCATGTATACCTAGCGACTGAATTTTCCTAACTAACCTCCCATGCGGGACCTTGTCAAAGGCCTTACTGAGGTCCATGTAGACAATATCCACTGCTTTCCCTTCATCCACTTTCCTGGTAACCTCCTCGAAAAACTCCAACAGATTGGTCAAACATGACCTACCACGCACAAAGCCATGTTGACTCTCCCTAATAAGCCCCTGTCTATCCAAATGCTTGTAGATTCTGTCTCTTAGTACTCCCTCAACTAAGCACTCACAACAGGACAAAAGAGCAAATAATTATGAATGTAAATAGATTCATAGAGATTAAATCTGTAAACATATTCTCTATAAATAGACTTACAAATAATAGATATATGGATCTGATCTCTTTTTATCTGTTTACATCCATTGTTATATGTGGTTACATGATAATATTCTTTGCCCTCTGTACCACACTGAAGTCAGAACTGGGAAAAACTGAAGTTAGTTTTCAATAGCAGGTAAGCTTTGGGAGAGAGGGAGCAGGCTTCTGGTAAAATTATCTTGATTAGACTGACACTAAATAACTTAATGTGACACCAAAGTAGCAGATTATGCCACAAGAAGTGATTTGAACCCTTCTTATTGACGATATTCCCTTTATTTTACTCATTATTTCCAAGCCTGAAACATTAACTGATCCCTTTTCACAGATGCTCCTCACAGATGACACTTACCAGCTCAAGTCAGAATCAAAGTTGAAGAACACTTAAACACAAGAGAAAATCTGCAGATGCTGGAAATCCAGAGCAACATACTCAAGATACTGAAGGAATTCAACAGGTCAGGCAGCATCAATGAAAATGAATAAATAGTCAACATTTTGAGCTGAGGCACTTCATCAGGACCGGAAAGAAAGGCAGAGGATGGGGAGAAACCAGAATCAGAAGGTGCGGGGAGGGGAAAGAGGACAAGCTGGAAGGTGATAGGTGAAGTCAGACGGGTGGGGGAGAGGAGAGGCAGTGAGAAGCTGGGAGGTGATAATGGAAAAGGCAAGGGGCTGGAGAAGGAGGAAACTGATGGGTGAGGAGAGCGGATCAAAGGAGAAAGGGAAGGAGGAGGTGCTAGGTAGGTAATGAGAAGAGGTAAGAGGCCAAAGTGGGGAAATGAAGAGGGAAAAGGAGGGGAAATATACTATAATTTGTTCATGCCATCAGGTTGGAGGCTACCCAGACAGTATATGAGGCGTTGCTCCTCCAACCTGAGATCGGTCCCATGTAGCAGAAGAGGACATGGACTGACATGTCAGATTAGGAATGGGGATGAACAAAACTTAACTATTTCTGCAATATGATCTTTAATGTTCACAACAATCACTGGATTCAAGCACTTGATTGTAGTCTACTTCCATACCCCCTTCCTCCAAATTGCAATACAATTTGGGTTGACGAGGATTTGATGCAGACTTGAATTCATCAAATACCAAATTAAAGGCCTGTGATTATTACTTGTGTTGACAAAGTACCATTCATAAGACAAGACTGAATAGGTCCATCTTCTAGACCGTACAGCAAAATCATAAGGACTATGACAAGTCAACCAATGTACTATTGAGAGCTGTTAACTTCAACAATGCATTGAGATTAATTATGTTGATGAAATTATGTATGGCATAGTCTACTTGGATGGCAAACAAACATAGTGTCAGTACACGTGACAATAATAAACCAATACCAATAATTTCAGGAGCTACCAATAACTTGATGGGCCTAACAGCTTCCTTCTGTGTTCTAATTATTCTATAGTTCCGATTACCATTGCCTTGACAGGAATAATCATATACATACCATCAAATGTGCAACAAACCACAAAAGAGCTTCCATGTAATAGCATGCTCCTTTTAAATAATCTACATCCAATTCACCATGACTTTATAATTAAAGAGACGAGATTTACAGTGGGGATTGTAACTCTCTCATCCCCATTACAGTGACACAAGACCAGAAATGAGAACCATCAAACAGACAATCGCATAAAAGAGCTTTAATTAATTCACGCCCAAGCAGTCTCAGAGTGTGCAAAACAAGTGCAGTGTCCAACACAGCTTGAATAAATGTCAAATAATAGTCCTTATAATTCATACAAGGTTAATTGCACATTTTGCCAAAAGCTGTTTCACTGTCCTATTCCGCCTCAATACCTTTGAATTTGCTAAGATAATCAAAACTTACTGGATTCTCAGACTTAATTTAATAAAGGCATTGATTTGGATTTTCTAGCCCTTACTTATAATAATCTTGTGGTACCTATCCTTTCATGTCAGCCTGGATCATTGCCAGTAATTTGTTCGATTCTCAAATTCCACGTTGCTTAACTGGAATACAATAACTTACTGTTGGTATAACGTTACTAATAGTAACAGGTAAACAACTCTGATGTCCTGACTGCATTCCCACCTATCTCCATGGTCTCTTGTTTAGACATGCATACTGTTTCCATCTGTAGGACAACTGGGTTATTCAATTAGAGCCAGTCTGAAATCAGACCTTTTACTAATAAAATTAACCAATACGAATCAACATGAGACAACACACATAAAAGTTGCTGGTGAACACAGCAGGCCAGGCAGCATCTCTAGGAAGAGGTGCAGTCGACGTTTCAGGCCGAGACCCGTAGTCCTGACGAAGGGCCTCGGCCTGAAACGTCGACTGTACCTCTTCCTAGAGATGCTGCCTGGCCTGCTGTGTTCACTAGCAACTTTTATGTGTGTTGCTTGAATTTCCAGCATCTGCAGAATTCCTGTTGTTTGCGAATCAACATGAACCTAGCTTAGAGATTTACACAAGGCAGGTGGCTTTTATTTAGGGGGACCTTTCCTGAATATCATTGCCAAAACTCAACCTGGCATCAACATTCCTACAGCACCCCCCTCCTCCACCCGAGCTTGACTTCGATGGAGGAGATTTTCTGTAGAATTATAGGAATTACAGTAAACACTGTGGCCATTCACCCCAATTCTGGGCCTATTTCTCATAACATCAGTCCACACCAGTTTCCTTTTTACTCCTTTCTTTGGCTTATGTATCCTTTTACCAGTTATGTTTATTTTCTGCCTTTATATAAAGGACTCTGGTCTAATAGTTCAGAAATCTTCCTCCTCTCTCTTTGGTTTTTGCAATGAGCAGTTCTGGTTTCAGTTCCCTAGACTCCCTTCATCCAACTCCAAGGAAATCTTTTACTATTGTCCCATAGTAAGATTTTAAAATTTCACCTACAATATTTATTCACTGGCCGTCTCCAATGATCCACACCAATTTTCGTAGATGCACTGTTAAAAGCACCTTATTTGGATGCATCTCAGATTTGATATGACAAGTGGTCTTCCCAAAACCACAAGAAGTTGCTGATAATTATGGCCACGGCTCAGCATTTCACAGAAACCAGCTTCCCCTCCAGGGACTCTGTCTAAACCTCGGGAAAGCAAATAACATAATCTAAATACAACTCCCATGTTGGACATTCTCTCTTCTCCTCCCTTCCATAGGCCAGAAGATACAAAAGCTTCAAAACTCATACCTCCAGACTCTACAACAGCTTCTATCCACCTGTTATAAGACTATTGAATGGACCTCTTGTAGATTGAAGATGAACTGCTGACCTCACAACTTACCTAATATGACCCTCACTTTCTCTGTATTTATAGCAGAAATACTGTACTCTGCATCCTATTACTACTTTTTCCTCAAAGTACTTGTGGAGACCCAAGCAATTGCAGATACTGGAAATCTAGTGTAACACATAAAGGAGCTAGATAAATTCAACAGATGAGGCAGCACCAAAATACTTGAAAATATCCACATGCTATACAGTTTTTCACCAAACCTTGGTACATGAGAGGATAATAAACCAATAACAATTCTCTGTGTGATGCTCTAAATCATGGTATAGTTGTTGTTCCTTTCTGTGCCTTGGGAGTCAATCTTGCCATTTCTTTAGTATTCTTGTGTTTTTTCACAAGGCTGATTTACTAGCTTGATGCTCGACCCAGCATGGATGGAAAGCATGCAAGGAGCCAGCTGGATCTGAACTCGGGACCATTGGCCTTGAAGTCCGGTGGTGATGACACTACACTACTGGCAGGCTAAATCATAGCATTGGTACTACTTATTGATTCAACAAATTATGGCCCCCAAACCCAACTTCATTCTCTCCCTCTGCTTCCTGTACAATACTCCAAACCTCTTGCCAACCCTTACCTGCCATTCCAAGCTCCATTTCTTATCATTTCCAAAACTACCCTGAGCTCTAATTTTCTCCTCCACTTCTATAGTTCCCCTATAGTCTTCTTTCAGTCTCGATCCATGAATGTATGTGATGCATTCTGGCTGAGTTTTCATCCCTCTAAGTTTTCAGAGTCAGCCTGATTTCAAAGCCCCTTGATTCCCCTTGTTTAAAAAGTTCTTATTTACTTTTTCAATGTCAAAATAACACCTAGAACCTGCTAAAATATGAACATTTAGTGAGGCAATATGTGGTGGATGAGGATTACTGCAATAGGCTTGGCTGCCATTATACTGGGTCTGCTGTGATCCTACAAACTGTAGCCAAACTGGTTCTACTGCTTTGAATTCCCGGAGCCATGGACGGAAGTTTGATCCTGCTTAATTCTCCCATTAGAAATGAAGGAGCAACCTACACATATTTTTGATTCCAAGCATGCAAACAAAATGAGCAGGAGAATGCATTTCCCCTGAAGTTTCAGTTTGCTGATTAAAAGCTTGGTGGGTTGATCTGAAAGTACACGGACAAGGCAGTATTCTTTTACAAACAAGGAAAGAAGTGTTCAAGACTTTAAGCTGCCACACACTTTTTCTCCCTGAAGCTTAATAAACTTCAGAGCTTTGGTGATTTTGAATGTCTCTATTAAAAAATTTCCATTTTGCAAATTTCTTTCAGAAGCCAAAAGGGATGCGGGAGATTTTGAACAATTTCTTTTCTTCGGTGTTCACTAAGGAGAAGGATACTGAATTTTGTAAGGTAAAGGAAACAAGAAGGATGGTTATGGAAAGTATGACGATTAAAGAAGAGGAAGTACTGGCGCTTTTAAGGAATATAAAAGTGGATAAGTCTCCGGGTCCAGACAAGATATTCCCGAGGACCTTGAGGGAATTTAGTGTGGAAATAGCAGGGGCTCTGACAGAAATATTTCAAATGTCATTAGAAACAGGGATGGTGCCGGAGGATTGGCGCATTGCTCATGTGGTTCCATTGTTTAAAAAGGGTTCTAAGAGTAAATCTAGCAATTATCGGCCTGTGAGTTTGACGTCAGTGGTGGGTAAATTGATGGAAAGAATTCTTAGAGATGGTATATATAATTATCTGGATAGACAGGGTTTGATGAGGAACAGTTAACATGGATTTGTGCATGGAAGGTCATGTTTGACAAATCTTATTGAATTTTTTGATGAGGTTACTCGGAAAGTTGACAAGAGTGAAATGGTGGATGTTGTCTATATGGACTTCAGTAAGGCCTTTGACAAGGTTCCACATGGAAGGTTAGTAAGGAAGGTTCAATCGTTAGGCATTAATATCGAGGTAGTAAAATAGATTCAGCAGTGGCTGGATAGGAGACACCAGAGAGTAGTGATGGATAACTGTGTGTCAAATTGGAGGATAGTGTCTAGCGGTTTGCCTCAGGGATCTGTACTGGGTCCAATGTTTGCCATATATATTAATGATCTGGATAATGGGGTGGTAAATTGGATTAGTAAGTATGCAGATGATACTAAGATAGGTGGTGTTGTGGATAATGAAGTAGGTTTTCAAAACTGGCAGAGAGATTTAGTCCAGTTAGAAGAGTGGGCTGAAAGATGGCAGATGGAGTTTAATGCTGAAAAATATGAGGTGCTACATTTTGGTAGGACTAATGAAAATAGGACATACATGGTAAATGGTAGGGCATTGAAGAATGCAGTAAAACAGAGGGATTTAGGAATAATGGTGCATAGTTCCCTGAAGGTGGAATCTCATGTGGATAGGGTGGTGAAGAAAGCTTTTGGTATGCTGGCCTTCGTTAATCAGAGCATTGAGTATAGGAGTTGGGATGTAATGTTAAAATTGTATAAGGCATTGGTGAGGCCAAATTTGGAGTATTGTGTACAGTTCTGGTCACCGAATTATAGGAAAGATGTCAATAAAATTGAGAGAGTACAGAGGAGACTTACTAAAATGTTGCCTGGGTTTCATCTCCTAAGTTACAGAGAAAGGTTGGGCAAGTTAGGTCTTTATTCTTTGGACCATAGGAGGTTGAGGGGGGACTTGATAGAGGTATTTAAAATTATGAGAGGGATAGATAGAGTTGATGTGGATAGGCTTTTTCATTGAGAGAGGGGGAGATTCGAACAAGAGGACATGAGTTGAGAGTTAAAGGGCAAAACTTGGGGTAACTTGAGGGGGGATTTCTTTACTCAGAGAGTGGTAGCTGTATGGAACGAGCTTCCAGCAGAAGTGGTTGAGGCAGGATCGATGTTGTCGTTTAAAGTTAAATTGGATAGATATATGGACAGGAAAGGAATGGAGGGTTCTGGGCTGAGTGAGGTCAGTGGGACTAGGTGAGAGTAAGAGTTCAGCATGGACTAGAAGGGCCGAGATGGTCTGTTTCCATGCTGTAATTGTTATATGGTATATGGATATATAAGAGTCTTGATTCTCAGTCAACCTTGGCTGTGTAAATCCCTTTTGTGTAAAGACAATCTCCAGGTGATGAATCCCCGACTTACGAATTCCCCTGTATATGACAAAGCTCCCATAATACTATTAAATTGAGAAGCCTGATGTTCGTATATTCTTCTATTTATTTATTTAGAGATACAGCACAGAACAGGCAATTCTGGCCATTTGAGGCACGCTGCCAGCAACCCACCAATTTAATCCCAATCTAATTGTGGGTCAATTTATAATGACTAATTATAATTATGTACATTATATTCACAAAAGTGAGTCCACAGCCATGAAGCCAGCCACAGCCAATCCAGGAGCCTGTCAGTTGCAGCCCACAGCCACATTTCAGCAGAGAGATGAATGAACCTCTCGGAGCAGTGAGCTGAACATCGGCCCATCCCTCGCCTCTGGCCCCAAAACCCTGACCTTTTCAATCTGGCCCGGTGCTTAAATCAGCCAAGCTTCGGGTCATTCCTCACTCTCGGACCTGTGCCCTGCTGATTCGATGTGCGCCAAGCCCAACCTTTCCAATCTGGCCCAGGGCTTAAATTGGCCAAGTAGCAGTGCTTTCCTTGCTCTTGGGCTTGGGCCCTGATGCCTCGACTCTGCTTCGCTTTAGTTCTGCCGCCTTCAATCGCCTGCAAGTCCACTCCAGCAATGGCCCATCATTGGCTCATCCCTGCTTTCCGGCCAGGCCTCACCAACTCGATTCGACCTCCACATCACACTGTAAGTGTCCTGCTCCTTCAGCTCACAACACTAAAATGCCAGGTCATGCAGGTGGTTCAAAATTTCATCTCCAAAAGGGAAGTTAACAGGCTATTGATTGCAGTGATCACTTTGAAGAAAATGTGACTGTAATAAAGTAGTTAATAATTGTGATTGCTGCCAGTAAGTCACTGTGTTTCACTGGCACCATCTTTAACCAGAAATTTTCAACATGCTACCTTCCCACTGATATCCCTCCTGACACTTTTCCTTGCACCATAAGCTACATCTAGCCACTACACCTCCTCCCTCACTACCAGTCAGGGCCCCAAACAGTCTCTCCAGGTGAGGTGACACTTCAGCTGTGAGTCTTACTGGGTTATCTACTGTATCTGGTGCTCCAGTGTGGCCTTTTCTATATTGGTGAGATTAGAGGACTGCATTGTTGAGTGCCATGGCTCCATCAGCCTCCAAGGCCAGGATTTCTTGATGGCCACCTGTTAGGGATCATTGTTTGGAAGGTGAACAGTGTTGGATAGCTTTATTGTGGATTAACTAAAACGAGAACCAGTCTTCAGCAAATAAAATGTGTATACAATCTAACTTCCAAATTCTTCCAACTTTTGGTAATCTTTCCTCTCCCCCTCTTCTTCAATATTCCCCATTCCTGCTCCCCTCTTATCCCTTCTCTTTGCCTTACCTGCCTAACACTTCCCACTGGTGCCCCTCCTCCTTCCTTTTCTACAAAGATCTTCTCTTCTCTTCCATCTGATTCCTCCTTCAGCCCTAAATATATTCCACCTTTCGCCTCCCAGCTTCTTGCTTCATCCCCCCTCCCCCTACCAGTAACTTTCCCCCTCACCTGGCTCCACCAATCACATTCCAGCTTGTACTCCTTCCCCTCACTTACCTTCTTCCCACTTTCTTTCCAGTCCTGATAAAGGGTCTTGACCCAAAACAGCAACTGTTTATTCCTCCCCATAAGATGCCGCCTGACCTTCTGAGTCCCTCCAGAATTTTGTGTGTGTTAATCTGGATATCTGGCACCTGCAGAATCTCCTGAACACAATTTTACTTCCAACTGATACTCTGACTAGTGAAACCAATCACTAGGTATGAGATGTTCTCAGTCCCATTGAAATTACATAGGGAAACGATAGATGAACACTCCAGTGATTGGTGTATCCATTGTTAAAGGTGTACCCCTGCCACTCAATGCACTGTTCAGGACAGATCTGCTTTGTCAGTCAACCTTCTAGTTACTTGTTCATGAAGCCATCCTTCAACACTAACAAAAAGGATATATTTTAGTTGTCTGCAGTTTTTACTCAGGTTTTTGGAACAGCCACCAGTATTGAATGTTCAAAGAGTTCAGGATGTGCTACAATTGAAAATATATAATTCTATAAATTAGCCTGACTATATTCAAAATGTTAAATTTAAGTTGGTTCTTACAGCAACTGAAACTGCAAGTTAATTGTTCATTGTTATCTTTGTCTTGAAGTATAAAACATTGTGTCAGGAGAATGAGATTCTCTTGGATTCTGCTGGACTCTATTTCTTGGAGATGTACTGTAAATAAAGATGTTTACATTTCTCAGTTACATCCTCTGTGTGACTCATTTTTAGTCAGTCACAATGCCATCCATTCCAACATGCTGGTCCATGGCCAGCTCACGATGAGGTCACACCCAGGTTAGAGAAGAAACACCTCATATTCTGTTTGGGTAGCCTCCAACCAGATAGCATGAACATTGATTTCTCTCACTTCTGGTAATTTCTCCATCTCCCCTTCGCTTTTTCTGTTCCCCATTCTGGTTACCATCTCACCCCTTCTCTCCTCACCTGCCCATCACCTCCCTCTAGTGCTCCTCCCCTTTCTTTCATAGAACATAGAACAGAGAATAGTACAGCACAGTACAGGCCCTTCGGCCCACAATGTTGTGCCGACCCTCAAACCCTGCCTCCCATATAAGCCTCCACCTTAAATTCCTCCATATACCTGTCTAGTAGTCTCTTAAACTTCACTAGTGTATCTGCCTCCACCACTGACTCAGGCAGTGCATTCCACGCACCAACCACTCTCTGAGTAAAAAAACCTTCCTCTAATATCCCACTTGAACTTCCCACCCCTTACCTTAAAGCCATGTCCTCTTGTATTGAGCAGTGGTGCCCTGGGGAAGAGGCGCTGGCTATCCACTCTACCTATTCCTCTTATTATCTTGTACACCTCTATCATGTCTCCTCTCATCCTCCTTCTCTCCAAAGAGTAAAGCCCTAGCTCCCTTAATCTCTGATCATAATGCACACTCTCTAAACCAGGCAGCATCCTGGTAAATCTCCTCTGTACCTTTTCCAATGCTTCCACATCCTTCCTATAGTGAGGCGACCAGAACTGGACACAGTACTCCAAGTGTGGCCTAACCAGAGTTTTATAGAGCTGCATCATTACATTGCGATTCTTAAACTCTATCCCTCGACTTATGAAAGCTAACACCCCATAAGCTTTCTTAACTACCCTATCCACCTGTGAGGCAACTTTCAGGGATCTGTGGACATGTACCTCCAGGTCCCTCTGTTCCTCCACACTATCAAGTATCCTGCCGTTTACTTTGTACTCTGCCTTGGAGTTTGTCCTTCCAAAGTGTACCACCTCACACTTCTCCGGGTTGAACTCCATCTGCCACTTCACAGCCCACTTCTGCATCCTATCAATGTCTTTCTGCAATCTTTGACAATCCTCTACACTATCTACAACACCACCAACCTTTGTGTCATCTGCAAACTTGCCAACCCACCCTTCTACCCCCACATTCAGGTCGTTAATAAAAATCACGAAAAGTAGAGGTCCCAGAACAGATCCTTGTGGGACACCACTAGTCACAATCCTCCAATCCAAATGTACTCCCTCCACCACAACCCTCTGCTTTCTGCAGGCAAGCCAATTCTGAATCCACTTGGCCAAACTTCCCTGGATCCCATGCCTTCTGACTTTCTGAATAAGCCTACCATGTGGAACCTTGTCAAATGCCTTACTAAAATTCATATAGATCACATCCACTGCACAACCCTCATCTATATGCCTGGTTACCTCCTCAAAGAACTCTGTCAGGCTTGTTAGACACGATCTGCCCTTCACAAAGCCATGCTGACTGTCCCTGATCAGACCATGATCCTCTAAATGCCCAGAGATCCTATCTCAAAGAATCTTTTCCAACAGCTTTCCCACCACAGACGTAAGGCTCACTGGTCTATAATTACCTGGACTATCCCTACTACCTTTTTTGAACAAGGGGACAACATTTGCCTCCCTCCAACCCTCCGGTACCATTCCCATGGACAACGAGGACATAAAGATCCTAGCCAGAGGCTCAGCAATCTCTTCCCTCGCCTCATGGAGCAGCCTGGTGAATATTCAGTCAAGGCCCCGGGGACTTATCTGTCCTAATGTATTTTAACATCTCCAACACCTCCTCTCCCTTAATATCAACATGCTCCAGAACATCAATCTCACTCACATTGTCCTCACCATCATCAAATTCCCTCTCATTGCTGAATACCAAAGAGAAGTATTCATTGAGGACCTCGCTCACTTCCACAGCCTCCAGGCACATCTTCCCACCTTTGTCTCTAATCGGTCCTACCTTCACTCCTGTCATCCTTTTGTTCTTCACATAATTGAAGAATGCCTTGGGGTTTTCCTTTACCCTACTCGCCGAGGCCTTCTCATGCCCCCTTCTTGCTCTTCTCAGCTCCCTCTTAAGCTTCTTTCTTGCTTCCCTATATTCCTCAATAGACCCATCTGATCCTTGCTTCCTAAACCTTATGTATGCTGCCTTCTTCCACCTGACTAGATTTTCCACCTCACTTGTCACCCATGGTTCCTTCACCCTACCATCCTTTATCTTCCTCACCGGGACAAATTTATCCCTAACATCCTGCAAGAGATCTCTAAACATCGACCACATGTCCATAGTACATTTCCCTGCAAAAACATCATCCCAATTCACACCCGCAAGTTCTAGCCTTATAGCCTCATAATTTGCCCTTCCCAATTAAAAATTTTCCTGTCCTCTCTGATTCTATCCTTTTCCATGATTCACTGTCCTCTCCTATTGGATTCCTATTCCTCCTTCAGTCCTTTACCTCTTCCAAATATCACCTCTCCGCTTATGTCATTCCCTCTGTGATGGGAGTGCTTGACGATGATGGTCTGGACCCAAATGCTGGAGTATTTGAGGGTAGGATTGAGACATGGAATAAAACTGGATTGAGAACTGAGCGCAAAACAAAATGCTAGATGATATCTCTGGTTGGGCTTATGATTGAGCACTGAGGCTCTGTTCAAGTGCTCTTTAAATACTCAATTCTTGGTGCCCAAACCATGATTGCCAATTAGTGGGACAGTCTGAATTTTTAAAGGGCCATGCCAGATATCCATATTCTGGAGAGTTAGAGTGTCTAAACCCTGGAAGCTGGCACAGCTGATGTGTGTCATAACCCCATTCCCTACCCCATGGCCTACTCCTGATGACCCTGGCTGCTCAGAGAGATGATAATCATAGTCATGGATGAGAGCCAGATCCAAGATGTCCCTTACAGGAACCCAGCACCATTCCTCGGGTCCGAATCCTTCCCAGTCCATGAGGAACTGCCGAAAACCCTGAACGGTTTGAGTCCAAAATCCTTCTCACGGTGAAGACTTGTTCCCTGTCGACAAACCTGGGTGACAGCAGGACTGATGGTGGGGCTAAAGGGCTGGTGTTCACAGGATTTAATTTGGAAATGTGGGTGGTGCAATTGATCTTGAGGGTCTTTGGAGCGCTGCAAAGTGTAAGCTACCGTGTTTACTTTCCTGAGAATCCTGGACGCCAAATTCCTGGACTCCACTCAGAGAGCAAATCCTGAGTTGACAGCCAGACCTATTGCCCAGGTTGCAAAACTGGTCCCCGTCTTCTCTTGTGGTAGCCTCTATTTCAGCCTTCTGGGTGGAAGCTAACAAAATCTCCTTTGCTCTGGTCCATTTCTCCTTGCTGTGTCGGATGAGATCTTCAGTTGCAGGACCTCTAACCTCAGCTTCCTGCTCAGGGAAAAGTGGCAGAAAATACCTAAGTTAGCATTCAAAAGAGGCACCAAATGCCATAACGTGTTATGGGCAACTTCTGCCCACATCAAATGGTCACGCCACTCCTACGGAGTTTCAGTAACCAGGCACCTTAGGGTTCATTCCAAATCTTGATTCACTTGTTCCATCTGGCTGTTGGACTACGAGTGAAACCCAGAGGAAAGACTCACTGTTGCCCCAGTCAGCTTACAGAACACCTTCCAAAAACATGATGTGAATTGCGGACTGCACCCTGACACAATGTCCACTGGAAAACCATGGATCCTGAAGGACAATTTCGGCCATCTCCACTGCAGCTGGTAGCCTGTCCAAGGAGATGAATTTGCATGCCTTGCAAAAACGATCCAAAATTACCATGATAACAGTTTCCCCTGGAAGGTGTAAGACCTGTGACAAAGTCCATGGAGATGTGCGCGCATGGTCTGTCCACAACAGGCAGAGGGTGAAGTCCTTAATGTCGGGTACAAGGCTCCTTTTTCCAGCACACACCTCGCATGCCAGCACGTATTGACGGACCTTCCTCGCCATTCCAGGCCACAAATATCTTCTCTTGATGAACTTGATGAACTTGCTGTGCCTTACTGTGGCCGATGTGAGGAGAACCCTGTACAGGGTCAACCCACTGAAGGCTGCTGGACCAGACAATGTTCGTGGCAGAGTGCTTAGAGGATGTGCAGACCAGCTAGCAGAGATTCTCACTGACGTCTTCAACATCTCCCTGAGCAGTGCGGTCGTTCCTACGTGCTTCAAGGCCGCCACCATCATCCCCGTGCTGAAGAAGTCTTCAGTGTCCTGCCTCAATGACTACCGTCCCATTGCACTCACATCCGTCATCATGAAGTGTTTCGAGAGGCTGGTCATGAGGCACATCAAGACCCTGCTGCCCACCTCACTGGACCCCTGCAGTTAGCGTACTGTCCCAACCATTCAACAGACGACGCCATTGCCATCACCCTCCACCTGGCCCTAACCCACCTGGACAAAAAAGACACATACGTTCGAATGCTGTTCATAGACTTCAGTTCAGCATTCAACAAAATCATTCCTCAGAAACTGATTGGAAAGCTGAGCCTACTGGGCCTGAACACCTCCCTCTGCAACTGGATCCTAGACTTCCTGACTGGGAGACCTCAGTCAGTCCGGATTGGAAGCAGCATCTCCAACACAGCCCCAGGGCTGTGTGCTCAGTCCACTGCTGTTCACTCTGCTGACCCACGACTGTGCTGCAACACACAGCTCGAACCACATCATCAGATTCGCCGACGACACAACTGTGGTGGGTCTCATCAGCAAGAATGATGAGTCAGCACACAGAGAGGAGGTGCAGCGGCTAATGGACTGGTGCAAGAGCCAACAACCTGTCTCTGAATGTGAACAAAACAAAAGAGATGGTTGTTGACTTCAGGAGGACACGGAGCGACCACTCTCCACTGAACATCGACGACTCCTCCGTAGAGATCGTTAAGAGTACCAAAGTTCTTGGTGTTCACCTGGTGGAGAATCTCACCTGGTCCCTCAACACCAGCTCCATAGCAAAGAAAGCCCAGCAGCGTCTCTACTTTCTGTGAAGGCTGAGAAAAGTCCATCTCCCACCCCCCCATCCTCACCACATTCTACAGAGGTTGTATTGAGAGAATCCTGAGCAGCTGCATCACTGCCTGGTTCGGAAATTGCACCATCTCAGATCGCAAGACCCTGCAGCAGAGAGTGAGCTCAGCTGAGAAGATCATCGGGGTCTCTCTTCCCGCCATTACAGACATTTACACCACACGCTGCATCCGTAAAGCAAACTGCATTATGAAGGACCTCACACACCCCTCATACAAACTCTTCTCCCTCCTGCTTTCTGGCAAAAGGCACTGAAGTATTCGGGCTCTCACGACCAGCCTATGTAATAGTTTCTTCCCCCAAGTCATCAGACTCGTGTCTAGCCATCATTGTCTAGTGTAGTTTTGTGTTGTTTTACGTAGTTCAGTGTAGTTTTTGTATTGTTTCATGTAGCGCCATGGTCCTGAAAAACATTGTCTCGTTTTTACTGTGTACTGTACCAGCAGTTATGGTTGAAATGACAATAAAAAGTGACTTGACTTGACTTGAGAGTTCTGGTAGTCCCTGGGTGAACAGTCATCCTCAATGTGTGTCCACATTGAAGAACCTGAGACCAGTTGGGACTAGGAACAAACAGCTGACATGAAGGTCCAGTCTTAGGAATCTCCCCTGGCACCTGGGCCTTGCCAACAATTGTGCAAATTCTCCAGTGAACTGGCAAAATGGTGATAGGCTTCTCTTCCTGCTCAGTTCTGTCGAACTGACGTGTCAAGGCATCTGGCCTCTGGCCTCTGGTTTTTGTCCCCGATCAATAGATTGGGACAAAATTAAAGCGGTTAAAGAAAAGAGACTGTTTGGAATTCAGTCTTTTGGGCTCCTGAATACAAGCCAGGTTCTTGTGGCCTTCCTATACGATAAAAAGGTTCTTGGCTCCCTCAAACCAGTGAGGGCATGTTTCCAGAGCCAATTTGACTGCAAGCAGCTATTTCAATGTCGCTGTTCACCTCTGTTGGGGACAGCTGCCTGAAAAAAGAATGCACACGGGTGCAGTTTATTGTCCAACTGTGTCTGTTGGGACAACACTGCACCCACTCTGATGTGTGAGGCATCCACCTCCACGATGAAGGGAAGGTCTGGATTAGGTGCAACCAGAATGGGAGCTGTCGTGAACTGCTGTTTGAGCTCTATAAAAGCAGCCTCCACTTCGCTAGTCCAAACAAGAGGGCCCGCGGATCTCTTGGTTAGTTCTGTCAGCTGAGACGCCACTGAGCTGAAGTTTCTGATGAATTTCCGGTAAAGGCTGGCAAATCCCAGGAGCTATTGTTAGGAAGAGGTGCAGTCGACGTTTCAGGCCGAGACCCTTCGTCAGGACTAACTGAAGGAAGAGTGAGTAAGGGATTTGAAAGCTGGAGGGGGAGGGGGAGATCCAAAATGATAGGAGAAGACAGGAGGGGGAGGGATGGAGCCAAGAGCTGGACAGGTGATAGGCAAAAGGGGATACGAGAGGATCATGGGACAGGAGGTCTGGGAAGAAAGGCAAGGGGGGGGGAACCCAGAGGATGGGCAAGAGGTATATTCAGAGGGACAGAGGGAGAAAAAGGAGAGTGAGAGAAAGAATGTGTGCATAAAAATAAGTAACAGATGGGGTACGAGGGGGAGGTGGGGCCTAACGGAAGTTAGAGAAGTCGATGTTCATGCCATCAGGTTGGAGGCTACCCAGACGGAATATAAGGTGTTGTTCCTCCAACCTGAGTGTGGCTTCATCTTTACAGTAGAGGAGGCCGTGGATAGACATGTCAGAATGGGAATGGGATGTGGAATTAAAATGTGTGGCCACTGGGGGATCCTGCTTTCTCTGGCGGACAGAGCATAGATGTTCAGCAAAGCGGTCTCCCAGTCTGCGTCGGGTCTCGCCAATATATAAAAGGCCACATCGGGAGCACCGGACGCAGTATATCACCCCAGTCGACTCACAGGTGAAGTGTTGCCTCACCTGGAAGGACTGTTTGGGGCCCTGAATGGTGGTAAGGGAGGAAGTGTAAGGGCATGTGTAGCACTTGTTCCGCTTACACGGGTAAGTGCCAGGAGGGAGATCAGCGGGGAGGGATGGGGGGGACGAATGGACAAGGGAGTTGTGTAGGGAGCGATCCCTGCGGAATGCAGAGAGAGGGGGGGAGGGAAAGATGTGCTTAGTGGTGGGATCCCGTTGGAGGTGGCGGAAGTTACGGAGAATAATATGTTGGACCCGGAGGCTGGTGGGGTGGTAGGTGAGGACCAGGGGAACCCTATTCCTAGTGGGGTGGCGGGAGGATGGAGTGAGAGCAGATGTACGTGAAATGGGGGAGATGCGTTTAAGAGCAGAGTTGATAGTGGAGGAAGGGAAGCCCCTTTCTTTAAAAAATGAAGACATCTCCCTCGTCCTAGAATGAAAAACCTCATCCTGAGAGCAGATGCGGCGGAGACCGAGGAATTGCGAGAAGGGGATGGCGTTTTTGCAAGAGACAGGGTGAGAAGAGGAATAGTCCAGATAGCTGTGAGAGTCAGTAGGCTTATAGTAGACATCAGTGGATAAGCTGTCTCCAAAGACAGAGACAGAAAGATCTAGAAAGGGGAGGGAGGTGTTGGAAATGGACCAGGTAAACTTGAGGGCAGGGTGAAAGTTGGAGGCAAAGATAATAAAGTCAACGAGTTCTGCATGCGTGCAGGAAGCAGCGCCAATGCAGTCGTCGATGTAGCGAAGGAAAAGTGGGGGACAGATACCAGAATAGGCACGGAACATAGATTGTTCCACAAAGCCAACAAAAAGGCAGGCATAGCTAGGACCCATACGGGTGCCCATAGCTACACCTTTAGTTTGGAGGAAATGGGAGGAGCCAAAGGAGAAATTATTAAGAGTAAGGACTAATTCCGCTAGACGGAGCAGAGTGGTGGTAGAGGGGAACTGATTAGGTCTGGAATCCAAAAAGAAGCGTAAAGCTTTGAGACCTTCCTGATGGAGGATGGAAGTATATAAGGACTGGACATCCATGGTGAAAATAAAGCGGTGAGGGCCAGGGAACTTAAAGTCATCGAAAAGTTTAAGAGCGTGAGAAGTGTCACGAGCATAGGTCAGAAGGGATTGAACAAGGGGTGATAAAACAGTGTCGAGGCATGCAGAAATGAGTTCGGTGGGGCAGGAGCAAGCTGAGGCAATAGGTCGGCCAGGGCAGGCAGGTTTGTGGATCTTGGGTAGGAGGTAGAAACGGGAAGTGCGAGGTATGGGAACTATAAGGTTGGTAGCAGTGGATGGGAGATCCCCTGAGCGGATAAAGTCGGTGATGGTGTGGGAGACAATGGCCTGGTGCTCCTTAGTGGGGTGATGATCGAGGGGTAAATAAGAGGAGGTATCCGCGAGTTGTCGCTGTGCCTCGGCAAGGTAGAGGTCAGTACGCCAGACTACAACAGCACCCCCCTTATCGGCGGGTTTAATAATAAGGTTAGGATTAGTGTGGAGGGAGTGGAGAGCAGAGCGTTCTGAAGGAGTGAGGTTGGAATGGGGACAAGGTGTGGTGAAGTCAAGACGGTTGATGTCCCGTCGGCAATTAGCGATAAAGAGATCCAGAGCAGGCAGAAGACCAGAGCGGGGTGTCCATGAAGAAGAGGAGGGTTGAAGACGGGAGAAGGGGTCATTGGTGGGGGTGGAAGAATTCTTGCCGAAGAAGTAGGCTCGGAGATGGACACGGCGGAAGAAAAGTTCCGCATCGTGGCGAACACGGAACTCGCTGAGGTGTGGGCGAGGGGGGACAAAGGTGAGGCCCTTACTGAGAACAAAGCGTTCTGCCTCCGACAGTTGAAGGTCGGAGGGGATGGTAAAGACCCGGCACGGATGAGAGCTGGGATCAGAGGGGGGGGGGGGAGGCTGGGGATGTCAATGGAGAGGGGAGGGTTGGGGTGAGAGGAAGATGGAGCCTCCGAGGGCCCAGGAGTTGACGGTGGGATCTGAGGAAGACGGGGTTGCAGAGTATTGGTGGGGGAAGGGGAGACGGGAGTCACAATAGTAGCACATAAAGGCCCGGCCTGGAGTTCAAGGCTGGCGTCGCAGTTGGTGGTTGCGCAATCGCTGTGAAGGTGTCCATGGTCGTTGCTGGAGTCCGGGTTTTGAATATGCCCTGAGGTGTTGGAGCAGCCGAGATCAGTGGCAGGAGCCACAATCCCAGAACACATCGTTATAAAGGCCTGGAAAACTGCTGGCATGTTCACAAGGCTGGAGGGTACGACCAGGTACTCAGTGTCTTGTTGGTGCATTGAATGCCGCCTTCCACTCATCACCCCCCCCCCCATGTGAAATAGATTGTATGCATCTGCAAGTCTAGTCTTGAGAATGCTCTTTTCCCTTGGAGAATATTAAAGGCAATGTACAGACGTGGAAGAGGGTAACAATTCTTGACCATTTTGTGACTCAGCCCTCTAAAATCAATTCTTGGCCACAGGCTCCCATCCCTTTTCTGTATGAAGGAGCAACCAGCGCCGGCTGGAGAGGTGGAAGGCTGAGTGAATCCCAGGGAAAGAGCCTCCTTTATATACTCCTCCATAGCACTTCTCTCTGGGCCCGAGAGCACATATAATCGACCCGGCGGAGTACAAATTCCAGGCAGTAGATCTATTGCTAATTCGTAGGGTTTATTGGGTGGAAGAGATGAGTCCTTTTCCTTGCTGTAGTCCTCTTCTAAATGCTTGTAGTCGGAAGGGATTTTTCACTGGCTTGGGTGCTGCAATCACCTCTGAACCTTCTGAGTATGACTCCGGAGGTCCTTGGGTAGCGGAGGTGATTCAGCAGACCCCAGAGTCTCCTCCATTGGTTCACACGTCTTTAGTGAAATCACAGTCCAGATCCTCGTCTGTAACCTCAGACATTGGCAGTGAGGCATGACAAATTGTCCTTGTGCTCCTGGGACTGGGCTCTGAGGGTCTCTGTTTTGGAGCCATCCTGGCAACTGGGGCCCTTTGACTTGGCAGCTAGATTTCCAGACCGCTTGGGCACGTCCTTGGTTTGCTCCTGATCTTGAAATCTAGTTCCAGCACACCTCTGACTGGATAGGGTCTGGACTGGCATGGGCCTGTGGCTGGGTCCGGCTTGTCTGCTCTTGAAGGTAGAACTGTGTTTCCTGAAGGCTCCAGGTTACTCAGAACACAAACCTGCTCCCTCGTCGGCCTCTGGTCTTGGGAGAGTCTGGGGGTTGGAACACCAAGCCAAAAATGCATACCTTCTTTGCATGACTGGATCATGCAATGATCCTCCCTTCCTTCCTGTTCACAGGAGACAGAGCGAGGTAATGGTTGATTGCTTCTCAGACTGGAGGCCTGTGACTAGTGGTGTGCCTCAGGGATCTGTGCTGAGACCATTGTTGTTTGTTGTCTATGTTAATGATCTAGATGATTACAGGAAGGATATTAATAAGGTTGAAAGAGTGCAGAGAAGGTTTACAAGGATGTTGCTGGGACTTGAGAAACTCAGTTACAGAGAAAGGTTGAATAGGTTAGGACTTTATTCCCTGGAGCATAGAAGAATCAGGGGAGATTTGATAGAGGTATATAAAATTATGATGGGTATAGATAGAGTGAATGCAAGCAGGCTTTTTCCTCTGAGGCAAGGGGAGAAAAAAACCAGAGGACATGGGTTAAGGGTGAAGGGGGAAAAGTTTAAAGGGAACATTGGGGGGGGGGCTTCTTCACACAGAGAGTGGTGGAAGTGTGGAATGAGCTGCCAGACGAGGTGGTAAATGCGGGTTCTTTTTTAACATTTAAGAATAAGTTAGACAGATATATGGATGGAAGTTTTATGAAAGGAGATGGTCCGTGTGCAGGTCAGTGGGACTAGGCAGAAAATGGTTTGGCACAGCCAAGAAGGGCAAAAGGCCTGTTTCTGTGCTAGTTTTTCTATGGTTTCTATGATAATGTGGTAAATTGGATCAGCAAGTTTGCTGATGACACTAAGATTGGAGGCATTGTGGACAGCGAGGAAGGCTTTCAAAGCTTGCAGAGGGATCTGGACCAACTGGAAAAATGGGCCAGAGAATGACAGATGTAATTTAATGCACACAAGTGTGAGGTATTGCATTTTGGAAGGACAAATCAAGGCAGGACATACACAGTAAATGGTAGGGCACTGAGGGGTGTGGAGGAACAAAGAGATCTGGGAGTTCAGATACATAATTCCCTGAAAGTGGCGTCACAGGTAGACAGGGTTGTAAAGAAGGCTTTTAGCATCCTGGCATTCATAAATCAAAGTATTGAGTATAGGAGTTGGGATGTTATGGTGAGGTTGTATAAGACATCGGTGAGGCTAAATTTGGAGTATTGTGTGCAGTTCTGGTCACCTAACTAGATTAGATTAGATTAGATTCAACTTTATTGTCATTGTGCCGAATACAGATACAAAGCCAATGAAATGCAGTTAGCATCTAACCAGAAATGCAAAGAATAGTGTTATTTACAAAATAACTGTGAATAAAAAGTAAGTGCTTCAGCACACAAATATAAAAGTACTGAGACAGTACAATATGGGTGCAATACTGCTTAGCGCTGTGATCTGAGGTTCAGCAGGGTCATAGCCTCAGGGAAGAAGCTCTTCCTGTGTCTGCTGGTGTGCTCCTGTAGTGCCTACCGGATGGGAGCGGAGGCTCCTGTAGTGCCTACCGGATGGGAGGAGAGTAAAAAGTCCATGGTTAGGGTGAGATGCATCCTTGATAATGCTTTTTGCCTTGCTCAGGCAGCGTTTATGGTAGATGTTCTCAATGGTGGGCAATTGAATGCCAATAATCTGCTGAGCAGTTTTCACCACATGCAGGAATGCTTTGCGGTCCAATATGGGACAATTGCCATACCACACTGACATGCAGTTGGTGAGTATGTTCTCAATGGTACAGCGGTAAAAGTCCGTCAGTATCCTGAGACAGAGGTGAGCTTTCTTGATGCTCCGTAGGAAATAAAGATGTTGTTGTGCCTTTTTGATCAGGATGGAGGAGTTCAGGGACCAGGTGAGATCCTGGGAAATGTAGATACCAAGGAATTTGAAGCTTGATACACGCTCCACTACAGCTCTGTTGATGTAGATGGGGACATGAGTGTGGTTCCTAGCATGCCTGAAGTCCCCAATGATCTCCTTGGTCTTCTGGGTGTTAAGGGCCAGGTTGTTGTCGGCACACCATGCGGCCAGATGCTGGATCCCGTCCCTGTAGGCCGTCTCGTCATCCCCTCTGATCAGGCCAACCACCGTAGTGTCATCTGCAAACTTGATTATGGAGTTAGAACCATGTACAGGAACGCAGTCATAGGTGAAAAGGGAGTACGGAAGAGGGCTCAGCACACATCCTTGAGGCACACCGGTGTTCAGGGTGAGAGTGGAGGAGGAGAGGTTGTCTAACTTAACTGATTGGGGTCTGTTACTCAGAATGTCCAAGGTCCAATTGCAGAGGGATGAGCTGATACCAAGCTGGCGAAGTTTGGTGATCAGCTTGGAGGGGATCACAGTATTGAATGCCCAACTAAAGTCAATGAACAGCATTCTGACAGAAGAGTTGGGGCTGTCCAGGTGGGTCAGGAACTATAGGACGGATATCAGTAAGATTGAAAGAGTGCAGAGGAGATTTACCAGGATGTTACTGGGTGTTCAGGAGTTGAGTTACAGGGAAAGATTGAACAGGTTAGGACTTTATTTCTTGGAGTGTAGAAGAATGAGGAGGGATTTGATAGAGGTTTACAAAATTATGAGGGGTATAGACAGAATAAATGCGAGTAGGCCCTTTCCACTTAGATTAGGGGAGATAAATACGAGAGGACATGGCTTGAGGGTGAAAGAGGAAAGGTTTAGGGGGAACATTAGGGGGAACTTCTTCACTCAGAGAGTGGTGAGAGTGTGGAACGAGCTGCCATCTGACATGGTAAATGCGGGCTCACTATTAAGTTTTAAGAATAAATTGGATAGATACATGGATGGGAGAGATCTAGAGGGTTATGGACTGGGTGCAGGTCAATGGGACTACGGATAAATAAAGTTCCGGCACAGACTAGAAGGGCCGAGTGGCCTGTTTTCTGTGCTGTAGTGTTCTATGGTTCTATACTTCTAAGGTTTACGCTGGGACAGCCAAAGGTGCCCGTGAAGACTCAGTTATATAGAAACTAATGTCCTCCGCATGATCCTCTATCCTCATCCACGTGAGGAATGTCTGCTGCCGGATCTGCCCCGAACCAAGTGGATGGCTGTCCAAGACATTTGGGTGAATGGGCTGACTTAACTCCTGCAGCGGTGTGTTGAGACGATGGGTGGTCCCCAAGTCCAGAAAATTTCCAGTTGCCCCAGAATCCAAAAAAAAACATTCACCTCTTGTCGGTTCATACCCCAGGAGATCTCTTCCATCACTGTGGCACTAAATTCCGAGCTTGGGGGTTGTGACTGCTACCGTCACAGTCCTCCTGACACCAGACGGTCTTAACATTTCTCCTGATAGCTGCAGTTTTAGTCACTCAGCCCGCAGGTGACCGGCTTCCCCGCAGTAATAGCAGCAACCTCAACTCCAACGCCGGAGCCTCCCATCAGCAGAGATTTTTATGTGGCTGATTTGCATGGACACAACGGGATCCTGAGTAGGAGACAGGCTGGTCATGGTCTGAGATTGGGTGGGGGGGGGGGGGTCAATCTATGATGCGTTCAGGCCGAGCTAGCCCTCTTTAACGTCTTGATGTAGTCCCACTTACACTCTTCCAGGCGACTATCGAGATGAATGGACTGGGCGATCGGAACCTTTATCGTTTATTTTGTTGGCTCTCCCAAGGTGAGGAGGCCCTTCACTTCGACTCTGACCAGTAACATGATGAAGAATCCCTCCCATGCTCATGGCTGTTTGTCCCACTTTCATCAGGGAGAAAGCTATGTAGCATCCACGCCAGGTCCACCAGACTCAAAAATAGTTACTCTTCAGAAGCAGTAAGACTGATCAACACCTCCATCCACTAACTCCACCACTACTTTATTACTTCCTGTTAGTCACCTTTTGTAGTGTTACTTCATGGGCATACAATCAATCTATGTATATAAGCTATCTTATATGTTTATATAATTTTTCATTATTATTGTGTTCTTTATCTTTTGTGTTTTTATTCTGCTGCATCAGAACTGGATTAACAATTATTTCATTCACCTTTACACTTGTGTGCAAGAAATGACATTAAACAATCTTGAATCTTGAAAACAATTGCTGAAAGCAGATCCTGCTTCAAAAATCCTGGGTAACTTGGTAAGGAAGTCACCAGGTAAACAATTAATTGATTAAAAAATGACCATGATAAACAAACATCATGTACAGTATAACCTTGTCATGGAGCACTTTATTTAAAGCATTACTGTCCTCTAAGATTCCAGTTCATCCTCTGGTAATGGCAAGGTCACCACAGAACATCATTTTTATTTTGCCATATTCCCCAAGCTGACTGACATCCAGATCAATTAATGTTGCAGCAAAGCACTGTCTTCACAATCAAACGATCCAATGAAAATCACTTTGTCTAAGTTAATTAGACAGATCCAAATGCAGCCTTTGAATTACCTGATCATGAGACCTAAAATAATTAGTGTATAATAAAGCAATTCAGCAGAATTTCTAGTTACTCACCTGCCAAGAGAAAATGCGCCTGCTATTTCCATGGAAACTGTTACTTCTCTGATAATTGCAGTCAATCAGAGTAATTAGTACAAGGTCAACAGCACAAACGTCCATTGCCGACTCCTAAAGGGCAAGTTCCTCACTGAGATGGGGCACACAGTTTGTAATGTGCAGTCCTACTAAAAGCAATGGATTGAGTCCAGATTTTTGATGGGTGCACATTGTTGTTAATTCCAAACTCAAATTTCCAAAGTAATAGAGACCTTGGAAACTTGAATTATCAGCCCCCATTTCAATACTGCCATCCAAATAACCGATTATTTCCTGGGAAAAGATGGTGCAGAGCTGGCCTGACCAGCTACCTTGCAACTCCACTGGGAGCCAGACTGTAACAGTAGAGGTTCTTTTCTTTGTACAACTTGGGCTTACAAGCACATTTACAACAATTTCAAACTTTGTAAGTTTCTTCCAGCTATGATGCCATCAAATAATGTCCTGCTGAAAATAAATATTGTAGTCTCGGTCACTGAAATGCAATATACCTAATCAGATGCTAATTGTTGTTGACTTCAACGGAACATAGAGCACCGAACAGTACCGTACAGGAAGAGGCCTTTTGGCCACAATGATGTGCAGAACAAATTGAACTATTAATTAAGCACCTACCTAAGCTAATCCGTTCTGCCGACACAATGTCCATATCCCATTATTCTCTGTATGTTCTGTGCCTATCTAAAAGCCTCTTGAACGCCTCTATTGTATTTGTCACTATCAACAACCCTAGCAGTGCATTCCAGGCACCCACCACTTTATGTAAAAAACTTGTTTCACACATTTCTTTTGAATTTATCCCCTCTTATCTTAAATGCATGCTCTCCATTATTGGACTTTTCAACCCTGGAAAAAGATACTGCCATATATTCTATCAATGACTTTCATGATTTTATAAACTTCTATCAGCTGCTCTAGAGAAACAACCCAAGAGTGTCCAGCCTCTCCTCATAGCACATGCCCTCTAATCCCGGCAGCCTTCTGGGAAATCTCTTCTGCACCCTCTCCAAAACCTCCAAATCCTTCCTATAATGGGGTGACGACTAGAGATATAGTGTACTTGCGTTACTAGGCTTTTTTTCATGTTTTTCAAATATCTTAAAATTCTTTGCTGCCATATGAGATACTTTTGAACTGTAATTGCTGTCAGGCAGTGCAGGCTCCCACAACTCAGGGCTGGTTATTGGCATGAAAATAACAGCTGTCGGTGCACTGAAATTGAAAAGTTGCTGTCAGGTTATGTGCATACTTGGAAGAGTTTTAGACTGAAGATCTGAAGGTGTCTGATTCAATCTCAGGATCACAGTGTAATCCTTCACTCCATTGGATGAACTTAATCAAAATTTGAATATAGATCTAATGTGAATTATTGTATGAAAAATGGGCTGTGTACTGTAGGAGGGAAAGGTTAGAATGATCACGGAGTAAATTTATATAGGTCGGTGCCGAAGGGTCGTTGTACTGTTCTATGTTCAGTGCTTTACACATTTTACTTACTCTCACAATGATTGAAGATGTTATATCTTATTGGCAGGAGTAATTATGACTCTCTTGGTTGTGATGATCTACACAGTCACTATGGCGAAGTTCCAAGCTAGTTACACGTAGCTATGGACTTTTCCTGGTTGGGGTCTACAGTGAGTAACGCTGCCTTGCGGACCACTGGGTAACACCACACGACACCCTGTGTGGCAGCCAAAGTGACTTATAAGAACCCAGGAAAAGTGCAGTGTGCATGGCAACACCGCTGAACCAAACAGAAAGTGTGACACAGCTATAAAGGCAGTTCAAAGTGTGGGATGGGTTGGACAAATAATCACCCTGCAGAGGTACTCGCAACAGTATGCTGTGTTAAAACATATGTTGCACAAAGGTTAGTAGTGCCACAGAACCAACACATGTGACTACTCACTAATCATGTGCTCCAGGTGTCTCTGAAAGGGTGTTTATTTCACTTTCTGCGAAATATTTAAAATCTTCTATAAAAATGATAACTTTCTGGCCTATTGTTTGTCATAATCCTTCAGTTTGATACTATTTTCTACCAGCTTGATGACATCACTTTGCTGGATGACATAGACCAGTGTTTCCCAACCTATTTCAGCTCAATGCCCTCCTAAAGCACCTTCATACTTGCCAACACCTCTCTTAAGCACAATATACTTTCCAGTAAAAACATGCCTACCATATGCTAACATGAGAAAAATGATTCTGTCTTTAACCCTAGCTTACACAGTATCTATACACTGTGCAGCAGCTTCGATATCAATGTGATCCTTGAGCTTGATGGTTTTTAGGAAGATTTGAAATATCTGGTTCAAATTGTGACAGCCGACAAAAGTCGACATTTTTGAAAAGTATTTTTGCTTTTTCATCATTCTGAACCTTGATCATTTCTTCTTGCAAGCTCTCTTCCTGTTCTTCCACCTTGCAAATAAATGGGTTAATTACACTGTCTGGAATTTCCAGATCCTCCAAATCCTTGAATCGATTCTGAAAATCCTTCTTCAGTGACTGCAGGTGTAAGCAGTACTCTTGCAAGTCTGTGAAAGAGAGTTCCCTACTTTCCATGCAGGGAAACTGTGAGAACATTCTTCTCCCACTGTTTTGCTTATATATTTACAATGTTCTGATAAAATGGACACTGCACATTTTGCCTGGATTAAGTTGAAATTACACCCTGCAGTTTCATATTTAGAATGTTCATTTTATCATACAGATCAGCTAGGTATGCCACATCTCCACGTAGAAGTTTAATCTTGTTTCCCAAGCTCTTGTTGACTTTGAGCAAAAATTCAACCAGTGTCAAAAACATTAAAGAAACGTTTTAAGCATTAGCCTTTTTACCCAGTAGCCTTTTTACAGCCAATGCACTTCAGTGTGAAGAAGTAAGCATTCAAACTCTTCACTATTAGCATAACTGGTGAAATATTCTGCTATTTAATAGATGAACTTTAATCTTGTTGATAGCAGATATTACAAGAGTCATGCTTGAAAAATGCCGCTGGCTGAGGTTTTTGGCTGTGAGATGTTGACGATGAATTACACAATGAATTATAAACAGACTTGGAATTTCTTTTTTCATAAATGCCACTAAGCCAACATGACAACCTGTCATATGGTCCTCCATCTGTTGCATAAGAAATCATGTTCCTAACTGGAATACTTTTATCCTCAATATACGTTTTGATCTCGTCATAGATTGATTCTCCATTGATATTTGTTTTTAACTTTTTAAAAAACAGAATCTCTTCATAAATGTTTCCATTTTTGATAAACCATACATTTGCCATTAGCAATGCCTCGTTGTCTTGCACAGTTGACTCATCCAGTTGTATACCAAATTCTGTTTTCTGTAGCTCTGTGCGTGGTTGATACTCAATGTCTTCACTCTTTTCGTCAATACGACAAGCTACAGAGCTATTACTCAGAGGGATTGATTTTAAAATACTGGCATTGATTTTAAGAACAGGGTGAGCACTTCTGATACAGCAAACATTATTAATCTTTCACCAATTGTATAAGACTTTCTACACTTTGCTATCATTTTGGAAATGTTATAAGAAGCAATGAGACCACTATCAAGGTCATTTTTAGCTTTCTTGGCAAATGACTTGAGTGTGCAATGCTTTTCAAATGCTTCTTTCATCTTCTGGAACTGAGTAATACCATAAGTAGCCTTTTCGGAGGGTCTTTTCTGGAAGTCTTCCTGCAATCATGGCTGTATTAGACAGTACAGTATTAGAAATAAGACACATGGGGCGTCACTGATCTGACTGGAAAACCCTACTCCAGGTATGTAACATTGGATTGATGCACTTTCTGTAGTTTCTGTTTCTTAGCATGATTAGAATTCAAGGTTTCACCGCCTTCAGACCTCATAGAGATCGTGCTATACATATCTATCCATCATTAACTGGGCTAAATTAAAATAAAAAATTAACAGAAACTAGGAATGTCTCTCAGATGTTGATGATAGCAGAAAGTCAACACAGACTGCATATATGAAACTGAGGTCACTTTGAACACCCCAAGAGGAATTCTCGGGGTTGGCAGGTTCACTGATTGGCTCTATTTCACCATTTGGTTTGGGCCAGTGCTGTATTGTTGTGTGAACTGTTTTCCATAGATCTGTAGAGAAAGTTGAGGGGGTCTGTGATATGTAACTTGTATACAGGGAAAGTTATCAATTAGAAATAGAAATACTATGTTGGCCATTATTGATAGAGGATTGGAGTACTAAAGCAATGAAATCTTGTTGATATTGTGCAGGCCTTTGCTGAAACATCATTGAGGCTATTGTGTGTAGATTTCATCTGTACTATGAAGCAGGTGGCAGTGTAGTGTTGAATACTGGATTATTTCCTGGGACGAGAGGATTGTCTCTCGAACAGGGTCACATGGACATCTTCCCCTCGGCTCTTGTAAGCCAATAGGCATAGGAGTGGTTTAAGTAGTCATGGATTCAAGAGTTTGGATCAAATTCTGAGAGAGAAATAGGTGAGATAGGGAAGACAGACCTATGTTTGGGTTCTTACCTTGTACGAATGAAGATGGTTGTAGTTGTTGGAGAATAATCATCCTAGACCCAAAAGATCCTTGAGATAAAGTCTGAGATCAATAATCTTCAACTTCTTCATCCATCACAAGTCAGAAATGAGGATACTCACTGGTGATCATACAATTCTCAATTCTATTTTTATCTTCTCAGCATCTAAATTGGTCTCTGTCTGCATGTACTAAAATCAAGTCAAGTCAAGTCACTTTTTATTGTCATTTCGACCATAACTGCTGGTACAGTACACAGTAAAAATGAGACAATGTTTTTCAGGACCATGGTGCTACATGAAACAGTACAAAAACTACACTGAACTATGTAAAACAACACAAAAACTACACTAGACTACAGACCTACCCAGGACTGCATAAATAGCACAAAACAGTGCAGGCATTACAATAAATAATAAACAAGACAATAGGCACAGTAGAGGGCAGTAGGTTGGTGTCAGTCCAGGCTCTGGGTATTGAGGAGTCTGATGACTTGGGGGAAGAAACTGTTACATAGTCTGGTCGTGAGAGCCCGAATGCTTTGGTGCCTTTTGCCAGATGGCAGGAGGGAGAAGAGTTTGTATGAGGGGTGCGTGGGGTCCTTCATAATACTGTTTGCTTTACGGGTGCAGCGTGTGGTGTAAATGTCTGTAATGGTGAGAAGAGAGACCCCGATGATCGTCTCAGCTGACCTCACTATCCGCTGCAGGGTCTTGCAATCCGAGATGGTGCAATTTCCAAACCAAGCAGTGATGCAGCTGCTCTGAATGCTCTCAATACAACCTCTGTAGAATGTGGAGAGGATGGGGGTGGGAGATGGACTTTTCTCAGTCTTTGCAGAAAGTAAAGACCCTGCTGGGCTTTCTTTGCTATGGAGCTGGTGTTGAGGGACTGGGTGAGATTCTCCACCAGGTGAACACCAAGAAATCTGGTGCTCTTAATGATCTCTACGGAGGAGTCGATGTTCAGTGGAGAGTGGTCACTCCCGTGTCCTCCTGAAGTCAACAACTATCTCTTTTGTTTTGTTCACATTCAGAGACAGGTTGTTGGCTCTGCACCAGTCCATTAGCCGCTGCACCTCCTCTCTGACAACATTGAGGCATAGGCTGGTAAGTGGCAATTAACATTCATGAGACAATCTTGCCAGGTAAATATTGTTTCCAATATGTGAAAATCTAACCACCTATCCTTGATATTCCATGGCATTACCACCATTATGTCCCTCACCATCAATATTATGAGGGTCACATGGACCAGAAATTTAACTGGAACATCCACATAAACACTGTGGCTATCTGAGCAAGTCAGAGGATGCAAGCCTGCCTCTTGATATCCCAGAACCTGTCCACCATCTATAAGGCACAAGTCAAGAATGTGGTGGAGCATTCTCCACTTTCTTGCATGAGTACAGCTCAATCACTCTCCAGAAAGTTTACTCCATCCAGGACAAAGCAGCCCACTTTACCCCATCCACCATCCTAAACATTCATTCCCTCCATCGACAGGCGCAAAGTGGCTGCAGTATATGCCATCCACATAATACACTGCAATTACTTACATAGGCTTCTCCAATTGCACCTCCCATGCCACCAGAGGATAAAAGGTGGTAGTGCATGGGAACACCAGCACTTGTGGGTTCCCACTCTAACTTTGAAATATACAGTATTGATGGTTCTTCAACACCACTGGGTCTAATTCCTGCAACTCCCTTCCCAACAGCACTATGGGAATACCTTCATCACAATGATCACAGCAGTCCAAGAACGTGGATCATCACTAAGTTCTTCAGGGCTTATAGCAATAGCTTTTAACTGTGGATCTCCAGGACTGCTACATTTGATAGAAGAAATAACCAAGCCTAACCGGTAAATAAAATAAATAAATGGATTGCACGAATACATATGTTACTTTTAACAACTTAAGAGATCCAAAAATGCTTTACTTCAAAAGAAGCAAGTCAGACAATTTGTGCATATCAAGTCCCACAAGCAGCAATATAGTGATGATTAGGTATCACTTTTTGTGCTATTCATTGAGCAGTAAACATTGGCCAGGACAGTGGGGATAATGTCCCTTCTCCCTCAAATAGTCTGGTGAAATCCTTTATATCACGTTGAGAAAGTAGACAGAGCCTTAGCTTAATATTGCATCAGATTATCGTCATCTCTGATGGCTTAGCACTTTTTCAGTTCTACACTGAAACATCTAATTTTCTGAGCTTAAGGCACTGAAGTGGGACTTTATTCAGAGTCAACTGAGCCACTACTTATAGCAGAGCTACCGAGCATCCCTGTATATAGTACAGGTTGGCGTGGGTCTTTGATGAAGGGTCTCAGCCTGAAACGTCAACTTTTCCATAGATGCTGCCTGATCTGTTGGGTTCCTCCAGAATTTTGTGTGTGTTGCTTTGGATTTCCAGCATCTGCAGATTTGTCTGGGTCGTTATCTTACTTAATGTCATTTCTGTTGTGTGAGGTTAACAGAGAGCCTAAACTGTGTAATGGAACACAATTTTTGTGCTGTTGATAAATGATTTCACAATTTGACTTCTAAACATAGTGGCATTGGATGTTAGGTCCTTGACTAAATGATAGTCAGAATGTTTTGTATCTGAGGTGGGTACCCATATCTCAGCGACTATTCTTGGAACTTAAAAGTATTCAGATGACCCCAAAAAAGACTTTACTGAACCTAATCTCACACCAACCTTGTCTACATTTATCTTATCAAATAATATTTTCAAACATTCCATAATGCTAACATTCTGCATTCTCCTTTCTAAAGAAAAGAACTCCAGAACTTTCCTGAACATCATTCACCAAGTTTTTTAAAGCATTGCTCAGACCACATTTGGAATATTGTGTGCAGCTTTGGGTCACATAGCTAAGAAACGATTTGCTAGCATAAGAAATGGCCCAGAGGAGGTTCAGGAGAATGATCTCCTGAATGAAAAGGTTACTGTATGAGGAAAGTTTGATGGCTCTGGGACTGTGATCGCTTGAAGTTAGAAGAATGAGGGGGGTTCTCACTGAAACCTAACAAGTATTGAAGGGACTAGGTCGGATGGATATGGAGATCACTTTTTAATAGTGGGAGAGGCTAGGACCAAAGGGCACAGCTTCAGAATAAAAGGACATCACTTTAGAACAGAGGTGAGGAAGATTTTCTTTAACCAGAGGGTGGTGAATCTACGCAATTCATTCTCACAAATGGCTGTGGAGACCAAGTCATTATGTATATTTAAAGCAGAGGTCGATTAGTAAGAGTGTCAAAGGTTACTGAGAGAGGCAGGAGAATAGGGCTGAGAAGGAAAACAAATCAAACATGATGGAATGGTGGAGCAGACTCAATGGGCCAAATGGCCCAATACTGTTCCTATGTTTTATAGTCTAAGTGAGGAGATCTATTCTCGGAGGATGACATGGTCAGCAATACCTAAAGTAGCAGACAGGTTCACCATTTTTGCATCAAATATCATTTGTGGTTTTGATTTTGGAGTTGTGGTTGAGACTGAATTGGTCTGAGAGTCAATAACACAATAAAGGACATTGGGAAGGAAAAGGAAATAGGAAAACCTAATGGGATCAGGGTAATAGAGGAAAACAAAGCAGGCATTGCAGAGACAGAAGAAAGGATAGAAAGATAGAGATAGCAAGCGATAAAGAGGGGGAGAGAGAGAGAGAAGATTAGGTTACTTGACAAGCAGCATGGCACAAGTAGCAGAACTGATTAGACAGTTTCAACTTTAGTGACATGTCTAGAAGGTCCTCATTTAGGTTAGTGTTGAGGGGTCACTTTATGCGTTTCAACAGGTGCATATAATGTCAGAGAAATGTATACAATAGACATCCTGAAATTCTTTTTCTTGGCAGACATCCACAAAAACAGAGGGGTGCCCCAAATAATGAATCACAGTTAAAATGTTAGAACCCCAAAGCCCCCCCACCCAACTCCCCCTTTCACACACAAGCAGCAGTAAGGCAATGACCCCTCCACCCCCATCAGCAAAAAAGCATCAGCACCCTCCACCGAGTATTCAAGAGTGCAGCAAAGCATCAATAAAGACACAGACTTGTGGTACCCCGAAAACTACTCATTCATCCGATAATTCGACATACCACAGGCTTTCTCTCCCTAATAAGGGAAAAAGAGGTGTCCCCGTTTCACAACGAGAGGGGAGACATACCAAACAACTCACTGATTTACGATGTTGGAAGGCTGTTGCATCATTTTTTCCAAGCTCTGCGCCTGGAGAGTCAGCACCATAAGGGTGCAGCTCTCCGGGCACACAACCCCTCACAGCTAATTCGCTGCTCCCGATGTTCCGTGTTCTTCCGCAATGCCTCAGTCAGGAGCACCGGCCTAGAATCAGCATGTCTCCAGAGCCACAAAATCCCAGAACCCTGAAGGCATGCTTGCCTTCCAGGCTGTGTCCTTGGGATATCTAAATGCGGCTGATCGTGAGGCCCTGAGAGCGGGTCCCATTCCCTCAAAGAACGGAAGTCAGGATGTAACTCCAGGTTAGGATCTTCAAAAGAAGATCCCCACACCCTGAAACAGAAAAGAAGAGATGTCAAAGATAGAAATAAAGCTGTTTCCGAAGATGCAAGCAAAGAAGTCGATATTCAGTGCCATCTTAACTTCGCCCTGCATTTGAGTAGGTGGCTAATGTTTGAGAAGGGAAGACAGGGCCATTACAGCTCTTCAGGATGATGAGTGTAATGGATGGGTTTAGCAGAGGAGAGAGGGGATAAACTGGTCATACACCAAACTTGCTGTTGGTATGTCCTAAGATTAGGAAGGAAGACACAAATCTGATACTATAGATTGAAGTAAATCAATGGATCCAAATGTGGCATCATGGGTGGGAAGGGTAAAGATCTTGAAGGGAAAATGGGATCAAAGATTAGGTTACAATGGGAAGGAGAATACCGTGAGAGGTAACAATGAAATAGAAATAAACTGCTCCCTCTGATTGGATATGTTGACACTAAGTGTAGAATTATTAAAATTCCAGGGGGAACTGAGGAACCATTTATATAACAAGTTATCATAAGCTTTGCTGGAGGATTGAAGAGCAACTTTCAAAACTGGATGCATTTGATGGAGGTAAAATGAGAGGGGATGATGGGAATAACCAGCATGTGCAGCTCATAGGATACTTCTCTCTCAGTTCCAACCAAATTTGTATTTAGCTGAAAATCAATTACATAATTACCTATATGTTTGATCTTCATAAAACTGAAACTTGATGATATTATGTTAAACACTACTTGTGTTTTTGTGTAATTGGAGGCCCTTATTAGACTAAGAGCTAAGGAGTTAAAAATAACCCGCAGGTCAGATAGCAAGTGTGGAGAGGGATATATAGCCACTGAATATTTTGGTCATTTTCTATTATTATTTAAGATTTCCAGCATCTACAAATTTTTACTTTTAGAAACCTCTTGCTTTCTCCTCATTAGAGGTCTAATATGGTGCACCCTGTGGCTCCAGCTGGATATATTTTGGAACCTGTGAGAAGACCTTCATAGGCTGCTTCACACAGATAGAGTCAGACACTCGGCAAAAGGACACCATGTGGACACTTCCTGAAAGTGATGACATGTGACTAGGAGAAAAAAATCAATCAGAATCTCCACCAGGATTCCTCTCAGATCCTATCATTGTAACACTGTCAGCATTTGTCTACAGCTGTCATGTCTGTCTCTATGTGTCGGTTTCCACACAGGTTCTGAGGATGTGTCAGTATGTCAGTGCCTGTAACAATCTATGTGTAGTGTCAATGCAGCTGTGTCATTAGTGTACTTGCGTCACCAAGCCACTGTTCATATGGAGATATCTCTGTATGTGTCACTATCTTGATCAGTTTGTCAGTAATTGATGGTGTCAGACTGACACTGTTTAACAGTATTTGTAGTCAATTTCTATCATTACATCAATGCCTCTGCATCAATACCAGTCAGTGCGGTGTTCCAGGGTGTGTGTGACTATGCTTCACTGTCTTGTTTGATACCTCTGTTTACATTAATCTCTGTATTGGTCAGTATGCATGGTTCTGTGCCAGAAAGAGTGTGACACTGATTGGGTATCACTTGCTGCGAACACTGCTTATGCCTCTGTGTTCATTAAAGTTTACCTGTGTCCCTCTCTATTTCTCTGTTTGTCAATGTCTATATGTAAATAAGGTTGAAAGAGTACAGAGAAAAACTACAAGGATGTTATCAGGACTGGAGGACCTGAATTATAAGGAAAGATTGAATAGGTTAGGACTTTATGCTTTGCAACGTAGAGGATTGAAGGGAGATTTGATAGAGGTATATAAAATTATGAGGAGTATTGATAGGGTAAATACTAGCAGGCTTTTGATACTGAGGTTGGGTGGGACTATAACTGATAGTCATGGGTTAAGGGAGAAAGGTGAAAAGTTTAAGGGGAACATGAGGAAAATTTTCTTCACTTAGAGGGATGTGAGAGTGTGGAAGGAGCTGTCAGCACAAGTGTCGCATGCCAGCTCAATTTCAATGTTTAAGAGAAGTTTGGATAGCTATATGGATGGTAGGGATATGGAGGGCTATGATCCTGGTGCAGATCAGGATCATAGGCAGTTTAGCATGGACAAGATGAGCTGAAGAGCCTTTTCTATTTCTATGTTGTACTTTTTTATGACTCTAATGTGTCGTGAGTTACATGTGTCTCCATGCCTATGTAAGAGTGGTTTTGTCTGAATGTCAGTGCACTTCTGTTACTGTGTGTCAGTACCTGTCTACATCTGTGGGTGTTGTGTGTTTGTGTTCATCTCTGTACGTTTGTACCTGTGTAGCAGTGCTTGTCTCTCAACGTCTATCCCAGAATGAGCATATCAGAGTCTCTTTGCATCAGTGTCTCTGTGTTGGTGTCTGGTAGTGTCTGCTTATGCCTGTGTGCCTGTCAGTCTCTGCCCATGTCTCTATGGACAGAAATGTCTAGCTCTGTTTTTCTGTGTTAAAAGACTTAGATTTGCATGATGGTTTGGCAATGTTTTTTCTCTGTAGCTGTGTGTCAGTTTCCCTGTGCCATTGTTTAGCAAGGTGTCTGCATGTCAATGTCTGTACTTATCACTTCCTGAGCCTTTGCACGTGTTATGTGTGAATATGTATCCATCACAGTCTGCGCCTCTGTGCCTAGATCTGTCTGTCAACATGTCTGACTCGATCTGTTACAGAGGAGCTCTGTTCGCATGTCAGTGTTATTCTCTGTCCCTGTAGGCATATCAGCCTGTGTCAGTGAGTTCCTCAGTGCTTGTGTGGTAGAGTATGCACGTGTAACAATCTATGCCTGTGTGGTAGACTGTGTGTGTGTGTGTGTGTGTAATAATCTATGCCTGTGTGGTAGACTGTGTGCGTGTAACAATCTATGCCTGTGTGGTAGACTGTGTTTATGTAATTATCTATGCCTGTGTGGTAGACTGTGCGTATGTAATTATCTATGCCTGTGTGGTAGACTGTGTGTATGTAATTATCTATGCCTGTGTGGTAGACTGTGTGCGTGTAACAATCTATGCCTGTGTGGTAGACTGTGTTTATGTAATTATCTATGCCTGTGTGGTAGACTGTGCGTATGTAATTATCTATGCCTGTGTGGTAGACTGTGTGTGTGTGTGTGTGTGTAATAATCTATGCCTGTGTGGTAGACTGTGTGCGTGTAACAATCTATGCCTGTGTGGTAGACTGTGCGTATGTAATTATCTATGCCTGTGTGGTAGACTGTGCGTATGTAATTATCTATGCCTGTGTGGTAGACTGTGTGCGTGTAACAATCCATGCCTGTGTGGTAGACTGTGTTTATGTAATTATCTATGCCTGTGTGGTAGACTGTGCGTATGTAATTATCTATGCCTGTGTGGTAGACTGTGTGTATGTAATTATCTATGCCTGTGTGGTAGACTGTGTGCGTGTAACAATCTATGCCTGTGTGGTAGACTGTGTTTATGTAATTATCTATGCCTGTGTGGTAGACTGTGCGTATGTAATTATCTATGCCTGTGTGGTAGACTGTGTGTGTGTGTGTGTGTGTGTAATAATCTATGCCTGTGTGGTAGACTGTGTGCGTGTAACAATCTATGCCTGTGTGGTAGACTGTGCGTATGTAATTATCTATGCCTGTGTGGTAGACTGTGCGTATGTAATTATCTATGCCTGTGTGGTAGACTGTGTGCGTGTAACAATCTATGCCTGTGTGGTAGACTGTGTTTATGTAATTATCTATGCCTGTGTGGTAGACTGTGCGTATGTAATTATCTATGCCTGTGTGGTAGACTGTGTGTGTGTGTGTGTGTGTAATAATCTATGCCTGTGTGGTAGACTGTGTGCGTGTAACAATCTATGCCTGTGTGGTAGACTGTGCGTATGTAATTATCTATGCCTGTGTGGTAGACTGTGCGTATGTAATTATCTATGCCTGTGTGGTAGACTGTGTGCGTGTAACAATCCATGCCTGTGCTGCAATGAGCAAATGAAGCGAAACACAGGCACGGAGATTGAGTTAGGATGCTTATGCGGACGTGAACGTTGAACAGCAAACAGGAGGGATCTTGACACGGGGCCTTGACACAGAGAGACGGAGTTTCATAGGTAAGTCTTGAAACTGGAGCAAAACTTCGAACACACTGTCCTAAGTGGCCGGGAAACATTAATTACCACACAGGCAAAACCAACAATCTGGCGACTAGTGGATGTAACACCGGGGTTCTTATGCTGCGGGTCTTGATGGAAACCAGGTGTGCCGTCATCAAAGCGAATTAGAAGCAAATGGGAAATTAATGGTCAGAACCGTGGCACAATCAAAGGAAATTAGGAGAAAGATAGGGAATTAATGATCGGGACCGTGACAGCCTGTGTGGTAGACTGTGTGTGTGTAACAACCTATGCCTGCATCTGTGTGCCTATTAAATTGTGGCTCTCAACACCTGTACCCCTCAATACTCCTGTCCTGTTGTGTCTGCCTGTGTAATTTTCTGTGTGACTGTACAGAAAGCTCTGATCTCAAATCCCCACTGCCTTGTGGCTATACCCACCCATGGGGAAGGCTTCAGGAGTGGAAATAGCCAGAACTGGAGTCCTTGAGGCAGTCCTATTTGAGTTCAATGCTGGCTGGTAACTCCTGGTGCCAAACTGTATGGGTCTCTGCCATTCCTTTGGGTTTGTCAGCTGTGTGGGGAGGGGAGCTGCATGCTCTCCATATGTACTGTCCAGGCTTGAGTGTCATATTGACAGCTGATGGAGGGTCTCAATGTACCTATTCACTTATCCTGTAGGTTGGTATCTGTTTTCTCTCTGTACCTGTGTAAGTCCTTGATTCCCTGTATCAGGAGCGCAGTTGCTGTACCTGTGGTCCAGTGTCTGTATCCGGGGGGCCAGTTCCCGTATCCATAGGTCAGCAGTTGTATTCAGGGGTCTGTCCCTCTATCTGGTGTCGCTGTCTGTGAATGAATGCTCCATTTTCTGGGTCAGTGCCTGTATCCGTGGATCAACTACTGGATCTGGGGTTCAGCCGCTACATCGATGGGTCAGTGCCTGCACCTGCGACTCTGTACCCGTCGGTCATTTCCTGTATTCCGTGCGTCAGACCGCCTGCCTCCCACTCGCCACTGACGGGCAGCCCCGCCAGCTGTCCTCACCCACTGATTGGGTGCCGCTTGCAACCTGCGGACGGGAGGGAACAGGCGAGCCAGCCCGCGGCGGAGGCGCCTGCGGACGTCGCTGAGTCGGAGCAGTCGGACCTAGAGGGCAGTGCAACACCGACGGAGGGCGGTCCCTGCATGTTCGGTCGCTGCAGACACAGACACACGGCAGGAAGCACAGAGCCGGGGCGCTGAACCCTTGTAACAGAAAATGAGAGCGGCGCGTCTGCCCATCGCCCCGCGACGGTGCTGCTAGCCCCGGAGGGGGCGAGCGAGCAACCTTTCCGCAGGGGTGGAGTTGTTCAACATGCTGCCTGGCGTGGGGGTTTTCGGCACCAGCCTCACCACACGGGTGATCGTCCCTCTGCTGCAGAGTCAGGGCTTCCCGGTCAAAGCACTGTGGGGAAGGACGCCCGAGAAAGCCGAGGAGCTGGCGAAGGAGATGGACGTGCCCTTCTACACCAACAGGATCGACGACGTCTTGCTGCACCACGACGTCGACTTGGTTTGCATCAACCTGCCGCCTCCACTCACCCGCCAGATCGCTGTAAAGACCTTGGGTAGGTGGCTTCGGGGTCTGGGACTACAGGTTTTGGGGAAGGGGTGGTGTGTATTGTTGAGACAGGAAGGGCAAAAACACACAGCTTGTGGCGTGTTCCTTTATCTCTTCTCTCCCTGCATCTCCTGGAGTCTCTCTGTTAGTATTGTGTAATTTCATGAAGCCTGTTTATCACTGCTACTGCAGCACCCACGCGGGGATACCTTCGGCCAATTCGATGTCAGTCTATGCCGATGCTCCTCGTCCACTGCAGTGACATTTTAAGCACAAAGTAATGGGCAAGCAGAATGCGGGTGGTCGATTTGTACTTGATGACGAGCGGCTCTCATTAGTCACAAGAGCTTACTCGCCAGCCATGTAAATAGAGGATGTGTCATAGCTAGTGGCAGGATATGATAAACGGTGTTTCTGATGAGATAATCGGGTACAAAGCCACAAACGGCTTGGGCTATTCTGTTAAATGGTTCACTTTCCAAAGTGTGCTGCTGGCTGGGACATTAAAATAAATTTGTGTTCCGGTCCCCACCTAACAAACGGTCGAAAGAGATTTTAAAAAACGGCTTCACACTTTCCAGAAGTGTACACTTTCAAGAAATGATGTGTCACTTCCTCCCCTTCTGTTCAGCACACATGTGTGACCACTGGAAGACAATACCGTACATGTCTGGTTGTTTTCTATTTTCATATTTCAGTAAGAATGAGAGTTTTTGTTCAGTTGAACAGTGACAGGAACTATGGTAATATTTACCTGTACAGGTGTTTAATTTTTTTTTGCAGCCAAGAATCTGTCATAAATGGACCATAGTTTTCCAAACTGATATCTCAGTTTATGGTTCCCCAATTGTCTAAACTGTGATCAAGTGTAGGCTGGACAATTACTTAGAATGACCAAATATGTTGAAAGGAACTTCCTGCATAAAATATGGGTAAGCAATTGTCTATTTCAACAGCCTGGACCATCCTGTCAAATAGGACTGGAAGAAATCCTTATTATTTTTGTTTGTAGCAGCCAGGCAGGCTGGGCTATCATCTATTACCTCATCTCTGACTGGGGCAGGTATTGGATTAGGTCTGTCAATTTAACCAAGATTATGGTTCCTGGAGCAAAATTGCCTCTGTGTAGAAACGGAGTGAGAGTGTGAATGTAAATTCAGTATGTCATCTTGTCAGTACTATTTTACCTTGAGTCAATTCTTCTGATGCAAAGTTAATTTAGCATTAAAAAATGTCATCAGCTAAAGAATGCAGGATGGTTTTGAAGAGCAGCAAGGTCAGCTGCTCTGGTATGAATGTGATTTTTTTCCTCCTGTCCTGAGAGATACCTTCATAGTTCATTCTGGCAGTACTTTTTAGGCTGGCTGCAGTTTTACTGAGCAGAATCCTTAATCTGAAGTTGTCAGAGTAACTGCTGATAATGCAAATTATTTTTGTACTGCTCAGTGACATTTAGCAATGATTTTATAGATTCTGATGACTTTGCAATAAGAGATCAAAGAGGTAAATGGTGTGCTAAAGGTAAACTGGAACGTTTTTAATGCTCTCTGAGAATGGAGCAAAGACTTGTTCAGGCTCTGGATGCTTAAACATCTGGGGGATCCGTATGTTTCGGAGACCAATTGCTATTATCAAGTTGTTGCATATTATTCAAAAAATCTTCTGACTATCTGACCATATTTTTAAACGCTGGATTCTTTTTCATTTAGTGGTTCTACGTAATTTTACTGTGTTGTGGAAGATCTTTACAGTGTACTCTTCTATTTGCAAGGAGCATTTAGTGGAAGCTCTGTCTTTGGTAGGGGTCTTCAGGCAGGGTTTCTATATTAGCATTTGGGGTTTCAGGTGTTATTTACATGGTTTAATGCATCATCCAGATGTAGAGTAGTTCCATGTCATCAAGTTATTTGAACATGTTATAGCGTTGGTGCAGGACAATAGTCTAGAAATTCACTTGTGTGGTACTGTTTACTTCAGCACCATGTAGAGTGTAGCTACAATTTCTGCATCTTTTCCACATCCTTTTGTGTTACGACCACAGTTTGACCTGGTCGTTTGCTTGCATACCTGTGATATGTTAGCATCAGATGCAGGGAGTGTACTCATTCCCCTTGTAGTGCTTGTTTTGGGCATCTATTTACTCTTTATTTTCTGGATCTGAGCCTGATTGGTAAAGCAAATATTTGTTGTCTATCCCTAGATACCCTTAAAGGTGGTGATGAGCTGCCACTTTGAGCTACTGTCTGGTGATGGTACTTTTACTGCTCTTGTAGTGGGTGTTCCAGGATTTAAATTCGGTGATGTTGAAGAATCAGTAATATATTTCCAAGTCAAAAACTGTGCGACTTGGAGAGGAGCCTGATATTGGTGGTGTTCCCACGTGGTGGCTACTTTTGTCCTTCCTGGTAGTTGAGTCTTAGGTTTGGGAGGTGTAGTTGGAGTAACCTGGATGACAGATAGTACACACTGGCTTTTCCATGGCTTTGCCAAAGGATTTGAACATTTGGGATGCTGGATGAAGTACCTGTCATGTGGGCTGCTTTGTCCTTGGATGGGGTAAAGCATCTGGAGCTTTGCACTTGTAGGGGTAGGTATAGTGTCCCGTTACACACCTGAGTGATAAATGGTGGGCAAGCTCTTTGATATCAGGATGCAAATCACCCACTGCAGATATGCATTCTCTGACTTGTTCTCATAGCCACTGTTTTTTTGTGTGGAAGTTCTGATCTGTGGTGACCCTGATGATGTTGATGATGGGGAATTCAGTGATGATAATGCAGTTAAAAGTCGAGGATAGGTGGCTAGATCCTCGTGTGATGGGGGTCAGTAATTTTCTGGCACTTTAGTGGCATGAATGTCAACTTGTCACTTACCAACTGATGCCTGAATGTTGAACAGGTCTTGCTACGTGCAGGCATGGACCGCATAATTTGGTGGGGAGTTGGAAATTGAATTGAACTAGATTAATAAATTCATGAAGTTGTACACCATGGAAGCAGGTGCATTTGTCCTACTTGTCCACGGTCAGGCTCCCAAGCCTCTTGGGCCTCTTTATGACTATCACATCTTATTCACCCCCTCACCCAATGGCACAATGGCCGTAGGTTCTGAGGTTCTGGCGGCCTGATAGTGAAATATCACAATGGAAGCTTCCTGTTCACCTGTCTCACCAATGGACAACCAAGGTGGGTCCAGGACAACTGCTTTTCTCTCCCCATGGTGCTAGCTTTAATCCAGGTTTGCAAGTTCCCACCTCAGCCTGTGTAGGAAGAAATGTAATAAAGTGGCAGTCAGCTCTGTGCCTACCCAGCCAAGTAGTGAAGAAACACACTACCTGAAATGCTTTAGAAATGGCTTATAATCATTTCAAGGCCAGATGATTGTCATCAGTATATGACATTTGGTGTGATTCTTCAGTCTGTGATTTACTGGTGTAAGAAAATTGTATGTTGTATAAAAGCAGCCGAGCAAAATATAAATTACTAAATGCACCAACTTCCTGGGTTTCTCACTGGTTAAGTGTTGATGTCTGCTAAACCAATAGAAAATGGGCAGTAATCCAAAGTCATGTACTGTAATTGTAGACTTGTGGAAGTCTCAGTGACTGGAGTTCTAATTTTAGATTTGTTTTCTTCAATTTTCTTTTGCTTTCTTGTTGTTTTTCCTAGTTTAAGTTTTGACTTGATTGGACAAGATCTATTGTTACATTTACAGCAAGAGTGATAGCTATACTTTTCCACATGGCCAATGTCTCTAGAATGCAGGCTCTTACAGATAGCTCAGATATGCCCAGTGCCTCTGCTAGCAATTGATGTAGAATCTACAGTGATTTAAATGGTTGGATTACAATAGTAGTCCAATTGATATTATAAGTAATAGGAGGATTCATTTCTGATTAAAATGGTAAGCTTAATAGAACTATGATGATGAGCACATTCATGGTTGTTGGCGAGTTTAATCGTATGTACCAAGAAGAAAGTCTGTGTGTGTGTTATGGTCTCTCTCTCCCTCTTGCTCGTTGTTCCCGAAGGAAGGTCTCTGCGTTCGAGTAGTCTCTCTTTCCCTCGATGCTGTCAGAGGACGGTGCCAGAGTTCTGGGTCTTGGGTGAGGTTTAATCAACACGGTTTGTGGATTGGACCCCATGTTATGATGTGTTTCTGGTTTCTAGTCACTCCTTTTTTGTTGCTGTTTTGGGTGATTTTGAATTGGGGTGGCCTGCACAGATAATGAACACTGAGAACTGAATATGCCTGGACTCTTTTGACTTGTGTTTTATACTCTGTGTTTTTCATTTTTTTTTTTTGTTGCTATTTGTGAATTTTTTTTCGCATGAGGGGGTTGATGGTTTTCCTTGAAAGGATTCCATGGTTCACTTTCTTTCGTGGCTGTCTGTGGGAAAGGCAAATCTCAGAATTGTATACTGCATACATACTTTGATAATAAATGCACCTTGAATCTTCGAACTTGTTGGTAAATGTGCTATATAATAATACGAGCGTATTCTATTCATATTCCGGTCATTTCTAAGGATAAAGTTCTATGGAATGATAATTTTATCTGTCAGGTTGTAAGTGCTAGATTTGTGGCATTAGTAGAGGTATTCATCGACATATGAATTTTCGGTAAGACTCTGTTGGTGTTCAAGGTTATTTTTCGGTTTAGCGGCTCTCCAGAATGCAGCACACTGCAGAGTCCTTAACACCTTTCATCCAACCTGCTTGATTTATGAAAGCTGGCTTAAAGGAAGGTTTTCAAGAACATGTCCCATTTATAAATCAATGAATGGCTGGTAATTACAATGCCAATATGATGATGATATCTGAAATTCTAGGGCAGAGTATGGTAACAAAATCATTGAAGCCATCCTTACTTCATCACTTTGAATTTATACTACTTATGTGCAACTTGAATTTGCTGATCTGAAAGTTTGCAACGTTCAAGTTTTAGCTGTAGAGCCTTTTTTGTTGGATAAAATCCAAATCAGAATTATGCAACTGAATGCGAACGTGACTCACAACACGTTTTTTGGTTGACCTGAGGCTTTATTCAGATTGTGCCACTGCAAAACGCAAAATGTTGGCCTTTCATCCCAACTCATTCATGATTCTCCAAGTTGCCTATCTAACCTAGTTTCATCTGCCTGTGTTTGACCCATATCCTCTGAGTCTTTCTCATCTAATTTTCTTCTAAATTTTATAATTGTACCTGCCTCAAGCAGTTCCCCTGGCACCTCAGCTCATGTATGTACCACTCTCTGGGTGAAAGAGTTGCCCCTCAGGTTCGTACTAAATCTTCCCTCTCACCCTAAACCTCTGCTCCCTAATACTTGATTCCACACTCCTGGGTAAAAGGCTGTGTGCATTCACCCTGTTGATGCCTTTCATGATTTTATACACCTTCATAAAGTCAACCCTCAGCTGCCTTTGCTCCGGGGAGTACAGTCCCAGCCTCTCCAGTACCACCTAATGAGGCAAGCTCTCCAGTCCTGACAACATCCTTGTGAATTTGTTTCTGTATTCTTTCTTGTATAATGGCATCTTTCCAATAACAGGATGACCAAAACTGAAGGCAGTACTCTATCAGTGGCCTAACCAGCTGCTATATCCAGGCTTCCATACTCATTTCCCTGACTAGTGAAGGCCAGCATGTGAAAAGCCTTCTTCTCCATTCATTCTACTTGTGATGCCACTTTCAGGGAATTGTTCAGGAGCATTCATAAGTAACAAGGTGAGCTTCTGGTTTTGTTTGTCTTTCTCTGTTGGATATGACTCACAGCTATATTAACTGCGGTTGGATCGCACTTGGTACACTTTGGACAGTTATAGGTACAGTACACACTGTAGTCCATGCAGACATTGTAGAGAAGCTGGATACAGTGCACCAATGGAGTTACAGGGATGATGCCAGAACAGAAAATCTCCGGTGATCAGGGGTAACCTATTCCAGGAAAGACAAGGAGACATAGTTGAAGTTTACAGAACTATAATTACATAAATACAGGGAAGATATCTTCACAACAAATATCCAAATAAATAAAAAGTAACTACCAATAAATTAAATTTTAAAAAAGCAATAAACTTTGTAAGATTACAGATGTGAGAATATGAAACTCACTACAGGTCTTCCCAGGGGTTATGATCTCTCCACTTAGACCCACCTATGGATTTCCCCTACAAGTGTTTGAGAGACCTTGTAGGATAGAGTTGCCAGCTACCGCATGGCTGCAGGCATCTTCTGCTGAATGGGAATGGGGCCTGCTCCAACCATCCTGCTTATGGACTGTTTGTCCCACTCTTCCTATGGACAGAAGCTATGTAGGGCCACCAGACTTAAAAACAGTTACTTCCCCAAGCAGTAAGGCTGATCAGCACCTCAACCCACTGACTTCATTATTTCCTGTCAGTTATCTTACGCACAGCCTAGCATCACTTTATGGACATATATTAAATCTATATATATACTATCTTAAGTATTTATATTTATTGTGGTTTTGTTTTTATTGTGTTCTTTATCTTTTGTGGTTTTTTTATGTTGCATCAGATCTGACATAACACTTGTTTTATTCTCCTTTACTTGTATACAGGAAATGACAGTAAACAATCTTGAATTTCCACGTGCCTTTCTCTCCCAGCGACCCACTTCAACCATGAGCCTAAACAGATTGTAAAACCAAGCAAAGATGGCAGCACTGACCAGACTCACTCACTGAGTCATAACCTGGGAATTGCCTATAAATATATTTATATAAATTGCTCCTTATGCTTGTGGATATGGAGTACGTTATCCTCAGAGAGGGATCAGAAGTGGAGAGAGTGAGTAGTTTCAAGTTCCTGGGTGCAAAGATCTCTGAAGACCTAACCTGGTCCCAACCTATTGATGCAGTTATAAAGAAGGCAAGACAGCGACTGTACTTCATTAGGAGTTTGAAGCGATTTGGTATGTCAACAAAAACACTCAAAAACTTCTATAAATGTACCATGGAGAGCATTCTGACAGGATGCATCAGTGTCTAGTATGGGGGGGGGGGGGGCTACTGCACAGGACCAAAAGAAGCTGCAGAGGGTCTGGAGTATTGTGTTCAGTTTTGGTCACCAAATTACATGAAGGATATAAATAAGGTTGAAAGAGTGCAGAGAAGGTTTACAAGGATGTTGCCGGGACTTGAGAAACTCAGTTACAGAGAAAGGTTGAATAGGTTAGGACTTTATTCCCTGGAGCGTAGAAGAATGAGGGAAGATTTGATAGAGGTATATAAAATTATGATGGGTATAGATAGAGTGAATGCAAGCAGGCTTTTTCCACTGAGGCAAGGGGAGAAGAAAACCAGAGGACATGGGTTAAGGGTGAGGGGGGAAAAGTTTAAAGGGAACATTAGGTGGGGCTTCTTCACACAGAGAGTGGTGGGAGTATGGAATGAGCTGCCAGACGAGGTGGTAAATGCAGGTTCTTTTTTAACATTTAAGAATAAATTGGACAGATACATGGATGGGAGGTGTATGGAGGAATATGGTCCGTGTGCAGGTCAGTGGGACTAGGCAGAAAATGGTTTGGCACAGCCAAGAAGGGCCAAAAGGCCTGTTTCTGTGCTGTAGTTTTTCTATGGTTTCTATGGAAGCCAAGCCATGGAACAGTGTCTCTGGAGGGTTGTAAATCTGGTCAGCTCCATCTTGGGTACTAGCCTACAAAGTATCCAGGACATCTTCAAAGAGCGGTGTCTCAGAAAGGCAGCGTCCATTATTAAGGACCCCCAGCACCCAGGGCATGCCCTTTTCTCACTGTTACCATCAGGTAGGAGATACACACTCAGCGATTCAGGAATAGCTTCTTCCCCTCTGCCATCCGATTCCTAAATGGACTTAGAACCCATGAACACCACCTCACTTTTTCAATATATATTATTTCTGTTTTTACACAATTTTTATTGTACACATACGGTAATTTATTTATTTATGTTATTCTATATTATGTATTGCATCGAATTGCTGCTGCTAAGTTAACAAATTTCACGACGCATTGATATCTTGGGACACATCGATAATAAACCTGATTCTGATTCTGACCTAGGAATAAAAAGAAGGACTTTTGTACAGTGTGCCCTAAATAACTAATGCAGTAAGGAGGTCAAAGTAGTTTTATCAAAATATAGAAATTAATAAATGGCTCTTAATTGGACTCTGAAGGACTGGTAATACGATTAAGGAAGGGTAATCTGCAGGAATCCTAGAGAATTTATTCTTTATCAATTTTATGTAAGCTTATAAAAAATTACTTGAAAATTTTTGACTTAAATGTATTTATTCCAGTTAGTGGCAGTGGGTAAAGATCAGAATTTAATTGTGCAATCTGCATTAGGCCGATCAGATGTAGGTATTATCATAGAGGTATCTAAAAGCATGCTGGATTAAAAGAAAGATAAATATATAGGTCGACCAGATGATCTGCAACAAGTCAGGAGGAGGGATGTGCGTAACATAACAGTCATGGACCTGTCATTCTAGAAGACTTGTTTCTGCCCTGTAATTTTTATGTAATTATTAAAAATAATTAAAACATTGAAATGCAATTTAGTGGGGAGAAGTGTTTACTTGTAGCTACACAGCCTGGGATACTTGGAGCTGGGTAGACTGCACAGGTATTCTGAAGTATGGGGCAATGCCTGTCCTGGATAGTGGGGGCCCTTGATGATGGATGTTGCTTTCCCATGACAGCGCTCCTTGTAGATGTGTTCTGTGGTGGGAAGGGATTTACCTGTGATGGACTGGGTTATATCTAGTACTTTTCCTGCTGAAGGGTCTTGGCCTGAAATGTCAACTGTACTTTTTTCCATAGATGCTGCCTGACCTGCTGAGTTCCTCCTGCATTTTGTGTGTGTTGCTTCGATTTCCAGCATCTGCAGATTTTCTCTTGCTTGTGATTTGATCCACTACTTTTGTAGGCTTTTCACAGATGCATTGTTCCAGATTCAGTCCAGGGTACGTACAAGGGCATTTCAGGAGTCCCCACTGGCTTTTCCTGGTTGTCCATGAAAGTGATGTTGAAAATGCATAAAAAAAGTGAAGCTTTATTTTCATTGTGTTGTTGCCACCAGCTCAGCTTTACTTCAGCTTTGTTTGTGGCCGAAAGGTGCTGACTGTTTTTGCCTTTACTTCATTTGAAGATGTAGTATCTTCTGTGACTGTTTTTGAAAGGTATTTGAAGTCTTTGCATTTTCATTGCCAAATTTTATTGCAACATCTTTATGACTGGATGATGACATCATTAGATTGTTCTTTGTGGTAATTTCCTCTCTGTGGCTCAATGCAGCCTTGCTGTTAATTGGTTCAGTTTTCCTGCATCATTGTCATCCACAAAACAAAACTTGTTCATTTCTTCTTCTCCCATTGGCACCACATTGGTTAATATCAGTGATAGTTACAAAGACTAGGTGCAATCTGTTCCAGGTCCAAATGAAAGGCATCAGCAGGTGACTGACACTGCACTGTGCTGTCACAGTTCAAAGGAAGTAATTTATGACTTTAATAAGAACTGGTTTGGCTTCATTGTAGAGTCAGAAACCTGGTTGAGAAATACATTTCCAGGAAAGGAGCAACACATGCAATGCCATAGGAACTCAACAAGTCAGCTGAGGATGGGTCTCAATCCTAAACATTGACAGTCCATTTCCCCTCATAGATGTTGCCTGACTCTCCTGAGATCACCCAGCATCTTGTGTGGTGCTCCAGATGCCAGTATTTTCAGTTGCTTTTGTTTCAATGTGGGCATGTATCTGGATGGTGGTGATGCTTAATGCTTTGGGAGAGTCAAAGGAAATTGGGGAGGGCAGGTAGCATGGGACAGCGTATTTGAAGGTGGGGAGGTGGTAGCTGTGGAAATAGTTGTTGGTATTGAGCAGCAGACACAGAATGTCTGGAAAGGAAGTGGGGAGAATCCAGAACAAGAAGGTCCAAGGAAGTGTGCAATCTGGCAGGTGATAGATGAGCAGAGATCACGGGGGGGGGGGGGGGGGGAGAGTGGTGAGAGAGGGTCTCACTGAACTCCCCTCATAGAGATTTAAATTTCTTCAGGGTAGGCATCCCTCAAGCAGACTTTGCGGTGGAGCAGCCAATCATAAACACAAGAGATTCTGCAGATGCTGGAAATCCAGAGTAACAAAGCACAGTGCTGGAGGAGCTCAACAAGTTAGGCAGCATCTATGGAAATGAATAAACAGTCAACGTTTTGGTCTGAACCCCACTTCCCCTCCCACCACCTTCTTATTCCGGATTCCAGTCCCCCTTCCTTTCCACTCCTGATGAAGGGTCTCAGTCTGAAACATTGACTGTTTACTTTCCTCCATAGATGCTGCCTGACTTGCTGAGCATTTTGTGTGTGTTGCTCAACATCTCCAGTGTCTGCAGAATCTCTTGTATTTATAGTTGTTGATATTATCAGCTAAAATGAGAACCGAGGGGAGGTGGTGGGGGTGCAGGGTTTAGTGCAAACAGTTATGGTAGATTTTGTGGATAAGAGAGGTTTCCAGAATTATTCAGGGGTGACAGGAGGATAACTAGAGAAAAATACAAGTTCAAGTCTATGGAGAGGAGAAATTTTGAATGCAAACACGAGGAATTCTGCAGATGCTGGAAATTCAAGCAACACACATCAAAGTTGCTGGTGAACGCAGCAGGCCAGGCAGCATCTCTAGGAAGAGGTACAGTCGACGTTTCAGGCCGAGACCCTTCGTCATTTTGAAGAAGCAGGAGAAGAAATTTTGAAGGAGGTTTGTCATGGTAGGTGGCAAGCAGAGAATGATTGATGTAACTAATCGGATAGACTCTGAATGGAAAAAAGGTGATGTGCTCCACAGTCTTGATGTTGGAGATGGGGTGAAATCTTAAACTAACTAACATAGATTAAAAGAAGATTGTTAGCCCATGCAGTATATAAAAGATATTTTCCTGTGGTAATTGAGAGGCTTACTTTGATAGAAAACATTTTTCATGTATCTCCTATGAAAGCGAAATATTACAACTAAGCACAAGATCTAAATAACTTGTGAAATCATTGGATTAGTCTTCTGGCTAAAATTACTGAATGGTCTTTGCTGGTGTTTGGGAGCTGCTTCAGTTGCAGCAGTTCATCTTACTAATGTCAAATTCCGTTACACACAAATCAAGCTGACGAAAATAATCTGTGCAGAATTCATTTTAATAAATTATTTTTCAGTGAAAATAGAAGCTTAATGGCACCATTGAAACGTAGGGAATAAATGAGAGCCCGCATTAGTGACAGGTTTCAAAGAACTGGAGGAAAGATAGGCAAATCAAAAGGAGCGAACTGCATAATTTTCATGTTGTCATTACATTATGTATACGTGTCCATATGTTAATGTCCCTGATTCCACTACTTGTCTAAATTTGGCATCAATGACATGTTAACTACTTTGCATCAGTTCTCTGAATCTGGAGTTTATGTAAAATAGGACCGGTAGTGTACCCACCTCTGTATTTCCCTATCTGATATCACTCCTCTTCTTTGTGCTCTTTGACTAGTGTAATGTATCAGGTTCGCAGGTCTGGCGAATCAGGCAGCAAGTACACTCTCTGTGAATAGGTATATTAATCATTTATATACAAGCAGTAAAAATTCGACCAAACGTTCATTTTCCCCAACTTACACTACAAAGTGGATACTCAGCAGCATGTGTACATTCAACAAATATACTTTGTTAAAAGTGCACACTTCCCAATTGCCTTAAACAAAGGAAGAAGAGAGCAAGCCCCTTCCGCATGCTATTCTATATTCCCAGGATATTTGAAACTGGGTACCAGGCAGTTATCCATGGGAAAAGCAATTGCAGCTTCTAGACTAACAAATCACAACAGAAGTGACTTTTGACAATCAGACTAAGGCATGTCCCCACAGGACAACTAAGGAATGCAACTGTGCCTCATCATGTTTAGGTGTAGTTCAGCTGCTTTAGTCTCCAATAACTGGCAAAGGGTTCTCCCATTTCAAGACATAAGCATACCATCTATCATTTGGATTGGATGTTTAACCAGACATGGAAAGTGCTTACTGGAGTAATGAACTATTTTCATTAATATAGGGCCTCTGTGCTTGAGACTCTTTTCTTGGTTTTGTGCCGGGCTTGGGGGGTGGGGGTGGTGGGAGTTGTTGATATCTTTTCGTTCAACAACTCCTATGGTTTTTCTGTATTACATGGCTATCTGGAAAAGATGAATATCAAAGTTGTATTGTACATGCAAACTTTGACAATAAAATGAACCTTTGAACCTTTGATTTTGGTATGGCCTAGTGTATTTGTAAAATACGGTACAAAAAGTTAGCGAACTCTTTTTAAAGACCTCCTGTATTACCTATACAGCAGTTGCTTGTCTGAAACTCAATTTTACTTGTTACTTTCAGGGATTAAAAAAAATAGATCTGGAATGTTAAATTTAACTGCTGAGATCAGACATTGATGTATTGCTTTGCTTCCATTGTGTATAAATCACCATGGTGATCTGGTAGAATGGTCTTTGGGACTGTGGAACGACTTGAGTACATTAAGAAAGAAGCAGGAAGAAGGCATTGTGTAGGAGGTTACACCCATGACAAGTATACAGGAAGCACTTCTGTGAGAATTTTACTGAGGTGCAATGTTTGAGGTATCTTCAAAAGCTTTAAGTTCCTCGGGGTCAATATCACAAATGACCTGACTTGGTCCAACCAAGCAGTGTCCACTGCCAAGAAGGCCCACCTGCACCTTTACTTCCTGAGAAAACTAAACAAATTTGGCCTGTCCCCAAAAACCCTCACTAATTTTTATAGATGCACCGTAGAAAGCATTCTTCTAGGGTGCATCTCAACCTGGTATGGAAGTTGTCCTGTCCAAGACCGGAAGAAGCTTCAGAAGATTGTGAACACGGCACAGCACATACTTCTACATAGCAATACTGCCAGGATAATCAAGGACACGACCCACCCAGCCAACACACTTTTCGTCCCTCTTCCCTCCGGGAGAAGGCTCAGGAGATTGAAGACTTGTATGGCCAGATTTGGGAACAGCTTCTTTCCAACTGTGATAAGATTGCTGAACGGATCCTGACCCGGATCTGGGCCGTACCCTCCAAATATCTGGACCTGCCTCTTGATTTTTTTGCACTACCTTACTTTCCATTTTTCTATTTTCTATTTATGATTTATAATTTAAATTTTTAATATTTACTATCGATTTGTAATCCAGGGAGTGGGAAGTGCAGAATCAAATATCGCTGTGATGATTGTATGTTCTAGTATCAATTGTTTAGCGACAATAAAGTATAAAGTATCTGTTGTCTTCCCTTTAATGCTACAGATTATTTCTGTTCTGGACCAGGTAACATTAGCGACCTCACTCATTCCCCTTCATAGCTGTATCAGGGAGCACACTAAGCTTTTCCCAGTGGGAGGTGTTGTGTATTTAAAAATTTTAGTAATATGTGAGTAATATTCTAAATATATTGTCTGATTAAGCGTTCTTTATTTGTTTAAATAATTCATGACAGGTTATATGTAGAAGTATGTGAATGGCATATGTCATTACACCACCACGTCAGAAGTGTGTACCTCGCTTAAAGTAAAAACAAAACATGCATATCTCGGGTTCTCTTGTGTTTATTTTGATTGGCTTTTTGTTTTGGAATTACAAAGATAACTGTGGTAACAAGGAAGTTTTAAATGATCCTAAGATGACCATCTACCTATTGGCAGGGGAGCAGTGTGGAATTGGTCGTAGTGAGGACTAGGCCTGAAGCGATGGTTTCGCAAGTTTACAGCTGCCCAGGAGAGAGGCTTCAGAGTCAATGCGCTCCACGGGAGGTGGTGTGGTGTGGCATCCAAGTAGGAGTCAATGCTGCCCCTCCCCAGTGTTTGCTTGGCAGTAGACAAGCTGTATTGTGTTCAACTGCAGACAGCCAGGGTCTTGGTCATTTTTTTTATGTGACTGTATTGTACTAATATCTTATTGTGTGCTTGCTATCTTATATGTGCCATACTGTATGTGCTTTGTGCTGTGTGTGACTGTGGATACTGTGTTTTGCACTTTGGCATTGGAGTGACGTTGTTTCATTTGGCTGTATTCATTGGTATTCATGTATGGTTGAATGACAATTGAACTTGAAGTGCTGCGAGCTGTTTGAGTTTAAAAAAAGGCGTAGCAAGAAATGATTGTGTGAAAAAAACAGCCAGCATATGCTTCTTCAGGAAGGGATGGACAGTCAAGTTAAATAATAAAGGCAGAAGATGGACAACTTCACAGGCTCAGAAACAGTGAGTACTGGATGATAATAATCATACATTTAAAAAAAAATGGCTGGCTGTATTGGAAAAATAGATGTGTTCGATTGTACAAGCAATAACTGAATATTGTATACTAAGCAAATTGAGCAGCATTTTGTTGCAAATGAAATAATCAATGAAAAGCTAGTGCCAGTTTTGCTGAGTGCATTTGGTCTAAAGGGATACAGTTTTCTTAGAAATTTGAGACAACTACAGCTTGATTGGAGAAACATCCATCATTTGCACTCTGCACGTATCCCCTGCAATAGGGTCAACTGAAAGCAAATTAAGAAAGGTACTGGCTGACGCCACAGCATTATCTGAAGTTGGCATTGGAAAACTGTTGAATGTGGTTTCTTGTCACCACTTACAATCACCTTGATCTTAAAGCATAGCATCATGACGCAGGCAACGTGTTCTGCAAATCTGTGGCAGCAGTCATGCTTATTCACCCTGGTTTAATCCCTTGACACAGATTTTGTTTTAAGGTGTTAACCATTACAGAGCTGCAGAGCTTCCCTTGCAGAGTTATGCAGTTAACAATGAAAAACGTTGTCACTTTATTGCTTGAGCTATTAGGGAGGTAGTTTGTAATACACCTTTGTGTGAATTTGCGGTTGTATGCTGTCTGCTCCTTCCTGTTCTTCATGAAGTATTGGGAAAGCATTGACACTAGCACTCACAACAGCTGTGATGAAATGCTTTGAGAGGTTGGTTATGGCTAGAATCAACTCCTGCCTCAGCAAGGGCCTGGACCTGTTGCAATTTGCCTATTACCACAATAGGTCTACAGCAGCTACAATCTCAGTGGCTCTTCAAGTGGCCTTCGATCACCTGGAAAATGCAAACAACTATGTCAGGATGCTGTTCATTAACTATAGCTAATGTTTAACACCATCATTCCTACAGCCCTGATCAAAAAGCTATAGAAACTGGGTTTCTGTACCTCCCACTGCAATTGGACCCTTGACTTCCTATGTGGAAGACCACAATCTGTGCAGATTGGTAATAATATCTCCTCCTCTCTGATGATCAACCTTGGCGTACCTCAAGGACGTGTGCTTAGCCCATTGCTGCACTCTGTCTATGCCCATGACTGTGTGGCTAGGCATAGCTCAAATGCCATCTATAAATTTGCTGATAATACAGCTATTGTTGGTAGAACCTCAGATGAGATGAGAGGGCCCACAGGGGTGAGATATCCCAGCTAGTTGAGTGGTGTTGCAGAAACAACCTTGTACTCAATGTCAATAAGAGCAAAGATCCGATGGTGGACTTCAGAAAGGATAAGACGAGGGAACACACACCAGTCCTCATAGAGGAATCAGAAGTGGAGAGAGTGAGCCATTTCAAGTTCCTGGGTGTCAAGATCCCTGAGGATCTAACCTGGCCCCAACATATTGATGCAGCTATAAAGAAGGCAAGATAGTGGCTATATTTCATTAGGAGTTTGAGGAGAATTGGTTTGTCACCTAAAACGCTCAAACTTCTACCATGGAGAGCATTCTGACATCACTGAATCACTGTCTGATATGGGGGTGGGGGTCTGCACAGAACCAAAAAAAGCTGCAGAAATTTGTAAAATTAGTCAGCTCCATCAAGTGTACTAGCCTCTGTAATATCCAAGACATTCTCAAGGGGAGGTGCCTCAGAGATGTAGCATTCATTATTAAGGACCCCCACCACCTAGGACATGCCCTCTTCTCATTGTTACCGTCAGGAAGGAGGTACAGAAGCCTGAAGGCACACACTCAGTGATTCAGGAACAGCTCTTCCTCTCTGCTATACAATTCCTAAATGGACATTGAACCCATGAACACTATCTCACTACTTTTTTCTTATGTCTTGTTTTGCACTACTTATAATTTAGCTATTTAATATACATATGTATATACTTACTGTAATTGATTTTTTTTTTCTATTAAAGGCATCTGTTAGTCTTGCTAGACCATGGATCTGTGCCTGGAAAATGTGCCTGTGTCACTCTCCAGGGCGCCGGCCTGGGCAAGGTTGTATGGAAGACTGGCAGTTGCCCATGCTGCAAGTCTCCCCTCTCCACGACACCGATGTTGTCCAAGGGAAGAGCAAGGGCCGATACGGCTTGGCACCAGTGTCGTCGTAGAGCACTGTGTGATTAAGTGCCTTGCTCAAGGACACAGCACGCTGCCTTGGCTGGGGCTCGAACTCACGACCTACAGATCGCTAGTTGAATGCCTTAACCACATGGCCACGTGCCCACACGTGCCAAGTAACTTTTTTCTATATTACTGTGTATTACATTGTACTGCTGCTGCTAAGTTAATTTCATGACATATGCCTGTGATATTAAACCTGATTCTGATAATGTGCTCATAAAGGTAATGAATAGTGCTTTATGTGAACCATTCATTCCATCCCAACTGTACAAATGTTGTCACGTTCCTACCACTAAGCATACTGCTGCAGTTTGACATTTTCCATTGGTCCAAACTTGAGCATATGAGTGGCAAATTCCGTCTCCGTATCAGCAATGATGGAAATTATTGTGAGTCACCCATGGGCAGCTCTTATTAGTTACAAATACTTGCAGCCAAACATTAATCTCTCAAGTACTCACTGAACATAATTCTGGCCAAGTATTCTGTGTATTTTTTTATTCAGCTATCAAATATCTAATCATTAAGTAATCAAACTTTATATGGAGATTTTTTTTTGAAATCCTGTCAGAATATAACAAGTTTGACAGCATTTTGGCAAATTCCTTGCGCATCTTTGCTGCACACCAAAGTAGGCCTGTAGTGGAAGATTGAGGCTTGCTTCAGCAACCAGTGAAGAGCGCTTTTGGGAACTGATGTTACCTGGCCCACTGCTGGGAAATCGGAGATCTCCACTGTCTTGCAGTTAAGTGTTTTTCCGAGTGTTCAGTCTTATCTGTTCTGTAACCCATTGATATTGGTAGCCTCAGGTAAATATATTGCTCCTCAAGTCTATGATGTATAAAGTATGTTGTGGATCTTGACATCCAGAACATTAACATTAGTCATGAGTTGCATCAATAGGCCATACTGTTGAACTCTAGTGGAGTCTTAACCTTACTGTAACATATTGACAGAAGTAAACAATGAGGGTTGTGTTGAGCTACATTCCTTGTACAGTGACCTGTTATGTCTCTCAGCAGGTTAATAAAATTGTGTTTTCTCATTTCACTTTGTCACATCATTGTATTTAATAATGCAGCACTCTGTCAACAAAACGTGCTTCCTTTAACATTTATCTGAATTATTGTATTTAACAAAATATAAACACAATTGGATTATTTCCTTGAATTATTCCAAGCAAACAGTTGAACTCTGGAATCCCCTACTCTTATTCACTGGTTCTATGAAGATAGCACAATGTACATAATTGAGGTGCAGTTCTGTAGGTTTACTACTATTTAAAAAAATATTGGTACCTAGAACATAGGAAAAATACAAGAATACATTGCTGTATAGTATTATATATGGTATAGGTATATGGGCAGGAAAGGAATGGAGGGTTATGGGCTGAGTGCAGGTAGATGGGACTAGGTGAGAGTAAGCGTTCGGCATGGACTAGAAGGACTAAGATGGCCTGTTTCCGTGCTGTAATTGTTATATGGTTATTGTAATGTATTGTATTGTTCCTATGTTCTAAGTACAATTAATATTTGAAAAATACAGCTGTAAACCTTCAGTACAGTATTATACAGTACAGTTTAGAATGCAGGTACAGGCCCTTGGACCCTCAGTGTTGTACCAAACCAACTAATCTAATTAAACTAATCTCTCTGGCTGAACATGGTACATTTCCCTTCATTCTCTGCATATTCATGAACATTTTAGCTGTTGCTATTGTAACTGCATCCAGCACCGCCCCTGGCAATACATTCCAGGCACTATTGCTCTCTGTTTTTTTATTATTAAGAAACTTGCTCCACACATCTTTGAACTTTGCCCATCTCACCTTATGCCCTCTAGTACTAGACATTTTAACTATGGGAAAAAGATACCAAATTTCTTTCTCTGTTTTCACAAGTTTACAAATTTTGATCGGGTCCTCCTTTAGCTTTTTCTGCTGCAGAGAAAACAACCCTTGCTGCCCTTGTAGTATCCTGCCAAAGAATAAAACAAAGAACTCAGTTTCATTTTATTTGTGACAGGGTGCATGTGGAATGTTCCTGTGCTCAGCAGAAAGCTTCATAGCATTGTTAAACTGGCCTGGAAGAAGGCTGCAGAGATTCCCTTAACACACAATGATCTTCCTTGCACAGTAGCTCCAAAAATAATTCATGCTCATGGGATCAACTGCAGGTGAAAATGCAAGAACTTGTCACATAACATGAGTAATGTTGGTGATATTTCTGCATCGAAAATTTGTATTTTTTTCTGCCACTCTCAAGTTGCTGTGAACCTCTGTAATAATTAATTGCAGCACACTAGGACATATGGCATTCTAATATAAGGCATGACCTAACTAATTTTATAGGTGGAATTTCTCCATTTGGCAGTTTACTACATCTGATGATGCGTAGGTCCTTGGTGAGATTGATTTATTTCTGTGAATTTCTTTTTCTTCGACTCTGTTACCATGGCTGTTGAAAGCAGGTAGGAAGGAACGTGTAGGCTTGTTGTACCATGTTTGGCTGCTGATTCCAGTGGGAATAGCCAAATCCTTGCAAAGGCAGGTACCCAAGTACTTCTGTCAACACGTAGCTCTGGCTGTTGGAGCAGACACTGAAGTTGTTTTTAGAGGCTGTCTGTATCCTGAGTAACACATCAGTTCTTAATTTCCCTTGAGAGAGACTCCCTCAGCTTAATTGCTATACTGCATACACTAATTTACTCAACCTTCACTCCTTGTAGCCTTTATACTACATCCAATTTTATCTCAGTGTTTCCTTAATATCCATTAAGTTCACTCCCTGTCTTGCTGCACCAGTCAAGCCTGAGTTTTCTGTGGAACAAATGCTCTGCTGCCATCTGGCAGGCCTAGGATTGGGAATGGATTATTGTAGGTTAGAAAGAAACCAACCAAATGGAAACGTGGTCACCCCAGGGGTTATAATGTGGATGTCTTCTTTTCCTCCAGTTCCTTCAGCAAACAGGTACATGAGTTTTGGATTGATAGGGTTATACAGCAGGGAAATAGGCCCTCTGTGCTTTTGTGCAAGACAAAGCAAGTCGGGCTACATCAAAATGTCCAGGTTGGGGATTAAGATGTTGAGGATTAAGATGCTACTTGGAGTCTCCAGGTGTGTAGGTTACCAGCTTTAGTTAGATTGATGCAGGGGAAAGCATGTGGAGAAGAGCTTTGAGTATCTCTCTGTAAATTAAATACATTAAGACACATACAGTTTTGGACAAAGCCATGCTTTACACCTGATCGATAACGATATGACCATTTACAGTTCCCTAGTGGAGAGATTACCATTTGGCCACCAGTCTTCACAAGGGTCTGAGACAGAAGATTCTCCCTTACTATTTTGATGTCTCAATGGTTCCAACCGCCTTCAATTTCACATGTACTGTGACAATGCTATCAAACTCATCTGATTTCAATAGCAGCCCTTTTGTGTTTTCTATAAACACAAGGAAGTCTATATGTGAGTCTCATCTTTTCACTGTGAACATTTAAATTCAATTCACTGATAACCCAGCGGAGATTGGAGACTGCAGGTCATATGTTTCTGATGGACAGGTCTTAGTGATATGTATGTAATTTGATAATAAATTCCCTTTGAATTTTGACAGTGACCCATGCAATAGTATCTACAAACCACACCTGTCCCAACTCCACCCACCTCTGTGCAGGGAGGATGGAAAATGCTGGACCCAGAGCTTGCAGCCAGGCTCCATAGTCAGTGGATCAATGGTAAGAACTACTACTACTAGTACGTCGACTCAGGCCTAGGGGGCCGGCGTCGGGCACGATGATGGACTCTCCACTTCTCCCTCGCCCTCATCAGTGTGTTCAGTTCATCGACATTAGCCGCGCCACTGTCTTCTAGGAGCGTGTTGACCATAGTCTTGGGAGGGCGTCCAGGGTTCATCCTCCCATGCTTGGGCTCCCATGTGATGACTAGGCTGGCAGGTAGCTCGGGGTGGTGTAGACAGTGCCCCACTAGTTGTAGTCTTCTCGCCTCAATTTTAGTGGTGAGAAGATGAAGCCTAACCAATTTTCCTCGGAGCTGCACGAGACCAGTGTTAGGTACGGGGTACCTGTTGGTTGACGTTTTGAGCGGTTGTCAGTACACCTGTAGCCTGTATTCTGAAGCAATGTGACACACTTTGAAGGAAAGGAGAAAGGTGTTTAATTCCAAATTTAGACATAAATCCAGAGAAGTTTGACACAAGACAGCAACCAACACCTCATCCATAAAGATGTTAAAGTTACAGTAGTGAGCTGGGTCATGATGAGAGGTGAATAATGTACACAGTTCATGAACAGCAGCCCTGCACTGCAACTAATGTCTCCTGCCTTCCATCCTGTCACTAACATTCCCTTTGCTTGTCTCTTTCTCTCCTCCCTATCTGCATCTGAAAACACAATTAAACTCAGAAAATGCTTAAAATGCTCAGCAGATCAGGCAGCACTTGTTACCTTTGTCTTGAAGAAGTACAAAGCCAGGTCAGGAGAGTGAGATTCCCTTGGATTCTGCTGGACTCTATTTCCTGGAGGTGTAAATAAAGACTTGTATATTTCCCAGTTACAGCCTCTGTGTGGTTCTATTTCAATTTGACTTCCCAGTCCAATTTGTTGGTCCATGACCTTCTCTACTGCTGCAATGAGGCCATTCTCAAGGTGAAGGAGCAACATCCCATATTCTGTCTAGGTAGCCTTGTCCAGTTCTTTCTCACCTTGCATGCTCTCTACCCATTTTGCTAACTGAAACAACTTGTCTATCATCTTACCCACCTCCTCAGTGAGGCAAGTGTACAATCTTCTTGGACTCTTTTCACACTAGTCCTCTTTTCCTTTTTATACTGACCATCTTGCCTCTCCACTCACAGTCTTGATGTAGAGTTTCAACCTAAAATGTCGACTGCCCATTCCCCCTAACAGAGTTCCTTCAGCAGATTGTTGGTTGCTCCAGATTCCAGTCCCCACTCTCTGCTGTTTGTGAGTTATAGAGATATACAGTCCAGCCGCAGTGTTTATGAAGTGTTTGGACAGGTAGGAATAGAGGGGTATGGGCAAATGCAAGAAAATGCGGTTAATGTAGATAGATATCTTGGTCACCATGGAGAAGTTGGGCTGGTTACATTATGTTGATAACAAATCAGGTTCTAATAACAGACCAGCAGAAGATGACCTGGGTGATGGGGGTCCTTAATGATGGATGCTGCCTTTTTGGGGCATTGCTCCTTGAAGATGTCCTGGATACTATGGAGGCTAGTGCCTACAATGGAACTAATTAAGTTGAGACCTCTCTACGGTTTATTTTGATCCTGTGCCGTAGCACACCCCAAGACACACCACTCCCATTCCATTCAGCGATGCAGCCATTTTGAATTCCCTCCACGGTACATCTGTAGAAATTTGTGAGTGTCATCTTTGGTGACATACTGAATCTCCTCAAATTCCTAATGAAATATAGCTGCTGTTGTGCCTTCTTTGTAGCTGCATTGAAATGTTGGGCCCAGGATAGCTCCTCAGAGACATAGTTTTTCAATGTTTCAATGTCAGAAATACTGGAAAAGTTCAATAATCTGGCATCCAGTCGTTAAAAAATCCTGGGTGGCATATATTTCACTCATTAGTCCAAAGAGTGAGCTGGGCTCCAGAGCATAACCATTGTGTAGGGTCAGAGATGTCTGGCTGGGTTAACATAAAATTGGGATCCAGAATATCAGGAAAGTGGTTTGTGGCTCAAGCTGAGGTCAACAGTACTTGTATATTTCCCATTCTGCTTAAACTCATTGGGTTCATGATAAAATGTATTATATCACTATATTACATTGGTCTGTGTTGAGAGGGCAACTGTTTAAAGGGGATCTGAAGGGCAAGTTTTTCCCACACAGAAAGGGAACAAGCTGCCAGAGGAAGTTGTGGAGGCTGGTATACTTACAGGATTTAAAAGACGTTTGGTCACGGTCAATGGATAGATGGGTATGGACAAATGCAAGAAAATTAGATTAACAACTTTGTTGGCAGAATTTCAGATGAATTTCAGGAGCGAGATATATCAACTAGTTCAGTGGTGTCACAGCAACAACCTTGCATTCAATGTCAGCAAGACCGAAGAACTAACTATGGGCCAAGTGCAGACAAAGAGGACTAACTTGAGTAAAACACCTAGGCTGACATGGATGAGTTAGTTCAAAGGGCCTGTTTCTTTGGTGTACCCCATAGCACTTTGTCTCATTATCAGTTTCAATTAGAGTGATAAAGGTGGAAAATGGAAGCTGTATTTTGGTAATATTTGATGCTGACAGCAGAATTGTGAACTGGAAAGGATCCACGCTTAAGGGAAGCACAAAGAAAATTCAGTTGCTTTTGTGTTGCTCATAAGGGCCATGGTATCTCTGGAAGTATCTGTGGTAACCATCTCTTCCACAGTCTGTGACACCAACAGTTCTACCTGATTTACATTAGATCAATATTGATAGCTGTATGCTGTTGGCTTTATTGATAAAATTGCATTTTGTTCAACGAGGTGATGTTTTTAATATAATCTGAATACCCTAAAGACCAAAGAGTTGCATAGTGAATAGAGATCCTTATATACTTCTGCCCAACTGATACCCATCAAGGTTATGTATATGACTACATTATGATAATATCTGGAAAAATAATAAAGTACTACAGTTTTAGAAGATGTGAATGGGTTAAACATGATTTGGGAGAATAATGGATCTTCCTGCCATTAATTTTGTAAAATTTGGCATAGTTCATTGGACTGTTGGCCCACAGTGAAAAATTTGGCTAAAGTCTTCAACAGACAAAAGAAAAATCTAAAAGTAGTTGGTCTTTCTGTTTGGCTCCATCGGCAGCACCCTCAGCATTGTGTCAAATATCCTGGGCTTAAATCTCAGCTCAGAACAGGAACCCAAAATCTTTGCTGCCAGTTTACTGGGAATACTGTTAAAACATGTATAACCTTTGTATAATTTAAATCGAATTTAAGATTATCTTGTGAATGCTGTGTATCTGATCCCATGTGCCTGTGGTGCTGCATGTATTTTTTTTCGTTGCAGCTGTGCATATGTATACTTGTACATATGATAATAAATTCAATTTTAACTTTTATAAGGTGCCACCTTTTGTTCTGTCTGTTTAGGGAAACCAAAATAACTTTTGGCACTATTTGAATGAGATCAATATATTATTGTGCCCTGTTATTGTCCTTTTCCACAAATACTGTCAAAATCAGTGTTGTTCACTCGTGGCTGAAGAATTTCACTGTACTCTTGGCTGCTTCGTTGTTCTTATTTACAGGCTGACCCCAGGTTACTGCAGGATTCCATTGCTGAGAGCTCCTCGTAACCCAAACTGCTTGTCAGTCAGAAAAGAACAGAAATAGTGTGTGGGAAGAGAATCACAAAGGCAGCTGTGACGGGAGAGTAAGCAGGCGTGGGAAGAGCAGCCGTCAGCCAGCCTCACGGACTCAGTGAGTGGGTGAAACTGCTCTGTGCTCCCAGTTCTGCTCAATTGAACTACAAATTGTGGCTTGAGAGGGAGAGAAGGGGTTGATGGGGAGAGTAGACACACAGAAATGCCCCTCAGCAAGCAGCAAATGCATCTCCATCCATCCCACCAGTCTCTCAAATACTATTCATATGTCCTTAACTCTGGTGTTCATAAGGGGAGAAGCTCTAGAAAGTAACAGTATCTCAGTTTCAAGATGCTAAATATAACCTTTTGCTTTAGCAGAATGATTTTGAATGTTACAAGCACATTAGATTAACAATGTTCTTCCCATGACATTTGGTTCTGGAGTGGGATGTGATTTTTGAATGTTTCCAGGTTATTTTTTTTCCCCTCTGATGCTTCAGGTGCCAATGACGTGATTTCTACTTCAGTTGTGTTGAATGATGTTATTCTTTATGTAACCCTTCCTTAGAGCTTTGACTTGGAAATTAAGTTGCAATGCCGCAAGAGGTCAGAGCAGGGATATGGCTTTGAGATGGATGTTCAGTTATGTCATGGATGCATTGATTGGTGACCAGACTCTAAGGGCCCAGCTACCTACTTGTGCCATCTTTTTAGATTTGCTTGTCATTCAGCCCTCCCAGAATAGCAAGGTGTCACTTGTGATCTAAAGTAGAGTCCTAGGAACCCAATTCAGGAAATCTCCTTTTGTATTCTGGCTTCATTCAAATGTTGGTGATATTAAACCTGAATCTGATTCTGAAGAAGCCAATCCTTGGCCAATCCTCTACCTGCCCCTAACCTGGTAACCACTGATTACCATTCACCTTTCTGCGCGCGCACCACACACAGACACACACACACACACACACACACAAACTAGTCTCCAATTACTCTATCCCCACACGAGCCCTACACTTCCCTCCATGCATAGCTGGACTTCTGACACTAAATCACAGAGCTGTTTGTATCTTGCAACCTGCAGGACCCAATCCCAGTTTCTTTTTTTTTTGTAATTTATTTTTTTATTGAAGTTCATCATCAAACAAACATTTTCATAAGATGTATTTCAGATACTGTACATATATATCATGTAATCATATTTGTCACAAATCTCCACATAATATTTATCTGAGGTATACACTTATAGAAAGGAGAGGAAAGAAATAACAATCGAAAAAAGAAAACTATGTACAAAGTAGGGAGTGATCTTTTATGTTACAACATATTCATTGACTTGTGAGAATAAAATCAGGGTGTTATGTAGTTAAAACCATTTTTCCCAGTATGAATCAAATTGTTCCAACTTATGATTAACAGATGCTGTTATCTTCTCCATTTTGTAAATGTCCATTGTAATTTCCATCCATACATCTAATTTTGGGCTCTCCTGTGGTAACCATTTCCTGAGCTTCCAACTTGCGTACGTTGTTCTTTGACATTCACAACATGCTGCTTGCAGGGTTTAGAGGCTAATAGTATTTCACCTGTGCATACACCCTTGGACACTGAGCCCCTTACCAAAACCTGCCTTGGGTTGCCAAGCAATCACCATCCACTACACTTCTCTAAGCACAGATCAATTCGTAGTATGATACTACAAATTATTTCTGTAGCATATGCAAGGTGATTGGGCTTCTTGTTGAGATCTCTGTTTCCTCAGGCAGTGAGCCTCCTGCACTTGGGCAGTTCCCTTCCTGGTACCCTCTGGGAGAATAATGTGAAACTGGGCTCAATGCTGAGAAAATTTTCAGCAGGTGGGTACTGTGGATAGACTGACTGACTTACTGCCTGTTACGCTGCTGGCGTTTAGGGCAGCAATGAAGGCTCTCTATCTTTGGTGGTGTTCAGGGTTTCATTCATCATTTCAGTAGCGTCCTCTCAGTCTTCACTACTATCAGCCATGCAAATCCCAGGTGGAGACTCAGCAATACTGTCAGACTCAGATGTAGAGGATTCTTCATTTCTGTTTCCGTAACAGTTCTGTGTTACTAGTCAGGGTTGTTAGTCCTGAAACGAATCCCTGAACCTGGAGGACCAGTGGACCACTCTTAGTCTGACCTTTACCCTTTGACCTGTTTGGCATGGGTGACCCCACCAAGAGCCAAAGCATAGCTCTTCAGGTCACTGAGGCACACAAGCCTCCAAACCACGACAAGGTCCTCTTGGAGGTCTGTGGATAGAGAAACAAAGTTATTGCTTCAGGACAAGTTAGAAAGTGAACATATGCAGCATTGAAAACTGCTTCAAGTTGAGGAGAAGAGATAATGAGTGGAGACCGAGAGAGATAAATGATACGAAGAGTATGGTGTCAGATGACTGAGAGGGGAAAGGGCTTGTTGATTGTTATTGATCTGAGAAAAAACAAGAAGTGTGGTTTAAAAAAAAACACAGAGAATGTTGAAAATACTCAGCAGGCCAGGCAGCATCTTTGGAAAGAGAAACAGTATTACTATTTCAGCATGTAAATTCTTCATCACAATTACGGAGCCTAACTGAAGTGTTAACTTTGTTTCTGTCTTTGTGCATGCTGTCTGATCTGTGAGTACCTTCAGCATGTTCTGTTTTCACTTTGAGTTTCCAACAACTGCAGTTTTTAATTGATTTTAAAAGAAGTACAGATTCTGAGCTCTCTCTCCTGTTCCTATTCAAATCCTTCTATTTACCTCCGGACCAACCAGTGAATTTGTGTCAATTATTTTCTCACGAATAAAAGGAAGCGTGTGCAAATACTATATTTTGATAAGCTGAGTTGATTGAGGACTGATCCTAATTGTTAATCTAGGATGGTGCCTACTTCCTGTTTGAGGTGGTGCCTATTTCCTATTTGGTACAAACCATTCAGCAACTGATTCAAACTTCTTTTATTATGCGTAAAGTTTCATAAGATGACAGATGAGTACGCATAACCAGAAGTACTTACCCTGATGTGGAACTGAAAAATACTGTAAAACACTGAGATTGCTATTTATATTCTTGGTCACCAGTTGAGTTATCTTTGAAAGTTAAGGTGGCAAAATCTCTATCACAATGTTAAATTCTTGTTTAAGGGTAGTTAAGTGGTACTGGTGTAATCTTTTGCATGGGAATGGAGGAGAGAATAAATCCTAAAACAGAGTTAATTTTCCTTCATTGTCTATGTGTCATTGTATTGCGAAAGGAAGGGACAAATTTCAATTCAATAGGGTGCATATACTAAGCAGTTTTGCAGGGCTCTGTTCCTAAGCTAAGTAGGGTCTTATATAAATCCTTGCAAATTTTCTCTCTTCATTCAATGGTGCTTCCAGTTCATCAGATCTGTTGGGCAGATCATATCAGACACCAGACTTGCAAAACAGGCATTCTGTTCCAACCAGTGTCCCAGAAAGAGATTACCAGGCAGACAGATTCAAGGAGCAACACACAAAAAACTGGAGGAACTCTGTCAACCTATTCAATTGGACTAAAAAGTAGAGGACAAATTCCTTCTTTCTTGCAGTCCTGATGAAGGGCCTTGACCTAAAATGTCAAATGTCACTTTCCTTCCACAGATGCTGCCTGGCCCGTTCAGCATCTTTCGCTTTTTGTGTGTTGCTTCGGATTCCAGCACCTGTGGCTTTTTGTGTCTCCAGAGAGATTTAAGGAATGCTGAAACCTTCCTTGGAAAAGAATGCATAAAAACCCTACCTGTTCCAGGTGGAGAAGGAATGCTATTTGAGACCCTAGGCTCTACTGTATGGAGCAACATTGCACAAGACTGTCACTTCCTGCCCCATCTGTGATAGTCTGCATGTCTCACATGATCCTCCATCAGTGACTTCAGAACCTGCAGAGCCAGAATAACAGCAAGTTACCTTTGATCACAAGGAAGTGTCTGAGGAGCACTGCAGGTCACTTGTTTGCTGGCCCATGAACATAGGATATTCCACAATAGACACCAGCAACTGCATTAGGAAGATTCTGTCCTATATTTGACTGAACAGCAGGGGCGGCGCAGTGCCACAGCAATTACTGAAGCTACTTTACTGCTCTAGTGACCCAGGTTCGATCCTAATTTCTGATGTGAAGTTTATAAGCTCTCCCTGTGACTGTGTGGGTTTTCCCTTTCTACTTTTTCCACCTATCACCTTCCAGCTTCTTGCTTCGTCCTCCTTCCCTTCCCCCCTCACCTGACTTCATCTCTCATCTGCTAGTTTGTACTTCTTCCCCTCCCCCAACTTCTTATTCTGGCTTCTTCCCATTTCCTTTCCAGTCCTGATGAAGGGTCTCGGCCCAAAACATTGAACAGTTAAGCGGAAGCTGTCAGGACTCGAGGGATTGATAGGAGGAGAATGGCCTGGTTAGGACATTAATCCTTGGAATGTTGGAGTTTGAAGCTGAGCTTACAGAGATGTATAAAATCATGATGGGGATAGACAATGTGAATGCACATAGTCTTTTTGCAGGGAAAGGGAACTAAAGGGCATAGGTTTAAGTTGAGAGGAGACAGATTTAAAAGGGGCCTAAAGGACAACCTCTTCATACAGAGGGTGGTGTATAGATGGAATGAACTGTCGGAGCAAGTGGTTGAGGCATGTACGTTTAAAGACATTTAGATAAGTACATGGATAGGAGGGGTTTAGAGGGAGATGGGCCCAATGTCAGTCAATGGGATTAGGTTGGTGGGCAATATGGTCAACAGGTTGAAGGTCCTGTTTCACTGCTCTATTACTCTATGCATCCAGAAGATGTGTTAATGTCATCCACAGCTTTTCATCTGATACCACCAGTGACAATAGTTCAAAGTAAATTTATTATCAAGGTACATTTATGCTATCCTATACAAACCTGAGATTCATTTTCTTGTGGTCAATTACAGTACATACAGGAAACACATGAGAATCAATGAAGGACCATACCCAACAAGATGGACAACAACCAATGTGCAAAAAAGCCCTAAAAGAAACCAACTATGCAAATACAAAAAGAAAGAAAAATAAATAAACAGATTGATAGATAGACAGACAGATAGATAAAAAATAAACAGATAAGCAAGCAAGCAAGCAATAAACATTGAGGACATTAGATGAAGAATCCTTGAAAGTGAGTCCATAGGTTGTGGGAATAGTTCAGTGATGGGGCGAATGAAGTATCCTCATTGGTTCAAGAACCTGATAGCTGAGGAATGATGACTGGTTTTGAACCTGGTGGTGTGAGTCCTGAGGCTCCTGATGGCAGCATTGAGAAGAGAACATCACTTTGGTGGGGGTCCTTGATGATGAATGCTGCTTTCCTGTGACAGCACTCCATGCAGATATGCTCAATGGTGGGCAGGGCTTTAACCCTGATGGACTGGGAAGGTTTATGTCTAATGCATCCTGAAAGCAAAAAGTACGGGATGATATCACTGATCATGCAACCCAACCCAACCCATTAATTGAAAAAATGACCAGTGTCCCATTGTGCTTCATAATTGCCCGTTTTACTTGCACACTATTGTTCATCACTTAGTGACTCCACACAAAGAATATCAACCTTTAATGGCATCTATTTCCTGTCAGTGTGAGTAACGTATAATCTCTGACAGTTTCTCATGTTGTTTTCTGATTAAAGTTCCTTGCAACAACATTGCTCTTACTTTGGAAACACAATATTCACAAAAAAACCTGTATTTATAATGTAAAATATACAAACTTTTACAAGAAAGAATACAATGAGAACAAATAAAACTGAACAAATAAAACAAAGGTAGTGCAAAGTGATCAGTAGTCATAGTGTTGCTATACTGAAGTAGTGATTAGGATTGTTCAAGATCCAAATGGTCGAAGGGAAATGGTTGGTTTTGAACCTGGTGGTGTAGGATTTCAAGCTTTTGTACCTCTGGCCCAATGGTAGTTTTGAGAAGATGGCAAGTCCTGGATGGTGGTGATCTTTGATGATTGGTGTTGCTTTCTTGAGGTTATACCTCATATAGATACCTTCAGTGTCTACATCCTTGTGCAGAAACAGTGACTGTGATGGGTGATACTGGAACCAACTGCTTGTGATTCAACTATCTGCTTCCTTAATTGAAGGTTTATCTCCTTCTAAACTTCACTCAAGAGGGTTATGAATATTTGGTATTTGCTTCCTCAGAGGGCTGTAGTAACTCATTTGAGCATATCCAAGGCTGAGATTGGTAGATTTTTGGATACTTCAGGAAACCAAGAATAGCAGCATTGGGAACACCCTGGGAAGAAGTGGTCTTGCCTTTGGAACTGCAGTTTATGTAGCTGCCTACCCAATGCTTAACTGCATTGTGGAGAATAACTCTGTGTCTCCATGCTTTCTGGCTATGAGTTAAGAGTCTCTTGTTAGCCTAGCGTATTGTGCAAGCTAATATTTACTACAGTTTACTTTCTTCTCAAACACAGTTGTTTTTTTAGTGCCTACCATACTCTGAGTGTTCCACAGTCCCTTGAGTTCCATTTATAAATTTTGTATTATTTATGTAAAATATCAACACTTTTAAAAGGTTGAATTTGGCTTGTATATTGACCTCACTTCAGTGAAATTAAATTGTCGTTTGGTGAAGTTGTAAAGCTGCATAAATTTCTCAGAAAGTCTGAGAAACTAAGCCTCAGATTCCTGCTTCCTCTTCAATGCTCTGAAAAAATAAAAATAGACACTCTTAGATGGTTTCCTAACCTTCTAGAAAGATATATTTCAGATTATTGAGATTTTAAATCTTGAAATAGGATAAACAGCATTGAATAAACAATGTGCTTGACATAGATTATTAGAGAAGTGAAAGAACGTGTTGTGAACTTGTCAAATGGTTTTGAAATAAAGCATAAATAAGCAATGAAAGCGAAGGGGATATACTTGATACTCTTGTTTTAGTGCAGAAATTGCAAGGTGTTCCTTGGGAATTGAAGGTTGTATGTTTATTTTTTCTGCAATAGTTGACAATATATCTCATTTATTCTGCTTCCTGAAGGAGGAACAACCTAGCATGAATCAGTAGATGACAACGAGGATTGGGTGAGCCAGCTGACCTGTGTCCATCTATATTAATATCATTCAGGGTAGATCAAAGTTTCACTCAAGGTAAATCAATGCCTCTAAATCGCAACAAACTCAGTTCTTTATTGATTGTGTACCCCCGTTTGGTTCATTTGATAAAGGACTTGAGATGTCTGGACTTTAATGTCAATGAATATTGAAAGTGATTCTATGACCTTAGTGATCCAGCAAGGTGATCTGGAGGAACTAATGATCACATCCAGGTTTTTTAGTCCATGCTTTGCTGGTGCCGTTGGATAGTGCAATATATTTCTGTATCTAATTCATAACAGAGCATAAGAAATATTTGCTTGAGGACAACTTTCAAGGTTATAAATGAAGTGATTACTTTGACAAAGAAGACCAATCAGCCTGTCAGGTCCAGCACAGCAATCCCATTTGGCCTCTCTCCTTATTTCCCTTAGCCATACAACTTATAGTCTCTCATGTGTCTATCAATTCCCCTTTGATTCTTTTACCTACGGCAGGGGTAATTTACACTCGACAACGGAGTGTGTGAAGAGACTTACAGTCACAAAGAACATGGACACTCCCAGAGGTCCCTGGAGCCCAGGAAGTTTAGATCAGTGACCTGATGTTAATTATCTGTTGTTACTTATGTCCTTGCTGGTTAGTATGACCTAATTGCAGAAGTTTGCTACTTTAGTTTAGCGTTTGCCAGGTTCTGCCTTATGTTCTCTATGGATATATTTTAACAGTCAGTCCTTTCTTAACTGCCAATTTCTTTAATATACTTATGATCATTTCCCGACAACTCAGTGCAGTATTTTTTTCATAAAACACACACTCATTTCATGCTAGTTTCAAAAAAGACATGAAAGGGGCAGTAAGCAGCATTAGATGTTGCAACATACAATCAAATTCTGATCTTTCTCACCACCCCTTATTGGAATAAAACCATTGCATTAGTAAATTTAGGATTAAATTTTAGAAGCTTGCATAAAAATATAGTAACAGTGATAGAGAATAAACACACGAGGATTTACGTCAATTACACTTTCCTAATCATATTACCAACCCTCGAGCCCCAGATTTATTTGTTAGTTTTCTTACTTTGATAAAAATAACTTGAACTCCTGATTTATATATACAGTATATATAGGGCACTTGCTATATATATATAAACCTTTCTTTATTCTTCGGCAACTTGTTCCATACCAGTAAGCATGAAAAGCAATTTATAAGGTATATTCAGTTTAATTTATAAAAATATAATGCAGGTTGTCCCTAGGTTTTGACAGGGTTTGGTTCCTGAAATCTGTTTGTCACCCAGTCCTGTTTGCAAGTTAGAAATGGTGAGTGGGAGAGCATCACAGCGAGGGCTGTGACTGGAGAGTGAGCAGGCGAGGGAGGAGCAGCCCGCAGCTGGCCTGTGGAAATACCCTACTCCCACCTGGCAGAAGATGCCAATGGCTTCACAGCAGCCGGCAGGTCCATCCCCATCCCACAGAGGCTCATTGATATTTATAGGTTGTGGACAAGTCATTTGCTGGTAATCCAGGGAGGGACTGTTTAATTATTCATTTTGCTTGTTTCCACTGGATGGGGTTGCAATTCTTTCTTCTTCCAAACTGAAATTGTTTGTTAGTGAGCATAAACAGAGATTTTGTCGAACTAGTCAACTCTCGGATGATGTAACGGAAACTTTTTCTGTATACATGGTTATTGGATAGCACAATACTTGGACTGTGTTGGTCATTGACACAAATGACACATTTCACTGAAGAGTTTGATGTCCATATAGCTAATTTTTTCAATTATAATCTGGTTTATTGTTATCATATGAACTGAGGTTTTGAATGCTATCCATACAGATCATTTCACAACATCAGCTCACTGGGGCAGTACAAAGGGGTCTCGGCACAAAATATTGTCTGTTTACTCTTTTCCATAGATGCTGCCTCGGGTCCTCCAGAATGTTGTGTGTGTTGCTTTGGATTTCCAGCATCTGCAGATTTCCTAGTGTTTGTAGAACCTAGTGTTATAATTACAGAGAGAATGCAGTGGAGACAGACAATAAAGTGCAAGGCCATGACCAGGTAGATTGTGAAGTAAGAGTCTATTTTGATTAAAACAAAAAAGAAATCAAACCCCAATATAACTTTTATGTGGCCACTGTTTTACAGAGTTGACAGATTAGTTAACTGCCCCCGGTGTAAAGATTAAAAATGAGCTTTATTTGTCACACATACATGAAACACAGAGAGAAATGTCATTTGTGTTAATGGCCAACAGAGTGCAAGGATTGAGCTGGGGGCAGCCCACAGGTGTTTTCACGCTTCCAGTGCCAACATAACATTCCCATTCCTAAATAACCCTGCCCTGTCCATCTTTGGAATGTGGGGGGAAATGAGAGCACCCAGAAGAAACCTACACGATCAGGAGGCAAACGTACAATCTCTGATCACTGGCACTTTCAAGGTTCAAGGTACATTTATTATCAAAGCATGCATGCAGTATACAGCTCTGAGATTCATCTTCTCCAGAGAGCCATGAAACGAAGAAAACCATGGAGGTTGTTCAAAGAAAACCATCAACCTTCCCCTTGTGTTAAAAAAACAAATAGCGTAAACGACAAGAAGAACATCAAACCCCAAACCCATATCTTGTGCAAAAAAAAACAAATCACACAAATGGCAACAAGAAAGAACAGGCAAAACTGAAACTGAAAGCTATATGATGTGTGCCTTGGCCAGTTAGAAAAGTTGATGAGATGTAGGAGAAAATTAAACTCTGGGAAGTAAGTGGCGGTTGGAACTGACAGAATTGCTCTGAGAACTGTCATAGCCTTGCTGGTATATCATATCCTTCTGTGTCATAAGGAGAGATTAAAGTAAGGCAAAGGTCCTGTTTGAAGAATACCAGGATCTAGGATAAAATGTCAGAAATGGGAAGAGGATGGGAATGATGCAGTGGAAAAATCCTGTCCTCACCTGTTTCCAGTTTTATAGCAGAACCTTATGAATAGTTAGATTATCTGACACTGAAGACTCCCCAGTCTGAATACTGGAGACGCAGGAGATTGCAGATGTTGGGATCTGGTGCAATGAAATGTCTGCTGGAAGAACCTCAGTAGGGGGAAAGAAATTGTTGGTGGTTTGGGTGGAAACTCTGCTTCGTGTCCTTGTGTCCTCCAGCAGGTTGTTACTCCTCTAATTCTGAAGGAAAGCAATCACTTCCACCAATAGCCAAGTTTGCTAGATTGCATACCTCAAAACCACAATTTTCAATCTGCTAACCTGAATGGCAAATTATGCCTTAGGACAAGCAGCTTCCTAACATGCAGAAAATTTATTGTGGAGCGATTCATTTTTATGTAGGGATTAGCAACATTTTTATGAAATAATATTCTACACTATAAACCTTTAAACCCTACATAAACACAGAAACTAAGCAATAAACATTAACTGGGAGTTTAATGGGTGTAAAAGCAAATAAAATTTATATTTAGGCAGAAGGTCACAGAGGGTAACCTCTACATAGCCTGCACTGGAGGCTGGGGTTGAATATGGGGTCGTAGAGCTGGGCAGCAGTATCACCACTTATACCATTCTTTTAAAGTTGTTATCTAGTTAGCCCCACACCCATCATTGCTGTGTCTGGAATCTTGCTGGGCCATTTCAAAAGTACTTCATTGGCGAGAGGACGTCTTGGAATATCCTGAGATTATGAAAGTCACAATTATAATTATTATCTAACTCTGTTTTGCCAATCAAGGACAATAGTTGATAAAATCTTTAGGAGCGGAATGGAAAAATAAATCTTTATCTAATTTAAAATATCTTCTCTCATTCCCTATCTGATAAACTTGGCACATTATAAATACAGGAGGACTGCTGCTGAAGGGAAGACATAATTATTGCATGGTACGTTAATGTAGACAGTTTATTTATGAAATGTTGCTTGCTAGTTTATAACTGAAATATCAGTAGCAGATTATGTAACTAGCTAACTCGGCAATTAAGTTAAAAGCAGAAAATGCTGGAAACAGCTGGTCAGAACTGGGAAAGAGGAAAATCGATTAGAGAAAGTTGGGGAGAGAAGGATAGAAGTCTAGATGTCTAGAAGCTGAGTTTACTGTCATTTACATGAGGACGATGAAAGACTTACTGTGCTTTCAGTAGCATCACAGGCATAACATTAGATACACAAAATTCACAAGAAAAACATAAATAAAAAATAAATTATGCAGAAAGAACATGATTTAAACGAAAATAAAGTTGTATAGCAAAATGGTTGAAGTAGTCACAGTACTGCTATACTGAAGTAGAGATTAGTGTTTTGTAGGTTGGTTAAAGAACCAGATGGTTGAAGGGAAACTGTCCTTGAACTTGGTGACGTAGCCTCCAGGTTTTTGTACCTCCTGCCTGATGGTACCTATAAAAAGATGGCATGGCCTGGATGGTGGGCATCTTGGATAGTAGATGTTGCCTTCTTGAGAGAGCACCTGATGCAGGTACTACCATTGGTGGGGAGGGATGTGCTTGTGATGTATTGGGCAGACTCCAATACTCTCTGCAGCTTATTACACTCTTGCGCATTCAATTGCAGATCATGATGAAACCAGCCAGGAAACTTAAGAATTAACAACAAATGTTTACTAAAAAATTACCAATAAATTATTAAGTGGTGTATTACAAACAAGAGAAAATCTGCAGATGCTGGAAATCTGAGCAACACACACAAAATGCTGGAGGAACTCAGCAGGCCAGGCAGCATCTATGCAAAAGAGTACAGTCAACGTTTTGGGCCAGTCTTTTCCATAGATGCTGCCTGGCCTGCTGAGTTCCTCCAGCATTTTGTGTGTGTTGATTGGATTTCCAGCATCTGCAGATTTTTTCTTGTTTGTAATAAACCAACTTCACAATTTATTAGTAATTTTTTCAGTAAACTTTATTTGATGAAGGGTCTCAGCCCGAAACATCGACTGTACTCTTTTCCATAGATGCTGCCTGGCCTGCTGAGTTCCTCCAGCACTTTGAGTGTGCAAGTTGGTTTATTATATCACATTTAAGAAGATACAATGAAAAGTGAACTTGCATATCATTTATACAGATTAATTCATTACAACAGAGCTTTGAGATGGTACAAGGTAAAACAATGAAGAGGAAGTGTTATAGTTACAGAGAAAGTGCAGTGCAGGTAGTCAATAAGGTGCATGGTCATAATATAGTAGATTGTGAGGTCAAGAGTCCATCTTATTGTACCAGAGGATCTTTCAATCATAGGATATGGAACAGAAGCTGTCCTTGAGCCTGGTAGTACATGCTTTCAGGCTTTTGTATCTTCTGCCTGATAGAAGAGGGGGAAGAGAGAAAGGCTGGGGTAGGTTGTGTCTTTGACTATGCTGGCTGCTTTACTGAGGCAGCAAAAGTACAGTGGTATGCAAAAGTTTGGGCACCCCGGTCAAAATTTCTGTTACTATGAATAGCTAAGCGAGTAAAAGATGACCTGATTTCCAAAAGGCATAAAGTTAAAGATGACACATTTCTTTAATATTTTTAAGCAAGATTACTTTTTTATTTCCATCTCTTATAGTTTCAAAATAACAAAGGAAAAGGGCCCTAAGCAAAAGCTTGGGCAGCCTGTATGGTCAGTACTTAGTAACACCCCCTTTGGCAAGTATCACAGCTTGTAAGCACTTTCTGTAACTAGCTAAGAGTCTTTCAATCCTTGTTTGGGGGATTTTCGCCCATTCTTCCTTGCAAAAGGCTTCTAGTTCTGTGAGATTCTTGGGCTGCCTTGCATGCACTGCTCTTTTGAGGTCTATCCACAGATTTTCTGTTTAGGTCGGAGGACTGTGGGAGCCATGGCAAAACCTTTAGCTTGCGCCTCTTGCGGTAGTCCATTGTGGATTTTGAGATGTGTTTAGGATTATTATCCTGTTGTAGGAACCATCCTGTTTTCATCTTCAGCTTTTTTACAGAAGGTATGATGTTTACTTCCAGAATTTGCTGGTATTTAATTGAATTCATTCTTCCCTCTACCAGTAAATGTTCCCCGTGCCACTGGCTGCAACAAAAGCCCAAAGCATGATCGATCCTCCCCAGTGCTTAACAGTTGGAGAGGTGTTCTTTTCATGAAATTCTGCACCCTTTTTTCTCCAAACATACCTTTGCACTTTGTGGCCAAAAAGTTCTATTTTAACTTCATCAGTCCACAGGACTTGTTTCCAAAATGCATCAGGCTTGTTTAGATGTTCCTTTGCAAACTTCTGAGGCTGAATTTTGTGGTGAGGACTCAGGAAAGGTTTTCTTCTGATGACTCTTCCATGAAGGTCATATTTGTGCAGGTGTCGCTGCACAGTAGAACAGTGCACCACCACTTCAGAGTCTGCTAAATCTTCCTGAAGGTCTTTTGCGGTCAAACGGGGGTTTTGATTTGCCTTCTATTAATCCAAGAGCAGTTCTCTCGGAAAGTTTTCTTGGTCTTCCAGACCTTAACTTGACCTCCACTGTTCCTGTTAACTGCCATTTCTTAATTACATTACAAACTGAGGAAACGACTACCTGAAAACACTTTGAGATCTTCTTATAGCCTTTCCTGCTTTGTGGGCATCATTTATTTTAATTTTCAGAGTGCTAGGCAGCTGCTTAGAGGAGCCCATGGCTGCTGATTGTTGGGACAAGGTTTGAGGAGTCAGGGGATTTATAAAGCTTTGAAATTTGCATCACTTGGCCTTTCCTAATGATAACTGTGAACAAGCCATAGCCCTAACAAGGTAATTAAGGTCTGAGACCTTGGTAAAAATTATCTGAGAGCTCAAATCTCTTTGGGTGCCCAAAGTTTTGCATGGTGTTCCTTTCCTTTTTTTTTCACTCTAAAATTGTACAAAACAGAAATAATACACTAATCTTGCTTAAAATGTTGAAAAGAATGTTTCATCTTTAACTTTATGACTTTTGGAGATCAGTTCATCTGCTACTCACTTAACTATTCACAGTAACAGAAACTTTGACCAGGGGTGCCCAAACTTTTGCATGCCACTGGCAGCGTCCATGGATGGGAGGCTGGTTTCCATGAAACACTGAGCTTTGTTCTCAACTTTGCAGTATCTAGTGTCAAAAACAGAGTAGTTGGCATACCAAACCATTATGCATACAGATAGGATGGTTTCTATGGTGTATTGATAAAAATTGGTGAAATTCAGAGGTGATATGCCAAATTTCTTTAGCCTCCTGAGGAACTAGAGGTGCTAGTGAGTTTTCCTGGTTGAGGTGTTTGCAAGATTGGATCAAGACAGATGCCTGTAATGTTCACTGCTAGGAACTTGAAGCTGTCAACGTACTGTTGATGTTACCAAAAACATGTGCTCTGCAACCCCCCCCCCCTCCTTTTCTGAAGCCAGTGAGCAACTCTCCTGTTGTCATGAGAGGAAACAAGATTATCATGACACCATGTTACGAAGCTCTGCATCTCTTTCCTGTACTTAATCTCATCATTATTTGAGATTATGGCCCACTATGTGGTATAATCTGCAAATTTGTAGATAGAGAATCTGGTCTCACAGTTGTGAGTGCATAGGGCGTAGAGTGGAGAGCTGAGGAAGCAATCTTGTGGAGCAACATTGTTGAGATTAATTGTAGCAGAAATGTTACTACCTTTACTTTCTGACTGCAGCCTGTTAATCCAGTTGCAGAGAGAGGTGTTGACTGCAGTTTGGAGAACTGTTTGCTTGGAATTATAGTATTGAGGTGTAGCTGTAATCAATAAACAATGGTCAAATGTAGGTGTCTTTACTGTACAACTGCTCCAAAGATAGGTGTAGGGTCAGGAACATGGTGTCCGTCACAGAGGCCTGTTTTGGCAAAGGGCAAATACAGTGGGTTGAGGTTGTCTGGAAGACCGGAGTTGAAGTGTGCTGTGACCAGCCTCTCAAAACACTTCATGTCAGACCTACTGGTGGTAGTCATTAAGCCATGCTGCCTTGTTTTTCTTAGGTGCTAGATGATAGTGATCTTTTTGAGGCAAGTGAGAACCTCATATTAAGCTTTATAGAGATAATATCTCAGTTTCTTGTACAGGTCAGGGATGCCTGACTTGAATGCTGCAACCCTAGACTTCAGTAGGGAGTGGATCTCCTGGTTCAACCGTGGTTTCCTGTTTGGGAACACACAGAGTTTTATAAATTATAAACTTACCAGGAAACTAGCTACCTAATCTGTTGAAAGAAACACACTTACAGAATGTTTTTCTTAATTGTGGGAGATTATTAGATGGTTTCAAAGGGCACTGAGTTTATAAACTAAACTTTGCAGATCAGTGTGCTCAATATTGCTAATGTACCTAGCCAGCTGTGTGCTAGTGGTTTACAGTTTGAGGTGAGGATGTTATATGATTCAGGCAGCAATATCATTTTGACTACCTTTGGTACATTTTTGGATCTTTGTTCTGTAGAAGGTTGATCAGGGAAATGATGAAAAGAATGACTAGCATCAGAGAGCCATACGGCAGGGATTGACCATGGTGCCCAACCAGCTAATCCCATGTTCTTGTATTCAGTACATATCCTCCAAGCCCTGCCCCTCCATGTGCCTGTCCAGTTGTCCTTAAATGATGCTATTGTGTCTACCTCACTGGCAGCTCATTTCATATACACACCATGCTCTGCCTGAAAGTTCCCCCTCGGGCCCCTTTTAAATCTTTCTCATCTCACCCGAAAGCTATGTCCCTTTGCTTTGGACTCCCCTCCCCTGGGAAAAGACTGGTAGCGTCCATCTTATCTTGTGCCTCTCAGCATCTTAAGCACTTCCATAAGATCACCCCTCATTCTTCTACGTTCCAATCAATAAAGATGTGGCATGGCCAGCCTCTCCCTGTAACTCAGCCCTCCTAGTTCTGGCAACATCCTCGTAAATCTCTGCACTGTTTCCAGTTGAACCACATCTTCTCTAAAATAGGGTGACCATGTGCTGAATTTCCTTGCAGTCCCATAATAGCCTGAAAATCCATCCCGACTATCATCTAATGTTCCTTCATAGGTATACGCTGTATGTAAGTCTGGTGTTTATAAGCTAGGAGAAGCTATACGTGGCTATGGACTTTGTAATAGGAGCTGTTCGATGCATACTAAGTCTAGATGGAGGAGTGAATTCACTCAGGAGGCTAGAGTGCTGCAGAGAGGAATCATGACACTAGCTAATTGCCTTCCAAACATTTGGAGAAACATCTTCCTTGTTATTGTTGAACTGATGTGTGTTATATCTGTACAAGTCATGTGCAGAGCAATATATCAGTGACTTGGACACCTCTGCTGTGAGCCCATCTTGCTTGATACAGATTGTCCAGCCAGTCCCTCTTGTGTGTCCAACTAGACTTCTTCTTTTACCAGTGACCACATTTTAACTTCAGTAAGTATGAAGAAGGTACTAACGCGTGGAAGTTGGACAGTCTTCTGAGACTTTATCCAATGTTAGGGAAAGAAATAACCAGCACGATTGTCAATTCAGGGAGGAGTGTAGGTGCTCAGCAAGGTGGTTTCCCAATCCACGTCAGGTCCTACCAGCACATAGAAGGCTTCACGAGGAACACTGGAATGAAAAGCCTCATCCTGAGAGCAGATGTGGCGGAGGTAGCAGAATTGAGAGAAGGGGATGGGGTTTTCACAAGTTACAGGCCGGGAAGAAATATAGTCCAGGTAGCTGTGAGAGTCTATGGGTTTATAATAGACATCAGTAGATAAGCTGTCTCTGGAGATAGAGACAGAGAGATTGAGAAAGGAGAGGGGTCAGAAATGGACTGGGTAAGTTTGAGGGCAGGGTGGAAGTTGGAGGCAAAGTGGATGAAGTCCGTGAGTTCTGCATGGAAGCAACATCAATACAGTCGTCCCACCCTTCCCACCCATCCTCTTCTCCTAATTTCTCTGTCTCCACCGCATTTGCTCTCAGGATGAGGCTTTTAATTCCAGAATTAAGGAGATATTCTCCTCCTTCAAAGAAAGATGCGTTCCTTCCTCCACTATCAATGCTGCACTCAACTGTGTCTCTTCTATTTTGCACATGTCTGCTCTTATCCCATCCTCCCGCCACACCACCTCTTGCCCTCACCTACCATCCCATCAGCCCCCGCATCCGGCACATAATTCTCTGCAAATTCTGCCACCTCAAAAGTGGGGGTGATCTTTCCCTCCCCCCCCACTTTCTACTTTCCGCAGGGATCGCTTCCTATTCAACTCCCTTGTCCATTTGTCCCTCCCCACTGATCTCCCTCCTGGCACTTGGTCTTGCAAGCAGAACAAGTGCTACACCTGCTCCTACACCACCTCCCTCAGAGTCTCAAACAGTCCTTCCAGGTGAGGTGTCACTTCACCTGTGAGTCTCTTGGGGTCATCTGCTATATCCGGTGCTCCCGGTGTGGCCTCCTGTATATCGGTGAGACTTGACGTGGATTGGGAGACAGCTTCGCTGAGTGTCTACGCTCCATCCACCAGAAGAAGTGGGATCTCCCAGTGGCCACCTAGTTTATTTCCACTTCCTATTCCCATTCCAATATGTCTATCCAAGGCCTCCTCTGCTGTCGTGATGAGGTCCCACTCAAGTTGGAGGAACAACAGTTTATATTCCGTCTGGATACCCTCCACCCTGATGTGATGGCATGAGCATCAATTTCTCAAACTTCCGGTAATGTCACCCCCTCAATTTCATCATTCCCCATCCCATTTTTCTTCCCTCACCTTATCTCCTTGCCTGCCCATTGCTGCCCTCTGGTTCTCATCCCCCCCCCACCCCACCTTTCTTTCTTCCATGGCTTTCTGTCTTCTATTAGACTCCCACTTCTCCAGCTGATCACCATTCAACTTACCAGCTCTTTTACTTCATCCCTCCACCTCCTGGTTTCACCTATCACCTTGTATTTCTCCTTCCTCTTCCCCCCACTTTTTAACTCTACTCATCGTCTTTTCTCCAGCCAAGACCCAGAATGTCGACTGTACTCTTTTCCATAGATGCTGCCTGGCCTGCTGAGTTCCTCCAGCAATTTGTGTGTGTTGCTTGAATTTCCAGCATCTGCAGATTTTCTCTTGTTTGTGATATGTAGTTAATGGATATGAATGGATGTGGCTGGAGTTGGCCATTTGTCTGTTTGAGGCCAAGAGTTAGAGAGTAAGAGGTTGCAGGAGATCGCAAAATCAGGCATGTTGCCATGAATGTGATATGTTCTATTCTGACAATCAGTGAACACTCAACATTTGAAAGTGTTAGTGATGATTTACTGAATTGAGTATGTAGGGCATTTATGTTAAACTGTGGTGAAATGAAGAAAATAGTGTCCTTGGCGAGGAAGAACAAACATTTGCGACCTTCATCCTCATTTTCTTAGTTGTTATCCATTTTAATTAGCAATTTCAATATTTGCAAGAATGTTCTGTTTTTATCATTGAAATTACAGAATCCTGTGAATCCCAAATGATTTGAGAATGTAAGAGGATTGTGGAGCTCATTTAGATATTATTAAATTAATGACTGTGATTTTCATGTGTTTTAATGAGAGTAATCTCTTCTCCCATTCTGATATGAAAGTATAATGCGCTTCAGATTATATTGCTCATGCTATTAAAAGCCAGTAATTTAATCCATGAATTGAAACACGTATTTGTCTTTGATCAATACAGTGTGGGAGTCGGGTCTTGAGCAGAGTGTGTGAGTGTTGAGTGAGGGGTCAGTCCTGAGAGGAGGCAGGTTTTGGCTGTGGACTTGTAGGGGTCTAGGAGGAGTCAGTGGTCTGCTTCTGGGAGTGGAGTCTTGGCTCGGGGAGAATGCCAAGGAAGGGGTTGGAAAGAGGCAGAAGATGCAGCACATAACGTGCTATCTCTCAGCTCCAGTTACCTGGGGTCAATCCTGACCTCTAGGTGTTCTGATTTCTTTCACACCTCGAGGACAAGCTGTTGGGTGAATTGGCCACTGAAGAACAGCCCTAGTCTAGGTGGCAGATAGGACAATCAGGGTGGAGTTGATGGGCACATGAGAGACAATAGATTACAGGGAAATAAACAGGAAAATTGATTTGCTCTGAGAGCTGATGTCAACCTGATGGGCCAAATGGCCTTATTTATTATAAAGAAAAGTGAAGTAGCTTCTCTTGTACATTAAGCCAAGAGGAAATACCTTTCTGTGTTTCTGGTATACACTTCTCACATGCAAGGCTGCTGGACAGCAATACAAGAAACAGCAGCGGTCTTAATCCAGAGCAATGAACAGTGTGCTGGAGGAAAAGGCTTTGATGCAAGGTTTCAATTTGAAATGTTGACAATTCCTTTCCTCCCACAGATGCTGAATTCCTCCAGCTTATTGTCTGAAGGCTATTGGATGGATATATGGACTCAAGAATTTTTCACCTCTATAATAGGAGCAGTGGGGGCAGTTAGTGGCTGTTTCGCAGTCTGTCGCTCAGTGGTTGAAAGGAATCTTCTGCTGAGCTACTAACATGGAAATGGGTTTCCCACAGTGCCTACACAGCCAGTGAAACCCAGTGATTAAAAACCAAAACTTTTTTTTGGTGTATGGGTGCCTGGTAGGTAAAAGTTGAGCATATATTGCTCTGGCTCCACAACAAACAGACCTATGGAGAACCACTTCCTCCACCTGCCTGACCTCTCTGAGACAGTTTTCCAGTGATGTTTGTGCATTTTTTCCCATTGCTATTGTCATTGACAAGAGTATCCAAAGAGTTGACATCCCCTTCTGCAGACAGGTCATTTACTCTTTCAGTTTCCTTTGGGAATTAACATCAAAACTGGTCACCAAACACATTAAAAGAAAGGTAACCATATTTGGTTGGTTGGTCAATGTAATTTCCCCATTATGGGTATTTAAAATCTCTCTTTTTTCAGTAACTTAATCACATGTTTTAATGAGACTAACACAGGTTGTGCTTGCTCGTGCTTATGATTTTACAGTCAATGAATGGGCAGTTTGAGGTTAAATGTCCTTCAAAGTAATCCTTTCACAGAATAGACAGCATCCATTTCAACACCGCAACCACAAGTTCCATTTTACTTCTCTGACATTTGAACTCTACATTCACTGCACCCCCTTCCTGGTTCGCTCAGCTTCAGAGAGGCCTACATTTATTTCTTTATAAAACTAAAGTTGATGCCTGATGGACGCAGAGTGGTGAACGAGTTAATGCCGCTACCCTTCCACTGTAAAGACCCAAGTTCAATCCTCACCTTTCTGTGTGGAGTTAACACATTCTCCCTGTGACCACATGGGTTTCCTCCAGCAGCTCCTGCTTCCTACCTCATCCTGGCGCCGTGCTGGGAAATTAATTGGTCCCTGTATATTAACTCTTAGTGCAGGTTCATTGCACAAGATTTAAAGGGGAGTTGCTAGAAGCATATAATGGAAATAAGGAGAGAGGGAATATGACTGACAGGATTGTTCTGCTGGGAGCTGCCATTAGCTCCGTAAGATTGGGGCTGAGAGGAAAATTGGATCGGCCATGTTAAAATGGTGGAGCAGACTCAATGGGCCAAATGGCCTAATTCTGCTCCTATATCTTATGGCCCTATAAGCCTTTTTGCCATAAATAACCAAAGTGTTCTCTATAGTATTTGCTAATTAGTGCCCTGTGGGTCGTGGGGTGGATACATGTCTCTGCCAAAGGAGGTGTAAAGCACTCCTTCCAACTGCTAGCCTGCTGGTCACTCTTGGGCAAGGTGTAGCACCTGCTTAGCTCATCGATCAGGGTCATGTGAAGCTATGGGAGCAGGTGGTGGATGGTTATGTGAGCAGCCGGTGCATATCACAAGTCTTGGTTACGCGACCACTGACACCAGGCAGATGATCTCTGAAGAGTATTGATAATGGCTGGGGTCACCCATCTTGTAAAGACACTGCCCAGAAAAAGGCAATGGCAAACCACTGCTGTGGAAAAATATACCAAGAACCATCATGGTCATGGAAAGACCCTGATCGACTGTGTCATATGACACGGCACGTTATGACAATTATGATGAATTAGTGCTCTACAGTCTCGTGAGAACACATTTGAAGTACTTGTAACTGGAGCTTTACAAAGCTGGTTTAAAAGCATCATGGAGATACTCTGAGAAGTGTAATCAGAGATGATTAACTGGATATGGCTGATTCTAACAGGAAGTCCTCTACAGAGGTTTCTGATCATTCCTTCCATCCCACGAGTTTCCTGTCACAATATTACTAAATTTATGCTGTCAACTTTTCTTTCCAATTGTACAGTTTGAGACTTTCTGTTAGCACTGTTCACCGGTAAAACTTTCTGTTTATTTCACCACTTCCCCTCAAACTGCTGCTGGAGCCAACACACCAACAGGGGATTGATTCTTTAGACAGTGCATTTTCTTTAGACTGTATTTCCCTTTCCAGGAAGCATTACAGTTTAGTTATTTCACTAATATGCAAAATCCATAGGGATACTTAAATGTTTCTAAACTTTTATCCTAATCTACAATACTTAGATCAGCAGAAGATAAAGTTTCATCTCAGAAGATTGTAGGCAGTTGTGTTTAACATAAAGCACACAATTAGTCCTAAATTGTCTCAGAGTTAATTTTACAATTTGAGAATGGGGCTAGAGGGAAGAGAATGAGTTACATGTTCAGAGAATGAGTTAAATGATTTACATATTCAGAGCAATTTGAGCTAGATAGAAGTTTTAGAAATGGCAGGGTTAAAATTTCCTAGTTCTTTTTTTCAACGGAAATGTTTCTCAATGACTTTCAGAATTAGCATTTATCAGTTTATTCAGTATGAAGAATCAAGATTTGTAGTTCAAAGTGTAAGATCCCCAGTTGGGTTTATTCAATAAATAATTTTATACAGACAAGTGAGGTGTTGCACATTGAGAGATTAAATGTAAAGGGGAAAAAACAGTTACTGGTAGGACCATTAACAGTACTGGTGTGCACAGGGCTCTTGGGGTCTAAGTCTATATATCTTTGAAAGTGGCCACACAGTTTGATAAGGTATGGCATGCTTGCCTTTATTAGTCAAGGCATTGACTTCAAGAGTCAGGAAACTATATCAACCCAGAACATTCACTACCCATTTCCCTCCACAGATGATGTCTGAGCCACTGAGTTCCTCCAGCATTTTGTCTGTTACTCCAGATTCCAGTATCTGCAGTCTCTTCTGTCAACAGCAATGGCAATGTGACTAAATATGGCTAAAGTGATTAAAGCGTCAAAGATTTTGTTTCCTGTTTTTTAAATACAGTCGTTACTCAGTTTCTGAAGGTTATGCTTTCCTGCAAAGGTCTAATTGAGTAAATTTTCTTATTTTGAAAGGGGTGGGTGAAGTGCATTGCGGTTTTTTTAGCACAGTGTATTCTTACAAGGAGAGTGGCGCACCATTCAGTAGAGTGAAAAATAGCTTGAAGATGGATATCCCAAGCAGTCAAAAGCATCTGTCCTGCCGAAGGGTTTCAGCCCGAGAGATTGACTGTACTTTTTTCCTTTATATGTTGCCTGTTCTGCTGAGTTTCCTGCAGCATTTTGTGTGTGTGACTCAGATACAGAGATATTCTTTTGTTTATGAAAAGTAAATTTATAACATTTCTAATTCAAACACATGTAAATTGAAGAATGACTATAGAGAAATAGACTCCTGAGCTTAATTGATGATATAAAACTTCACATTCCTATCATTCCTGTAGATCTCAAATTAGATACTTAGAGACGCTTATGTAAGTGTTACGACATATCCGGGAAAGCATACAGCTCTAGACCTAGACATCGAGGGACAACAGTCCAAGCATATTGGATAGAAGCAGGAGTGTTTAGCTGTTCTGTTGTATATCTTACTGTACACACTATTTTTATTACAAATTACTATAAATTGCACAATGCACATTCTAACAGAGATGTAACGTAAAGGTTTTTACTCCTCGTGTGTGAAGAATGTAAGAAATAAAGTCAATTCGATTCAATTCAGCCTGGATTTGTTCTTTTTCAATCTGTTATGTTCACATGTCCTTTGGGCCTCAGTAAAATAGCTGTACCCAGTAATAGGTAGAGTGTTTTCACTCTTTTTATGTAGCATTTTGATTCCCTGAGATATTCACTATTTGTACACAATAAAATGGGTTAATCGAAATATTTAAAAGTCCAGACCTGTATGATAGGAAGGTTATTATTAACAATCTTAAATATTCATGAGTTCCTAAGGGATAATTTAAGGTTCACATTGGTTTAATGCCATACACACTAGACTGCAATGGAATTCCATGCTCATTCAAGTTCAAAGTAAATTTTATTATCAAAATACATAGACGTCACCATATACAACCCTGAGATTCATTTTCTTATGGACATACTCATCAAATCTATAGAATAGTAACAAGATCAATGAAAGATCAACCGGAGTGCAGAAGACAACAAACTGAGCAAAAGAAAAAGGCAATAAATAATGAGAATATGAGATAATGAGATAAAGAATCCTTAAAGTGAGATCATTGGTGGAGGAACGTTTCAACGATGGGATAAGTGAATGTAGTTATCCCCTTTTATTCAAGAGCCTGGTGGTTGAGGGGTAGTAACTGTTGTGTGAAGTGCACAGAGTAAATGGTATTACATGATCATAATAAATATAGCAAAGAGCACACAAACAACAGAATACAGACATATAATCTGAGCTAGTGCAAAAATGGTAACAATAATGGAAGAGGTAGAATTAATGGTTTGAAAATACCGGGAAGTGAGGTGGGAAAGAGTTTCAGAGGTCCGATGGCAGTGCGAAGAGCTGTTCTTAAGTCTAGTCATCTGGGCTTTTAGGCTTTTGCTATTGCAAGCTGTCAAAGCTGGCACGGAGCCTTGCTCAGACAGAACTGCAAAATGCCCGTTAAGTCATCAAGTATCAACTAATGATCAGAATCTGGAAAAATTAATGAATTAGGTACACCAACCTTCCACCAGAAACTTACTGCCTTGAGAACAAAGAATGTTAGATTTGAAAGTAATTGTTTCAACAATTTATAACTATAGAATCATGAGTCAGGATTAATTTAGACAATGGGACTAGCCAGGATTTCCTGCAACCTATGAAGTATGATTTCTAGATTAGCCATCCGTCTTTGGCACCTGTATAATATACTATCTCACTTGATGGATCTTATTGTTGCTGCCAGTGCTGTATTGTATTTTGACAAGAGCTCTGCTTACGGCAACTTTCTATCCCCGGGGATCTATTTGTAATATGTACATTATGTAACTCATAATAAATCAGTTCCATGATCAGGGAATTAGAAAATATGAAAGATCTGCTGATCTGTTTACTATACAGAATGCACTAAAATAGTTTAATCAGAGTTTGAGGTCTAATGAAGAAACTTTCTCAGAAGTGTGTTCTGAGATAGTAAAGGTAATAAGCTGTTGTCAAACAGATAGGCCACGTTATTGTAGCCAATGCCACACCCTCTGATTAGATAGTGGTAGACTGCAGTGTGATTACTAGAATATATTGACTAACAAAACAGATATTTTGTTCAGCCTTTGAGGGATGGAGGGAATGTGTGAGGGGGAAATGTGCAAGCAGAACATATTTAGTTTAATTTGGCTTGCGTTTGACGAAGACATCATGGATTAGAGGCCCAATTCTATGTTCTGTAAAACTACATTGCCCTCTGATCTCACCATCGGTAGATGTTGTAATGGTTGAACTAGGAATCATGAAGGCAGATCACACCAAGACCATAACAATGAAAAAAATTGCATTTATATAGTACCTTTCCGAAAACTTAGAATGCTTCAGTATGTAATGTAGTTATAATTGCTATTTAAATATTAGGGCATTTAATTAGTACACACTGAGGTCTCATGAGCAGTAATTAGTTCATGAGTTGTTTGTGATGAAGGTGGTTGACAGATAAATATTGACAGAGCACTGAGGAGAACTGATTTAATCTTTGAATAGAGCCATGAAATCTTCTTAAGGGCCCCTTCTGAAGGGGGTGGGGTGGGGTTCTCAGACAACGTGGGTGTTGTGATGGAGGACTGGCCTGAATAAGGTCACCTTCTGAGGGTGGGTACTGAGACAAAGTGGGTGCTGTGATAGAGGACCGGCCTGAGTAAGGGCGCCTTCTGAAGGGGAGGGGGGGTGGTTCTCAGACAACGTGGGTGCTGTGCTGGAGGACCGACCTGAATAAGGTTACCTCCTGGTGGGGGGGGGGGTGCGGTTCTCAGACGACGTGGGTGCTGTTTTAGAGGACTGGCCTGAGTAAGGGCGCCTTCTGAAGGGGGCGGGGTGGTTCTCAGACAACGTGGGTGCTGTGCTGGAGGACTGGCCTGAATAAGGTCACCTTCTGAAGGTGGGGGGGGGGCGGTTCTCAGACAACGTGGGTGCTGTGCTGGAGGACTGGCCTGAATAAAGGACAGCTTGAGCCCACAGTATTCTGGCTCAGGGTGAGATGCTGCAGCTGAGCTCGGCTGACACAGTCCACAACATCCTTTCAGCCAGACCCAAATGTGCAGAATGGATGATGATAAATGGAAATAGATCACAAAATATACAAATAAAACTGCAGCCTCGGGATAGGCGAGGGAGATAAAATCAAAACACTCACCAAATGTGTTCCAGAGCAACCTCCTACTAAAACCAAGAGAGCAGCTGGAAAATGACTGCTATAGTTGTGGTTTACATGACCAGCTTCTTTAAAGCTATTTAAATTACAAAGAGATTCAACCTTTGCCACATGCATATTTTTATTAGAAATGAGCTCTAACAGGTTGCATCATGGACTGGTACATTAGTTTGAATGCACAGAGTGTAAGAAGCTGGAAAGAGATTCAGCCCAGCACATTCCTCAGTGGTATCTACTTGAAGCGCTGGCTGAAGAAGACAATATTTATCAAAATCGAAGTACACATACAGTGTGCTATATACTGCTTTGAGATTAATTTTCTTGCAGGCATTTACAGGAGGAATTTGATAAAATTCATGATGAAGTGCACATAAGCAAAGACTTACAACCAATGTTCAAATGAAGACAAATAGTGTAAATACTGAGAACTTGAGTTGTAGAGTCCCTGAAAATGAGTCTGTAGATTGTGGAATCAGTTCAGAGTTTCAGTGAGTGAAGTTATTCACACTGGTTCAAGAGCCTGATGGATGCAGGGTCATAGCTGTACCTGAACCTGGTGGTATGGGACCTAAGACTTCTGTACCTCCTGCTTGATGGTAGTTGTGAGAAGAGAGCATAGCTTGGCTTGATGATGGACGCTGCTTTCCTGTGGCATCCCTTCATGTAAATGTACTCAGTGGTGGGGAGGGCTTTGCCTGTGATGGTCTGGGCTGTATCCACCACTTTTTGCACACTTTTCCATTCCTAGGCATTGCTGTTTAAATACCAGACGATGATGTAACCGGTTAGGATACTTTCCCTGTACAAATATAGAAGTTTGTCAAAGGTTTGGTATCATGCCACATCTACACAAACTTCAAAGAAAGTAGATGCACTGTGGTGCTTTCTTTGTCATGACACTTATGTGCTGGTACAAGAACAGATCTCCTGATATGATAACACCAAGGAATTTAAAGCAACTGAACCGGTCCACCTCTGATCTCCTATGAGGAGTGGCTCATGGATATCTGGCTTCTTCCTCCTGTAGTCAATAATCAGCTCGCTGGTTTTGCTGAAGTTGAGTGAGAGGCTGTTATTGTGGCTCTATCATCAAAGGTCCACACCTCTCGGGACATACCACCTTCTCATAGTTACTGTCAGATAGGAGATACAGAAGCCTCCAGTCCCGCAGAACTACCAGGTTCAAGAACTGCTACTTCCTTCAACCAATTGGTTCTTGAACCAATCTGTACAACCCTAATTACCATGTTATTATAACGACATTATGACTATTTTGCATTATAATGAATTTTGTTTTATTGTTATAATTGTATTCTTCCTTGCACTATGTTTATAATTTACATACTGCCTTGAGATTAATTTTTTTACAGGAAAATAAAGAAATCCATATATCCATACGGGTCATATTCTGCATAGAGATCGGTGACCAGTGGTGTGCCTCAGGGATCTGTTCTGGGACCCCTTCTCTTCGTAATTTTTATAAATGACCTGGATGAGGAAATGGAGGGATGGGTTAGTAAATTTACTGATGACACAAAGGTTGGGGGTGTTGTGGATAGGGTGGAGGGCTGTCAGAGGTTACAGCAGGAAAAGTTTTTATCTGCAAGTTGAGAGGGATAAGGGCAGATCAGAAGTGTCAGTATTGCAGTTGAACAAAGGAGACTGTGGAGCCATGAGGGAGGAGCTGGCCAAAGTTGACTGGTCAGATATCCTAGCAGAAAAGACAGTGGAACAGCAATGGCGGGTATTCTTGGGAATAATGCACAAGGTGCAAAATCAGTTCATCCCCAGGAGAAGGATTGATTCAAAGGGGGGAAAATGGCCACAGTGGTTGACAAAGGAAGTCAGAGATAGCATAGCATTAAAAAAGAAGTATAACAGAGCTAAGGTGAGTGGGAAGATGGATGATTGGGAAATTTTTAAGGAGCAACAGAACTTAACTAAAAAGGCTATACGGGGAGAAAAAATGAGGTATGAACGCAAGCTAGCTAGGAATAGGATGGCAGAAGTTTTTTTTTAGGTATGTGAAGAGAAGGAAGATAGTTAAGAACAATATTGGGCCCTTGAAGAATGAATTGGGAGAAATTGTTATGGGAAACAGAGAAATGGCTGACGAATTTAATAAGTACTTTGGATCTGTCTTCACTAGGGAAGACACAAGCAATCTCCCAGATGTATGGATGGGCCAAGGACATAGGGTAACAGAGGAACTGAAGCAGATTGACATTAGGAAGGAAACAGTGATGAGTAGACTGATGGGACTGATGGCTAACAAATCCCCAGGTCCAGATGATCTGCATCCTAGGATACTAAAGGAGGTGGCTCTGGAAATTGCAGATGCATTGGTGATCATTTTCCAATGTTCCTTAGATTCAGGATCAGTTCCTGAGGATTGGCGAATGGCTAATGTTATCTCACTTTTTAAGAAAGGAGGGAGGGAGAAAACAGAGAACTATCACCCTGTTAGCCTAACATCAGTAGTGGGGAAGATGCTAGAGTCCATTATTAAAGATGAAATAGCGGCATATCTTGATAGCAGTGATAGGATTGGGCCGAGCCAGCATGGATTTACCAAGGGCAAATCATGCTTGACTAATCTATTGGAATTTTTCGAGGATGTAACCAGGAAGATAGACGCGGGAGATCCAGTGGATGTGGTGTACCTTGACTTTCAGAAGGCATTTGATAAGGTACCACATAGGAGATTGGTGGGTAAAATCAGAGCTCATGGCATTGGGGGGAGGATATTGAGATGGATAGAAAACTGGTTGGCAGATAGAAAGCAAAGGGTAGCGGTGAATGGGTGTTTCTCGGAATGGCAGGTGGTGACTAGTGGGGTGCCACAGGGCTCGGTATTGGGACCACAGCTGTTTACGATTTACGTCAATGATTTAGAGGAAGGCATTGTGAATAACATCAGCAAGTTTGCTGATGATACTAAGCTGGGTGGCAGTGTGACATGTGATGAGGATGTTAGGAGAATTCAAGGTGACTTGGATAGGCTTTGTGAGTGGGCAGAAACCTGGCAGATGGTGTTAATGTGAATAAGTGTGAGGTTATTCACTTTGGGAGCAAGAACAGGAAGGCAGATTATTTTCTGAACGGTGTGGAGTTAGATAAGGGAGAAATACAGAGATCTAGGAGTACTTGTTCATCAGTCTCTGAAGGTGAATGAGCAAGTGCAGCAGGCAGTGAAGAAGGCTAATGGAATGTTGGCCTTTATTACAAAGGGAATTGAGTACAAAAGCAAGGAAATCCTTTTGCATTTGTACAGGGCCCTGGTGAGACCACACCTGGAGTATTGTGTGCAGTTTTGGTCTCCAGGGTTAAGGAAGGACATCCTGGCTGTGGAGGAGGTGCAGCGTAGGTTCACTAGGTTAATTCCTGGGATGTCGGGACTGTCTTACGCAGAGAGGTTAGAGAGACTGGGCTTGTACATGCTGGAATTAAGGAGATTGAGGGGGGATCTGATTGAGACATATAAGATTATTAAGGGATTGGACAAGATAGAGGCAGGAGATATGTTCCAGATGCTGGGAGAGTCCAGTACCAGAGGGCATGGTTTAAGAATAAGGGGTAGGTCATTTAGGACAGAGTTGAGGAGGAACAACTTCTCCCAGAGAGTTGTGGAGGTGTGGAACACGCTGCCTCAGAAGGCAGTGGAGGCCAATTCTCTGGATGCTTTCAAGAAGGAGCTAGATATGTATCTTATGGATAGGGGTATCAAGGGTTATGGGGACAAGGCAGGAACCGTAAGGCAGGCAGTTGGGCAAACCAAAGTCTCCAGGAAAATGGCGCCGGTTAACTCCAAGGTTAACTCACTAGTAGATAGGAAAGTGTAATGCTCGGCAGGAGTTGTTGTGATGGACGGTCTATATGATCTGGTGGACTAGTTGCTAGTCTTTGCTTTTCAAAATATAAAATTCAGACTTAAATATTTTAAATGAAGGAAACCAAAATAATAGCAAAACTGGCAGTCTGTCTAATGGCAAAGAAGCAGGTCATAGGGCACAGGAAGATATCAGTAGACTGGGTAGAAAGTCATAGGACTGTCACATTAGATTCGTTCTGAAGTAAATGCAGGGTAATACTTGAGGAGAGCAAACAAGGCAAGGGAATGCACAATAATTGATAAAAAAAAAACAGAACACTTTGGAGATTTAGAGAGATCTCACATTGCATATTCACTAGTTTTTCAGATAACAGATGGTTAAGAAGGCAAATAGTCTACTTGCCCTTACTGACCAAGAGTCAGGGAGGCCATACAGGACCTATGTGATGCATGAATTAGATCCATAGCTAGATAAAGTTTTGGTCACCATACTATGGGAAGGATGTAATACCACTAGAGAGGTAAGAGATGATTTATGAGGATATTGCAAGAGCTAAATAATTATGGTTATGAGGTGTCTGAACCAGGGTTGTTTTATTTGGAGTAAAAGGATCTGAGGAAGGTTTTAATCAAGCTTTGACAATGACAAGAGGTCTAGACAAATTGCACAGGAAGTATCAATTTCCTGATCAGAAAAGTCAGCAGTCAGAGGAGTAAATATAATTTGTGAAAAGCTAAGAAAGGGTGTGTTCAGAATGAAAGTTTGTTTAATTTGGTGGGATTTCAGGATTGTCAGATGCATTCATTGATATGACCTCATCGCTCTACAACCAAATCTTGAGGGTTCAGCCTGATTTTGATGAACACAACCATCTCCTCCCATGTCTTTATAGTCAGAGAGCTACCTGGCCCTTTTTGGGAAAACAAGATAACCCATCTTCCCCATCCAGGTTCATTGTGTAGTGCAGCAAAGGTGTGGAATCCATTTTCCTCCACATTTATATATTTATGTTTATTCAGATACAATGTGAAATAGACCCTTCTAGCCCTTGAACCATGCCACTCAGCAATCCTCCAATTCTAGTTTAATTACAGGACAATTTACACTGACTAACTAACCCACCAACCGAGATGTCTTTGACTGTAGGCAGAAACTGGCGCACCTGGAGGAAACCTATGTGGTCACGGGGAGAACATACAAACTCTTACAGGCAGCAGCGAAAACTGAACTCAGGTCACTGGTACTGTGAAGCATTGTGCTAACCACTACATTACCTTGGCGCCCAGTATCATACCATTGCCACACTGCTCTTCCCTCTTAAGACATGCAGGTTTGTGTTAGATACTTTTTAAGTGGTGCTGCTGAAAATTTGACCAGATGCCAACCAAATGCATCAATTAGCTAAATAAACAGGCAACATAAAGTTGGTGTACTTTCTAGACCACTCAGTCAGGTTAGTTGCTCATTTTGATCTCCCTGTCTGTTTATGGAGGCTATCTCTTTTAAACCCTTCTACCATCTGGAAGAAGAGCTTCCTATTCTATCTGAGGTTGAATTCATCTCAGGTTTTAGAAAGGGGGTCACAGCTTTCTGATCCAATTGATTCCAGGAAGGTCCTGATGCAGGATTTTGATTCAAATGATAGCAATTCCACTCCTCCCACAGATGCTGCTTGACGCGCTGAGTTCCTCCAGCAGATTGATCGATGCTCGAGATTCCAGCATCTGCAGTCTCTTGTGTCTGTAATCCAGCTGGTGTTTAAGACAATTTGCATGCAAAGTATCTCCAAAATGTGGCAGATAAAGTATGTTAAATTAATGCATATCTGGGAGATAGAGAGCTTAGTAATGTGATGTTATGACAACAAACTTTGCCTCAATTTCAGGAAATCAAAAGAGCTTGTCATTGACTTCAGGAAGGTAGGCGGTGCACATGCTCCTGTCTACATCAGCAATATTGAGGTCAATAATATTGTGAGCTTCAAATTCCTAGGAGTGAAGATTACCAACTGCAAGTCCTGGTCCAACCATCTAGGTGCTATGACCAAGAAAACTCACCGACATCTCTACTTCCTCAGGAGGCAAAAGAAATTTTGCATGTCCCTGTCAACCTGTACCAAATTTTATAAATGCACCAGAAATGCATTCTATCTGGACGTGTCGTAGCCTGGTATAGTGACTGTTCTGCCCATAAACACAAAAAACTGCAGAGGGTTGTGGATACAGCTTGGTACATCATGGAAACCAGTCTCCCCTCCATGGAATCTGTCTATAATTCTTGCTGCCTCAGTAAAGCAGCCAGCATAATCAAAGGTCTCACCCGCTCTGGATATTTTCTCTTCTCTCTCCCATCGGGCAGAAGATACAAAAGCCTGAGAGCACGTATAACCATGCTCAAGGACAGCTTCTATCCCACTGTTATAACACAACTGAATGGTTCCCTTGTATGATAAAATGGACTCTTGACATCTTAATCTACCGCATATGATATTACACCTTATTGTCCACCTGCACTATACTGTCTTTGTAGTTATTTACAATTTATTCTGCTTTCTGTTATTGTTTTACCTTGTACTACCTCAATGCACTGTGTAATGAATGATCTGTATAAACAGTATGCAAAGCAGGATTTTCACTTAACCTCTGTACATTTGAATGATAAACCCATTCTAATTCCACTTCGTCCAAATGAGGATGAATATTTGACTTTGTAGTGACTTTGTAGCAATTTTCCTGACTGCAGAGGAATGACATTTAAAGGTTTCAAAGGTTTCAAAGATACACTTAAAGTCAGAGAAATATATACAATATACATTCAGAAATGCTTTTTCTTTGCAATCATCCACGAAAACAGAGGAGTGCCCCCAAAGAATGAATGACAGTTAAATGTTAGAACCCCAAAGTCCTCCCCCAGCTCCCCTCCTTCCCGCGTGTAGGTGGCAGCAAGCAACAATTCCACCTCCCCCACCGGCACAAAAAAAATCGGCACCCGCCACCAAGCACTCAAACGTGCAGCAAAGCAACAGCAAAGACACAGACTTGCAGTACCCTAAAGACTTTATACTTTATACTTTATTGTCGCCAAACAATTGGTACTAGAATGTACAATCATCACAGCGATATTTGATTCTGCGCTTCCCACTCCCTGGATTACAAATATTAAATATTTAGAATAGTAAAAAATAGTAAATATTAAAAATTTAAATTATAAATCATAAATAGAAAATAGAAAAATGGAAAGTAAGGTAGTGCAAAAAAACCGAGAGGCAGGTCTGGCCCAGATCCGGGTCAGGATCCGTTCAGCAGTCTTATCACAGTTGGAAAGAAGCTGTTCCCAAATCTGGCCGTACAAGTCTTCGAGCTCCTGAGCCTTCTCCTGGAGGGAAGAGGGACGAAAAGTGTGTAGGCTGGGTGGGTCGTGTCCTTGATTATCCTGGCAGCACTGCTCCGACAGCGTGCGGTGTAAAGTGAGTCCATGGATGGAAGATTGGTTTGTGTGATGTTCTGCGCCATGTTCACTATCTTCTGCAGCTTCTTTCGGTCTTGGACAGGACAACTTCCATACCAGGTTGTGATGCACCCTAGAAGAATGCTTTCTACAGTGCATCTATAAAAAGACTGTTCGTTCACCCAGTATTTGACATACCACAGGCACTCTCTCTCCCTAATAAGGGAAAAAGAGGTGTCTCCGTTTCACAGCGAGAGGGGAGACATAATAAACAATTCGCTGGTTTATGATGTTAAGAGTCCATTGCGTTACTTTTTCCGAGCTGTATGCCCAAAGATCTCAGGTCTCTAGGCACACAGCCATAGATCTTCCGACTCCCACGACACACTGATCTGCCCGGACACCGACCTTTTCGATCCGCCCCTCTCCAGAGCCACAAGATCTCAGCCCTCTGACGGTGATCTGAACTCTTAGGCTGCACCCTTGGTACGTCGAATAATGGCCAGTCGTAAAACCCCAAGAGCGGGTCCCGTTCCTGTAAAAAAAAAACACTGAAGTCAGCGTGTAACTCCAGGTGAGGGTCTTCAAAAGAACCCTGAAAGGGAAAAATAGAGATATTAAAGATGGAAATAATTTATCATCGATGATGTTTTCAAATAAACTAGCATAACCAAACTCTCAATACTATCTACAGCTAATGTATTGAAGATTTTTCCAGGTAATTCCAAATATGTTTCTTCTTATTGCAAAGCTATCACTGTTAGGTCAAGGTAGGCACAATCCTTTGCCATTCTTCCCCATGCCAATTTCAATTCTGAGGGTGTGTAGATTATAGTGAGCACATGGAGAATAGAATTTGATGCTGGTCAAGTCTAACATTCTAGGAAGAGCTTAATTCGGCTGTTCATTTGTTTCTGACTGAGAATGGCTCTAGAGAAATTTCTCACCTGAGGTACAAATTTTAACTTAGAACCATAGAACACTACAGCATAGAAAACAGGCCATTCAGCCCTTCTAGTCTGTGCTGAAACATTATTCTGCTAGTCCCATTGACCTGCATGCTGTCATGGAAGAGACTCATTATGTCTATTTTTGTAGTGTTACTGCCTTAGGTTCAGTCTCAAACACTAATATGGAACAAAGGCATAGTTATTGGAAAAATGAAGTTGCAAATTCAATAAATTTTTTGCAAAAAATATTAAATATTTGGCTTTACTGGGGAACACCTCTATAGTTACCTGTACACAAGAGACTGAGGAACATTTTCTCGAGCTACCTGTACATGAAAAGGTGATGAACCGTCTCTACAATTATCTGTACACAAGAGATTGGGGGACGGTCTCTACAATTATTGCACATGTGAGAGAGCAGGAAACAATCTCAACAATTGCACTAGACAACAATTTTTTTTTAAAATGTTGCTTCCTCAGAATTTTTTTCGGATTGACTGCTTGAAACTGAACAGAAATATTATTTCAGACTACTTAATTGCATAGAAATTTGGAGAAACAAGAAATTAACTTTTATTGAATATAATGTGTTTAATTGCATAATGGTGCTGACACTTTGCAATAGTTCAACTAAACTAAAAACATTTTATTGATGATTTTCGTTTGTGCTAAGTGTCTGAGGCTTCTTGCCTAAGTGTCCAAAAATAATCAGTCAGCATTGATCGATTTCAGTTGCTCTGAGACAGTTTCTCCATGACTGTAATGTCCTGGTGAAACCTTTCACCATACTCGTCACTAACAGAGCCAAGGTTTGCAGGGAAGAAGTCTAAATGGGATTGCAGAAAATGTATCTTCAGTGACATTTTGCACTTCATGGTTTTGTATGCTTGAAGCATGTTGTCAATCAGCCGTATATAGTTTGGTGCTCTGTAATTGCCAAGAAAATTTTCAGCAACATCCTTGTATACCTTCTGTGTGATTTTCTCTGGTCCCACTAGAAGTTCTTCGAATTGCCTTTCATTGATGACCTGCTTGATTTGTGGTCCAACAAAAATGCCTTCCTGGATGTTGGCATCAGTTATTCTGACGTGAATTATATAACAAATATAGGGGATTTCAAAACAATAGTCCACGATAGGGAAATTTCACAGGGAGTTTCATGATCAGCAGCCCAAAATACATAAGGTACACCCGAAAGTATTCAGAAAGCAAGATCTTTGTTGTCCAGTGTTACCTGTACATGAGAGAGAGAGGGGAAGAGACTCTACAATCGCCTGTACATAAGGCATTGGAGGACAGTCTCTACAATTACATGTACACAAGAGACTGAGTAACAGTCTGTCTAGTTATCTGGTCAAGAAGGGATGGGGAAGGCTGTGAAAAAACCTGGACACTCAGGAGTGGGGAATGGTCTCTACAATTACCTGCAAATGAGAGGGTGGGGAAAAGTTTCTACAATTATCTGTACATGAGAGACTGGGAAATAGATGTATAGAGGCAGAAGTTTGAGAGATTGGTAGCAGAGAGCATTGGGGTAGGTGTGGGAGATGACAGAGAATGTAAGCTGCCAGGTGGGATTGGTGGAGACCAAGTGGAGACAAGTCTTGCTTCTGTGTGTGAGCCTGCCTATGAGCTGAACAATGTTGCACATGTGACATCTTTACTGTGCGTTGTGTTTAGCCTTGTTATATACACTCAGTAATCTGTTTGCATATTTGCATGGTGCACTAGAAGGACCTGAAGCAAAAATTCAGACTACACTGCCAACCTTCCAAACAAAATTCCATTGTGCATCGCATAAAGATGTTGCAACATGTAAAAGAATTTCTCTCGTACTTCTCATCTCGCCTGAATATTGAATTCAGCTGATTGTGAACAGTAACTATCCGTCAGCTGCACTGTAAGGTGTAAACAAGATGCTGTTACAGATCCATACAGTATAATCCAGCATCACTGTTTGAGCTGGTTATTCAGTACAGGCAGATAATGATGGAAAAGCACCATCAAATACAGCAGGATTGTGCACTGATTTCTACCCCCTACATAATTTGCACAACCCATATTCTAACAGGAGTTGTAAAATTATATGCCTTCACAGACTGGTTTCCAGTAACCATAATTGCTGCTATTACGATTTTAGAGTAAAAATGCTTTACTTGCCAGACATCAGCAGAGTTGCTGGTTTCAGCACAGACATTAGTCATTAGAAATTACAACGGGAGATGGAAAATGCGTGCCAAAGGGCAATGTTGGGGGATTTCAATATGCAGGTAGATTGGGAAAATCAGGACTGTGCTGCCTCCCAAGAGGGAAATTTCTGGAGTACCTATGAGGTGGCTTTTTGGAGCAGCTCATCGTTGAGCCCACTAGGGGATCAGCTATTCTGGATTGGATGTTGTGCAATGAACTGGAATTGATTAGAGAGCTTAAGGTAAAGAAGCCCTGAGGGGAAAATGTTCATAATATGATCGAATTCACCCTGCAATTTGAGAAAGACAAGCTAAAGTCAGATGTATCAGTATTACAGAGAAGTGAAGGGAATTACTGAGGCATGAGGGAGGAGTTGGTCGAAATTGATTAGAAAAGAACACTGGCAGGGATGACAGCAGAGCAGCACTGGCTGATATTCTGGAAGCAATTTGGAAGCACAGGATATATACACCCCAAAGAGGAAAGAAGTATTCTAAAGACAAGATGACACAACCATGGCTAACGAGAGAAGTCAAAGTCAAGATAAAAGCCAAAGAGAGGGCGTAAAATAGAGCAAAAATTAGTGCAAAGTTAGAGGATTGGGAAGTTTTTTAAAACCATCAGAAGGCAGCTAAAAAAGTCATAAAGAAGGAAAAGAGGGAATACGAAAGTAACCTAGTAAACAATACTAAAGAGGTTTTCTCAGATACATAAAATGTAATAGAGAGGCAAGAGTGGATATCGGATTCCTGGAAAATGCTGGAGAGGTGGAAATGGAGACCAGGAAATGGCAAATGAACTGAATAAGTATTTTGCATCTGTTTTCATTGTGGAAGGCACTAGCAGTATGTGGGAAATTCGAGTGTAACAGGGGGCAGAAGTGTGTTAAGTTGCCATTACTAAGGAGAAGGTTCTTGGGAAACTGAAAGGTCTGAAGGCCGATAAGTCATCTGAACCTGATGGTGTATTCACCAGGGTTCTGAAGGTGGTGGCTGAAGAGTTTGTCGAGGCATTAGTAATGGTCTTTCAAGAATCAATTAATTATTGTGTGGTTACAGAGGAATGGAAAGATGCCAATGTCACTCCACTCTTCAAGAAGGGAGAGAGGCAGAAAAAAGGAAATTATAGGCCAGTTAGTGTGACCTCAGTGGTTGGGAAGATGTTCGAGTTGACTGTTAAGGATGTGGTTTTGGGGTACAGAGGTAGATAATAAAGTAAGCCCTAGTCAGCATGGTTTGATTAAATGAAAACCATGCCTGCTAAATCTGTTGGAATTCTTTGAGGAAATAACAAGTAGGATAGATGAAGGAGAATTGGTGGATGTTGTGTACTTGGATTTTCACAAGCTGCTGCACATGAAGGCTGCTTAAGAGCCCATGGTATTACAGGAAAGATACTAGCAATGATAGAGCACTGGCTGATTGGAAGTATACAAAGAATGGGAATAAAGGGAGCCTTTTCTGGTTAGCTGCCAGTGGCTAGTGGTTAGTGTGGGATGCCTCTTTTTACATTATATATCATTGACTTGGATGGCAGAACGGATGGCATTGTGGCCAAGTTTGCAGAAGATATGAAGGCAGGTGGACGGGCAGGTAGTTTTGAGGACGTAGAGAGGTTACAGAAGGACTTGGGCTAAGTAGGAGAATTACAAAGAAGGGGCAGATGGAATATAGTGTCATGAAGTGCATGATCATGCAAATTATTAGAAGAAATAAAATGGTAGAAAAAATACAAAATACTGAGGTGCTAAGGGACTTGACAGTCCTTGTGCAGGATTCCCTAAAGGTTAAATTGCATGTTGAGTCAGTGGTGAGGAAGGCATTTTGAGAAGATTAGAATATAAAAGAAAGGATGTAATATTGAGTCTTTATAAAGCACTGGTGAGGCCTCACTTGGAATATTGTGAGCAGTTTTGGACCTCTTATCTAAGAAAGAAGGTTCACAAAAATTACTCTGTGATTGAAAGGCTTGTCACATGAGCAGTGCTGGATGGCATTCAGAAGAATGATGGGTGACATTGAAATATATCGGATATTAAAAGGCCTAGATAGAGTAGATGTGGAGAGGTTGTTTCCAATGGTGGGAGAGTCTATGACCAGAGGGCCCAGTCTCAGAATAGAGGGATGTCCATTTAGAATAGAGATAATGAGGAATTTCCTTAGCCAGAGAATAGTGTATCTGTGGAATTCGTTGCCACAGGTTGCTGTGGAGGCCAAGTCATTGGGTATACTTAAGACAGAGGTTGATAGATTCTTGATTTGTCAGGGTATGAAAAGATATGGGGAGAAGACAGGAGATTGGGGATGAGTGGGAAAATTGGATCAGCCATGGCAAAATGGAAGAGCAGACTTGATGGACCAAGTGGCCAATGTTGCTCCTATCTGTTATGGCCTTATAGTCATAATCACCAATGAAATGGATCCAGTAATCAGTGATCTGTTGTTGGACCATATTAATTTGGTCTTTGCCTGAAGTTCCAAGTTAGCTTGCTGTAGGGACTCCATGCACACTGCTTCAGGCAACAGGGGAAGAATATACCCATGTAGAGCTAATCCTTATGACTTCCCTTGGACATGGCTGCTCCAGGAGGTATGTATGACCTTTCCAGGCAAACACAAAGTGTTAGCCCATACTGAGATTCTTCCTGTCCTACCAGAATGTTGGACCTGATCATGTTAGCCAAACAGAGACGGGATGTCTTGGCAGGTTATATTATGTTCCCATATCTGTCCTGCTGGAGAAGTACTGGAAGGGATTTCCTTCCACTACAAAAAGTATCAGGCACTGTCAACTGAAGAGCACTTAAAATGCTAACATGAGAAGGGAGAGTTGACTCAGTGAACATTTCCCCAGTCAGCTAGTTGATGACATTTGGGAAAGTATCTTATCGCCAAATGTATACAATGACACCATAATATAGCCTGATTGGTGTTGTGGAAGACTGTCTGTTCAGTCCTTCCAATAAGATTGGAACAAAATTCAAAGTAAATTTATTATCAAAGTACTGAAATTCCGTTTTTGTTTTTGGCATTCACAGTAAATACAAGAAACACAATAGAATCAATGAAAGACCTCATCCAACAGGATAGACAAGCAACTAATGTGGAAAAGACAACAAACTGTACAATACAAAAACAAATAATAATAATAAATAAATAAATAAGCAATAAATATTGAGAACATAAGATATGGAGAGTCCTTGAAAGTGACTCTTAGACTGTGGGAACAGTTCAGTGATGGGGCGAGTGAAGTTTTCCCGTCTGGTTGAAAAGTCTGATGGTTGGGGGGTAATAACTGTTCTTCAACCTGGTGGTGTGGGTCCTGAGGCTCCTGTACGTGATGACACAGTGAGAAGAGAGCATGGCCTGAATGGGGCGGAGTGCCCTTGATGATGGATGCTGCTTCCCTGTGACAGTGCTCCATGCCCAGTGGTGGAGAGGACTTTATCTGTGATGGGTTGGGCCTTATCCACAACTTTTTGTAGGATTTTCCATTCAAGGGCATTGGTATTTCCAGACCAGGCCATGATGCAGCCAGTCAATGTACTCTCCATCACACATCTATAGATGTTTTTCAAAATTTTAGATGACATGCAAATCTTCGCAAACTTCTAAGAAAGCATTCTCCTAGATCCCGTGGAATGGACTCAAAACAGCCCATAGCTAAGCACAAGCCTAAGGATGGATGCAGTATTTTGTCACCCCAAACTATCTATCTTTGCACAGTATTGTCAAGAGGATACAGTCTATATATATATATGTCCCAAACAAAAAAAAAGTTAGATTGTTCAAGATACTAATGCAATGACTATGTAATCTATAGCTGCTGTTTGTATGAACTATGTAAATAATATCTTTCCATGGAAATTTTATTCCATGAAATGAAGCAATGAATCTTGTAAATTTTTCACTTGTTGAATACGCAGTGAGAGATTAAATAGATTGGAAAAAGGTATCAACTACTGGGGTTTGATGAGGCTTGTGCATTTGAATTGACACTAGATGTTCAGTCTTGCCTTCCATGATATTACCCAAGTCAATGTATTGCTTTAAAATTGAAAAAAAAAGATTCTATTATTACATTTTATTATCCTGCATCTCTTGCCTGGCTACTTTTAGGGCCAACCACAAGGGCTGATCCAGAATATGTTTGGGGAAGGACATCAGAGTCCCTTTTCTGAGTGACATAAGTGAGGCTTTTCCTGACAATCCAGTAGTTTACTCTTCATCATTATAAGCTGTAACTGAGTCATGGATGGGTTCCATTTTTATAGATGTCCATGCGTCAATTTTGTTCATGTTGGTTACTCTATGATGATCACACCTTTACAGTATTGTAATGAATGTCATCAAAAGAACACAAGACTGGTAAGAAAGAACAACTACTAAAAGTGGAGAGAGTGGGGGAACTAGTTATGTCATTCATAGGAATGAAAATATGTACTTTGGACTGCTGAATTTAATAACATTATGGCAATTAGTTCCTCTGTGGGGTTGTAACCTGTGGACTGCCTGCATTTAGCTTTCTAGAGAGGGGCCAAATGGCCTACTCATTCTTTTGCTTCATATTATGCCAGGAGAGCTTCCAGCTTCCAGTCAAAGAGTAACTCATTTGGGCTTTGAAGAAACAGTCTGGGTGTTTTTATAATATTTCACCTGGAAACTCAGCACTCAAAGAATATCTTACTTGGTTAACACTGCATGTTATATGAGCCATACCTAGGTGCTGAAGTCTGAAGACACGATGTTCTGATCCGTGGTATGTGATCTTTGAGTAGGATGCACGCCTTCAATGTATCATTTGAGGTTTAAGTCCTGCCAGCTGCTTTATTGATGAGCACATCAGTTCATTCACAGCTAACACCCTGTGAAGGTAGTAAGAATGGATAAATCATGATGTCAATTTGTTTGGTACAGTTATTGCTGCTTTTGATCATGCCTTGCCAATAATGTGTCATCATGAGGAAGGATTGCTCTTCATTTAGCTGGAGAGTAGTTGCCAGAGGAATTATGTGGCTTGGCATTCCAGATTTCTTCATGGTGCGGGACCCACTGACTGTAAACTGACTAGTTTGCAGGCAGTATTTTGTATCTGTCATGTCTGATTGGGATTCTATCTTCTCAATGAGTGCTACTTGATCGGGATTATCAATGATATTCAGCAATGTTAGTTGCTATTTGATTTTATCAGTCTGTTGTGATGAGTGCACTCTTCTTTGTGGCTTTATGTTGGGAGAGCAGCATTGGTGCTGGTGAGGCAAAAAGACTAAGTAAAAAGGCTGGCTCCATCCTTGGCTACAACCCAGACTCTTTGAGTTAACGGTGGAGAGCAGGTCACTAAGCAAATCGTCATCCATTATGGACAATCTGGCACATCTTCTCCATGACCTACTGAACAGGCAGTGGAGCCCCTTTTCGAAGAGACGCACTCAGCTCTGCTGTCACAAGGATCGTTACAGAAAACCTTTCCTACCAAGTACAATAAGCATATACAACAGTTCACCTCTGTGAGACAGGAGACCACACATCGTAGTACAGTAGTCTGTTTTATTATTTCGTACATTATTATTGCACATTGGTAAGTTATTATTGCGTATATTATTATTCTGTACTTTATTATTAGTTAAGTCTGAACACTGCTAAGAGTGTTTTTAAATGTTGCTGCCGTAACGAGAGAATTTCCCACTGAGGATAAATAACGTATTTATTATTATTATTATTTCTGCTGGGCTTTGCTATGCTTCTGATGTTAGGAACTTTAGTACTAGAGGTATTAAAGGGCTACTAAATTCTACAGGCAGTGTGTGGTGAATACCTATGGGCATTGACCAGATTCCACCCCCAGGAAATTGCCCCACACCTTTCCTTTGAACTTACTCTGCCTCACCTTAAATGCATGGCCTCTAGTTACTTTGACCCTGGGGGAAAGTTTCTAGCTGTCTACTATAACTATGCATCTCATAATTTTTAAAATTTCTATCAGGAAAAGCAATCTGAAGATGATTATTGAGCACTGTCCCATTTTGGGGAAGTTACATGCTTGGACTAGTGGTAATGAAAATCCCACTGGAAAATTGAAAGTTTCCTTTTGGATGCCTTGAGCCTTGGAGATGTGGGCACGTGTGGGCCTTTCTCTGGGCTAAGTCTATTTTCAGCTGTACAACAGGGTTGTGCTTTACACAGCCTCAGTCGTATCCTGGACTAACATACTGGCAGCCTCAGTGATCTGTTGTAAGGCTGGGCTGCTGTGGGACTCTGCTCACAGTGATCCTACCCCCTGTGTTAGCAGCATGAACAATGTTACTCTTCAGGGGAGAATTCTGAGCATCCACTGCAGCACACAGATGTCAGGTGATTGTTGCTTTGTGGCTCAGTATTTCCCAAAGGTGGAGTTAATGGGGCCCTAATGTCTGCCATAGCCCATCAGACTTCATTGTACACACACCCTTTGGTGCACCTCCCAATGCATTTGGTAATTCATTGAGTAGAACTGTTACCTTTCTGCTTTAGTCTCACAATGAGCTAATGTGAGTCATCTGTCCTTGAGTTGATGTGTGGCTTGCCCACTGTGAAATTAGCATCAGTACCACTCTTGTCCCTTGGCTTTTTTGCAGGGCACAAAACCCAGTGTTTCAACTAGATTACATGCAGTATTACTGTGTGAGCTACTGGTTGTAGAGTCATAGAGAAGTACAGCAAAGAAACAGGATCCTCGGCCCATCTACGTTCTGAATCATCTAAACTGCCTACTCCCATGTCATTTGCACTGCGACCATATCCCTCCATACCCCTAGCATCCATGTACCTATTCAAACTTTTCTTAAACTTCAAAATTGAGCTTGCATGTACCTTTTGCACTGGCAGTTTGTTCCACACTCTCATAACCATCTGAGTGAAGAAGTTTTCCTTCATCTTCCCCTTCAACTTTTCACCTTTCACACTTAACCCATGATCTCTAGTTGTCATCCCGCCCAATCTCAGTGGAAAAAGCTTGATTGCATTTACCCTATTGATACCCTCATAATTTTCTGCTTTTCAATGAATAAAGTCCTAAAGACTCCCTTCAGTCCTCGTGATTCACCAGGCTAGTTCCTGGAATTAGACCATTGCCCTACCAAATAAGGCTGTACAGACTGAGCCTGAATCCTTTTGAATTTAGAAGAAGAATAAGTAACCTTATTAAGATCCAGAGCATTCATGATAAGGATTGATGTTAAAATGCTTCCAGTAGTGGCAGAGTCTCTAACAAGGGGACGTAATTACAAGAGGCCAGCCATTCAAAATGTCTCCAGAGGGTTATGGAGGTTCGATCATTAAGGTGGAGCTGGGTACATTTTTGAAAGATAGGGGAATTGAATCATTTGGAACTGACACAGAAGGGAATTGAAGGCAGTATTGATCAGCCATGATCTTATTGAATAACAGAGCAAGCCTGAAAGGTTTGGTGGTCTTTCATTTAATTTTTATTTATTGAGATACAGTGCAGAATAGGCCCTTCCGGCACTTTGAGCTGCATTGCCCAGCAATCCCCTGATTTAACCCTAGCCTAATCATGGGACAGTTTACAATGACTAATTAACCTACCAACTAGCATATCTTTGGACTATGAGAGGAGACCGGAGCACCTGGAGGAAACCCACACGGTCATGGGGAGAACGTACAAACTCCTTCCAGGCAGTGTGTGAATTGAACCCGGGTCACCTATACTGTAAAGTGTTGTGCTAACACTATGCTACCGTGCCACCGCAACCCCCCCCCCCCCCCCGCTCCTATTTGCTCCGGAGCTGATGCTGTTTTACGCCCACCTAGTTATTAGGTCCTGGATATCTGAAAGAAGCATGAGGTGAGAGGAAGGATGGAAACTGAGAACTGTGTGCTTCCCCCATCTGCAGCTTGATATTCAGAAGACATTGTGAGATGAAGGTGAAATGAATTTATAAGGATTAGGCCATTGTTGCTCACTATCACTTCAGCCCACTACCTCAATAATAGGACCTTGCTCCAATTTGCCTACTGGAACTACAGGTTCACAGCAGATGCCATATCATTGGCTCATCACTCAACCCTGGCACATCTGGACCACAAAAATGCATACACCAGGATGCTCTTTATCGACTGCAGCTCAGCATTCAACAATTATTATCCCCTCAAATCTAATCAATAAGCTTCAAGACCTTGGACTCAATACCTCCTTGTGAAATTCGATCCTCGATTTTCTCACTTGCAGACCCTAGTCAGTTCAGATTAGCAACGATATCTCCTCCATAATATCCATCAGCACCGGTGCACCACAAGGCTCTATGTTCAGCCGCCTGTCCTGCTCACTTTATACTTATGTCTGTGTGGCTAAGCACAGCTCCAGTGCCATGTTTAAGTTTTCTGATGACACCAATGTTGTTGGCTGAGTCAAAGGTGGTGATGAGACACCATATAGGAGGGAGATTGAAAATCTGGCTGAGTGGTGTCATAACAGTAACCACTCACTCAATGTCAACAAGACCAAGGAGGATGATATTAGGCTTTAAGAGGAGGAAACCGGAGGTCCATGAGCCAGTACTCGTCGGAGGATCAGAGATAGAGAGTGTAGTGTATTAATATTTCAGTAATATTGTAACTATATTGTTTCATTAAGCATTTTTTGTGTACATAATTCATTCTGAGTTATATATAAGAAGTATGTGACTGGTGTACATCATATTATACCACCACATCATATTTGTGCGCCTCACTGATGTAACTATGTACATGAATATCCCCGGGCTCCTGTGATTTTCTTTCAGTTAATTTCTGGAGATACAAAACATATCAGAGGTGACAGGCAAGTTTCAAAACAAACCTGAAATGACTACATACCAGTTGCTGTGTAGCATGTATTTCTTTGGAAGGGGAAAAAGACAATAGAATTCAAAAAAGAAGGCAGAAAATGGATGAAATTTACAGGTTCATAAACAGTGAGTACAGGGTAATAATAAATACTGTAAATAGAAATCAGAAATGGCTGGCTATATCAGAAAGAAAACATGGATACAACAGATAACTGGATGATGCACACTGAAAAAATTGAGCAGTATCATGAAGGGAATTAAATAGCCGATGAGAAATGAGTGCCAGTTTTGCTGAGTGCAATTGGTAGAAAAGCATACAGTTTACTTAGATGTTTAACTACTCTAATCAAACCAGCTGAAATGAGCTTGGCTGATATCGTGAATTTAATGCGGGAACATTTAGAACCAAAACCATTGTTGATTGCAGAACCCTTTAGATTTCATAAGTGGAATCAAAATGAAGGGGAGTCCATTTCAGCTTACATATCTTAAATGAAGAGACTGTCTGAGCATTGTCAGTTTAGTAATGGGCTTAATGATGCTCTAAACGATCATTTAGATTGTAGAATCTAGCAAGAAAGCATTCAAAAACAGCTCCTAACTGAAGCACAACTTGCATTTAAAAAAGAAGTTGAAATCACAGTACCAATGGAAACAGCAGCAAGAGATGCAATTGAGTTGCAGTCAGGAATGAAAGTGAGTGTAAACAAAATTGAAACATCTAAACTTGAATTTGCCTGAACGAACAAATTGTCTTACTGTTGTGACAGAGTCTGACATACACCAGACCAATGCAGGTTTAAAGACGAAACTTGCAAGAAAATGCAACTAAGAAGGACACATAGAAAGAGCATGAGGGCCAGATGAACATAAATGGTCTACAATGGGAAACAAAAAAGATAAAAAGTCAAGTTGCAGTTTCAAAAAGAGCACTAATCAGCATGCTGTTGATGAAAAATTTGTTAATGATGAGAGTGACACAGAACTGGGTAGCCTTGATAATTTACGAGGTGAAAACTAATAATAAACAAGTAACATGGCTTACACTAGAAATAAATATCAAATTAATTAAAATGGAATTGGACACTGGTTTGGTTGTTTCTGTCATTCTACAAAATGAATTTGAACGGCATTTCAAAGGTACTGAACTGAATCCTGCAGATATCCAATTAAGAACTTACACTGGAGAAAAGATAACTTCTGTTGGAATGACATTCATAACTGTGAAATACAACCACCAACAAGCCTTGTTGGGGCCATGATTGGCTGAGACAACTACAACTTGATCAGAGATCCAACCACTGCTACATGCTACCTCCTCTGCAATAAAGCCAACTGAAAATGAATTAAGAGAGTTACTGGATAATGTCATAGCAGTGTTCAAGGATGGCATTGGAAAACTCAAACATATCAAGGATAAAATAGGGTTAAATAAAAATGCTGCACCCAAGTTTTACAAAGGCCACCTGTTTCCTTATACTGTCCATGATAACGTGGCCAGTGAGCTAGATTGCATGGAGACTGAAGGAATTCTTTCCAAGGCTGGGTGGTGACACTGGGCAACAGCATTAGTCCCAATAGCCACAACATCTCAAGTCTGCATGGCCACTCAAACTGGTTAGAGTGTCTAGCAGAAAATTCCAGTTCTCCATTTTTACCAATGCCAGGATGAACTTGCCCTTGACAGGGGTTGCTTTGTGTGGGGATTGAGAGTTACTGTACCATCCACACTGACAGCTAAAGTGTTGGAGGAGCTACATGCTGGTTATGTAAGTGTGGTCAAAATCAAAGGCTTGCCTGATGGCCTGGGGTAGACCAACGGATTGAGCAGCTTGCCGTGACCTGTTTGGGATGCCAACACATCCAGAAGATGCAAAGAGTAGAGCCTTTCCAACCATGAAAATATCCCGCATTTTCCTGGCAGAAGATTCATGTAGTTTTTGCTGGGTCATTCACGGGCACAATTTTTCCTAGTAGTGGATGTAGTTAGAAAGTGGCCAGAAATGTTTCTAATAGCCTCCACTACAGCCTTGCAAACTGTTGATGAGTGGAGAAGCCTCTTCTCAAGGATTGGTGTTCCAGAACACTGTCAGTGACAATGGACTGCATTTTGTTGCTCAACTGTTTCAGTCATTCCTGAAAATGAATGGAATAAGACATATTACATTTGCACTATACCACCCAGCTACAAATGGCGTGGCGGTGTTAGTTCAGAGTCTAAAGAACGCACTATGAACAATGTGAGCAGAACACACTACACTGACATTGAATCAAAAAATCGCCAATATCCTCCTTGCATGTCACAATGCAGCCCACTCCACAACCAACATCTCACTAACTATGCTGTTCCTGTGTCGTCCCTAGAGCTCACACTTGATCTCCTCAAACCCAATCTCAGAAGGGGTAAGCAGAACAAACAGCTGAGACAAATTGAGGGCTCCTCAAACAAGGAGATTCAATGTTACAATGCTGGACAAGCAGTCCCAGTGAGGGATTACAGTGGTGATCAAAAGTAGGAATTTGGAAAGATTAAGGACAGAACTACATCACTCTCCTAAACAGTGGAGATTGTGTCTGAAGATGATATATCGATCAGTTCAGGAGAGCAGAGTCAATTGTGAGAGAAGAAAGGTATTCAGAGCTCTCAGAAACACTTCCTGCAGACCCGGAGTCAACTTCAGCAACCACCACGGAGGAGGCCCCAGAACCTGAGATTGTTTCATAGCCACAAGTCTCACCTGCCAAGCGAAGTGACCACCCTTTTCAGGAAGATATTAACCCACAAGAATAAGAAATCCTCTGCAGTGATTAAATCTTTAGGCCTGAATAGGGACAATTTAAAATTTACTATGCTGTAGATTTGCATATAGTAATTGTATTGTATAGTATTGTGTGTGTGTGTGTGTGTGTATACAGTATATAGATGACCAGAGAGCAATACATTACATTATTTGAGTTGAGGTGCATTCTATACTGAGTTGGAATTTATATAGCTAAGCAGGGAGAATGTATTTAATACTTCAGTAATATTTGCGTAATATTGATTAAGTATTCTTGTTTGTTTACACGTCGAAGCTGCACCCTCTCTAACATGCTGGTAGAGAGAGTTTTATTTGGGTTTTCTTTAGCGCTGGAAATGGTTACATCCCGACACGTGGGACAGAAGCAAGGTCGCATTGCGTATTTCACGGACCAGCAAATCCCGGCCGGCTTAGCTAACAGAGCGGTGGACACCCCTGCCGAAATCCGGAGGAAAACACACAGATGGGGATCACAAAGCCGAGGAAAGAGGACCGGGTCGAGACAACAGAGGCTTTTGGAGAAGAGGATTTCGGTGGTTAATACCATTCCGGCTGACCGGAAGTACTACACTGAGAGCGGTAAGCGTAAAGGAGTTTCGTGCTTACTGATCTGGCTAACAACGGATGGTGCAATCTAGAGTATATTACAATCGAGGAACATGTTTGCAGACTGGATACTGAACTTTTTACTGTTGGACTTCGGCCACATTCCACTGTGATACAACACTGGCGGCACGGTAGGTCGTTCCTGCCTGTGGCCATCGAACGTGCAGCTCCTCCCATGGAGCTCAGACACCCTGAGCCAATAGACTGGTCCTGGACTTATTTTCCATCTGGCATAGTTTGCATTTTGTTGTTTGATTGTTGGGTTTTTTGGATTGCTATATTTACGCTCTATTCTTGGTTGGTGCGGCTGTAATGAAACCAAATTTCCCTCGGGATTAATAAAGTATATCTATCTATCTAATTCATTACGCGTTATATATAAAAGTATGTGAATGACATATGTCATCATGCCACCACTTCATATGTGAGTACCTCACTAGAGAAAAACTAAGTACACAAATATCCCCGGGCTCCTGTGTTTTTCTTTTGATCAGTTTCTGGTGTTACAAAACATAACACCATCATCAAGGTCCCCATCATCTGGATCATGCTCTCTTCTTGCTGCTGCCATCAGGAAGAGGGTACTGGAGCCTCTAGACCCTCACCACCAGGTTCAGGAACAGTTATTACCCCTCACTCATGGGCTCTTGAACCAAAGGAAATAGCTTCACTCAACTTCACTCGCCCTACCACTGAACTGTTCCCACCACCCTTGGACTCACCGTCAAGGACTCTTCATCTCAAGTTCTCAATATTTATTGCTTATTTATTTATTATTACCATAGAACCACAGAACCATAGAAACTACAGCACAGAAACAGGCCCTTTGGCCCTTCTTGGCTGTGCCGAACCATTTTCTGCCTAGTCCCACTGACCTGCACACGGACCATATTCCTCCATACACCTCCCATCCATGTATCTGTCCAATTTATTCTTAAATGTTAAAAAAGAACCCGCATTTACCACCTCGTCTGGCAGCTCATTCCATACTCCCACCACTCTCTGTGTGAAGAAGCCCCCTCCAATGTTCCCTTTAAACTTTTCCCCCCTCACCCTTAACCCATGTCCTCTGGTTTTCTTCTCCCCTTGCCTCAGTGGAAAAAGCCTGCTTGCATTCACTCTATCTATACCCATCATAATTTTATATACCTCTATCAAATCTCCCCTCATTCTTCTACGCTCCAGGGAATAAAGTCCTAACCTATTCAACCTTTCTCTGTAACTGAGTTTCTCAAGTCCCGGCAACATCCTTGTAAACATTATTATTATTATTATTATTATTTGTATTTGCGCAGTTTGTTGGCTTTTTCACATTGCTTGTTTTTCTGTTCTGTTGTGTGCGGTATTTCATTGATTCTACGATGTTTCTTAGAGTTACTGAGTATGCTCTCAAGAAAACAAATCTCAGGGATGTATATAGTGACATATGTGTATTTTCATAATAAATTTACTTTGAACTTTAAGCTTTAGTGATCTGTGATCAGACTGAGAGGCATTTAATGGTACATCCAGTGTGTTTAGCTTGCATGCTAGATGGATTTTATTGTTCATCCAATGTGACATTTTCATTCTTTCGTCCTGATAACTTCTCTTGAGTTATCAAATAAATACGTAAAATTATTGAGCTTCGAGTAGGTTAATGATATGAAATCCTATCATTATTAAGGATAAAATTGAAGTTGGAACCTTTCACCTACACTCAGAGATTGTGAAGGAAGTGAAACACATAAAGTGGAAAGGGGGAGAAGAACAGTCGAGAAAGATTACTTCTGTATTCTAATTGTGTTTTCTTGTACAAGTAGTGTATAATTTATGTTTTTCTTGTGAATGATGCTATGTGCCTTGTGATACTGCTGTAATAAAAGTTTTTATGTTGCAACTGTGTATACATGATTGCTGGCTGGTGGCGTAGTGGCATCAGCACTGGACTTCGGAGCGAAGGCTCCCGAGTTGGAGTCTAGCCGGCTCCCTTGCACGCTTTCCATCCATGCTGGGTTGAGCATCAAGCTAGCAACTCGGCCTCGTAAAAATAAGAAAGCCCGCTAATAAAATGCCGTCATGATGGCGTTCCGATGACTCCACTTGGAGTTATGGGCTTTCTTCTTCTTCTTCTGTATACATGTATTTGTGCACAGGACAACAGACTTGATTTTGAAGAATTGAGTGTATCCAGTGGCTGCCCACCACAGCCTCATTCTGTTTCTGGTATTATTTTCTCATTAAAGGATGTACACTCAGCGGCCACTTTATTAGGTACACCTGCTCCTTAATGCAAATGTCTAATAAACCAATCATGTGGCAGCAACTCAATGCATAAAATCATGCAGATGTGGCTAAGAATTTCAGTTGTTCTTCAGACTAAACATCAGAATGAGGAAGAAATGTGATCTAAGAACTTTGGCAATGAGAAGATTGTTGGTGCCAAATGGGGTGGCTTGAGTATCTCAGAAACTACTGATCTCCTGGGATTTTCATGCATAATAGTCTCCAGAACTTGTAAAGTTATTCTAGAATTTACAAGAATAATTCTATGCCTGTCTGAAAAATAACAAAGCCTCTGTTTCTACTGCTTTTTAAAGGAGAAAATTCCAATGACCCATAACTTTGAAAGAAAAAAATACCTCACCTGTTTCCTAAATGGAAGAGCCCTTATTTTAAATGGTAACTGTAGTTGTAGATTCCCCCAGCAGAGGAATTAACTGTCAAAACCCCACAGGATCTTACATATTTAAATCAAGTCACCTCCCCTCCTCCCTTCTAATTTCTAGAAGATGCAAGCCTTGTCTGTCTAACCTTTTCTTAGAATGCAGCTCATCCAGTGCAGGTTGTCAGTGAATCAGGAAGAGTGTTTGACAGGAAGCAGATATATAGCTGGAAATACCAGCAGGTCAAAAGTTTGACCTAGTTCTGCTACCTTCCAGATTTTAGTCTAAACATGTCAATGGGAACCCCATTGGAAAGGCATTGGATTATACACATTAAATGCTATAGGGATGCACTTGATCGTAGTTTGTTGAATCTGTAGTGGCACAGATATGGAAATGGTTGCTTTGCGTTGAGTGTTTATTTTTCCGTTGTCAAAATGTTCTTAAAAGGAATTCTTCTGCCACCATTGCAGAATTATGTTTGTTAATGAGCATGTGGCCTTTTAGATTGTGTGAATTGAGAAGCCAGGATTAATTGTAAACAGTGGGAATTGGACAAAGCACAGGAAGATGCCTGGTTTATGTTGGCGATGGGGGAGTAGAAAAAGGGGATTACTAACTAGCTTTATATACTAATTAGCTTGAGCAAGTCCCTTGCATCTCTTGGAGTAATGTCCAATGTTATTTCATTGCTTAGTTTCATAGAAGTGGAAAAATCACTGCGTCCAGGATTAAATTCAAAGAACTGCAATCAAATCCTGAGAGCATTTAACATGTTTAATTTAACAACCTGCTTTTACCAAAGGCTTTTAGCCAGATCTACTTTGGCAAAAGTCTGGAAGTTTCCACGCTTGCACCAGGCTTTTGACCTGCTGACATTGCTAGCTATTTAAACCAACTTCCTCAGGGTAGAATGCCCTTCCTCTTAATATAGTGTTTTGATACCTGGTAAATACCTTCCCCTGCCTTCTGTCATTCAACTGCCCTGATCCATATTGCAAGTTCACAAATAGCACTATTGTATTGCAAGGTGAGAGAAAATATGCTCGTGTTACCCTGCCTAAGGCAGTAGAAATCAATACTGCAGTTCCAAGGATTTCTCACCTTCATCAGTTTGGATTACAAGAACAATATGATATGTTGCAGCCAGAAAAACATAAAATGAGTAAGTGCTTTCTTAGTCAGGTTGCACATCAGTGTTTCTCTGACACAGACTGCATTCCCCCAGTTACAGCACCTAATTTAATACTTGGCTGCAGTCTGCCAAGTCCTGCCTTACACTTGTGTTCGTTTTCGAGGTGAATCCCAAGATGGTTTGACGCACACTGCTCTAGATATGCCTTTCATTTTCCCAGATGTGGTGTGTTGAATTATTAGCAGCCCATGCATTCAACCAATATAAACTTAGCAATGATCTGGTTTGAATGAGAGCAGATAGTAACATTCCATACAGAATTCTGTACAACTAACAGATATAGAAATATTATAAATTTAGATATTTATCTTTTATCATGTTAAACACTATATTGTCACTAGTGAGAGTACTTACTAACTTGGACTATTAGCTCCCAGTGAACCATAGGTTATTAACGACCTCCTGTCTCCATTGTCCTCTGAAGTTTATGGTATGGTTGGAGTTCATCAACACTTCTGCAATCCATTGCATTCACTGTACAGGGGATTGGTCTGTACAGCTTCACCAGAGCCCTGTTGGCTGGCCTTACCCATTTCCACCTCTCATGACGGGGACGTAGGGTTGGACGTTGAGTGGCACTAGTGAGAATAATGAAGGATAATAATAGATAGATCATATTCCCTGTCTTTTAGCTGTCTAGAAAATTGTTCTCACAAAACTGAAACAAAATGTTGATGCTGTGCAGTTGAAAACAAGCTTCAGTCAGTGAAGAGTGAATAGCACTGACTTTTGGCTTTCCTGGTATTGGGCAACACTTTGTTGTCCTGATTTTGCAGAAAGTGATTGTCAGTGCTACAAATATGGTCCAGGATATACAGTACTGTACAAAAGTCTTAGGCCCATACAGTAAGATCTTTAACCTCACTAGTCAAACAAAAGACAGTTGTTTGTTTACCTGCAGAACAGCCAGTTTTTCTGCTCCTGAAGCTCATCATTATTATCATATGCTGTGTCATATACTGTGGGCGATCATGGTGTATAACCATAATTGTTCTTGGCAGATTCTACAGAAGTAGTTTGCGATTGCCTTCTACCGGGCAGTATTTTTACAAGATGAGTGACTCCACCCATTGTCAATACTCTTCATAGATTGTCTGCCTGATGTTCTGAACCTATTCTTTTTAATAGACCAACATCCTAACTGCCTCTCTTACTCCACACATTGCTCACACTTAAGACCAAGGCTTTCAGCTTAATGATTTCCTGATCTCAATGTTTTCAGATGGAGATATAACCAAACAGATGAAATTTCCAATGTGGTTTATGAGAGGCAAGTAAATCTTCAGCAACAGAATCTGAGGACCTGCGACAGATCAAACAATTGCTGTCAAAGGCCTTTCCAAACCTGTTCTTTAATGCAGCTGATGACCAAAGACAAAAACAAACATCTGAGTTTGATTTAAATAATTAAAACACAGTGGTGGGTGGGTGGGGTGTGGTGGTGATGGGACTAGGAAATTGAGTAAAGTGAGGAATGGGATGGGATCAGTGAAATGTATTTAGTGATCAGAATCAGGATCCTGGAAGATAGACAGCACCCAGATTTTGGCAAATGGTTTGGTGACAGATGAAAACCTTCTGACTTTGACAAAGTTTTGAAACCACATTTCCTTAGCATTTAGCGGCTGTTTCAGCAGAGAAAGTAAAGAAAACCAAATTCAGTGGACATGAAAGTTGTCTACCGGCACAAAGTACTGAGGATTCATAGGTGCCCAAAGAAGCAGAGGAAGTCCCCAGTTTGAGAAGGTACCCCATCCGTTGCCTGGTCAGACTTGTGCAGATGCAAGATCCTTGCCATCAACCTGATAGAAGAACTGTTGTGGTCACTATTGGTACATGAGATCTCACTTACTGAAATTCATTAAGCATTCACTATGCTTTTTTCTGGAGAGGTCTGGAGATTGGATGCATGGAAGTGGATTCATAATCAGAATGATCTCACCGGAAATACTTTCCAAACTTCCTGCTGGCTTGAATAAGGAACTCATCGAATCCTCCTGATTTCTGTATGGCATATTATAATGTGGACATGTTAGCTAGCACAGGGGAATAAGGGGAGAACTTCCACTCTGACTTGGACTTCATTCTCTAATAGACTTTTACAAGTGGTGGACTCATCCAGATGAAAGATGGTGATTGGAAAGGAATGATGGGAGGAAGTAGCCACAAAAAAATCTATCTCTTCCCAGACACAAGGAATTCTGCAGATGCTGGAAAGTCAAGCAACACACATCAAAGTTGCTGGTGAACGCAGCAGGCCAGACAGCATCTCTAGGAAGAGGTACAGTCGACGTTTCAGGCTGAGACCCTTCGTCAGGGCTAACTGAAGGAAGAGCTAGTAAGAGATTTGAAAGTGGGAGGGGGAGGGGGAGATCCAAAATGATAGGAGAAGACAGGAGGGGGAGGGATGGAGCCAAGAGCTGGATGGGTGATTGGCAAAAGGGATATGAGAGGATCATGGGACAGGAGGCCCAGAGAGAAGGAGAAGGGGGAGGGGGGAAAAACCCAGAGGATGGGCAAGGGGTATAGTCAGAGGGACAGAGTGGGAATGGGATGTGGAATTAAAATGTGTGGCCACTGGGAGATCCTGCCTTCTCTGGCAGACAGAGCGTAGGTGTTCAGCACAACGATCTCCCAGTCTGCATCGGGTCTCGCCAATATATAGAAGGCCACATGGGCCTCCTGTCCCATGATCCTCTCATATCCCTTTTGCCAATCACCTGTCCAGCTCTTGGCTCCATCCCTCCCCCTCCTGTCTTCTCCTATCATTTTGGATCTCCCCCTCCCCCTCCCACTTTCAAATCTCTTACTAGCTCTTCCTTCAGTTAGTCCTGACGAAGGGTCTCGGCCCGAAACGTCGACTGTACCTCTTCCTAGAGATGCTGCCCGGCCTGCTGCGTTCACCAGCAACTCTGATGTGTGTTGCTAACTCTTCCCAGAGTTCAGTTCCACAAATACTGGTCTTTTAGAGAAAATAAAATGTGGGCAGCTTATAAATCAGTCAGCCAGTCACCAGTCACCAGTCACCAGTCAGGCTAATCATGGTAGTTACCAGTCAGTCTGATCATGATAGTTACCAGTAAGGCTGGTTAAAATGATCCTCCTTCTACATGGCAAAAGTGGAACATAGCACCACCTATGGGCCTGGCTGTGCCTATGACCTTTGAGTTTTCAGTGTGTTTTCAAATGGAATATTGCATTTACCTCAGCCATTTTAAACATGTATGTAGTTTTCAGCTATAAGTCAGACATTTACTTAAAATCTCCACTTTTGTACTTCACTGCTGACAGACATCAACTATGGAATCACCTTTGTTGGATCTGCCAATGTTAGTTGATACCTGCTCTTTACGAAAATGATGATATTTCTTGTTTGCAGTAGCATGATTTTGTATAACATGAATAACACTGGTGAAGGTGGCTAGAATAAGCCCTGTCTACAGATGGTTTCACCTGTGCAGTCAAATCCAGTGAAACCCAGATGGAGGGCTGTGACCTGAAGTGTCGACAGTTCATTTCCCTCCATAAATGCTGCTTGACCCATTGAATCCCTCCTAAATCTTATACGTTGCTCCTATAAAACCTGCTGCAATTTACCAGCAATTTCCCTTCCTTATTTTCCCCTACAAGTATTGTTTCTTAAGAATGCTGTGGAGGCTGAAAGTTTTCTGCTTTTTTGTTTGTAATTAATATTCTCCCTTGTTCCACATCTGTGCTCTGGTATTTTATTGAAGTAGCGATTAGTGATGTGTGAGGCTGAGGTCATCAAGTTACCTGACTGGAGATCGGTATTTACCTTGCCTAACGTTCATCAGCATACTTAGCTGAGGAGCAGAAATCTCAGGCACATGCCTTTCTGATAGTTAGTTCTGATAGTCCAGAACTTTCCTCAGCCATGCATTTTAGGTGAGAGGGAAAATGACGACTTTCAGAACAAGACCCCTCAATGTTCTTAGCTTATGTTGTAGACAAATTGGGATTGGTTAATTGACTACCTTGGAAATGTTCTGTTGATTAGAGAAACCTTGCATAGCACTATTCCAGTACTTTAAGATTTCACTGTTTGGGGCAAAACTTTCCATAGGCTAGAGAAATTTCAATTAGAAGGCAAGATAGCTTAGATAATGTGTTTGTCTGTCATCCCAGCCCCAGGACACCTCTGCAGGTGTTCCTCAGGGAAGTTTCTTGTTCCCGATAATCCTCAGCTGCTTCATCTATGACCTTTATTCTATCATAATGTCAGAATTGGATATGTTTGCTGGTAATGCCCATGATAGGAAGGGGGCTTAGGAGAGGATGCAGAAGAGGTTTACCTGGATGCTGCCTGGAGTAGAGGGCAAGTGCTATAAGGAGAGGTTGGACAAACTAAGATTGTTTTCTCTGGAGTGTTGGAGGCTGAGTGGAGACCTCTGCTTACAAGATTATGAGAGGCGTTGATAGAGTAGACAGCCAGTCTCTTTTTCCCAGGGTCAAAATATCTAAACTAGAGGACATTTTTTAAGGAAAGAGAGAGTTACTTGAATGGAGGTCTGCAGGGCAAGTTTTTTTTCACACAGGGAATGGCAGGTGGCGGGACTGGTGGTGGAAGCAGTCATAATGATGGTGTTATAGAGGGTTTTAGGAAGGCCAGGAATGGAAGGATATGGATCATGTACAGATAGAAAAAATTTAGTGTAATTTGGCACCATATTTGGTACAGACGTCAAAGTCTGAAGGAACTGCTCTTCTACGTTATAAGTTCTGTGTTAACTTGGATCAAATTACAGATCATTTGTCTCAGTTGGAAATTGGCAAGTATGATGTTGTAGGAGTAACAGAGACATGGCTGCAAGAGGACCAGGGCTGGGAAATGAATATTCAAGAGTATATGTCCTATCGAAAGGACAGACAGGTGGGCAGAGGGGGTGGGGTGGCTCTGTTGATGAGGAATGAAATTCAGTCCCTTGCGCAGGGTGACAGAGAATCAGGAGATGTAGAGACAGTATGGATAGAACTGAGGAATTGTAAGGGTAAAAAGACCCTGATGGGAGTTATCTACAGGCCCCCAAACAGCCTGGATATAGGGTGCAAGTTGAATCAGGAGTTAAAATTGGCATGTCGCAAAGGTAATGCTATGGTTGTTATGGGGGATTTCAGCATGCAGGTAGACTGGGAAAATCAGGTTGGTACTGCACCCCAAGAAAGGGAGTTTGTGGAGTGCCTCCGAAATGGATTCTTAGAGCAGCTTGTACTGGAGCCTACCAGGGAGAAGGCAATTCTGGATCTAGTGTTGTGTAATGAAGCGGATTTGATAAGGGAACTCGAGCTGAAGGAGTTATTAGGAGATAGTGACCATAATATGATAAGTTTTAATCTACAATTTGAGAGGCAGAAAGGAAAATCGGAAGTGTCAGTATTACAGTTGAACAAAGGGGACTATGGAGCCATGAGGGAGGAGCTGCCAAATTTGACTGGAAAGACACCCTAGCAGGGATGACAGTGGAACAACAATGGCAGGTATTTCTGGGAATAATACAGAAGGTGCAGGATCAGTTCATTCCAAAGAGGAAGAAAGATCCTAAGGGGAGTAAGGGGCAACTGTGGATGACAAGGGAAGTCAAGGACAGTATAAAAATAAAAGAAAGGAAGTATAATATAGCAAGGATGAGTGGGAAGCCAGAGGATTGGGAAACTTTTAAAGAGCAACAGAAGATAACTAAAAAGGCAATATGGGGAGAAAAGATGAGGTACGAAGGTAAGCTAGCCGAAGGTAAGCTTTTCCAATGTTCTATAGATTCAGGATCAGTTCCTGTGGATTGGAGGGTAGCTAATGTTATCCCACTTTTTAAGAAAGGAGGGAGAGAGAAAACAGGGAATTATAGACCAGTTAGCCTGACATCAGTGGTGGGGAAGATGCTGGAGTCAATTATAAAAGATGAAATAGCTGCACATTTGGATTGCAGTAACTGGATTGGTCCGAGTCAGCATGGATTTACGAAGGGGAAATCATGCTTGACTAATCTTCTGGAATTTTTTGAGAATGTAACTATGAAAATGGACAAGGGAGAATTGGAACACATGGTATTGGGGGTAGAGTACTGACATGGATAGAAAATTGGTTGGCAGACAGGAAACAAAGAGTAGGGATTAACAGGGTCCTTTCAGAATGGCAGGCAGTGACTAGTGGGGTACCGCAAGGGTTGGTGCTGGGACCGCAGCTATTTACAATATACATTAATGCTGAAGGGATTGAAAGTAACATTAGCAAATTTGCAGATGACACAAAGCTGGGTGGCAGTGTGAAATGCGAGGAGGATGTTATGAGAATGCAGGGTGACTTGGACAGGTTGGGTGAGTGGGCAGGTGTATGGCAGATGCAGTTTAATGTGGATAAATGTGAAGTTATCCACTTTGGTAGCAAGAACAGGAAGGCAGATTACTATCTGAATGGTGTCAAGTTAGGAAAAGGGGAAGTACAATGAGATCTAGGTGTCCTTGTTCATCAGTCACTGAAAGTAAGCATGCAGGTACAGCAGACAGTGAAGAAAGCTAATGGCATGTTTGCCTTCATAACAAGGGGAGTTGAGTATGGGAGCTTCTGCAGCTGTACAGGGCCCTGGTGAGACCACACCTGGGAGTATTGTGTGCAGCTTTGGTCTCCAAAATTGAGGAAGGACATTCTTGCTATTGAGGGAGTGCAGCGTAGGTTCTTGAGGTTAATTCCCGGGATGGCAGGACTGCCATATGTTGAAAGATTGGAGTGACTGGGCTTGTATACACTGGAATTTAGAAGGATGAGAGGGGATCTGATTGAAACAAATAAGATTATTAAGGGACTGGACACGCTAGAGGCAGGAAACATGTTCCCGATGTTGGGGGAGTCCAGAACCAGAGACCACAGTTTAAGAATAAGGGGTAGGCCATTTAGAACAGAGTTGAGGAAAAACTTTTTCACCCAGAGAGTTGTGGATCTGCGAAATGCTCTGTCTCAGAAGGCAGTTGAGGCCAATTCTCTGGATGCTTTCAAGAAAGAGTTAGACAGAGCTCTTAAAGATAGTGGAGTCAAGGAATATGGGGAGAAGGCAGGAACGGGGTACTGATTGTGGGTGATCAGCCATGATCACAGTGAATGGTGATGCTGGCTCGAAGGGCCGAATGGCCTACTCCTGCACCTATTGTCTATTGTCTATTATAATTTCTGAGAAATTAGGTGTGTTTTTGAGGTGGCCACGCATGAGGCAAATGTATAAATTACTGCACACTAATATACTTTATTTTTCCTTTTGATTTAGGAATCGGGAAGAATGTCATCTGTGACAGAGCTGCAACTCCTCTGGATGCTTTTCAGATGATGTCAGCTGCACATTATTACCCCAAACTAATGAGTATCATGGGTAACGTTCTCCGTTTCCTTCCTGCTTTTGTTAAAATGAAGCAAATGATTCAAGAGGGTTATGTGGGGGACTTGTTGATCTGTGAAGTCCAGGTTCATAGTGGAAGCCTTCTGGGTAAGAAGTACAACTGGAGCTGTGATGACCTAATGGGTGGTGGAGGACTACACTCAGTAGGAAGCTACATTATTGATCTTTTGACTTTTCTAACCAGCCAAAAGGCTGTCAAAGTCCACGGCTTCCTAAAAACCTTTGTGAAGCAGACAAAACACATCCGAGGGATTCGCCAGATCACCAGCGATGACTTCTGTACATTTCAGATGGTGTTAGAAGCTGGCGTGTGCTGTACTGTAACACTGAATTTCAACGTTCCTGGAGATTTCAAGCAGGACATCATTGTGGTGGGATCCACTGGGAGATTGATAGTAAGCGGTAGTGATTTGTACGGACAGAAAAACAGTGCCACTCAAAAGGAATTGATTCTGGAAGACTCGACTCCTTTAAGCAATGAATTGCTCCCAGAAAAAGCTTTCCGGGATTGCCCAATCCCATTCCTCAGGGGAACCATCATGATGGTTCAAGCCATTCGACAGGCATTCCAAGACCAAGAAGATCGTCGGACCTGGGACGGGAGACCACTAACTATGGCAGCAACATTTGAGGATTGTTTGTATGCATTGTCTGTGGTGGACACCATTAAAAAATCCAATGAAACTGGTGAATGGCAGAACATTGTGATCATGACAGAAGAACCCGAGATTAGCCCTGCATATCTGATCAGCGAGGCAATGCGTCGCAGTAGAATGTCCCTATTATACTAACTTTCAATTGCTTTTCATAGCAAGTAGTTGAGGCTAAGGGTGTTCAGGGAATCACTGGGTGAGCACGTTGATGCGATACTAATAGAATTTCCTGGTTTAAGTAACGTTGGCACATCTATAAAATGTATTTGCAATATGCCAAGTAAATTTAAAATGGTGTGTGTGGCAAGTATTATTGAAACAAACAAGTGCTGGTAACTATTGACGATCATCCCGACTTGGGTTATTGTAAACTTTTTAAAAGGAAATTGTTTTCTATTACATTTTGATATGTTGACTTCTGTTAGAGTTCATTATGTTAGGGAAAGGGGTGCATTTTATACTTTAGCGTCCCAGAGCTTTGCAGAATTGCAGCAAGTGTCTTTGCACACAGAGTCTAATAATCCATGCCTGCTGTGATCCAGAAGCGTAGAACATCTTTGCAGAAATTCTTTACATACATTATGCTTGAACGAAGTTCTGTAGTAGAAGCACTGTACAGAAAATTACCCTGGCATTAGAAATTATATATTTTTTTACATTCTGCAACCAGAAGGCAGAGTTTACTATGCAATGTGTGTGTAATATCAGTTGTTTTCACAATGGAGTGACATAAAGGAATTATTTGTAATGTGAAGCATATAGATTTCTTGGTGCCTGATTGTTGAATACACCACTGGAGCATGCTTGGCTGCAGGATGCTTAGCTGCCCTTTTAACAAGTGCATTTCAAGAGGGCACCTAATGAAAATGATAACGTTTTAATTAAAAGCTGTTTTAAAGTAGTCATTTAAATAACCAATAGTGATATTGAAATTTGTCTGCTGTCGTAAGCATTACGCACGCAATGTGGTATGGTAATTACATTGGATTCTGCTTCTGAATTGTTATTACACCCCAACTTTGTTTGAAAATAACAAAAGATGGTTTTCCACCTCAGTATGTTTTACAGTCTTGTGTAATAGTGTACTGGTTTGATACCTAAGGGAACACAAATTGAAATTTGGCATTCATTTTAAACCAGAATTTGAAATTAAGATGAAATGAATAGAAAGGTGACCGTGAAGCTATTGTAGTGTTGAAGGAACATGACATTGTCATGTTTTAAAGCTAATATGACCACTGACCCAAACCCTCCAAACTATTCTGATCCTGATGGCCTGCAAAAACTATTTGTAACCCAATCCTAAAATTTCCTGGTTCCCCAATCCAACTTGTGAGGTCCTGATCCACCCCTCCTTGTTGCGTTACCCCATTGTGACTGGGATATGTTTCCTTGCACATTAGTGGAGCCCATGAAGAAAGCTATCAAATTTTTGTCTTGTTGCACATCACCAAATGATTTCAAGCCTTTCCAGGTGCCATTTATTTTCTAGGCTGCTAAATGCACTGTTGGTAGAAAATGTGGTTAATATGTTACCCCAGGCCACACTAATGTGATTACCTGTGATCTGACATATTAAGCATGCCACTCGGACAGTCAGAGGTGAGGAAAGCTCATTACCTATGAATGGAATTGGGAATGGAGAGTCAATCAATACCAGCCTTGCCTACAATGGTGGTGCTAGTGTGTCATTTATTTGCTGCATAACTTACTTTCTTCAATACAAATATCAATTGATGCTTGTATATCTAAACAAAAACTTTAAGTAGGCAAAGTTCACTCATGCAAGAGTTGTGCTAAAGCCTGGACAATGGATGAACGCTTCATTCTTTGCATCCAGGCTCAAAATTTATCTATCTACAATTTCTTTTGAAAGCCATCACATCCTAGAATAACATTTTCAAGATTTAAATGCTTAAGAATTTTATAAAGAACCTGTGAGCTTGAAGAGCAAAGGGGTAGTTACAGCATATGTTTCGTCTGTTAATCATCCCACAGTCAGTCCGATTATCTGGTCATTATTTGTCATCACAAATTGGCTACCATGACCACACTGAGTAACTTCAGAATTGGCTGAAAATTTTTTGAGACACCCTGGGGTTGTGACAGGAACTATGTAAGGTCAAGTATTTCAGTAACATGAAGTTCTGGTAAGCTGGGCTATTTAAACATTTTTTATTATATACTACAGATAATGCTAATAAAACAGTGATTCTTTTCATGATAGAAGGCACTTTTCTCCTTTTTATTGCCTCTTTAGAGAAAGAAAAATTATATTTTCAAGAATTTAAAGGCAAGGGTGTTTGAAACAGGCAGGTGGAACCTGATTTGTATTTGAAACATGGTGTTATTGGTACAGTACACTGGAAAACATTGCCTTCTTTGCCTTCCTCAAACATGCCACTGTGATCGTCTAATGTAGCAGTATATGCTAAGATCCAAACCAAAGTCACACAGCTCTCTGTCTCCCCTATCCATTCATATTCTGGCATTGAGAAGGTGCAATCACAAGGGAGTACACGGATAGGCACAAAAATGTGTTGAGCAGTCTGGCACTGAATATTCCTTTACAAATCCAATTGCGGGAATGAGAGTTCTGCAAAAAGTTTTGTTTAACTTTTGGCAACAAAGCTAATTATAAATTACCTATGTGGGTCATGAAGACAGAAGCATAAAAATGCTTTGATTTTTTTCCCCTGAAAATACTTACTTCGAAATAAATTGGGTATTCAGATTAATTCCTGAATATTCTGCATTGAATTTGCTAGTGAGAAATCTTGCCAAATTCTAATAATTTTGTCCTGAATTAATAGCTATTTTTGCTCATTGGAGAAAATATTAGTTAGGAATATTACTGTAAAATACCTTTATTGATTAAAAAATTATTCAAAAATTATCTACTTTGGTCAACTTAAAGGTACATGCTGTGAAGTGCCAAAGGGAGCCATAAGGTAGTTGAGCTCTTTAGCTTTGTTGACTGGCTTTGGAGGTGTCATCTAATTTGTTTCTAGTAGTAAATTTATAATCAGTAAGAATAAGAAAGCAGGGTCCATTTCTATGCTGGAACGTTCTAATGATGACTGGAGGGCATTGGGGTATGTTTAAGTAAGCTTCGAACAGTTTCTATTGCAATATTACCATATTTTTACATCAAAATGAATGTGTAAGATAATGCAGCTTTATACAATAAACTAATAAAGGTGATGACCTATACCCTATACCAAAATAAAGACTCCAAGCAGTGCAGACGGACAGAACTACTCCCAAACCCTAATTATATTGCTTATCGATTAAAGTAGTATAAAAGTCAAAGATTTAAATATGGATTTGGTGATCACAAATTGAGGCTGACTCACATGCTATTCAAACAGCAATTTTCTAACTTGCGTCTGTACAATTTACAATTAAATCTATAACAAATTAAGAGCAAATTAATGAAATGTGGACTCCAGTTAAATATAATGCTTGAATTCCATAAAACAGTTCTTGGCTGTGAATGAATGTACTCACTCAAAGAACTCGCTACATTTGTATTTGAAATTCAATGTTATTAATGATCAGATGAAAATTAATATTCATGACTAAATGCATTGATAATGTTTTTTGAAATGTTGCATTTATGAACAGAGGAGACGTTTGTGAAATCCCTATGTTATTTATGGTCATGTGTTTTTAGCATGAATATCTGTATATATGCAGGAAAGATATTTATCAAGGTTAAAAAAATTAAGTAGAAGAGACTGTACAAAATTTATATTTTCTATATAATAGATGACAGACCAAAACATTCTTAGTATGTTAAATACTATTATTTAAAATATGCATAAAACAATGAGATTTTAAGATCCATTGTACTGTGAAAAGAGTTAAAAACACTATTGTTAGTTAAGATTAGTCTATGCATGTCTCTGTTGGACATAGCTTGTACTTTTTTGTTATGCTACCTAATTGTGCTTTCTGTCTGGGATTTCTGATATGTGCAGCTTGTAATATGCAAATGATTCTGTTACTGTTTTTGCAGAGTGTCCTGGTGAGTTTTCTAATGACTCATGCCCTCATTTACATACATCCAAAGGAATATTGCTCACTGAATGGATAATCAGAAATGGTATCATGTCTTTGAAGAGAATGCAATCAACTTTATTATAAATCTTTGTATGCTTAGGACACTAGAGCTTAGAAATTGGATCCATTACCACATGTTTTTCAGGTGCAAAGTGATTTTACCAAGGATAGATGGTACTAGTAATCATTCTTGGGTGAATGCACTCTCAATGTAAAATATCTGTATTTTCCTGGCGCATTTAAATATGCCATAAGCAACACATGGCATTTTCTCTCTTATTGACAATTCCTGCTGTACACACTTAGAACATCTAGAAAATACATTCAGCTACTTTATTACATTTGAGTATTTTTTAAAGGGATACTCTGTGGGCATTAGGTAGACTGAACTCATTGAAGACTATCTCTCAAAGGCCACAGGATGTGCTTAAACTAACAGCAAATGCTTCCCCAGTTTGTAACTGCTGAGATATTCCACAGTTGCCTCACTGGTGACATTGCTGACTCTATTTGATCTTTTCTGCTGAAGCACGGCAAAGTCTAGCAATGCCAGCGGCTGTCACACAAATATCACTTATCTCTGCACAATTACTTATATTATTTCTCCCAAAATCAGAAATGTTTCCACACAAATAGTACCTTCAAGACTTTGTATCCCAAAAATGGTGTAAATATTGTAAATCAGAACATCTTCAGTAAAAGTACTGAAAATTACTACTGTCTTTCCAAGTTAATGAAGTTTAGGATGTCTGATAATCTCATTGTCTCCCATTGGCTACAGGAAAGCTCCCCTATCCCTTGGAGTTACATGGAAACTTGGGCTGAAATCAGACTGTCACCCATGGCTGGTGGTGAGGCATAGGTGAGAGTGCAAGCTGAGAGACAGTAGTGGGCAGTAACTCGGACCCTGCATGAGGGGAGTGCTCAGGTGACTGCAATATTATTCCAATTTAAAGACCCAGAACTATGGCAACTAACAGACCCTGTTGTTCCAAGTTTTTTCCCTTGGAGTCAGCTCTTTGCCCGACTGGAGCAGGACTTGGCTCACAGTTGTGAAAGAGGTGAGAGGACGAGGCAACAGAGCTGTGATCTGTAAAAGAGAGAAAAGTTCCTGGGTGTTATTTTTCTGTGGGAGAGTGATGTACGTATGCATGGGATTTCCCTGCTCTATACAGCAGAGCACTCTGATCACATATCTCTCTTCACAGAAAAACTCAGTGCTGTCATGTAGCATCTCTTCACTCCTGGGGAGAAATGAGCTGCTCATGGTTGGCATTGTACCCACTGAGAGCAGTAAGCCCCCTTTGAATAGCAGGATGAAAGTAAACGAGGATGTTCAGCTGATTCCTGATGGTTTATTGCTGTTCCCTTACAGGTTTGAAGCAGGTCCTGTGTAGCTGAGTGGTGAAGCTACATTGCAGCAGTCAATAGAACAATTAGATATGGTTGACATGCCAATGCAGTAGATGTAATTTAACTGTGTGTGCATTCAATAGAGTCTCTAAATGAGAGTGTACTATTCCTGTACTAGTGTACTAGGACTTGTCTACACAAGACCACCACTGCCACCTCCTGCCATGTCTTTCTGATTTTTCTAATTTTTTTTGGAACCTGTGGCAGGGCTGGCACTTACTGCCAAGATTTCCAGCACCTGCAGATTTTCTCTGATTTTTGCTCATTGCCAATCCATGATTTCCCCTTGACAAGGTGGTGATGACAACTGACCAGCTTGATTGGCCATTGCACTCAAGAGAGGATCATATGATGTGGATGTAGAGCCACGCACGACCTAGACTGGTAAAGATGGTAGGTTTCCTTAGGTCATTGTCACTGAGTCCAGCAGCTATCCTTGTTCCAATTTTTAGTTGTTAACTAAATTTAAATTCCACAGCACCCTTGTTGGATTTGAACTCAGGCTTCTGTAATAACAGTCTGATGGCATTGCTACTGTTTGACCTGAATACTGTGGTTGGGCCCCTGAATGGTGTCCTGGCACCCCCTCCTGACAGAGGATCTCCTTTCTGGGCTTGGTTATAAGAATGATCTTGCTCAGTACAATGTGGAGCTCTGTCCTCCTCTTCTGCAATTAGTCTCCACCAGGGGAGCTGGTGTCTAGCTGCCATGGGAAATGCCCTGATCCCCTTGCTAATTGGTGCAGAGCAGATTGTTATCACCTGTTGACTATCGGGCCTCCATTTTAGCACATGATCCTGAGGGAAACTTTTATAGCGCAGCTTCTAAATTCTTCTAAGGAATTTAACAATATTTCCTGGGGTATCTAATAGGAAAGTAGCACTATATCCACCACATGTTTAAAATCCAATTTCTAAGCATTGTTGTCCTGTGGATTATAAATTCAGATTACTTTGTGTCTGAGTTGTAATTATAGATTGATTCTAGTAAAATTAGTACAATGTCATCAAAAGCCTATTATCAATTTTTAGGCTTCTATTATACTAAGGTAGCAATGGGCAAACTTGTGATTCAATCTAGTTGTGTACTCTCTGAACTGTATTAAATATTCCTTTATTGTAATGACAGCATGAAGCATTGCTCTGTATATATTGCATTATTGTTGATAAAGTTAAAACAAAATGTTTCCCTCTGATAAAAATAAAAAGAATTAAAAGAATTTCTATTTTAAGCAAATGGACTTGGTGCTTGTAAAATGCCTGGCTACAGCATTTTCAGTAGTGGAGCTTTTCTCTTGCAGTCCCTCTTAAACTTGTCACTACAGAGATGTTTGTGGTTACAGTTCAATACATTGGGCATCTGGATGCAAATTCCACCAGCACTTTACATGAGGAAAACCAACCTATTGTTGGTGATTGGATGATTGATTACTATTAGCGTTTATACTGATTTTACTGGTGTTTGGTGCTTTATAAAGTTCTTTAAAGTTGCTGACATCTGCAGTATGTGGTGTAATGTATCTGCTGTAGGGGACATATAAATTCTAGTAATTACGTTTAAGTATATCAATATTTCAACCAGCAATTTTTAGTACTATCAGCTCCTTATGTAACAATAATTTGTCTATTTTTTGAAATAAGTAACAAACTGTTTTAATGGGAAATGTGGAGGGAAGAAGTATGATTAACAAAAATGATCAGAAAGTTGGTTAAAAGAAAACTTACTATAGAGATGGAAAGTGAGAAACAAACAGGAAGGGCAATGGGAGCTTTAGGAAGACACTTTAAAAGTCTAGAGTAAAGACAATTGTTTCAGAGAAAGGTGCATTAATAATACAGTTCTGATGTACTGTTTTGCTGAAATCAATGTTATTGCAGAAAATGGAGGTGGTTAAGTGCTTGAGCACCTGAAACCATAAGACCATGAGACATAGGAGCAAGATTAGGCCATTCAGCCCATTGAGTCTCCTCTGCCATTCCATCATGGCTGATTTATTATCCTTCTCAATCCCATTCTCCTGGCTTCTCCCCATAATCTTTGAAGCCCTGTCACGTTAGCTATATCTAATCAAGAACCTAGTAACCTCTGCCTTAAGTATACCCAATGACTTGGCCTGCACGGCTGTCTGTGGCAATTAATTCCACAGATTTAACAACATCTGGCTAAACAATTTTTCCTAATCTCTGTTCTAAATGATCATCCCTGAGGCTGTGCTTTCTGGTTCTAGACTCCCCCTCTATAGGAAACATCCTTACCCCATCCACTCTATCTAAGCCTTTCTGTATTTGATAGGTTTCATTGGGATCCTCCTTCATTCTTCAAAACTTCATCGAGTACAGGCCCAGAGCCATCAAACACTCCTCATACATTAACAAGAGAAAATCTGCAGATGCTAGAAATGCAAGCAATACACACAAAATGCTGAAGGAACTCGGCAGGACAGGCAGCATCTATAGAAAAGAGTCAGGTCCTAATGAAGGGTCTCAGTCCGAAACGTTGACTGTTTACTCCTCATACATTAACCCTTTCATTCCTGGGATAATTCTTGTGAGCCTCCTCTGGACCCTCTCCAATGTCAGCCCATCTTTTCTTACATGAAGGATACAAAACTGTCATCTCTAAGTGTGATCTGACCAATGCCTTATAAAACTGCAGTACTACATCCTGCATTTGCTAACATTGTAATTGCCTTCCTCACCACAAACTCAACCTGCAAGTTAACCTTTAGGGAATCTTACATAAGGACTCCCAATTCCCTTGGCATCTCTGATTTTTGAATTTTTCTCACCATTTAGGAACTAGTCCATGACTCTATTCCTTGTACTAAAGTGCATGAACATACACTTCACTGCATTATATTCCATCTGCCACTTCTTTGATCATATCTGTCTAGGTCCTTCTACAGACATCCTGCTTCCTCAACACTATCCGACACTGCATCTATCTTAATATCATCTGCAAACTTCACCACAAACTCATCAGTTCCTTTATCCATTTCATTGACATATGATGTGAAAAGCAATGGTCTCAACACTGACTCCTACAACACGCCACTACTCACCGCCAACTATCCAGAACAGACCCCTATTATTCTCACTCTTTTCCTCCTGCCAGTCAGCCAATCTTCTGTCTATGTTAGTACCTTTCCTGTAATACCATGGAGCTTTATCTTTCTAATTATCTGGAAACAGGAAGGGCCATGTGACTTACAATATCTACCTTCAGGCTTTTTAGCTTCCCAAGAATCTTCTCCTTAGCAATTGCAATGGCACTCATTCTGCCCCCAACACTCTTGCATTTCTTCCATTCTCCTAATGTCTTCCACAGTGAAGATTGACGGAAAATACTTATTAAGTTTCTTCACCATTTCTTTGTTCCCACTGTTATCTCTGCACATCATTTTCCAGTGATAAGCACTCTCGTCATTTTCCAGTGATAAGCACTCTCGTCTATCTTTTACTCTTTATCTGAAAGAAATCTTTTTGTATCTTCTTTTATGTTATTGGCTAGCTTACCTTAATATTTCATCTTTCTCTCTTAATCGCTTTTTCAGTTGCCTTCTGTTGGTTCCCAATCGTCTACCTTCCCATTATTTTTTGCTATATTATATGGCTTCTCTTTTGCTTTTATGCTACCTTTGACTTCTTTTGTCTGCTACAGTTGCTCCATCCTCCCTTTAAATACTTCTTCATTATTGGATGTATCTTTTCTGCACCTCTTGAATTTCCTCCAGAGACAGCAGCCATTGCTGTTCTGCCATCATCCCTGCTTGTGTCTCCTTCCATTCAACTTTGGCTAGCTCCTCTCTCATGCCTCTTTAATTCCCTTTACTCCACTGTAATACTGATACATCCACTTTTAGCAAGTGGAATTAGCCAAGGTTACCCAACATAGATTGGGAGACCACTTCGCCAAGCATCTGCGCGCCACCTGCCAGAACAAGCAGGATCTCCCAGTGGCCACCCATTTTAATTCCACATCCCATTCCCATTCGGATATGTCCATCAATGGCCTCCTCCATTGTCATGATGAGGCCACACTTAGGTTGGAGGATCAACACCTTGTATTCCATTTGGGTAGCCTCCAACCTGATGACATGAACATCGATTTCTCAAACTTTCAGTAATACCCCCCCCCAACACCCCCTTCTCCATTTCCCATCCCCTTTGCCCTCTCACCTCATCTTGCCTGCCCATCACCTCCCTCTGGTGCTCTTTCCTTTTTCTTTCTTCGATGGCCTTCTGTCTCTTTCACCAATCAACTTCCCAGCTCTTTACTTCATCCCTCCCCCTCCAGGTTTCACCAATCATCTGGTGGTTCACTATCCCCTCCCCCACCTTTTAAATCTACTCCTCAGCATTTTTTACCCAGTCCTGCTGAAGGGTTTCAGCCCAAAACGGCAACTGTACTTTTTGCCAAGTATACTTAACTGTTGTTTCTGTAACAGTGTTGTTTTACCAGTCAGGCTTGTTAGCCCTTAGCTGAACTCCCGAACCTGGAGGATCGGTGGACCACTCTAAGTCTGGCCTTAACCCTTTGACCTGCTTGGATAGGTGATCCAAACAAGAGCCAAAGCATAAAGCCTTGACTCCAGCCAACATGACCCTGAGGTCATTGTGGCACGCAAGCCTCCAAACAAGGCTGTGGTCCTCTTGGAGGTTTCCAGTGATGGTCAGGACAATATCTGTTTTGAAATGACATCAAAAGATATTAGAAAATGTGGGGAGAATAATGCAGGTACATTAGACACCATAATTTCAATTATCTTTAGAAGAACATGGGGAAGGAGGCAAATGTGTGAACTAACCATCACTGGTCTCTTCTCCCAGACCAACATCTGCAGCATTTAGCATGTTGAATTCAGCTATGCTCACTAAGTCATGCCATTCACATTCCCAACACCAGACTCCCAGAACAGATACTCTGAGCTCCACCTTAAATGACAAAGGATTATCAGATGGAAAGAGGAAGCTAACCAAAGATGTTCAGAATCAGAATCAGGTTAAATATCACCAACATATGTCATGAAATTTGTTGACTTTGCAACAGCAGTACAATGCAATACATGACAATAGAGAGAAAAAGAAAACTGAATTACAGTAAATATGTATGTATTAAATAGTTAAATTAAAGAAGTAATACAAAAATAGGAAATAAATTAGTGAGGTAGTGTTCATGGATTCAATGTCCATTCAGAAATCAGATGGCAGTGAGGAAGAAGCTGTTCCTGACTCATTGAGTGTGTGTCTTCAGGCTTCTGCACCTCCTTCCTGATGGTAGCACTGAGAAGAGGTTTTGTCAAAACCTCCTTGAAATTATGTAATGTTCCCACTGATGCCCAGGAATTCCATTACTGTGTAAAATGGAAGAGTAATGCAAATGGCGTTGAAAATTTCAGAATCATACTTGAAGCTTAGCATAATTGAAGGCAGCAGATCGGATCTCAAATTACCCACCTACCCACAATAATCCAAAAGATTCTGAAACAGAAAATACTGGAAAAACTCAGAAAATAAATCAGCATCCGTGGAAAAAAGGATTTTTTAAATTTGGAAAATAGATTGTATTTACGCAATGTAGATAGAGGAAATATGATACAATCAGTACATGCCTTTCTTGACATTGCCATCAGATAAACCCATTCACAGGGTCATCATAACTGTAGGTTCTATTTACAAAATGCCGAAGTCATTCATGTGCCCTAATTTATCAATGCACCCATCTTGTGCTTGTGAGGCTGTTATGTTGAATTCAGCTCCCAGTATCTCAAAACATGACTTTCCCACAAAGCCTTTGGGTTGGCTGCACCAGGCTTCAGCACATACTCCTGCAGCCTCGAATGTATCAGTCAGCAGCATTCACTTATGGACATCTCATTGTGCTGGGAGACTAACCAATTTTGGACAGACCAAAGTACGTCTTTCACCGAGTTGGTGGTTTTCCAACAGCACTTGATAAAGAGAGATGGCAGTATGTTTCCAGTGGGACAGAAGATGGGGGAGGGATGTAGAAAACAAAAGGAATGATTGTGATCAGATATTTACAAGGCTGAATGAACTCATAATGATAAGATGCTTGGACCTGCCTGGCAGCCTAGAATTATGCATGTAATATGTGGAGAAACTTCTTTAGCCAGAGGGTAGTGAATTTGTGGAATTTGTTACCACAGGCAGCTGTGGACGCCAGGTCTTTGAGTGTCTTTAAGATAGAGATTGATAGGTTCTTGATTGGACACGGCATCAAAGGTTATGGGTAGAAGGCTAGGGTGTAGGGCTGAACAGGGGGAAAAGGATCAGCCATGATTGAATGGTGGAGCAGACTTGATGGGCCAAATGGCTTAATTCTGCTCCGATGTCATATGTAGACTATAAGACCATAAGACACAGGAGCAGAATTAGCCCATTTAAGCCCATGGAATCTGCGATGCCACTTCATCATGGCTGAATCATTTCTCTCTCAACTCCATTCTCCTGCCTTCTGCCTGAAACTTTTCATGCCCTAACTAGTCATGAACCAATCAACTTCAGCCTTAAATACACCCAATGAACTGGTCTCCATAGCCACCTGTGGTAATGAATAACACAGATTCACTACTCTTTGGCTAAAGAAATTCCTCCTCATCTCCCTTCTAAATGGAGTTCCCTCTATTTTGACATTGTGCCTTCTTGTCCTAGACTTCCCAATCCTTGGAAACAGCCTTTCCACATCCACTCTGTCTCTCGATAGGTTTCAATGATATTCCCCCTCATTCTTCTAAATTCCAGTGAGTACAGACCTAGAGCCTTCAATCTCACCTCATAGGATAAGCCTTTCATTCCTGAAATCATTCTCGTAAACCCTCTCCAACGTCAACTCATCCTTTTCAAATAAGGGGCCCAAAACTGCTCACAATGCTCCAAGTGAGGCCTCACCAGTGTGCATTCCATCCTTGCTTTTATATTCCAGTTCTCTCAAAATAAATGCTAACATTGCATTTGCCTTCTTCACCACCAACTCAACCTGCAAATTAACCCTTAAGGAATCCCGTGCAAGGACTCCAAAGTCCCATCACACCTTGGATTTTTGAATTTTCTCCCCATAGGCTTTTATTCGTTCTAACAAAGTGCATGACCATACACTTCCCAGTATTGTATTCCATTTGCCACTTTTTTACTCATTCTCTTAATGTGTCCAAGTTTTTCTGCAGTGTCCCTGCTTTTTCAGCACTACCTGCCCCTCCACCTATCTTCATATGACAGTATCTGCAAACTTGGACACAGAACCATCAATTCCTTCAGCAAAATCAATGACATACAATGTAAAAAGAAGCAGTCCGAACACCAACCCCTTGCAGAACACCACCAGCAGCCAATCAGAAAGGCTGCCTTTATTCCCAGGCTTTGCCTCCTGCTTATTAGTCACGCTAGTATCTTTCCTGAAAATCCAAGTTTACAACATCCACTGATTCTCCTTTGTCTGTCCTGCTTGTTATTTTTTCAAAGAATTCTAATAGATCTGTCAGGCAAGATTTTCCCTTCAGGAAACCATACTGACTTTGGCCTGTTTAATCCGTGTCTCCAAATATCCCGAAATCATATCCTTAACAATTGAGTCCAACATCTTCCCAACTACCGAGGTCAGGTTAACTGGCCCATAATTTCATTTCTTCTGTCTCCCTCTCTTTTTGAAAAGTGGAGTGACATATGCAATTTTTTAGTCCTCCAGAACCTAGTGATTCTTGAAAGATCACTACTAATACCTCCACAATCTCTTCAGTTACCTCTTTCAGAATCCTGTGCAGTCCATCTGGTACCATTTTCTAGTGGTCCAATATTGACTCTTGCCTCTCTTTTACTCTTTATATACCCTATCCGAACAAACTTCTGGTATCCTCTTTGATATTGTTGGCTACCTTACCTTCAAATTTAATCTTTCCACCTCCATGGCTTTCTTAGTTGCCTTCTGTTGATTTTTAAGTTTCCCAATCCTATTACTTCCCAGTAATATTTGCTCTACATGTGCCCTCTCTTTTGCTTTTACATGTTCCCTTGTCAGCTACGGTTGTGTCATCCTGCCTTTAAAACACTTCTTCTTTGGGATGTATCTATCCTGCTCCCTTAAATGGTTACGAATTGGAATGGTTGCAAAGTGCTCCCAGAAACTTTAGCCATAGCTGCTCTGCTGTCATCCCTGGTATTGTCCCATTCCAATCAATTTTGGCCATCTCTTCTCTCATGCATATGTACTTCCCTTTACTCCACTGTGATAATGATACATCTGATTTTAGCTTCTCTAAGTTGCAGGGTGAATGGTATCATATGATCACTGCCTCCCAAGTGTTCCTTTATAGAAACACAGAAACATAGAAAACCTACAGCACAATACAGGCCCTTTGGCCCACAATGCTGTGCTGAACATCTACTTACTTTAGAAATTACCTTGGGTTACCCATAGCCCTCTATTTTTCTAAGCTCCATGTACCTATCCAGGAGTTTCTTAAAAGACCTTATCATATCCGCCTCCACCACCAGCAGCCCATTCCACATACTCATAACTCTCTGCGTAAAAAAACTTACCCCTGACATCTCCTCTGTACCTACTTCCAAGCACCTTAAAACTGTGTTAGCCATTTCAGCTCTGGGAAAAAGCCTCTGACTATCCACATGATCAATGCCTCTCATCATCTTATACATCTCTATCAGGTCACTTCTCATCCTCCATTGCTCCAAGGAGAAAAGACCAAGTTCACTCAACCTATTCTCATAAGGCATGCTCCCCAATCCAGGCAACATCCTTGTAAATCTCCTCTGTACCCTTTCTATAGTTTCCACATCCTTCCTGTAGTGAGGTGACCAGAACTGAGCACAGTACTCCAAATGGGATCTGAGCAGGGTCCTATATAGCTGTAACATTACCTCTCGGTTGTTGACCTCAATCTCACAGTTGATGAAGGCCAATACACCATATGCCTTCTTAACCACAGAGTCAACCTACACAGCAGCTTTGAGTGTCCTATGGACTCAGACCCCAAGATCCCTCTGATCCTCCACACTGCCATTAATACTATATTCTGCCATCATATTTGACCTACCAAAATGAACCACCTCACAATTACTGTATCTGGGTCGAACTCCATATGCCACTTCTCATCCCAGTTTTGCATCCTATCAATGTCCCGCTGTAACCTCTGACAGCCCTCCACACTATCCACAACACCCCCAACCTTTGTGTCATCAGTAAATTTACTAACCCTTCCCTCCGCTTCCTCAAGCTTCATAATCAAATCTAGTTCATTACGCAGTAGCCAATCCAGAATAGCTGATCCGCTGGTGGGCTGAACCACAAACTGCTCTAAAAAGCCTTCCTGTAGGATATGGGAAAACAGAAAATGGAAAATTTTGGGAAATCTAAGTGGGTCAGACATCACCTGTGGAAAAAGAAACAGATGATGTTTCAGATGAGGATCCTTCATCAGACCTGAGAATGAGAAGCAAATTAATCTAGATAACAGTGAAATGTGCGTGAAACCATGGAAATTTCTCTGAAAGAGTCTAGAAGTGGTGTGTACTATGGTGGTTTGATTTGTTGCTGATGTGTTCTGGTTAGACAGAGACATGTTCAACAGGCCAGACTATACACAGAGGAAATGAAAGACAACAGGTGGAGATGGTTCTAATATAGGTAGGAAGAAAGAGCATGCTTTCTAATTGATATTAAATCTTAAAATGTTAAACCAGATCCTGTCCTATTCAGGGTAGAAAGAGTGAGAGTACAGGTGCGGGAAATAGATGAGATGCGATCAAGGGCTCTGTTCACTTTGGTTGAGCAGAAGCCATGGTCAAGAAAGAAGCAAAGGACACCTGTTCTACTTTAAACTCACATAAATCTTCTGGATTATATCTAAAAAAAAGATTAGATCATACAGCTCACCTCTGGGGAATTAGAGCTGGCCTAATTTTATATTTAGGTCTTGCTTTTGAAATGATGTGCTCTAAATTCAGTGAGTTTTGTTCTACATCTTCAGTTTTGGAGTCCAGCCACTACTCAATAAAATGATTACCTGTAACAAAATAGTATGATTTTGTCTGATACATTGTTCTGGTGGTGGTGGTTTTCTCTCAGGGTTCGAGGAAGACTAAATATTGTGCAGTCATCTGTGGATACGCATGTGGCTTCGAAAGCCGAAGGCCGAAGCACACATGTGGTTGCAGGTTGGACATGGAATGATGGTTGTTAGAACAGGCACATACACAGCTTTGTGGCATCATCTCGTGCTGCTGCAAGGCGCTGATTTCGGTCATCCGCAAAGTCACATGCAGCTTTTCTGGTCAGGTTGTGCCACGCAGCCCTGTCGGCTGTGGACTCCTCAAATTGTCAAGGCTGGAGGTCTGCCCATTTGATGTACGATTTCAGATTGTCTCTGAATCTTTTTTTGGGGCGGCCCTGATAGCGAATGCCATGCTCAAGCTCACTGTAGAGCAGCTGCCTGAGGTTTCTTGTTTCATCCAAGTGGATTACATGGCCAGTCCAGTGTGGCTGGGCCTGGAGGATCCTTGCCTCAATGCTTGTGCTGTTGGCTCTGTCAAGGACTTCCTGGCTGGTGATTCGGTCCTGTCATCGAATCCTCATGATTGACCGCAGAGAGCGCATGTGAAACTGCTCCAGCTGTTTGATGTGCCTGCAGTACAGGGTCCAGGTTTCACAGCTGTACAGGAGAGAGGTGAGAACCACAGCCTTGTACACCTTGAGCTTGGCTGAAAGCTGAATGTCCTTGTGCTCCAGAACTTTGACACGGAGTTTCCCGAGTGCCTGACTGGCTTTCTGGATCCTTGCTATGATCTCTTTGTCAAGGGATCCATCACTAGAGATGGTGCTTCCTAGATACTTGTAGCTCTCCATATTCTTCAGGACAGTGCCGTCGATGGTGATGCATGGCTGAGGAGGGTGACTGTTTGGTGCAGGTTGTAGAACTTCTGTCTTACCAAGGCTGATTGTCAGGCTGAACAGCTTTGGGGCTGCGAAGAACTTGTCCACAATCGTCTGCAGGTGGTTCTCCTGGTGGGCCATGAGGGCACAGTCATCATCAAACAGGGCTTCATTGATGAGCCTCCTCAACGTTTTGGTCTTTGCCAATAATAATGTACTTGTTCAATATATTATCAAAACGGAAGCTTCGTGTAGGCATCCTTCTTTGATTAGATTATAATAAACATCCAATGGTCTCAGTTGTCGTCTAACATTGATGGTACACTCCCATGTGCACCTATTTCTATATCATTGTCACATTGTTTTTCTTTCAGTATAATAAGGAGACACAAGAGACTGCAGACACTGGAACATAGAATAACAAACAATCTGCTGGAGGAAGATTTAAGGTAAGAGGGGAGAAATTTAATAGGAACCTGAGTGGCAACTTTTTCACTTGCAGGGTGGTGTGTAAATGGAGCAAGCTGCCATAGGAGGTGGCTGAGACAGGTACATAGGCTCTTGGATAGGAAAGCCTCAAAGGGATATGCCCAATACAGGCAAATGGGACTAGCTTTTATCCACATTTTGGCCAGGATGCACTGGTTAGACCAAAGGGTCTGTTTCCGTGCTGTGTGACTCCAATACTCTATGATCCATGAATGTTAGACAAGCCTTCTTCTTTGAAACAACAGCTCCCTAGGGGAGGGAAGGAACAAGTACAAGGTCGTAGGTAATTGGTGAAATGGGGAGAGGGGGAGGGGTGAAGTAAAGATCTGGGAAGTTGATACGTGAAAGAGATAAAGGGCTGGGCTTCTTCCCTTCTGGTTTTACCTATCATCTACCACCTTGTACATCTTCCTTCTCTCCACCAACCTTCTTGCTCTGACTTCTCATCTTTTTTTACCAATCCTGATGAAGGGTCTTGGCCCAATATGTTATTTCCATAGATGCTGCCTGACCTGCTGAGTTCCTCCAGCATTTTGTGTATGATGCTTGGATTTATAACATCTGCAGATTTTCTCATGTTTATGGCTACAGGAATGACAGTCTTGATAAATCAAAGGATTTCCTGTCAGCAGCAATTCAATGTAAAGGGACCCTCATTGCTTATAGGAGACTTGTTAATAATTCAGCTCAGCTGTCACCTCAGTACTATTGGGATAGAAAACAAGGGCAAAAAATGAGGACAAACATGTAGGCAGACATTTATGAGACATGCGGTTTAGTTTCTGGGAATTCTAGGCCTTGAAACCAAAGATCATCCAAAAAGTATCAGAAGAACATTGGACTGATAGATTACAAATTCACTTACAAACAGCTTGAACCATGTGCTGATGATGATGACTGGTTCTTCACTTGCGAAGATCAGGAGGAAATATCTCCACCATTGTAGTATTTTTCTTCCCACCTGTGCTATAGGTTTATAGTGAGGATTGGTGCGCATGGACCAATTCCACTCTTTAGGCCAGGGGATGTTCCACAATGGCACATCGAGCTGTGGTGACCACAAGGTTGTAGGTTGAGTATCAGAGTTTTCCTTTGCCTAGACAGACTGCCTGGCAAGGCTAACGAGTCCCATCTACCTAGGTTTGGTATTGGAGCTGTCCTTCTCCTAGGCTGGCTGCCAACCAAGGCTGATGAGCCAAGCCTGCCCACCCAGTTATACTGCTGGACACTCGGTAAGAACAGGGACACCACGTGAAGGTGTTTCTATGGACACAGCAATAAGAGAAGCTATATGTGAGTGACTTTCTGCATGGCAAGTCAAACAGTGGTCCTGCTTGAATCCAGATAAATACTGACAATCTTCAGAACCAACTGGCCAGTTCTGTAAACAGAAGAGAGAAGGATAGATCAACTAAATCATAGCACAATTCAAATAATTTCCTGAACCAAGTGTAATTTGGATAATGTAGACTCACTTAAAATTCAAATCTCTATCAGAAATAGCCAATGTAACCAGCCCTAGGGATAAGCCAATATATGCAGTGCCCTTGGAAGATTAAAAATAAGACACAAGCCTAATGTAAAACACATATAAGATAAATTAGTATTATAGCGAAGCAAAGGGAATTACAGAGGCATGAGAGAGGAGCTGGCCAACGTTGATTGGAGGGGGACACTAGCAAAAAATGATGGTAATGGAGTTTCTAGGAGTAATTTGGAAGATACAGGATCAGTTCACCCAAAGAAAAAGACTCGTACTTGTTCTAAAGAGTGGATGGCATAACCGTGGCTGACAAGAGAAGTCAAAGACATCATAAAAGCAAGAGAGGGCTTGAAATATAACAAAACTTAGTCAGAAGCTCGAGGACTGGGAAGCTTTTAAAAGCCAACAGAAGGAAACTGAAAGACAATAAGGAGAGAAAAGAAGAAATATGAATATAAGCTAACCAGTAATCTAAAAGAGGATGACAGAAGTTTTTCAGATATATAAAGAGTAAAAAATGAGGCAAGAGTGGACATTGGATCACTGGAAAATGGTGCTGGAGAGGTAGTAATGGATGGCAATGAAATGGTGGATGAACTGAACAAGTATTTTGCATTAATCTTCACTGTGGAATGCACCAGTAGTGTGCCAGAAATTCAAGAGTGTCGGGGCAGAAGTGAGTGTAGTTGCTACTATCAATAAGAAGAAAGTGCTTGGGAAGCTGAAAGGTCTGAAGGAAGATATGTCACCTGAACCAAATCCTCTACACTCCAGGGTTCTGAAAGAGGTAGCCAAAGAGATTGTGGAGGCTTTAGAAGTGATCTTACAAAAGTCACTAATTCTGGAATGATTCAGGTGGACTGAAAAATCACAAATGTTGCTCAATCCTATAAGAAAGGAGGGAGAGAAAAGACAGGATTTAGCTTGACTTCAGTGGTTTGCAAGATGTTTGAGTCCATTATTAAGGATAAAGTTTCAGGGTACTCAGAAGCCTATGATAAAACAGGCTGAAGTCAGCATGTTTTTCTTAAGGGTAAATCTTGCCTGACAAATATATTGGAATTCTTTGAGGAAATAACAGGCAGGATAGCCAAAGGAGAAACAGTTAATATTGTTTACCTGGAGCCCATGGTATTACAGGAAAGATACTAACATGGACAGAAGATTTGATGACTGGCAAAAGGCAAGGAGTGGAAACAAAGGAGGCCTTTTCTGACGAAGGGTCTCGGCCTGAAACGTCGACTGCACCTCTTCCTAGAGATGCCGCCTGGCCTGCTGCGTTCACCAGCAACTTTTATGTGTGTTGCTTGAATTTCCAGCATCTGCAGAATTCCTGTTGTTTGAGGCCTTTTCTGGTTGACTGCCAGTGACTAGTAGTGTTCTGCAGGGTCCACTATTGAGTCCACTACTTTTCACATTATATGTTAATGATCTGGAAGACAGAATTGATGGTTTTGTGGCCAGGTGGAGGGGTAAGTAGTGTTGAGGAAGGAGGGAGCCTGCAGAAGAATTTGGACAGGTGAGGAGAATGGGCAAAATAGTGACAGATGGAATACAATGCATTAAGGGAGAGGTAAATAAAAGTACAGACTATTTTCTAAACATGGAGCAAATTTAGAAATTGGAGATGCAAAAAGACTTGCGAATCCTACTGCAGGATTCTTGGTTAAAGGCTAACTTGCAGTTTGAATTGCTAGTAAGGAAGACAAATACAAAATTCGTATTCATTTTGAGAGGACTAGAATATAAAAGGAAGGATGTAGTGCGGAGGCTTTATAAGGCATTGGTCAGACCACATGTAGAGTATTGTGAGCACTTTTGGGTGCCGTATCTAGGTAAGATGTGCTGGCATTGGAGAGGGTCCAGAGGAAGATCACAAGAATGATTCTGAGAATGAAAGGGTTAACATATGATGAACAGTTAATGGCTTTGGGCCTGTACTCACTGGAGTTTATGAAAATGTGGGGATCGAATTGAAACCTACTAAATATTGAAAGGCCTAGATAGATTGGGCTTGCAGACAATGTTTCCAAAAGTACGAGAATTGAGGACTGGAGGGCACAGCCTCGGAATAGAAGGTTGTCCCTTTAGAAGAGAGATGAGAAGGAATTTCTTTAGCCAGAATATGTGGAACTTAGTGCCACAAACTGCTGTGGAGGCCAAGTCATTGGGTATACAGTATTTAAAGTGGAAGCTTATAGGATCTTGATTAGCAAGAAATAAAGAACCTACTAACTTTGTTTAAGGTTGGCAAAGGTTACAGGGAGAAAGCAGGAGAATGGAGTTGAGAGGAAAAATAAATAAGCCATAATCAAATGGCAGAGCAGACGTGATAGGTGGAATGACCTAATTCTGCTCCTATGTATATATTATGGTCTTATGGTCTCATATAGAAGCGTGAAGGCAAATATTTCTCACTCATCAAATTGAGTATTATCGACCACCGTGTCTCAAACTAGTACATCTAATTACTAAGCATGACTGCTCTTTCAAGAACATCTGCCCTAGAAGAGGGATATTTAATCTAAATTCTGAGACTGGGGTGAATAAAGACAAGTGGTTTGGACCTAGGGAATGAAGAGATGGGCTAGTTTAAACTTGCAGTTACTCGTGAGGCTAGCGATGAGAAATACAAAACAAGAGGAACACCTACATACTAATCACGATTTGCCTCCCACTCTTCTCAGCTCAAAAACCAGAATGGCCAGAATTTGGAGAACCTCCTCTTTCCTGCATGGTCATCTTCACAATAATGAAGTCGGAAGCCTGATATCCAGAAGGCATTGGGCTTCACTATTTGTAAGGGCAACATTGAAATTACTAAATTTCATGACAGAGGGAAGGATAACGTTGCTTGCTATGGGCCTTACATCAGCACAGGCATGCAGGTTTCACACGAGTCCTAAAGAAGGGTCTCAGCCCAAAATGTTGACTGTTTATTTATTTCCATAAATGCTGCCTGACCTGCTGAGTTCCTACAGAATTTTGTGTGTGTTGCTTTGGGTTTCCAGCATCTGCATCAAAAATAGTTTTGTGATTTGGACTCCATCCTGAGGATGTGTGAGAGATTACTCTACCTTTAAAACAATGAATCTTACAGGTCTTTACTTGCAATGGTACACAAATTTGTCCACATCCTTGATTCTTCAAAGTGCTTAGAAGTGAAGCTGACTTGTGTGGTGAATAAAGGGTTGTAATAACATGATAGGGAGCCTGACAGAGAGGCTGGTGAGTCTGTTGTTACCTACCCAAACAAGGCAATGCAATCTCCATCCTGTGGTGAGTTGTACTTAAAGCAAATCGCATACTGATATTAATCTTCTTGCAGGTGTTATGCTCCAGAATCAAGTTTATCATCACTATCTTATATGAAGTTGTTCTTTGGTGGCAACAGTACTGTTCAAAGACATAAAATTACTATAAATTACAAAATAAATAAATGGTACAAAAAGTCTTTATCATCATTACCACCTGCTGACCTGCTTCTCCCCTTCCTCCTCCTTTTAATTCTTCAGCAGATAAGTTCAGAAATATTTTAAAAACTGAGAGCTTTGACAGCTGGGAAAGAGAGGGGTAGGGCTTTTTACCATCAGTCAAAGCTTTCGGGCATATTTTGGGGGAAGGGCTCCCCCAGAATGCCACTTGGGGCCCTGCTGCTGTTTGGGGCTTATATAAGAGTTGACAACGCCACAAACTAGCAAAGTTGCTTGCTGTGGGCCTTGCTTCAGCACAGGCATGCAGGTTTCACATGGGAAGGAAATAACTTTGCAAAAATAGCTCTTTTTAACCTGGAGACCATCCTGTGGTAAGTACCTCCTGTAGCTCAGTGAACATTATTGTGGCTTTAAAGCAATGAAACTTGGGTAACTAGGCCATAACTACAAGGTGTAATAGCTCTGATAGTCTCGCCTATGGTCGATCAACACCATTCATTTTAAGTATTGTTTCTAACTACGTGGAATTCATGACTGAATCATATCCTTTATGTACTGTTCCAAGTGAAATAGCTCATACCTTCCAAAATCTGCATCCTTTATGCTCAAAGATGGCAATGCTCAGTACTGAGTTCAAAAGGCAAGACTGCAATGCTCATAAACATTCACAGCCTGAAATGTTAAGTAGGTGATTTTTCTCAGCCTCTTCCTGGGACCCTGGAGCTAAATCCTGAAGCACTCTCTCAATGGGAGCTTTCCATTCCAAAATACCCATTTATTCCTCCTGTCAGCCTTCTGCCAGTTAACCTGTGCTCAATCCACAGCAATACGTCATCTTAATATCATGTGAACAAACTTTGTTTAATAAACTTCTCTTGTGTAGCACCTTAATAATTCTAATCATACAGTGACTGCTATACCCTATTATCACATTTGACCTTATTCAGCCAATTCTAGGGTTATACATGTTTAACAAAGATCTTCTGAAAGTTCAAAGACACCATATCATCTGAAGAAGGGATTGCACCCTGTTCTGGTTGCCCCACTATAGGATGTTGATGCTTTGGTGAGGGTGCAGAAGACGCTTACCAGGATGCTGCCTGGTTTAGAGGGCATGTGCTATCATGAGAGGCTGGATAAACTTTGATTGTTTTCTCTGGAGCCTCGGAGGCTGAGGGGAGATCTGATAGAGGTTTATAAGATTATGAGAGGCATAGGTAGAGTAGACGGGGAATATCTGTTTCCCATACTAGGAATGCCTAACACTAGAAAGCATGCATGAAGGTGAGAGGGGGGTAGGTTCAAAAGGGATATGAGACTTAAGTTTTTTACTCAGAGAGTCATGGATGCCTGGAATGCACTGCCTGAAATGGTGGTAGAGGCAAATACGTTAGAGGTTTTCAAGAGACATTTGGATAGGCACATGGATGTAAGGAAGACTGAGAGATATGGAGATGGTGTAGGTAAGAGGGATTAATGTTTGGGTGTTTTTGATTTGCTTTTTTAGCTGGTTAGACACAACATTGTCTTTTCTGCTTGATATTGCCTCAAAAAATTCCAACAGATTTGTTAAACATAATTTTCATTTCATAATCTATGTTATCTTGCTCAATCCTATTACAAAATTATCCTTGAAGGGATGTGACATTGATTGATTGATTGAAAGGCCTGATTTTGTTTGATTTAAACTGACCAGGGGCATGGGTACAATGGTTAAGAAAGTGCTCATTATTGATGTTAACTTTAAAATTGGATAATACAAGACTAATGTAATGATACTTGTGTAAAAATCACTAAGATTCAGATTATTAAACTATCCCATATTATGTATCTGTGTGGCATTGTTGCTCATGTTCAAATGAACCGTGGAACATAGGAACTTGAACTTTGAGTGTTTGTTGCCGCTATAGGTAGTGACTGAGCTCAACCAACAGTTTGCAGTTACAGGGATTTGATAGATCGACTCGAAGGGTGGAATAATATTCCAGTATCATTCATTGGAAATTACTCCCCTAACAAGTGGTTTGTTGGTAGTTGAGAAAGCAAATTCAGATGGAGTCAGGGAGAATCCTGAAGTAAATCCAGAGGGTTAGAAGCACCAAGTATATGAAAAAGGCAAATGCAGTTGAGGATTGGCTGCAGTAGAGGAAGAATTCAAGAGTGTGGAAGACTGGGGAGGAGAGGGGACGTTGTATCTTCACATTGCTCATAAGCATAGAATAGGAAGATACAGGAAGAGTTAGAGAGATGGAAATGGAAATTAGCTGGGATGCAAAATAGCAAGGAGAGTAAACATCCCCCTCCACCCCACCCCACACGCTCTCTCTGAGTTTCAAAAATGGTTCATGAAGCTTATTAATCTTCAAATTACACAAAATAGATAGGGTGAGAATGGACTGTTGATTTTAAGTCTATCTGGGAGGAGTATTGAATTAATCCCATGTTCTGTTAAAATAGAGATAGAGGGAGAGAGAGAGAGAGAGAGAGAGATGATGGGGAGGGAGAGAGAGGGGGGACAGAGAGATAGAGAGTGAGTGGGAGGGAGAGGGGGAGGGAGAGAGGGAGGGACAGAGTTGAGGAGAGAGGGTGAGAGAGGGGAGAGGAGTGGAGGGGGAGGTAGAGAGGGAAAGAGAAAGAGAAAAGTTGCTGGGTGCTTGTTAATAGTTAAGTAGTGGTGTCCCTGAGAAACCGTGTGAATATTTAAGTTGTCTGCTCATAGGGGGTAGTTATGTTTAGAGCTGAAAGCTATTAACATCTTGTATAATGCTGTGTTAATTCTGCCTTCACCTGCATCTCTTTCATTTCGCACACATCTGCCCTCACCCCGTCCTCCTGCTGCCACAGCAAGGATAGGGTTCCTGTTGTCCTCACCTACCTCCCCGCCTTCTCTGCGTCCAGCACATAATTCTCAGTAACTTCGGCCAAATCTATTGGGATCTCACCACCAAGCACATCTTTCCCTCCTTCCCAACTTCTCACTTTCCACAGGGATCACTCCCTCTGCGACTCGCTTGTACACTCATTACTCCCCACTGATCTCCCTCCAGTGCAAATAGTACAAGTGCCACATTTGTCCCTACACCTCCTCTCTCACTACCATTCAGGCCCCAAACTGCCCTTGCATGTGAGGTACACTTCACCTGCGAATCTGTTGGGGTCATTTACTGTACCTGATGCTCCTGGTGTGGCCCCCTGTTTATTGGTGAGACCTGACATAGACTGGGAGACCGCTTCGCCAAGCACCTGCCAGAAAAAGCAGGATCTCCTGGTAGCCAACCATTTCAATTCTACTTCCCACTCCCATTCTGATATGCCAGTCCATGCCCTCCTCTAGTGCTGCGATGACCCCTTATATTTCATCTGGGTAGCTTCAAAGCTGATGGCATGAATATTGATTTCTCCAAACTCCAGTAATTTTAAACCCCTACCCCCTTCACTATTCCCCATTTGTGTTTCCCACTCTTACCTTATCTCCTTATCTATCCATCAGCTTCCTCTGGTGCTTCTCCTCCTTCCCTTTCTTCCACAGTCTTCTATCCTCTCCTATCAGATCCCTCATCCCCACCCCCCCCCCAGTCCTTTATCTTTTCACCAATCAACTTCCCAGCTCTTTATTTCACCCCTCTCACTTTCCCTGTTTCACTTATCACCTACCACCTTGTACTTCCTCCTCCTCTCCCCCACCTACTCTGAGTTCTCCTCTTTCTTTCCAGTCCTGAAGAAGGGTCTCAGCCTGAAACATCAGCTGTTTACTCTTTTCCATAGATTCTGCCTGACCTATTGAATAACACCAATATTTTAATTTGCTCTTTATACACAAGTACATTGCCTGTCTTTCAGTGTCTATCTTTCTTTCTGGGAACAATTGGGATGTGATTTCAAACTTTTCTTCCCTGACTTTAGCAGTATTTAAAAATTATGAGTTCTGATTTGACATAGCGTTTCTTAGAGACTTTGCCAATTTTGAATCTGAAAAGGATTATAAAAGAATAGGTTTATTGTGGTTAAAGACAAAGTCAAGTCCGTCCTGAGACAGCACGCAAGTGTTACCACAAAAGGCGCCCTGTTGCTTTGAGATTTGTGCATATTCAGCATGTCACAAAAACTTCGACAAACATCTATAGATGTACAGTGGAGATTATTCTGATAGGTCGCATCACTGTCTGGTATATTAACATCAATATCTAGGAAAGGAAAAGACTGCAGAAAGTGATGAATACAGCCCAGTCCATCGCTGTCAAAGCTTACCCGCCAGTAAGTACATTTACATGGAGCACTGCCACAAGAAAGCAGTGTCCATCCTCAAAGACCCCCACCATCCAGGCCTTGCCCTCTTCTCACTACTACCATTAGGCAGGAGGTACAGAACTCTAAGGTCCACACCACCAGCCTCAGAAACAGTAAATACCCTATGAATATCAGACTTTCTAAACTGGCATAGGTAACTTCACTCACCACAACTCTAAACTGATTCTACAACCCACAGACTCACTTTCACAGACTCTTTATAACTGATGTTCTCAGGTTTCCTTTATTTGCAGTTTTTCTTTTGCACATTGATTGTTTCTTCATCTTTGTGCATTCATGCATAGTTTTTCACAGATTCTACTGCATTTCTTTACCTTCCTGTAAATGCCTGCAAGAAAATGAATTAAGGTAGTATATGGTATGGTACCTAATAAAGTGGCCAGTGAGTTCATGGTCTTTTGCAGCTGTACCCTTCTACTTCAAGGTTTGATGTGTTTTGCACTCAGAGATGCTTTTGTAATGTGTAATGTGTAGTTATTTGAGTTATAGTCACTTTCCTGTCAGATTGAACTAGTCTGGCAATTCTCCTCCGACTTCTCTCATTAACAAGGAGTTTTCGCCCACGTAACTGCCATTCTGGATGCTTTTTTGTTTTTCACACCATTTTTTGTAAACTCTAGAGACTGTTGTGTGTGAAAATCCCAGGAGATCAGCTGTTTCACCCTGTCTGACCCCAACGATCAAAGTCACTTAGATCACATTTCTTACCCATTCTGATGTCTGGTCTGAACACCAACTGAACCTCTTGACCATGTCTGCATGCTTTTATGCATTGAGTTGTTGCCACAGGATTGGCTGATTAGATATTTGCATTAACAAGCAGGTGTACAGATGTACCTAATAAAGTGGCCCAGAGTGTATACGTACTTTGGTAATAAACTTATTTGAACTTTCAAATTTGAGTTTATTGTCATATGCACAATAGGTGCAATGAAAAACTTCCTTGCAGCAGCATCACAGTCACAGGGATCAGATACTGAGTATTCACAAGGAAAACACAAAGAAATAACATGAACTATACAATATAAATTGCATCTGCACCATAAATTAAAAGGCTGCTTAACTGGCTAAATGTGCAGAGAGACTAATCCTTCCCCTGGCATTTATTTTGTTCAAGTTGTTTAATCGTTAATGCATTTTCTATTCAAGATGATTAAATAACCAGTGCCACAATGGATTGTTCTTTTTTAAACAAGTGATATGACTTTGGAATGCAAGATGTCCTACAGTCTGAAGAATATAAACACTGGTTTGCAAACATGCCACATATGACTGTTTGGATTGAAACTATGAGAAACTTGGATTTAACACAATCAGATTTGTTTGCTACTTTCTGGAACAATAAAGTATCTTATCTTAAGTCTAAATTTGAATGATGGAATTGATGGCTTTGTGGCCAAGTTTGCGGATGATACAAAGATAGGTGGAGGGGCAGGTAGTGTTGAGGAAGCAGAGAATCTGCAGAAGAACTTAGACAGATTGGGAGAATGGGGACAAAAAGTGGCAGATGGAATATGGTGTAGGGCAGTGTTTGGTCATGCACTTTGGTAGAAGGAATAAAGAGGCAGACTATTTTCTAAATAGGGAGAAAGTTCAAAAATCAGAGGTGCAAAGGGACTCGGGAATACTTATGCAAGATTCTCTAAAGCTTAAATTGCAGGTTGAGTCAGTGGTAAGGAGGGCAAATACAAAGCTAGCATTTACTTTGAGAGGACTAGAATATACAAGCAAGGTGAGATGCTGAGACTTTATAAGGCATTGGTCAGACTGCAAGGAGTATTGCGAGTAGTTTTGGGCCCCTTATGAAAGAAAGGATGTGCTGGTCCAGAAGGGGCTCACAAGAATGATTCCCAGAATTAAAGGGTTAAATATGAGGAGTGTTTGATAGCTCTGGGCCTGTACTCACTGGAGTTTAGAAGAATGAGGGGAGAATCCCATTGTAACCTATTGAATATTGAAGGGCTTGAACAGAGTGGATGTGGAGAGGGTGTTTCCTGCAGTGGGTGAGTCTAAGACCAGAGGGTACAGCTTCAGAATAGAGGGATGTCCATTTAGAACAGAGATGAGGAGGAATTCCTTTAGCCAGAGGGTGGTGAATTTGTGGAATTCATTGCCACAGCTGGCTGTGGGGCCAAGTCATTGAGCATATTTAAAGCAGAGGTTGATACATTCTTGATTAGTCAGGGCATCAAAGGTTGTTGGGAGAAGACAGGAGAATGGAATTGAGAGGAATAATAAATCAGCCGTGATGGAATGGCTGAGCAGACTCAATGGGCTGAATAGCCTAATTCTGCTCTTACATCTATGGTCTTAAAACCATGATAAAACCTGGCCTACAGTTTTAAAAATAAAGTATATCCTAGAGTTTTTGCAATAAAGCTTTAATTGGGAAAACAAAGTTGAACTTTCACGGAATCCATCAGTTCAACAAAAAGTTGTTTATTTAATAATGGGAAGAATGAGTAAAGACATAATGCTTACAGATATTTTTGGGATTTAAATAGTCAAAGAAAACTGTACTGGCAACTCAAAGACAAAAGAGACTGCAGATACTGCAATCAAGAACTGAAAACAGAACAGTGGAAGAACTCAGCAAGTCAAGAAGCACCTATGGAGACAAAAGGTGTAAGTTGATATTTCAGGTTGAGAACCTACATTAGCTTTAAGAGAGAAAGAAATTGTAGTATGGGGGAGGATGGAGGGTGGGGCAGAAGTTAGTAGGTGGTAGGCATAACCAGATGAGGGGTGGTGGACATGATGTGTAGATGGATTCGTGGGGGGAAGGGGAGGGGGATAGGATGGGAACAGTGAATGAAAGTGAAGGAACCTAAGTGGACTGGTGAATCTGTGTAGGAGAACACTGGGAGAGCAGGTTACCTGTTCTCCCAATATGCACTTCACCTCACTGTAGCAATGGAGAAAACCGAATATAGACAGGTGAGTGCGAGAATTAAAAGAAGAATTGAAATGAAATGCATCCAGAAGCTCAAAATCACCATTTTGGACAGTGCATAGGCATTCTGCAAGATGGTCACCTAGTTTGCTAGGTTTCTCCAGCGTTATGGAGGCCACATTGTGAGTACCAGTGTAATCCTCCTATGCACACTTACTTATGAAACTGGGTTTCTTTTCCCTTTGTTCACCATTATCATTTCCTCCCCCCTTTCTCCACCCAGTTCTTTCTGTCACATTAATCTTGCTTCTCCTTCCTCCCTTCATCTCATTCCATATCACCTACCATCCTCTGTTCCATATCGCCCTCATACCACAGTACACAGGTGAGCTTTCCTGTTTCTTCTCAATCCTGATCCAAAATGTTGACCAACATCTTTTGCTGCTTAACTCATTGAGTTCCTCTAGTGCTTTCTAAAAGCACTTAGTAGCTTTGTTTTATGGAAATATAGCATGGGAGAGTAAAAAATTTCCAGGGTTCCGAAAAGATGAAAATTCAATTGTATTTGGGGATATAACAAGCACAGTGGATAGAGGGGACCAGGTGTATTTTATTTACTGGGATTTCCGGAAGGCATTCGATAAGGTGCCACATAAAAGACTTATCCATAAGATAAGGATGCATAGAGTTGTGACAGATGTATTATCATGGATAGAGGATTGGTTAACTAGTAGAAAGCAGAGAATTGAAATACACAGGTGTTACTCTGGTTGGCAATCAGTGGTGAGTGGTGTGCTGTAGGGGTCGGTGCTCGGCCCGCAACTATTCACAATATACATTAATGATCTGGAAGAGGGGACTGAGTGTATTGTATCTAAGTTTGCTGATGACATTAAATTGAGTGGAAAAGCAAATTGTGCAGAAGATATGGAGAGTCTGCAGAGAGGTACAGATGGGTTAAGTGACTGGGCAAGGGTCTGGCAGATGGAGTACAATGTTGATAAATGCTAGGTCATCCACTTAGGAAGGAAAAATGAAAGAGCAGATTATTATTTAAATGGTAGAAAATTGCAGCATGCTGCTGTGCAGAGGGACTTGGGAATGTTTGTGCATGAATCACAAAAGGTTGGTTTGCAGGTGCAGCAGGCTATCAAGAAGGCAAATGGAATGTTGTCCTTTGCTGGAGGGATTGAATTTAAGAGCAGGGAGGTTATGCTGCAACTGTACAGAGTACTGGTGAGGCCACACCTAGAGTACCACGTGCAGTTCCGGTCTTCGTACTTGAGGAAGGATATACTGGCTTTGGAGGTGGTGCAGAGGAGGTTCACCAGGTTGATTCTAGAGATGAAGGGGTTAGACTATGAGGAGAGATTGAGTCGCCTGGGACTGTACTCGCTGGAATTCAGAAGAATGAGAAGAGATCTTATAGAAACATATAAAATTATTAAAAGGATAAATAAGATAGAAGCAGGAAAGTTGTTTATAAGACCATAAAATATAGGAGCAGAAGTAGGCCATTCAGCCCATCGAGTCTGCTCTGCCATTCAATCATGGGCTGATCCAATTCTTCCAGTCATCCCCACTCCCCTGCCTTCACCCCATACCCTTTGATTCCCTGTCTAATCAAGAACCTATCTATCTCTGCCTTAAATACACCTTGGCCTCCACAGCTGCTCATGGCAACAAATTCCACAGACTTACCACCCTCTAACTAAAGTAATTTCTCTGCATCTCTGTTCTAAATGAACGTCCTTCAATCCTGAAGTCGTGCCTTCTCATCCTCGAATCCCCTATCATGGGGAATAACTTTGCCATCTCTAATCTGTTCAGGCCTTTTAACATTTGTAATGTTTCTATGAGATCCCCCCTCATTCTCCTGAACTCCAGGGAATACAGCCCATGAGCTGCCAGGCATTCCTCATACAATTACACTTTCATTCCTGGAATAATTCTTGCGAACCTTCTCTGAACCCTCCCCAAATAAGGAGCACAAAATTGCACACAATACTCCAAGTGTGGTCTCACTAGTTCCTTATAGGGCTTCAACATCACGTCCCTGATCTTATATTTTATACCTTTAGAAATGCATACCAACATTGCATTCGCCTTCTTCACAACCTACTCAACCTGGAGGTTAACCTTTAGGGTATCTTGCACAAGGACTCTCAAGTCCCTTTGCATCTCTGAATTTTGAATTCTCTCCCCATCTAAATAATAGTCCACCCATTTATTTCTTCCACCAAAGTGCATGACTATATGCTTTCCAGCATTGTATTTCATTTGCCACTTCTTTGCCCATTCCCCTAAACGATCTAAGTCTCCCTGCAGGCATTCTGCTTCCTCAACACTACCTGCTCCTCCACCTATCTTTGTATCATCGGCAAATTTAGCCACAAATCCAATAATACTATAGTCCAAATCATTGACATACATCGTAAAAAGCAGCAGTCCCAACACCGACCCTTGTGGAACTCCACTGGTAACCGGCAGCCAGCCAGGATAGGATCCCTTTATTCCCACTCTCTGTTTTCTAGCAACCAGCCAATGCTCCACTCATGCTAGTAACTTCCCTGTAGTTCCATGGGCTCTTATCTTGCTAAGCAGCCTCATGTGCGGTACGTTGTCAAAGGCCTTCTGAAAATCCAAGTACACCATGTCTACTGTATCTCCTTTGTCTAATTTACTTGTAATTTCCTCAAAGAGTTGCAGCAGATTTGTCAGGAAGGATTTTCCCTTCAGGAAACCATGCTGGCTTTGTCCTATCTTGTCATGTGCCTCCAAGTACTCCATAATCTCATCCCTAACAATCAATTCCAACAACTTCCCAACTACTGACAGGCCTATAGTTTCCTTTCTGCTGCCTCCCACCCTTCTTAAATAGCGGAGTAACATTTGCAATTTTCCAGTTATCTGGTACAATGCTAGAATCTATCGATTCTTGAAAGATCATAGTTAATGCCTCTGCAATCTCTCCTGCTACTTCCTTCAGAACTCAAGGGTGTATTCCATCAGGTCCATCAGGGTGGAGATTTATCCACCCTCAGATTATTAAGCTTCCTGAGCACCTTCTCAGTCGTAATTTTCACTGCACAAACTTCACTTCCCTGACACTCTCGAATTTCCAGTATACTGCAGATGTCTTCCGCTGTAAAGACTGATGCAAAATATGCATTCAGTTCCTCTGCCATCTCTGCATCTCTCATTACAATATCTCCAGCGTCATTTTGTATTGGTCCTATATCTACCCTCGAGTCTCTTTTACCCTTTATATACTTAAAAAGCTTTTAATATCTTCTTTGTTATTAGTCGCCAGTTTCCTTCCATATTTCATCTTTTCCTTCCTAATGACATGCGTAGTTTCCTTCTCCAAGTTTTTAAAAGCTTCTCAGTCTTCTGTCTTCCCACGAGCTCTGGCTTCCTTGTATCCCCTCTCTTTTGGTTTTACTTTGGCTCTGACTTCACTTGTCAACCACGGTAGTGTCCTTCTTCCCTTTGAAAATTTACATTGTTTCCTTCCAATTTTATGTTATATAAATGTGATTCGGCGGTTGTTGTTTTCTTTCTTTTCTTTTATATATATAAATGATTGTAAGACGTATTGCTCCAGGAGTTGGTTCCTAATGTTTTTTTTCTCTTTTTTTTTATTTTGTAGTTAGTGGGTTTTTTTTTAGTTAGTTGGGGTTCTCTTTTTTCCTTCTTTTTCTTTTATAATTTTTTTTTCATTAGCATATATAAGTTCTTTTTCTTCAGCTTTATTAATTATATATATATATATATACTAATTTGTTGAACTTCTGTATTTTATAGCTGTAGATCTGTCTTGCACTTTCCTCATTTTTCACAGAAACTCCAGCTGGTAGGTGAGACTTGACCTAGGGGATATAGCCTCAATATTCTGGGGAGTAGGTTTAGGACAGAGATGAGGAAGAACTTGTTCAGAGAGTGGTGAACCTGTGGAATTTACTGTCCAATGAAGCAGTGAAGGCTACCTCAGTAAATATATTTATAACAAGGCTGGATAGATTTTTGCATATTAGGGGAATTAAGGGTTATGGGGAAAAGGCAGGTAGGTGAGTCCATGGCCAGATCAGCCATGATCTTATTGAATGGTGGAGCTGGCTCAACTCCAGATGGCCTCCTCCTGCTCCTATTTCCTATGTTCTTAAGTATACTTAGATGAAAAATGGGAAGTCAATTCCATTGATTATGAAGTTTTCCAAAGAAGTTTTTGAATGGGATTAAATTATTCTATTCTTGAGCATAATTCACTTGCAGATATTGATGCAATTTTTAAGTTAAAGTCAGAAAATAATTAACTTAGTGTAATTAATTACAGTGGATTGCAGTTAATTAGGACCAGTACATTTTGGTCCAATTAAACGGCTGCCCCAATTAGCCAAAGTTTCATAGAAATAGTTAAAAAGGTATTAAAAAAAGACAAATTACTGTTTAACTGAGTAACAATTTCTGGATTTTAATGAAATACAGGAATTTGAACATTACCTTTCACTCCACAGTACTATAAAACTGTGTATTAATTCCTAATAGTTATGGATGGAGGAATTTTTTGATTGAATATAAATGAACAAATTCAGTGCAAGCACCTAGTGCAGATAATGGACTGCCTTCATACAAAGCTTTAGATGGTTGCATCTTCATTTTCATTGCAAGTTTCAAGATGATTGTCGATACCTTCATAATTCGTAACTTCTTGAAGTAGGGAAATTATTTCATCTTCATTCCTGGATGTTTCTGGCATCTCCAAGCCTGAATACTTGGAATTGCCATGAGCAAAACAATACCAAGTTGTTTTGCTACTTAATGCTTGCTAACTATCAGTGACAAGAATCACTGATTTTTGAACACAAACACACACAACTGACATTCCTTAAAAACTGTTCGCTCTAAGCATGGTGTAGTGTCGAATAGCCACAGACGCGCATGCAACTGATGCTGGTTAGAAACTGTTCTGCAACAGTCTCCTGCACCAGTTAAGTGGCATAATACCCCAAGTAAGTGAAGGGAACCCCAGCTACTTTTTTGATTTAGTTTTTGTTCTTTAAGAGTTGTCCCAAATAAACGTTTGTCTTGATTAACCAAAGGCCCAATTAACTGGGGTCCACTGTATTCTCTCTTGGAGTAGCCCGTATACCTGTCTGCAAACATTTTAAGAGACGTTTCTGATTGAAAAAACTCTCTCAATTGATCTGTCGGATCATAGCCCAGTCTCTATGTCTCTAATCCTGGAAAGGAAAATGAGGAAAACACTATGGAGGCTAAACTCACATATACTCAATAACCCGAAAGTAATGGAGAGATTAAGGGGAGAAATCAAAGAATATCTAGACCTTAATGACACGGGAGAAACATCACCAGTGATCTTATGGGATACATTGAAAGCTGTACTGAGAGGGAAAATTATTTCCATTACCACTCACATGAAAAAAATCAATGCACAAAAATTTGCAGACCTATAAGGAAAATTAAAACAACTTCAAGTTGTAGATAGCAACAAAAGTAACTCAAATCAAAAACAGGAAATTAGGAAATTGCAAAGTGAAATTGACGATATTTATATGTTGGAAACTCAAAGAAATTTTCTTTACCTGAGACAAAAGAATTATGAAGTAGGAGGTAAATCAGCTAGATTATTAGCATATAAATTACGAAAACAACAAGCAGACAATACAATTCATAAAATAAAGAATCCAAAGACAAAGCTTGTGGAGAGTACAATAGGGAAAATTCAAGAGAGTTTTGAAACATATTATCGAGAGCTGTACTCCCAACCCCAGGCCCCCAATGAGCCCTATATAGACAGTGTATTGAATTTTTTAGATCTACCTAAACTTAAAGATTTACAAAATGAAAGTTTATTAGAATCAGTAACTGTCAAAGAACTGAACGTGGCCATCTCTAGGTTAAAGGCTGGAAAGTCCCCAGGTTCTGATGGGTTTACCTCAGAGTGGTACAAGTCCCTGAAGACACAGTTAGCCCCATTACTACTTAACACCTTTAATTGGATCTTGCAGAGAGGAGAAACTCCACCTTCCTGGAGAGAAGTGATTATTTCAGTTATTCCTAAAGGGGGTAAAGATAAACTAGAATGTGGCAATTATCGGCCAATTAGTGTTCTTAATTTAGATTACAAACTATTTACATCTATATTAGCGCACAGATTGGAAAAGCTTTTACCTGGCCTAATCCACTTAGACCAGACTGGATTTATTCAACAAAGACAAACACAGGACAACATAAGGAGAACTCTGCACATATTAGAACAGGTTAATAAGAACGAGACAGAGACAATGGTAGTAGGATTGGACACTGAGAAAGCTTTTGATTATGTTAGTTGGGCATTCCTATACAGAGTGTTAGGAAGATTCGGCTTTCAAGAAAAGTTTATTAAAGTAATTCAGACTCTATATGACAGCCCTACAGCCCGAATTAAGATAAATGGGGACCTCTCTGACTCCTTCATCTTAGAGAGAGGCACTAGACAGGGATGCCCAATTTCTCCTCTCCTTTTTGCGCTATATATTGAACCGCTTGCCCAACTAATAAGACAGAGCGAAATCGTAAAAGGTATCAAGGTGGCAGGGATTGAACAGAAAGTGGCGTTATTCGCAGATGATGTTTTGGTCTATCTGAGTGAACCAGAAAAATCATTTATAGGATTGTTTGCACTGTTGGATGACCTTGGGAAAATATCAGGTTATAAAATAAATGTAAAGAAAACGCAGGTTATGTCCCTAAATTATACACCATCCAAAAAGTTGCGGGATACATATGATCTTAAGTGGGAAGCTAAATCATTAAAATATTTAGGAGTAACCCTGCCGAAGGATCTTTCAACACTGTCACAGGTAAATTATGGGCCATTAATCTCAGAGATAAAAGCAGATATGCATAGATGGAATCTTATCCCCTTTTTAAGTTTAAATTCAAGGATAAATACTATAAAAATGAATATTCTTCCTCGGTTATTGTATCTTTTCCGTACTTTACCGGTGGAGGTGGATGATAATCAATTCAAGGAATGGGACAAATGGATTTCCCGCTTCATTTGGCAAGGAAAGAAACCTAGAATTCGATATAACACCTTACAATTAAGGAAGGAAGGAGGAGGTATGGTTCTTCCTTGCCTGAGAAATTACTTTTATGCCTCACAGATAGCCCCTTATTGGTGTAATAGGGAATATAAGGCTAGATGGAAGGAAGTAGAATTTGGATTAGTTGACAGTTTTCCTCTTCAGGCCTCAATAGCTGACAAAGGATTGATGGCCCAGTTGGAAAAATTTAAAAACGCTTGGATAAATCTTACATTAAAAGTATGGCAGAAGGTGGTTAATTCATGTGGAATTAATAACATGTTAAAACTCTTTAGATGGTGTGCATATGATACCAAATTCCTTCCCAACAGAGGAGATAAAAGATTTGAGCTATGGATAAAGAAAGGTCTTACAACCTACCTCTCATTTATAGATAAAAGAGTATTACAAAGTTTCCAAATCCTGCAGGACAAACATGGCCTAGAACATAATGACTTTTTTAGGTACCTTCAAGTACGAAACTATGTTAACCAGAGTTGTAGATATACAGACCTATCAACAGTAGAATTAGAATTTTTCAAGATTCTGAATTCGGCTTGCAGTTCAATACCTAGTAAATCAGTTTCTCGATTATATAATGCACTCTCCCATGCTAAAAATGTAAATACACTGTATATTAAAGAGAAGTGGGAGAAAGAAGCGGGGTTGGTACTTTCAGAGGAGGCTTGGGGGAAAATCTGCAGCTTTCAATGGTCCTCGACTAATTCTTTGACTTGGAGAGAACATTGTTGGAAAAACATTATAAGATACTTCAAGACCCCATATCAGGAAAAATATAAAGATACAAATGTGATGTGTTGGAGAAGGTGTGGCTCCAAGGAGGCAAATCATTTTCATATTTTTTGGGATTGCCCTAAATTAAGTCTATTTTGGGAAGGTATTCATAGAACATTAGTTAAGGTACTTAGGTCCCAGATACCTCTGAACTTTGAGACGCTCTATTTGGGGCATGTATTGTTTCTTGAACAGAAGGAAGATATAAAGTTGCTGCAGGCCCTCTTAGCGGCAAGTAAGAAATCAATCACTAGAAAATGGCTAAATCCAATACCACCTACTTTAGAAGATTGGTACGAAATTATCTTGGAAATATTTAAAATGGAAAAGTTGACTTACTCCCTGAGAACTCAAAAAGAAAAATTTTATCAACTCTGGAATAAGTGGATTGAATATATAACTCCAATGCGAGCAGACTTTAGATGACTCTCCTAATGATTTATACTGCTCTTCTCATCAACACAGTAATATTGCTAACGTAAGCACCCCTAGTCTAAATGTTTGTTTTTTTTTTGTTTTCTTTTGGAAAATAGAGAATTAACACAAGTAAAGGGAAAGGGATAAAAAAATGAAAAAATTAAGTAAATAAGTACATAGGGATTGGATAATTATGTCTGCGGGCAGGAGCAAGCATGAACAAATTAGGATATAAACACCTACAATGGTTGATACATAGGCTTATATACAACATTTTGGACCAGTGGAAATGGTCCAGAAGAGTTATATGGAAACTATTATTACCATTTTTCTTAACAACTAATTCCATTACTTAGCCTAATAGGTTAGATTTACCACAGTACATAATTATCTATTTAAATGTTTATTTTCCTTTTATATCATCTCAATGTGTACTTAAGAATGTATAAATAATTGTAGTTTTATACATATAAAAAAATGGAAAAGGTTATATGTGTGAAAAAAGTACATGATATGTGTGAATTCCTTATCCAAATAAAAATTAAATTAAAAAAAAAGAAAAAACTCTCTCAAACATTGAGAGAGTACTTATATCCTGCCACTGCTTGGTTCATGGAAATAGCCTGCATCCTCTGACATCCACCTGAAAGCTAAAAGTTGTTGTGCAACTGGATCACCTGGCATGTTGCCCTTAAAGCAATGAATATACAATTGATGGGTTACTAGTGAAGTAGCAAGTTGTGGAAATGCACAGCAATTTTGCGCAGAAGAAGTGTTTTGTGAAATGGTTAATGTGCATACGATAGAGGTATTTGTTTAAGCCATCAGGGCACTGACACAAACCCAAAAGAGACATAAGTGCTGCAACAATCAGAATCAGAATCAGGATTATTATCCCCAGCATGTGACGTGAAATTTGTTAACTTATCAGCAGCAGTTCAATGCAATACATAATCTAGCAGAGAGAGAGAAAAAATAATAAATAAAAAAAAACATAATAAATAAACAAGTAAATCAATTACAAATATTGAATATATTATTAAAAAATTCATAAAAACAGAAATACCGTATATTAAAAAAAATTGAGGTAGAGTCCAAAGCTTCAAAGTCCATTTAGGAATCGGATGTCAAAGGGGAAGAAGCTATTCATCGCCGAGTGTGTGCCTTCAGGCTTCTGTATCTCCTACCTAATGGTAACAGTGAGAAAAGGGCATGCCCTGGGTGCTGGAGGTCTTCAATTATGGACGCTGCCTTTCTGAGACATCACTTCCTAATGATGTCCTGGGTGCTTTGTAGGCTAGTGCCCAAGATGGAGCTGACTAGATTACAACCTTCTGTAGCTTCTTTCAGTCCTGTGCAGTGGCCCCTCCATACCAGACAGTGATGCAGCCTGTCAGAATGCTCTCCACGGTGCAACTATAGAAGTTTTTGAGCATATTTGTTAACATGCCAAATCGCTTCAAACTCCTAAAGTATAGCCGCTGTCTTGCCTTCTTTATGATTACATCAATTAAGTTGGTCAAAGCTTATGGTACTCAAAGGCAAATCAACACTGGAAACTAAATGGGATATAAATAATTGAGGCAGCAGAGAGGTAATATTTTACAACAACAGTCTAAGGGATGAAAAGTTCTGAAAAAGAACACTGAGAAAATTTGTACACATTTGCATTTGAGGCTTTATCTGTACATTATTTATATCATGGTAGTCAGAAATGCTAACTACAAAGAATGCTAACTGAAGAATTTGTGAGATGTGAAAGCCAAAACACTAGTTTAAACTTTAAGACTTTGGTGGTGTTACTGGTAGTACAAGCAGCCTCAGACCCAACAACTATAGTACTGTGCTAAAGTCTTAGGTGCATATATGTATAGATAAGGTGCCTAAGACTTTTGCACAGTACTCCAGTAATTTTATGTATTACACTGTCCTGCTGCTGCTGCTGCTGGGCCAAAAAAAAAACAAATTTCATGACATATGTGAGTGTTGATAAACCAGATTCTAATATGGGTCTCTATTGTGGACTGAGTGCGGGAAGAGGGCAAGGGAGCAGGGAGAGAGGAATCATGGTTGGGAAAAGGGGAAGGGAGAGGGGAGGGAGCAGGGAGCACCAGAGAGATTGATCACTCTATAATGATCAGTAAACCAATTGTTTGGAATCAGATGACCTTGCCTGGGGTCTCAGGCCTAGGTGTGTCTGCACCCGCGTCACTCCCCTGCTCTTGGTACTTCTTCTCATGCATCTGTCCCACACCTCTCACCCTCACTATTTCAACATCCTTTGCTCCTGCCAGATTTACAAACTCGCTCTCTGCTTCATGGTGACAAATACAGTACAGTTGTCCCTCGGTATCCGAGGGGGATTGGTTCCAGGACCCCTCCCCCGCAGATACCAAAATCTGCGGATGCTCAAGTTCCTCATATAAAATGGCGTAGTACTTGCATATAACCTATGCACATCCTCCCATATACTTTAAATCATCTCTAGATTACTTATAATACCCAATACAATGTAAATGCTATGTAAATAGTTGTTATATTGTACTGTTTAGGGAATAATGACAAGAAAAAAAAGTCTGTACATGTTCAGTACAGACGCAACCATCGTAGCTCTTCTGGGAATGCTGATGCTGCCTCGGTATCAGCGGATGCCGATTCTCCTGTGATCTCTAAGTCCTTAAGGCTGTAGCGCTTTACATAGCCAGCCAGCCACCCCTTACTAGCCTTAAACTCCTTCCCCTCGCTCACAACACAAGTAGCGAACGAATGAGACGCGAGACGAACAATGCTGAAACAGTAAGCACTGGAGAGAGACTGAGGATCTGTGAAATGGTGGGAGGCTACAGCAGGGTACGCCTACACATCACTTCATTTCTGTGGATTCAGCGTAATGCTCGGCACACGGCAAATTCAAGTTTTGCTTTTTGGAACTTTCTGGAATTTTTTTTCGACTATTTTCGATCTGCGGTTGGTTGAATCCATAGATGCGGATACGGAGGGCCGATTGTACAGTGCAAAAGTCTTAGGCACCCTAGCTAGTACTGTATATTAATGTATATACTAACAAAGTATATCTGAAATAGGAAATGGAAGGGTGGAAAACTGCCTTAGAGCTAGAGAAAACAAAAGGCAAGTTGAATTGCCCAAAGGGTCATGTTGCTGAAGCAAACAACATTTGTCACTGAATTCTAAACAATTACCATGGGGTTGGCTTTCAATGAGCGGTCCAAACTGCAGAATAGAAAGGGCAAATTATCTGTGAAACAGTTATCAGTGGGAGGATCTAATTAGGGTTGACTGGGTCACTCTATTTAAAGACAAAGGAACAATTGGGTAAGTGGGAGTCCTTTTAAAAGGTCATATCAAGAGTGCAAGGCAGCATGCTCTAGTTAGGGTGAAGGGTAGACATTCCAAGTTCAGGGAACCCTGACTGACAAGAAATATCAAGGTTCTGGTCAGGAACTTAGGCAACTGGGTACAAATGTATTTCTCAACAAATATAAAAAGTTGAAGAATAGGCTAGGTGGAACCACAGGGAGATTTTTAATTCATTTCTTGGTGTTTATTAAGGAGACTATCACAGGTGCCAAAGAAATGAGAGGAATAATGGAACGAGGTCTTGGAATATATGCATATTACAAGTTAGGCAAATCTGTAGGGCTTGATCATTGTACCCCTGGACCTTATGGAAGGACGGGGAAGAAATGTCAGAGGCTCTTGTAGAGATATTTACTTTGTCATTAGCCACTGATGAAGACTGGATGCTGGTTTACCGGAATGGATTGAAGCTACGGAAGTGAATTCTGAGATCAATTATCACTTGGATAGCCAAGGCTTGATCAGGAATAGTCAGCATTGTTTTGTGTATGGGAGATGACATTTGACGAACCTTTTGGTGTTTTTTGAATAAATAACTAAGGGAAGAGATGAAGGTAGAGCAGTGGATGTTGTCTATATAGACTTTGACGAGGTTCCACGTGGCAGGCTGATTTGGAAGATTAGGTCATATGGACCCGAAGAGGGGTCTGGGCTTATGGAACAAACAGCCACTTTTATGCAGCTGTCTTTTTATTTGCTGTTGGTAATATGTAATAGAGAACCATGCCCCAGCCCAGCGTAGTACAACCAGCATAAGCAGGGCTTGTCAGGATGCTTTCCAAATCTGTAGCTTCTACTACAAACACTTATTAGGTCATTAGGTCATTCGTTACCCAGGCCTTAACATATTTCTTCAAAATGTTTTAGATGTTGAATCCTTCAGTGACCAAAGGTATTCAGGGTATGAAAAGGCTGAAGTATGAGAAGCACTTGATGGCGCTCAGGCTGTGCTCAACCGTAGTTTAGAAAATTGAGGGGGTGGGGGTTGGAGATCTCATTGAAATTTATCAAATACTGAAAAGCCTATTTAGAGTTAATGTGGAGAGGATGTTTCCCTTGTATGGAGGAGTCTAGGAACAGGTGTAGGGAAGTATAGAACAGGAGGCCACTGCCTCAGGATACAGGGATGGCCCTTTAGAGCAGAGAGGAGGAGGAATTTCTTTTGCCAGAGTATAGTGAATCTGTGGAATTCATTGCCACAGACAGCTGTGGAGGCCAAGTCATTGGGAATATTTAAAGTAGAGGTTGGTAGTTTCTTGATTAGTCAGGATGTCAAAGGTTACAATGAGAAGGCAGGAAAATGGGGTTGAGAGGAAAAATAAATCAGCCATGATTTATGGTGGAGTAGACATGAATGGTCTAATTCTGCTCCTCTCTCTTGTGGTCTAAATGATTTATGCTTCTGGCAATATTTTCTCCTTCATGCAAGGTGAAATGGAGGCTATGATTCAGTATACATATCTACCCTGATGATATTCCGGTACATATTGCACTCCAGATGCTAACAGTAAGGATGACTCATAGTAAAGTAAAAGATGATTTTCTTTTGTTTTAATGTTTATTTAAAAATAAATACATAAATTATTGCACAATAAGAAATCTAGTTTGTTCTTTCCTAGAAAGATTATATTGCCTTTACTATTCTGGTGGCATTATTGCAACACTGCACACAACTTTATTAAAGGAACAGTATGGTCACGTAGCTAGGAAAGCTAGGAAGGTAGAGAAATTTTGCTATGTAGCTTTTGTTTGAGATAAGTGTTCCAGAGGCACAGCATTTCTTAGATGTATAACTTATCCTGAGCACACTCTAAATTCTCAGATACAATCTTTCTTTCATTACTTAAGACTGGTTAGGAGTAGGCAGCTTCATGTTCTTTGGCATCAACATTTCAGAGGATTTATCTTGGGCCAACATGATGACAGAGCCACACGGAAAGTACATTGATAGTTCCACTTCATTAAGAGTTTAAGAAGGCTTGGAATCTCATCAACGACTCTTGCAAATTTCTACAGCTGTACAGCAGAGGACATTCTGACTAGTTGCATAACACCTGTTGGAGGTTCTAATGTGCAAGATCAAAAGATGCTGCAGAGGCTTGTGGACTCAGCCATTCCATCATAAGTATACCCACCATCAAGAGACAGTGCCATAAGGAGATGACATCTATCATTAAAGACCCTTACCATCATGCACACCCTTTTCTTGTAACTATCATCGAGGAAGTGGTATAGGAGCCTGAAGACCCACACTCTGTTTTAGAAATGGCTACTTCTTCACAATAAGATTTCTGAACAGTCCGTGAATCAATCAATGCTACCTTGTTATTCCTCTTTTGGACTATTTAGTTTTGTAGTGAATTGTAATTTTTATGCGTTGCCCTGTACTGCTGCTGCAAAACAATAAATTTCATGACATATACAATGATAATAAGCCTGATTCTGATTCAACAGTAATCACCTTAGAACAGAGTTCCAAACCTGTGGTCCGCAGACCCCTCAGTTAATGGTAGGTGCCTATGGCATAAAAGAGGTTGGGGACCACGGCCTTAGAAGTGGCTGGTGTCTGTCTATCTCTAAGGACAGTGGGTGGTCATCATCAACACCACAAGCTGGGCGGAAGGCAGTGGTGCAGTGCTAGCTGGAGCGCTTCCAGCATATCTTTAAGAAAAAAGCCAAAATAAACAAGCTAATTAATTAGGTGCCGCCCAGGGTGATTTGAGTAGCTCAGAAACTGCTGTTCTCCTGGGATTTTTATGCACAACAGACTCTAGAGTTTACAAAGAATGGTGCCAAAAACAAAAAAAATTCAGCGAGTGGACTTAACAAGACGTTTTCGCTCACAGAACAGCCACTCGCTGGATGTTTTTTTGTTTTTGGCACCATCCTTGGTAAACTCCAGAGTCTGTTGTGCGTAAAAATCACAGGAGAACAGCAGTTTCTGAGCTACTCAAATCACCCTGGGTGGCACCTAATTAATTAGACTGTTTATTTTGGCTTTTTTCTTAAAGATGTGCCGACGCGCTCCGGTGCGCTCCGGCTAGCACTGCACCACTGGTGGAAGGTATTGAGATCCTGAGATGCCCAGTCGTCAAGATCCCCCTCTCGGCCTCATCAGTGTAGTCCAAAGGAAAGCAGAGTGATACATTTGGCACCAGCTTGGCTGCAGGAGCTGCCAGAAGGATGTTCAATGATGTCCAACCGCCTTAGGGGCCCCACTCTGGATTTCCCATCTGAGTTTACTCCCATAGCCTCTGTCTCTCCTGAGGCTGCCCACAAGACAGTGGAGCTACTTACCCATAGCTGAGGATCTGATTCATGAGCACCAGGGTGTGTCTACACGTGTGCTACATGTGCAGAGGACAGACTTCCTCCCTGTCCTCTGCAGTTCAGCCTGAGTCCGAATGGAGTTTCCGTGTGTTGCCAGTGAGGAGGCTATATACTGGCAGGGAGAGACTTACACATTCAGCTCTCCTTTTTGCGATATTGCCAGCCAGTGGTGGAGGCTGAAAGTGAGAGCGACAAGCACTAAACACTACACTACCACACTAGATGCATCACAACAACCATTTGACACCACCAGAAGTAGCATTCATTCATATAAATGCCATTGCTGTAATTCCAGGCTTAAATGTGTAACTCTTATGATAAAATGACAATGGGCCCAAACTTGCTGTCAGCTGATACAGGTATCATGAGCGCTTTGTGCAATTCAGACGTGTCACCATGATCTTGCTGAACAAAAGGGTCCAAAATTAGTATTGTTGAAGCCCTAACCAAAAGAATGTCCAATGATGTACCTGAGACATCACTTTGGGTGTCTTGGCAGCGGACCAAGACTCTTCCTCAAAGTTTAAAAATTTGTTCATTGAGGCAGAGAAGAGTGTTTTTTAAATCGCTGCAGTATTGCAAAACTTCTAAATGCCTCTAAAATCTAAAAAGATTTAAGATTATAAAAAAGAAAGTTGGATTGACTGCAGTAAAGCAATTCTGTACACAGTTCTGGATATCTTTTTGCCCATATGGAAATACATTTACTTTTTAATGGAATTTGTATCCTCCCGAGGATATTTTTCAGCATGAACTCTCCCAAATGGTGTTAACATTATTGCCACTTAAAAAAAAAATTTCTGTAGTAAGATAACAACTTCATTGGTCTGAAAATTAACAATTCATATTAGCACACAGAACTATCAAGTTTTGTTAAATGTTTCTCCTGAAAGGTACAATGTTCAAACTGAATTCATTGTCCTAACGGATAAACCCGACAATTCAGCGTTTAAAATATAACCCCGTATGTGTATTTCAGTTATTCTGCCTGTGATAGTTAAGAATATGGGTATCATCAGCCCCTGAGCTTCTGGACCCTGCTAGGCCAATGCTGATGATCTCGGCGGTTTTTCAGTTTTCAGTTTAGTGCTGTAACAAAGTTCATCCTTTAGACTGAAAGAGATTTCATTTACTTCTACACCAGTACACACAGAAACAAGCAAAATGGGCATAGGGACTTGCCCAAGTTGCAGGCTTCCTCAAAGAGCAATCACTCATATTCTTTCAGACACCTTCCTGGCACTTTTCTGCACTAAACAAATGACCATGGGTCAGAGAATGGCTCTGTATCACCAACTCCTGCTTCACATCATTACAACTTCCATTTATTCATTGGTAACAATCCTATGTAGATGGAAAGCACAAGGTCCTTTGACTGTGAAGGGCCTCAGATGTAACAACTGCATGAATTTGGAATTTATCAACAGATGCTGCCAGCTAAGTATGGCTTTACACTGGCGTTGCTGTTGTATGAGCTACTTGCCTGGATGAATGCTCAGACATCCCACCCTCCAAAAACTCATTTCAGGGATGTAGCATCATCAATTTGCGGGAGACTCCTGGAACTTCTGGGAGATGTCTGCAATAGAGTAGCTCTTTAGCAGCTAGCCAGCTAGTTTAAATAATGTTGGCTATGCTAATGAACAAATGACACCTGTTAAACTCACCTCAACATGTCTTTTACAGTCTTAACCCACCATGGGTGATAGAAAAGTCACCGTTGCAAACAGTGCAGTGAGCAACACTGTCATTTTTTTGACCCATTAGGCAGGGGTACACTTTAGTGTAGTCTGGGGTGAGGTACGTTTTATATTTTCTTTTTTGGAACACCCTGCCATGGCGCTCTCTCTCTCGTGCTCGCTCTCAAAAAAATCAATTTCTGGGATATTCTATATAATTTGCGGGCATCAGGGAGCTGCTATCAATAAGCAGGAGACTCCTGGAACTTCCGGCAGAGGTGGGATGTCTGAATGCTGCTCCAACAACACTTAAGCCTAAGTAATCTCCTTAGTTAGTATCCCAGCCATCATGCTAGGCCTTCCTTCCTTTCACCTTCAGTATGTAACATCTACAAAGTGCATTCTTTTTCTCACAGGCTACCGCAATGATACTTCTCAAAGCCACAAGCACCATTATTAAGATAGACAATGACAGAAAGGTACCATCTTCTTCCTCAGTATCAAAGATAACTAATTATTCCAGTAATGTGATTTCTGAGGTGACTAATGAGGTCAAGGTGAGACTCGCAGATGGTGTTAAATGTGCTCACTAGAGTATGGTGATGTGCTGTTTCCACTGTCTACATGTGGCTTCCATGTGTTCCTGATACTCAAATGCTATCACAAATCCTTCTTGATTTAACTGATCATGGACCAGAGGCAGTGGGGAGGTTGCATTTTTTCAAGAAGGCTTTGAGTACATCAGTTTTCTTCTGTCCTCCTGATAATCTCACTCTCTTGGAAGAGAGTGCCTTTTTCTGGAATCTGATGTCAGAAATGTAAACAACATGACCTGACCAGCATCCCACTGCCTCCTATCTCTTGCCACACGCGCAGTCCATGTTTGTAGATCCCTGGTTCTGGCTGCAATACGGCAGAGTCTCTCGGGCCTATTCTAGCCATGTACCGTGGTATGTACTTTCATTGTTGCCAGTCCAAATCCAGTAATACCTACTCCACAGCACCGTAGGAGCACCTTCATCAGAATAAGACTAATAGTTCAGCATCAGGTTTAATATCACTGGCATATGTCATGAAATTTCTTGTTTTGCCGTAGCAGTACATTGCAATACATAATAAAAAACTATAGATTACAATAAGTATATATAAAGTAAATAAGTAGTGCAAAAAGCGAGGAAAACAAAAAAAATACTGAGGTAATGTTCATGGGTTCACTGTCCATTTAGACCTCTGATGCTGGAGCGGAAGGAGCTGTTCCTGAAACGTTTATTGTGTGTCTTCAGGGTCCTGTAACCTCATCATTGATGGCAGCAATGAGATGAGGGCATACCTTGGGTGATGGGGGTCTTTAATGAAGGATGCTACCTTCTGAGAGAGGCTGTGGAGCCAAGTGCCCATGATGGAGCTGGCTGAGTTTACAACTTTCTGCAGATTTTTCTGAGTAGTGACCCCTCCGTAACAGACAGTGAAGCAAACAGTTAAAATGCTCTCCACGGTATATTGTAGAAATTTGTGAGTGTCTTTGGTGACAAACAAGGACTCATCAAATTCCTAATGAAATATAGCCCCTGTTGTGCCTTCTTTATAATTGCATCAATATGTTGGGTCCAGGATAGATCTTCAGGGATACTGACATCTAGGAACTTGAAATAGCTCACCCTTTCCACTGATGATCCCTTAATGAGGACTGGTGTGTGTTTCCTCGACTTCCCCTTCCTGAAGTCCACAAACAATTCCTTAATCTGGCATTAAATGCAAGGTTGTTGTTGCAACATCACTCAGCCAGCTGATCTACCTCACTCCTGTATACCTCCTCATTGCCACCTAAAATTCTGTCAACAATAGTTGTGTTGTTGGTAAATTTATAGATAGTGTTTGAGCTGTGTCTAGCCTGTAGAAAGACTAGAGCAGTGAACCAAGCGCACATCCTTGAGGTGCACCAGCATTGATTGTCAGTGAGGAAGAGATGGTATCAGCATCACTGTTCAGCACTGACTTTGGTCTTCCAGTGAGCAAATCAAGGATTCAGTTGCTGACGGAGGTACAGAGGCCCAGGTATCGGAGCTTGTTGATTAAAACTGAGAGTATGATTGCATTGAACACTGAGTTTTAATGAATCAACAGCAGCCTGACATAGGTATTACTATTGTCCAGGTGATCTAATGCTGACTGGAGAGCCAGTAAGATTGCATTTGCCACCACCTATGGTGGCGATAGACAAATTGCAGCAGGTCCAGGTCCTTGCTTAGGCAAGAGTTGCTTCTGGCCATGAGCAACCTCTCAAAGCACGTCATCACAGTAGACGTGAGTGCCACTGGGCAATAGTGATTGAGGCAGCTCACCCTGCTCTTCTTGGGCACTGGTATGATTGTCGCCCTTTAGAACCTGGTGGAAACCTCTGACTACATCAGTGAGAGATTGAAGATATTCTTGAACACTCCCACCAGTTCATTGGCACTGATTTTCAGAAAACTACCAGCTACACCATCGTGGCCTGACATGTTGCAAGGATTCATCTTTTAGAAAGATGTTCTGACATCGGCCACTGAGATAGAGGTCACAGGGTCACCAGATGCTGCAGCGACTTCCACAGGTATAGTTTTATTCTCCCTTTCAAAGCACGCGTAAAAGGCATTGAACTCATCTGGGAGAGAAGCACCACAGCCATTCATGATGTTAGGTTTCACTTCGTAGAAAGCAATGGTCTACAAACCCTGCCAAAGCTGACATGTAGCTGATTCCAACTCTAACCTCCATCAGAAATGTTTTTTGTTCTTAAAATAGCCTTCTGTAGGTTGTACTTGGACTTGTTGTATAGTTTTGGATTAATGGTCTTGAATACTACAGCTTTAGTTCTCAACAGACTATGAATCTCCTAGTTCACCCATGGCTTTTGATTTAGGTATTCTGGTATGTTTTCGAAGGCACACACTCATCTACACAGGTCTTGATTAAATCATTGACAACTGTGACCTATTCGTTCAGATTCAAAATTTAAAGTTCAGAGTAAAATTTATTATCAGAGTACATACATATCACCACGTATAACCCTGAGATTCTTTTTCTGCGGGTATACTTAGCAAATCTATAGAACAGTAACTGTAAACAGGATCTGTAAATATTAGGAACTATAAACTGTAAACAAACTGTGCAAATACAGATAATAAATAAATAAATAAATAATGACCATGAATTAACAATATAACAGAGTTCTTAAAATGAGTGTACTTATCCCCCTTTGTTCAAGAACCTAATGGTTGAGGGGTAGTAACTGTTCTTGAACCTGGTAGTGCAAGTCCTTCTACCTGATGGTAGCAGTGAGAGAAGAGCACGGCCTGGGCGATGAAAATCTTTGATGTTGGATGCTGTTTTTCTACGTCAACGTTTCATGTAGATGTGCTCAGTGGTTGGGAGGGTTTTAGCTGTGATGTACTGAGCTAAATCCACTAGCTTTTGTAGGATGAATCCCTGAATATTGTCCAGTGCACTGACACAAAGCAGTCCTGTAAGTGCTCTTCCACCTCCCTTGACCATACCTTCTTGACCCTCACCACTGGTGCTCCAGTCTTTAGTCGCTGCCTATATATTGAGAGTAGAAGAACAGCCAGATGATCATATTTTCCAAACTGTAGGGATGGGATGGCACGGTAAGCATTCTTGATGGTGATATAACAGTGGTCAAGTATGTAGGCTCCTTTGGTTCGGTAGATGATAAGTTGATGGTAGTTGTTCAAAGACTTCTTCAAGCTGGCCTGGTTGAAATCCCCTGCAATGATAGGGAAGGCATCAGGGTGCACTGCCTCCTACCTGCTGATTACTGAGCTTAGCTCCTCCCGTGCCTGCCTGACGTTGGCCCGAGGTAAAATGTACACTGCTAACAGGATGATGGGGGAAAACTCCTTCAGCAGATAAAAAGGACAACATCTGACCACTAGATGTTAGTGTTTGGGTGCAAGACTGAGATAGAGTCAGCATGATCGCAGTTCAGGAATCCACAGCACTCATGGATGAATGCTTTGCCAGTAAAGTCCAGATCCTGAAATATATTAAAAAAATTGCATTCACTCTGTATGTGATTTTCACAAACCGTGTTAGTCACATAAAGAGTGTTGCCACTCTGGCAAATTGAATTTGAACTGTTAAATAGGTGGCGAAGTGACAGCAGCTTGTAAGGCCACTGCCTTACAGTGCCAGAGACCTGGCCTTGGGTTCTTCCTGTGATCCTGTGGGTTTTCTCCAGGAGCTCCAGTTCCTTCCCCTATCCCAAAGATGTACCTGTTGGTAGGCCATTGTAAATTATTCCTAGTGTTTAGGTGATTGAGAGAATTTGGGGGCAGTTATTGAGAATGTGAAGGGAAGAAAACATGAGATTTCTGTGGGATTATTGTAAATGGGTCGTTGAAGGTTAGTGCAGACGATGCTTGAAGGGCTATTTCAGGTCTGCATATTTCTATGCTCTAAATAGGGTTGAGAAGTGATCTTAAAACATGTATACTTATCAAAATATAGGATTTATTGTCATAACTTTAGTGATGAAAGGCAGAACCTTTTCTTCAGAAAAGTGAAGTGAATATAGCTTTGGGGCAACTAGAATAAGCAGGGAGACACAAAGGGCTTCAGATGCTGGAATCTGGAGTAACAAATAATCTGCTGAAAGAACTCAGATGGTCTATCAGCACTGATCTGCTTGAGTTCCTCCAGAAACTTGATTGTTGCTTTAGAAAAACAGGGCTCCTTGAAAAATTAGCATGTATGTGTAGATGGAACTGCTAGAAATCAAGTGTAAACTATACAGCACCATATTAAGTCAAAGGAAAATTATTTTAACCTATTAAAATTATATATTTTATTTATGTTATTGATACAATGAACAAAAGCCTTGTTTGTTCATGGGATGGGAGTACGTGGTTCAAAAATAACATCAAGTGGTCGGAAAGTTCAGTTGCCATTGGCAACAGGCTTCACTAATTGTCTGTACAGATCTTGCACTGGGGTGTGACATTTCAATTAGTGACTCATTGAACATCTCCAAGGCATTTAATTTTTTTTACCCTGCATTTTGGCAAAAATTTAACTATTTGTTTCCCTTCCACAATCCACATGGATGATTAAGAACAGATGGCAGCTTGGTTCTTCTGGTCGAGTTAAATAAAGACTACTGTGTATCAGTATTAGTTTAGTCTGATGCCCAATAAGATATTAGATTCAGGGGATATGTCACAACTGGCTTATTGGAAACATGCATGATGGTTGTGATGTCCAAGGAGAAAAGAAATATGAATACACAATATTTCAGCTTCTGTCATAGGCCAAAAAAACAGGCTTACCACTTTAAATTATAATGTTTCTAATTAAACAGGTGGACAGCTGTGTCTGTATCCATAGCTTCTAAAGGCGATTGAAGAGGTTTTCAGATTCAGGGCCTGAAGAATCCACAGATGTGACAGTTACAGATGAGGTGAAAAAGTCCCACATGAGACCTGATGTAGAGTTTCGACAAGAAACATTGACAATTCCTTTGAAGTTCGTTCAGTTTATTGTACACATGTATACTGCCAAACAAAACGTTTCTCCAGACCAAGGTGCACAACACAATATATATAACTCACAAACAACACATAAGTAATAGTACCACAAATAAATTAACAAAATAAAGTACTTTTATGACTCAAGTTAAAAAGTAAACAGTATAACGTTGCTGGTGCTTCATTGGTGATGAGACCTGGGTGGTGGCAGGGATTTCAGTAGACTTACGGCCTGGGGGGAGAAGCTGTTTCCAATCCTACAGTTCTCGTCTAATCCTACAGTGCCTCCTGTCTGATGGTACAGGGTCAAAGAGACTGCTGGATGGATTGGAGGAATCATTGACTCCGCTAAGGGCCCTGTGTATGCAGTGCTCCTGATACATACTGTATCTCTGATGGGTGGCAGAAAGACTCAAATGGTCCTCTCAACTGTCCTTGCGATCCTTTGTGGGTACTTACGGTCAGATACCCTGCAATTCAGTGACGTAGTGGTAAACACTAATTTTCTTTGTTGGGATCTGGTGGAGGCACTAACTCAGCATGATTGTTCCTGAAGAGTCTCTCCATAATCTCTGTATAATGATCTTTTATTTCTGGTTTCCTTCTTAATGTATGTCTGAGGGAAGATTAGCAAACTAAGGGCCAATCCTCCATTGATTGATAGGAGTTGTCATGGAGAGCAGAAAGGGAGGGGAGCTATCCAACTGTTTGACTCATCTTTCCACAATCTTTATTTATGATTTGAAGGAAGACTTCATCTTCAATGGAAAGTGACAGCTTATAGTCATCGTTCAAGTGACAGAAGACCAACTTGATTAAATCTGGTTAAATCTATGTTAGGGTGCATGGTTTGTTTACCTACGATCTTTTTTATACAGGTTCTACCCTCAAAATGGTCTGAAATGACTTAGGCACCCATTCTCCAGAACATTAGTCTTAAATATAGACTGATGAGCATCACTGAGGCATCACCCACAATGATCCAACCTAGGTCCAGTTTTTGGGCATAAGGTGCATCATGCCGACCATTGTGCCGTTCATGTGCCTTATGTGCATGGATGGTGTCCCAGCCAAGCAACAGGAGATCCTCATTAGAAGAGTCAAGTGGGAGGATCTTGTCAGCTATGTCCTTAAGATAGGAAAGACTTTGTGCAGCTCCAGGAGTTGGTATTTAATCCCTGTTGTTGAAAATATGGTCACATTCAATGAGGGTTGACAATGGTAAGCAGATCTCCCTATTGACTTCGCAACAAATCTACTGGGTCTCCTGGTAACTTCTGATGTTCCAGAACATGTCTCTAGAGTGTATGGGGAAACAGACACTTGAAATCTGAATGTGTCAAAGAATGTTGATTTTGCCAATGACACATTGCTCTGATCATCCAATATCACATATGGCTTTACATTTTGCTCAGAATGTCCTTTCGGGTAGATGTTGACTAGATATTTCAGAGCAGGATTCGCCTTGGAAGCCGTTCCCTCATAGCTCTGTGCATGAGGAAGTAGCTACATCTGCTGGATGTTCAGCTAGCTCCTCACTGTGCTCTGGGCAGGTGTGCTGGAATCACATTAGGCCCTGAATGATGTGCTGATACGTATTGGCCACTGTTGCACTCAGTGCAGTGATTGATAGGTTTATAGTCTTTTGCTTGATGCTGTATTGAAGTACAACAATTGAAACATTGAGTGATGCTTTTGAAAGTGTTGCCAACCAGCAAGAGGTTTTTCTCTGAACCTTCTGCATTTTCTTAAGGAGTAAAGTTTCTTATGGGCAAGGCATTGTTTACTGGAGTTCAAGACAGAATTTTCTACTTTAGTTCTGTTGACTTTGATAGAGGTTTTGGTTTTCCATACTTCTGCTGGAGGTCTCTCTTTCAATGAGGTGTTGCCAGAAGTTGAAAGCATAAACATTTTGCATTTCTGTGAGGTGGCAGAAGAATTCCACAAAGAATGAAACTAGAGGTTAAAGATGGCATCAGTGAACCGCTTCAACACTCTGTGGGCTGTGAACAATAATTCTAAATATACTTTTAAATATGCCTCTTTCAAATTACTCTCACTGCAATCTGCAACATGTAATTTCCCTCGAAGCAATGTACTTTTAAATCAACTTAATGATCTATAGATTTCACAACCATCTGAAGGTCTCAGCAGAGCAGACAGGTATGGCATCTTTAAACAGATGAAGGTTCATTGCCAAGGCCAGAAGCGAGGCGAGGGTGGGGCAGGGGGAGAAACAGGAGCTTAGCCAGGCTGAAATGCGGGTGGATGAGGCCTCTCCTACCCAGCAAATGTGCAATTGCTGGAGAACAAAATAGAGGACCAGGGTTAGATTGCTGTATTGGAGGGAAATGAAAGACGGTTGTATCCTATGTGTAACCTCGTTTACTTGCGACAATCAGGTTTGTGGATCTGTCAAGTGATACAGAAAGCACTCTCTGTGGATAGGTATATTAATCATTTATTTACAAACAGTAAAAACTCGATCAAACATTCACATTCCCCAAGTTACAGATACTACAAAGCTGAATACTCAACAGACATACGTACATTCAACAAACATATAGAGATAAAAGTGTGCGGAGAGTATACCTTCCCAATGGTTACCTCTTAAACAAAGGAAGAAGACAACAAGTCCCTTCCATGTGCTATTCTATATACCCAGGATATTTGAAATTAGACACCAGGCATCTATCCAATGAGGAAAGCAGCTGCACCTTCTAAACTAGCCAATCACAATGGAAACAGCTTTCGACAATCAGAATAAGGCATGCCCCCCCCCACAGGACACTCCACCCCTCGAAAGATGTGAATGTGATGATCCAACTCTCAAGCTAGTAGGACACTCACAAACTCCCAACTAAGTTATACAGTACACAGATCACAAGAGTACAATAGCCAGTACTGTAAATCCAGCAGTCACTTCCCTGTGTACTACAGTAGTCCACCAGTCTTCCTGTGCCCCAAAAGGCCACCAGCCCCACTCTGGAGTATAATAGCCAATGAGCCGGTCCCCCACTTAATTTCATACACTGACTCTGATATATTATCAACCAGGTGAGTGATGTTACCTGGCCCGTCAGGAATGTAAGTGCAGCATTCTTGAGTAAATACAGTACAAGTGCCACCTTCCTTTATAAGCAGGTAATCCAAGGCCATCAAAATCAGTTCCTGGGACAGTCTGGCCGTATCACGCTGAAAAAGGCTATCATTTAAAACATTCTTCCTTCATATCAGCCCTGTTACTGACCAGCATGGGAAAGGTGTTTATTCAGGGTGGCATACATATGGCACCACATATCAACCATACCACCCTGTGAGAACAACGGGTAGGGCTAGGAAATGCATATCCAGTAAGTGCCATTCAGCTTCCAACAAGTGCCCAGCCTCACAACACCATTTGGCATAGACACAACTGTCCCAGGGTACTGTTCCTGATTAGACTTGCCATCCACTTTGCAACTGTACTAAACACATCACCTACACCAACATTCTCTGTCAGGTGGGGAAATTTCTAAGAGTCAGGACTTCCCTATTAAACAAATGGTACTGAGGGAAATATGAGCCCTTAAAGAACTCACTCCACCAGGGCTATTAAGGTTCAAGTCCCTTAAAGCTGTTACTATACTCTGGGTTGAGGTTGGCTGGAACAGACTACCCCCCTCCCAGCTCCCCCAAAACAGAAAGCCAAAACCCGAGAAGCCCTATAATTTTCCCCAACGGTCTTTTCTTTGTCATCAAAGGGATCAATATCAGTGGCATCCCTTCTGTGATGTAGTAAGGAGTCTTCATACAAATTCAGCAATCTGACCCAATGGTCCAAAGTGAAAATTCAAACACCATCCACAGGAATGTATAAACGGGATCTCCCACCACAAATTTGCATTCTGTAATGCAGGGAGATACAAATGCACTGGCTCCTGATTAGTCATTGGGTATTTAGAAAACACAAAACAATAGAACTACGAGAATTGCTCCCCAAATGCTCAATTCCCTCTGAAATGTGGGCATCTCATATCCAGAATAAAGTTGCCCAAATTTCTACCAACTTTCAACTTAAACTTCATATAGCCACTATGAAAAATGAGTCATTCCTAAAACCAATTACAAAATCCATGGGTAAACAAGTAACAAAGTAACAGATTTTTAAAGAAGAAGCAGAGTAACAGATTAGAACACAAAACACAAATCACAAAGCCTGGGCTGTACTCCTCTTCTTTAAAACTTTCCATGGAACTGCAAAATCTTAAGAACAGACAGTTAAATTTCTCACAGGGAAACAACACTATCAAAGAACAACTGATAAGGAAAGAGCAACTGGGCGGGACCCAACACATTCACAGAGTATTCTAAAGGCTTCACACACACACACACACACACACACACACACACAAAAGTGAACTGATACATGTGGCCACACTTCATGTTTCTCTGCATTCAAATCATGCACACTTTATTTACAGGGAAGAGGGATGCAAGTCGAATGCCCCCCTCCCTACAACAATGAGGTGCAAATGTACTAACCACACCCCAATTCCCACTGCTGGCAAACCAATATCCTTTGCAGGGAACCCTAAATGGAATGCAAGAAATCTGGCAGAGGACAAAAGGAACACTTATCTGCAGAGGACTTGAACAGTCTCCCTTTCTTGCTCTTCCTCTGGAACCCCAGCTGTAAACAAAGCTAAAAACATTTCTTTACGGGACATGCGGGACCCCCCCCCCCCCCCCCCCGCCATTCCCTGTCTACTTATCTAACTTTCGTACTTGGCTACGCGCAGCCTCTTCTACATACTCTAAACCCTGTAATAATTGAATCACTGTACTTACAGGATGACCAACAGCTGCTGCTATTACAGACAGCGCTACCCCTTTTATTGGAAATACTGCTGCTATGACCACTTGTCCCACTATTCCAGGAGTTAATTCAACATTCTCTGGTGGGATACTTCTGTGATAAGAGCCCACTGGTGTAGAACTTTAGTACCCTCCTCTACTGTGCTCCACTCCGCACGGGGTTTTAAATTCCATTCAGCAAGAGTGGGATACCCAACTTTAACTGCTGCCCTTACCCGATCCATAGTGATCCATTATGCTCAGAGAAGCAAGCAGTATTCTCAGGGCGTTATTGATCTCGTGATGGGATGATAGGCTCCTTAAGGCACCCATCTCTTCATTAGATAGACTCACTCTGGTACCCACCTCATCCCACATCCTCAATAACCACGCAGCCAAAGACTCCACAGCCTTTTGTCTGTACCTATCCCTTAAACATGGTAATTCCTTAGTGGAAGATTCTCTGAGCTCTGTTGTCGCAAAGGTGTCCATTACACCATCCCTCAGACATTCCTGAGCTTCGTCCCCTTTCCTTTCTGAGAGGAAGAAGCTGTGGATTGATGCTCCCCATGGCAGATGTAGGAAGACATAATCACTGGCTTGCCTGTACTGTTTTGGACACACAAGGGAGAAGGCAATCATCTCCCTTGTGTGTCCAAAAGGATTAAACCGAGGGGTTCATGCTACTCTCTATCCCTCATTTTCATCACCCAGCCAGATATCTCTATCTCCCAGTCCCATAGTAGGATCATAGCCCTGTCTCAACATAGCTCAAACCCTAATGAGATCAGGTTCCCAAACAGGCCTCTAAATTCTGTACTTTCGTTAGCCGACAGGTATCTGTATCTTCTAACTTTGTAGCCCTGCTCTGAGCCATCAATAGTGATTCACTCAGAATAATACAGTGCTAAGGTCTTCCAAACCATCATTAAGACTCGCTGTTGTTTTATACTGATATCTTACAGTTGTTGCAAACAGCCAGAAAGCATCTTGCTGGCTATCTTTGCTTTTGGGAAAACCCAGTAATTTAAGTATAGAAACAACGTGATGTCCCATTTCAACCCCGGTGAAACCTAACTGGTCTGACCAATCTACTGGCATTCCACAACCCATCAGTAAGTTAGCAAGACTTCCAAAGCCTGTGCTATTATCTGTCCGTCCTGGGACTCTGCACCTCTAAACTGAGGGTCTTCTCTTTTAAATAACCTCTAAAAGAAATGCATTTCTACTCAAAAAGCCAGATTCTGCTCAGAGCAGCACTAAATGCAGTGTTCAATCAGGATCATGGGTCTAGTAAGTGAGAGAGAAAGCACTCTCTGTGATTAGGATATTAATCATTTCAAACAGTAAAAACTCAACCAAACATTCATGTTCCCCATGTTACAGACACTACAATGCCGAATACTCAACAGTGTACATTCAACAAACATACTTAGTTAAAAGTGTGTGCAGAGCCTACCTTCCCAATGGTCATGTTTTAAACAAAGGAAGCAGAGCAAGCCCCTCCACGCGCTATTTTATATACCCAGGATATTTGAAACTGGGCACCAGGCATCTATCCAATGGAAAAAGCAGCTGCACCTTCTAAACTAACAAATCACAATGGAAGCAGCTTTCAACAATTAGATTAAGGCACAGGACACACTGAAGTGACTTTGCGCTGAAGAACCCGTCCCAGGAAACAAATATTCATTCAGCGTTCAAGGAAAAAGGCATCGAACTTTCTTCCATGTTTTGTGCTGACTATCTAACTAAAAGTTATCTGCACATTCTCCGTGAGAACATTGTTTGCATGTGGATTTTTCCACAGCAATAACTGTCCATCCAAATAGGTTCTGTCAACATTTCACCATGTTCAATGTTTGTTGTCCATTTCCATTTTCCTTCTTCAATCCCATGCTCTCCTGAAAATGGCTTCCCAGCCTTTTCCTGCGCTCGCTCAAATGTTAACAAGACAAATCCTAATGGCTAATTCAGCAAACCTAACTCAATCAACCGAATTTTTATTTCAAACATCAAAAACTCCATTATACAATGTAATTAAAGGAAAATTGCATTTTGAGAAAATCTGCAGAAAATAAAATGCCCAACAGCATAACTGTATTAATAAAATAATACATGGTCAAACTAGGGTATTACATAGCTTGAATGAAATTTGGATGTCTCCCTGCACACCAGATATAGTGGTCAAATTGGAAGGCTTCTTGATTTACTGAATGGACCAAACCGCTGATCTGGAAAAGGCAAAAGACGGACGTGTTTCATGATAAGTTCTCAGTGGTGCTCCAATGTGGCGGTTTTGTCGAACTTGTTTTCCTCTGACCTTGAACACCCAACAGTTAAATGTTGATCTTTCTATTTATCTAGGGTTTTCTCCTCCATAGTCCTGACCACAGTTTACACATAAACATTGTCCAATCAATGGTGGATAATAGAATCTTTAGATCCACGCCAATGTGCAACAGGTCCATAGTAGATGCCATTTCATTGGCTCTTGACTCGATTCTGGAACATCTGGATTGCAATGATATATACATCAGGATGCTCTTTATCGACTACTACACAGCATTCAATACCATCGTCCCCTCAAAACTAACCAATAAGCTCCAAGACCTTGGCCTCAATACCTTCTTGTGCAATTGGATCTTTGAAAAATATCTCTTACATGATCTCCATCGGCACAGATGCACCATAAGGCTGTGTGATTAGTCCCTTGCTCTACTCATTTTACACCTATGACTGTGTGGCCAAGTACAGGACCAATGGCATCTTCACGTTTGCTGATGACACCACTGTAGTAGGGTGAATCAAAGGTGGTGATGAATCAGCATATAGGAGGGAGAGTGAAAATCTTGCTGAGTGGTGTCATAACAACGGCCCCTTAATCAATGTCAGTAAGACCAGGGAGCTGATTATTGACTTCAGGAGGAAGGAAACCAGAGGTCCATGAGCCAGTTCTCATTGGAGTATCAGAGATGGAGGTGGTCAGCAACTTTAAATTCCTCAGTGCTATTATTGTGGAGGACCTGTCCTGGGCCCAGCATGCAAGTGCAAACTACAAAGTAAGCATGGAAGTGTCTCTGCTTCTTTAAGAGTTTGCGGAGATTTAGCATGACATCTAAAACTTTGACAAACTTTGACATCTATAGATGTGTAGTGGAGAGAATATTGACTAGCTGCTTCAAAACCTGATATGGAAACACCAATTCCCTTGAACAGAAAATCCTACAAAAAGTAGTGGGCATGGCTCAGTCCACCAGGGGTAAAGCCCTCCCAACCATTGAGCACATCCAGATGAAACACTGTTGCAAGCAAGCAGCATCTACCATTAGGGTCCCCACCACTTAGGGCATGCTCTCTTCTCACTGGTGCCATCAGGAAGATTCTACAGGAGATGCAGGAGTCACACAATCAGGTTCAGGAATAGTTACTACCCCACAATCATCAGGCTTTTGAACCAAAAGCCTTCAACTTCGTTTGCCCCATCATTGAAATGTTCCCACAACTAAAGGATTCACTTTCAAGGACTCTTCATCTATGTTCTCCATACTGTTTGCTTGTTTATTTATTATTATTTGTTTTTTTTGTATTTGCAGTTTGCTGTCTTATGCACAGTGGTGAATGCCCAAGTTGGGCAGTCTTTCATTGATTCTGTCATGGTTACTATTCTAGAGATTTATTGAGTATGCCCACAAGAAGATAAATCAACGTTCTATATGGAAATGTACATTGAATCTTTGAACATATACTTTGATAATAAATGTACTTTGAACTTTGATGCTTCATTTTAAACCATTCATCAACTGTTCTTGCATATTGCTTAGTCATAGAAAAATACAGCACAGAAACAGCCCTTTCTAGTCTGTGCCAAACCATTTAAACTGCCTAGTCCCATCAACCTGCACCCGGACCCATAGCTCTCCATACCCCTCCCAACCTATCCAAACTTCTCTTAAATATTGAAATCGAGCTTGCATGCACCATTCTGCTGGCAGCTCATTCCATACTCTCATGACCCTCTGAGTGAAGAAGTTTCCCATCATGTTTCCCTTAAACTTTTCATCTTTCACCCTTGACCCATTACCTCTTGTTGTAGACCCACTAAAGTGGAAAAAGCCTGCTTGCATTTACCATATCCATACCCCTCAAAATTTTGTATACCTCTATCAAATCTTATATGTACCAATGAATAAAATCCTACCCTACTCAATCTTTCCTTATAACTCAGATCCCCCTGTCCCAGCAACATTCTTGTAAATTTTCTTTGTACTCTTTCAAACTTATTTACATCTTTCCTATAGGTAGCTGGACAAAACCGCACACAATACTCCAAATTAAGTCTGACTAATATAATACACAACTTCAACATAATATCCTATCTCCTGTACTCAATAGAAACATAGAAACATAGAAAACCTACAGCACAATACAGGTCCTTCAGCCCACAAAGCTGTGCCGAACATGTCCTCACCTTAGAACTACCTAGCCTTATCCATAGACCTCTATATTTCTAAACTCCATGTACCTATCCAAGACCCTATCATTTCCACCTCCACCACTGTCACCGGCAGCCCATTCCATGCACTCACCACTCTCTGCATAAAAAAACATACCCCTGACATCTCCTCTGTACCTACTTCCAAGCACCTTAAAACTATGCCCTCTTGTGCTAGCCATTTCAGTCCTGGGAAAAAGCCTCTGACTATCCACATGATCAATGCATCTCATTATCTTGCACACCTCTACCAGGTCACCTCTCATCCTCCGTCGCTCCAGGGAGAAAAGGCCGAGTTCATGCAACCTATTCTCATAAGGCATGCTCCCCAATCCAGGCAACATCCTTGTAAATCTCCTTCCTGTAGTGCGGCAACCAGAATTGAGCACAGTACTCCAAGTGGGGTCTGACCAGGGTCCTATATAGCTCCCGGCTCTTAAACTCAATCCCACAGTTGATGAAGGCCAATGTACCGTATGCCTTCTGAATCACAGAGCCAACCTGCGTAGCAGCTTTGAGTGTCCTATGGATTCGGACCCCAAGGTTTCTCTGATCCTCCACACTGCCATTAATACTATATTCTGCCATCATATTTGACCTACCAAAATGAACCACCTCACACTTACCTGGGATAGATAGATAGATAGATAGATAGATAGACAGATAGATATACTTTATTGATCCCGAGGGAAATTGTGTACTCCATCTGACACTTCTCGGCCCAGTTTTGCCTCCTAACATGTCCCGCTGTAACCTCTGACAGCCTTCCACTAGTCACAGGCCTCCAGTCAGAGATGCACTCCTTTACTACCACTCTCTGGCTTCTCTCACAAAGCCAATGTTTAACCCAATTTACTATCTCATCTTGAATACCAAACAACTGAGTCTTGACCAACTTCTCACACGGGACCTTCTCAAATGCCTTACTAATGTCTATGTAGACAACATCCACTGCCTTCCCTTCATCAACTTTGCTGGTAACTTCCTTGAAAAAAAAACTCTAAGATTGGTTAGACATGGCACAAAGCTATGCTGACTAGGGTTTATTCCTCTTGCTGTATCCAAGAAATTCAGTCCTAGCAGGTAACTCTTGTTTTCTGTGGTATGCAGTTCCGACATCAGATCTATAAGCTCCAGTAGCTTCTATGGTTCTTTGTGTGGAGACCTTTGGAAAACTATAGAATGTACTGAACAGAGATTCTTCATTTGCCTCCGGAGAGGCACATCTATATCATTTGTCCAGTCTCTACCACAGTATTCGTAATCGCACAGCTGGATTATTGATGTGAACTGACTTAACCCTACTTGCATATTCCAGCGACTCCCCACCAATCCACTTGCAGAGAAGATCTAGCTCTCAGCTAGACCTGAGGCTTAGTCCTTCCATGAGATTGCGAAAGCTTGACTTCCAGGACAGATAACCGGCAGACTGGTCATTAAACATTTTTGGTCCTGCTGTGACTAGGTCTCAACGAGCCAGACACTGTGCCAAATCTAATGCACCTGCAGCTTCTGAATGAGGGCATTGAGCAGTCTGCTTGCCAAATGTGTGTCCTGGAACAGATGGAAGCCCAGGCTGTCCATATCTGTGTAAATGGAGCTGGTATTTGTAGCAACTCTTGGCAGAGATTTTTGCTGTGTTGAAACTTCAGAAGGAGGTGTTGTGGATTTTTGCTACTGTAGACTTAGACTGTTAATACCTGGACTATGTTGTTGGCTGCGTGGTGTGGATATCTTCTCCTTATAGAGCTGGAACACTGTCTCTTTTATAGCCAAAATGCATTAGAACATATTCTTTAGGAAACTGTGTTGGCTATTGTGACAGCAAAGCAGGGATGAACCTGGTTGCAGACTCACCACTGTCTAAGTCAGGTGCTGCTTCATACACCTTTGCCTCTGCTGTGGCAGCCTCAGCTTCATGCTTTTCCCTGAGCGCATTTAATGTAGCCTCTACAGGTGGTCTCGTCATGTTTATATGTGCTTTCCCTATGTCTATAAGAGCTTTCTCCATTTGCATCTCAACTTCACATTTGGCATAAGCAGCTTTCATTCTTGCACCTTCAGCTCTGGCGTGGGTTCATGCTGCAGCTCGGGGAATTGTGGATTTGTTCGAGCGATGTGAGGAAGCGATCGATGCACCACATTCTGACCTGACTTTCAAGTCTCGGCAAGTGATGTTGCTTGGGTCAGAAGCTGACATTGCCGTGTACGACACTAAGATGCACTTCCAGTCTCTGGGCAATACCTTGGAAGACAAGTTACCCTTTCACTCTACTGCTGTCACAGTGCATATTTACAAAGCTATGCAGTGAGTTAAACACCCTTGTAAAAAGCACCCCAGGCAGAAGCTTCCTTCAGGATTGTTAATAAGATCTTACTTATGAAACTGCAGAAAGTTAAGTAAAATGCAAATTAAATTCAATACAAAATTGCAGCATGCCAGCATATACTAATACTATTGATTATTCTTACTATCTGTGTTAACCTAGGTAATACCCACACTCAACTCTCCATTACTATGCTTTGTAAACAAGGGTAAATTTGTGACACAAAGTTATCTTAATAATGATAAGTAATAAACATAATACTTTCAAAATATTTCCCAAATGTTTACTGATATTAACAACAAGGATGTTGCCTGGAGTGGGGAGCATGCCTTATGAGAATAGGTTGAGTGAACTCAGCCTTTTCTCCTTGGAGTGACAGAGGATAAGAGGTGACCTGATAGAGCTGTATAAGATGATGAGAGGCATTGATCGTGTGGATAGTCAGAGGCTTTTTCCCAGGGCAGAAATGGTTGCCACAAGAGGACACAGGTCTAAGGTGCTGGGGAGTAGGTACAGAGGAGATGTCAGGGGTAAGTTTTTTTACCCAGAGTGGTGAGTGTGCGGAAGGGGCTGCCGGTAACGCTGGTGGAGGCGGATATGGATCTGGAGAAAGTAAATGAAGTACAACGATACCACAAACATGACATACAAGGTTTCTAGGGTCAAAAAAGTCTATTTACATTCTATGCCAGAAACATGGCGACACTTGTGGCTGCCCAGCACAATCCTCGCTGATTTGACTTGACGCAAACGACACATTGCGCTGTATGTTTCGAAGTTCATGTGATAAATTAAACAAATCTTTATTTCTCTATACTTCCCTGTAAGGACAGTGAAAAGCATAAATTAAATGTAACGGGCAGCCTGCTGGAGAATCTCAGCGGGTCAAGCGGTATTTGTGCAAGGAAAGGAATTGTCCACATACCGGGTCAAAACCCTGCACCCAGTTTCTGCAGTCTTTTGTGTCAAAACCCCTCTACCTGCATTCCAGCTCCTGTAGTCTGTGTCACCACTTAAATTTATTCGTGCACCTAGAAACCATACTGGGAAATATATCATTGGCTTTGTTATGTTCCAGAAAACACGAATTAACATTATACAAACAGCCGTGATACTACCCACCGCAAGAAAAAAGTGCCCTAACCTGAATAGTTATGGTGGCAAACATTATAACTTGTCGCTAACAGATACTTTCGAATCTTTGAATTATTATGAATTATTCAACTTTAGGTTTCTGATTTATATCGCCTATCTATAGATAGGGAATAATTTTCATTGTGTTTAGAAGGGAGTTAGAGTAAAAACCACAGCACACTTTCCCTCGTTTCAGTTAGTTGAATTTTAATTACTGGTTGCTTATAGAGTGGCTTTGCAGGAACCAACTCACTCTGCTGCGCTCACTTCTGAATATGTTGGCCACACATCTTCCACTAACCTACAACAGCTGCCGTCACCCGGCAACGGCCAGCCATTCGGGTACTACCAAATAGAAACCATGCCTTAAAAGGAGGCAGTTAACTCAGTAAACGAGCGCTATTTATACACTAAGAAATGCATTAGTTCGAACAATTCTGCGCCGAGGAATCACTGCAAGTGCGGAGACCGATAATTAAATAGCTGACGCTGTTTTTGAAGCACCTCTACTAACGCGATGGAAGGACGATGTGCAGCGCACGTCGGGAATGGTAGTCCTCGTAGGCTGTCCAACGAGGTGTAAGAAAGGTTGACTTCGATTCCAAAATACTACAGGAACCAGCATTCCCCGCGAAGACGCAGAGGGAAGCGCCTGTCGGGACAATCGAACAGGTCGCCGGTAAACTAAGTAAGCGGTTTGTCTTGTGCGCTGCTCAGGCTTCTGACAGCGTCTGCTGTGTTGTCCGGCCTAGGGTGGGATCGCGGAGCATTTCCCTTCCTTCCCTACTCCCCCTTCTCGTGAGGCGGATGTTGGGCCTGGTGATTGTCAGTGATAGGCACGCACAATCACAGTATGTTACAGAGCATCGGTCTGACCCTGCTGGTCTTGGTCGCCACTCTCCTCTGTGTCCTACTCTTCATGTTGTTCGGTGAGTAACATACAGCCTAGAAGGGCTCTTCTTCTCTGCAAAGAGGAGACTGATTAGGCTAAAATTTGAGATACAATTTTGTTTAAATATTCACACTGCACGGGATCTAAATTTTTGGCGTCTACAGAATCAACGTCTGGTTTCAACAGGGAATAATTTTCAGAACTGTGGAGAATGAGACGAATAGATCAATGATTTCATGTCTACCGACTTTAATGCATGGGTTCGTTATTTTCTGGAGTTGGAGATACAGTAGTTGCAGTGATTGGGTGCGTTTGAAGAGCGAGAATGTAAGTGAACTCCTTGTGAATGGGAAACATCAAAGAAGTATTTCTAGTTCCAGACAAGAAGGAGCCCGTGCATTAAAGTCATTAATCATGATATAGATTTGATGGGCTGAATGGTGTTATCTGAACTTTAACTCTTCCTTCACTCTAAGCAAATGCATTGGTGGGCATCTGGTATCCCAGCACAAATACTGTGTAATGACTTTTGGGTATTTCCATTTATGTATGCCTAAATATATGTATGTATGTCTAAATTATTGAGTCTGCAAGGGTAAATTGAGCATTTAATTTGTATTATTAAAACCAGTCAAAGCCTAGAAAACATATTAATGTCTTTCATGGAGATAGGCTTTTATAAATGACTGCAAGCCATGATAGGTAACCAAAAGTTTGGTTAGGGAGGTGGGTTTAATGAGGAATCTTGAAAGAAGAGTAAAGTGTGAAGATTTTCTGGAAAGAATTCTAGAACAGACAGAAGCTGTGGTTTATTTCACTTTGTTTTGTATAGACCCAATGCATAATTAGATTTTTTAATGGAAAAAAGTAGGCAAAAAACATTTAAAGTAGCTCTGTCATTTTGTACACGTGCATGGAAAAAGTGATGTTTCAATAGGTACATTTAATATCAGAGAAATGTATACAATATACATCCTGAAATTATTCTTCGTAAACATCCATGAAGACAGAGGAGTGCCCCAAAGAATGAATGACAGTTAACTGTTAGAACCCCAAAGCGCCCCCTCCCCCACATAAGCAGCATCAAAGCGACAACTCCCTCCCCCAACAGCGAAAAAGCATCTGCTGTATGCAGTTCTGCTCAAGTGCTTCGTGTGTCACTGTTGTGTTGACCACTGGGAAGTTCAAAGTTCAAAGTAAATTTTATGTTCAAATTAAATTTTATTATCAAAGTACATGTATGTGACCATACACAACCCTAAGATTCATTTTCTTGTGGGCACCCTCAGCAAATCTATAGAATATTAACTGTAACAGGATCAATGAAAGATCAACCAAGTGCAGAAGACAACGAACTGTGTAAATGCAAATATAAATAAATAGCAATAAATAGAGAACGTGAGATAATGAAATAGAGTCCTTGAAACTGAGATAAATGGTTGTGGGAACTTTCAATGATGGGGCAGGTGAAGAGTGTAGGGGATAACCCTTTTGTTCATGAGCTGGTGGTTGAGGGGTAGTGATTGTTCTCGAACCTGGTGGTGTGAGTCCTGAAGCTCTTGTACTTTCTGACGGCAGCAGCAAGAAGAGAGCATGATCTGGGTGATAGGGATCCCTGGTGATGGATTCTACTTTCCTACCATAGCATTTCATGTAGGTGTGTTCAATGGTTGGGAGGGCTTTACCTGTTATGTATTGGTCCGAATCCACACTACACATCTATAGAAGTTTGTCAAAGATTTAGATGTCATGCCAAATCTCCACAACCTCCTAAGGAAGTGAGTTAGTGCTTCTGGAACTTTCTGTAGCAACCATAAAACAGTGGCCAATATGGCTGCTATAGAGGTAAGGAAAACAGCAAGGAGTATAGAAATTATATTGTCCATCGTGTGCCTGTGCACATACCACATATTGGATTAGCCTATTTCGCTTCCATGCCATAAGAGTTCCAAGCCATTGTTGGCTGAAGACTGATCAGGGCACACAGGAACTGCTGGTTTGAATTGGATTATATTTACAAATTGCATTTGGTGAAGTGCACCATTTTATAATGCTGTTCTTTGAAAGACGAAGCTGGCAAGTGCTCTGTGTGATATGTTTGTGTGACATTGCAGTTCCTTTCATTGCTGCCTTATTGCCAGACCCTGCATGAATGTGCTGTCAGTTCTGTGAGTCATCAGCAAAGGTGGTGGGTACACCCAGTCCTCACAAGAAAACAATTCCAACTTCTACCAGCAGTGAAGGAAATGTGCTGTGGACAACATCTAACATTAGATGCAGGACTAATGGGCATATATTGGCTTAGGTAAGGTAAGGTGAGTCTGCAATTTATATCTAGGATTTCCTGATGCCTTAATTTGAGCAGCAAAGTATCATTCTGGGGATCCAAGGAAACTTTATTTTCTGAATGATTTGCACATGTTTTTATAAATGTTTGTAAATGGATTCATTTAGTTGGCATATTGGTGTATAACCAATCCAAACTTCTCGAAGGCAATTAATTTTGTTCTTGAAAATGTTTTTCAGTAGTTTTCGCACTACTAGTTTACATTGATTGGTAATCCCAATTCCCTTTTGTGAATAGCATTTGCAATTTATTCTGGCACCACAGTAGTGTTTAAGGTGAATTAGAAATTCTGTTCAGCGTTTAAACTATCTCCATTTTTCGTCGCTTCTCCCGTCAAGCTCTGAAGGCGACTCTCTCCGCCATGAGGAGGTACTTGATGTCCCTATCCCAGACCCTTCCACACCTTCGGGACACTTTCTTCGCCGTCTGTAATGGTCCTACCCGTTATTTCATCCTCCGTCGGATTCACGCCTGCAATCGCCGTTTTTTTGACTTTGTCATGTTAGGCAAAGATCGCAAGATCCTACATCTACGGACTCCAGAGCCTGCTGGCCCTGAAACTAGCAGGTATGAACTTCAGATTGCAGCCCCTGCCATTGATCTCGTCGGCTCCAACACCTCAGGGCATATTCAAAACCCGGACTCCAGCAACGACCATGGACACCTTCACAGCGATTGCGCAACCACCAACTGCGACTCCAGCCTTGAACTCCAGGCTATGTGCTACTTTATGTGCTACTATTGTGACTCCCGTCTCCCCTTCCCCCACCACCACTCTGCAACTCCATCTCCCTCAGATCCCACCATCAGCTCCTGGGCCCTCAGAGGCTCCATCTTCCTCTCACCCCAACCATCCCCTCTCCACTGACACCCCCAGCCTCCCCCCTCCCCCCTCTGATCCCAGCTCTCAAGATTCCAGCCTTGAACTCCAGGCCGAGTCTTTATGTGCTGCTATTGTGACTCCCGTCTCCCCTTCCCCCACCAATACTCTGCAATCCCATCTCCCTCAGATCCCACCATCAGCTCCTGGGCCCTCAGAGGCTCCATCTTCCTCTCACCCCAACCCTCCCCTCTCCATTGACACCCCCAGCCTCCCCCCTCCTCCCTCTCATCCCAGCTCTCATCCGTGCCGGGTCTTTACCATCCCCTCCGACCTTCAACTGTCGGAGGCAGAACGCTCTGTCCTCAGTAAGGGCCTCACCTTTGTCCCCCTTCACCCACACCTCAGCGAGTTCCGTGTTCACCATGATACGGAACTTTTCTTCCGCCGTCTCCATCTCCGAGCCTACTTCTTCGGCAAGGACTCTTCCACCCCCACCGATGACCCCTTCTCCCGTCTTCAACCCTCCTCTTCTTCATGGACACCCCGCTCTGGTCTTCTGCCTGCTCTGGATCTCTTTATCGCTAACTGCCGACGGGACATCAACCACCTCGACTTCACCGCACCTTGTCCCCATTCCAACCTCACTCCTTCGGAACACTCTGCTCTCCACTCCCTCCGCACTAATCCTAACCTTATTATTAAACCCGCCGATAAGGGGGGTGCTGTTGTAGTCTGGCGTACTGACCTCTACCTTGCCGAGGCACAGCGACAACTCGCGGATACCTCCTCTTATTTACCCCTCGATCGTGACCCCACTAAGGAGCACCAGGCCATTGCCTCCCACACCATCACCGACTTTATCCGCGCAGGGGATCTCCCATCCACTGCTACCAACCTTATAGTTCCCACATCTCGCACTTCCCGTTTCTACCTCCTACCCAAGATCCACAAACCTGCCTGCCCTGGCAGACCTATTGTCTCAGTTTGCTCCTGCCCCACCGAACTCGTTTCTGCATACCTCGACATGGTTTTATCCCCCCTTGTTCAATCCCTTTCTACCTATGTTCGTGACACTTCTCACGCTCTTAAACTTTTCGATGATTTTAAGTTCCCTGGCCCCCACCGCTTTATTTTCACCATGGATGTCCAGTCCCTATATACTTCCATCCCCCATCAGGAAGGTCTCAAAGCTCTACGCTTCTTTTTGGATTCCAGACCTAATCAGTTCCTCTCTACCACCACCCTGCTCCGTCTAGCGGAATTAGTCCTTACTCTTAATAATTTCTCCTTTGGCTCCTCCCACTTCCTCCAAACTAAAGGTGTAGCTATGGGCATCCATATGGGTCCTAGCTATGCCTGCCTTTTTGTTGGCTTTGTGGAACAATCTATGTTCCGTGCCTATTCTGGTATCTGTCCCCCACTTTTCCTTCGCTACATCGACGACTGCATTGGCGCTGCTTCCTGCACGCATGCTGAGCTCGTTGACTTCATTAACCTTGCCTCCAACTTTCACCCTGCCCTCAAGTTCACCTGGTCCATTTCCGACACCTCCCTCTCCTTTCTAGATCTTTCTGTCTCTGGACACAGCTTATCTACTGATGTCTACTATAAGCCTACTGACTCTCACAGCTATCTGGACTATTCCTCTTCTCACCGTCTCTTGCAAAAACGCCATCCCCTTCTCGCAATTCCTCGGTCTCCGCCGCATCTGCTCTCAGGATGAGGCTTTTCATTCTAGGACGAGGGAGATGTCTTCCTTTTTTCAAGAAAGGGGCTTCCCTTCCTCCACTATCAACTCTGCTCTTAAACGCATCTACCCCATTTCATGTACATCTGCTCTCACTCCATCCTCCCGCCACCCCACGAGGAATAGGGTTCCCCTGGTTCTCACGTACCACCCCACCAGCCTCCGGGTCCAACATATCATTCTCCGTAACTTCCGCCACCTCCAAAGGGATCCCACCACTAAGACATCTTTCCCTCCCCCCCCCCCCCCCCCGTCTGTGCATTCCGCAGGGATCACTCCCTACGCGACTCCCTTGTCCATTCGTCCCCCCCATCCCTCCCCACTGATCTCCCTCCTGGCACTTATCCATGTAAGCGGAACAAGTGCTACACATGCCCTTACACTTCCTCCCTTACCACCATTCAGGGCCCCAAACAGTCCTTCCAGGTGAGGCAACACTTCACCTGTGAGTCGACTGGGGTGATATACTGCGTCCGGTGCTCCCGATGTGGCCTTTTATATATTGGCGAGACCCGACGCAGACTGGGAGACCGCTTTGCTGAACATCTACGCTCTGTCCGCCAGAGAAAGCAGGATCTCCCAGTGGCCACACATTTTAATTCCACATCCCATTCCCATTCTGACATGTCTATCCACGGCCTCCTCTACTGTAAAGATGAAGCCACACTCAGGTTGGAGGAACAACACCTTATATTCCGTCTGGGTAGCCTCCAACCTGATGGCATGAACATCGACTTCTCTAACTTCCGCTAGGCCCCACCTCCCCCTCGTACCCCATCTGTTACTTATTTTTATGCACACATTCTTTCTCTCACTCTCCTTTTTCTCCCTCTGTCCCTCTGAATATACCTCTTGCCCATCCTCTGGGTTCCCCCCCCCCCCTTGTCTTTCTTCCCGGACCTCCTGTCCCATGATCCTCTCGTATCCCCTTTTGCCAATCACCTGTCGAGCTCTTGGCTCCATCCCTCCCCCTCCTGTCTTCTCCTATCATTTTGGATCTCCCCCTCCCCCTCCAACTTTCAAATCCCTTACTCACTCTTCCTTCAGTAGTCCTGACGAAGGGTCTCGGCCTGAAACGTCGACTGTACCTCTTCTTAGAGATGCTGCCTGGCCTGCTGCGTTCACCAGCAACTTTTATGTGTGTTGCTTGAATTTCCAGCATCTGCAGATTTCCTGTTGTTTTCATCTTTCTCTCCCTGGTAATCTAGAATACGCTGAAGGTGTTTTGTGTGTGGGGGGTGGGGTTTCAACTAGAAGTGCCACTGTCTCTCAGTTTCAATGTCCTGGGTTTTTATGCTGTCTGTATGGAGTTTGCAGGTTCTCTCTATGACCACTTATTTTCCTTTGATCATCTGGTTTCCTCCCAGATGTCAAAAACATGGTGCGCGGTAGGTTAATTGGGTAGGTTATTTGGGTGATAAAAGAATTGGGGCATGTTGAATTTTTTAAAATCCACAATGTGAGGGAGTAAAAATCTTTACATTATGACGCCGTTACAATGTACAGATATGAGAATTTATAAATCTAATAGCTTGTAGAAAGAAGCTGTCCTGTAGCTTGTTGGTCCTGGTTTTAATGCTGCAGTACCGTTTGACCGACGGAAGCCATTGAAACAGTTTATAGTTGGGGTGACTGATGTCCCCGATGATTCTCCAGGCCTTCTTTCTGCACCTGCTGCTGTAAATGTCCTCAATGAAGGGAAGTTCACCTCCACAGATGTGCTGGACTGTCTGTTCCACTCTGTGCAGTGCCCAGCAATTAACGTTGGTGCAGTTCCCATACTAGGCGGTGAAGGGCTTGAAGATTTGGGGGCTCATGCTTAACTACTTCAGTCACCTGAGATGGAAGGGACACTGTTGTGCTTTTTTTTTGCAACTCAGCCGCTGTGTAGTCCAGGTGAGATCTTTGGTGACGTTTATACTGAGGTACTTGAAACTATTAACCCTCTCAACTGCAGACCTATTGATGTTGATCAGGGTGAGCCTGACTCTGTTCTTCCTATGATCCACGATCAGCTTTTTTTGGATTTTTTTTGGACATTGAGGGAGAGGTTGTTATCTTGGTACCATTGTGTCAGGGTGTCAGCCCGTCCTCTGTAGACTGTCTCATCACTGCTAGAAATAAGGTCGATCAAAGTCGTGTCATCTGTGAATCGAGAGAGAATGGGTTACAGGGAAACTGGTGGGAAAAGGCATCAGTGCTATTTCTCTGAGAGATGCGGGACTCAGTAAGCTAATTCTCAGTTTTATGTTTTGAATAAATTTGAGAAATATAACTAGTAACTAGATACTGACAACAAAGCAATTCCAAAACCAATGATCTGCACCTCCTTCTGTGAATGGAGATGCGTGGATGGTTAAGAAGATACTAGATGTGGAATCTGAGTAAGCATTCTGTTTTAGCAATGCTGAAATCCTTCTCATGAATACAAAAAACAAAGATGAAGTACTTGCAGTTACCATGTTGCCAGAAGCATCAAGTGAAAATTTTCTTATGACATAGTCTGTTTGGCCCTCAAATCTATTCTAACTCTTGGGGTATGTGTGTGGCGCGTGGCCAAGTGGTTAGGGCATTGGACTAGCGATCTGAAGGCTGTGGGTTCGAGCGTGTGTGTCCTTGAGCAAGGGACTTAACCACACGATGCTCCAGTCTACCCAGCTGAGAATGGGTACCAGAAAAAAAATGCTGGGGGTTAACCTCGTGATCCTATCGGGGGGGGGCGGGCGAGGGGGAGTCTCATACTCTTAGTGGCTTCATACCACAGAAACTGGTGTAAGCACCGGCCTCACACATCAAAGTTGCTGGTGAACGCAGCAGGCCAGGCAGCATCTGTAGGAAGAGGTGCAGTCGACGTTTCAGGCCGAGACCCTTCGTCAGGACTAACTGAAGGAAGAGTGAGTAAGGGATTTGAAAGTTGGAGGGGGAGGGGGAGATCCAAAATGATAGGAGAAGACAAGAGGGGGAGGGATGGAGCCAAGAGCTGGACAGGTGATAGGCAAAAGGGGATACGAGAGGATCATGGGACAGGAGGTCCGGGAAGAAAGACAAGGGGGGGAGGGGACCCAGAGGATGGGCAAGAGGTATATTCAGAGGGACAAAAGGAGAGTGAGAGAAAGAATGTGTGCATAAAAATAAGTAACAGATGGGGTACGAGGGGGAGGTGGGGCCTTAGCGGAAGTTAGAGAAGTCGATGTTCATGCCATCAGGTTGGAGGCTACCCAGACGGAATATAAGGTGTTGTTCCTCCAACCTGAGTGTGGCTTCATCTTTACAGTAGAGGAGGCCGTGGATAGACATGTCAGAATGGGAATGGGATGTGGAAATAAAATGTGTGGCCACTGGGAGATCCTGCTTTCTCTGGCGGGCAGAGCGTAGATGTTCAGCAAAGCGGTCTCCTAGTCTGCGTCGGGTCTCGCCAATATATAAAAGGCCACATCGGGAGCACCGGACGCAGTGTATCACCCCAGCCGACTCACAGGTGAAGTGTTGCCTCACCTGGAAGGACTGTTTGGGGCCCTGAATGGTGGTAAGGGAGGAAGTGTAAGGGCATGTTAAGGGCAAGTGTAAGCACCGGCCTGATGGGCCACAAAGCTCATGACAGGCTTTAATCTTTAATCATGGAGTATGTACAAATATTCCATTGTTTTGTCCTCTGTAAGCTATTCTCCCCATATTCCCAATCTCCAACTAGATTCTACTAATTGGCAATGCGCTGTGGGAAGATCTACTGTGCCAATCTCGCCTATCAACCTGCACATCTTGAGATAGGAAACTGGAGCACACAAGAGAAATTTGGCCTGTCAAAGGGAGGACGTGAAACTCTAGTAATACAGTACTGTAGGTCAGAATTGAATATGGGTTGCTAGTTCTACTACCAGTGTCATTGTGCATCCTTGCCCTCAGTCGATTCCATCGGAGATGTCAGCTATTACCCATTTGATCCATTGCCTTTTCTGCCATTCAGTGAGCTATCTCCAAAAGCTTCCTTTGCAAAATGTCAGTATATACTTGTGGAACTGAAAGGGTAAAAAGACCCTGATGGGAGTTTTATAGAGACCCCCTAACAGTATAAAGGATGTGGTCTACAAATTACAATGGGAGATTGAAAATGCATGCCAAAAAGGCAATATTACAATAGTCATGGGGGATTTCAATATGCAGGTCAATTGGGGAAAATCAGGTTGGTGCTGGATTCCAAGAGAGGCATTTTCCAGAATGCCTCCCTGATGGCTTTTAAGAGCTGCTTGTGGTTGAGCCCACTAGAGGATCAGCTATTCTGGATTGGGTGTTGTGCAATGAACCAGAATTAATTAGAGGACTTGGGGTTTAAAAAAACCCCTCAGGGGAAAGTGATCATAATATGATCGAATTCACCCTGAAATTTGAGAAGGATAGCTAAAGTCAGGTGTATCAGTATTACAGTGGAGTAAAGGGAATTACAGAGGAATGAGAGAGGAGTTGGCCAGAATTGATTAGAAAAGAACACTGGCAGGGATATCGGCAGAGCTGACATGGGTGGAATTTCTCTAAGCAATTCGGAAGGCACAGGATATGTACATCCCAAAGAGGAAGAAGTATTCTAAAGGTGAGATGACACAACAGTGGCTAACAAGAGAAGTAAAAACCAACATGAAAGCCAGAAAGAGGGCATATGATAGAACAAAAATTAGCGGGAACTTTAGAGGATTGGGCAACTTTCAAATGCCATCAGAATGCAACTAAAAAGTCATTAAGATGAAGATGGAATATGAAAGTAAGCTGGCTAATGATATTAAAGAGGATACCAAAAGTTTCTTCAGGTACGTAAAGTGTAAAAGAGAGGCAAGAGTGGATTTCAGACTGCTGGAAAACGATGCTGGAGAGGTAGACAAGGAAAGGGCGGATGATCTGAATAACTATTTTGCATCAGTCTTCACTGTGGAAGGCACTAGCAGTGTGATGGAAGTTCCAAGTGTCAGGGGTCATGAAATGTGTGAAGTTACCATTACTAGAGAGGGAAACTGAAAGATCTGATGGTGGATAAGTCACCTGGACACCCCAGGGTTCTGAAGGAGGTGGCTGAAGAGATTGTGGAGGCATTAGTAATGATCTTTCAAGAATCACTAGATTCTGGAATGGCTTCAAAAAACTGGAAAATTGCAAATATCACTCCCAAGTAGGGAGGGTGGCAGAAGAATGGAAATTATAGGTCAGTTAGTCTGACCTCAGTGGTTGGGAAGATGTTCAAGTCAATTGTTAAGGACACGGTTTCAGGTATTTAGAGACACATGATAAAATGGGCTGTAGTCAGCATGGTTTCCTCAAGGTAAAATCATGCCTGACAAATCTGTTGGAATTCTTTGAAAAAATAACAAGCAAGATAGACAAAGGAAAGTTGGTTGATGTTGTGTACTTGTATTTTCCGAAGGCCTTGACAAGGTGCCACACATGAGGCTGCTTAACAAGCTACAAACCCACGGTATTACAGGGAAGATTGTAGCATGGATAAAGCGGTGGTTGGTTGGCAGGAGACAAAGTGGGAATAAGGGGAGCCTTTTCTGGTTAGCTGCCAGTGACTAGTGGTGTTCTGCAGGGGTCTGTGTTAGGACCGAGTTTTTTTTAAACATTATATGTTAATGATTTAAATTATGGAATTAATAGCTTTGTTGTAAAGTTTGCAGATGCCTCGAAGATAAGTGGGGGGGGGGTAATTTTGAGGAAGTACAGGTGTTCTCCGCTTTTCGAACGTTCGCTTTACCAAACCTCACTGTTACGAAAGACCTACATTAGTACCCTGTTTTTGCTTTCAGAGGGTATTTTCGCTGTTACGAGAAAAAATCAGCGCGCAATAAAAGGCAGCGCGCCCCCGAGCAGCTGCTCTCCCCTGGATTCGGAACTGCATTCTCGCCGACATTGCTTAAACACATGCCTGGGAGCAGCCGTTAGCAAGATGAGTTCTAAGGTATTGGAAAAGCCTAAAAGAGCTCGTAAGGGTGTTACACTTAATGTAAAACTAGACATAATTAAGCGTTTTGATCGTGGTGAACGAAGTAAGGACTAAGTGAGTCTGGCTTGTGGAAGCTGACGAACATGATGTTGAAGACGTTTTGGCATCCCATGACCAAGCACTGATAGATGAAGAACTGATGCAATTGGAAGAGGAAAGGATAACGATTGAAACTGAATACAGTAGCGAACGGACCGGAAGTAAAGTCGTCCAGGAACTGAACGTGAAGCAACTGCGTGAGATTTTCGCTGCAGTGATAAAGTACGATGTAGCCCCCTGGCCAGCCTCAGGGTCACTGGGCTCGCTGTTGTCTAGGGAAACAGCCCTCGGCCCCGCCAAACTGGGTAATTAGTTTGTGTGGATGCTGTGTGATGTACCCCACCCCGCCAAATAACAGACAATACACCAGATACGATTAAATGATTTACAGTTTATAGGTATTACTAGAACTATAATAGAGAATAAAACATAAAAGGAAAATAAAAGGCGCCACACTTATCAAAGTTCAATCTCTTCATGCACAAACAGTTGGAGCTCAGGACCCTTTTTCTTCACCTTGCAACCCCTCGGACCACCTCGGCTGGCCGCCTGGGACCAACAACGGTGGTCGACCAGATGCTCCACACGAGTCCGTCTCCGTCTCCTCTTCTCGCCGAACGCCCTGCTCGGAGTTTGACCCCGTTAGCGGACATCACAGCACCTGGTCCATCCTCTGTCTCTCTCTCTCCCGCCTTCCCCCCCAAAACCCTGCGCATACAATAACTTCAAATACACCAAAAACCTAACAACTATCCCAATTGGTTCATAACATATTCTTATCACAGTCTAACCCAAAGCAAGCTGCTAGCGCAAGAACTTTCTCAGTGTTTAACATAACAAAGAAGCGTTCCCAAGTATAACATAACAAAGAAGCCATTTTAATTAGCCTACGCAGTAACATAAAAGACGAAACCCCCTTACAACGACTTTAATTTTGAAAGGGTATGTCGGTTTAGGGGATATTTGCAGGATGGTTTGAGTCCTTACAAAGAACTGTATGATTAAAAAAAATGCTCGAGGCTCAGCAGTCAAGCAAGCCTTCCACTTCAGCCACAGCAGACGACAAACCTCGACCTTCGACACTGAGGCAGGCAGTCATAGGAGAAGATGAGCTACCTGCTCTAATGGGAACAGACGACGAGATAACACCCCAGTGTCCCACCACCCCGCGATTTGCGGAGAATGCAGCGGTAGCCGGGAAGCACACAGCACATCTTTAAGAAAAAAGCTGAAATAAACATGCTAATTAATTAAGTGCCGCCTGACACGTAATTAATTAGCATGTTTATTTTAGCTTTTTTCTTAAAGATGTGCTGGATGCCTCCCGACTACCGCTGCACCCCTGCATGCTTCACGTTTCGGTATCTGTCGGCGGCCTGGATGGTGGGGGCCACTGCGACGACTCAGCCTAACACACCATCATCAGTGTGCTCCGTGCTTTCCCAATTCCGGTAAGTGATACTACATTGTACATACATTATTTCTGCTTTATATCGGCTGTGTATTTTTACGTGTTATTTGGTATGATTTGGCAGCTTCATAGCTTAAAGGTTACTGGACAGCGCTTGCGCTGTGTTTTTGCTAACAGCGCTTGTGTGAGATTTTTGCTACAGAGAACAGTGCAGTAATGATTGTGGAAAAGTATTTCTACTTTATATAGGCTGTGTATTTATCATATCATTCCTGCTTTTACTATATGTTACTGTTATTTTAGGTTTTATGTGTTATTTGGCATGATTTGGTAGGTTATTTTTGGGTGTGCGAACACTCACAAATTTTTCCCATATAAATGGTAATTGCTTCTTCGCTTTACAACATTTCGGCTTATGAACCGTTTCATAGGAACGCTCTACCTTCGGATGGCGGGGGAAACCTGTAGACTGGCTACAGAAGGACTTGGACAGATTAGGAGAATGGGTAAAGAAATGGCAGATGTGAACAGTGTTGGGAAGTCTATTGTCATGCACTTTGCTAGAGGTCATTAAAGGGTTGACTATTTTCTAAATGGAGAGAAAGTACAAAAACTGAGATGCAAAGGGACTTGGGAGTCCTTGTGCAGGATTCCCAAAGGTTAATTTGCAGATTGAGTCTGTGGTGAGGAAGGCAAATGTGATGTTAACATTCATTTCAAGAGGACTAGGATATAAAAGCAAGAATGTAATGCTGAGGCTTTATAAAGCATTGGTGAGGCCTTACTTGGAGGATTGTGAGCAAATTTGGGGCCCTTTTCTTAGTAACGATATGCTGAAACTGGAGAGGGTTCAAAGGAGGTTCACAAAAATGATTCCGGGATTCAATGGCTTGTCCTATGAAGAGCGTTTGATGGCTCTGGGCCTGTATTCACTGAAATTCAGAAGAATGAATGATGATCTCATTGTAACCTATGGAATGGTGAAAGGCCTTGATAGAGTGGATGTGGAGAGGATGTTCCCTGTTGTGAGAGAGTCTAAGACCAGAGGACATTCACAACACGCTGGAGGAACTCAGCATGTCGGGCAGCATCCGTGGAAATGATCAGTCGACATTTCGGCCGGAACCCTCCGTCAGGGTTGGGTTCCGGCCTGAAACGTCGACTGATCGTTTCCACAGATGCTGCCGGACCTGCTGAGTTCCTCCAGCGTGTTGTGAGTGTTGCTTTGACTCCAGCATCTGCAGTTTATTTTGTGATTAAGACCAGAGGACAAAGCCTCAAAATAGTGAGGCATCTTTTTAGAATGGAGATGAGGAGGAATTTCTTTAGCCAGAGTCTGGAGGCCAAGTCTGTATGTATATTTAAGGTAGAAGTTGATAGATTCTTGACTGGTCAGGGTATGAAGGGATAGGAGGAAAATGCAGAAGATTGGGGCTGAGAGGAAAATTGGAACAACCGTGATAAAGTGGTGGTGCAGACTTGATGGGCCAAATGGCCTAATTCTGCTGCTATGTTTTATGGTCTTTATACTTCTGGTTAATTTCAGCTGCTATTGTGGTTGGAAGGAACCATTAATTGACCTAACATTAATTGCAATTTGGGGAAATAATTTCTTCAGCTGCTCTTTCTAAAAGTGTGTCCAAATTTCAAGTCAAGTCACTTTTTATTGTCTTTTCGACCATAACTGCTGGTACAGTACACAGTAAAAACAAGACAATGTTTTCAGGACCATGGTGCTACATGAAACAATACAAAAACTACACTAAACTACGTAAAACAATGCAAAAACTACACTAAACTATGTAAAACAATGCAAAAACTACACTAGACTACAGACCTACCCAGGACTGTATAAAGCGCAGAAAACAGTGCAGGCATTACAATAAATAATAAACAAGACAATAGGCACAATAGACGGCAGTAGGTTGGTGTCAGTCCAGGCTCTGGGTATTGAGGACTCTAATGGCTTGGGGGAAGAAACTGTTACATAGCCTGGTCGAGAGAGTCCGAATGCTTTGGTGCCTTTTGCCAGATGGCAGGAGGGAGAAGAGTTTGTATGAGGGGTGCGTGGGGTCCTTCATAATGCTGTTTGCTTTACGGATGCAGTGTGTGGTGTAAATGTCTGTAATGGTGGGAAGATGATCTTCTCAGCTGACCTCACTATCCGCTGCAGGGTCTTGCGATCCGAGATGGTGCAACTTCTGAACCAGGCAGTGATGCAGCTGCTCTCAATACAACCTCTATAGAATGTGGTGAGAATGGGGGGGGTGGGAGGTGGACTTTTCTCAGCCTTCGCAGAAATTAGAGACGCTGCTGGGCTTTCTTTGCTATGGAGCTGGTGTTGAGGGACCAGGTGAGATTCTCCGCCAGGTGAACACCAAGAAATTTGGTGCCGTTTATGATCTGTACGGAGGAGTCGTCGATATTCAGTGGAGGGTGGTCGCTCCGTATCCTCCTGAAGTCAACAACCATCTCTTTTGTTTTGTTCACATTCAGAGACAGGTTGTTGGCTCTGCACAAGTCTGTTAGTCGCTGCACCTCCTCCCTGTATGCTGACTCATCATTCTTGCTGATGAGACCCACCACGGTCATGTCATCGGCGAACTTGATGATGTGATTCGAGCTGTATGTTGCAGCACAGTCGTGGGTCAGCAGACTGAACAGCAGTGGACTGAACACACAGCCCTGGGGGGCCCCCGTGCTCCATGTGATGGTGTTGGAGGTACTGCTTCCAATCCGGACAGACTGAAGTCTCCCAGTCAGGAAGTTTAGGATCCAGTTGCAGAGGGAGGTGTTCAGGCCCAGTAGGCTCAGCTTTCCAATCAATTTCTGAGGAATGATTGTGTTGAGTGCTGAAGTCTATGAACAGCATTCAAACGTACGTGTTCTTTTCACTTTCAATTGCAAGAAATTGAAAGCAGATTTTATAGAAACATAGAAAACCTACAGCACAATACAGGCCCTTTGGGCCACAAAGTTGTGCTGAACATGTCCCTACCTTAGAAATTACTAGGGTTACCCATAGCCCTCTATTTTTCTAAGCTCCATGTACCTATCCAAAAATCACCTAAAAGATCCTATCATATCCGCCTCTACCACCGTTGCCGCCAGCCCATTCCACGCACTCACCACTCTCTGCGTTTTTTTTTAAATACCCCTGACGTCTCACCTTAAACCTGTGTCCTCTTGTGGCAGCCATTTCTGCCCTGGGAAAAAGCCTCTGACTATCCACATGATCAATGCCTCTGATCATCTTATACACCTCTGTTAGGTCACCTCTCATCCGCCGTAACTCCAAGGAGAAAAGGCCGAGTTTACTCAACCTGTTTTCGTAAGGCATGCTCCCCAGTTCAGGCAACATCCTTGTAAATCTCCTCTGCACCATTTCTATGGTTTCTACATCCTGTAGTGAGGTGACCAGAACTGAGCACAGTACTCCAAGTGGGGTCTGACCAGGGTCCTATATAGCTGTAACATTACCTCTTGGCTCCCAAATTCAATTCCACAATTGTTGACGGCCAATACACCATATGCCTTCTTAGTCACAGAGTCAACCTGCGCAGCTGTTTTGAGCGTCCTATGGACTCGGACCCCAAGATCCCTCTGATCCTCCACACTGCCAAGAGTCTTACCATTAATATTATATTCTGTCATCATACTTGACCTACTAAAATGAGCCACTTCGCACTTATCTGGGTTGAACTCCATCTGCCACTTCTCAGCCCAGTTTTGCATCCTATCAATGTCCCACTGTAACCTCTGACAGCCCTCCAGACTATCCACAACACCCCCAACCTTTGTGTCATCAGCAAACTTGCTAATCTATCCCTCCACTTCCTCATCCAGGTCATTTATAAAAATCACAAAGAGTGAGGGTCCCAGAACAGATCCCTGAGGCACACCACTGGTCACTGACCTCCATGCAGAATATGACCCGTCTACAACCACTCTTTGCCTTCTGTGGGCAAGCCAGTTCTGGATCCACAAAGCAATATCAACTTGGATCCCCTGCCTCCTTACTTTCTCAATAAGCCTTGCATGGGGTACCTTTTCAGATGCCTTGCTGAAATCCATATACATGGCACCTACTGCTCTTCCTTCATCAATGTGTTTGGTCACATCCTCAAAAAATTCAATCAGGCTCGTAAGGCACAACCTGCCCGTGACAAAGCCATGCTGAGTATTCCTAATCATATTATACCTCTCCAAATGTTCGTAAATCCTGCCTCTCAGGATCTTCTCCATCAAATTACCAACCACTGAAGTAAGACTCACTGGTCTATAATTTCCTGGGCTATCTATCTCTACTCTCTTTTTGTAATTTATTTTTTATTGAATTTCATCATCAAACAAACATTTCCATAAGATGTATTTCAGATACTGTACATGTATATCATATAATATTTGTCACAAATCTCCACATAATATTTATTTGAGGTGTACACTTATAGAAAGGAGAGGAAAGAAAGAACAATTGAAAGAAGAAAACTATGTACAGAGTAGGGAGTGATTTTATTTTTAAACAACATATTCATTGACTTGTGAGAATAAAATCAGGCCTATGAGGTGTTATGTAGTTAAACCATTTTTTCCAGTATGAATAGAATCGTTCCAACTTATGATTAACAGATGCTGTTATCTTCCCCGGTTTGTAAATGCCCATTGTAATTTTCATCCATACATTTAAAGTTATAACCATTTCCTGGTAAGGGTCTTTTTACCAGCCACCAGCAGTACATTCATTAAATATTTATCTCTTTTCAATCATTCTTGAGGTATCTATCCAAAATATATGGTCTTACTCTCTAAAGGTATTTCACATTTAAAGATGCCTTGTGGGGCATTATGTATCCCACTCCAATAGTTTTTGATAATGGGGCATTCCCAGAAAATATGATAATGGTTTGCATTTTGATTTCCACTATTTCTCCAGCAAGCAGGGGAGTTACTATTATAATGGGATTTCTGAGAGTGTTTAATAAAATATCTTATCAAGTTTTTCCATCCCAACTCCCTCCATTTCTGTGAACTGGTACACTTTCGTTGATACCTCCGTATTATTGTCCAGTCTTCCTCATATTATTATCCCTCCTTCCTTTTCCCATTTTGTTTTAATGTATGAAGTCGAATGTGTTTTAAGATTTGACAAACCCTTATAAACGCTTGAAATTATTCTACTACTGTTGTTTGAATTATATGCTTTTCTAAATAGCTCTATCAGACATGTACATTTCTGATACATTTGGTTACATTTTTAACCGTCCTATTAACATACTGTTGCAACTGTAAATACCGGTAAAAGTCTTGTTTTTCTAATAAGTGTTTCTCTTAGAGCATTTCAAAACTGAACAGTGTTCCTTCTTTCATTATATTGCAAATAGCTGTTATTCCTTTAGCTGTCCAGTCCTTAAGTCTTGTATCCAGTTTATTCGGCGTAAAATCCGAGTCATATGCACACCATTTAAGAATTGCAATGTCTCTCTCTAGTTTATATTCTTTTATAATAGTTTTCCATATTTTAAGAGTCCATTTCACCCACGGGTTGTCAATATTATTTATGTAACTTTGTAGGTTGTTATCAGCCAAAATTGCCTGTATGGGGATGGAAAGTATCCTCTCCTCAATGTTTTTCCATTGAGCGTCATATGATGGGTTGCACCAGCGTATCATGGCTCTCAACTGGGCTGAAAAATAATAGTCTCTAAGAGAAATAAGGCCCCATCCTCCTCTTTTCCTTGACTAATTGCAAAGTTTTGAGATGAACCCTAGGTCTTTTACCTTGCCATATATATCTTGATAGCATCTTGTTCCATTCATTGAATTGATTTTGGTTAATCTCTATTGGTAGGGTCTGAAAGAGGTATAGTAGTTCTGGGCAGTATATTCATTTTAATAGATTCAGTCCTTGAACTAAGACCAAGAAAAGGAATTAGGTTCCATCTTGTTATATCTTCCTTAATTTTCTTTTTATATATAGACTGATAATTGCATTCTGATAATTTTGCCAAATTTTTTGGCATAATGATGCCCAAATATTTGACGGACTCTGTTTGCCATGCCCAAGGATATCTACTTTCAATTTCTCTTGGTGGGCTATAGTTATATGAAAGTAGTTGGGTTTTATCTATGTTGAACTTGTATCCTGATAATTGGCCATATTGTTTAAAGGATTGCATTAATTTAGGTAAAGAGTCTGTTGGTTGCCCTAGATAGATCAAGATGTCATCCGCGTGACAGGCCAATTTATGCTCTGTCCCTTTAATAGTAATTCCCCTGATATCTTCATTTTGTCTAATGTATTGAGCTAATGGTTCCAGATATATTGCGAAGAGTGGTGGTGACCATGCACAACCCTGTCTCGTGCCCCTTTCTAGGGTAAAACTATTAGATAAATATCCATTGATTTTAATCCTGGCAGTAGGATTGTCGTATAGTGCCTGTATAGTTTTAATAATTGTGCCATATAGACCAAATCTATGTAAAACTCTGTAAAGAAAATTCCAATTAACCGAATCAAATGCCTTTTCAGCATCCATCCTTATCACTATTGCTTCAATTTCATTTTTAAAAATATGATCCATAATGTGAAGTGTCCTTCGTATATTGTCTTGTGTTTGGCGTTGTTGTATGAAACCTGTCTGATCGTTATGCATCAGTGTGGGTAGAAACTCTTCTAATCATTTGGCCATGATGGAAATAAATATTCTATAATCCACATTAAGAACAGATATTGGTCTAAATGACCCACATTCCATTTTATCCTTGCCGCCTTTTGGTATAGCTGGGTTTATTGCCTCCTTCCAGCGGGTGGCATTTTCACCTTTGTTAGGGTCCAGTTCAGTGTGGGGAGTAAAATAGGAATTAATTAACTCACTTCTAAACTCTTTATACCACTCTGCTGTATATCCATCTGATCCTGGTGACTTGCTTAATTTAAGCCTACTAATTGCAGTTTTTAGTTCAGCTTCAGTTATGTCAGCAGTCATCGTTCTATTTTGTTCTTTGCTTAAAGTGGGTCACTTTTGTTCTTGGATCCCTTATTCTATGAATTGTATTTTCTGCTATCTTCTTTTCAGTTTCCACGCCAGTATTTTCATAGATTTAGATCCACTTTCATAGTGTCTCTGTTTCAGAAACATTACATTTTTTCTAATTTCTTGTGTAGCCAAACTATTAATTTCATTCCTAAATTTCCTCCAGTGTATCCTGTGCCAACCTCAATTTGTGTTTTTTTTTTCTAGTTCCTTTGGCTTATTTTGTAATTCCTCTAATGTTCTATTCCTTATTTTTTTCTTATATGAAGATAGCGCTATAATTTTCCCTCTTAAGACAGCCTTCAGAGTATCCCATAGAATGGGAGGTGAAACCTCTCCATTATCATTGAATTCTAAGTAAAGACCAATTTCTTTTTTAATTTGTTCTTTAAAATAAGGGATCATTGAATAGACTTGAATTTAGTTTCCAAATGGTATTCTTTGGTTGTAGGTCAAAATCAGTAGATAAATAAATAGGTGCATGGTCACTTACATCTGTTGTCCCAATTCCACAGGTGATTATTTTGTCTCTATCTTTTCCAAATGTTATGAAATAGGTTATTCTTGTATATGCGGAATGGGGGAGGGGCAGAATAATGAGTATAATCCCTTCTGTTGGGGAAAAGGTCCCTCCATATATCAATTAGACCAACATCCTCAAAAAGAGTGTTAACTTTCTACTCCCTTTCTTGAATAAGGGATCAGCATCCACAACCCTCCAATCCTCTGGAACCTCTCCCGTCCCCATTGATGATGCTAGAGGCTCAGCAATCTCCTCCCTCACCTCCCACAGTATCCTGGGGTACATCTCATCTGGTCCCGGCGACTTAGCCAACTTGATGCTTTCCAAAAGCTCTAGCACATCCTCTCTCTGAATATCTATATGCTGAAGCTTTTTAGTCCCCTGCAAGTCATCACTACAATCACCAAGATCCTTTTCCATAGTGAATACTGAAGTGAAGTATTCATTAAGTACCTCTGCTATTTCCTCTGGTTCCATACACACTTGCCCACTATCATACTTGATTGGTCCTATTCTTTCATGTCTTATCCTCTTGCTCTTCACATAATTGTAGAATGCCTTATCCCAAATGCTAATCTTATGTTTCAGCAGAAATGATTTCTTTTTGTTAGGGCTACCAATTTCACTGAGCAGCAATCTTGCCATCTTGTAACTTTGTAAATTATCAGAATACCACCTTAGTTACCACCTGAAAAATTAACTCTCCTCCTGTCTGTTTAGAGTCTGTCTGACTTGAGTCTTTCCTGCATTTTGTATTTTGACTTCTTTGTAAAATAACTTGTATCTAGGGAAACAGAACAAAAGAGCCTAAATGCTAGCATTTGATGAACCTTTTAAATGTTTGTCCTTGACAATCTCAAAGTTTAAAGTAAATTTTATGATTGAAGTGCATATATGTCACCATATCAGACATCCCACCCTGCAAAAACTCATTTCAGGGAGGTAGCACTGTCAATTTGCGGGAGACTCCCGGAACTTCCGGGAGAGGTGGGATGTCTGCAATAGAGTAGCTCCTGAGCAGCTAGCCAGCTAGTTTAAATAACGTTAGCTATGATAATGAATGAATAACATCTGTTAAACTCACCTCAACATGTCTTTTACAGTCTTAACCCACCATGGGCAATAGAAAAGTCCCTGTTGCAAACAGTGCAGCGAGCAACACTGTCATTATTTTTAACCCCTATTAGGCAGGGGTACACTTTAGTGTAGTCTGGGGTGACGTACGTTTTATATTTTTTTTGGAGCACGCTGCCACTCTGACTTTTTTTGGAACTCTCTCGCTCTTGCTCTCACTCTCTATCGCGTGCGCGCTCTCTTGCTCGTCGTCTCTCTCACTCGCGCCTGCTTTCTCGCTCGCTCTCTCACTCTCACTCATGCCTGCTTTCTCGCGCGCTCTCTCGTGGTCGCTCTCACTCGCGCCTGCTCTCTCGCGCTTGCTTTCTTGCCCTTGCACTCGCGCTCTCTCTCTCGCGCGTGTTCTCTCAGCTCCCTCTCAAAAAAATCAGTTTCCGGGACATTGTATATAATTTGCGGGCATCAAGGAGCTACTATTAATTTGCGGGAGACTCCCGGAACTTCCGGGAGGGGTGGGATGTCTGCCATATACAACCCTGAGATCCTTTCTTTTGTGGTAATTTGAACGGAGTCATTGGACAGACAATGAAGCTAGTGGATCTAGAAGTGTTTTATTCAACACAAATGAGCAGTAGCAAATGACTCGCTCTTGGAGAAAGGCCTCCCAATCCAATACTACACAACATTTTTATATGTTAAAGATCAAGGATAACAGCTGAACAACTCTACAGTTACAGTGTATTTGCAATGCTTCACACACCTCCTCCTGCACACCCACACTCTAGGCACCCAAAATGAATGTTAATCAGCATCATCTCCATTGCACAGCTCCAGGAAAAAGTATTGCTTAGGGCTGCATTTTAAATTCAATCTACAATCTATGTTGATGTCTGGTGAGGTTAATATTTGCTATATATCCTAACTCCAGAATGTGCCCTAACAATACTCAACAAATCTATAGAATAATAACTATAACAGAAGCGATAAAAGACAGCCTAAGTAGGGTGTTTTACCAGCGTGCAGAAGACAGTAAACTGCGCAAATACAAAAAGAAGAAACAATAAATAAATAAGCAATAAATATCCAGGACATGAGATGAAGAGTCCTTGAAAGTGAGTCCATTGGTTGTGGGAATATTGCAGTGATGGGGCAAATAAAGTTATCCCCTTTGGTTGAAGAGCCTGATGGTTGAGAGGTAGTAATTGTTCCTGAACCTGGTGGTGTGAGTCCTGAAGCTCCTGTATCACCTTCCTGATGGCAGTAGTGAGAAGGAAACATGTCCTTGGTGGTGGCTTCTGCTTTCCTGCGATAGCGTTTCATGTAGATGTGCTCAATAGTCGGGAGGGCTTTACCCACGATGGACTGGGCCAAATCCACTACTTTTTGTTGGATTTGCCATTCAAGGACATTGGTGCTTCCATTTCAGGGCTGAGGCAGCCTGTCAATATACTCTTCAGTGCAGATCTATGGAAGTTTGTCAAAGTTTTAGATTTCACGCCGAATCTCTGCAAGCTCCTAAAGAAGTAGAAGTGCTGCTGTGCTTTCTTCATAATTGCGCAGATCCTCCACAGAAACATCATTGAGGATCTTAAAGTTGCTAATCCCCTCCACATCTGGCTCATAGACCTCTGGTTTCCTTCTCCTGAAGTCTATAATCAGCTCCTTGGTCTTGCTGACATTGAGTGAGAGGTGGTTGTTATGATGCCACTCAGTCAGATTTTCAATCTCCCTCCTATATGCTGGTACATCATCACCAGTAAGTTTGAATATGGCATTGGAGCTGTGCTTAGCCGCACAGTCATAAGTGTAAAATAAGTCGAGCAGGAGGCTAAGTGCACAGCCTTGTGGTGCAATTTAATGATGCAAATATGTTTTTGAACCCTCTGAATCTCTTGCTTTTATTATTATTGTGATTACTGAGTAAGTAATTGTTGAGCGTATTTTCATTTTCTTATTTATATTTTCACTATCACTTTTGATAGTTTGTAAAAGTGTCAGTATTACTCCCGAACAAACATTTTCTTCATATACTGCTAATGTTGTAATTTTCAGACCGTCTTTATTCTTGCAACAATAGAAAGGACACTTCACCTGTTTGATGGAATTTGTTTTTGCGAAGTCTGCAGTTATTACAGTCACTGTGTTGGGAGAAACAATTTGCATCATAAATGATCATGGTTTTTAACTGTGAATTAATACACTGGTTAAACACAGTGGGCTCTGGTAGCATCCCACTTACAATGCTGAAGCTCACCAGTGTAGCATACCACATTGCACTCCAAACTATTCCATTATACCAATGGCTAGATAGAAAATTGTCAACTATGTTTGAATACAAATAACAGGACAAATCTCATCTGACCAATTGTTGCTCCACCAATCTCCTCGCAGGCATAAGTTTCTCACTATCTTGGTAACGAACGACTTTCTATTTCTTTCCAGGTTGGTATGTAGTTTGGCAGCTGTTCCTATCCAAGTTCAAGTTCCTTCGTGAACTCGTAGGTGATACCAGCTCACTCCAGGGAGACAGCGACCCATCAGAGAATGTAAGCATAGGAGAATCGTCATCTACACCTCCAGGGCATAGACCTAAATCAACACGTCTACGGAGACCACCAGTTGAAGGCAGCACATAGAAAACCAAACTGCCGCATTTTTCCACTCATTTGGAATTACTCACTTGGCATTTAAGCACGACTTCAGTCTGTGATTGACATGCTGTGCTTTATTTGATTGTTTGACTTGCTAAAAATACAATTTCTCGTATATGGAGAAATTTACATATGTTTGGGTCACATTGAAATAATAATGCTTACTTTAATTTGTCAACATAAGGTTATCTATTTCTCTCCCATTGCTCAATGAATCAATTTACAATTAATTAGTAGGTCACTCAGTCATGAGTCAAATTGTGCTACCAACTAACACTAATTTTACTGGATATGATTCCACTATCTGAATTACTGAGCTAAATACTAAAAAAAAAAATTTGTCGTGAAATAGCATTTTTAAAAATGTTAATATCATTTGAACTTCGCTTTAGGTTCTATTTTTTAAAAACTTCTCATGTAATTATGAAGAACACATTGAGCATGTTTACATAATGGTTATTCCATTTGCTGCTGCATCTTGCTTATTTTAATGTCAATTGAAACAACCTAACTTGCTTTCATTGGAATTAGTAAGAACATAAGACCTACCTAAACTAGCGTTTTCTTTATAAACAAAACAAGGTTACTATTAGCAATCAGGAGAGACGTGTGGAATTTTAGTTTTCCGAACAGTTGACTGAAAACCAGAAATGGGTCCTGCCTGCTAAAAGAGTGCTAAAGGGATGTACACCAACAACTATTTGAATTGTGTGCCACCTGTGGCTGGGTTCAGTAGCACCTGGCTTGATGTCTACTGTTTGTTTGATGGACACTTCCTTTCACCTAGTGCAAAACAGTGAAGAAAAATGATGACAACAAAAGATCAGAGCCCCTGTGAGGTGGAAAGTAGGCTCTTCCAAATGTGCCCGATGAAACATAACCTCTGAAATACATGATTTAATTTTCTGGGCAAAGACTCCAAAGGATTAATTTAGAGGGAATGATGTAATCCTCTGCACGACTGACCAGGAAATTATGTCAAGCATACAAGGCTGTAGCATCACTGGAATTCCCAGATCAAATTTCCAGAATTGCATTTTTTGACACAGAAAAGGCTACAGTCATGCTCCATTCTGAAAGGAAATTATTTTCATCCACTTTGAACTGCAGAAAGCAGTTCTGTCTGAATTTCTAGGCCATAGTTTATTGTTAGCATCCTTTTTGGTTTAATTGACTATGATTACTTTGTGGATTCCAAAAACTTTGATTTATTCATCCATTTTGACAAAATCTGCCTTACATTTTCAAGGCAGTTACAAGCTGATAAAATGCATAAATTATATAGAATTTCATAATCATGCAATGTACAGTTTGAGGCATACTTAGTAATTGCTTTGACTGAACATTGTAGTGGGTGTGGGGGATTGTCCTTTGGCATCTGTTTGGATCTAGGCCCAAATTACAGGCGGTGTCTAGAGTGACAATCACATCTATGTGCCAACAGCAAACTTTGTCAAACAGCTGGAATTAAAGGTGTGGAAAATGAAAAAAAATTGTACTGTAAGATGACTTTTACATTGAGTTAAAGGTGCATCATTGAAGTAGAAAGCAGTTCTCTGCAATAACTGACTTTGAAATGTTTAATGCTACTTCAAGCTGTCAATAAATCCATTCCACAGGATTGATTTTTTTCCTTTAGTTATGAATGGAGGAACTTATTTTCCTCCCTCTCTGCTCCTTTCCCCCATCTCTTTAACTAAAATAATAATTGCTATCTTGTCTGTTTCGGAAAAAAAACAAGATACAAATAAAATGATGTAAACTAGGTCAAGGCGGGAAGCGAGGGAGAGATAGAGGCAATTAATTTCAGACTGAAGATAAGACAGGTCTTGCTAATAGTTGGTTTCCCCATCAATTTTGCAGTATTCATTCAAGCTCGTCAAGGCTTTTTGTGGCAAGACTGTATAGAATTCATTCATAGCCCATCACCCCAACTGGGGCAAAGGCCATCGACAGCAGTTTGCCAAAGTCCGCTGTCCTGAGCCAGTCTTTTAACTTGTCCCTGCCTTCTTAGTGTATCTTTCCTCTCCCAGGGATATGCCTTTGGAGCTTCTGTTGGCATTTCTGTAGCACTGGGTTTTTACGGGATGGGGTTGCTTACCCCATACCCAGTCCTCCTCTTCACAGCTAGGCTTGGGACCATCCACAGTGGAGTTATATATTGGATGGTGCTGGTTTTTGTTTTGCATACTATATGGTTTATCAACACATCCACAGATTACCTCTGAAGGATCACGGCAGGAAACCTTTTTTTATTTTCTAAATGAACTATAGAGAAATAGGCTTATTTTATTTGAAATTTTAACTTCTTTTACATGAAGTGTATTGATATTAGGTATCTCAGATGTAGACAAAACGTGTATAGAGATTTTATGGTAAAAAGAGGGATTTAAAAATGTATATTAATGATCACATGAACATTATACAAAAAAAGTTACCCTAATGTTACTCGCCTCCTCATCTGTCCTAAACCTCTATGACTTTGTCACAATAAATCACTCCATACTTCTGGCTGTTTACTACGCCACTGTTGTATCATGGTGCCTGTGCTATTTTTCCAGCAAAGCTAGTACTTTATTACCTGTGGATGTCACTCCATCAGCTATCCTCTAGGGCTGGCGTTCCCAAATTTTTTTTATGCCATGGTCCCCTACCATTAACCGAGGGGTCCTGGACCCCAGGTTTGGAACCTCTGCTCTAGGGTACAAATTGCACAGCCATATAAAGTTCCATTCAAATTTTCTTGCCTGTGATTCTTTGTCCCTCGCCCCAATTTCTGCATTTTCTATGGTTTAGCTAAGCTCAGTTCTCTCCCTTTTAATGTGGATGGTGCTCCTTGGTAACATTAGCACAGGATCAGAGGAGATTGCAGATGCTGGAATCTGGAGGAGGTCTGCTGGAAGAACTCAGCAGGTCAAGCATTGCCTGTAGGAGGAAAGGAATTATTGACGTTTTGATTTGAAACCTGTATATGATGCAGTGTTTTGTCCCAACCTGTTAATGATTTATTTCCTCCTATATATGCTGCTTGATCCTCTGAGTTCTTCCAGCAGATTGTTTGTTAGCACAAGATCAATTCCCAGAATTTAAGTCACCTATCTTTGTCCTTCTCCTGTCTACTCTCCTTAACCCCATAGATGCTACCATTCTGTTTGAAGGTAAACCTAATTTTCTCCATTTCAACAGTGGTATTACTGTCATGGAGCCTTTGAAAGAAATATTTCGTAAGTCTGATTTTTTTTCCTTTAGTGAGTCAATAACAATGGTTTCCTATTTGAAGTAAAGACCAATAGAAGAGAGGCTGTAGAGAAACTTACTGTTGCGGAAAGGCTCTGCAGTACTGTTTTAGTGCAGAGTTGTTGAGGTGGAGGAATCAAATAAACAGCTGAAATAATATAATAAACAGATCATGGCAGAAGGAGTACTTTTTCTATTGCTGTGATACAGAGCCAGCAAAGAGCTTGGATGACTTCATTTTGTGTTTGGAATTTTAACAAAAATTGCTTATTTTGTTCACAAATTGTCATCTACCAGATCACTTGTCTAACTTTATTACCTTTTGGTTTGAGTAGCATGACCAGAATCCATTTTGAAGATTGTCATCTTTCAGCTTGATCCCAGTAACTTGTTCCAAAATGGTACCCTGTGTAAATTCCATCTTTTACAAAATTTTTCAGTTCTTCAATTTATAACGCTTTCATCCTCCAACCATGATTCATTGACTTTAAAATTAGCTCTACTCATCCATACCTGGATAGTCTTGAGAATATTTACAATCCATACTCTTCTGACTCCGTGTATACGACTCAATTTCACCCTTCCTTACTGCTCTGCTCTCTGCAGCTTGCTGCCTGACATCTTTTGTGTTACTGTGTCACTATCCACATTCAGAACAAACTTCCCTGATTCTCCTTTCAACCATCTCCCTGTATTTTGTCCATTTGTCCTCTGAGGTGCCTTTCATTACTGGAAAGGCTCTACAAAGCTGATCGATGCTTATTGAATGCATACTACTTTTTGTTTCAGGAGATACTTGAGCCAATATTTATGGGGGCAGTGTAAGTGAAAAAAATACAAGTCGAGAGATGCAAAGTTTCTGCTGAATTTAACACCAGAACCCCATCATTTCAATCCTATTTACTGCTCCTATAATCTTGTTGATTGACATTCTCTCTTTCCACTTTAGGAAAACCAGTCGAACGCTGTACTAGGAAACTGAGTAGGAGAGGTTGTGGATGGGGTATTGTGAATGGAGCACTAAATTAGGAATTGTGAGGGGAGATGCTGGTGAGAGAGACCTGGGTCAGATTGGGGGAGGGCCTGTGGTGATGACAGGGAAGGAGGAGACCGCGATTGGGCTGTGGGGTGGGGAAGCCTTGCTATTTCTGTAATTCCGTAACAAAGCCTTTATATTTTTGAGGCTAGAAGCTACTACATGCTCTTCATAGCTGCATTTACAAAGCCCAAGAAACAACATGTGGCACCTATTAAATTCAAATCTGGCTCTTCTAATATAGATATGTTATTAGAATATCTACAATGATTTAAGAATTTGTTCACTACTTCTAAATTCCTAATGCCATTCTCTTGTCTGTCATGAAGGGTATATTATCAAGGTTAAATATTTAGAAGGTGAAGATCTGATTTTCCCCAACCTTTATTTGTATTATCAAAGAGGCTACCTCAAACTCTATAAATGGTAGGTGCTTGTGCTTTCGTGGAAGTAACTTTAGATTAAAAACATTTATAAATACAGAGTGAAATGCAACTTTGTATTAAGTGACAAATCTAATTTTGCATTGAAACCATTATATGTTTTAAATTTGTTTCTGGTTATATTTGAATCTTAGTTTGAATCCATGTTACATTTAAGTTATTAGAATGCAAGTTGGACTGTTTACTTGACTGAAGGAATGCTTTCATAGTTGTATGGTCATGTTCATATAGTATTATAGACAAAAGTCACTTAACAAAGCTGATGAGTGTTAATAATGTCCTTGGTATGTTTTCTGTTTCTTAAACTGACTGCTGTAATAGAAACAATGAAATAAAATGAAAAAAAAAGTTTTTTATTGATGTCTTTTTCTGATACCGCCTTTTTCTATTTATCTTCAGCTATCCTCCCATGCCCTCAGAAGAATCCCCTACACTTTTTTTTTGAAGCAGTACAATGTTTCTTTTTGTGGTTGTCACTTTTAAACTGTTTTGAAGCATCCTAATAATTTATTATTAATCTATGCAATTACAAATTTCATTTCTCATTTACATCACACCTGGTGTCTTTTTTTTTGCATTTAGTGATTGAAATTATTATAAGTATGAACAATTTTTTCACAACTTTCCTGCCATTAAGCGTCAAAGTGAATCACCTGTTCCTAATCCAAAGAAAATTGCAGTGCCTGAAAATTAAAAAAAGAAACTATCACCGATACTGGGAATCTGAAATAAGAACAGAAAATGCTAGAAATCTTCAGCAGGTCAGGCAGCATCTGTGGAAAGAGAAACCGTGAACAACTCTTTATAAGAGAAGAGGAAACGGAGAATTACCCATTGGTCTTAAATAAGAGAGGAGCTGGAGAAGAAATGTGTAGAACAAAAGAAATCTTTGATGGAAGCAGTTACTGGAATGTTTACTGTTGACTGGTTTTCTTCTCACAGATGCTGCCTGACCTTATAGATTACAAAACCCTCTTGTGCTGATTTTAGTTTTGTATATACTTATAACAGGTCTTCATCCTTTGTTAAAAGCATTATTCCTGCTCTTAATTCCTCTCACTTTATTTTGGCAAGAAAATGAAAAAAAGTCTTGTCAAAAAAATGATGAGAGAATGTAGAGATGTCAGTGACCCAGAAAATGATTCACAGAAGGTTAGTTTTCAGGTAGAACAAATGATGAGAAAAGCTAACAGAACCTTGTTTATTGCTATGGCAATTGAATGCAGTAGAGAGGAAGTTATGTTTCAATGGTGAGATTACATGTGGATCACTGTATTGGCTTCCTAAAGGAAAGACATTACTACATTGTAAGCAATTCAGAGGTTTCCTAGACTACTGCCAGGAAAAGGCTGGAAAAGTAAGGGAACTTGATCGAAACACATACGATCCTGAGCAGTCTTAACAAGGTTAATTTACTGAGGACATCTCTTGTGCGAGACTCTAAAATACAGTTTACAAAGAAGAGGATGCCTATTAAAACAAAAGTTATTTTTTTTTCTCTGTGGGTTGTAAGTCCTTGGAATTCTTTTCCTCCAAAGTTCTGGAAGCAAAGTATTGTAATATTTTTGAGACAAAGGCAGTCATTTGATTAAAAAGGGCAAAAGATTGCTGTGGATAAATGGGTTTGTAAAGTTGAGGTTACAATCATATATGCCATGATCTGTTAAATGGATTTAAGGAGATCCACAAAATCACCAGAAGAATACAACAAGCAATTTAGTTACATTTTTTTTGTTCCAGCTATTATTGATCTAGGCCTGATGAGCAAATGTCAAAACACAAAATAAATTTTATGAACATCTGCAGTTAGAGTCTTGCACACAATTTAACTTAATACCTTCTGGTGTTGTTGAAGTAAGTTGGAGAAAAGTGAAGCAATCTATGAACAAAGCCAACTGTGTAATTTGACCTGTTAAATGCACTTAATATTTTGTGTTTTTTTTAAAAAAGAGTGATGAGTTGCCTGTAGCAGTCATCGACATCTACCTATTCTCATTGGGCAACTTCCCCTAAATTTTCTGTCATGCCCTTGTTCCTTTTTGCATCTTGTGCTTCAGGTGGCATTTATCTGTCTTTTATGAGGCTGAGTTGCTAGCTTGACGCTCAACCCAATATGGATGGACAGTGTGCAACACATAAAATGCTGGAGGAACTCAGCAGGCTAGGCAGCGTCTACGGAAAAAAGTACAGTCGACATTTTGGCTGTCTGGCCTGCTGCAGCATTTTGTGTGTGTTGCTCGGATTTCCAGCATCTGAAGATTTTCTCTTGTTTGTGGATGGAAGGGATGCAAGGCGCTGGTGGGATTTGAACCCGTGACCGTAGGTTTTGAAGTCCACTACACCACTGGCTGGCTAACTCATGGCATTGATTCAACAAATTCTGGCCCAACTTCATTCTCTCCCTCTACTTCCTGTATAATACTACAAACTCCTTGCCACCCCTTACCCGCCATGCCAGCCTCCATGACAGCATAAATCTCATGCTATAAATAAAAACTTCAACAGTAAAACACATTGTTGTGAATGCAAATTGAATATATATCTTCAAAGGCTAATTATTGTAAATACTCATGTGCTACTACTTGTTGGATGATTGTGTGTAACACACTTATGATCTAGTTTGTTTGCCTGATCATGTGCACTTGCAACATTAGTCCTATAATTAAAATCATTTGCTGGCACTCCCATAAAGTGTCTTGCAATGTCTAACTTCATTTAAAACAATCATTATATGACACAGTTAATCTTTACTGTCTTGTGTAATTTATGTTCTCAAACCCGAGAAAGTCTGCAGATGCTGGAAATCCAAAGCAGCATATGTAAAATGCTGGAGGGACTCAGTAGGCCAGGCAGCATCTATGGAAAAGGATAGGCATATCCTTTGTCATTGCCCAGGATCAGAGGGAATTTCTTGCACAAAAGTAGTCGATTTATGGAAGGGATACTTTGTGGCACTGCTGGAGTGGTGGGTTGTGGGGGAGGAAGCCACTGGAGATATCTTGTCACAATGTTTGCTAGTATGCAGTATTACTGAGAGATCCCGAATTGTAAAGCAGTGAGACAAGGGTTCTATTGAACAATGTAAGTGATGTTCACTTTATTGCTCAGCTCCGCCCTGACATTTACTCCTACCCATTGAAACAGGAGAACCAGAGATGAGACGCTGCTCAGAAGTCACAGAATGGTTGAGTGCCGGTAGGTAGAAAGATCAAGTACAATCCGGACCGTTATTTTTCTAGCAAAGTGCCAAGCTGCTAGAGAAACTGAGGGAGTCTATCTGCATCCTCGGGAGTTGTGAAAGAATTCCCTAAGAATGTATCAGCTCCTGATGCAGACTCTTGATCCCAAACATCACAATTCCTTGTCCCTACCCCACACAGATACTGCTCAGCCTGCTGAGTTCTTCTGGTAGTTTGCTTTCTTGCTCCAGATTCCATTATTTGTATATTTGTTCTTGGTATTTTCCATTGATTGTATGTCAACAATGTTCTTTTAAATGTAAGTAGCTAGCCAGAAATCACTAATTGTTATATGGCTCATTCCTATCCCAATGATTAATTTTTAACATTGGAAACCAAATCTGGAAGAAATTATTGAAGAATAGTAAAAATAAGTGCCTTTTCTCTCTTATCAGATCAAATTATTTAAACATATAATCCCTGTCAGTCTGGAGCAAAGTTTATGATTTATAGTTTTTGATGAAGCTGAGATTCACACAGTGGGATTACACTGTATTTATAGAAATTCACCCTCACGGGACAGCTTTCTTAACTCCTAATCTGGAATAAAATCATAGGAACATTTGATGTTTGTTTTCCATTTCATATAATATTTTTAGTATTTTTGCAGCAATTGGCTGTTAATGGGAGAGAACAAAAGCTGATTCATATATTAAGATCTCCAAGAACATCCTCCCATCTGGGCCATGTATAATCTCCCACGTGTAATTGTTCAGTAAATTTTCCAGCAATTGTAGTATAGCAGATTCTGTATTTTATTCAGCTTCTTGTTTTTCTGCACTGGGAGTCACACCACTTGAATCCAGCTATTTTATAGGTTAATTGTTAATCACTGGACTAGTGTTAATTGGAAGACTGGACAATGCTGATTTAAATTCATTATTTGGGTGTCATTTAGTTGTCTGTAGTATGGGTGTGAAGATTGTGTATGGTTCAAAGGAAGCATTGTGGATGCATTGTAAATATGGAATTGTCGTGAATCGTGCTTTGATCTTTAGCATATAAAATGTTGTGTACGGTAGGGTCAAGCAGACTTTCTTCCTTGGAAAGGGGTCTCCATGTGATGCCTGCTGTGTCTTATTTAGTTGAATAAAGAGACTGCTTTATATCTACCAGTACTTCTCGCCAGTGACTTTGTTTATGTTAATGACCATGAGTTCTTATTTTCTATGTCTCTGTTCATTCTTTGTTCTTATAACATTTAATAAAACAACCATAACTGCCATGTTTTATGCCTCATTCTTGACTTCCGAAGAACCTCTGGATCAATAATGCTATATCCAACAGTCTCAACCTGAAATCCAAGACAGCGTGAAATTTGTTGGTGAACCATTGACCTATAGTTAACTCTTAAATTATTAAACTGTGGATTATTGCCAAATGCAATATGTAGAGTACATCTACATATTAGGAGCAATGTGCATGCTGAGAATAGGAACAAAAACTTGCCCTTAATGATAAAAGGCAAACTTCGGTATAGAACAAACCAAAATGCTGGAAGAACTTGGCTGCTCAGGCAGCATCTGGGGAAAGAGAAACAGGTCAACCTTTCAAGTCAGGGAGCTTTCCTCAGAACTGGCCTGAAAAATTAAGTGGTTTCTCTTTCCACAAATGCTGCTGGACTGGTTGTCTGCATTTCTGTTTTGGTTTCAGATTCTAGCATCTGCAGTTGTATTAATTTCTCTAAATTTACTGGAATGTTATCAATCCTCTGCATAGCATTTCGGTTCCCTGTGCTAAAAAATTTTTTTTTTTTTGCTGTCTTTATTTTCACAATTTCTGAATTCTTCTTCAGTGCATTTAGATCAGTTGAGTTAATTGTTACATGCATAAGTGCCTGTATGCACAGGTGCAATGATTATTTCACTTTGAGCAGATACAAAATGTTCACACAAAAAATATAAATTAACAACTTATATTATACAAGATGTTGCAATGTTGTTATGATATGGACCTCCAGATTGAAATAGAATCAGCTTGCAAGTGGTTTGCATTCTGATTTAGTTGATACTTCATGCATGTTAAATCTTACTCCTCTTTCTTAACTACCTTTTTTCTTTACAGTACTGGGATTTACACCCTTCCTCTGTTGGTACTTGCCCTGAATTTGTTCATGATGTTTCAGCAAACACAGGGATGACCCACTTGCATTGATTTCTTTCAACTTCAGGTTCCTCAAGTTTTTGTAGAATTACTTGAGCATAGAAACAGACTCTTTGGTCCATCAAATCTGACAACATTGTGACATCTTGCATTACTCCTGTCTAACTCTTCTCACCTTCCACCACTCACCTCCCCTCTGTGCGGCAATTATAGTTGACAATGAACCTACCAAACTGCAGGACTTTAGGAAGTGTGAGGGAATTGGAAAACCTATCTCAGGAAGAATGTACAAACTCTACTCTGAGAACAGCATAGATCAGGATTAAATCTGGATCATTGGAGCTGTGAAGTGGCTGCTCAATTCCCGTGCTACTGGGCTATTTGGGGCACTTGCCTTCTTTCTGGCTCTTGTAAACTCATCTTTCGTCAGGTTTTGCTTTTAATCCTGCTCGGTTTCCACACTCACTCCTTATTTGGCAGACCATATGGGAATTTTGGCTTAGTTACTGACAGAAGTGCTGTGAATTATTAAAACCATTTTGTTATTGAATTAGTTATTGAGTCATAGAATTATACAGGATGGAAAAAGGCCTTTCGGCTAAACTTGTCCTTACTACCAAAGCTAGTCACATTTGCCTGGATTTCGCCAATATCTTTCCGATATCTACATTCAGTGGTCACAGGTACAGGAGCGAAATTCAAGGTTTCACATGTTGTGCATTCAGAAATGCTCTTCTGCACACCACTGTTGTAATGTGTGATTATTTGTGTTACTGTCGCCTTCCTGTCGGCTTGAACCACTCTCATTTACAAGGTATTTTCACCCACAGAACTGCTGCTCACTGGAATTGTTTTTTGTTTTTCACACCACTTTCTGCAGACCGTTGTGCATGAAAATCCAAGTAGTTTCTGAGATATTCAAACCACCCTGTCTGGCATCAATAATCATTCCATAGTTAACCTTATTTAGATCACATTCCTTCCCTGTTCTGATATTTGGTCTGAACAACAACAGTACGTCTGACCAAGTCTGCATGCTTTTATGCATTGAATTGCTGACATATGATTGACTGATTAAATACTTGCATTAACGAGCAAGTGTACATAATAAAGTGGTCACTGGGTATTGAAATGTTTTTTTTAATGTTGTAATTGTCCCTACTTCCATCATTTCCTCTGGAAACTCATTCCATCTCAGTGTGAAAATCTTGCTGACTTAACAAAGCAGCCAAGTAGAAATTGAATTAGAAAACAAAGCACAGATTTAGTCACAGAATTACAGAAAGTAGAATGGAGATCATTTTGTCCTTCGAGCTCATGCCGGCTTCACACATGAGCAATTCAGCTATTCTTATATGCCTGTATTTTCGGGGCTGTACTTTGTTCACTCATGAACTGCAAGTTGTGGCCGGGCTTTGAATTATTGAACAACATTCTGTTATTGTAGGAAGAGGTACAGTCGACGTTTCAGGCCAAGACCCTTCGTCAGGACTAACTGAAGGAAGGGTGAGTAAGGGATTTGAAAGTTGGAGGGGGAGGGGGAGATCCAAAATAATAGGAGAAGACAGGAGGGGGAGGGATAGAGCCAAGAGCTGGACAGGTGATAGGCAAAAGGGGATACGAGAGGATCATGGGACAGGAGGTCCGGGAAGAAAGACGGGGGGGGGGGGGGGAACCCAGAGGATGGGCAAGAGGTATATTCAGAGGGACAGAGGGAGAAAAAGGAGAGTGAGAGAAAGAATGTGTGCATAAAAATAAGTAACAGATGGGGTACGAGGGGAAGGTGGGGCCTTAGCGGAAGTTAGAGAAGTCGATGTTCATACCATCAGGTTGGAGGCTACCCAGACGGAATATAAGGTGTTGTTCCTCCAACCTGAGTGTGGCTTCATCTTTACAGTAGAGGAGGCCATGGATAGGCATGTCAGAATGGGAATGGGATGTGGAATTAAAATGTGTGGCCACTGGGAGATCCTGCTTTCTCTGGCGGACAGAGCGTAGATGTTCAGCAAAGCGGTCTCCCAGTCTGCGTCGGGTCTCGCCAATATATAAAAGGCCACATCGGGAGCACCGGACTCAGTATATCACCCCAGTCGACTCGATCTCCCAGTGGCCACACATTTTAATTCCACATCCCATTCCCATTCTGACATGTCTATCCACGGCCTCCCCTACTGTAAAGATGAAGCCACACTCAGTTTGGAGGAACAACACCTTATATTCCGTCTGGGTAGCCTCCAACCTGATGGTATGAACATCGACTTCTCTAACTTCCGTTAAGGCCCCACCTCCCCCTCGTACCCCATCTGTTACTTATTTTTATGCACACATTCTTTCTCTCACTCTCCTTTTTCTCCCTCTGTCCCTCTGAATATACCTCTTGCCCATCCTCTGGGTTCCCCCCCCCTTGTCTTTCTTCCCGGACCTCCTGTCCCATGATCCTCTCGTATCCCCTTTTGCCAATCACCTGTCCAGTTCTTGGCTCTATCCCGCCCCCTCCTGTCTTCTCCTATCATTTTGGATCTCCCCCTTCCCCTCCAACTTTCAAATCCCTTACTCACTCTTCCTTCAGTTAGTCCCGACGAAGGGTCTTGGCCTGAAACATCGACTGCACCTCTTCCTACAGATGCTGCCTGGCCTGCTGCGTTCACCAGCAACTGTGATGTGTGTTACTTGAATTTCCAGCATCTGCAGAATTCCTGTTAACATTCTGTTATTTATTTTTTGCTGTGCATTTTTGGAAAACCTGATCCTATTTGTCCACCAGGTGGTGCTGTCTGTTCAGCATATGTCATATGAATTCTGAGACAATAAACTTTAAAATGAGATAGTGCAAGCCAAACCTGCTGTATCTATGAAAGTTAATATTGCCAATTTCTCAGAATCAGAAAAAGGTTGATCGTCACATGATATGAAATTAGTTGTCTTGCAGCAGTAGAAAAGTGCAAAGACATAAAGTTATTATAGACTGAAAAATAAATAAATCAAGCAAAAAAAAAAGGAATAATGAGGTATTATTCATTGGTTTATGGACTGTTCGGAAATCTGGTAATTGAGTTTGGGTCTTCAGTCTCCTGTATCTACTCCCTGCTGGTAATAACAAGACGAGGCCAAGTTCTGAATGGTGAGGGTCCTTAATGATGGATACCTCCTCTTGAAGATGTCCTCGCTGGTAGGGAGGATGTGCCCGTGAAGAAGATGACTGAGACTCTGAAGCCTCTTGCGATTCTGTGCTTTTGGAGCCTCCATTCCAGGCTGTGAAGCAACAAGTCAGTATGCTCTCCACTGTACATCTGTAGAAATTTGCACGATTCTTTGGTGACATTCCAAATCTCCTCTACTCCTAATGAGTAGAGCTGCTGGCACACCTTCCTTGTGATTACATTAATATATCGGGCCCAGGACAGATCCAGGAACTTATAAACCTTCTCTTCTTGAGTCCACAAAGATCACAAATGATAAAATGGCAAATTTTGATCATTTTGCCATTAAAGTCACATGACATGAAGCAACTGAGCCTTTTATCAAAACATTACAAATTCTACAGCGTGCTAGAACCCTTTGAGTTGCTTCAAAAAATAACCCAGAAATGATTCCAATTCACGGCAGGGAAATGAACAATAGCTTCAGCAATTTGTTGCTAAAATAAGCAAAGATAGTCAGGATCCTTATCGTTCAATTATTCTCTAAACTCAGTTGAAGAAAGATCAATTTCAGAGCAAGTCTACATTGTTGCTGGAACCATAGATTGATAACATCTTATTTACATTGGTGACTTGCATTACATAGTCAGAAAGTTATTTTAATAATGCAGGATTAATGATAGCAATAAAAAATATGACCGACAGCCCTGCAAATATTGTAGAAAGTGAATTTGTTTCAGTCATTCAAGTACAGTTTTAACTTTTCTCCACTGTGGAATGGATTTCATTGGTGATTGTGGAAAGCAGCATCTTTCTGATGAAATCCCAGACAATAGTTCTAGGAGCACACCTACATCTGTGACTCTTCTCATGCCCGCAATCTTCCTCATCTTCAGCATGGATGTTCAGTCCCTCTACACCTCAATCCTTCATCAGGAAGGCCTCAAATCCCTCTGCTTCTTTCTTGACAAAAGAACCAACCAATCCCCTTCCACCATCACCTTCCTCCGTCTGGCAGAACTGGTCCTCACACTGAACAATTTTTCCTTTGACTCCTCCCACTTTCTCTAAACCCCAGGGGTGGCCACAGCCACTTGCATGGGCCCAGGTTATGCCTACCCTTACTTAGTCCATGTTCAAAGCCCTGCCAGTATTACTCCCCAACTCTTCCTCCACTACTGATGCACCCTGCCCTTACATTCAGTTGGCTTTCTCTGACACCTCTCTCTCCTCCTTCTTGATATCTATGTCTCCGTTCTTGGAGACAAACTGTCAACCGACATCTTTTATAAACCTACTGATTCCCATAGTTACCTCTTCCCATCCTAAGTCCTGTAAAAATGCTTTTCCCTTTTCTCAGTTTCTTCACTTCCACTGCATCTGTTATCAGGATGTAGCTTTCCATTCCAGGACATCAGAGATGTTCTCCTTCTTTAAAGAACAGGATTTCCCTCCCTCCAGTATTGGTGCTGCCTCACCCACATCTCCTCTATTTCTCCAACGTCTGTGCTCACACCATCTTTCTGCCATCATAATAGTGATAGTGTCCATCTTGTTCTTACCTACCACCTCATCAGCCTCCACATCCAACACATTATCCTCCGCTACTCCACTATCTCCAAAGAGACCCTATCAGTAAACATACCTTTACTTCCCCCCACTTCCGCTTTCTGCAAGGATCACTCCCTCCGTGATTCCCTTGTCCTTTTGACCCTCCCTACTAATCTTCCACCAGGCACTTAACCCTGAAAGAGGCCTAAGTGCTACACCTGCCCATACACCTTCTCTCTCACCTCCATTCAGGGCCCCAAACATTCTTTCCAGGTGAGGAAACACTTCACCTGTGAATCTGATGGGGTCGTCTATTGTGTCCGGTGCTTCTGATGTGGCCTTCTCTACACTGGTGAGACCTGTCATAAATTGGGGGACTGCTTTATTGAGCACCTCTGCACCATCTGTCATAGGTGGCCAAACATTTTAATTCTGGTTCCCATTCCACTTCCAACATGTTGATCCATGGCTTGTGCAAAGATAAGGCCACCCTTAGGGTGGAGGAGCAACTCTTTATATTTTGTCTGGGTCATATCCAACCTGAAGGTATGAATATCAATTTCTCCTTCAGTTCAACGAAACTACTCCACCTCTATTCCCCACTCTGAGTTTTTAGTTTTTCCCCTGCCCACACCTTTTCATTCAGGCTTCTCCACCCCACTCTTCCCTCTCAGTCCTGAGGAAGGATCTCGGCCCAAAATGTCAAATGTTCACTATTTTCCATAGATGCTGCCTGGCCTGCTGAGGTCCTTCAGAATTTAGTGTGTTGCTTTAATTCTAGGAAGTGATTTTTGTTTTGTTATCGAAGTACAGTATCAGCCCTTCTGCATTGCAGAATTTTGTTGTATTGGAATGGAATATTTTGCAACATCAACGTTTGATGTGGTGAGGCACCAGCACAAATGTTTGTTGTTGTTCTGACATTGGATCAGTGGATCTTTAATGGCATAAACTTTGATCTATTGCATTAGATTTCATTGGAAAAGGTACTGCTCTCCACAATTACCAGCCACAATCATGGCCCTCTGGAACTTCCATTAGCGGAGACTTATTTTGTTGGTTTGAAACATTCTCGAATCCCTTTTGTGCTCTGGATGGCCCTAAACTCTGGAATTTTCCACCTATACATCTGGATCGAACAATATTTCCCAAAAAATGTAGAGGCACAATGCACATTTAAGATGTTGCTCCTATCCTGCTCGATTTCAGTTTCAATTATAATTTATTTGGGACACTGGAAAAGATTCTGGCCTAGATGTTGGATCCTGTCAGGCTGCTTTTGTAAGTGCAGCAAACTGTCACAAAATGGTAACTGGGGTGTAATTTCACAAGTTTATGGCTGTTCTGGATATGTGACCAGGTGCTACCTGGTAATTGAATCTGTTAGATTGTTGTCATATGTACTGACAATTTGTGATAAATGTTGTTTTGCATACCATCCATACAGATCATTCCAAACATAGATACATTAAGGTGGTACAAACATAAGGTTCTCAACCCCGAGGGGTCCATGGACCCCTCAGTTAATGGTAAAAGTTCATGATATAAAAAAGATTACGAACTTCTGGTAGGGAGGGAAAATAAATAACTGATTGTAGAATATAGTGTTGCAGTTACAGAGGAAGCACAGAGCAGGTCTTAAAGTTGTAGAATTTTTACTATGAAGAATGGAATGATTTTAATGGATACAGTGAATAGATCTGCTACACTGGACAACAAATTTTTTTCAAAAGTGCTGCTTCCTCAGAATTATTGTTGTTTATGATAGACTGCTTGAAGCTGAACACAAATATAATTTCAGGCTACTTGTATCACCTAGGAATTCGGAGAAACAAGAAATGAACTTTTCTTGAACATAATTACATAACTGTGCTGACCTTTGCAATAGTTCAACAAAGCTAAAAAATGTTTTGTTGAAGATTTTTGTTTGTACTCAGTGTCTGAGGCTTCTTGATTAACTGTCCAACAATTATCAGCTAGCATTGATGGATCCCGGTTGCCCTGATACCGTTTCTCCATGACCACAACGGCCTGGTGAAACCTTTCACCATGCTTATCACTGACAGCACCAAGATTTGCAGGGAAGAATTCTAAATGGGAAAGCAGAAAATGAATCTTTAGTGACATGTTGATCTTCATGGTTTTGCATGGTTGAAGCATTCTGTCAATGTAGATTGGTGCTCTGTAGTTGCCAAGAAAATTTTCAACAACATCCTTGAACGCCTTCAATGCAATTTTCTCCAGCCCCTCTAGAACTCCTTTGAATTGCTTTATTTGTGGACCAACAAAAGATCCCTTCCTTAATCTTGGTATCAGCTATTCTGACTTGAAATAAATTATGAATTGAAATAAATATAGAAGATTTCAAAAATGGTGCATGATGGGGAAATATCATGGTAAGATCCCCCAAAAGGATTCAAGAAGCAAAATCTTTGTTGTCCAGTGTCATCAGAGTCACCACACTCTGACACCATCTTGAAAAGTGATGGTGAGAAACTTGTGTGTTTCTTCTGCTTTCTAATCACACAATCACTGTTCTTCAACAGTGCTTTTCATGTGGAAGATTCCCTTTGGAGCGTTGTTCTTGAAATGGAACTACAGAGTATGTGTGAGATGCAACTTTCAGCCAACATAATCAATATATTTCCTTCTACTTACTAGGTATGGCTGATCTTGCATGAAACAGATACCCACATACCAGTCTGACAACTCCTGATCACATTCTAGAGCCCCTTCTCATGTCCCAAACTCACAGACCCTTCACAACTTGAACAAAAATGTCTTAGTTCACTTCTGTTCCTCTGTATACCCTTATAACAGTTTTTGCCACTAATTATACCTGTCTTTCAAAATAAGCAATTTCAGCCATATGAATGTTACAACGTTTCAGAAACAGGATCCTGTTCACCTACATGAGAGGGAGAAAAAACACATTTGATGTATTTATAGTAACAGGAAGCTGCTTGCCAGCAGCTTTACAAACAAATCAGCAACTATAAACAATATCTGCTGTTTTGAGAAATGGAGGGATATTTTTCATTGTAGCAGCTTGGAATATTGAGTGAATATTTACGAGGCTGCTTTGGCAAGTAAGGTGAAAATAAATCCAAAGGGTTTCTACAGTTGTATTAATAGCAAAAGGATAGTGAGGGATAAAATTGGTCCCTTAGAGAATCAGAGTGGATGGCTATGTGCGGAGCCAAAAGAGATGGGGGAGTTTTTGAACAATTTCTTTTCTTCGGTATTCACTAAGGAGAAGGATATTGAATTGTGTAAGGTAAAGGAAACAAGTAGGTTAGTTATGGAAAGTATGCTGATTAAAGAAGAGGAAGTACTGGCGCCTTTAAAGAATATAAAAGTGGATAAGTCTCCGTCCGGACAAGATATTCCCAAGGACCTTGAGGGAAGTTAGTGTGGAAATAGCAGGGACTCTGACAGAAGTATTTCAAATGTCATTAGAAACAGGGATGGTGCCGGAGGATTGGCGTACTGCTCATGTGGTTCCATTGTTTAAAAAGGGTTCTAAGAGTAAATCTAGCAATTATCGGCCTGTGAGTTTGACGTCAGTGGTGGGTAAATTGATGGAAAGTATTCTTAGAGATGGTATATATAATTATCTGGATAGACAGAGTCTGATTAGGAACAGTCAACATGGATTTGTGCGTGGAAGGTCATGTTTGACAAATCTTGTTGAATTTTTTGAAGAGGTTACTAGGAAAGTTGGCGAGGGTAAAGCAGTGGATGTTGTCTATATGGACTTCAGTAAGGCCTTTGACAAGGTTCCACACGGAAGGTTAGTTAGGAAGGTTCAATCGTTAGTCATTAATATCGAAGTAGTAAAATGGATTCAGCAGTGGCTGGATGGGAGACGCCAGAGATTAGTGGTGGATAACTGTGTGTCAGATTGGAGGAGGGTGTGTAGCGGTGTGCCTCAGGGATCTGTACTGGGTCCAATGTTGTTTGTCATATATATTAATGATCTGGATGATGGGGTGGTAAATTGGATTAGTAAGTATGCAGATGATACTAAGATAGGTGGAGTTGTGGATGATGAAGTAGGTTTTCAAAGCTTGCAGAGAGATTTAGTCCAGTTAGAAGAGTGGGCTGAAAGATGGCAGATGGAGTTTAATGCTGAAAAATGTGAGGTGCTACTAATCAAAATAGGACATAGACAATAGACAATAGGTGCAGGAGTAGGCCGTTTGGCCCTTCAAGCCAGCACCACCATTCACTGTGATCATGGCTGATCATCCACAATCAGTATCCAGTTCCTGCCTTATCCCCATAACCTTTGCTTCCACCATCGTTAAGAGCTCTATCCATCTCTTTCTTGAAAGCATCCAGAGACTTGGCCTCCACAGCCTTTTGGGGCAGAGCATTCCATATATCCACCACTCTCTGGGTGAAAAAGTTTTTCCTCAACTCCATTCTAAATGGCCTACCCCTTATTCTTAAACTGTGGCCTCTGGTTCTGGACTCACCCATCAGCGGGAACATGTTTCCTGCCTCCAGCGTGTCCAATCCCTTAATAATCTTATATGTTTCTTTTTTTTTAATTTTATTTTTATTTGGATAAGGAATTCATGTACTTTTTTCACACGTATAACCTTTTCCATTTTTTTATATGTATAAAACTATAATTATTTATACATTCTTAAGTACACATTGAGATGATATAAAAGGAAATTAGACACTTAAATAGATAATTATGTACAGCGGTAATTCTAATCTATTAGGCTAAGTAATGGTATTAGTTGTTAAGAAAAATAGTAATAATAGTTTCCATATATCTCTTCTGGACTATTTCTACTGGTCCAAAATGTTGTATGTAAGCCTATGTAATAACCATTGCAGGTGTTTATATCCTAATTTGTTCATGCTTGCTCCTGCCCCCAGACATAATTATCCAGTCCCTATGTACTTATTTACTTAATTTTATCATTTTTTATCCCTTTCCCAAATCTTTTCCTTTACTTGTGTTAATTCTCTATTTTCCAAAAGAAAACAAAAAATAGTAGACATTTAGACTAGGGGTGCTTACGTTAGCGATATTACTGTGTTGATGAGAAGAGCAGTATAAATCATTAGGAGAGTCATCTAAAGTCTGCTCACATATAATCTTATATGTTTCAATAAGATCCCCTCTCAGCCTTCTAAATTCCAGAGTATACAAGCCCAGTCACTCCAATCTTTCAACATATGACAGTCCTGCCATCCCGGGAATTAACCTTGTGAACCTACGCTGCAATCCCTCAATAGCAAGAATGTCCTTCCTCAAATTTGGAGACCAAAGCTGCACACAGTTTACATGGTAAATGGTAGGGCATTGAAGAAGGCTGTAGGACAGAGAGATCTAGGAATAATGGTGCATAGTTTCCTGAAGGTGGAATCTCATGTGGATAGGGTGGTGAAGAAAGCTTTTGGTATACTGGCCTTTATTAATTACAGCATTGAGTATAGGAGTTGGGATGTAATGTTGAAATTGTATAAGACATTGGTAAGGCCAAATTTGGAGTATTGTGTACAGTTCTGGTCACCGAATTATAGGAAAGATGTCAATAAAATTGAGAGAGTACAGAGGAAGTTTACTGAAATGTTGCCTAGGTTTCATCTCCTAAGTTACAGAGAAAGGTTGAACAAGTTAGGTCTTTATTCTTTGGAGTGTAGAAGGTTGAGGGGGGGGACATGATAGAGGTGTTTAAGATTATGAGGGGGATTGATAGAGTTGAATTTTTCCATTGAGAATGGGGCAGATTCAAACAAGAGGACATGAGTTGAGAGTTAAAGGGCGAACGTTTAGGGGTAACATGAGGGGGAACTTCTTTACTCAGAGAGTGGTAGCTGTGTGGAATGAGTTTCCAGCAGAAGTGGTTGAGACAGGTTCGATGTTGTCGTTTAAAGTTAAGTTGGATAGATATATGGACAGGAGAGGAATGGAGGGTTATGGGCTGAGTGCAGGTTGGTGCGACTAGGTGAGAGTAAGAGTTTGGCATGGACTAGAAGGGCCGAGATGGCCTGTATCTGTGCTGTAATTGTTATATGGTTATATGGAATAGCACTGGGAGCCCTTGTCATTAAATTCAGACCCACCAGGATCATCAAAGCCAACATAGGTGTGAAAGCCACTGCTGATTACTACCTATTGATCTTACTCATTTATTTAATTGGTATTTTTTGTAGAATAGCACTTGGAAAAAGCAGTGCAGAGCCCAAGAGGCACAAAATATCCTGCTGGTTCTCCATACAACCTGCTTACCAGCCAAACTAGATGGCGGTTGGGGGAGGGGGTCTTTAGTTTACTCTCTGACAATTTCAGCACATAATCATTGAGTGGGATGAAATGGCATGGCAAATCTAATCTACATAGATAGTGTCATAACCACCGACTCTGCCATGGAGTCTGGGTGCCTTCACATGCAGGCAACCTAAAGGGAGCTATGTATCCATTTTCTGTCTGTATTTCATTTTGTGACATGTTTATTATGGTAATCTTTCAAAGTTGGTTGGGACATGGGAGAAGCAAATGAGAATAATTGGATATTCAGTTAGTTTAGTTTAGTCGAGTTGAAAGGGGGTGAGCCATGAGGAATAATATTTTATTATTGACCACTAACTAGATTGTTCATATTGCTTAGTTAGCTCGTAAGTTACGCTATTATACCGCTTAGTATCACTAAGACCGCTATTAAACCTCTAATTAAACCGTTAATTTGGTTTTGGTAGTTTTTTATTGCAACAAGGTTGTTCATCTTTGCTTGTCTTGTAATTAAGGGCCAAACGTACCTTTTTCAATTTGGAAATTCAATATTTGGAAGTGTGTCATGCAGTGGCTTAGTCTCTCAGCGGTTTCGGTTGGTTTTCAAGTAACAGCTACATTTTGTCAATAAAAAAATTTATACCAAATAAGCACCAGTCTACGGCAAAGGATTGCCTCAGACCTCTTGTTGAATCTGAAGCAGCTTGTAAGTGGCCTCTTGCTGATTCATGCTGTGTATTTGTGGTTTGAACACAGTTTTGAATGGTCAGTGCTGCCTGCCCATTAGGGACTGTTGCTTGATCATGTTTGCCTGAGGGTTTGTTGCTTTGATTTATTGAAGTGCTGAAATATTCCAGTTGCTGACGTTTGAATTGAAGGCTATTTGTTCAGTCTGGTATAAGTGCGGGCAGCTTGTTTGTTGCCTACCTTCTCAATCTCTCTCTCCAAAGAATATCCTTGTTGTTCTTCATCCAAGTCAGACTATGCAAGAATGATGTTCAATTGCTTCCTCTTCCAACTAAGAAATAAGAGCAGGTTCTTAAATCTAAGAATCTAGGTCACTGGCTTCCTCAAACGGGTTCGGGGCGAGAAGTGACGGATTATATACGTTACCGCATCCATCTCCTCTTCAATCTGCATGGTATTCATTATAACACTCCTCTTGACTTCTGGATCATCTAGCAGAAATCTCCAGAAAAATCAGGATTCGCAGGCCATTTTCTTTCAGGCTGAAGAAAATACTAAGGCCCTGATATCCACGTCTCATTCTTTAGGATGCATTCACTTTCAAGCCTCTAGAGGCCACATCTGCTGGGTTGCTTGAAGCGTTTGCATACCTCCATTGAGAAACTTGTGAGACCTTAAGAACTTCTGAAGCTCTGTTTACAATGAAGGTTTGGAACCTGGATGTTTCATTCTTGATATATTTCATCACAGAAATACCGTCAGTCCGAAACTGTGCAGCAGTAAGTTCTCCAAAATCCATGGGTTTCAAACAACCTTGAAGTCTTCCAACTGGCAGGGTTCTTTCAACAAGCTTGTCCACTCATTAGCAACTGATATTGGTGTAGTGTCAACCCAGCCAAGCCTTTTCTTACACATTCTGTAGGATCTTCTTAGCTAATAGTACCACTGGACTCAAGATTACTAAAGATCATGGAACTAATTGTGGAGAGGATCTCCCTTCCGGTGAGCAGTCTGTCTTGGATTGTGATCTTAAACTTGAAAGTATCAGACTGAATGCACCATTACACACCCAGTACACTTTCCACTGAAGTTATATCTTGATCCAAATCCAAATCCTTCATGTCCTTCATTCCTTGCTCTTCTGGTATCACAGACAGCACACTTATCCACTTTGTGAGTTGAAATCTGCCTTTAGCACAAATGGATACAAGGTCATGATAGAGAGACACCACTTCTTCCTCTGAGGACACTGATACAAGGCAGTCATCAACATAGATGCAATGCAAAACCTTATCCACTGTCTCATGGCTGAATTGTCTTCTGTGCATTTTCTAAGAGTGAAATTGGCACAACTTTGTGATGACATTGCTCCAAAGGGATCTACCACCATTCTAAAGTATACCATATCTTGGCTGAGGTCACCATCAGACCACCAGAGAAGCCTCAGCAGATCTGCATCTTCTGCTGGTACTTTAACCAGATGAAACATTGATTCACTATCTGCCAAGATCACCACTGGTTCTTTTCTGAATCTGGTTATGACTCCAATCAGTAAGCTAATAAGATCTTGCTCCTGTAAAAGCTGAGCATTAAATGATATTCCCTGAAAAGTTGCTCCGCAGTCAAACACAACACAGTTTCCCTTTTCTGGGGTGATAAACACCATGATGTGGAATATACCAGACTTTCCTATCACTGTATCTCTGCGGGCACACCTTCAGCATAATCTTTGGAGATGAATCAGAATCAGGTATATTATCACCGGCATGTATCGTGAAATTTGTTGGCATATCTCACTCCTGTACACCCTCTCGTCTCCATCAGACTCTACCAACAATGGTTGTATCATCAGCAAATTTATAGATGGTATTTGAGCCACACAATCATGGATATATAGAGAGTAGAGCACTGGGCTAAGCACATGCCCCTGAGGTCCACCAGTGTTGATCGTCAGCTAGAAGGATATGTTATCACCAGTCCACACAGATGGTAGTCTTCTGGTTAGGAAGTCGAGGATCCAATTGCAGACGAAGGAACAGAGGCTCAGGTTCTGTAACTTCTCAATCAGGATTGTGGGAATGATAGTGTTGAATGCTGAACTATAGTCAATGAACAGCATCCTGACATAGGTGTTTGTATTGTCCAGGTGGTCTAAGGCCATATGAAGAGCCATTGAGATTGCATCTGCCATTGACCTATTATGATGATAAGCAAATTGCAATGGGTCCAGGTCCTTACTGAGGCAGGAGTTCAGTCTAGTCATGACCAACCTCCCAAAACATTTCATCACTGTAGATGCGAGTGCTACTGGACAATAGTCAATGAGGCAGCTTACATTATTCTTCTTAGGCACAGATATAATTATTGCCTTTTTGAAGCAAGTGGGAACTTCTGCCCATAGCAGTGAGAGATTGAAAATGTCCTCATGAAAGTTGTGTAGTCAGTGTGAAATGACAAATTCCCGAATTCTCTCTTTTAGGCAAAGATTAAATGTGTCGCTCTTCTACCAATAAGGCTGTTATCTCATTTTGCAGCAATCTTTACTTGTCTCTCAATAAAATCCACAATATCACTGAAAATAATCTTAGGTTTGTGCCTTACTTGCAGTTAAAAGACCATCATTCCCATTTATCCCAAAGTATATATAGAGGGGGATTTTTTTTATGACAATTGACATATTGGCAGGCATATCCAGCTCATGCATGTGCTGCACTTCTTCCATGGCATTGCAACAGGCTCTAAGAAAAAGACTGAAGTTTTGAAGAGACTTCACATCTTCAGATTTGATAGGTACCCAAAAAAGAGTGATTTGTATGTAGGCAAATGCAAATTTCTGTTCACTTCCAAAATGTTCCTGTTTGTAAAGCCTTAACATTTACATATCTTTTCTTCGGGTCGACATGCTAGCAACTCCTGGCAGGTTCTCTAGGGCAACCCTTAGTGTACTGTTGAAGGAAATAAAGGTAATCACTATAGCTGTCAGTCTTGCCTTCAACACTATTTTCAAAAGCTCTCATGAATGCATGATCCTGCAGTGGATCTCCATCAAAGATTTGAATCTCTCTTTTAGGCAAAGATGAATCCTTACCAATAAGGATGTTATCTCATTTTGCTTTCTCAAAACCTCAATAATAATATTTTGACATCTATCATGTAAAACAAGAGTGTTTCCATGCTGTAAGTGAATATCCCCAGGAGCACTTTGAGTTGTGGATATGACTCAGGTTCCGAGTACCTTATTAGTGCAGGCTGGAAGTAAACACCGTGGGTTACCTCATGGGGGTTTAGCTCATGTTTCACTGACACTTGAGGAACAAATGAATCAGCATTGACATTCAGTGTTTTTGTTTTCTTCTGTGTCCTTTCAATATAGGAACTCACAACACAGGACTGTCTTGCTGGAGCACTTTGAGCACTCACCACATTTGAATCCCTTAGCACATTAACTTTGGTCACCTGTGCAGCACTTCCTTCCTCCAACTTAAACTTTTCTTTCCTTCTCCACACCAATTAATGATTCCTCTTGTTCCTCTATCATATGTCTGTCCTTTAATAATTGTTGATGTGCCATTAATACAGCTAAATCAATCTCTGATTTAATACCTGCAAAGGAGGTAGTAGATACCAAATATTTTCTTCCTGCAGCAGAAGTTCGAGCAGTGACATTTGACGCACTGTTCATTTTCACATCATCTTAAGGGTCCTCTGCTATATGCACATTCAAAATATGCCTTGGAATTTGAGAAACATTGTCTGAAGGAAGATGAGATACATATTCACTTGTTGCAGCAACATGACGTCCAATGGAACATGTTTGGTTCAACTATTGTTTCATATCCTCTATGAATGCATTGCAATAGCAATCAATGTTTAAAAAACATTAGTTCTGTTTTTCTTGTTTGGCCAGGGGAAGGTAATGAGATTAGCCTGTGATGTTCCTTAGCAACAGCTTCACTAGCCAAGTCCTCATGACAAGATTGCACTTGTGAGACATCTTTTTCATAAGATCTTTAATTGTTGTTATTAAATCTTTAATTTTATTCACATTTGTTTCATACTCCTTTCAAAGACTTTCAATTAGATTTGACATAAATTTGGCTTTAATTTCTCTTTTGCAGGCCCCAACTCCAGAGTTATTGGCATCAGTTCCACGCTATAATACATTTATGTTACTTTCTCTAGTTGCATGGCTCACAATTAACTCTGTTTGCCTGCAGCACCAAGATTGTCTTTCGGGGAGGAGCTCAGAAAATCTGAAATAGAGATCACCGGGTTTTCCAAAGAAAAAGATTTCCATATGAGTTCACAAATTTGCAAAGAGAGAAAATGCAAAAAGCCATATTTTCAAGCTCAATCCAGTACTTGAAGAGTTGGTAGATGGTTTAGTAGGGCAGCCATGCCTGAAGAGTCTAAACATCCTGTTATACTGGCAAAGGATCTTCATATCTCAGACATCATCCTGAGGCATGTACTTCAAGAGGTGGGACATGGAAGGCTGTAACCACATGTTATCCAGGTTCCACCAAAAATACTAGATTCCCGGTACTGGTCCAGCTACAGAATCCTGTCCAAGTGTTTTGCTTGTGGATGGTTGCATACAGCTCCAGGATGCCAGGATGTCAGATCTACCTCTGGACAAGGTCTTTCCAGATGAACCTCCATTTATGTGTGTAGGAGTGGATTACTTTGGACCTTTTGAGGTAATGAGCAGAAGGAGTTTCGTGAAGAGGTATGGGGTCATATTTACCTGTCCAGCTATAAGAACTTTTTTAATTAAAACAGCATCTTCTTTAGACACAGATTCCTTTGTGAATGTAGTTCAACACTTAATAGCAAGATGAGGACAGGTTCGTGAACTGTGCTCTGATAATGTGACAAACTTTGTTGGAGCTGAGGGTGAATTGTGAGAAGACATTGAAAAGTGGAAGTAATCACGGATTTGTGACATCCTTCTTCAAAAAGGAATGAAGTGGATTTTTAGCCCCTGGCTGGTTCACATCTTGGAGGAACATGAGAAAGATTGATCAGGGTCTGTGCAAAGGGTCCTCAGTTCCACCATGAAGATACAGAATCTTGGTGAAGAGGGTTTCCATACAGTGCTTTGTGAAGTAAAGGCTATTATTAATGGCTGTCCAATATTAAGGCATCCTCTGATCCCAATGAATTAAAAGCATTGGCACCCAACTATCTGTTGCTTCTGAAGACCTCACCATCCTTACCACCAGGGGAGTTCCAAAAGGAGGATATTTATACTCATTGTAGGCAGAAGGAGGTCCTATACATGTTAAACTTGTTTTGGAAATGGTGGGTAAAGGAGTATTTACCACAGCTATAGGAACATCAGAAATAGTCAGGTATAAAATGCAATTCCCTTCCAGGAGACATTTATGCCTGACGACACAATGCCTCGAAACTCATGGATCATGGGAAGAGTCATTCAAGTCTTTTGAGACAGAAGAGGATTTGTGCAGCATGTGTGCATCAAGACCAAGACCAGCTGTCTGGACAGGTCTATAATCAAGATCTGTCTTCTACAGGAGGCAGATGTTTGAGGAGCTACTGCTCTAGAATCCTCATGACTTTGACTTGACTTACTGACTTGTCAGAGAGTGATGATAAAGATCACTCTGTACTGGGTTAAGTGCTGGTAATCTCTGGCCTAGATGACTGACATGACTTGACTAGAAGAAAGAGGATATTTGTATAAGTGTTAAGATATTTGTCCTTGAAGACTATGTCTTATAGTAGTTTAGTAGTTTGTAGTTGTAATTATTATAGTGTAAAAATTAGGGCTGGGATGTAGGAGCCATGTATCTATTTTCTGTCTGTAATGTACTTTGTGACACATTTATTATGGACATCTGTCACATGGGTTGAGGTGTAGTAGAAGCAAATGAGTATAGTTGCATATTCATGCTTTGTCTTAGTTTAGTTTAATACACAAAAAATGCTGGAGGAATTCAGCGGGTCACGCAGCATCTGGGAAAAGAGTACTGCTGATGTTTCAGCCCAAAATGTCGACTCTTTTCATAGATATTGCCTGGCCTGCTGAGTTCCTCCAGCATTTTGTGTGTGTTGCTTGGTTTTCCAGCATTTGTGGATTTTCTCTTGTTTGTGATTAGTTTAGTTTAGTCTAGTTGAGAGAGTGTGAGCAACAGGAATGATATTTTTTCGTTGACCACTATTTGCCCACTAGATCACTAATGTCATCTAGTTATATCACTAATTATGCTATTATACCACTTAATATTGCTGAAATTGTTATTAGATCGCTAACTAGACTATTATGTCACCAGTTTGATTTTGTTAGTGTTTAATTGACACAAGATCGATCCTCTTTCCTCGTTTCATAATAAAGGATCGAATGTACCTTTCTCGATTTGGAAATTCGTAATTTGGCAGTGTGCCATACAGCGTCAATTACACGGGCTTAGTCTGTCAGTGGTTTTGGTTTATTTTCAAGAAACTGCTACAGGGTTGGCAATCACGCTCATGAGAATGTACATAACAGCAAATTAGGGTTTACTTGTGGTTGGATTTAACTCCCTTCTTTTTGTTCAGTCTTGACTGAAGCACAGTGATGGCAACGCTCCCTGCTTACCTTAGATTACGTTCCAGGAAAGAAGATTACAATTAGATTGCCACTGCAAAGGAGCAGTATTTATTTAGTATTAAGTTACTGCTTTCAAGCCACAGACATGGCATTAAAGTTTAGTTTGAGAGTTTTAGTTAGAGGTCCTGTTAACTCAGTGAACTGTTGATTCCGCTTCTGTGCGCTTCTCCTGCACTTGGGCCATCACCGAACACTGTGTCAGTTAGTGGATCAAGGCAAATTCTAGACTGGGAATATCAATAGATTGTTTAGAATGTAGCCAAAGAAGAACAAATTTTGAGGCACGTTCCCCTACTGTGATGGATACTCATATTGAGTATCTATGCTTCTAACACTTTTATGGCAGCTTTGCCATCTAGGATTGGCTAGAAGATGGGACATTTGACATTGTTGATGGATAATGGACAATGGGTCAATAAGGTGATGGCTTTATTCTATAGATGGTGTTGCCTTTGACCTCAAACCCAGGAGGATTCCATTTCTTGTTTCACTGCAACTCTCCTCCAGACTGACTCATGGATGGACAGAATCTTTAATGCAGGAAGATATTCATCCTCGATGTATTGTAGGCCAACAAAAGTGAATCTGCCCATACAGTGAAATTGCATTGTCGTCAAACTTAGATTGCATGCTGGCTGAAGTTGCCATATTCTAATTGTAGGGTCCTGGGGAATATTGAGGAACAGAGAGACCTTAATCTACAAGTCCAAAGTTCCCTAAAAATGGCAGTGCAGATTAAAAAGACACATGAGATACTGGTTGGGCCATTGAATATGTAGGAAAGGAAATTATACTCCAACTCTATAAAACATTGGTCAGACATCCACTAGAGTACTAGGTGCAGTTTTGGTCAGCATACTTTAGGAAAGATGTTTTAATGCTGGAGAAGATACAACAGTGCTAAGTAATTTGCAAAAGAGATCCAACAGGATAAAGCACACAGAATACTGGAGGAACTCAGCAGGTCAGTTGCTGGTGAGGACAGCATCAATGGTGGAGGAAAGGAAATGCTATTCTTGGAAGAAGGAGGGCACCTCTGATGTCCTGGATAAAGGAACTGAGAAAAGGGAATGGCATTTTTATAAGAGACAAGGTGGAAAGAGATATTGTCAAGATAGCCATGGGAGTTGGTAGGTTTGGGAGATGGAGGCAGCGAGATCAAGAAAGAGGAGAGACAGGTGTCAGAAATGGACCAAGTGAATTTAAGGGCAGAATGAAAGTTGGTGGCAGAGTTGATGAAATTGACGACCTTAGAAGGGACTCGGCCTGAAATGTCAACTGTTTATTCATTTCTATAGATGCTGCCTGATCTGCCGAGTACCATCAGCATTTTGTGTATGTTACTCTGGATTTACAGCAACTGCAGAATCTCTTGTGCTTAAGATTTACCAGAATGTTGTCTGGATAAGAGGGCATGTCTTACGAAGATAGGTTGAGCGAGCTAGGGCTTTTCGCTTTGGAGTGAAATAAGATGAGAAATGCAAAGACAAGAACATCTCCAGATGCTGGAAATCAAACAACAGACAGAAAATGCCGGAGGAACTCAGCAGACCAAGAAGCATCTATAGAAAAGAATAAAGCAGTTGACGTTATGGGCTGAGACCTTCATCAGGACTGGAAAAAGAGATGAGAAGTTAGAACAAGAATGTAGAGGGTGGGGAGGAAGAAGAACAAAGTGGTAGATGATAGGTGAAACCAGGAGAAGGGGAGGGGTGAAGTAAAGATCTGGGAAGCTGATAGGAGAAAGCAATAAAGGGCTGGAGATGTGGGAATCTGATAGGAGAGGGTAGAAGACCTTGGAAGAAAGGGAAGGAGGAGGAACACCAGAGGGAAGTGATGGGCAGGAGAGAAAAGGAAACGGGAAAGGGGGATGGTGAAGGGGTGTGGGCAATTACCAAAGGTTTGAGAAATTGATGTTCATGCCATCAGGTTGGAGGCTACCCAGATGTGGTGTTGCTCCTCCAACCTGAGTGTGGCTTCACCACGACAGTGGAGGAAGCCTTGAACTGTCATGTCAGAATGGGAATGGGAAGTGCAGTTAAAATGGGTGGCCACTGGGAGATTCCGCTTTTTCTGGCAGACAGAGTATAGGTGCTTGATGAAGGGGTCTCCCAATCTACGTTGGGGTCTCACTGATATACAGGAGGCCACGCTGGGATCATCAGATACAGTATATGACCCCGACAGACACCATCCACCTCCTCTCTCACTACCATTCAGGGCCCCAAACAGTCCTTCCAGGTAAGGCAACACTTCACCTGTGAGTCTGTGAGTTTGTAAGTCATAGATGCTGCCTGGCCTGCTGAGTTCCTCCAGCATTTTGTGTGTGTTGCTAGGATAAGAAGTGACTTGATAGAGGTGCATAAGATGATAAGAGATGTACTGTAGGGAGAATGATTAGCCAGAGGCATTGTTTCTCAGGGCAGAAATTGCTGATACAAGGGGGTATCATTTTAAGGTGATTGGAGGAAAGTATAGAGGGGATGTCAGAGGTGAGTGCTTTACTCAGAGAGTGGTGGGTGCATGAAATGCTCTGTCAGTGGTGGTGGTTGAGGCAGATACTTTAGGGGCAATATTAGAAACTCTTGGATAGGCACACAGATGAAAGAAAAATGGAGAGTTATGTAAGAGGGAAGTGTTAGATTGATCTTAGAGTAAGTTAAAAGGTCTGCTCAGTATTTTGGATAGAAGGGCAGAAGGAGAGAATGTTTCTGTTTTTTGTTCTATGAAGGAAGGTTTTTGCTCATGAAAACAGAAATAGTTTTGTCATTATATAAAATCTTGAGGGTTTTATAGAAGTACAGAGAGAAAAATCTTGTGTTCTCCAGCTGTGCATGGGAATGAGAGGTAGCAACATGCACAGGAAAACACTGAATAAAACTGCAAAGTGAACTTGTAGTGCAAATAGCTAGTTCTAATATTTAACTAGAACTTAAAGTAAATATCAATTGTTTTGGAATACAAATATCAAAGGAATGTACAACTGTTACTATTCACTCTTTGCTTCTTTAATATTGACAATCTGAGATAAAAGAATCATTACAACTCTTCCCTTCTTTATTCTGACATTCATTGATCACAACTGGTTTCAACTTCTTACCTGCCTATCACCTCCTCCTGGGTCCCCTCCTCTTTCCCTTTCTCCTATGGTCCACTCTCCTCTCCTATCAAATTCCTTCCTCTCCAGCCCTCTATCTTTCCCACCCACCTGGCTTCACCTATCACCTTCTAGCTATCCTCCTTCACCTCCCCCCACCTTTTTACTCTGTAGTCTCCCCACTTCCTTTCAAGTCCTGAAGAAGGTTCTCGGCTCAAAATGACAACTGTTTATTCATTTCCAGAGATGCTGCCTGACCTGCTAATTCTTTCAGCAGTTTGTGTGTGTGGCTTTGAAAGTAGATACAAGTTTTGCTGTTCATACACCATTCTGGAGGAACTCAGCTGATCAGGCAGTTTCTATAGAGGGGAATAAATATTGACGTTTTAGGCTGAGACCTTTCTTTTGAACTGTCCCAGATGCTGGAAAAGTGATATCTCGGTCTGAAGCATCCACTATTTATTCCACTCCATAGGTTCAAAAATTCAAAGTATATTTATTATCAAAGTATGGATGCAGTATACAACCCTGAGATTTATTTTCCCACAGACAGCCACGAAGCAAAAAAAAGAATCACATAAGCAGTGAAAAAAAACATAGAATATAAACAGAAAATTGGAAGAGTCCAGGCATATTTAATTCAATTCAATCACTTACTGTGTGATTCCTTATCTTCAGGGCCTCCATAGATCCTCCATGACTTGTTGAGTTTTTCCAGCACTTTGTGTGTGTTGCTCTATATTTCCAGCATCTGCAGAATCTCTGTGTATGTGTTTTGCTGGGTATGTTCTGCAAGTATTAAGAACATAGACCAAAGAACACTGCAGCACCAAAACCGTGTTTTTTAGCCCATGATATTGCATTGGATAAGTAATTAAATGCCTAACTGAACTAATCCCTTCTGCCGACACAATGTCCATGTGGCTCCATTCTCTGCACATTTACAGGATATGCCTATCTGAGAGCTTTTTAATTGTCTCTACCAAACACAAACACATGGTAGTGCAACCCAGGCACTTACTGCTTTCTGTGCAAACAACTTGCTTTGGTATTCTCCTTTGAACTTACCTCCCATCACCTGAAATGTATGCCCTCTAGTATCAGACATTTTGACCCTGGGAAAGATATACTAGCTGTCTACTCTACCTATACCTTTTATAATCTTATAAAAATTGATAAGGTCTCCCCTCAGGCTCCGCCACACTAGAGAAAATGTACTTAACTTTATTGTTTCCTTGTCTAATCTCTGTCATTGGTTTCACACTACTGGCCCGCTGAGAACAGAGAGAAGTAAGGAGTATCCTGCCTGTGAACGGACAATCCTTTCAATGGAAATATTGAGAAATTGTGAACGGACTCTCAAGTTACAACTCAGGGATAAGAAGCAATCAGTGATAGAATAAAGGAAACTTGGTGCTTCGGAAACTATCAAGTCAAAATATTTGTAAATAACACAACATTATACTGACAACAGATAAAGCAAGCAAAAAAATAATATTGTGGAAAAGCGAGGGTGTAAGTGGCAAAAATAGAAGCAAGGAAATGTGGTTTACTTCTAGGCTAATGAAAATAAATGGCAGGGAAATTAGCCTTCTTAGAACTCTGGGAATACTTTGAAGACCTCTGTTTTAATATCAAAACTTAGATTTTTAATTCTTTGAGGCCTCCCATTGGTCTATGCATGTTGGGTCCTAGCTTTCTGCGTGATACTCAAGCCAGTATGGAAGCCAGGGCAGTAAGGTATCGAAAACAGGCTGTTACCCATACGGCAACCTCCCCCTCTCCACACAGCTGATGACTCCAAAGGAATGGCAGGGGGCAACCCAACCAACCTGAGCAACCGTAACCCCACCTCAGCAATGGAACATGATGGACCACCTCTTGCACTATCATGGTCTGTGTGTTGTCTGAATCGAAGTGCCTGTCATGCTGCTCCAAGCAAGTCTATCAATGTACCTGTACTTCACTGCACACGACAATAAACTTAACTTGACTTGAAACAAAGGACAGAAAGGGAAAAAGGAAAAAAAAACAATAAAGGCAGAGAAATAAAGGGCAAGAAGCAAACAGGGTCACAGTGCAGCAGAAGAAACAGATCACCTCATAAACCTGTGCACCCTGACAAACCAAACCATGCACCTGTCCACCCTGACAAACCAAACCACGCACCTGTCCACCTGCCAAACCAAACCACGCACCTCCCCACCATGACAAACCAAACCATGCACCTGTCCACCCTTGCAAACCAAACCACACACCTCCTCACCATGACAAACCAAACCACACACCTCCTCACCATGACAAACCAAACCACACACCTGCCCACCCTGACAAACCAAATCACACACCTGCCCACCCTGACAAACTAAATCACGCAGCTGTCCACCCTGACAAACCAAACCACGCACCTGCCCACCCTGACAAAACAAACCACGCACCTGTCCACCGTGACAAACCAAATCACACACCTGTCCACCCTGACAAACCAAACCACACACCTCCCCACCGTGACAAACCAAACCACGCACCTGTCCACCCTGAAAAACCAAACCACACACCTCCCCACCGTGACAAACTAAACCACGCACCTGTCCACCCTGATAAACCAAACCATGCACCTGCCCACCCTGACAAACCAAACCACAAACCTGCCCACCCTGACAAACCAAACCACACACCTGTCCACCCTTGAAAACCAAACCACGCAGCTGTCCACCCTGACAAACCAAACCACGCATCTGTCCACCCTGACAAACCAAACCACGCACCTGTCCTCCCTGACAAACTAAACCACGCACCTGTCCACCCTGATAAACCAAACCATGCACCTGCCCACCCTGACAAACCAAACCACACACCTGTCCACCCTTGAAAACCAAACCACGCAGCTGTCCACCCTGACAAACCAAACCACGTACCTGTCCACCCTGACAAACCAAACCACGCATCTGTCCACCCTGACAAACCAAACCACACAGCTACCCACCCTGACAAATCAAACCACGCACCTGCTCTCCCTTGAAAACAAAATCACACACCTGTCCACCCTGACAAACCAAACCACACACCTGTCCACCCTGACAAACCAAACCACGCATCTGTCCACCCTGACAAACCAAACTACGCACCTGTCCTCCCTTGAAAACCAAACCACGCAGCTGTCCACCCTGACAAACCAAACCACACACCTGTCCTCCCTTGAAAACCAAACCACACACCTGTCCTTCCTTGAAAACCAAACCACACACCTGTCCTCTCTTGAAAACCAAACCACGCACCTGTCCACCCTGACAAACCAAACCACGCACCTGTCCACCCTGACAAACCAAACCACGCAGCTGTCCACCCTGACAAACCAAACCACACACCTCCCCACTGTGACAAACCAAAGCACGCACCTGTCCACCTTGCAAACCAAACCACACACCTCCCCACCGTGACAAACCAAACCACACACCTGCCCACCCTGACAAACTAAACCATGCACCTGTCCACCCTGATAAACCAAACCATGCACCTGCCCACCTTGACAAACCAAACCACACACCTCTCCACCGTGAAAAACCAAACCACGCACCTGCCCACCCTGACAAACCAAACCATGCACCTGTCCACCATAACAAACCAAATCACACACCTGTCCACCCTGATAAACCAAACCATGCACCTGCCCACCCTGACAAACCAAACCACAAACCTGCCCACCCTGACAAACCAAACCACACACCTGTCCACCCTTGAAAACCAAACCACGCAGCTGTCCACCCTGACAAACCAAACCACGCATCTGTCCACCCTGACAAACCAAACCACGCACCTGTCCACCCTTGAAAACCAAACCACGCAGCTGTCCACCCTGACAAACCAAACCACGCATCTGTCCACCCTGACAAACCAAACCACGCACCTGTCCACCCTTGAAAACCAAACCACGCAGCTGTCCACCCTTGAAAACCAAACCACACACCTGTCCCCCTGACAAACCAAACCACGCACCTGCCCACCCTGACAAACCAAATCACACACCTGTCCACCCTGACAAACCAAACCACACACCTGTCCTCCCTTGAAAACCAAACCACACACCTGTCCTCCCTTGAGAACCAAATCACACACCTGTCCACCCTGACAAACCAAACCACACAGCTGCCCACTCTGACAAACCAAACCACGCACCTGTCCACCCTGACAAACCAAACCACGCACCTGTCCACCCTGACAAACCAAACCACACACCTGTCCACCTGCCAAACCAAACCACACACCTGCCCACCCTGACAAACCAAACCACACACCTCCCCACCGTGACAAACCAAACCACGCAGCTGTCCACCCTGACAAACCAAACCACACACCTCCCCACTGTGACAAACCAAAGCACGCACCTGTCCACCTTGCAAACCAAACCACACACCTCCCCATCGTGACAAACCAAACCACACACCTGCCCATCCTGACAAACCAAACCACGCACCTGCCCACCCTGACAAACCAAACCATGCACCTGCCCACCCTGACAAACCAAACCACACACCTGCCCACCCTGACAAACCAAACCATGCACCTGCCCACCCTGACAAACCAAACCACGCACCTGCCCACCCTGACAAACCAAACCACGCACCTGTCCACCCTTGAAAACCAAACCACGCACCTGTCCACCCTTGAAAACCAAACCACGCAGCTGTCCACCCTGACAAACCAAACCATACATCTGTCCACTCTGACAAACCAAACCACACACCTGTCCTCCCTTGAAAACCAAACCACACACCTGTCCTCCCTTGAAAACCAAACCACGCACCTGTCCACCCTGAAAAAACCAAACCACACAACTGCCCACCCTGACAATCCAAACCATGCACCTGTCCTCCCTTGAAAACCAAACTACGCACCTGTCCACCCTGACAAACCAAACCACGCACCTGTCCACCCTGATAAACCAAACCATGCACCTGCCCACCCTGACAAACCAAACCATGCACCTGTCCACCCTGACAAACCAAACCACACACCTCCCCACCGTGTCAAACCAAACCACGCAGCTGTCCACCCTGACAAACCAAACCATGCACCTGCCCACCCTGACAAACCAAACCACGCACCTGTCCACCCTGATAATCGAAACTACGCACCTGTCCACTCTGACAAACCAAACCACGCACCTGCCCACCCTGTCAAACCAAGCCACACACATGCCCACCCTGACAAACCAAACCACACACTTGCCCATCCTGACAAACCAAACCATGCACCTGTCCACCCTGACAAACCAAACCACACACATGCCCACCCTGACAAACCAAACCACGCACCTGTCCACCCTGCTAAATCTGGAGCAGAAGAAATTCATCTTTGATATTGGGGTGCCTATGAAGGAGGAGAATAACAATGTTTTCTCAATCCCACCTTTAATGTTTGCATTAATTCTTTTTCATTTTGAAGATAGGGAGCTACATAATGCTGAGATTTACCATTCCTCACACAAATGTGTCTTTGCAATGTTTTCCAGTTTTGCTCCAGTCGTCTCCTGAATTACATCTCAAACTAATATCCCACTATATTTCCCCAATTTTATGTTTGCTTTTGCTTAGTGAGGTTGTTTTCTCCAGGATGGTTTAATTTGACCCACTCCTCCATATTAAACTGAGCACTATCACAATGCTTGAAGCACAAGTGTTAACTCTATCATCACTAGAAAGGCAAACGTAGATGGGAGTGACTTGCAGTAAAGGAAGTCAAGCAGGAGAGACTTTCCTCATAAAATGAGCCAGAGGAGCACTTTTGTTTCACATGCTGTTTTAAAATGATGGAAACTTGACAACGAAAGGTAAGATGAAATGTGTTGTTTTACTTTACTTTATTGTCGCCAAACAATTGATACTAGAGCGTACAATCATCACAGCGATATTTGATTCTGCACTCCACGTTCTCTGGATTACAAATCAATAGTAAACATTAAAAATTTAAATTATAAATCATAAGTAGAAAATAGAAAAGGGGAAGTAAAGTAGTGCAAAAACAAAACTGAGAGGCAGGTCCGGATATTTGGAGGGTACGGCCCAGATCTGTTAAGCAACATCTGTTAACAACTTTTGAGTCTAGCTGACTATAGTAGTGGTAAAGAGCATCTAATAGTTCCTGATGTCAATGATGTAAGAAGGAACACAAGCATATTTTTGAGAATGCCTACATGTTCTAAAAATAAACTGGAGTAATCTTTACATGAGGAATTCTGCAGATGCTAGAAATTCAAGCAACACACATCAATCACTTTGATGTGTGATGCTGGAGTAATCTTTTATTGTCCACAGTTTCTCACTGTTAAACTAGTTAGGCAAAGACAACCACTCCAAAACAAAGTAAAAGTTGAAAGTACAAAGTAAAAACTTAAGAAGAGAGAAAATAGAATTGGCTCATATTGGCAGTACAACTGAAAAACTGTCTTTTTTTCATTAAAAAGAACCAGTTCAGATTTCAGGCTATATGCAGTATCAAATAAGCCACCTGCTTCAGATAAATATAAGACTTTCCATTCCATAACTGCTGTCTTTAGGAATTAATATTCTTGGGCTCAGTTGCAAGTAATTTGAGTTAAACAAAAATGTCTGTTGTTTAATAAAATTGCCTATTTTACTTTTGTTAAACTCACTTCCTTATATTTCAGAGGTTTTCAGGGAAGTCCACTTGACTTGATTGGGCAGCTGGAGGAGTGAGGAGATGTGAAGAAAATCCATGGAACTATATTGAAAGTGTTGAAATATTATGAGGAAAGTCTTTCCTATTTGTCCGTCTTTATCATAAACACAAGAAATCTTGCAAATGCCGGAAATCTAGAGCAATACATTCTAAAGTGCTGGAAAAATCAGCAGGTTAGGCAGTACCTATGGAGAGGAATAAACCATGAATATTTACAGCTGAGATTCTGATGAAGGGTGTCATTAATCCCAAGCATTTGCAATTGCCATCCAGCATTTCTTGTGATGGTATTGCCTGCCATTTTAAATGCTGTCTTCAGTTTGCTGGATGAGGAGTCATTTCAACTCTCATGAATCCATGGGAATTGGTCTGCTGTGTTATGGTTATGACATCAGCCTCTGACGACAGGGCTTCAGGAACTTACTATGAATGTTCCCGTGTGGAATACCAATTGATTTCTAAGCTTGGTTCTGTGTTTTTTTTATTTTGCTTTCTTCACCCTAATTATTTAATAGGAGCCATACTTGTTCTTTACGAAGGTGGAATTGTTGAGAGAAGAGGAGTGGTAGGAGCCAGCAGATCAACCTATTTGATGATTGTAGGTTGGGAGAGCCTGAAAGTACCCATGAGACCATGGACTGAGCCTTTCAAGATTGTTGGGGTGTTTTATAGAGTTATGGAATGTAGCCAAAGTTAATTTCAACAGCAACTAGTCTTCAGATCTGAATGTTGATTGTAGATTAAATTTAAAATGCTGCTCAGAGCAATGGTCTTCGTGAAGCTGCAGACTGGGGTTGAGTACAGACCAGGAAACCCCCCATTGACCTGAGGTGTCTGAATATACATGAATGTAGTTTCAACTCAGTGGAGATTAACATTCATTTTGGCTATCTGGAGTGAGTGTTCATGTCAAGATCCAGGTCTTTGAAAACTAAATGTAATTCAAAGGAAGCGTTGTGGATACATTGTAACTGTAGAATTGTCCTGCTGTTACCTTTGATCTTTAGCATATAAAAATGTGATATATTGTTGGGTCAGGGAGCTCCTTCCTAGAGTGTCTCCAGTACGAAGCCTGCTTTTTATGATGAATAAAGACTTCCATATCGCAGTTTCAATGTCTCTCTGGTGATAACGTTCACAGTCACAACAGAGATAACTAAAAGCCACTGCATTCAGCAATGCCCCTTTAACCATATAACCATATAACAATTACAGCATGGAAACAGGCCATCTCGGCCCTTCTAGTCCCTGCTGAACTCTTACACTCACCTAGTCCCACTGACCTGCACTCAGCCCATAACCCTCCATTCCTTTCCTGTCCATATATCCATCCAATTTAACTTTAAACGACAACATCGAACCTGCCTCAACCACTTCTGCTGGAAGCTCGTTCCACACAGCTACCACTCTCTGAGTAAAGAAGTTCCCCCTCATGTTACCCCTAAACTTTTGCCCTTTAACTCTCTACTCATGTCCTCTTGTTTGAATCTTCCCCATTCTCAATGGAAAAAGCCTATCCATGTCAACTCTATCAATCCCCCTCATAATTTTAAACGTCTCTATCAAGTCCCCCCTCAACCTTCTACGTTCCAAAGAATAAAGACCTAACTTGTTCAACCTTTCTCTGTAATTTAGGAGATGAAACCCAGGCAACATTTTAGTAAACCTCCTCTGTACTCTCAATTTTATTGACCTCTTTCCCATAATTCGGTGACCAGAACTGTACACAATAATCCAAATTTGGCCTTACCAATGCCTTATTCAATTTCAATATTACATCCCAATTCCTATGCTCAATGCTCTGATGAATAAAGGCCAGCATACCAAAAGCTTTCTTCACCACCCTAACCACGTGAGATTCCACCTTCAGGGAACTATGCACTATTATTCCTAGATCCCTCTGTTCTACAGCATTCTTCAATGTCCTACCATTTACCATGTATGTCCTATTTTGATTAGTCCTACCAAAATGTAGCACCTCACATTTTTCAGCATTAAACTCCATCTGCCATCTTTCAGCCCACTCTTCTAACTGGCCTAAATCTCTCTGCAGCTTTGAAAACCTACCTCATTATCCACAACGCCATCTATCTTAGTATCATCCGCATACTTACTAATCCAATTTACCACCCTGCCATCCAGATCATTAATATATATGACAAACAACATTGGACCCGGTACAGATCCCTGAGGCACACCGCTACACACCCTCCTCCAATCTGACACACAGTTATCCACCACTATTCTCTGGCATCTCCCATCCAGCCACTGCTGAATCCATTTTACTACTTCGATATTAATGCCTAACGATTGAATCTTCCTAACTAACCTTCTGTGTGGAACCTTGTCAAAGGCCTTACTGAAGTCCATATAGACAACATCCACCGCTTTACCCTCGTCAACTTTCTTAGTAACCTCATGAAAAAATTCAATAAGATTTGTCAAACATGACCTTCCATGCACAAATCCATGTTTAATCAGACCTTGTCTATCCAGATAATTATATATACCATCTCTAAGAATACTTTCCATCAATTTACCCACCACTGACGTCAAACTCACAGGCCGCTAATTGCTAGCTTTACTCTTAGAACCCTTTTTAAACAATGGAACCACATGAGCAATGCGCCAATCCTCCGGCACCTTCCCTGTTTCTAATGACATTTGAAATATTTCTGTCAGAGTCCCTGCTATTTCCACGCTAACTTCCCTCAAGGTCCTTGGGAATATCTTGTCCGGACCCGGAGGCTTATCCACTTTCATATTCCTTAAAAGCGCCAGTACTTCCTCTTCTTTAATCGTCATATTTTCCATAACTACCCTTCTTGTTTCCTTTACCTTACACAATTCAATATCCTTCTCCTTAGTGAATACCAAAGAAAAGAAATTCTTCAAAATCTCCCCCATCTCTTTTGGCTCTGCACATAGCCATCCACTCTGCTTCTCTAAGGGATCAATTTTATCCTGCACTATCTTTTTGCCACTAACATAACTGTAGAAACCCTTTGGATTTATCTTCACCTTACTTGCCAAAGCAGCCTCGTATCTTCTTTTAGCTTTTCTAATTTCTTTCTTAAGATTCTTTTTACATTCTTTATATTCCTTGAGCACCTCATTAACTCCAAGCTGCCTATATTTATTGAAGATCCCTCTCTTTTTCTGAACCAAGTTTCCAATATCCCTTGAAAACCATGGCTCTCTCAAACTTTTAACCTTTGCTTTCAACCTAACAGGAACATAAAGATCCTGTACCCTCAAAATTTCACCTTTAAATGACCTCCATTTTTTTATTACATCCTTCCCATAAAACAAATTGTCCCAATCCACTCCTTCTAAATCCTTTCGCATCTCCTCAAAGTTAGCCTTTCTCCAATCTAAAATCTCAATTCTAGTTCCAGTCCTATCCTTCTTCATAATTACACTGAAACTAATGGTATTGTGATCACTGGTCCTGAAGTGCTCCCCAACACATACCTCCGTCACCTGCCCTATCTCATTCCCTAACAGGAGATCCAGCACTGCCCCTTCTCTAGTTGGTACCTCTACGTATTGCTCCAAAAAACTATCTTGCACACATTTGACAAACTCCAAACCATCCAGCCCTTTTACAGAATGGACTTCCCAGTCTATGTGTGGAAAATTAAAATCTCCCACAATCACAACCTTGTGCTTACTACAAATATCTGCCAACTCCTTACAAATTTGCTCCTCCAGTTCTCGGAACCTTTTAGGTGGTCTATAATACACCCCTATAAGCGTCACGACACCTTTCCTATTCCTCAATTCCACCCAAATAGCCTCCCTAGACAAGTCCACTAATCTTTACCTGGAAGTCTACTGCTGATCACCACAACCTCTTACAACAGAGCCTGCTAAAATTTGTTATGGAACAGGAAGTGAAGCATCCCAGGTTAATAGACATTTACGCTCATATTTGAAATCATAAGGAAGGTGCATGAGCAACTCTACTTTTTTCAGAATGTTAAGGAGGTTTGGCATGTTACCAAATACTCGAACAAGCTCCTACAGATGTGCAGTTGGAAGTATGCATAATGTTCTGGGACCACAATTCAAAAGCACAGGAACGTAAGAAGCTGCAGAGAGTAGTGGACACAAGAGATTCTGCAGATGCTGGAAATACAGAGAAACACACACAAAAATCTGAGACATGATTTCCAGTGGCCGAGCATTTTAATCCCATTCCCTACTCCTGTTCTGACATGTCAGTTTATGGCCTCCTCCACTGCCATAATGAGGCCACTCTCAGGTTGGAGGAGGTAACCTCCAACCAGATGGCATGAACATTGATTTCTCTAGCTTCCAGTAATTTTTTCCCCTCCCCTTCCCTCTTCTTCCAATCCCCACTCTGGCTTCCTTCTTACCTATCTCCTCCTCCCCTGGTGTCACTCTTCCTTCCCTTTCTGCCATGGTTCACTCTCCTCTCCTATCAGATTCTTTCTTCTCTAGTCCTTTACCCTTTCCACCTATCACTCCCAGCTTATCACTTCAGCACACCTTCTCCCATCCACCTGGCTTCACCTTCAACCTTCTAGCTTGTATCCTTCCCCCCCCCCCACCTTCTTATTCTGGTTTCTTACCCCTTCCTTTACAGTCATAAAGAAGGGTCTCGGCCTGAAATGACTGTTTATTCCTTTCCATTGATGCTTCCTGACCGGCTGACATCCTGCAGTGTTTTGTGAGAGTAGCTGACTTAGTCCAATACATCCAACTCACTGTTGGTAGTTTCTACAGGGGGCACTGGCTCAAGAAGGCAACATCTATCATCAAAGATCCCAATCACCTGGGCCATGCCATCTTCTTGCACAACCATTGGGCAGGAGGTACAGAAGCCTGAAATCCCACATCACCAGATTCAAAAACAACTCCTTCCCTTCAACCCTTTAGTTCTTGAACCAACCAGAAAAATTCTAATCACTACCTCTGTATATCAACCCATGACCACTTTCCAATACAATGGACTTTATTTGTTTTGGTGTTGTTTGTATTTTCTTCTATGGTTTTGCCTATGTTTTGATTATGTTTTTCTTCTGAATGCTGTGTCTCTAATGTGCTCGTGATGTTGCTACAAGTAAGCTTTTCATTGCACCCGTACATACATGTGCATATACCAATAAACTTCACTTTGACTTTCCAGCTGTTCCAATGACTATACTGTTCATGGGCTGGGGTTTGGTAAGGACCCAGCCAATCTTCCTCAGAAGCTCTGGTTAGTCAGTGGCCATCTACTCGACCATGCCAGAAGGCTTTCCATAAGCTGTTTATTGAGTCTTGGAATATCTTTCAGTTTTTGTCTGTCCCCATGATGACCAGCTGTGAGCCATGCCCATGCTGACATTTTTGCTCATCTACACTAATTCCATCTCCCTGCATTAGGAGCATGTCCTACTAATCTGGGAAATTCAAGCACTTGCGAAAAAGAAAGTGCAGAATCCTGCTCTGTCTGAGTAGTGGGGCTCTGTCACAACACCATTTCGGCAATGGGCTACAAACTCTGAGACCTTCCACTACCTGTGGTGATTCAGGAGTTCAGGGCAAGAATTGCACTCCACAGGGAGAGCCACGTAGTTGTGGATGCATGCTGGAGAATCTGGCTGATTTTCGCCATCACTGTCTTTAGAAGTCTTTACTTTTAAAGAGATTGCTGCCCAAAAAGGTGATGTTAGCATCTGGAAGATTCTGGGGTGAGTGGCCTTTTTATCTCTTATTTCTTATCTTCAGTTATTGAGGGGGATGTGGAAAGCCTTTCTATCTCTGTAGAAAAAGGGAACTTGCACAGTTGTTTCATAGCTAAACAATTTATCACTTCATCTATGTTAAAAACACAAGGTCACAAATGTACTAGAGTTCAATGTGGCAACTGCGTGGCAACTTATCCAGTTCACTCTCCACATGTGAAAGAAATTGATAAGATTTATGATAGTTTAAGAAGAATGGAAGTAATTCTGAGGCATGTTGAAACTTTGTGGGTGTCTTTTTCATCAATGGTAGCAATGAAAAAGAACAGTTTGTAGAATTTTCCGGTTTTCAAACTTACAGAATGCGGCAATATTCAGTCACATGTCACTGTCATCAGAAAATGTCTGGTTTGGAGTAATCTCAAATCAGTTTGCTTTTACAGGGTCCAACTGTGTCATTACTCACTGAAGATGGACAGTAGAACGCTTTTCAGTGATGGCTTCAAGAAGTTAACAAGCGAGTACAAGCCCAGTTCATCCATTCTTTCTTCATATGAAAGTCCTGCCATCCCAGGAATCAATCTGGTGAACCTTCTTTGTACTCCCTCTATGGCAAGGATGTCTTTCCTCAGATTAGGGGACCAAAACTGCACACAATACTCCAGGTGTGGTCTCACCAAGGCCTTGTACAACTGCAGTAGTACCTCCCTGCTCCTGTACTCGAATCCTCTCGCTATAAATGCCAGCATACCATTCGCCTTTTTCACCGCCTGCTGTACCTGCATGCCCACTTTCAATGACTGGTGTATAATGACACCCAGGTCTCGTTGCACCTCCCCTTTTCCTAATCGGCCACCATTCAGATAATAATCTGTTTTCCTAGTTTTGCCACCAAAGTGGATAACTTCACATTTATCCACATTAAATTGCATCTGCCATGAATTTGCCCACTCACCCAACCTATCCATGTCACCCTGCATCCTCTTAGCATCCTCCTCACAGCTAACACTGCCACCCAGCTTCGTGTCATCCGCAAACTTGGAGATGCTGCATTTAATTCCCTCATCCAAGTCATTAATATATATTGTAAACAACTGAGGTCCCAGCACTGAGCCTTGCGGTACCCCACTAGTCACTTCCTGCCATTCTGAAAAGGTCCCGTTTATTCCCACTCTTTGCTTCCTGTCTGCTAACCAACTCTCCACCCACACCAATACCTTACCCGCAATACCGTGTGCTTTAAGTTTGCACACTAATCTCCTGTGTGGGACCTTGTCAAAAGCCTTCTGAAAATCCAAATATACCACATCCACTGGTTCTCCCCATCCACTCTACTAGTTACATCCTCAAAAAATTCTATGAGATTCATCAGACATGATTTTCCTTTCACAAATCCATGCTGACTTTGTCCGATCATTTCACCGCTTTCCAAATATGCTGTTATCACATCCTTGATAACTGACTCCAGCAGTTTCCCCACCACCGACGTTAGGCTAACCAGTCTATAATTCCCTGGTTTCTCTCTCCCTCCTTTTTTAAAAAGTGGAGTTACACTAGCCACCCTCCAATCCTCAGGAACTAGTCCAGAATCTAACGAGTTTTGAAAAATTATTACTAATGCATCCACTATTTCTTGGGCTACTTCCTTAAGCACTCTAGGATGCAGACCATCTGGCCCTGGGGATTTATCTGCCTTCAATCCCTTCAATTTACCTAACACCACTTCCCTACTAACATGTATTTCGCTCAGTTCCTCCATCTCACTGGACCCTCTGTCCCCTACTATTTCTGGAAGATCATTTATGTCCTCCTTAGTGAAGACAGAACCAAAGTAATTATTCAATTGGTCTGCCATGTCCTTGCTCCCCATAATCAATTCACCTGTTTCTGTCTGCAGGGGACCTACATTTGTCTTTACTAGTCTTTTCCTTTTCACATATCTATAAAAGCTTTTACAGTCCGTTTTTATGTTTCCTGCCGGTTTTCTCTCATAATCTTTTTTCCCCTTCCTAATTAAGCCCTTTGTCCTCCTCTGCTGAACTCTGAATTTCTCCCAGTCCTCAGGTGATCCACTTTCTCTGGCTAATTTGTATGCTTCTTCTTTGGAATTGATACTATCCCTAATTTCTCTTGTCAGCCACGGGTGCACTACCTTCCTTGATTTATTCTTTTGCCAAACTGGGATGAACAATTGTTGTAGTTCATCCATGCAACCTTTAAATGCTTGCCATTGCATATCCACCGTCAATCCTTTAAGTGTCATTTGCCAGTCTATCTTAGCTAATTCACGTCTCATACCTTCAAAGTTACCCCTCTTTAAGTTCAGAACCTTTGTTTCTGAATTAACTATGTCACTCTCCATCTTAATGAAGAATTCCACCATATTATGGTCACTCTTACCCAAGGGGCCCCTCACGACAAGATCGCTAATTAACCCTTCCTCATTGCTCAAAACCCAGTCCAGAATAGCTATTTCCATTGGCCTCTGTTTAGCCAATATCCGTCGTATCCATGTACCTGTCCTAATGGATTTTAAGTGTCATAATTGCACCTATCTCTACTAGTTCCTCAGGCAGCTCGTTCCATAGGCCCACCATCTACTGTGTGTAAAGGTTGCTCCTTTAGCCCTTTTACAATCTTTCTCCTCTTACTTGAAACCTACCTTCTACTCACTTAGGTAAAAACTGCGGCTATTCACCTTATCTATGCTATCCATGAATATATAAACTTTTATAAAATGACTCCTCAGCCTCCTATGCTCCATGGAAAAACATCCCATCCAATCCAACCTCTCCTTGTAACTCAAGCCCCCCCCGGATCAAGTAACATCCTTGTAAATCAGTTTAGCACGCTTTCTAGTTTTATGACTTCTTACCTATAGCAAAACAACCAGAACTGTTAATAGTAATCCAAATGTGACATTAACAATGTCTTATACAGCTTGCAAAGTATTACATTAAAGTTATCACTCTTCAGTGCTCAAAATACCATCTGCTGTTGTTGAATTCAAAAGGCATAACTCAAGATCAGAGATTAAAGTGAACAATCCCACTTGACAAAAATTACAACTTTTATATCCAGAAATCACTAAATAGTGCAAATGGAAACCTTCCTTATATCTTAGTAATGAAGTGACACCAAGAAAAGTTGGAAGTTTCTTGTAAGTAATATTGGGAGGAATGTAGTGCAGCTGCACGCAATCGTTTTTTTGAGCATTTCCTCTGAAGGTCTGTGTTTTGTTCTGAGCATTCCCAGTGTGTTGTAGCAATAACAAAATCTACCATTGTTTACATCATATTTAGCAGTCGGATTGTATAATCAGTCATAGATACAAGAGCCAAACTATCATAGTTTGTAAATATTATTCTGCAGCCATAGGGCTAACAGTTGGAGCTAGTTTCTCCAAATGGGAAACGTAATCAACCCTATATGTACTATGGTTAATTTTGGAGAAGGAAGTGAAAAGAAGATAGCTACATCAGCAGTGTCAATCTTACTTGACCCCAGTGAAAGCCGTGGTTGCTAAATTAAAGACAAGCAAAAGAAAATTGATGTTCCTGTTTACCAGAACTTTGAATGAATGAGCTCAGAATTTTAAGGGCCCTGGCCAAAGGTACTTCAGCAAAATATTCTGGAAAGAGAAGAGACTGTAGATGCTGGAAATCTGGAGTGATACACAAGCAGGCAGGAAATGGACAGTTTTTTTTTGGGTCAAGAACCTTCATTGAGACAGATAAAAGATCCTAATGAAGGGTCTTGACCTGAAACGTCTCCATAGATGCTGGTTGACCCGTTCAAATCAAGTCAAATCAAGTCAAGTCACTTTTTATTGTCATTTTGACCATAACTGCTGGTACAGTACACAGTAAAAATGAGCCAACGTTTTTCAAGACCATGGTGCTACATGAAACAATACAAAAACTACACTGAACTACGTAAAAACAACACAAAAACTACACTAGACCTACCCAGGACAGCATAAAGTGCACAAAACAGTGCAGGCATTCCAATAAATAATAAACAAGATAATAGGCACAGTAGAGGGCAGTAGGTTGGTGTCAGTCCAGGCTTTGGGTATTGAGGAGTCTGATGGCTTGGGCGGAGAAACTGTTACATTGAGTTCCTCCTGCACCTTTGTGTGTTGTATCAGCCAACATTAGAATAAAAACATGTAAAGGAAGAAAACACAAACAAGAGAAAATCTGCAGATGCTGGAAATGCAAACAACACACAAAATGCTGAAGGAACTCAGCAGGCCAGGCAGTATCTATGGAAATAAGTTGACGTTTTGGGCTGAGACCCTTCGGCAGGTACAAGCTGGTGGAGGGTCTTGCCCCTGAAACGTCAACTGCAATTTTTACCATAGATGCTGCCTGGCCTGCTGAATTTCTCTAGCATTTTGTGTGTTGCTTGTAAAAGAAGAACTAGCTAAGACAACAGTAATGACAATCCAGGACGAAGCATCATAGAAGGAGGACCCTGAGTTTGAGATTCAGTTAAAAATATCAGAGTGCATCTGGCTGGTTCTTCTCATACTCATACACTCTCATATACAAGACTCATAATGAGTCTTGTGATGTATTAAGGTAAGCTAGAACAGCAAATTAAATGTGAAGCTATTAAGGATTAATTGAATGATGGCTTGTTTCAAGTGATTGAAGTGCTACTAAAGACTGAGTTGTATTAGACACTAGTTGGGTCCAGAAGTTGAGTGAAGAAGGGTTGACAAAGATTGATATTTCTGGAAATGTAGATGAATTAAACAGTCAGGTGACTTCAGCAATTATCATGGCAGCAGAAGGATCTATACCTAGGAGTAAAAATAGGATGAATAGAAAACTGGTACCATGGTGGACAGAGGAATGTTGTCAGGCTGTAAAAAACAGAAATAGAGCATTCAGGCTAGTTAAAAGAACTCATAATATGCAGCATTTGGTTCAATATGAGAAAGCACAGGCAGTGGTGAGAAGAACTATACGTCAAGCTAAAAGGGCAAGTTGGAGGAGTTTTTGCGACAAGGTAGGAAGAACAACACCTGTGGGAGAGATATGGGGAATGATTAAGAGGATGGGAGGAGATAGAAGGGAATGGGAATATCCAGTAATGATATCTGAGGAGGAAACTGCAGTCTCCAGTAGGGATAAGGCTGAGGTCATGGCCAAGTCATTTGTACTGATACACAGTTCAGAAAATTTGTCTGAAGAAGGGAGAAGAAGAAGGGAAAGAATAATGAGCCAACACCCAGGTGTGTTAAGCAGGAGGGAAGGAACAGATGATATAATTGAGGATCCATTTACATTAGCAGAAATGGTGAGAGCAATAAAGAGATCGAGACCAACCTCCCCAGGGAAAGATCTGATATGCTTTGTGATGCTAAAAAATCTAGGAGAAGGAGCGCTCTTGAAGTTGCTGCATTTTATAACAGAGTGTGGGAGGAGCGAAGATTACCAAGTGCATGGAAAGAAGCAGTAGTAATTCCAATAAGGAAGCCTGGCAAGGATCTGTCAAAACCCACTAGCTACAGACCAATTGCATTAACATCCATTATATGTAAGATAATGGAAAGGATGATAACAGAAAGGTTATCATATGAGCTTGAGAAAAGGGGAATGCTGGCAAGTTATCTGAGCGGTTTTTGAAAGGGAAGGAATTCCATGGACTCAGTGATTATGTTAGAGACTGAAATAAGGAAGGCCCAGGCAAATAGAGAGTCAGTAGTGGCAGTGTTCTTTGACGTTGAAAAAGTCTATGCTATGATGTGGAAGGAAGGATTATTAATTAAACTGCACAAGATGGGGGTTGGTGGGAGAGTTTTTAATTGGATTAAAGATTTTTTGTTTGGTAGAAAAATTCAAGTTCGGATTGGATCAGAATTATCAAACCAGTACATAGTGGAAAATGGCACACCTCAAGGTAGTGTGATTAGCCTGTTACTTTTCAACATTATGATCAATGATGTCTTCACAAAGGTACCAGTGGATATAGGTAGGTCACTGTTTGCGGATGATGGGGCCTTGTGGAAAAGACGCAGGAACATGGACCATATAATCAGGAAACTACAAGAAGCAATTGATGAAGTAGTGGAGTGGGGTTATGATTGGGGATGTAGATTTTCAGTAGATAAAACTCAAACTGTATTTTTTACCAGGAAAAAGGTTGAGGTAGGGAAGAAGTTAAGGATGTATGAGGTTGAATTAGAAAGGGTTGCATCATTTAAATTTCTGGGAGTTATATTTGATTCACGATTAACATGGGCAGACCATATCAGGAAATTTGAGGAGAAATGTAAAAAAGTAATAAATGTGATGAGATGTTTGACTGATAGGGAATGGGGAGCAAGTTGTTCAGCTTTGAAGAGAATGTATGTGGCTTTAGTAAGATCTGTATTGGATTATGGAAATGTATATGGATCAGCAGCTAGGTCTCTTATAAGGAAACTGGATGTGATTCAGACTCAGGCCTTGAGAGTGTGCAGTGGGGCTTTTAAAACGTCACCAGTGTCAGCTCTACAGGTAGAAATGGGAATAATGCCTTTGGAACTAAGAAGGATGCAACTGATGGCAAACTACTGGGCTAACTTGCAGGGGCACAATGATTCTCACCCTACTAAAGGAGTGTTGCAGGAGTGCTGGGAAAATGGGAGGTTTCAGAGGGATACCTTTAGTCGGATAGGGAATGATATTGCAAAAGAATGTGGAGTATTTGATCTGAGGATAAGTCCTTCAGTAGTTTATCCGGTTGTAGCTCCATGGAAGCTTGTATGGCCTGACATAGACTGGCATTTGTTAGAGGTAAAAAGGAAAGAAAGATATAAAACAGATTTGGTAAATGCATTTAATTGTCATGTGATGGAAAAGTATAGTGATTATACTCACATTTATACGGATGGTGCGAAGGAACCTGAAACAGGAGTGACAGGGTTTGGGGTGGTAATACCAACAAAAGAAATTGGAATCAGCAGAAGAACATCTAATAAGTTAGGGGTGTTTACAGTGGAGATGCTGGCAGTGTTGGTTGCGTTGCAATGGGTGCAGAAAGCCAGACAAGCCAGATTCATCCTCAGTTCTAGCAAGTTTAAGGTCTTTTCACACAAACAGTCGGCAAGATGTACTTTATGAAGTCCTTCAGTTAGTTACAAGAATTGCAAATCAGGGAGGTCAGGTAAAATTTCTATGGGTTCCAGCACATGTAGGGGTGAAGGGGAATGAGAGGGTGGATGAGTTGTGAATGAGAGGGTGGATGATTTGGCAAAGAGGGCGTTAAAGAAAGAAAATGTGGAAATGCACATTAGTATCAGTAAAGCAGAGGTTAAGTGTGTAATCTGGGAAAAAGTCAACTGAATGTGGCAAGAAAGATGGGACAGGGAGGGGAAAGGGAGGCATTTATATCAAATACAAAAGAGTGTTGCAGTTACTAGGGTAGGTAATGGAAACAGAAGAGAGGAAATTGTGTGGACTAGGTTAAGGCTGGGGCATTGTGCATTAAACAAAACATTGAAAATGATAGGGAAAAACCAGACAGGATTGTGTGAAGAATGTCAGGAAGAGGAGTCAGTAGAACATGTAGTTCTGAGCTGCAGGAAGTATGGGATACAGAGAGAGATGATGAGAAATAAATTAAGGGAGTTGGGGATGCAGGAATTCACATTAAAAGGGTTGCTGGGCATGGGTGAGAGAGCACAAGTCCGGGTATTTTTAGCGTTTTTAAGGGGTACAGGGGTTTTTTATAGAATATGACGAATAAACAGGAATAGGATACTAGGATGGTCAAAGATGGGAGCGTGAAGTGTAGGTTTGTATATATATGTGTGTGTGTGTGGGTGTGTGTGTGCGCGCGATTGGGTGAAGGGATTTAGAATGTATGTCTAGTGCACGTTCTGGAGCAGAGGGTGGCGGTAATGCACCATTAAGCTGGATGCCAACCGCCGTAAAACAAGATACAGACAGACAGACACTAGTTGGGAAGCTGGTTGGGGCTGCAAGGGACTAAGCCTTCTGTTGGGAGTTTTCTCTCAGGTAAGAGGTGGGGTAGAGATGGCAGGAAGTGACAGAGGAGACAGAGGTAGTGGACGGGAGATTATATTGGGTGATGGGATTTGTACGGAGGAAGGCAAATGGCAGGTTTCTGGGAAATGGAAAGATAAGTGGCCAATTGAGGATTTAGTGGCTTATCATCCAGTGAAAATGGCAGTGGACAGGATTTAAATAAACAAAGGAATGAACTGTTTAAGGTTTTGTTGGGTTTTGAATGTGGACCTGTTTCTGAAAGGCTAACTAAAGATTTGTAAAAAAAATTAGGGTATATTGTGGGTGCAAAACTCTTAAGTGATGGGGCATTCTTAGTATTTTGCAAATATAGTAAGCAATGTGAAAATGCTTTGGTATTAATAAGGAAAGAAAGTAACACCAAGGAATAATATTGAATGACAGTGGCTCTGGAAAGCCTCTAGATGCATCCATGGACCAAGTTAAAAATAATTTAGTTGGGGGAAAAGTTGTGGATGCTAAACATTTAAAATGGTTTTGTGGTGGGGTGAGAACAGATAGCTTACTGGCGTTGATTAAATTTGATGGAAAAAATGTTGCTGGATATGATTAAGTTAGGTTATATGAGTTATATAGTTTGAGTCTATGCGTTGCCCTCTCTGAGATGTTTTCAATGGCAGAAGTTTGAACATGTAGCAGCTGTGTTTAACGGTAAAAAGTGATGTGGAAGATGTGGTGGAGAGCATGATTATGGCAATTGTAGAGAAGGTGTTAGGCTAAGTTACAGCAACTATGGAGAAGAACATAATTCTGCTTATGCAGGATGTCCTGTATATAAGAAAGACGTGGAAGAACAGCGTGGTTATGTAGAATGGGCATAACATATGCAGAGGTTCTGCAGAAAGTACAGTGTCAATGGGACACTGGTTAAAATCTTGTCTAAGTTTTAAGGTACAAAGTTACGTTGATGTAAGATGCGATCAGAAAATGAGCAATGGAGGAGAAGTAGCACTTTGGTCAAAAATGGGGTAGCACATAGAGCTTTAGGAATTGCAGCTGTTCGTGAGTCATTTGTGAATGAAATTTGGGGAAAGAATAGTAAAGTACAGATAGTAATTTTTTAGAACCCTCGTGAATGTTTATTACCTGAAATATTGAAAAGTGTGGATGGGAATAGGAAAAATAAGGTTATACGGTGTGGGGATTTTAATGGTCAGGTTGGGTTGTAGTGAATTGTGAACGGGGCTGTGGTGGAAGACTTTCTGGAAGAAAAGTGTTTGATGTACTTCAGTGATGGAAGGAGTACAAAGATAAATCCATTCAACATCACTATTTCTGCTATAGACCTCACGTTGGTATCTGAGGATATAGCATGTGGGTGTATAATGATACAACAGTGGGAGAGAATGTTTCATCATTATTGTACAATGGAAATTGATGTGTTTCAAAGGGAAGGTTCTCATATCCCCTGATGGAATTTTAAAAGTGAGAATTAAGATGTCCTTGATGATTTATGTGAAAGTAGATTTGCTGATCATTTGCTTTTGGAGGATATCGAGTTGAGTAATAATACTTTGTGCTCTGTGCTCAACTCAATAGCTAAGGAATCAATTCCCAGATCGCTGGGAGATAATAAAAGGAAAGCTGCTCCCTGGTGGATGGATGAATGTAAAAGAGATGTGAAGGAGTGGAATAAAGCTTTTAGGAAAGTTAGACAGCTACTCCGATTCATCTTTCACACAATATAAATGGTTTCAAGCTATAGTTAGAAAAGTAATGCAGAACATGCTGTGATAGCATTGGAAAACAGATCTGGGTAGAGGAAGCTTCAAGTATAATACAGAAAATGGGGGGAGTTAGAAAATATAAATGGTGGGGAGAAGATTACAGCTACTGATTTTGGAAAAGCAGAATTATTGGCAAAAACATATGTCAGTAAACATAGTTAGACCAATTTAAGCAAAGAATAGAGGACTTTTAGAAAAACATTTTTGGCAAGCAATCCTCAGATTGCTGAGAAAAAGAATATTTAGTTCCTGCTTGGATATTGAATTTAATATTGTCTGAACTTCAAAGCTATTAATAGTGCTGGTCAGACATCACCTGGGAAAGATGAAGTTTGTCATAATATGTTTACATGGATTCAAAACTTATGTTGGTTTTGAAATTCTTTAATACAATGTAAGTTGAAGGGTGACTTCCTGCTTCCAGGAAATTAGCAATTATTATCCCTATATTGAAACCTGTTTGGGATCAATCAGATCCTTCCAGTTATTGGCATATTTTGCGAACTTCACACGGATGTAAGATAATGGAATGAATGGTTATAGCATGGATTTCTTATTTTGTGGAAAATTAGCTGTATACTAATCTAGATTTTGTAAAGACAAAATGACCATGGATTTAGTGTTAAGTTTGGAATCCGATAATCGTAAGGCCCAAGTTAATAATGGTAGCAAGTTTGGAATCCGATAATCGTAAGGCCCAAGTTAATAGTGGTAGCAATTTTCTTTGATGTGGAGAGAACTTTTGATATGTTATGGACACAAGGATTGTGTACAGGATGAGGCTGAGTACAGGGCTACGGTAGGAACCTTTGTCACATGGTGTGAGCAGAATTATCTGCAGCTTAATGTGAAAAAGCCTAAGGAGCTGGTAGTAGACCTGAGGAGAGCTAAGGTACCGGTGACCCCTGTTTCCATCCAGGGGGTCAGTGTGGACATGGTGGAGGATTACAAATACCTGGGGATATGAATTGACAATACACTGGACTGGTCAAAGAACACTGAGGCTGTCTACAAGAAGGGTCAGAGCCGTCTCTATTTCCTGAGGAGACTGAGGTCCTTTAACACCTGCCGGACGATGCTGAGGATGTTCTACGAGTCTGTGGTGGCCAGTGCTATCATGTTTGCTGTTGTGTGCTGAGGCAGCAGGCTGAGAGTGACAGACATCAACAGGATCAACAAACTCATTCATAAGGCCAGTGATGTTGTGGGGATGGAACAGGATTCTCTGACGGTGGTGTCTGAAAAGAGGATGCTGTCTAAGTTGCATGCCATCTTGGTCAATGTCTCCCATCCACCACATAATGTACTCGGTGGGCACAGGAGTACATTCAGCCAGAGGCTCATTCCACCGAGATGCAACACAGAGCGTCATAGGAAGTCATTCCCGCCTGTGGCCATCAAACTTTACAACTCCTCCCTTGGAGGGTCAGACATCCTGAGGCAATAGGCTGGTCCTGGACTTATTTCATAATTTACTGGCATAATTTACATATTACTATTTAACTATTTATGGTTCTATTACTATTTATTATTTATGGAGCAACTGTAACGAAAACCAATTTGCCCCGGGATTAATAAAGTATGACCATGACTATAACTATGACTATTGCTGTTTAAACTGGAAAAGATGGGAATTGGTGGTAGGAAATTCAACTGGATTCAGGATTTCTTTATGTAATGGAAAGCTACAAGTTAGAGTGGGAACAGCATTCTCTGTGGACTAAGAGATAGAGAATAGGTTTGTCACGGCCCCGATTGTTAATTCCCCATTTTCTCCTAATTCCCTTTGATGGCGGCACACTTGGATCTCATCAAGACCTGCAGCATGAAAACCCTGGCTTTGTATCCATTCGTTGCCAGATCATTGTTTTAGCCAGTGTGGTAATTAACGTTCCCGGCCGCTTAGGATTGTGTATTCTATGTTTTACTTCAGTACCGAGGTTTACCTGTGTAACTCCGTCTCTCCGTATCAAGAAAAATATTGTCTACTGCTTGCCTTTCTACACTCCGTGTCAAGATAAGTTCAGCCTGCCTCCTGCTTTCCTGTTCACCCTCCTGTTTGCCGTTCAGCTCCAGCCACTCTCACACCCTCGTCTGCATCCTAACTCAATCTCTGTGCCAGTGTCCTGCATTTAGGTTCGCCCCGTTCCTTGCAACAGAACGATCTGGCCACCATGGCCCCAGTGGACACAAATAGCCTTCAACAAACCATCGCCAGCCAGGGTTCCCTACTGGGACAGCCCAACCAACTCCACCAGGAGGCCATGGAGAACCTCCGTTCCCTGTCTGCTCACGTCACGCAGATCAGTGACCAGGTGGACCGTGTCTCCACTCATTTCACTCAACCCACTCCTGGAACCCAGCCTAGCCAGCCCAGACAGCCTGTAGCGGTAACCCCCCATGTGTCACCAACACCTCCGCCAAGAGAGCCTCACGTACCTGAGCCGGAGCACTACGCGGGAGATTTGGGGAAGGCTGGGCCTTCCTCCTTCAGTGCTCCCTGGTGTTTGAACAGCAGTCGTCAACTTACTCCACGGAGAAGTCTAAGATTGCTTATACCATGGGGTTGTTACAGGGAAGTGCATCAGCGTGGGCCACAGCAGTTTGGGATAACCAACCGGATATCTGCTCCTCTTTCGCCACTTTTATTGTGGAAATGAGTAAGATCTTTGACCCCCCCCAGTTTGTGGTAAAGTTGCCACCAAGCGTCTACTCATTCTCCGTCAGGGCTCACGCAGTGTTGCCAAATATTCCATGGAGTTCCGGACATTAGCAGCCAACACAGTGGGGAATGATGAGTCACTCCAGCAGGTTTTTCGTAATGGACTCAGCGACCTGGTGAAAGACGAGTTGGTGGCAAGAGATGACACCGACAGCCTGGATTCCCTGATCTCCTTAACCACCAGGTTGGACAATCGCCTCCGCGAACGCCATAGAGAAAGAGCTGGTTGTTCACCACCTTTGACCACTTCTCGGCACTCAATACCGCCTTCTGCCAGAGCATGCCTCTCTCCTCCTTCTGCTCCTAGAGTAGCTCCCAGCCCGGCCGTTTCCACCACCCTGGGTGAGGAACTTTTGCAGCTGGGACGGAACCACCTTTCTCTTGCTGAATGACTCCGGAGACTGAGAGCGGGTGAGCGTCTGTATTGTGGCCAGTCCGGCCACTTCCTTGCCACCTGTCCCCTTCGGTCAAAAGGGGAAGGCTCACCAGTAGCGGGGGGACCCTGGTGAGCCAGATAACATTCCCTTCTGTCCCCTGACCCTGGATGCACAGTCTTTGCCTCTGTCAGCACTAGTGGACTCCGGCGCAGAGGGGAACATTTTGGATGAAAACTTAACCTTCCAAGCTGGAATTCCTCGTGAGCCATTATTTAACCCCCCTGGAAGCCCAGGCACTGGAGGGTAGACTTCTGGCCCAAGTCACACACTGCACAGAACCCCTGCTTCTCCTCCTCTCCGGGAACCATCGAGAACAGTTACGATTCAATTTAATTCCTTCTCCTCAAGCCCCTATAGTTCTTGGTTATCCCTGGTTAAGCCATCATAACCCCCACATCGACTGGCCCACCGGGAAGATAGTCATCTGGAGTTCGCTCTGCCATTCCACTTGTCTACAATCAGACCTACCCCCAGTGGAGGTCACCGCGACCTCGTCCACCTCTGAGCCCCCTGACTTGTCCAAGGTTCCCGTAGAGTTTCACGATCTGGGAGAAGTGTTTTGCAAGCAACGGGTTCTTTCTCTGCCTCCGCGTCGCCCTTACGATTGCACTATTGACCTTCTCCTCGGAGCTTCACTACCCACCAGTCGGCTGTGCAACCTCTCCCGACCAGAAGGAGAAGCCACGGAGACATACGTAAATGACTCCCTCGCTGCTGGCATTATCCGACCCTCATCTCCCCCTGAAGGCGCAGGTTTCTTCTTTGTGGGGAAGAAAGATGGCTCACTGCACCCCTGCATTGACTACCGTGGCCTGAACAATATCACCATAAAGAATAAATATCCCTGTCCCTTATCAACTCTGCATTTGAGCCCCTTCACGGAGCCACAGTATTCTCTAAATTGGACCTGCGGAATGCCTATCACCTGGTCAGGATAAAGGAGGGAGATGAATGGAAAACAGCTTTTAACATCCCTCTCGGTCATTTTGAATATCTGGTCATGCCGTTCAGTCTCACCAATGCCCCCGCCATCTTCCAAGCCCTGGTAAGCAACATCCTTGGGGGCTTTATTAACCATTTTGTTTTTGTTTATTTGGACAACATCTTAATCTTCTCCTGTAATCTTCAGGAACACGCCTACCACGTCTGTCAGGTCCTTCAGAGGCTTTTGGAGAACAAGCTATTTGTTAAGGCAGCGAAGTGTGAGTTCCATGCCCGTTCTGTCAGTTTCCTGGGGTACATCATTGACAGCGGGCAGGTGAGGGTGGATCCCGAAAAGATCTGGGTGGTGGCGGAGTGGCCAAAACCCATGACGCTCAAACAACTCCAGCGATTTCTGGGGTTCGTAAACTTCTACCGTCACTTCATCAGGGATTACAGCCGAGTGGCAGCGCCCCTTACTCAGCTCACCTCTCCTGAGACCCCCTTCCACTGGACCCCTGAAGCAGACTCAGCCTTCTCGGAGCTGAAGAGGCGTTTCACCTCCGCTCCTATCCTGATTCAACCCGACCCCTCCTGCCGATTTATTGTGGAAGTCAATGCCTCCGACTCTGGGGTTGGAGCGGTCCTCTCCCAACGCTCCATCCCAGACCAAAAGCTCCATCTCTGCGCTTTCTCTCGCCATCTATCCCCCGCCGAACGGAACTACGACGTTGGGAACCGGGAGTAACTGGCCATCAAACTCGCCTTGGAGGAGTGGAGGCACTGGCTGGAGGGAGCAGAACATCCACTCATTGTCTGGACAGACCATAAGAATCTGGCATACGTCCAGACAGCCAATTGCCTCAACTCCCACCAAGCCCGTTGGGCACTATTTTTTGGCCGTTTCAAATTCACCCTCGCCTATCGTCCTGGTCCCAAGAACGAGAAGCCAGGTACTCTCTCTCGTTAATATATCTCTGAGGAGGATCCTTCTAACCCTGATACCATCCTTCCACCATCCTGTGTTGTGGCTGCCCTCACCTAGGAGATTGAATCCATAGTCAAAGAGGTACATCGGACTCAACCTGACCCAGGCAATGGACCCCCCAGTTGCCTCCCTGTGCCTGAATCTGTCCGGTCTCAGGTTCTCCAGTGGGGGCATACCTCCTGGATCGCCTGCCATCCTGGAATCAATCGAACCCTGTCCCCTCTGAAGCGACATTTCTGGTGGCCCACCATGGATGTTGACACTCGCTCCTTCATCTCTGCCTGCTCTGTGTGGCCTGCTGAAAAGCCTCCCATTGCCCACCTGCTGGGCTGCTTCATCACCTGGCCGCCCTTGGTCCCACATAGCTCTTGATTTCGTCACTGGACTACCCACTTCACATGGTAACACAGCCATACTCGCTGTGGTGGACCATTTTTCCAAAGCCGTGCACTTCATAGCCCTTCCCAAACTCCCTACAGCCCCTGAAACTGACAACCTCCTTGTCCAACACGTCTTCCACCTTCACGGAATTCCCTCTGACATTGTTTCTGACTGGGGCTCTGAATTCATCGCTCAAATCTGGAAATCCTTCTGTCATGCCCTCAGAGCTTCAGTAAGTTTGTCTTCTGGTTTCCATTCACAGACTAATGGTCAAACAGAGCGAGCAAATCTGGATTTGGAAGCAGCACTGCGCTGCATATCCGCCAGCAACCCGTTGTCCTGGAGCACCCATCTCATTTGAGTGGAGGTTGCCCACAACTCCCTGACCAGTGCCGCCACTGGAATGTCTCCTTTTGAATGCTCCCTTGGCTATCAACCCCTTCTGTTTCCTGCCCACGAAGACAACATCGCTGTGACTTCAGTTCAGGCTCATCTCTGCCGGTGCCGCAAGGTCTGGAAGAATGCATGCTCAGCCCTGCTCCGCTCCGCTGACTGCAACCAGAGAATCACCGATTGCCACCGAATTCCAGCGCCCAACTATCAGCCTGGTCAGAAGGTTTGGCTCTCTTCAAGAGACATCCCCCTCAAAACCGAATCCAAGAAACTCACCCCTCGTTACATCAGACCATTCGAAATCAAGAGCCTCATCAACCCCTTGGTGGTCAAACTCAAACTGCCCAGATCCATGCACAATCATCCCATGTTCCACATCTCCCAACTGAAATGTGTGTCTGTCAGCCCCTTGTGCCCTCCTGCTAAATGTCCTCCAGCTGCCCAGGTCATCGACGACTACCCAGCTTACACCACCTGGTGAATACTGGATGTGCGCCGCCGAGGCAGGGGTACCTCATTGATTAGGAAGGATATGGTTCTGAGGAGTGCACCTGGATTCCCCGCTTCTTCATCTTAGACCCCTCCCTCATCCCAGACTTCCATCGCGACAATCCGGACAAGCCTGGTAGTTCGACTGGAGGCTCCCATTGAGGGGAGGTTACTGTCATGGTCCTGGCCATTAATTCCCCATTTTCTCCTAATTCCCTTTGGCGACACACCTGGTTCTCATCAAGACCTGTAGTATAAAAACCCTGGCTTTGCATCTACTTGTTGCCAGATCATTGTTTTAGCCAGTGTGGTGATTAACGTTCCCGGCTGTTTAGGATTGTGTATTCTGAGTTTTACTTCAGTACCAAGGTTTACCTGTGTAACTCTGTCTCTCCATGTCAAGATAAGGATTCTAAGATGTACTTCAGTACCGAGGTTTACCTGTGTAACTCTATCTCTCTGTGTCAAGAAGAGTATTGTCTACCGCTTGCATTTCTATGCTCCATGTGAAGGTAAGTTCTGCCTGCCTCCTGCTTTCCTGTTCACACTCCTGTTTGCCATTCAGCTCCAGCCACTCTCACACCCTTGTCTGCATCCTAACTCAATCTCTGTGCCAGTGTCCTTGCAACACTGATTCCACAGGGGAGTGTGTTCATCCTTCTCCTTTTTAATATTATGATTAATGATATTTTCTTTAATGTTGGCTCAGACATTTCCAAATGATTATATACTGATGATGGTGCAGTGTAGAAGAGAGGCAGGAATATAATTAGATAGTCAGGAAAATGCAGACAGCTATTAATGAAGTACAGGAATAGGAACATTGGTGGGGGTTTAAATTCTCTGTTGTAAAGACACAAATTATTTGTTTTTTTAAAAAGAACATTACACCCACCATTGATCTCAAGTTATGTGGTAAATCTCTTAAACAAGAGTCAGTGATAAAGTTTGTGGATGGACCCAAGGCTAACATGGAAGGTCCATGTGAATCAAATTTTTGGAAAGTGTAAAAAAAAAAGCCCTCAATGTGCTCAGGTGCCTAGTTGGGCGTGGTTGGGGTGTGACTAACAGGTTATCTAAACAAATGTTTATTGCTTTAATCAGATGTCTTTAATTATGGATGTGTTGCTTATGAGTCGGCGTCACCAGTGGCCTTAAAGCTCCAATAATGAGATTATGTTGTGGTGCTATTAAATCATCCCCAATTTCAGCATACTCATAGAAATGGGTGAAGCACCTTTACATCTACACAGTTACGGTCAGCAATGGTTTCTTGGGTTAACGTAAGAGGACATAAAATTGTTCATCCAATATTGGCAACATTGTAGAGTATCTGGAGCACTGTATTTGTAAGGTCTTCAGTTTTGGGTGATGGGAAATGAATGGGCACAAAACCTTGGGTTGTTTAATGTGGATTATGGTCCCAGTATACCCCTTTCTGTCACTACTTCATAGTTTTTTTTCTCTTTGCCTGTGGTTGATTTGGGCCTTCAGGAAAAGATCAAGATGAGGAGTGATTGTATATCACCTGCACAGGAAGTTCAGCGATATGTACAAGGCAGATATTATGGATTCTTACACATCTACACAGATGGTTCAAAAGATCTAGTGACAGGTCATTCAGGTGTTTCTGTTTGTTCCAAAGTTTCAAAGAAGTATTTTCAGACAAATTATCTGTGGATTAAATATTTAAGCAATATTTTAGTGTGTGTGTTCGTGTGTGTGTGTGTGTGTGTGTGTGTGTGTGTGTGTGTGTGTGTGTGTGTGTTCAGAGCCATCAACACATTTGCCTTGTCAGTCGTCAGATACCCAACCGCAATAGTGTGCTGGCCAAGAAATGAACTGGAAACCACTGACATCAAGACCTGGAAACTACTAACAATACATGGAGAAACAAGAGAAGATTTTCAGATGCTGGAAATCCAAGTAACACACACAAAATGCTGAAGGAACTCAGCAGACCAGGAAGCATCAACGGAAAAGGGTATAGTCGATGTTACAGGCTGAGACCCTTAGCTAGACTGGAGAAAAAAGATGAGGAGTCAGGTGAGGGGGTGGGGGAGGGTAGGGAGAAACTCAGGGTGATAGGTGAAACCAGGAGGGGGGAGAGAGGTGAAGTAAAGAATTAGGAAGTTGACTGGTGATAGAGATACAGGGCTGGAGAAGGTAGAATCTAACAGGAGAGGACAGAAGGCCATGGAAGAAAGAAAAGGGGGTAGAAGCACCAGAGGGAGGCGATGGGCAGGGAAGGAGATGAGGTGAAAGAGAGAATGGGAATGGGGAATAGAGAAGGCAGGGCATTAGCAGAAGCCTGAGAAGTTGACATCATGCCATCAAGTTGGAGTCTACCCCGTGGAATAATAAGTGCTGCTCCTCCAATCTGAGTGTGACCTTGTCGTGACAGTAGAAGAGGCCATGGATTGACATGTTGGAACGGGAATGCGAATGGGAAGTGGAGTTAAAATGGGTGGCCACTGCTAGATCCCGTTTTTTTTCTGGCAGACAGAGTATAGGTGTTCAGTGAAGCGATCTCCCAATCTACAGCGGGTCTCACTGATATACAAGAGGCTGCACCAGGAGCACTGGTTACAATAGATGACCCCCAACAAACTCACAGGTGAAGTGTCGCCTCACATGGAAAAAATGTTTGGGGCCCTGAATGGTAGTGAGGGAGGAGGTGTAGGGGCAGGTGTAGCACTTGTTCCACTTGCAAGGATAAGTGCCAGGAGGGAGATCAGTGGGGAGGGACGAATGGACAAGGGCGTTGAATAGGAACTGATCCCCGCATAAATCAGAAGGTGGGGGGGAAGAAATGTACTTGGTGGTGGGATCTTGTTGGAGATGGTGGAAGTTCTAGAGAATTATGTGCTGGACGCTGAGACTGGCGGAGTGGTAGGTGAGGGCAGACGTGCGCAAAATGGAAGGGATGTGGTTGAAGGCAGCATTGATGGTGGAGGAAGAGAAGCCCCTTTCTTTGAAGGAGTAGAACGTCTCCTTCATTCTGGAATGAAAAGCCTCATCCTGAGAGCAGATGAAGCGGAGACAGAGGAATTGAGAGAAGGAGTTTTACAAGTAACAGGGTGGGAAGCGGTATAGTCTAGGTAGCTGTGAGAGTCAGTGGGTTTAGAGTAGATATCAGTGGATAAGTTGTCTCCAGAGATAGGGACAGAGAGAGCAAGAAAGAGGAAGGAAGTGTTGGAAATGGACCAGGTAAATTTAAGGGTAGAAGTTGGAGGCAAAGTTGGTGAAGTTGGTGAGTTCAGCATGGGTGCAGGAAGCAGCACCAATGCAGTCGTTGATGTAGCGTAGGAAAAGTGAGGGACGGAATAGGCTTGGAACATAAACTGTTCCACATAGCCAACAAACAGCCAGGCATAGTTGAGACCCTTGCGAGTGCCCATGCCCACACCTTTTGTTTGAAGGGAGTGGGAGGAGGATTCCATCCAAAGTCTAACTGTACACCTGCCGGAATAAAAGAGGACGGGGACTTGGATGTGTCAAGGCCACAGTCCTGGAAGAAATGAGAAACATCCATGAGCATGTCAGGAAGATGGCCTCTAAGGACGACCTGCTGGAAGAATACCTCAGACAGCAGGTGGGGGACATGGAAATGGAAGTGGGTGAAGCAGAGCCAGAGGACCAGAGGCTACGACATGACAAGCCACTGCACAGGATGTACCTTCTCCAGATATCAGAGATGGCTGACATAAGAAAGCCCTACCAATGGCTGGAAATGGCAGGGCTGAGGCACTGCACAAGAACAGGCACTGAGCACAAGAGCAGTAGAAGCAGGGGTCTATCACACCAGACAAGACCCAACATGCAGACTATGCAAAGAACCTGCTGAAACCATCCAGCACATAGTAGCAGGGTGCAAGATGCAGGCAAGGACAGCGTACACCTAACCAAGTTGCAGGAATTGTGTACAGGAACATCTGCACTGAGTCTGGATTGGACATTCTCAATTCCAAATGGGAAACACCCAAGAAGGTAGTGGAGAATAACAGAGCTAAGATCCTGTGGGACTTCCAAATACAGACTGATAAGAGCAGCTTATCTACTGATGTCTACTATAAGCCTACTGACTCTCACAGCTATCTGGACTATTCCTCTTCTCATCCTGTCTCTTGCAAAAATGCAATCCCCTTCTCGCAATTCCTCCGTCTCTGCCGCATCTGCTCTCAGGATGAGGCTTTTCATTCCAGGACAAGGGAGATGTCCTCCTTTTTTAAAGAAAGGGGCTTCCCTTCCTCCACCATCAACTCTGCTCTCAAACACATCTCCTCCATTTCACACATATCTGCTCTCACTCCATCCTCCCACCATCCCACTAGGAATAGGGTTCCCCTTGTCCTCACCTACCACCCCACCAGCCTCCGGGTCCAACAAATTCTCCCTGACTTCCGCCACCTCCAATAGGATCCCACCACTAAGCACATCTTCCTCCCCCCCACCCCCAGGTGACTCCCTTGTCCATTCGTCCCCCCCATCTCTCCCCACTGATCTCCCTCCTGGCACTTATCCTTGTAAGCGGAACAACTGCTGCACATGCCCTTACACTTTCTCCCTCACCATCATTCAGGGCCCCAGACAGTCTTTCCAGGTGAGGCGACACTTCACCTGTGAGTTGGCTGGGGTGATATACTGCGTCCGGTGCTCCCAATGTGGCCTTCTATATAAAGGCAAGACCCGACGCAGACTGAGAGATCGTTTCGCTGAACACCTACGCTCTGTTTGCCAGAGAAAGCAGGATCTCCCAGTGGCCACATATTTTAATTCCACGTCCCATTCCCATTCTGATATGTCTATCCACAGCCTCCTCTACTGTAAAGATGAAGCCACACTTAGGTTGGAGGAACAACACCTTATATTCCGTCTGGGTAGCCTCCAACCTGATGGCATGAACATTGACTTCTCAAACTTCCGCTAATGCCCCACCTCCCCCTCATACCCCATCCGTTATTTATTTATATACACACATTCTTTTTCTCTCTCTCCTTTTTCTCCCTCTGTCCCTCTCACTATACCCCTTGCCCATCCTCTGGGTTTTTCCCCCCTGCCCCTTTTCTTTCTCCCTAGGCCTCCTGTCCCATGATCCTCTCATATCCCTTTTGCCAATCAACTGTCAAGCTCTTGACTCCATCCCTCCCCTTCCTGTCTTCTCCTATCATTTCAGATCTCCCCCTCCCCCTCCCACTTTCAAATCTCTTACTAGCTCTTCTTTCAGTTAGTCCTGACGAAGGGTCTTGGCCCGAAACGTCGACTGTACCTCTTCCTAGAGATGCTGCCTGGCCCGCTGCGTTCACCAGCAACTTTTATGTGTGTTGCTTGAGTATTGTGAACAGTTTTGGGCCCCTCATCTTAGAAAAAATCTACTAGCTTTGCAGAGTTTACAAGGATGATTCCAGGAATGAAAGGCTTATCATAGAAGGAACGTTTGATGGCTCTGGGTCTATACTCGCTGGAATTCAGAAGGATGAAGGAGAATCTCATGGAAACCTTTTGAATGTTGAAAGGCCTAGATAGAGTAGATGTGGAAAAGATGTTTTTCATGGTGGGAGTATAGGACAAGAGGGCATAGCCTCAGGATAGTGGGGCACCCTTTCAAAACAGAGATGTGGAGAAATTGGTTTAGCCAAAGGGTGGCAAATTTGCGGAATTTGTTGCAACATGAAGCTGTGGAGGCCAGGGTGTTGGGTGTATTTAAGGAAGAAATTGATAGGTTCTTGAATAAACATGGCATCAAAGGTTATGGAGAGAAGTCCGGGAACTGGGATTGAGGGGGAGATAGTAAAAAGGATCAGCATGATTGAATGGCAGAGCAGACTCGATGGGCCAGATGTCCTAATTCTGCTCCTATGTCTTATGGTCTTATGGACTGGGACAATTTGAAATTTACTATGCTGTGAATGTCTGCATATAGTAGTCATATTATAAAATATACCATGTATATAGTTAAGTCGCATTCTCTAGTTGGAGCTTATAGCGAAGCAGGGAGGATGTTGTGAATTTAATGTTCCAATAATATTTGAGTTATATATATCTGATTAAGCACTCTTGTTTGTTCAAATAATCCATTATGGGGTATATTTATAAATCTACGAATTGTATACATCATCATGCTACCACATGATATGTGCACGCCTCGCTTAAAATAAAATACGAAGTTAGACTCACATTTCAGACACCTGTGTTGTTGTATTGGTTTAATGTTTTGAAGTTAGAAAGCACAACAGTGTCAGTATTCACGTCAATATGATTAGGAGTAATCAGCATGGCTTTGTCGAGGGCAGGTCTGAATTACGAGCCTGACTGAATTTTTTGAGGATGTGACTAAACACGTTGAAGAGCAGTAGATGTAGTGTATATGGATTTCAGCAAGGCATTTGATAAGGTACCACATTTAAGGCTTATTGTCAAAGTAAGGAGGCATGGGATCCAAGGGGACATTGCTTTGTGGATCCAGAACTGGCTTGCCCACAGAAGGCAAAGAGTGGTTGTAGACGGGTCATATTCTGCATGGAGGTCGGTCACCAGTGGAGTGCCTCAGGGATCTGTTCTGGGATCCTTACTCTTCGTGAATTATATAAATGACCTAGATGAGGAAGAGGAGGGATGGGTTAGTAAGTTTTCTGATGACACAAAGATTGAGGTGTTGTGGATACTGTGGAAGGCTGTCAGAAATTACAACGGGACATTGATAGGATGCAAAACTGGGCTAAGAAGTGACAGATGGAGTTCAACCCAGATAAGTGTGAACTGGTTCATTTTAGTCGGTCAAATATGATGGCAGAATATAGTATTAATGGTAAGACTCTTGGCAGTGTGGAGGATCAGAGGGTTCTTGGGGTCCGAGTCCATAGGACACTCAAAGCAGCTGCACAGGTTGACTCTGTGGTTAAGAAGGTGTACGGTGTATTGGCCTTCATTAATCGTGAAATTGAATTTAGGAGCCGAGAGGTAATGTTGCAGCTATATAGGACCCTAGTCAGACCCCACTTGGAGTACTGTGCTCAGTTCTGGTCGCCTCACTACAAGAAGGATGTGGAAGCCATAGAAAGGTGCAGAGGAGGTTTACAAGGATGTTGCCTGGATTGGGGAGCATGCCTTATGAGAAGGTTGAGTAAACTCGGCCTTTTCTCCTTGAGCGATGGAGGATAAGAGGTGACCTGATAGAGGTGTATAAGATGATGAGAGGCATTGATCGTCTGGATAGTCAGAGGCTTTTTCCCAGGGCTGAAATGGGGGCCACAAGAGGACACAGGTTTAAGGTGCTGGGGAGTAGGTACAGAGGAGATGTCAGGGGTAAGTTTTTTACGCAGAGAGTGGTGAGTGCATGGAATGGAATGGGTATAAAAGGAGGGAAGAAGTCATTCTTACACGTTTATGTATTAGACATGCCAGGTTGAATAATTCCCTGTTCAGAATGAATATGCGTGATATGGGCAATTGTAGGGAGTGCACTTGTCGAGAAACAGTGCAGCATATATCGTTTGAATGCAGTTACCATGAGGTGCAAAATAAACATCTATTTGCTAAATTGAGGTCTTTGGGACAGACACAGTTTAACATGGAAAGCTTATTGGGATATCACTGCCAACGTAATGTGGATAAGTGTGTATTTGACTTCTGAAAAGCATTAGACTGTTTGACATTATTTGAGTTTTTTGGGGGGTGCATTTAGTGGGTATACTTGCTGTCTCTTTGCTCCAGTAGGTTGTAGTAATGCACTTTATGATGATCTGCCAACCTCCATTAAACTTTTCCAGAAGAAGATGACTCTTTCTGGAGTGTGGTCTGTTTGATACATCAGCGGACACTCTATAAAGATAAGAAGGTCAACAGTTCTTTAAGCATGTGCAATGATCCCCCTGACAATTGGAATTTTGAACCAAATTTTGCTGGACACAGTCATGTCGTTACCCTATAAGCTAACTACTTACAGTGCCAACCAGGAAGAACTGTGGGGTAAGCTAAATACTTAATGGAAATGCTTAAGTAAACAAAATGTTATGTTTTGCAACTCCAAAACACAAAACTAATTGAAAGAAAAACACGTGAGCCAGGGATCACTTGTGTACATTTAGTTTTACTTTAGTAAGGCTTGCACTTAAGACATGGTGCTATAATGATATATGCCATTAAGGTACTTTTACATATAACCCGTGACGAATTGTCTAAACAACAAAGAATGCTTAATCAAACTATATTTACAGTATTACTTAAATCTAACTGAAATATTAAATACACAATGCTCCTCCCTGCTAAGCTATAAATTCCAACTAAATATAGAATACATCTCAACTCAGGTATGGAATACACACGCACACACACACACACACACACACACACACACACACACACACACACACACATATATATATATATATATGACACAGTATACTATATAATACAACTACTATATACACGAGAGTAAATTTCAAATTACCCTATTCAGGCATAAAGATTCAATCACTGTGGAGGACTTCTTATCCTTGTGGGATGGCATGGCAAAGTGCATGGCAATCTGCTTGATCTGCTAATCTGTCCCGGGCCACCAAACATAGCTTTGTGCCAATGATTTCATCTTAACCATGCCTGGATGTCTGGCATGTAGCTCCTCCAACATTTTAGCTCTCAGCTTAGATGGTAGAACAACTCCCAATCCCCTCACAAGGCAACCTCCGTCAAGGGCAAGTTCATCTCAGTGTTTGTCAGAATGGGGGAACTGGAATTTCTGCTACACATTCCAGCCATTTTTGGTGGCCATGTAGACCTGAGACAGTGTAGGCTCTTTTCTGGTTTCCCTTTGGATCATCACTGCCATAATAGGAAGACTTTTGATTTGCCTTAGGGAGAATACATCAGCCTCCATGCAATCTAGCTCACCCTTGATATGTTTGAGTTGTCCAATGTCACCCTTGAGCACTGCTGTGGCACCATCTGTTACCTTTCTAAATTCATTTTCAGGTGGTTTCTCTGCAGGGGATGTGACATGCAAATGGTGGATGGATCTCCAATCAAGTTTAAATTTTCTCAACCAATCTCGTCCCCATGATACTGCCCCTCTTGTTTTTTTTCCCCACATATAAGCCATATTGGTTGTTGGTTGTTGTATTTCACTGTTACAAATGTCATTCCCACAGGAGTTATCTTTTCTCTAGTATAAGTTCTTAGGTGGATATCTGCTTGCTTCAGTTAAGTATCTTTGAAATGCTGCTCTAACTCATTTTGTAGAATGACAGAAGCAGCTGAGCCAGTGTCTAATTCCATTTTAATTAATTTGCCATTCCTTGCTGCACATTCATTTTAGTTTGAATGTCTCACTGCACCTCAGCAGGTCAGTGGCCATCTCGGGTTCAATTTAAAAATACTTTGTCGCCAGTGTTATGTTTTCTAACTTCAAAACATTAAACTAATTCAAAGGAATTCACAAGAGTCCAAATGCAGGTCTAACTTCATGTTTACTTTAAACGAGGCACTCACATATCACATGGTAGCGTGATGACGTATAAAATTCACATATTTATACATAAACTGTAACTCAATTAATTATTTGAACAACCAAGAATGCTTAATCAATATATATTTTTTCCTCACCCCTTGTGGGTGTTGTGTATGTGTATTTTTGCCTGATGTATTCTCTACCAGAAGCCTGGGAGCTTGAGGGCTGCGCGCAGTATCCTTACTGTTCCTAGTAGTTTGTTCTTCTGGACTGAGATCTCAGATGTTGTTCCCAGGATTTTTTGGAGCCACTCTCCCAGTCCAGGTGTCATAGCTCCAGTACTCCTATCACCACCGGGATTACTCTGGCTTTAACCTTCCACATCCTTTCTATTTGCTCTTTCAAGCCCTGGCATTTCTCCAGCTTCTCATATTCTTTCTTCCTGGTGTTACTGTCTTTCGGGATTGCCACAGCTATTACTATTGCTTTCTTCTGTTTCTTGCCCAGTATTATTATGTCAGTCTGAATAAGGACTAGTTCCACTAGACGGAGCAGAGTGGTGGTAGAGGGGAATTGGTTAGGTCTGGAATCCAAAAAGAAGTGGAGAGCTTTGAGACCTTCCTGATGGGGAATGGAAATATATACGGACTGGACATCCATGGTGAAAATAAAGCGGTGGGGGCCAGGGAACTTAAAATCATCGAAAAGTTTCAGAGCGTGAGGAGTGTCACGAACATAGGTAGGAAGGGATTGAACAAGGGGGGATAAAACTGTGTCGATGTATGCAGAAATGAGTTCGGTGGGGCAGGAGCAAGCTGAGACAATAGGTCTGCCAGGACAGGCAGGTTTGTGGATCTTGGGTAGGAGGTAGAAACGGGAAGTGCGAGGTGTGGGAACTATAAGGTTGGTAGCAGTGGATGGGAGGTCCCCTGAGCGGATAAAGTTGGTGATGGTTTGGGAGACAATGGCCTGGTGCTCCTTAGTGGGGCCACGATCGAGGGGTAAATAAGAGGAGGTATCCGCGAGTTGTCGCTGTGCCTCGGCAAGGTAGAGGTCAGTACGCCAGACTACAACAGCACTCCCCTTATCGGCAGGTTTAATAATAAGGTTAGGATTAGTGCGAAGAGAGTGGAGAGCAGAGCGTTCGGAAGGAGTGAGGTTGGAGTGGGGACAAGGTGCGGTGAAGACGAGACAGTTGACCCAGAGCAGGCAGAAAACCAGAGCAGGGTGTCCATGAAGAGGAGGAGGGTTGAAGACGGGAGAAGGGGTCATCGGTGGGGGTGGAAGAGTCCTTGCCGAAGAAGTAGGCTTTCGAAGACGGAGCTGGTGGAAGAAGAGTTCTGCGTCATGGCGAACGCGGAACTCGCTGAGGTGTGGGCGAAGGGGTACAAAGGTGAGGCCCTTACTGAGGACAGAGCGCTCTGCCTCAGAGAGTTGAAGGTCGGAGGGGATGGTAAAGACCATCCAAACTAAAGGTGTGGCTATGGGCACCCGTATGGGTCCTAGCTATGCCTGCCTTTTTGTTGGCTTTGTGGAACAATCTATGTTCCAAACCTATTCTGGTATTTGTACCCCACTTCTCCTACGCTACATCGATGACTGCATTGGCGCTGCTTTCTGCACGCACGCTGAGCTTGTTGACTTCATCAACTTTGCCTCCAACTTTCACCCTGCCTTCAAGTTTACCTGGTCCATTTCCGACACCTCCCTTTCCTTTCTAGATCTTTCTGTCTCTGTCTCTGGACACAGCTTATATACTGATGTCTACTATAAGCCTACTGACTCTCACAGCTATCTGGACTATTCCTCTTCTCACCCTGTCTCTTGAAAAATGCCATCCCCTTCTCGCAATTCCTCCGTCTCCACCGCATCTGCTCTCAGGATGAGGCTTTTCATTCCAGGACGAGGGAGATGTCCTTTTTTAAAGAAAGGGGCTTCCCTTCCTCCACCATCAACTCTGCTCTTAAACGCATCTCCCCCATTTCACGCACGTCTGCTCCCATTCCATCTTCCTGCCACCCAACTAGGAATAGGGTTCCCCTTGTCCTCACCTACCACCCCAACAGCCTCCGGGTCCAACATATTATTCTCCGTAATTTCCGCCACCTCCAACGGAATCCCATCACTAAGCCCATCTTTCCCTCCCCCTCCCCGCTTTCCGCAACTCCCTGTCCATTCGTACATCCATCCCTCCCCACTGATCTCCCTCCTGGCACTTACCCGTGTAAGCGGAACAACTGCTACACATGCCCTTACACTTCCTCCCTCACCACCTTTCAGGGCCCCAAACAGTCCTTCCAGGTGAGGCGACCCTTTTCCTGTGAGTCAGCTGGGGTGATATACTGCGTCCAGTGCTCCCGATGTGGCCTTCTATATAAAGGCAAGACCCAACACAGACTGGGAGATTGTTTCGCTGAACACCTATGCTCTGTCCCCCAGAGAAAGCAGGATCTCCCAGTGGCCACATATTTTAATTCCACGTCCCATTCCCATTCTGACATGTCTATCCACGGCCTCCTCTACTGTAAAGATGAAGCCACACTCAGGGTGGAGGAACAACACCTTATATTCTGTCTGGGTAGCCTCCAAACTGTTGGCATAAACATTGACTTTATAAACTTCCGCTAATGCCCCACCTCCCCCTCATACCCCATCCGTTATTTATTTATATACACACATTCTTTTTCTCTCTCTCCTTTTTCTCCCTCTGTCCCTCTCACTATACCCCTTGCCCATCCTCTGGGTTTTTCCCCCGCCCCTTTTCTTTCTCCCTAGGTCTCCTGTCCCATGATCCTCTCATTTCCCTTTTGCCAATCACCTGTCCAGCTCTTGACTCCCCCTCTGTCTTCTCCTATCATTTCGGATCTCCCCCTCACCCTCCCACTTTCAAATCTCTTACTATCTCTTCTTTCAGTTAGTCCTGACGAAGGGTCTCGGCCCGAAACGTCAACTGTACCTCTTCCTAGAGATGCTGCCTGACCTGCTGCGTTCACCAGCAACTTTTATGTGTGTTGCTTGAAATTCCGGCATCTGCAGATTTCCTCATGTTTGCACAATACTCAAGGTGAGGCCTCACCAGTGCCTTAAAAAGCCTCAGCATCACATCCTTGCTCTTGTGTTCTAGACCTCTTCAAATGAATGCTAACATGGCATTTGCCTTCCTCACTACCGACTTAACTTGCAAGCTAATCTTTAGGGTCTTTTCCACAAGGACTCCCAAGTCCTTCTGCATCTCAGATTCCTGGATTTTCTCCCCATTTAGAAAATAGTCCGCACATTTATTTCTACTACCAATGTGCATGACCATGCATTTTTCAACATTGTATTTCATTTGCCACTTTCTTGCCCATTCTCCTAATCTGTCTAAGTCCTTCTGCATTCTACCTGTTTCCTCAACACTACCTGCCCCTCCACCAATCGTTGTATCATCTGCAAACTTGGCAACAAAGCCATCTATTCCATCATCCAAATCATTTATATACAGCATAAAAAGAAGCGGTCCCAACACCGACTCCTGCAGAACACCACTAGTTACTGGCAGCCAACCAGAAAAGGATCCTTTTATTCCCACTCGCTGCCTCCTACCAATCAGCCAATGCTCTAACCATGTTAGTAACTTTCCTCTCATACCATTGACTCTTAACTTGGTAAGCAGCCTCATGTGTGGCACCTTGTCAAAGACCTTCTGAAAATCCAAATATACAACATCCACTGCATCCCCTTTATCGATTCTACTTGTAATCTCCTCAAAGAATTCCAACAGGTTCATCAGGCAGGATTTTCCCTGAAGGAAACCATGCTGACTTTGTACTATCTTGTCTTATGTCACCAAGTACCCCATCATCTCTTCCTTAACAATTGACTCCAACATCTTCCCAACCACTGGTCTATAACTTCCTTTTTGCTGCCTTCATCCTTTCTTAAAGAGTGGAATAATTTCTGCAACTTTCCAGTCCTCTGGCACCATGCCAGAGTCCAATGATTTTTGAAAGATCATTGCTACTGCCACCGTAATCGCTAATGCTACCTCTTTCAGAGCTCTAGGGTGCAGTTCCTCTGGTCTGGATGATTTATGTACTTTTAGGTCTTTCAGCTTTTTGAGCACCTTCTCTCTTGTAAGAGTAACTGCATCCACTTCTCTTCCTTCATACACCACAACATCAGACATACTGCTAGTGTCTTCCACAGTGAAGACTAATGCAAAATACTCATTCCGTTCATCAGCCATCTCCTTGTCCCCTGTTAGTATTTCTCCTGCCTCATTTTCTAGCAGTCCTATATCCACTCTCATTCCTCTTTTATTTTTAACATACTTGAAAAAACTTTTACTATCCACTCTATTATTTGCTAGCTTGCTTTCATATTTCATTTTTTTCCCTTCTAATGATTTTTTTAGTTGCTCTTTGTAGGTTTTTAAAAACTTCCCAATCCTCTACCTTCCCACTGATTTTTGTTGTATGCCATTTCTTTTGCTTTTACAATAGCTTTGGCTTCCCTTGTCAGCCACGGTTGTACTATTTTACCATTTGAGTATTTCTTAATTTTTGGAATCCTATGTCACATCTTTCTACTGATTTGATGCCATTCTTTACCAGTAGAGCCACACCACCTCCTCTGCCTACCTTCCTATCCCGCCAATATAACGTGTAACCTTGGACATTCAGTTCTCAACTACAAACATCCTTCAGCCATGACACAACATCATACCTATAATATTGCAACAAGATCATCCACCTTATTTCTTATACTATGTGCATTTAGATACAACACCTTGAGTATCGTATTTGCTGTCCTTTCTGACTTTGCATCCCTAATGATTTGATACTCAGCCCGTTGGTTGCAACTAAGTCCACCTGCCTGCCCTTTCCGACAATCTGACTGCACGCTATCTGTATTTTTTACCATCTGTTCTTTCCTGAGTCCCTTCACTCCGGTTCCTGCCCCACTGCCAAGTTAGTTTAAACCCTCCCCAACAGCTCTAACAAACCTGTCCATTCAGGTGCACTTTTGAACAGGTCATACCTCCCCAAAAAAAGATCCCAATTATCCAAGAACCTGAAGCCCTGCCCCCTGCACCAGCTTCTCAGCCATGCATTTATCTGCCTAATCATCCTATTTCTATCCTCACTGGCATGTGGCACAGGCAGCAATCCAGAAATTACTAACCGGGATGTCCTGCTTCTCAGCTTTCTACCTAGTTCTCTAAATTCTCTTTTCAGAACCTTATTTCTTTTCTTTCCTATGTCATTGGTATCAGTATGTACCAAGACATCTGGCTACTCCCCTTCCGTCTCCAAAATGTTGTGGGTGCGATCTGAGACATTCCTGACCCTGGCACCTGGGAGGCAGATTAACAATGTCCTTTCTTCTCAATCATACTCTCATGTTAATTAGTCAGCACCAGGAATCAGTACAAGAGATGTGAAAAACAGAATTTACTTAAAATGTGAAAGTGCATTGGTACTTGATTTCTTATAAGACAGTGCAGTGGTAGCCATTTTAACCCAGGATATGTTTTAAATCATTATCTCCTCCTCTGGCTTCCCCGCCTAAAAAAATTTTGGGGATATTAAGCAGGAGAGGGGACTGTGTAATAACCAACGTTGTTCCTAAGTTTAATAAGTGTTACAGAGATAAACCAAGAAATTATAAGATGGTGATCCTCATATTAGTGTTCGGGAAATCATTGAAGAGAATTCTTAGGGATAGGATTCATTCACCTTGGAAGAGCATAATTAGCATGGCTTTGTGAATAGTTCAATTTATACACACGCAAAATTGTACTCACGCATGTGACGTGGCAATTCTGGATCAAACTTCAGTCACAGAATGCTCGAAACCTGCTGCCAGGCTTGAACACTATCACCTCCTACAAAGTAAAACCAAGCAACATAGGTGACAACAGGGTTTTACTCCCAGATGAGCTTGATGCCTTTTATGCTCGCTTTGATCAACAAAACATGGAGGCACCTTCACGAAGTCTCACAGTTCTCAATGACCCTCTGACTTTAGTCACTGTGGGCAACGTAAAAGCATCTTTTAGGAGGGTAAACCTACAAAAAGCATTTGGCCCAGATGGGTACCTGGCTGAGTCCTGAAGACCTGTGCTAATCATCTGACTGCAGTGTTCACTGATATCTTTAACTTCTTGCTTCGGAGGTCTGAGGTATCCACCTGCTTCAAGCAGGCTTCAATAATGCTGGTGTCCAAGAAGAACGTGGTAACCTGCCTCAATGACAATTGTTCAGTAGCACTTACATCTACTGTGATGATGTGCTTTGAGAAGTTGGTGATATAACATGTCAACTCCTGTTGAGGAGCAACTTGGATCTGCTCCAATTTGCATGCAGTCATACAGTCACAACAAGTCAATAGCAGGGACCCAGTTCATTGGCTCTTCATTCAACCTGGAGCAACTGAACAGTGAAGATGCAGATATCAGAGTACTCTTTTTGACTGCAACTCTGCATTCAATATTATCATCCCCTCAAAACTTATCAATAAACTCCAACAACTAGGCCTTGTACTTCCTTGCGCAGCTGGATCCTTGTTTTCCTCACTTGCAGACCCCAGTGTTTGGACTTCTCTTCAACCATCAGCACAGGAGCACCACAAGGTTGTGTGCTTAGCCCCTGCTCTACTCGCTTCATTTTTTTGACTGTGAGGCTAAGCACAGCCCCAATGCCATATTTAAGTTTGCTGACAACACCACTGTCATTGCTGAATCAAAGGTGGTGATGGATCAGCACATAGAAGGGAGATTGAAAATCTGGCTGATGGTGCCACAAGAATGACCTCTAACTCAATGTCAGCAAAAGCAAAGATCTGACTACAGGAGGAGGAATTTGGAGACCCGTGAGCCAGTCCTCATTGGGGGATCAGAGGTGGAGGGGGTCAATAACTTTAAATTCCTCAGTGGTATCATTTTAGAGAATCCCTCCTCAGTCCAACATTTAAGTGCCTTTATAATAAAAGCATGGCAACACATCTACTTTCTTAGAAGTTTGCAAATATTTGGCATGTCATCTAAACTTTGAGCAACTTCTATAGATGCTTGGTAGAGAGTAAACTGTCTAATTGCAGAACGGCTTGGTGTGAAAACACCAATACCCTTGAATGGAAAAGCCTACAAAAAGGAATAGAAATGGCCCAGCCCATCATGTGTAAAGCCCTCCCCATCATTTAGCACATTTAAAAGGAGCGCTGTTATTGGAAAGCAGCATCCATCATTGAGGACCCCAACATCCAGCACATGCTCTCTTCTCGCTGCTGCCATCAGGAAGGAGATACAGGACGCTTAGGTCCCACACCACTAGTTTCAGGAACAGTTATTATCCCTCAACCATCAGGCTCTTCAACCAGAGGGGATAACTTCACTTGCTCCAGCACTGAACGGATCTCATAACCAATAGACTCACTTCAAGGACTCTTCAGCTCATGTTCTCTGTATTTATTGCTTATTTATTTATACTTTATACTTTATTGTCGCCAAATAATTGATACTAGAACGTACAATCATCACAGCGATATTTGATTCTGTGCTTCCTGCTCCCTGGATTACAAATATTAAATATTAAAGATATTAAAAATAGTAAAAATTAGTAAATATTAAAAATTTAAATTATAAATCATAAATATAAAATAGAAAAATGGAAAGTAAGGTAGTGCAAAAAAAGCCCAGAGGCAGCTCCGGATATTTAAAAAGAGGCAGGTACAGCCCAGATCCGGGTAAGGATCTGTTCAGCAGTCTTATCACAGTTGGAAAGAAGCTGTTCCCAAATCTGGCCGTACGAGTCTTCAAGCTCCTGAGCCTTCTCCCGGAGGGAAGAGGGACAAAAAGTGTGTTGGCTGGGTGGGTCGTGTCCTTGATTATCCTGGCAGCACTGCTCCGACAGCGTGCGGTGTAAAGTGAGTCCAAGGACAGAAGATTGGTTTGTGTGGTGTGCTGCACCGTGTTCACGATCTTCTGCGGCTTCTTTCGGTCTTGGACAGGACAACTTCCATACCAGGTTGTGATGCACCCTAGAAGAATGCGTTCTACGGTGCATCTATAAAAATTAGTGAGGGTTTTAGTGGACAGGCCAAATTTCTTTAGTTTTCTCAGGAAGTAAAGGCGCTGGTGGGCCTTCTTGGCAGTGAACTCTGCTTGGTTGGACCAAGTCCGGTCACTTGTGATATTGACCCCTAGGAACTTAAAGCTTTTGACCTGTTCCACTTGCGCACCACCAATATAAATTGGGTCCTGCGATCCGCTACCCCTTCTGAAGTCAACAACCAATTCCTTCGTCTTATTTATTTTTATTGTTATTATTTCTTTTTGAATGTACACAGTTTGTTGTCTTTTGCACATTGGTTGTTTGTCTCTGTGTGTGGTTTTTCATTGATTTTATTTTGCTTCTTATTTACTCTGTGTGTGTGTGTGTGTGTATGTGTTTAGTTGTCAAAGATACAACAGGATCAGTTGGAAATTTGGGCAGAGAACTGGCAAATGGAGTTTCATCTGGATAAATATAAGGTATTGTATTTTGGAAGGACAAATGCAAGAGTATACAGTAAATGACAGAACCCTTAAGAGCTTTGATATACACAGTAGACTTGGGGTGCATTTGCATTCCTCTCTGAAAATGGCAACACAACTACAAAGGGTGGTAAAGAAAACATGTGGCATGATTGACTTCATCGGTCAGGCCACTGAGCACTTCATTTGGGAGGATATGCTGCAATTGTATAAAACTTCAGTTAGAACACATATGAGGTATTGTGTACAAAAACACAAGAAATTTTACAGATGCTGTTCATAGAAACATAGAAACATAGAAAACAGGTGCAGGAGTAGGCCATTCGGCCCTTCGAGCCTGCACCGCCATTTATTATGATCATGGCTGATCATCCAACTCAGAACACCACCCCAGCCTTCCCTCCATACCCCCTGACCCCCGTAGCCACAAGGGCCATATCTAACTCCCTCTTAAATATAGCCAATGAACTGGCCTCAACTGTTTCCTGTGGCAGAGAATTCCACAGATTCATCACTCTCTGTGTGAAGAAGTTTTTCCTAATCTCGGTCCTAAAAGGCTTCCCCTCTATCCTCAAACTGTGACCCCTCGTTCTGGACTTCCCCAACATCGGGAACAATCTTCCTGCATCTAGCCTGTCCAATCCCTTTAGGATCTTATACGTTTCAATCAGATCCCCCCTCAATCTTCTAAATTCCAACGAGTACAAGCCCAGTTCATCCATTCTTTCTTCATATGAAAGTCCTGCCATCCCAGGAATCAATCTGGTGAACCTTCTCTGTACTCCCTCTATGGCAAGGATGTCTTTCCTCAGATTAGGGGACCAAAACTGCACACAATACTCCAGGTGCGGTCTCACCAAGGCCTTGTACAACTGCAGTAGTACCTCCCTGCTCCTGTACTCAAATCCTCTCGCTATAAATGCCAGCATACCATTCGCCCTTTTCACCGCCTGCTGTACCTGCATGCCCACTTTCAATGACTGGTGTATAGTGACACCCAGGTCACGTTGCACCTCCCCTTTTCCTAATTGGCCACCATTCAGATAATAATCTGTTTTCCTATTTTTGCCACCAAAGTGGATAACTTCACATTTATCCACATTAAATTGCATCTGCCATGAATTTGCCCACTCACCCAACCTATCCAAGTCACCCTGCATCCTCTTAGCATCCTCCTCACAGCTAACACTGCCACCCAGCTTCGTGTCATCCGCAAACTTGGAGATGCTGCATTTAATTCCCTCATGCAAGTCATTAATATATATTGTAAACAACTGGGGTCCCAGCACTGAGCCTTGCGGTACCCCACTAGTCACCGCCTGCCATTCTGAAAAGGTCCCGTTTATTCCCACTCCTTGCTTCCTGTCTGCTAACCAACTCTCCACCCACACCAATACCTTACCCCCAATACCGTGTGCTTTAAGTTTGCACACTAATCTCCTGTGTGGGACCTTGTCAAAAGCCTTCTGAAAATCCAAATATACCACATCCACTGGTTCTCCCCTACCCACTCTACTAGTTACATCCTCAAAAAATTCTATGAGATTCGTCAGACATGATTTTCCTTTCACAAATCCATGCTGACTTTGTCTGATCACTTCACCACTTTCCAAATGTGCTGTTATCACATCCTTGATAACTGACTCCAGCAGTTTCCCCACCACCGACGTTAGGCTAACCGGTCTATAATTCCCCGGTTTCTCTCTCCCTCCTTTTTTAAAAAGTGGAGTTACATTAGCCACCCTCCAATCCTCAGGAACTAGTCCAGAATCTAACGAGTTTTGAAAAATTATCACTAATGCATCCACTATTTCTTGGGCTACTTCCTTAAGCACCCTGGGATGCAGACCATCCCATGTTGAGTATTCATGTTGAGTAGCACACTCAAAAATGCTGGAAGAACTCAGCAAGTCAGGCAGCATCTATGCAGGTGAATAAACAATTGATGTTTTGGGCCAAACCCTTCATATGGAACTGCCCTGATGAAGGGTCCTGGACTGAAATATTGACTGTTTATTCCCCTCCATAAGTATTGTATGCACTTCCGATTGTCACATGATGTTGCCTGGATTGAAGAGTATTAGACATCAGGAGAGGTTGACAAACTTAGATTGTTTTCTTTGGAACTTTAGAGGCTGAGGTGTGACCTGAACTTCACAATTATGGGAGTTATGATAAGGGTGTAAATGACAAATATTGAATATGACATAGGATGGTTTGAAGTGTGAGGGTGGAAGTTTAAAGACGATTTATAAGCCTTTTTTATGCATAAAGTGGCTAGCGCCTGAAGTACACTGTCAGGGTAAGTGGTCAAAGGCAAGTACGATTGAAGTGTTTAAGAGGCATTTAGTCAGACAAATGACAGTCAGGGAATAGGAGGATATGGGCAGATATAATTAATTCGACTAGATAGATAGGTACTTTATAGATACCAAAAGAAATTACTGTGTCACAGTAACATTAGTAGTGTACAGAGATACAAATATTAGAAAAAATAAAAAAAATAAGTTATCTCAAACAGTCTAACAGGAGGGGGTCATCACTTCCCCGGCTATAGGTTGACTCATAATGGAGCCAAATGACCGAGGAAGAATGACCTCATATAATGCTGTTCAGTACAGATATGCTGGGCTGAAAGATCTCTGAAATGAACAGCAAATATCTGAATCTATAACTTGTCTGACATCAATCAAAAAAGCAAATTCTTTAAATGCGTATATGTAAGTATCTGTTGGGAGGCTCACTTTTTCCAGCGTTATCCTCTTTCTTACCTTCGTCGAAAGTGCTTATTATATCATTCATTAGAAATATGAAGTCTGCTTTTGAGCTGTCCGCTATTGACGGAGATTGAAAACTCAGTGAAACTCGCCAGCCCACATGCCATTTGATCTGTTGGTATCTGTAGGCAATTTTTATCAAGTAAATCAACTGCCAAGATAATTAGTCAGAGTTGTGTGAATAGGGTGTCTTTATATCAGACTAGCTGATTTTATTGGGCTTGATGTCCACATCCACAAGAATTTGGAGTCAGCCCACACAGTGGCTCTGACGTTCAGGGATTGCTATAACAGAAGCCTCATTCTGCCAGGGTTATAAATGAATGAAGTCAGCATTTTAGATGAAAGGCTCATGTTGTGAGTGGTTTGCAAGGGTGAGTGCTTCACCATTCCCATTGCTACCACAATACTCCAGACAGAATGGTAGCATAATGGTGAGTGCTGCTGCTTCACAACTTTAGAGAACTGCGTTTGATCCTGATTGAGGGAGCTGCACATTCTCCCATTGACTTGTGGGTTTCCCTTGGGCGCTCTACTTTCCTCCTATGTTCCAAACACACTTTGGTTGATAGGTTAATTACCTGGTGGCAGGAGAATAGAATTAGTGAGGATAGGTCAAAGATGGTCAAGATGGACATGGTAAGCAGAGGGTTGTGTGACTTCATGACATTATAACAGGCATGAAGAAAATGTTGGAAGAGCAGCTAATTCGGCTGCTGTGAAATTAGTAAGCTGCTCAAATACCCCAATAATGTTAATGATTCTGACCCTTCCTAAAAAAGCCATGCCAATGTTTGTAAGTTAGAAACATATTGGGATTAATGAAGCTATCAAACAATTAAGGGAGTATGATAAAAATAAGGCAAGTTACACTTATTTAAATTAATTGTGGTTACACTAGCATTTTTTAACAAGTTCTAGGCTACGATGGTTGCAGTGTTGGGGGAGGGCTGGGGATGAAGGGTGGAGGGCGAGGGTTGGTGTGAGGGGTTGAGAGGGAGGGCTACATGCATCTCACCAGCAGGTGTGAGGCCATCCATCCTCAGCAAGTTTTAAGCCAATATACAGACCTTCGTCTCTGATAAAATAATCTCTGTATGGTATTTACTTAGTACACAAATAAAACAGAGGTGTTTTGTCTTCTGCCAGCTAATAGAATTAAAAATGTCATTATTTTTGAAATTGTTTCATATTGTGAGCTCCCTGAAATTCAATGGAGTCATTTACTAATGAGAGATCAGTTATCACAGATACTGTATCAACTACAACTCTGCATTCAATACCATCATCCCCTGAAAACTATCTAACCATATAACAATTACAGCACAGAAACAGGCCATCTAGTCCGTGCCGAACTCTTACTCTCACCTAGTCCCACCGACCTGCACTCAGCCCATAACCCTCCATTCCTTTCCTGTCCATATAGCTGTCCAATTTAACTTTAAACGACAACATCGAACCTGCCTCAACCACTTCTGCTGGAAGCTCATTCCACATAGCTACAACTCTCTGAGTAAAGAAGTTCCCCCTCATGTTACCCCTAAACTTTTGCCCTTTAACTCTCAACTCATGTCCTCTTGTTTGAATCTCCCCCACTCTCAATGGAAAAAGCCTATCCACGTTAACTCTATAATTTAAAACCAAACAATAAGCTTCAAGACCTTGGCCTCAATAGCTCCTTGTGCAGTTGGATCCTGGTTCTCTTCACTTGCAGACCCAGCCAATTTGGATTGACAACAACATCTCCTCCACAATTGCCATCAGCACAGGTGCACCACAAGGCTGTGATCTTAGCCCCTCTTCTACTTGCTTTACACTGTGTGACTAAGCACAGCTCCAATACCACATTCAGGTTTGCTGATGACACCACTGTCATAGGCCGAGTCAAAGGTGGTGATGGATCAGCACATAGGAGGGAGATTGAAAATCTGGCTGAGTGGTGTCATAACAACAACCTCTCACTTAATATCAGCAAGACCAAATAACTAGTTATAGTCTTCAGGAGAGGGAAACCAGAGGTTCATGAGCCAGTCCTCATTGAAAGATCAGAGATAGAGAGAGTTAGCAACTTTAAATTCCTAGGTGTTACTATTTCAGAGGTCCTGTCCTAGGCCCAGCATGTAAGCGCAAATATGTAGAAAGACCAGCAGCACCTCTACTTCCGTAGGAGTGTGCAGAGATTTGGTATGACATCTAAAACTGACAAACTTCTATAGATGTGTAATGTAGAGTACATTGTCTGGTTGCATCACAGCCTGGTGCTGTGTGTAATCTCCAATGCATTTGAATAGAAAATCCTACAAAAAGAGGTGGATTTGGCCCAGCACATCATGGGTAAAGCCCTCCCAGCCACTGAGAACATTTACATGACTCGCTGTCGTAAGAAAGCAGCATCCATCATCAGGGATCCCCACCACCCAGGTCATGCTCTCTTCTCACATAGAAATTACAAGAGCCTCAGGACTCACATTATCAGGTTCAAGAAAAGTTACTACCCCTCAACCATCAGGCTGATGAACAAGAAGGGGACAGCTGCATTCAGCTTCACTTGCCCCATCATTGAAATATTTCCACGACCAATGAACTCACTTTCAAGGTCTCTTCATCTCCTCTTCCCTTTATTTATTGCTATTTAATTATATTTGTATTTGCATAACTTGTTGTCTTCTGCACTCTGGTTGATCTTTCATTGATCCTGTTGTAGTCACTATTCTATAGATTTGTTGAGTACACCCATAAGAAAATGAATTTCAGGATTGTATATGGTAACAGACATGTATTTTGATAATAAAATTTACTTTGAAACTTGAACTTTGAATTGTGGTTTATATGCCGTCATTAGTTTGTTGAGCTAACTAAGAGGAACTTACCTAAATAGTAAAGAATTAAGAATCCATTGCCTAAAATTTTGCAACTTTATATTTAAAGCTGTGGCTGTATAAAATAAGGAAAGTCATCTCTCTGCTTATAAAATTAATTATTTTGTGAGTCTTATTCATTGTCAGTTTTCTGAAAAATTCTTTCAACTCCAATGCTTTACGATACAGGTGATCCAGGTTCAATTCCTCTCACTGACTGTAAGGAATTTTTACATTTTCCTGGTGACTGCGTGGGTTTCCTCTGGGTGCTTCGGTTTTCTCCCACAGTCCAAAGGCGTACTGACAGGTAGGTTAATTGGCCATTGTAAATTATCCCATGATTAGGCTAGGGTTAAACTGGGGTTTGTTGGGCAGTACAGCTTGAAAGACTGGAAAGGCCTATTCCATACTGTATCTCAATAAAATAACAAAACATTACATCAATCAACCTTTGATCAATTATCTTTAGAACATTTTTCTTCTCCATGACTGTAAATTGTGTTACGTGTGCAAATAGACTTTGGACCTGCATTAATGCCAATGCCACATAGAGACAATAATAATCGCATTGATTCTGCAAGCACACAGGAAAATTACCAACTTTACATTTCAATGTGTCACAGTCAGGAAGCACAAACATACTTCCAGAATTGGAAGCTTTGCAACTGAGGTCAACATGGAGTGAGAGCATGATATCATGATCAAAGGGTGGGATTGTTCATGTAAAAATAGTTTTTGCATAATTTTAAGTGTAATCATCATAAAATACATTGATTAAGATAGATTGATTGAGCCATTGTACATCCATCTGCAACCGGGCTCTTGACTTCCTAATTGGCAGACCTCAGTCCGTGAGGATTTGTAACAACATCTCTGCTCCATTGACCATCTATGCAGATGCATCTCAAGACTGTGTGCTTAGCCCACTTCTCTACCTTCTATACACATGACTGTATGGCTAAGCACAGCTGCAATGCCATCCTCAAATATACTGACAATATTACTGAATCGGCTTACCAGACTCATAGGTTGTTGGTTGTGTGGTGTCGTAACAACAATCTCCTGTTCAATGTCAGCAAAACTAAAGATCTGATGTTGACTTCAGATGGGGAAAGACGGTGAACATGCACTAGTCTACACTGGGGGAGGGAGAGTCAGCAGCTTTAAATTCCTGGTGTTAGCATAGTAGTTGGCATATTCTGGGACGAGCACATTAGTGCAATTAAGGAAAATGTGCCAGAGATACGAGTTTCTGAGGAGGTTACATAGAAAACATAGAAAATAGGTGCAGGAGTAGGCCATTCGGCCCTTCGAGCCTGCACCGCCATTTATTATGATCATGGCTGATCATCCAACTCAGAACCCTGCACCAGCCTTCCCTCCATACCCTCTGATCCCCCTAGCCACAAGGACCATATCTAACACTTCTTAAATATAGCCAATGAACTGGCCTCAACTGTTTCCTGTGGCAGAGAATTCCACAGATTCACCACTCTCTGTGTGAAGAAGCTTCGCCTTTATCCTCAAACCGTGACCCCTCGTTCTGGACTTCCCCAACATCAGGAACAATCTTCCTGCATCTAGCCTGTCCAATCCCTTTAGGATTTTATACGTTTCAATCAGATCCCCCCTCAATCTTCTAAATTCCAACGAGTACAAGCCTAGTTCATCCAGTCTTTCTTCATATGAAAGTCCTGCCATCCCAGGAATCAATCTGGTGAACCTTCTTTGTACTCCCTCTATGACAAGGATGTCTTTCCTCAGATTAGGGGACCAAAACTGCACACAATACTCCAGGTGTGGTCTCATCAAGGCCTTGTACGACTGCAGTAGTACCTCCCTGCTCCTGTACTCGAATCCTCTTGCTATAAATGCCAGCATACCATTCGCCTTTTTCACCGCCTGCTGTACCTGCATGCCCATTTTCAATGACTGGTGTATAATGACACCCAGGTCTCGTTGCACCTCCCCTTTTCCTAATCGGCCACCATTCAGATAATAATCTGTTTTCCTATTTTTGCCACCAAAGTGGATAACTTCACACTTATCCACATTAAATTGGAGATTAAGGAGGTTTGGCTTACCATCTTTTTGCAGCTACCATCCAGCGGGAGATACCGAAGCCTGAAGTCCCACACCACCAGTTTCAAGAACAGCTACTTCATTTCAGCCATTTGGTTCTTGAACCAATTGGCAAAAATCCTCATCGCAACCGTTTGCTGCTTTATGACCACTTTGACCACCTTGCACTTAAATAGATTTTGCTTTTTTTTTGTTCCAATTAAGCTTTCTTGATAAAAATTGTAATCTATGATTACTTTTGATCTTTGAACGTTAATTTATGATTTTTTTTTCTTGTAAACGTTGAGTGTCTGTGTTGGTGCTGCAAGTAAGGTTTTCATTGTTCTTGTGCATTTAAGCATATTGCAATAAACCTGCCTTCAATTACAACGCAGACACAAGAGATTACAGACTCTACAATCCTGAGCAATAATCAATCTGTGGGGTGAAAGGAATTACTGACATTTCAGTTTGAGTCCCAAAGTAAGGTTCCAACCTTAAACATCGACAATTCCTTTCTCCTCATAAATGCTGGTCAAAGTCCAGCAAATTGACTGATTAGAATGCAATTTATTTCCTTCATTGTTAAGAGTTCTCATGTGTTGTGGCTGTTATTGGGACTGGGAAAAAGTATCTTTATTTATTTTATTTAGAGATAGTGTGGAATAAGCTCAACGAGCCACATCGCCCAGAAACCCACCTATTTAACTGGGGGTGGGGGGGGGGGTGGGTACCAGAGTGAAGGGACTCAGGGTAGGACGGATGGTAAAAAAGCAAAGGTAGCGTGCAGTCAGACTGTCAATAAGGGCAGGCAGATGATAGGACAAAATTGCAGCCAGCAGGGTGAGTATTAGTGCATTAGGGATGCAGAATCAAAAAGGGTAGCAAATACAGTGTTCTCAAAGTGTTATATCTCAATGCACGGAGTATGAAATAAGGTGGATGATCTTGTTGCATTATTACAGACTGTTGGGTATGATGTAGTGGCCATCACTGAATCATGGCTGTAGTTGGGAGCTAAATGTCCAAGGTTGCATGTTGTATTGGAGGGATTGGAAGGTAGGGATCGGTAGGGTGACGTGGCTCTGCTGGTAAAGAATGGCATCAAATCATTAGAAAGCTGTGATGTAGGATCAGAAGATGTTGAGTCCTTGTGGGCTGAGTTCAGAAACTGCAAGGGCAAAGGGACCCTGATGGCAGTTATATACACGCCTTCAAACAGTAGCTGGGATATGGACCACAGATTAAAATGGGAGATAGAAAAAGCATGTCAAAAGTGCAATGTTATGCTAGTCATGGGAGATTTCAACATGCAGATCAATTGGGAAAAATCAGGTTGGTAATGGATCTCAAGAGTGACTTTGTTGAATGTCTATGATATGGCTTTTTAGAGCAGTTTGCCATTGAACTAACTAGAGGATCAGCTATACTAGATTGGGTGTTAAGTAATGAACTAGAGGTGATTAATGAGCTTAAGGCAAAAAAAAACACAGAGGAGGCAATGATCACAACATGACTGAGTTTCAGCTTGAAATCTGATAGGGAGAAAGTAAAGTCTGATGTAGCAGTATTTTAGTGGAGTAAAAGAAATTACAGTGGTATGCTACAGGAGCTGGCCAAAATAAATTGGAAAGAGATGCTAGCAGGGCTAACAGCAGAGCAGCAATGGCTTGAGTTTCTGGGATAAATGAGGAAGGTGCAGGATAGCTGTATTCCAAAAACAAAGAAATACTCAAATGGCAAAATAGTACAACCGTGGCTGACAAGGGAAGTTAAAGCTGATGTAAAAGCAAAAGAGAGGGCATACAACAAGCAAAAATTAGTGGGAGCACAGAGGATTGGGAAGCTTTTAAAAACCTACAGAGAGCAACTAAAAGAATCATTAGGAGGGAAAAGATGAAGTATGAAAACAAGCTAGCAAACAATAACAAAGTAGATAGTAAAAGCTTTTCAAAGTATGTAAAAAATGAAAGAGGTAAGAGTGGATATAGAGCCACTAGAAAATGAGACTGAGAAATAGTAACAGGGGACAAGGAGAGGGCAGATGAACTAAATGAGTATTTGGCATCAGTCTTCACTGTGCTACCAGTGTGCCCGATGTTGAAGGGTGTGAGGGAAGAGAAGTTAGTGCAATTACTATTACAAGGCAGAAGGTGCTCAAAAAGTTGAAAGACCTAAAGGTGCATAAGTCACCTGGATGAAATAAGCTGTACATTAAGGGTCTGAAAGAGGTAGCTGTAGAGATTGTGGAGGCATTAGTAATGATCTTTCAAAAATCATTAGACTCTGGCATGGTGTGCGAGGATTAGAAAATTGCAAATGCCACTCCACTCTTTAAGAGAGGAGGAAGGCAGCAGAAAAAAAATTATAGACCAGTTAGCCTGACCTCAGTGGTTGGGAGGATGTTGGAGTCAGTTTTTAAGGATGAAGTTCTAGAATACTTGGTGACAGAGGACAATATAGGACAAAGTCAGCATGGTTTTCTTAAAAGAAAATCTTGCCTGACGAACCTGTTGGAATTCTTTGAGAAGATTACAAGTAGGATGGATAAAGGGGATGCAGTGGTTGTTGTATATTTGGGTTTTCAGTGGCCTTTGACAACGTGCCGCACATGAGGCTGCTTACCAAGTTTTGAGCCCATGGTATTAGAGTAAAGTTACTGGCATGGTTAGAGCGTTGGCTGATTGGTAGGAGGCAGTGAGTGGGAATAAAAGGATCTTTTTCAGGTTGGCTCCCTGTGACTGGTGGTGGTCTGCAGGAGTTGGGGTTGGGACCGCTTCTTTTTATGCCGTATATTAATGATTTAGATGATGGCAACTTTGCTGCCAAGTTTGCAGATGATATGAAGATTGGTGGAGGGCAGGTAGTGTTGAGAAAACAGGTAGGCTGCAGAAGGACTTAGACAGGTTTGGAGAATGGGCAAGAAAATGGCAAATGAAATACAATGTTGGAAAATGCATGGTCATGCACTTTAGTAGTAGAAATAAATGTGCAGACTACTTTCTATAAAGGGAAAAAAAATCCAAAAATCTGAGATGCAAGGGACCTGGGAGTCCTTGTGCAGAGCACGCTGAAGGTTAACTTGCAGGTTAAGTCGGTGGTGAGGAACGCAAATGCAATGTTAGCATTCATTTCAAGAGGTCTAGAATACGGGAGTAGAGATGTGATGCTGAGGCTTTATAAGGCATTGATGGGGCCTCACCTTGAATATTGTGAACCTCATCTAAGAAAAAATGTACTGGATTTGGAGAGGGTTCAGAGGAGCTTCACAGGATGATTCCGGAAATGAAAGCGTTATCATATGAGAAACGTTTGATAGGTCTGCGTCTGTACTCATTGGAATTTAGAAGGATGAGGGGGGATTTCATTGAAACCTTCCAAATGTTGGAAGGTCTAGACAGAGTAGATGTGGAAAGAATGTTTCCCATGGTGGGGGAGTCTAGAACAGAGGGTAAAGCCTCAGGATAGAGGAGTGTCCATTTAAAACAGTGGTGCAGAGAAATTTCTTTAGCCAGAGGGTGGTGAATTTGTGGAATTTATTACCACAGGCAACTGTGGAAGCCAGATGATTGGGTGTACTTAAGGCAGAGCTTAATATGTTCTTGATTGGATACGGTATCAAAGTTTATCAGGAGAAGGCTGTGGAGTGGGGCTGAGGAGGGAGAAAAAGGATCAGCCATGATTGAATGGTGGAGCAGGCTCAATGGGCCAAATAACCTAATTCTGCTCCTATATTTTATGGTCTTATGATCTTAACACTAGCCTAATGACAGGACAATTTACAATGACCAACTAATCTCTGAACTAGTACAGTATGTATTTGGTGTGTGGGAAGATACGGGAGCACCAGAGGAAACCCATGCAGATAATGGGGAGAACATACTGCACAAACTCCTCGCAGATTGCACCGGAATTGAATTCCAAACTGCAGAACACCCTGAACTTCAATAGGTTTACACCAACTGCGACGCTATGGATGGATAAAGGCACATGGAGCAAAAACCACAGCAGTAGCACAAATCCTAATCTCTCACAAAGCAAACTACTGATTTCAATGTGAACTGTTTCAGGATGTTAGTTTGTATGGTCTGTTTTACCTGATCTACTATTGCAACAGATAGTCACATAAAATCAGCACCTCCCTCATTTTCCCTCGGTTGTGCAGCTCTCTGGTGACGTTCTCACTATCGCTGCCAGATTTCACTGAATGAGACAAAGTGAGAGGCAACGGCAAAGAACTTTGGGGCTTCCTGCATTTGATAATGACTAAGCTGCAAGTAAGAATCACCTTAATTAACCTTTGAATTGCATGGTTCTGAAATTAGGGCAATCAAAGACTGATGATCATGCACTGACGCTGCATGGAAAAAATACAGTTGTATTTTGACCTAAATGCAATAGAGTCGTGGACGGTCCAAACCTATTCTGTTTGTGTCTTATACAAGAGTTACAGTTAGCTGAGGCCTTGCCTTTGCATTCATAACTCTGATTACATCCAGATTTTACAACTTAACATGATGTCTTTTTACAGTAAAATATTGCAAAGTCAGGGAAGCATGAAGAGGCAATCGGTCAACTAATCTTTGTATACACCTCAAGTTTTTAGTTACACCCTGATAATCACAAGCAAAGATACATTCACAATACAAGCAGTGGAATCCAGAGCTGTTATTTTGTACATATTATACAATATTTGTTCATTACACCATGGGAACATTGGTGAGGTTGTAGTTTGTTTCTAATAGTTGGATCCAATCACTAATAAATACAATATTTATAAAAACATTGTGAACCTACATAAGTGAAAGAGTTTTGCCACCCACAACCAAGAATAACTAAAGGATGGATTTGTTGCTTTGTGTCAGTCAGGTGAATTGAGTACTTCTACAGTGCAGATGGATCGAGAGCCTTAACTCTGTATGACTATTCTCTAATTTTCAGTGTCAAGTTAAGTCATTAGAGGAAATGAACTTGCTAATGGAAAACCAATTGTTAGAGAAGAGTACAGAGTGATGAAAGTCTTTATAAATTCTTTCCACAGGTTAGATAAGATACTGAATGGAGGTTCAACGATCCTCCATGAGAGGAAATGTCAATGCTTCTTGTGAGTTGGCCACAGTATTGGTAATTTTAGTTTTTAGCTTTTGGTTTTAAATTTGATTTTTATTTCGAGATACAGCAATGTAACAGGTACTTTGCAGCTCAATAAGCCCATGCTACCTAATCACACCCAGTTAACCTTGGTACCCAAGGATACCAAAAGTTTCTTCAGATATATAAGGTATAAAAGAGAGGCAAGAGTGGAGATTGCTGGAAAATTATGCTGGAGAGGTAGTAATGGGGGGCAATGAAATAGCAGATGAACAAAATAAGTATTTTGCATTAGTCTCCATGGTGGAAGACACCAGCGGTATGTTAGAAGTTCTAGGTGTCAGGGATCATGAGGTGTGTGAAATTACCATTACTAGGGAGAAGGTTCTTGGGAAACTGAAAGGTCTGAAGGTAGATAAGTCATCTGGACCAGATGGTGTACACTCCAGGGTTCTGAAAGAGGTGGCTGAAGAGATTGTGGAGGCATCAGTAATGATCTTTCAAGAATCACTAGATTCTGGAATGGCTCCAGAAGACTGGAAAATTGCAAATGTCTCTTCACTCTTCAAGAAGGGCGAGAGACAGAAGAAAGGACACTATAAGCCAGTTAGTCTGACCTCAGTGATTGGGAAGATGTTGGAGCCGATTATTAAGGATGAAGTTTCAGGGTACTTGGAGGCACATAATAAAATAGGCTGTAATCAGCATGGTTTCCTCAAGGGAAAATCTGCTGAAATTTTTGAGGAAATAACAAGCAGGGCAGACTAAGGAGTCTAAGACTAAGGTTGATGTTGTGTAGTTGGATTTTCAGAAGGCCTTTGACAAGCTGATACACATGAGGCTGCTTAACAAGCCACAAGCCCCCAGTATTACAGGAAAAATTCTAGCATGAATAAGCAGTGGCTGATTGGCAGGAGACAAAGAGTGGGAATAAAGGGAGCCTTTTCTGGCTGGTTGCCGGTGACTAGTGGCATTCCACAGGGAGCTGAGTTGGGACCAATTCTTTTTACATTATATGTCAAAGATCTGGATGATGGAATTGATGGCTTTGTTGCAAAGTTTACAGATGATATAAAGATAGGTGGAGGGGTAGGTAGTTTTGAGGAAGTGGAGAGTTAGACAGATAAGAAGAATGGGCAAAGAAATGGTAGATGGAATACATTGTCAGGAAGTGTATGATCTTGCACTTTGGTAGAAGAAATGAAAGGGTAGACTATTTTCTAAATGAAGAGAAAAACAAAAATCTGAGGTGCAAAGAGACTTGGGATTCCTTGTGCAGGATTTCCAAAAGGTTAATTTGTAGGTTGAGTCTATGGTGAGGAAGGCAAATGCAACGTTGGTACTCATTTCAAGAGGAATAGAATATAAAAGCAAGGATGTAATGTTGAAATTTTATAAAGCACTGGTGAGGCCTTGCTTGGAGTATAGTGAGCAGGTTTGAGCCCCTTATCTTAGAAATGATTCCAAGATCGTGAGGCTTGTCATATGAGGAGTGTTTGATGGCTTTGGGCCTGTATTCACTGGAATTCAGAAGAATGAGGGGTGACTTCATTGTAACCTATTGAATGGTGAATGGCCTTAATAGAGTGGATATGGAGAGAATGCTTCTTATGGTGGGAGAGTCTAAAACTAGAGGGCACAGCCTCAGAATAGAGGGGTGTCCCTTTAGAACAGAGATGAGGAGGAGTTTCTTTAGCCAGAGAGTATGTAATCTGTGGAATTCTTTGCCATGGGCAGCTGCGGAGGCCAAGTCTTTATGTATATTTAAGGCAGAGGATTATAGATTCTTGATGGGTCAGGACATGAAGAGATATGGGAAGAAGGCAGGAGAATGGGGCTGAGAGGAAAATTGGATTAGCCATAATGAAATGTTGGAGCAGACACGTTGGGCTAAATGACCTAATTCTGCTCCAATATCTTATGTCCTTATGGTCTAACCTACCAACTTGTACATCTTTGGAAAGTGGGAGGAAACTGAAGCACTCTGAGGAAACCCATGCAGTCAGGGGGAGAAGGTACAAAGTCCTTACAGACAACAATAGGAATTGAACTCGTCTCATTGGCCTGTAATAGCATTATTCTAACTGCTATGCTGCTATGCTTCCCTCAGACATATCCCCTACAAGTCAGTATACTTACTATAGATGATATGGAAAGCAACTAATCAGAACAAGAAAATATTTATATTCTGAAACTCACTGATTTCTGATAGATTCTGCTCAAATTGTAAAGCTTAGTTATAAATTTTAAAGCTGAGTTTTAAAATCATAGCTTGCAGCGAATGTAAAATGAGAAACTGTGAGTTGAAATACACAAAGGAAATTACGTGAAGCAACTCGTAAATCTGTGGCAGACCACATAAAGCAAATTCCAAATCTATAAAGTAAATTTTTGGCAGTGAAACGTTCTTAACTACACTGAACACATTGAGTACATTAGAATAGTGGTTATGTTATTCGATTTGTACCACCACTACCGAGAAGTAAAAAGTCAGACTGCCACTCGACTTTAAACAATCATTGGATTCAGGCACATCAAAAGCTCACTCAATTGAATTAACCTTGCAAAGTCTTCACAGACATCTGGGGAGAAAGATGAATTGGCAGGACTATCCCACAGACTAGTCGAGCAATAGCAAGAAAAATGCTAGTATTCTTAGTCAATTCTAATAATAGTTATTAAAGCATTAACCCTGTTTCACCCTTTGCAGATGTCGAGTGACCTGCTGGATATCTCTGGCATATTTTGTGTTTGTTACAGTCACACTTACAAAGTCAGCAAAAATCCAGATCTTCCATTAGAATCTTTTAGGTCCAAATAAAGAATCTTGACCCAAAGCATTGACTGCTCATTTCCTTCCATAGATGCTGCCTGACCCACTGAATTCTTCCAGCTTTTTGTGTGTTGCATTAGAATTCCAGGGTAGATGCACCCAAGTTGGCAACACAGTAATGTACGGATGGCAATGATAGGTGGCATGGTAGTATACAGGTGATGAGTGCTACTGGATTCTGATCACGAACAAACTAGGAAACCTCCTTCTGATCACCCCTACATTTCCCTACATTGAACATTGTTCTGAAGCAACTTACCTATTTCAGGTGGTAGACTTCATAGACAAGCACTGACTTACTTGGTAGCACCATCACTACCCAAGTCTCACAAAATGCAATCTGGGCTTGTGGCAAATGGAGACAGAACATACTCAACCTCTCACTCAATATCCCATTCCATAGATATTATAGCCATTGAACAATACACTACAGAAGCAAGCCCTTCGGTCAGGTTTTGCTTTTAGTTCTGTTGATCATTCTCATCACCAGACCTCCCGTCACCCCCATTCAACTACACATAAAGGGTAATTTACCTTGGCCAATTAATCTACCAGCCGTCATATCTCTGGAATGTGGGAAGAAACTGGAACACTCAGAGGAAAACCACATGACCACGGGAAGAACATACAAAGTCTCTATTTCCTGAGGAGACTGAGGTCCTTTAACATCTGCTGGATGACGCTGAGGATGTTCTACGAGTCTGTGGTGGCCAGTGCTATCATGTTTGCTGTTGTGTGCTGGGGCAGCAGGTTGAGGGTAGCAGACACCAACAGAATCAACAAACTCATTTGTAAGGCCAGTGATGTTGTGGGGATGGAACTGGACTCTCTGACGGTGGTGTCTGAAAAGAGGATGCTGTCTAAGTTGCATGCCATCTTGGACAATGTCTCCCATCCACTACATAATGTACTAGATGGGCACAGGAGTACATTCAGCCAGAGACTCATTCCACCGAGATGCAACACAGAGCGTTGCAACACAGAGAAGTTATTCCTGCCTGTGGCCATCAAACTTTACAACTCCTCCCTTGGAGGGTCAGAAACCCTGAGCCAATAGGCTGGTCCTGGACTTATTTCCTGCATAATTTACATATTACTATTTAACTATTTATGGTTTTATTACTATTTATTATTTATGGTGCAACTGTAACGAAAACCAATTTCCCCCGGGATCAATAAAGTATGACTATGACTACTAAGTCCATATCAACAAGTACCTATTAACTAAGGGTTAATTCAGAACACCTTTTTATCTTGCAAGTCCACATGTGGAGGGTGTTTAAAGATCAATCGCACAGAATAAAGTAAAGGTATGTTCCTGTTAGAAGGAAGTTCAAGGATCTAAAGATTAGAGAACCATGGATATCCAGAGAGGTGATGAATTTAGTCAAGGATAAAAGGAAAAGTATGTAAAGCTTTGGAAGTCAGGATAAAATAGAGCACATGAGGAGTATAAAGAAGGCAAGAGAAAAGATTGCTTAGGCCTTGACCAGTATCTTCATGTCCTCTCTAGCCACAAGTGAGGTTCTGGAAGAGTGAGTGGCTAATGTTGTAGCTCTATTTAAGAATATCAAGAGAATATCCTGGGAACTCCGGACTGGTGAGTCTCATGTCAGTTGTAGGGAAATTGCTGGAGAAAATTTTTAAGGATAGGATATATGAGCATTTGGAAACCCATAGCCTAATTAGGAAGAGCCCGCATGGCTTTGTATAAGTCAAGACGTGTCATACCAACTTGATGGAGTTTTTTGACAAGGTGACGAGAGAGATTGATAAGGTAGGGCAGTGGATGTTGTCTACATGGATTTTAGTAAGGCATTTGACAAAATCCCTCATGGGAGGCTGATGCAGAAGATTCAGATGCAAGCTAGCTTGCGCGGGGGGTTGGGGGAGGGGTGGTTCAAAGGGGATGTGGGGGGTAAGTTTTTTTCAGAGTGGTGGATGTCTGGAGTGTGCTGCCTGGTATGGTGGTAGAGGTGAATTCATTAGAGGCTTTTAAGAGACATTTAGATTGGTAGATGAATGTGAGGAAGATGGAGGGATACAGACATTGTGTAGGTGGGAGGGATCAGTTTTTCAGGGTTTTTGATTTATTTTATAACTGGTTCAGCACAACACTGTGGGCCGAATGGCCTGTTCCTGTGCTGTACTCTTCTATGTTCTATGTACCCAAGGGCAGCATTGAACCTCGGTTCTTGTGCTGTGAACAGTAGCACAACTAGCTTTGTAGCATTGCTATTAGTATTGGTATGACTAACTACTGCACATTCTTATAGAAATGTGGCCCATTCTGTCACATGGCACCACCAACACACTTACGGAGACAGATCCGGAACAGATCTAGTAACTCAAAACCTGGTAACAAAAGAGAGCTGGTGTATTAAGTTCAAAGTTCAAAGTACATTTGTTATCAAAGTATGTATACATTATATAACCTTGAGATTCGTCTCCTCACAGCCACAAGACAAGAAGCCCAAAAGAACCCATAAAAAAAGACCATTAAACACCCAATGTGCAGACAGCAAGAAAAAAACACAAATTGTGCAAACAATAAAAGAAAGCAAATAGCATTCAGGATGAAAGTGAGTCCACAGACACGAAGCCCGGAGCAGGCCACAGCCTCAACTCAGCACATAGCAGAGTAAAGATCGCAGAGCCCACAGCCATGAAGCCCGGAGCAGGCCACAGCCTCAGCCTCAGCACATAGCGGAGTAAAGATCGCAGAGCCCGCAGACACAAAGCCCGGAGCAGGCCACAGCCTCAACCTCAGTGCAGTAAAGAGCAGAGTAAACATTGCAGAGCAGCAAACAGAACTAGCCTGACCCTCGTCTCTGGTCCTGACATCCAGTCTTTTCAATCCATTGGCATCCAAATCGTCCAAACATTGGGTTGTTTCTCTAAGACCCGGGTCCTGTTGCATCGATATGCTCTGGGCTTGGACTCTGCCACCATGTTTTGGCCCTTATTCAATCTTTCCAAATCAGCCCAGTGCTTAGATCGATCAAACCTTGCACATGGTTTAGGTGGACGGCCCCTGTATCGGCCTTTCCTTCTTTTCTCCTCTCCACTCGCTCTGACTTCATTTCGAATATGCCTCAAACTTAACCTCAGCAGGGCTATCTTACATCAGCAGCTATGGTACCTCCACCCTTGTATCCCTCTCACTGTTACTGTCAATCAGATTCAGAACTAGTATCAGGTTTAATATCATGGCATATATCATGAAATTTGTTGTATTAAGGCAGCTGTACAATGCAATACTTAATAATAAACAACCAATTACAATAAGAAGTATAAATATATATATAAACTAAATTAAATAAATAATGCAAAAAGAATGGAGGAAAAATAATGAGGAAGTGCTCATGAGTTCATTATCTATACAGAAATTGGATGGTGGAGGTAAAGAAGAAGCTGTTCCTGAAACATTGAGACTGCGTTTTCAGGCTCCTGTACCTTCTTCTTGATGACAGCAATGAGAAGAGGGCATGTCCTGGGTGATGGGGGTCCTAAATAATGGAATGCCACCTTTTTGAGGCACAGCCTTTTGAATGTTTCCTGGATGCTGGGGGCTGGTGCCCATGATGGAGCTGGGTGGGTTTACGACTTTCTGCAGCTTTTACCGATCGTGTGCAGTGGCCCCTCCGTACCAGTTAGATTGCTCTTCATGGAACATCTGCAGACGACAAATGGAGAGTTGGAATAAACATCTATTTTAAGGGTAGTAGGGCACTGCCAGGATCAGTGGTTTAGCCACAGTTATTCACAACTTATATCAATGGTTCTGATGAGGGTATCAAATGAAATGTTGCTAAGTTTGTCTCTGGTATGACAATGTGATTGGTGTGGCTGATGCAAAGTGGATTCAGGGTGATTTAAATAAACTGAGTCCATGTGCAGATACAGTATGACTTGGAGAAATGTGGAGTTACTATCACTTCGGAAAACAAAATGCTGAGTATTAATTTAAAGATGCTCGTTTGAAATACTAGAGCATATGACCATAACACATAAGAGCAGAATTAGGCCATTTGGCCCATTGAGTCTGCTCTGCTATTCAATTATGGCTATTCCTTTTATCCCCTCCTCAGTCCCACTCCCCGGCCTTCTCCCTGTAACCTTTGATGCTGTGCCCAATCAAAAACCTATCAATCTCTACTTTAAGTACACCCAACAACTTGGCCTCCACAGCTGCCTGTGGTAAGAAGTTCTACTAATTCACCACCCTCTGGCTAAAGAAATTTCTCCACATCCCTGTTTTCTCCACCACCTCGTTAATTGAGCTGCAGGAATATTAATGTAGAAAGAGACTTGAATAATAGGAATCAACAGTTACAAAGATAATTGGTATGTTGGCTTTCTTTGCAAGAGAATTTGAATTCAGGAGCAAGAACATTGAGCCCGGGGATTCAGTGTTAGTCCCTGTACTGAAGAATGGAAAAATTGCCATTTGATGGAGTCTGAGGTCCAAGATGATGAATATTTTAGGACCAAGTCTTTGCTTGTAATCAGAATCCAGGAGTACCCCCCACCCCCCACCATCTGTACACTACTATGTCACCTACCACCATCATCTGTGCACCACTATGTTGCCACCTCGGGTGCATCTGCCCTGGCAGCAGGGATATACTGAAGAGGGATTCTAATGTAGCACACTAAAAGCTGTAGGAACTCGGTGGGTCAGGCAGCATCTATAGAGGGAAATGGGCAGTCAATGTTTCAGGTCAAGATCTTCTATTTGGACCTAAGAGATTCTAATGGAAGATCTGGATGTTGGCTAACTCTGTAAGTGTAACTATCTCAAGGTGTAACAAACACTGAAAATATTGGTGTAATTTCTGCACACAGACAACCTATGTAACTCACTTCCAACTGTTGTAGAGTTTATGAATATAAAATCAAGAAATAGATTTCCACATATAAATGGCATCAAAGGTAGTGGGATTGAGTATGGGAATGTGGGATTGTCACTAAAGATCAGCCATGATCATATTGAATGATGTTACAAGCTCTACTAGTTCTCCAATTTTTCCATATTGTCAAGAAAATCTGCTAAAAAGTCATATACACAGAAAGTTCTGGAGGAACTCAGCAAGGCAGGCAGCATCTATGGAGTGGAATAACACCCACTCAGTGCCCCAAACATTCCTTCCAGGTGAGGTGTCACTTCACCTATGAGTCTGTCATAGTCATCGACTGTATCTAGTGCTCCTGGTGCAGCATCCTCTACAGTGGTGAGACCCAATGTAGATTATGGAACTGCTTTGTTGAGCACCTTCACTCCATATGCCACAAAGTGGCCACCCATTTCAATTCAACTTTGCATTCTCACCTCAAACAAGAAAAAATCTGCAGATGGTGGAAATCAAAGCAACACACACAAAATGCTGGAGGAACACAGCAGGTCACGCAGCATCTATAGAAAAAAGCAATCAGTCAATGATTTAGGCCAAGACCCTTCATCAGGACTTTGGCCTGCTGTGTTCCTCCAACCTTTTGCGTGTATTGCTCCCATTCTGACCTGTTGGTCCATGGTCTCCTCTATTGCCATGATTATGCCACACTCAAGTTGGAGAAGCAACACCTCATATTCCATCTGGATAGCCTCCAAACTGATGGCATAAACATTAATTTCTCAAACTTCTGGTAATTTATTCCCCTAAACCCTCTCTATTTTCCTATTCCCTATTATGGTTCCCATCTCACCCCTTCTCTTCTCCTCACCTGCTCATCAACCCCCACTGGTTCCTCTCTTCCTTCCTTTTCTTCTATGATCCACTGTCCTCTCTTATTAGATTCCTTCTTCTTCAGCCCTTTACCACTTCCACCTATTACCTCCCAGCTTCTTACTCCATCCCCCACACTCCTCCACCCACCCACCTTACCATTCACCTGATCTCACCTATCACCTGCCAGCTTGTACTTCTTCCCCTCCCTCAACTTCTTATTCTGGCATTTGCCCCTTCCTTTCCAGCCCTGATGAAGGGTCTTGGCCTGAAACATGGATAATTTATTCCCTTCCATTGATGCTGCCTGACTTCTTCCAGCACTTTGTGTATATGTGTTGCTCAAGGTTTCCAGCATCTGCAGAACCTCGTGTGTTGATGCTAAAACATCAAGCTAGTTGTGAACTCTTTCTTGGCATGAGGCACCCCTACAAGTCATTTTCATGTGCTCACATTGTTGCATCCACTTTAGCTTCCACACACAGTTTGTAGTCGAGAGTACAAACAATATCTCCTTGTGGCCAGAACAGCAGATTCATGTTCTCTGCATTCACTATAGTCTGTGGATGCTATAGTAGGGTTGGTTGGTACCATCTGAGGGGAATAATGCTCATAGTGATTTTTGGCAAGGTATACATCTCTAGAGTTAGAAAATATATGATAGCATTGCACCAGTGGTAGCTTTGTGTGTGCATTTTATAACACTACCCTAAAATAAGCATTTCTGAAAAGTGGCCAATATAAAGTACAACATATATATTCAACATAGTGGTATTTTGTCATCAGTGATCCCCCAACGTTGAAACTTGTCACAATGGTAGCTGAGTTCAAGCACTTTTCATCAAATGTTGTTATAAAACCCTACATTAAAAACTATGTCATTAGTGGCACTCACAGTACAGTGCCCAATTTCAGTAGAGCGCATCATTTCATTTTTAGAAAAATATTTGTTTGTTGTTTATTTTGGAAAAGTCAATAAAAACCCTAGGACACACATAATCACATGGATTTGCGGAGAATTTATTCAGGAATTCAAATAAGTAATCACTTTTTGTATATACTTCATATTAACATCAGTACAGCAGAAAATGTTACCCCATCCCCCAAAAGGTAAAAAACCTCATTTGGAGAGATTTCTGGAGTTTTATCAATGTCATGATATTTTCCATATTGTTGTATCAAACCAAAACAATCTTAAGCTTTTGTTATAGCATATAGAATTATAGTACAATAATTCAAATGTGGGGTTCCACATGGCCATAACCTAGGCCCCATTTGGTTGTAAAATGAATGTATTTAATCAAAGACTGCTTTCCATACGACACACATCAAAGTTGCTGGTGAATGCAGCAGGCCAGGCAGCATCTCTAGGAAGAGGTACAGTCGACGTTTCAGGCCGAGACCCTTCGTCAGGACTAACTGAAGGAAGAGTTAGTAAGAGATTTGAAAGTGGAAGGGGGAGGGGGAGATCCAAAATGATAGGAGAAGACAGGAGGGGGAGGGATGGAGCCAAGAGCTGGACAGGTGATTGGCAAAGGGGATATGAGAGGATCATGGGACAGAAGGTCCGGGGAGAAAGACGGGGGGGGGAACCCAGAGGATGGGCAAGGGGTATAGTCAGAGGGACAGAGGGAGAAAAAGGAGAGTGAGAGAAAGAATGTGTGTATAAAAATAAATAATGGATGGGGTACGAGGGGGAGGTGGGGCATTAGTGGAAGTTAGAGAAGTCGATGTTCATGCCATCAGGTTGGAGGCTACCCAGACGGAATATAAGGTGTTGTTCCTCCAACTTTGTTTTCCATATTTTCATAACCTATTAATAATCATAATAATTTTCCAAGTCTTCCACATCTTCATCTGAACTTTCCACATTCTCTGAGGTGGATGCCTAGTTCTCACAGTCTGCCAGTCTACACGTGTCAGTACACCTGAGGCTATTTGCAACCCACATACATCTTGGGAGTAAACATTTTTTTGGACAGTTACAGGCCAGTAGATCCAGGACGGCATCGGGTGCTGGCTGGCCTTCTATCCAGTGCACCACCAACTGTTCAGCTTCCTCTTCTCTCTTCATCTTCCATCCTCTGCCAAAAGTCCTTCTCCAAGCATTCCTGACCCAACTCTAAGAATGTGTCCTGAGTTTCCCTGTTGCTGCTCAGAAGTTTTAGAGCACTTGTCTTCCCTTTGCCTGCAAAAGCGCTTACGGTGTCACATCCTGTATATGCGTGCACCCTGATGAGAGCCCTAAAAATCTCTATGCCAACAGTGGCAGCAACCTTCCTGATGTCTACAATCCTTGTACGGGTTCTAGTGCCACACTTCTAGAACAATGGGGCCTCAATCTTGTCACAAAATGCTAAAGACATGATAAAGACATCTGTGTCTTCTGAGCAGATCACTGCAGATTGGTATCCCTCTCTTGTGGCATGAGCAGCATGGAGAAGTAGGCGGCCATCTGCTTCTTCTTGTTGACACTGAAGAGCTGACGCCTCCTCACTGTCTTGAGATGTGAATCTGTAACATTTGTCATTCACAGTTGCATACAGAATCTTTTCCTATAGCTTTGCTCCATACTCCGCCTTCCTCCATTCATGGACTATGAGCTAATGAGACTATTTTTGTTACTGACTTTGGTCAGGAAGCTCCTCCACTGCCTCACCATTTGTGTGCCTGTGATGCCTTGCAACTCATGACCTGTCTCTTCACCCCATAGAGATCTTTCACTATTCTTGATAGAGTTCTCCTTGTATGTGTCGAACACAACATCTATTCTGCTACTCTGACTGCCTTCCCTCAGAGCCATACTCAGAAATGTTCTGGCAACATCTACGAAAGTAACTTGATCACCTTTCACTCTTTGAACAAAGTTCATTCCATCAACCACTGTAGCAGCATTTCATGGGAATTGCTCTTCTACTGCTACATTTCTCTGCAAGGTTGTGGCTGAAGTAGCTTTATTTGTCTTTCTCAGCAATCCTTCTGGTATGGAAAGGGCCCAGGGCAAACGTCCAAGGGGATGAGAAAGGATATCCTCCATACGTAGACTGCACCCTTGTGCCATCACTATGATGCGTCCAAACAAAGACCTGTCTGCTTTCAAGATGATCGCCCTCCCATTTGATTTCACTTCTCCCTTCTTACACATATTACTGAATGTTTTCAGCTTGTTGGTTTTCATTGGGTCATGGAATTTCTTTGCTGGTGCGTCTTCCTCTAGTCTCCCATCCTTGAAGGTTGCTCACCAATCTCATATGCCTTCATCAGGTCGGAGGCAATGCCCTTGGGGGCTGCCTTTGCCGTAGAGATGCTAATGAGGTCCTGCTTCTCTGCAAATGGCTTGACCCACTCATGTATGAGGCTACCCACTGCTGAAACTGCTTCCTCATCTTTCTGGATTCTTAGCCGCTGTAGCTCCGCCTGACAAAGCTCTGATTTGTTGCCTTGTACCATTTCCCTTAACTGTCCCAGGAATGCACTGCGGTGCTCAGCTGTTATGTAGTAACGCTTGATAGCTCCAGCATTCAGGCTGAACCAAGATGTGCCTCTAGGAGTCTGTGTATCTTTGTTCACTGTGGCTTCAATAGCCTGGTCCAGAGGGATCTGCCCAAAGAGGTTGTTACTTGACAGCTGCACTAAGAATTGGCCTGTCTTGAAGGCCTCATACACAGAAGGATTCTTCTCTGGGAGGTTCATCATCTGAGCAAAGTAAGAGGACAGGTACCTGGCATAATTCATCTTATCATGGGCAAAGCACCACGGGATCACAGAAAACTACCACCACTGCAATGCTATCACATATTTTCTAACACCTTGCCAAAAATCACTATAAGAATTATTCCCCCCAGATGGTACCGGTGGCCCAAATTTGGGGTCTTGGCTCACGGACTACTACCTTTATGAAGGAATACCAACTTAAAGTGTGCCATTTCACAGCAGACAATGTATAATTGACCAGTTATATCTGCCTTGGTGAATTTGATGTACAATTTGACTCTGTAGAACTAAATACAGTGCAAGCTCCTCCCATTTCATTGAAGAATCTTACATGTCAGATAAAATATCTCATCATAATTTTTTCATTTTTCTTTTGAGAATTGACAGAGTTGCAGGAAGCTCTTTTCCACATCTGTGTTTTTTTTCTTGGTATGGCTTATAAATCACATAACAGACAAGGTAGATTATTGTATTTATGATAGACTATGATATGCAAAGGACTATGTTTTAAACTGCACATCTGTGAAACAATATTGTCTGTGGAATAGTGTAGATCATAATACAGGTTATATATTCAGGATTATCCACGTAGCTTTCAAATCTGCAATCCATTCCTTGGATTCATATTGTGCTGTAATTCATGATCTTCTGACACTATGATGAATATTTAAGGAATGGGTCATCATATATCCTATAGGACGGGGCAATATGATAACCGAGGATGCCAATCTGGGTGTGTTTGTAAATTATAGTTTGTATTAATATAGACTCTGCTATGTAATATGGAACATCATTTTACTACATGATTTAATACGCATCGAGTCTGCTCTGCTATTTCATCATGGCTGGTCCATTTCCCTCTCAGCCCCAATCTCCTGCTTTCTCCCCTTATCTCTTCATGCCCTGACTAATTAGGAATTTATCAACCTCTGCCGTAAATATACCCAATGACTTGGCCTCCATAGCTCCCTGTGGCGACAGATTCCACAGATTCACAACTCTCTGGCCAAAGAAATTTCATCTCATCTCCGTTCTAAATTGATGTCTCTCTATTTTGAGACTGTCCCCTCGGGACTTAGACCCTCACCATCCTCTCCACGTCTACTCTATTGAGGCCTTCCAACATTCGATAGGTTTCAATGAGAACCACCCCCTGCCCCCCACCCCAGTGAGTACAGGACTAGAGCCATCAAACACTCAAGCTAAAGAATTTTACATGTGAAGCAGCAATAATTGTTAGAAACTGACATGGATGTAGCTCGTGTCTTTGAAAGGAATGCAGTTAAGTATAAATAGGTTCTGGGAGTTTTTCATAATTCAGAATGATACAAGGTAAAATATATATCATAACATCTAGTGTAGGTTATAATACACAAAAGATATTACCACAATATAAATAATTGTAAAACACCAGCAGGTATAAACATGAGAAAATCTGCAGGTGCTGGAAATCCAAGCAATACACACGAAATGCTGGAGGAAATCAGCAGGACAGGCAGCATCTATGGAAAGGAGTACAGTTGATGTTTTGTGCCAAGACCCCTCATCAGGACTGAAGTACATTGTGAAATACATTAAAGTATTACAATCGATATGTATAGTTCATTTGTTGTAATACTCTAAAGTCATGTATTTCATAAAGAGCTTTATGGATGGAAACATGTCTTTAGCCATAGAGGACTCATAGAAGCATAGAACACTACAGCACAGAAAAACAGGCTATTCAGCCCTTCTAGTCTGTGCCAAAACTTTATTCCACAAGTCCCATTGATCAGCACCCTGTCCATAACCCTCCAGACCTTTCCCATCCATGTATCTATCCAATTTATTCCTAAAACTTAAGAGTGAGCCCACATTTACCACATCAGACAGCAGCTTGTTCCACACTCCCACCACTCTCTGAGTGAAGAAGTTCCCCCTAATGTTCCCCCTAAACCTTTCCTCTTTCACCCTAAAGCCATGTCCTCTCGTATTTATCTCTCCTAATCTAAGTGGAAAGAGCCTACTAGCGTTTACTCTGTCTATACCCCTCATAATTTTGTAAACCTCTATCAAATCCCCCTTCATTCTTCTACGCTCCAAGGAATAAAGTCCAATCTTCTACGCTCCAAGGAATAAAGTCCAATCTCTTCAATCTTTCCCTGTAACTCAACTCCTGAAGACCCGGCAACATCCTAGTAAATCTTCTCTGCACTCTTTCAGTCTTACTGGTATCCTTCCTATAGTTATACCATATAACAATTACAGCACAGAAACAGGCCATCTCAGCCCTTCTAGTCCGTGCTGAACTCGTACACTCACTCAGCCCATAACCCTCCATTCCTTTCCTGTCCATATAGCTATCCAATTTAACTTTAAATGACAGCATCGAACCTGCCTCAACCACTTCTGCTGGAAGTGTCGTGGTTTCACAAATGACAAGGAAGCACCGAAGATTCTTCAAGAAATGTTTAAACTTTAATTCACAAAGTAAAGCTGAGACAGACAGTGGACTAGGCTGTGTAGGTCTGTCACTGACTGCCCATTTGTCGTTTTCACACAGCATTCTTTATAGCCCTTTTGGGTTAGCATACTTCTGTAAGTTTTTTACTCTAACTAATAAATCAATCACTCTTATCTCTCTTACTTGGCTACATTCGTTTTTCTCGAGGGGTTAAAAGTACACAGGTTTCATTCAATCCCAAATACCACAGTAATCCCACGCACTCAGTAACAGACACTTAATGCGTAGTAAAGGCATGGTCAACATCTGAATAAACACCTAATACGCGATAAAAACACTTCAAATAAACACTTAGAAAACAGAGTTAACATGTTTTCCAATATAATCCCTCCTTTCAGACTGACAAAGTCTCACATAGAGAGAGGAAACTCCGAGTACACACACAAAAACTCAAATAAACTCCAAAATTTACTCCCAAATCTGGTCAAACTATAATTTCTTGTGCTTAGAACTCGAAATGTTCTCTCCCTACCTTCCTAGGCCACTGAGCCAAAAACCTGTCCCTTCGAGTCTGAGACAGGAAAAAAGACTCAGGAGCCTTTACAGTCTACTGCCACATTATCATTTCCCTCCTGTACATCTTGCATGTCGTATAAGCTGTAACAGTACATCATCGGTGTTTCTCTTTCCACTGGACTTGGTTCAGCAATTTCCAGGAGCATCGGAAAGCGTTTTGTTGTGGCCCGCACTATAAGAGACTTGAGACATGGAAGAAAACAGCACAAAACAATCGCACAGCTTACCAATACAATACCTACAGTTATCGCTATCTTGGTTAGCCATGCTCCCCATCCCCCTAGTTTACTATCTAACCAGTCAAATAACTGATGTCCGAACCCTGCATTCTGTCTAACTTCTCTTCTCAGACTTCTAAATTTGTTCATTGCTCTGGTAAATGATCCCTCCGGACTAGTGTTATTTGGTATAAAAGTACAGCACTGTTCTCCAAACATTACACAAACTCCTCCTTTTCCTGCCAACAGCCAGTCTAACACCTGTCTATTCTGCCACACCACTCTACTAGTTGCATCCAGCTGTTGTCCTAGTGCCTCCAGAGCATTAATGAATCTCTGTTGATTATAATATATATAATTTATCCACTCAACATTTTTGCTAACCCGTATCATGGGTATAAGTGCTTCCCAGCCCGCAGCAATCTCATTTCTTGCCTTAAACTCGTTAGGTATACCTCTCGGCTGTCCTATACTGTCAATTTGGACTGTTGGATCAAGTTCATATTTTTGCCTCTTCCGCTGCAGTATCTGCTGCTTCGGAGCTTCAAATTGTACTTCAGGGGATACTACAACTTCTTGAATCAGCATAACTCGTGTACATGTACCTGTCCAACCGAGGGGGAGCGTGAATCTCAGACCTCCCTCCTGTCCACACAGCCACCAGATATCTGCTAACGGGATGGTCTGGGCATCCAGTGCACCATCGGGTGGAAGGGTACCTGTCTTGTATCTTCGGCCTGGGGTTACATCCCAAGTCTTAACACAGTTGCCACTGAAATGCCCAACCGAGAGATCACCCGTCTGCGTGAAGCATTCATAACTCAAATGTTCCTGCATTTTCAGCTGTCCCATTGTGGGTGTCTGGCTTCTTTTATTTATAGCCCACGGTCTGCTGTAATTACAGTTAGAGGCAAGCTTGTTTTGATCAAACTGTGAGGAAGTCTGGTATAACATACACCAATAAGGGCACATTGGTGTGTTGGCCACACACTTCTGATAACAGGGGTTTACGTTAACGCAAACCCTCATGGAACAAGCCTTGGTCGCACTCGGGCACTGCAGTTCACATGGTTCCCTATGCTCCCCTCGCCATTGCGCACAAGTGGAGGAGTTGTATGGCATGGAGACTACATACTGTGCTGGGCTTGCCCTTGAGCACAGGTAACAATTCTGCCTCTTCATCATCCCTGCTGTATAGTTTGCCCATTGGTAAGACACTGGTCACCCCCAAGTCATCCCCATTATCTGAAAAAGTACTACCACCCATAACCCCATCCTTAGGGTCTTCAGGCCTGTCCTCAGGACTAAAAATTTCCCTTATGGTCTGATCAAGCTCCTGTGGTACAGTGACAACTTCTTGCTCTTCTTGTCTGTCCCCTGCTATCCATTCCTCTTCACCACTTACCTCAGGCTCCACACTTGACTGTACCTGCAGGACTGCTCTGGTGCAGTGATTGAGATGGTACCAGGTGGAACATCCCTCTACTTGAACTGCGGTGGGTGACGCCTTGGTTACCGTAAAAGGCCCTTCCCTTCTTGGTTTGTTCCACTTTCTTTGAAAAGCTGGCACATAGACCTGATCTCCTGGCTTGATTGGTTCTTCCCTTTGCACGATCTCTGGCTCTTTCCGTTTTTCCTGTGCATAGATAGACTTACGTATCATGGTTAGTTGCTGCATGTATTGTTTTAGTTCTACTTCCAATTGTTCCAAGCTAGGCCCTTTATATGGTCCTCTCCACTGGGGCACTGGCACGGGCCTTCCGGTTAGCATTTCATGCGGAGTTAGACACGTCATTCGATTAGTTTGCATGCGGTAATTCATTAACGCTAACGGCAGCACGTCAATCCAGTTGAGTTTAGTACCCGCACAAATTTTATTCAGTTTGGTTTTTAGAGTCCCGTTAATTCTTTCCACCATGCCCTGCGACTGAGGGCGATACATGCATCCAAACCTCTGCTTTATTCTTAGTGCTTGCAATACTAATTTGACCACTTTTTGGATAAACGCTGAACCATTATCTGAGCTGACTTCTGCCGGTATTCCGAATCTTGGGATCACTTCGTTTGTCAGAAATTTTACCACTGTTCCTGCCCCTTGATCTTTCGAGGGTACCGCTTCTACCCATCTACTGAATCTGTCAGTTACTACTAACATGTATCTTTTCCCTCTTACTGTCCTTATCATATCTACGTAGTCAATCACTAAATGTTTAAATGGCCCTTCGGGCACAGGTATATGACCTATTGGGGTTGTAATTCCTTTCTGAACATTATTCTGTGCATAGACCTCGCACTGCGACAGCACATGTTCTACTGAAGCCTGTAAATAAGGCGACCAAAAACCGTCCTTTTTTATTTTCCTTATTACTTCCCCCCTTGCACAATGATCCATCCCATGTGCTTCTGAAATCAGGATTTTCAACAATGGGGTGGGTACTACCAATAAACCGTCCTCCGTGCTCCACAGGCCGTCTGGGCTCTGCTTGGCCCCGCTTCGTCTCCAGATTGTCTGCTCTGCCAAAGTTGCCTTACCTTGTATTTCAATCAGGTCCTCTACCATAGGTTCCGGCTCCAAACTTACCTGGGGCGCAATGATGGCCGACGTACATCCAGATGCTTTCTGGGCTGCTTCATCTGCAGCTTGATTTCCCTTAGTTATTACATCGTTTCCTTTTTTATGTGCCTGACACTTCACTATAGACAGAGCTTTGGGTTTCGTCATCGCTGTTATTACATCTAAAACCTGCTGACAGTGCTGTATGGGATCTCCATTATTCTTCTTAAAGCCTCTCTGTTTCCACACTGCCCCAAACAAATGACACACTCCATGCGTATATACCGAATCAGTATAAATGTCTGCTTTCTCACCTTCCATCATTTCGCACGCTGCCGTCAGGGCTTTGATTTCCGCTAATTGGCCGGAACACTGTTGGGGGCAAGCTTCCATTCTAATAGTCTTAAAGCTTGTCCGATCCTGCTGCACTATTGAGAAACCTGCATGATTTCCATCATAATCCCTATAACAGGAGCCATCTACAAACAAAACCTTTTTATCTTCCTCTTCTAGTGGTTCGGATTGTAAATCTGCTCTTAATTTGGCAAATATCATTGTCTCCCTTACACAGTCATGAGGTTGTCCTTCATGACCCAAGGGGACGTAATCAGCTATATTACTGGTAGTACATCTCTGTATAGTTATATCTGGAAATGTCAATAACATCTGATATGCTGTTATTCTGGCTGGTGTCAACACAAATTTACCTCTTTCTAGTAATTCTGTTACCTTGTGTGTGTACAGGATCACAGGGTAGCCCATGGTCATGGATGATGCCTTTTCATAGGCATAGTATAATGCTGCTAGTCCCTGATAACAGGGTGGGTACCCCTGAGCCACTTCATCCAATTTCGCACTATAGTATGCTATAGGTTGTTTTGCTTTTCCTGTGCCTGTCTCTTGTGTTAGAACCACTGCGACATAGCCTTCCTGCCGGTTGGATACATACAAATGAAAGTCCTTTTCATAGTCAGGCAAAGCTAACGCTGGGGCTGACTGCAATTCCTGTTTAATAATATTAAATGCTATTTCTGCCTCCTCGTTCCACTGTAAGCCACTTCTCAAACTTGTATGTCCTGCCTCCTTCATTATTTTCCTTAATGGCATTACGATTTCAGCATATTTCCCCAATCCAATCTGATCTGTATCCTGTTAATCCTAAAAACGCCATCATCTGCTTTACTGTCTGGGGTTTAGGAGCTTTAGCTATTGCCTCAATTTGACTCGGCGCTATTGCCTTCATTCCCTTGGAGATTACCCTACCTAGGTATTCTACCTGTTGCTTACAGAATTGCAACTCCTTTTTTGGATACCTTACGTCCTCCATACGCCAGTCTTTCTAAAAGGGTTACGGTATCCTGTTCACACTGCCTCTCACTTTCGGAGCAAATTAACAAATCATCCACATACTGTATTAATGTACTTTCCAATGGTATACCCTCTAAGTCTGCCTTTAATACTTGATTAAAAATGTGCGGTGAGTGCTTAAATCCTTGCGGCATTCTTGTATAGGTATACTTTTTACCTCTGTATTTAAATGCAAATAAATACTGACACCGATCGGCCAGGGAAATGCTGAAGAAAGCTGAACACAAATCAATCACTGAAAAATAGCTTGATTTCAGCGGAACGTTAGTCAAAAGCGTGTGCGGGTTGGGGACTATGGCTGGCCAGTCCTCCACTACCTCATTTACCGCTCGTAAATCATGTACCAGTCTCCATTTGGATTTGTCCGCTTTTAAGACAGGCAACAGCGGACTATCTATCCTCTTAAGTACGCCAGCTTTGAGCAACCCCTGTATCGTGGGCGCTATTCCCTCCTCTGCTTCTGGTCTTAGAGGGTATTGTGGTCTCCAAGGTGGAACTGCTCCCTTTTTCAGTTTTATTTCTACCGGACTTGCTGTTTTTATTCTCCCTACGTCCCGTGTCATGTTGCGACCACAGAATAGATGGTAACCTGTCTAGCCCCTTACCTTTCTCTTTTTCCAATAGTGACATGTGCAGCTGAGGAATTACTTCGACCTCTTTTATAGTTCCTGTCATATCTATACCTACCATTATTTTAATATAGTTGTTGTCTCCCGATGCCCATACCTCCTGCATAATTTTCCTCCAAACCATTATGGTTCTAACGCGTTTTACTAAGGGTCCTAGGTCTCTAGACTGGTATCCTTCATTCACCAGCAACGTTATGTGGGGCACAGCCTCTGGTATTCTATACCATTTCTCCAAAAAGGTATTCCACCTTGCTTTCCAATTATTATAGCCTCTCCTCTTAGATGCTGCCGGGTACATGTCCCCTTGTGCCATCTCTCCTCTAACTCCCTACTCGTCATAAATCACTGTGCAATGTAACTCAGACTTAGGCGCTTCCGCCTGGGGCAATATAGCCTGCACGTCCTTTTTCCGTTTTCCCCAGGTTTCCCAGATCTGATCTTCTATGTCTCCTATGTAGAAAACATTAGCTTTCTTGATTTCCCGCACTAGTAACTGAGTATTCGCTCTTTCCGCACACACTCAACCCATTTCTAGTGCATTCTAATTTTAATTCTAGTTTTAATAGTGCATCTCTGCCTAGCCAATTAATCGGGGTTCCTTTGGACACTAATACTGGCAGAACTATTCTTTTACTGCCCATCCCCAACCGTACTGGAGCTGTATATTGTGTTAACTGTGTTTTCCCTGAGAACCCTACAGTCTTAATAAATTTTCCTGACGTGGGAAGGTGAAGGGCATACTGTGGCTGTACACAGGTATACGTGGCTCCAGTGTCTATCATCATGGGTGTCAATTGCCCTTCTAACATAACCTGAACAATGGGTCCTTCTTCTGCCTCCCTTGTTATCACTGGGTAATGTCCCTTCCCACCTGGGTTCTCTGGGCACCCCTAGCATCTTGCATAGGGGTTCACGGGTCCGCTTGAGCCCGTGGGGGCTGGTCTTTGCTAACCTGCGGTTCCCTTCTCATCGGCCCCTGTTGGTACGTGACGGGCCTAACCTGAGTGGACAGTGTCTTCTCATATGTCCTGGCTGGTTACACCCCCAACACAGTCTCTCTATCTCTCTCTCCCCTTCTCCTCACTGGCCCTCTTTGTCCATAACCTCTCTGTCCCCCTCCTTGGGGTTTCCAGTCCTGTCTGGGATGCTGTTTAAATTTACTCTGTTCCTGATTCGTGGGAATGCTCCTCCAAAGACGTTTATTATTGGCATGGGGTTTTCTGGCCCCTGTCTGACAGCGTGACTGGTTCCTCCATACAGTGGTGTTTCATTCATTTCAACGGTTGCACTCAAATCGGGTGCTACTGGCAGCATCTTTTTTCCCTTCTCTTCCTTCTTTTTGAGTTCTTCAAGCTGCATTTGCATGAGCTTTCTTTGCACCTCTTCCTGCTGCTCAATCAGCTTCTGTTTGTCTTTCCGATATTTCTCAACCGCATGAATTACGTGGTCTCTAAATTCTTGTGAGTTCATTGACATCAGTCCGACCACTTCCTCCAATTTAGATTTAACATTGCTTCCAAAACGGCGGTTCGGAACAGTATGGTCACAAACGAGTTGTTTTCCACTTCTTGCTCAGTCTCCAGCCTCCACCTTTTCAACTGATTTTCTACATAGGCTGCTGGATTCTCAGTGTCCCCCAGCGGATCCCCTTTCAAAGCTTTGGGGTCCACTTTAGGTGGATAAAACTTCCTGAGGGCCTGCCATAGCCTCTGCCTCACTTGGTCAAAGCTGGTCCCGTCAGTCATTGGGCTGAACGCATTTAGTAGTCCAGCCGTTTCCATCAACTCTTTTAATTTGGAGGTTCCCATCAACCTTATCAGCAGTGCCAAATCTCTCATAGCCAATAACCGTCCCGTTGTTTCTTCTTCAAAAGCTCTAATCCACTTCCCTGCTCCTTCATGTAAACTAGGCAGGGTATCTTTCAGCCCTTCCAGGTCCTGGGAGCCCCAAGGAACATACTGTACTTGTCCTGACCCTTTTACTAACAACGGCATCACTTCTTTCCTTCTCTCCCCATATTCTGATTTGCCTTCTCATCCGCCTCCTCGTCCCCTTCTGACCTCGTTCTTACTGGTTGCCACACAAATCTTCCCGGGGTTTGCTCTCTCCCTTGTTTTCCCATTTTCTCTTGACATCTCCGTAGAGTCCCCTCTTTCTGATTCAGGCTAGCATTTGCTCAGGTCCTCATGAATTCCTCAAACTGTTGTTGGAAACCCAGTGGGAAACCCAATTTCCGCTGTAATCTCCTATACTCTTTCTCCGCTTCTCTTATCTCCCTTTCCACTCTCTCTTTTTCCCCTTCAAGGAACTCCTCTTCTATCCCCTGTCTACACTCTCTTATACCCTCATACTCATTACTAGACTCTTGCTCTTCTGATAAATCATCTTCTTTTTCAGCCTGTTCAGTGTCGTGTTCCTGTAACAGGAATTCCTCCTGATTTTTCCTCAGCTCAATTCCTGCAACTCTTTAATACGTTCTCTTAATATCTTACTTTCTTGTTCTACTTTTTTCTTATCTTCCTGCATCTCCTTCCACAGTGCCCCTCTCTCCTCCTCATATTTCCTTCTTTCCTCCTCGTTCTCTCAGACTTTAAATTTTCCCTCCAGTTCTAGTTCTCCTGTTAATACAGGGCACTGTTTAAGAGTCTCCTTCTCATAATAAGGGGGAAGGGTTTTACGTTTCTCAGGTCTGGGTATAGAGTCAGCTCTTTATTCGGTTTCTCCTGTGATTTACCAAACTGCTTTTCTTGTTTCTCAGTGTCTTCTTTACTTGCTACTGATATTCGTCCTTTCTTTCTCAATCTTTCTCCCTCCATCCTAAAGAATTTTAACACTTCTATCTCCTGTTTTCTTTTTTTTCTCCCTTTTTTTAGATTTATCTCTTGGTTTATAATTTTTAGTCAGCGCCTCCATTTCCTCACGTAAACTTACATCAAATGTTCCTTCTTTCGGCTACTTCGTGACCAGATTTTTGATTCTTTTTTCCCATTTTTCTGAAATTTCCACGATCTTACCTTGACACACCGGGAATATTCTACTCAATATTTCTACTGCTGTTCCTTTCCCTGTCATATTGTTCTTCCCCCTTTTTAAGGTATTCTTGGTGTCTCACACCAAAGTAATACTATTTTCTGTAACCTGTTTTCTATCTAGCCTTATGGTTTCTTCTCACCCACATCTAAATTATTTACTTAAGCTATCCTTATCTTCTATTCTGTTCTGCCCATGCAGACTCCTTTCTCGGGTGGTATCCGCAGAACCTTCTTTTTGCACCTCCCCTATTCAGACCCTTAACTTTTCTTAAGGCGGTATTCACGAGGATTTTCTCTTTTCTTTCTTTCCCTGTCCATTCAGCCCTTTGTCTGGTACGAAGCGGTATCCACAGGGACTTACCTTACCTTTCTTTTCCCTGTCCGTTCAGACTTTCATCTCGTATGAAGCAGTATCCACAGGGACTTACCAACACCACGTGGAATTTTTCTCACTTAACTTCTTATTACTTTATTCATACTCACCCCCTCACTGCAGTGTTCTTGATTAATCCTCTGAGCCTCCTTTTAACCCTCAATTCTGCCAGATTCTTTGAATCGGAGAGACCCTTCGGCAGTTGTTTCACACTTCTGAGTCCCCGAGGTCTCCCCAAAAACCAACAGAATTCTTAGTCCAAATTGTCACTAAAAAGCGCTTACCTTTGTCTGGGTGAACCCTGAATTCTGTTAGCTCTGTGGAGGTCCCCCAGGGACCGGGAAGCGCCCTCAATTTGCCATTTCCTTCTTCCATGGGTCTCTTCCCGATCCTGCCGACTACGCCAGTTTTGTCATGGTTTCACAAATGACAAGGAAGCGCCGAAGATTCTTCAAGAAATGTTTAAACTTTAATTTGCAAAGTAAAGCTGAGACAGACAGTGGACTAGGCTGTGTAGGTCTGTCACTGACTGCCCATTTGTCGTTTTCACACAGCATTCTTTATAGCCCTTCTGGGTTAGCACGCCTCTGTAAGTTTTTTACTCTAACTAATAAATCAATCACTCTTATCTCTCTTACTTGGCTACATTCATTTTTCTCGAGGGGTTAAAAGTACACAGGTTTCATTCAATGGTTACATCCCAAATACCACAGTAATCCCACTCACTCAGTACAGACACTTAATGCATAGTAAAGGCATGGTCAACATCTGAATAAACACCTAATACGCAATAAAAACACTTAAACACTTAGAAAACAGAGTTAAAATGTTTTCCAATAGAAGCTCGTTCCACAGAGCTACCACTCTCTGACTAAAGAAGTTCCCCCTCATGTTACCCCTAAACTTTTGCCCTTTAACTCTCAACTCATGTCCTCTTGTTTAAATCTCCCCCACTCTCAATGGAAAAAGTTAGGTGACCAGAACTGCACATAATACTCCAAATTTGGCCTCACCAATGTCTTATACAACCTCACTATAACATCTCAACTCCTATACTCAGTACTTTGATTTATGAATGCCAGGATGCTAAAAGCCTTCTTTACAACCCTGTCTACCTGTGACGCCACTTTCAGGGAATTATGTACCTGAACTCCCAGATCCCTTTTTTCCTCTGCACTCTTCAGTGCCCTACCATTTACTGTGTATGCCCTACCTTGATTTGTGCTTCCAAAATGCAACAAATCACACTCGTCTGCATTAAATTCCATCTTCCATTTTCTGGCCCATTTTTCCAGTTGGTCCAGATCCCTCTGCAAGCTTTGAAAGCCTTCCTTGCTGTCCACAATGCCTCCAATCTTAGTGTCATCAGCAAACTTGCTGATCCAATTTACCACATTATCATCTAGACAACAAACAACAATGGTCCCAGCACAGAGGCACACCACTAGTCACAGGTTTCCAGTCTGAGAAGCAATCATCCACTACCACTTTCTGTCTTCTCCCACACAAACTATTTCGAATCCAGTTTACAACCTCTCCATGGATACCTAGTGTCTGAACCTTCTGAACTAACCTCCCATGTGGGACCTTGTCAAAGGCCTTACTAAAGTCCATGTAGACATTAGCCTTTCCTTCATCTACTTTCTTGGTAACCTCCTCGAAATACTCTACAAGATTTGTTAAACACGATCTACAACACACAAAGCCATGCTGACTCTACCTAATCAGCCCTTGGCTATCCAAATACATGTATATCCGATCTCTGAGAACACCTTCCAATAATTTACTTAATACTGATATCAGGCTCACCGGCCTGTAATTACCTGGTTTACTTTTGGAGCCTTTTTTAAACAACGGAACAAAATGAGCTACCCTCCAATCCTCTGGCACCGCACTCATGGCTAAGGACGTTTTAAATATTTCTGCCAGGGCCCCTGCAATTTCTACACTAGTCTCTCTCAAGGTCCGAGGAAATATCATGTCAGGCCCGGGGAATTTATCTACCCTTATTCACTGTAAGGTAGCAAGTACCTCCTCCTCTTTAACCTCTATACATTCCATGACACTACTGCTTGTTTCCCTTCCTTCCATATATACTATGCCAGTTTCCTGAGTAAATACTGATGCAAAAAAACTGTTTAAGATCTCCCCCATCTCATGACGCTCCACACATAGACAACCACTTTGATCTTCTAGGGGACCAATTTTGTCCCTTACTATCCTTTTACTCTTAATATACTTGTAGAAACCCTTCGGGTTTTCCTTCACATTATCTGCCAAAGCAACCTCATGTCTTCTTTTTGCCTTCCTGATTTCCTTCTTTAGTAATTTCTTACATTTTCTATACTCTTCAAGTACCTCATTTGTTCCTTGTTGCCTATACCTACTATACACCTCTCTCCTTTTCTTATCCAGATCGCCAATATCCATTGAAAACCAAGGTTCCCTATGCCTGTTAACTTTGCCTTTAATCCTGGCAGGAACATGCAAACTCTGTTTGTCTGTTCAAGATGACATGGATATACTGTACATTGGCTGCACTACAATAGTTTCCCCAGTGCTCACGGACAAGTAGCTCCCCACTGGTCTTCCAGAAGACACAAGAGATGAGACATATTCCTACATTCATTCACATCTTGAAATAAATAATAAAAACCTCTTCATATTACATGAAAGGGCAATTGCTTTTAGGGAAAATACTACTTCATCATCAGGTCACTGTAATAACAACAATGTACATTTGGAAAAGTGCCCTTAATGTGATAAAATGACCCAGGACATTGAAAACTGTTTGTCATGCATGCAAGAGCCATAGAAATAGATATAGTCAGTGAGCCAGTAGGGTTGGTCGGTACCATCTGAGGGAAATAATGCTTATAGTAATTTTTGGCAAGGTATACATCTCTAGAGTTAGAAAATATGTGATAGAATTTTACCAGTGGTCTTCAAATAAGTAATCACTTTTTGTATATATTCTATATTAACATCGGTACAGCAGAAAATGTTACCCCACCCCCCAAAAGGTAAAAAAAACCTCATTTGGAGAGATTTCTGAAGTTTTATCAATGTCATGATATTTGCCATATTGCTGTATCAAATCAAAACAATCTTAAGCTTTTGTCATAGCATACAGAATTACAGCACAATCTTTCAAATGTGGGGCTCTAGGCCCCATTTGGTTGTAAAATGAATATATTTAATCAAAGACTGCTTTCCATACTTTCATAACCTATTAATAATCATAATTTTCCAAGACTTCCACATCTTCATCTGAACTTTCCACACTCGCTGAGGTGGATGCCTGGTTCTCACAGTCTGCCAGTCTACACATGTCAGTACACCTGAGGCCATTTGCAACACACATTTGGACAGTTACAGGCCAATGTCCCCATCCTGAGAAGAATGTTGGAGAAGTGCTCTTTGTGCTTCCAGGCAATTTCAGTGGCTTTTGCATAGACTGATTGATCCATGACTACCAAAATTGTTTCTAGATGAAGTTTCTTCCTGATTAGCTCTGATTGGTTCAGGATTTCAAATACTGTGGTCAACTCTGTGGCTAGTGAATTGATGGTTGGCAGATACCCAACAATATCTTGTGAGATTGGTTCTTGGTCCCTGGTGCTGATATTAAAACCAGTCCAGCTTGAGATTGTCTGATTCTCTGGATCTGTTTGCATTGCAAGTGTCCACACCAGGTTCTTCTTGCAGGAAAGAAGAGCAGCTTCCTTGGTCTCACACAGAAAGCTACCACTGCTGCAATGCTATCACATATTTTCTAGCACCAGGGATGTATACCTTGCCAAACATCACTATGAGAATTATTCCCCCTAGCTGGTACTGGTGGTCCAAATTTGGGTTCCTGGCTCACGGACTAATATTGCAGAGCATCTCTAGGTCAAAATGATACATTTTAGGCAGCCTTTTTGAGAATTTAAGAGTCAGACAAACTAAGGGAGACAATTCTAGAGCTTGGGACCCAGACAACTGAAGGCACAGCTTCCAAACATGGAGCAGTTAAAATTGGGAATGTGTGAGATCTCAGAACTGGAAAAAAATGTTCAAAGGCTTTTAGTTGTGCTCCATTGTACATTGAAAGGGAAGAAACTGTCATGGTGGTATTTGAAAACTAGGATGAGGATGTTTGTTGGATTGTGAGCCATATTATGTTGGAAAACACAGGGAAGAAGAAGTGACAATTATGTGGGTGAAATTTTGACTAGGTAAAGCTTCAGTGGGGTTGGAAAATGGGTGATTGCCAGGGGTGTTTTGGAATAGTCAAATTTGGAATTTATAAAAGCACTCATGAGGAATTTCAGCAGCTGATGGAGTAAGGAAGAGCATGAATGAGGTCAGATGAAGGTAGAAATGGACGGAGGTGGTAGGAAACTCACCTAAGATCTGGCTCAGTTCCTTGGAGTTAGCATGGAATGGATTGGAAATGGTGGATAAGAAATGGTTATTCTGTGTCAGAAACATTAACTCTATTGCTCTATCTACAGATTCTGTCTGACTTGCTGAGTGTTCCAATTTTTATTTACATAAGAGTACCAAGCCATGGGGGAGTTAACTGCTTCTCCAAATGAAACGTATTGAGAATCATTACCAAAAGCAGAAAAAAGTTTCTTGAAAATTACTCACGACATTTAACATAAGGAATTTGGAATTTACTGATGGCAATTTATTTTTATCCAAGAAAATATTTTTGGTCTGATAGTGTATCACATTTGATAAAAGCAAAGTTAATTTCTTAAAACATTTCTCAGTTTTCAATGTGTTTAAATATATTTAATCAAGATTAAATATAATAATGTAACACAATACTCTTCATATCAGTCAGAACAATTTAATTGAAGTAAATTTCCAGTTCTGTAATGTTAGGCACAGATTACAAAAACTCTAAATTTTACGTTCTTCTGCACCACTCAAACATAAGGCACATAAAAATATAAATCAGCTAGCAATGCAACCTGTTATGAATAAATCACATGATTCTACAAATCTTTAATAAATGCTTTAAATGGCACATACGTAGATCTTGACATGACTTCTTCAACACCTAGTCAGCTAAACACATATCCTGCACAATACATAATGCAACTTGATGCAAAAACGTGACACAATTTATTGACAAAATAGATTATTGTTGCTATTAGGTGCATGGCCATTCTTTTGTTTCCACAGGCTCAAAATCCTGGCACTTGTTATTCAATAGCATTATAACTTCATCTGGATGGTGGTGGTTTAAGGAATTTGGGGCAATTATGAACGACAGGTTGCATCCACCTTCAGAGGATAATGACAAGAAATTATCAGGGACATGGAAGACAGTTGTTTGGGCAGAATAAGTCAATTATGAAAAAGGATCTAGTGCTTTCCCAGCGTATTTGATGAATAAATTCTTCAGGCTTTCAGCCAGGGACAGGTATCAATTATAAACAACATTTTTATGACAAACTGCCATCTTCATCAGGGATGATGCATGATGAAACATCGGTTATAATCAATACTTGTACCCGCTGGAAGCCCAAGAGGAGTTTATTCGTCAGTCAATTATCTTTAGATTAAGATATGTATAACTATTATATGATTGTTGAATTCTATAATGGTAATGTTATCTCAGTCTATTGAAGCAGGATTCTGAGTCTAGCTCTTTACATTGCAGATGGAAGCACATCAATATATAATTATGTCCCTTTTTACACAAACATCACAAAGTTTTTGAACCTAACAAATATACTGTAGATGTTATGCTTTAGGAATTAGTCAGCCATCGGCCACAAATTAAAGGAGGACAAACCACCATATGAGTAATATGGAATGTTGAAATATAAAGCTGCTAAAATGGTGACACATAACTGTATTGTGGTGGTAAGAACCTGTAAATCATTACAAAACAAGTTTATATCTTAAAATGTGATTATACTAGATGCAGAGACAATTCAGAGCAATTTAGATAACAATAAAATCTAGATAATTTAGTATTGTATGTGACTAGCATTTAAAAAATGAAAATTCCTTTCAGTGAAATTTTACGCATGAAAATATGATAAAAAAACAGTCATATAAAAACATTCTGCACAAAGACCGAGTGCACTGTGACCACATTCTTAAAATACATTTTTTTTAATTAAGGAATAGCTTTTATTAATCAGAATTTGGCAGCAGAAAAACAATGTCCCTTCATAAAGATGCCAAATGCTGCAACAGGACTTTAAACTGGTGAGAGTGATAAGATAGTTCTGTAACCTTGTCCACCATTTCCTGCACTGCTGCTGTGCTGGGATATTGCAAGGCAGCTGTCTTGGTTGCCATGACAATCCTCTTAAGAAGTTCACAAAGCAGGTTACTATAGTTTAGTACCTTATTCCGAATATCTTGTGCCATCGCCTGCCGTGATAATGTGTCCCCTATAAAGACAAGTTTGTGGGCACTAAGTATGATGAATTTGCTGTGGGCCACAAAGATCCTCGGTGGCTGCCCACCACTGATGGAGCTGAAGAAGGCATCGATAGCGTTCAGAAGTGTTACAAAATGAGTCTCACATTGTTCAGAGTAGAAGAAAAGCAGCTGTTTGTCCTGAGAGCAGAGAGTGCTGTTCTTCTGGGGAATGTTCTGTGGTGCTTTCCATTTCGAAAGATCATTTTCCACGGGTTTTGTGACTTCCTTTTCCAATTCTTGGAACTGACTTAACTGAAACAGAACAGCGAAACAATTAAATTCGAATAAATGTATAATCAGGTACAACTAATGTGCACTTATGTCATGTTCCTGAATCTTGTAATGTTTAAATTTCATTGGTGCAATTTTCACTTGTTCACCTAGAACCAATGTCTCAAAAATAAATTAGTGTTACTACCTCTCATAGCAATATAGCACTGAGATTGAGACTGCAGATGCTGGAATCTAGAGCAACAAACAATCTATTGAAGGATCGCAGCTGGTCGGGAGAGGGAAATAGATACCCAGCCGAGTTGAAGGAACTGGACCTGAAACATTGACAGTCCACTTCCCTCCAGACTGGCTGAGATCTTCCAACATCTTATTTTTGATAAAATAGTTCCCATTTTAATGAATTTAAATTGTAAGATTGCTGAGAGCTAGAAGATTGCTTCTGGTAAGATGGTGGCATGTTTGTTTGCAGCAGTGTCTACGGAGTCAACAAAAGGTGCTTCTGTATCAAGAACTTAACATACTGCAGGCCTACTCTATCAGCGAGTTGCTTGTTGGTGGAGAAACTGTAGGAGCTGGACTTGGTTCAGATTGTGCTGCTGCCTGAATCAGAGAGGCTTCGGAGGAGTCTGTATGTGAAGGAGGTGTGCAGTCCAATAGCGAGTGACCATCTTAGTCACTATTCTTGTGACTGCAGGACCCTTTTGGACATGGTTAATGTGGAATGCTGCAAGTCCAATTTACTGATTTACTGGTGGACATCAGGGCAGACAATGGAGGAGGTGCGTGGCCTCAGTCGTGCTGAAGACTAGGCCTCAAGCCACGGTGTCACCTGTTTATAACCACCAGAGGAGAGGCACTGAAGCTGGTGTGCTCCACCAGGGGCTGTGTGGCACAGCATCCAGGCTGCAGCAGGCTCTCCAGTGTTCGCTCGACAAACAAGCTGTATTGTGGTTGACTGCAGACTTCTGTGGCATTGATGGACTCAGGGTCTGGACTATTTTTTTGCTTGGCTGTATTTTACTGTTATTTTACATGTGCTTTGTGTCAGTGTTGGTACCATGTTTTGCACCTTAGCCCGGGAGTAACACTATCTCATCTGCCTGTATTCATGTATGGTTGAATGACAATTAAAGGATTGAATCAAATTGAAGCGTCAAACTTGAATCACATTTTCAACCAACATTTGCACAATGTTCTATTTGGGTTGCTGGGTGGTGTAAGGAGGAGGGTATGTTTTAACTTGGGAAGGAATCATTTCCCCAATTACTCGTCTGTTTGAATAGACCAACTGCACCAACTCACCAACTGCATCTCAGTGAGGTATGGCAATTGTCCCGTATCGGACCGCAAAGCACTCCAGCGTGTGGTGAAAACTGCCCAGCGGATTATCGGCACCCAATTGCCCACCATTGAGAACATCTACCATAAACGCTTCCTGGGCAGGGCGAAAAGCATTATCAGGGATGCATCTCACCCTAACCACGGACTTTTTACTCTCCTCCCATCCGGTAGGCGCTACAGAAGCCTCCGCTCCCGCACCAGCAGGCACAGGAAGAGCTTCTTCCTTGAGGCTGTGACACTGCTGAACCTCTCCTCACTGCGCTAAGCAGTACTGCATCCGCATTGTACTGTCTCAGTACTTTTATATTTGTGTGCTGTAGCACTTATTTTATTTGCAGTTATTTTGTAAATAACATTATTTGCATTTCTGGTCAGATGCTAAATGCATTTCATTGGCTTTGTATCTGTACTCGGCACAATGACAATAAATTTTAATCTAATCTAATCTAATCAAATCAATAAATGTATAACAGGGAAATGATGAAGACCAAAGTTTGGTTACCAGAATTTAACATATTTGGTATTTTAACTAAGACTTTAGAACATACACGTTAATAAGACAGAGTAATTGCTACAAACATGATCATCCTTACAATAGCGTGGAAGAGTTAAAAATACACATTGACCCCAATGATATTTTTCATATTATTGACTGAAGAAAACCTGCCCTCATTAAACCTACCTGATGTTGTTCCAGATGCACTTTATTCTGTTTGATTATATTTTCTTTTTCCAGAAGCTCTCTTTGCTGCCGCTCAAATTCATCTTTCCCCTGTAATATTAACAAGAAAACTTTTTTAACATGACTAAACCACATGTGCTTTTACAGAGTTATTTCTTGGAACTGCTGAAAGAGGTGCCACAAAAAATTTTGTCGAGGAACCTAACAATCTGCGATTTTTTGTATGTTTTACGTGGAAATTCATGATCTACAGTCTCCCGGATGCCCATAACGTTTCTTGTATTGCAAGTGCTCACCACAGGGCACAGAGAGTACAGCTACTGCCTCACATCCTGGTTCAATCCTGACCTGTTGGGGGAGATTTTGCATGTTCACCCTGTGACCCTGTCCCCGCAACCCCCCACCCTCCGTGGGTTTTCTCTCACAATCCAAAGATATGCAGGTTGGTAGATTACTTGGTCACTGTAACTTGCCCCAGGCGTGAAATGGGCAGAATCTGTAGGGAGTTAGTGGAAGCTGAATTAAATGTAGGATTAGAGCAATTGTATATTAAATACATTGAATAGACTTGATGGCGTTCTAGGACTCTGTCACATTTCTGTGAATGTCTTCAAGATACACAAAGCATTAAAACTAAATAACATACAGTGACAATTACTTGGCAAGATATGTTTGCCACTTTCAGGGTACAACATGCTATTATAAGTTACAGACAAGTTATGATATTCTAAACCCTTAATACATTTCTGGAAAAGGGAAAATGGAAGTTCAATTCAAAATGCACGAAATATTGCAAACCTGTAAGTGGACGTAATCATAGTCTTCCATCCAACTCTTATCTAATGACTCCTTATTTTTAATGTGGTCCTGGTGATCCAACTGTGGTGGGCTGTGCAATGGCTGTATCTGAATCAACGTCTTCTCTGCTTGTGAGAGGGGCTGATTGCAGTGTGCTGTACCTTTTTCATCAACAGTCACCTGGTTTATTTCATGAACAGTCTCCAGGTTAGTAATGCCAACTCCTTGTTTGAATAAGAGTTCTGTATTTGTGCTTATTGAGGATGCTAGCTGCTTAACATCATCAGGAACCATCTTTGTCACCATGATGAAACGATCTAGGTCATCACATTTGTTGTGAGACCTGTTTACCACCAAGATGTTCAAGGACCAGTTGTTGTTATCCAGTGCCTGGCTGGTTTGGACGAGAATCTGATAGGAATCATCCAGGCGTTGCAATTGCTTTCTCAACTTGTTGTGAAGACTATTATCTGGTAAACGTGATGCATTTGCAATGGCTCCTTGCACAAACCCAAGAAAGCCGAAAAGTGAATGTTTGACCTTGTCAACGCTGGCATGAATTTCGTTGAGGTTTTTTCCCATTAGTTCATAAGATCGCCAGTCTGAAACAACAAAAGTCAGTAGTCCCTTTATTGATGTGTCGACACTATGTTGCAGCTGGGTCAGTCTCTCAAAGGCAGAGTCTGGGTCCAGAACTACCTTCTTCTCTGGAAGTGGCGAAGCTGAGATGGAGGACTCCTTGGACGTGGTTGAAGATGTAGACATGTTACTGCGTGTACTCCCCGTGCTAGAGAATGACAAACGGTTTATTCCATCAGTCACATCCTGTACCACCTTAACATCTTGTGACACCTGCGGGGGAATGTCATAGACTACGCTCTCCACCACTGGGGCAGACCGATCAAAGTCTTGCATACCTCGGGGGATATCGTAGGTATCCTTCTGCGAGATTTGCTGATTTGTTGGTGGAATATCATAAACGCATAATCTTTTTGAAACCAACTCTGAATTAACCACTGTTGGTGGGACATCATAAATAGACTGTTTTAGAGAACTGATCCCAGTTCCTGGGAGGACTGCTTGCAGTTTTAAAGATGGCTTTACAGTAGTTGGAGGGATATCATATAATCCCTCAGACTTGTGACCAAGTAGAGAATCTGTACAGTGCCTCATTGGTGGTGGGAAGTCATATGTAGCTTCTCTGTCATGACTGCCAAATGTGTCCTTGCAGGAAGATGGTGGAATATCATACACCTATTAAGAAATTGAAAAAATATTTTAGCATATTTTTCAGAATCAAAATCCTTTAACAATAATAATAAAACATATTTATTTGTCCTTCAACAGAACTGAAATGAAAATTCTCATTAAATTTTCAATTTTACTTTCCAATTATAGCATCTCTCAAATTTTGTTGTGAGCCAGATATGAACAGTAACTAGAGGACTAACTTGCGTTTAGGGTAGCAATGAAGCTCCTCCAACTCTGGCGGTGTCCTGGACTTCCTTCATCATGTCAGTAGCTCTTTTTTCACTACTGTCAGTCATGCAAGTCCCGGGTGGAGACTCAGGAATACTGTTGTGCATAGATATAGAAGGATTCTTCATTGCTGTTTCTATAACAGTTTTTTTTAAAACCAGTCATGGTTGTTAGCCCTGAGCTGAACCCCCGAACCTGGAGGACTGGTGTACCACTCTTCATCTGGCCTCTACCTTTTGACCTCTTTGGTATGGGTGACCCTACCAAGAGCCAAAGCACAAAGCCCTGACTCCAGCCAACATAGCTCTCCAGCCCATTGAGGCACGCAAGCCTCCAAACCTTATGACAAGGTTGTGATATTCTTGGAGTGTCCTAGGAACATTGAAGGAACTTCATAAAAGTCTTATCAACAAAACTTAATGCTGAGCTACATCTTGAGACAGATGAACAATGGCTTTGAGGACAGGACCATTAAGAGGCAAGGATGAAAAAAGGCAAATAATGGTGTGTGAGACAACATAGAAACGTAGAAAACCTACAGCACAATACAGGCCCTTCGGCCCACAATGTTGTGCCGAGCATGTACTTATTTTAGAAATTACCTAGGGTTACCCATAGCCCTCTATTTTTCTAAGCTCCATGTACCAACGTTATCCATAAAAACAAAAGCAAATAACAAGAGCTGGAAAATTAATAATGGAAACACAGGCAAGGGGAATGAATTAACCAGATGTTTTGTATTAGTTTTCATGACAGTGGATACAAGAAACATCCCAGAAACAGCTGTAAGTTGGGAACTGCAAGGAAAGCAGGAACTCAGGAAAATTACAGTCACCTGGGCATTGGGACTGAGCAAAGTTTTTTGAACTGTTGGTTGATAAGCCCCTGGGTCTGGATGGACATCCTTGTGAGGGCTTAAGAAAAGTGGTGAGTGAGATGGTTGATGCATTGATTTTAATCTTCTAAGATTCCCTAAAGTTAGAAAGGTTCCTTTAGATTCTGAAACAGTACATGAAATCCCCTTTATTCAAAGCAGGAGGATGAACAGAAAACAGGAAACTACCAGGTGAGTTCACTTAATATCTGTCATAAAGAGAATATTTGAATCTAATATTAAATTGTTATTACAGGGTACATAAATAAAACTTGAAAAGGAGAAATACTGAAAAAAAGGGTATTATCTAGGTGGTGAAATACTGCAGAACTCTGAGATTCAGAGGGAACTGAATGCCCAATCATGACTTGCAAAAGGCCTAGTAGCAGATATGGGAGGTGATTGGACAAGCAAACAGCCATTTGATCTTTTATAGCCAATGAACCTGTACGCAAAAATCAGCAAGTTATTCTTCAGTTGTATGGAACATTGGTGAAATCACACCTGAAGAACTGTATACAGTGCTGGTCTCCATATTTAAAGAGGGCTGCTGATGTGTTGGAAACAGTTCATAAGACGTTTACTAGACAGACCCCTAGAATGACTCAGGATGAAACTTTGAACAAATTAGAGTTATCTCTGCTGGAGTCTGTAGCTTGAGGAGGATATGACTAAACTATCTAAGATATGTCTTGACAGGTGGAAGCAGAGGGGACTTCAACACTTGTGGGAGAATCTAGAGCAAGAGGCGACTGTTTAAACATATAAGGGTCATCTACTTAAAGCAGTAATTATCTCCCCACTCAGCGCATCTTCTATCTTTAGAAACCTCTTCTTGAAAGTGCTGTGCAAACAGTAAACTTGAACTTTCTTGGTCAGAAGTAGGTAGACCCAGGATAAGGAAGTGGATGAATAGTTACAGGAAAGGGGTGGAAATACAGAGTAAAGGTTAAAGTTAGATCAATCATGATCTTGTTAAAAAGCATAGATGACTATAGGGGCTGAGTGGCCTACCACTTCATGAATTCCTTTCAGATTTAGAGAGGGAATTGCAGTTTGGGGCATTAGCTGAGGGCACGGTGACTGACGGAGCAGACATTAAATTCTGGTGTGAGCAAAGGGCTGGAGTTAAAGGATGGTTTAGGGCAAATGGTATAAGTTAGGATACTGGCAGCAGAGTTGTGGATGGCCCAAGTTTTAGGAGAGCAAGTCAGGGGCCCAGTCAGGGGTTACTACAATCCAAGTATAAATGGAGCTATTGATAATCAGGGGACAGAGAAAAGATAATTAGAAATGGAAACAATTGTCTAACTGATGGCATGGATGTAAAGACTATAAATCTATTCTTAAAGACTCAAAAAGCATTATTGATTTTTAACAGTTGGGACCCTTGTGCAGCTTGTCACTGAAATCCTGCCACTAACTTTTGAACTGCTGAAACCTTAAAAGAGAAATTAAATCCAAAAGAAAATGATGGAACTTGAAACTTGTGGCAACGTAGTGACTACTCACACTTTGATTTTCCTTCCCTAAACTAGGCGGTATAGCATACAACCCTCTGGCTCTGAAGTCTTCAGACTGCATCTGAGGCATGGGTCCTTTTAGCACTGAAGGAGGGATATCATACAGCTGTAAACAGAAAGTAAAGTTTTGTCAGAACTCAAGCCAATCTCAGGCTAGTTGCATTATTCAACTTGAAATTGCCTGGATTTTAGAATCCTTTTTACCAAGGTCTTATATTATGTGGCTGCAAGATCACAGTATTTACACAGTTTAGTTTGCACTATAGTAGTTAGAAAAATGGTCTTTCATACTTTAATTTCTACAGCCACATCCAACCAGTTGAATGCTATTAGGTCTGTGTAGTGAATGTGCAGAGGGATATTTACATATTTTCAATTTTTAAAAAATGTTTCAGAATGTTTTTGTTAAGGCTCTGGATAATGGACTCATAACAAAAGTGAGGGCAAGTGCTGTCAAATAACTCTATGGAAAGCAAATTGGGTTAAAATGAGAAAGGACGAATGGGGTGAAAGGTGGCCACTATTTCGATTGGAGCAATGTGGCAAGTCATGGATCAGTCACAAGTCCAGTGTTATCAGACATATCCAGGATTTGGATTAAGTAAATCAATGGGTCTCAAAATCTCAAACAACAGGAATTCTGCAGATGCTGGAAATTCAAGCAACACACATCAAAGTCGCTGGTGAATGCAGCAGGCCAGGCAGCATCTCTAGGAAGCGGTGCAGTCGACGTTTCAGGTCGAGACCCTTCGTCAGGACCTTTCTGGTCTCAAAATCTGCAGATTATACTTAACTGGGAGGAAGGGATTTAGAGAGGGGTGATAGGAATACCAAAAAGAATGCAACATAGCATAAGATATCATAATATTTACCTCTTAATTGCCCAGTTTGTATTAAACTTTAATGAACTAAATTAACTTTTGATAGGACCAGTTTGGCAAGACATAAATATTCTCTTGAACTTCAAAGTTCAAAGTAAACTTATTATCAAAATACATGCATGTCACCACATACAACCCTGAGATTTATTTTCTTGTGGGCATACCCAGTAAGTACAAAGAATCATAACAGAATCAATGAAAAACTGCACATAACAAGACTGACAAACAACCAATGCGCAATCAAAAACAAACTCTGCAAATACAAAATGAAAATAAATAATAATAACAAAAAATAAATAAGCAATAAATATTGAGAACATGAGATGAAAAGTCCTTTGAAACCAGTCCATAGGTTGTGGGCACAGTTCCATTCTGGGAAGAATGAAGTTGAATGTATCCTCTCTGGTCCAGGAACCTAATGTTGAGAGGTAATAACTATTCCTGAACCTGGTGATCTGAGACCTGAGGCTCCTCTACCTTCTTGCTGATGGCAGCATCAGAAGAGAGAATGACCTGGAGGGTGGGAGTCTTTGATGATGGATGCTGCTTTCTTGCAATAACACTCTTGTAGCTGTGTCAGTGGTGAGAAGGGCTTTACTTGTGATAGACTGGGATGTATCCACTACTTTTTGTGAATTTACTGTTCAAGGGCATTGACGTTTCCGTTAGAAGGCTATTATGCAACCAGCCAGTACACTCTCTAACGTGCATCTATAAAAGCTTGTCGAAGTTTTAGATGATATGCAGAATCTTCACAAATTTCTAAGAAAGTAGGAGTGCTGCCATGCCTACTTTGTAATGGCATTTACATACTGGATCTAGGAGAGACCCTCTGAAATGATATTACCAATAAATTTTGTCTCTGTTGTTTCGACCAATGAAATGGTCGAGACAACAGAGGCTTATGGAGAAGAGAAGTTATAAGCCGTGTCTCCCCTCTCTCATCATGGGAAATGTGAGATTGCTGGGGAATAAAATGGACAAATTGACAGCGCTTGTCAGGAGTCAGAGAACATTTCGGGAGAGCAATGTCATGTGTTTTACTGAAACATGGCTGCACGAGGACATACCCGATCAAAGCGTTTCCATAGAGGGCTTCCAGACCGTTCGAGCTGACCGGAATTGCACTGAAAGCGGTAAGCGTAAAGGAGGGGGGCTTGCGGTTCTGGTAAACAACAGATGGTGCAATCCTGGACATATTATGATCAAGGAACGTGTTTGTAGCCCAGATATTGAACTTTTTGCTGTTGGACTCCGGCCATATTATTTGCCAAGAGAAATCTCACATGCAATTGTGGTTGTTGTGTACATCCTTCCCTCTGCCAACCCGATGTCGGCGTGTAACATCATTTACACCGTCATAGCCAGATTACAAACCCAGCACCTGAGTGCCCTCATTACCATCTCGGGTGACTTCAACCATGTTACCATGTTACACTGCCCAACTTCACGCAGTATGTGAGCTGTACAACCAGACGGGAGAGGACTCTGGATTTGATGTACGCTAACATTAAGGATGCATACAGCTCCTCTCCCCCACCCCACCCCCACCACTGGGAAGGTCAGATCACAACCTGGTGCAAAGAAGGGTCAGAGCAGTCTCTATTTCCTGGGGAGACTGAGGTCCTTTAACATCTGCCGGATGATGCTGAGGATTTTATATGAGTCTGTGGTGGCCAGTGCTATCATGTTTGCTGTTGTGTGCTGGTGCAGCAGGCTGAGGGTAGCAGACACCAACAGAATCAACAAACTCATTTGTAAGGCCAGTGATGTTGTGGGGATGGAACTGGACTCTCTCACGGTGGTGTCTGAAAAGAGGATGCTGTCCAAGTTGCATGCCATCTTGGACAATGTCTCCCATCCACTACATAATGTACTGGTTGGGCACAGGAGTACATTCAGCCAGAGACTCATTCCACTGAGATGCAACACAGAGCGTCATAGGAAGTCATTCCTGCCTGTGGCCATCAAACTTTACAACTCCTCCCTTGGAAGGTCAGACACCCTGAGCCAATAGGCTGGTCCTGGTCTTATTTCCTGCTATAATTTACATATTACTATTTAACTATTTATGGTTTTATTACTATTTATTATTTATGGTGCAACTGTAATGAAAACCAATTTCCCCCGGGATCAATAAAGTATGACTATGACTATGACTAATTTAAAGTTGCTCTCCACCTCTGATCCCCGCTGAGGACTGGCTCATGAATTTACAAGAGATCATCTTGAACAAATAATTGAAAGCAGGGTTGAATATCAGTAAACAAATTAAAAATGCCAATGTATTGGAATATATTTAATCTAAAAAGACACAAAAATGCTGAAGTTATACTAAAAATTGTGAATCTGGTCATGTTGCAGTGAAAAGCATTGTGTGTAGTATTGGTTTCTGTACTTTGGAAAGGGAAATACAAAATATGATAGGAATAGGCACGGTAGCGTAGTGGTCAGCACAATGCTTGACAGTACAGGTGACCTGGGTTCAATTCCCACTGTTGTCAGTGAGGAGATTGTACGTTCCCCGTGACCATGTGGGTTTCCCCCAGGTGCTCCAGTTTCCTCCAACAGTCCTAAGATATACCGGTTGGTAGGTTAATCGCTCACTGTAAATTGTCCCATGATTAGGCTAGGATTAAATCGGGGATTGCTGGGTGGGGCAGTTTGAAAGGCCTTTCCAATGCTGTATCTCATTAAATAAAATTAAAAAGCTGAGAAACTGTAGCCCTTGAGACAGAATGAAGAGACCGGGGCTTTCTTCCCTACGTTAAGAATTGGTTATAAAAATGATAACTATGTTGGACAGTGTAAGTGATACAAGATTATTTCCATTTGTGCAGTATCAAACACAAACTACCATAAATAAAAGTTACTAATAAACTAAGTATGGAATAGGAGAGAAAATCCTTTCCTTTGATAGGGGCTAAAATGTGAAGGGAATGGCTGTGGTCAAAGGAAACTGTGTGGGAACACAAGAAGCACAGGGCACAATGGAATCCAGGCAAGGGTAACATCTAAGACTTCAGTGGCAGAGACTAGTCAGTTGAAGGGCCCATTTGTGTCGTCCCTTCTACCCCATTTTATGCATTACATACATACCCCTTGACGGACCGCTGGGATATCATAAACCTTTTGATGCCTCAATGGAGAATCATAAATGTAACCTTGTCCACATCTGACTGGAGTCATAACCTGTAAAAAGAAAGGAAATTTAAAGCATACAAGAAAAAAAAATATTTCTGCAAGCAGTTTTACAGTACTTGTGAGAAAAATCAATCTCCATTCAAATCAACTATAAGCTTGGCTGGAGAATATTCTAAATTTTCAGTACTTTCCTATGCTACTGTTTAGAAATTAAGTCTAAATATTTTAAATAATCTTTCTCCAAATATGCTAACTGTGTTCAGACTTCAGTGCATTGAACTTCAATGCAAATGGAGGCATATATTTGTTTATCGCTAGAATTACTGGGTCACCTACACATTCAGGCACCTGTGGTGGACTGTTACACTACAGAGTACGTGCTCAGCCTGACATTTGTTTTGTCAATTATGTTTCCAGTGGTAATTGACCCCAAAAGAGCTCTTGGATTTAAACTGCATGGCAACAAGAAATGGTGCAGTGAAAAGTGCAATTTTCTGGACACGTATAGATTCATTGTGCAGTGTGTGAAACTTTTTTGAAAGCCTGGGATAGACAAAGTAGGGTGAAAATTGCTAGCCATTAAGAGATATCTACAAAGAAAAGTTGCAAGAAAAATAGTTTTCCCTTTGGGGATGAAACAAACCTGAACAAAGCTTTTCAGAACAATGGAACAGTCTTTTTCAAAGGTAAGCATTTAAACAAAAGCTAGCTGGGTCAGGGGCAACTCTGCAGCCTTTCATCCACTCTTAAATCACAGATCTGGCACTGGCAGATGGTTAAACATGTTAATGACATTCCGGCACATCTTAGAGCAAATGGGGAGGCTGCACAGTTTATGAAACAAAAAGCTGCTACAGAGCTCCAGTGACCAGGATTCAAACACTGGAGGTCAGGCTGTCTGTCTGTCTGTCTGTCACGCTCCCCTAGTGACCATGTGGTTTTCTCCTGGATGCTCCAGTTTCCTCTCTCAGGTTTATCTCTGACCGTGTTAGGGGAGAATAAAAATAGTATGGGATTAATGTGGATGAATGCTTATAATTGGAGTGGACTTGGTGGGCCAAATGGCTTTGACTTCATGAATGATCACAATATAGAGCTGTATATTACAGAAACAGACCCTTCAGCCCATACATCCAAGCTGACTTTTTTGCTTATCTACACAAATCCCATTTGCTTGCATTAGGACCAAATTTTTCTATGCCTTGTTTATATATGTGTCTGTCTACATGCCTAGGGCGGGGTTCTGAGTTGGATGATCAGCCATGATCATAATAAATGGCGGTGCAGGCTCGAAGGGCCGAATGGCCTACTCCTGCACCTATTTTCTATGTTTCTATTAGATGTTGTGATTATATCTGATTCATCCACCTCCTCTGGTTGCAAGTTCTGGTAATCAAACAACCCATGTGCAAAAAAGACTATTAAAGCTCTTTCCACTCATCTTAAACCTATGCCCTTATGTTTCTGAGAGCCCTACTCCCAACAGACTCATTAATTTTATATAATCACTGGCAAATCACTCCCCAGTCTCCTTTGCTCCAAGGAAAAGCTAGTTTATGCAATCTCTCCTCATAACTATAGTTCTCCAAACCAGTCACAGCCTGGCCAAGTTACCCTTAAATAAAGCAACACCTGAGAATATGTTGTTCAGTTTTGGTGCACTAGGAAGCAACACACTACCCTTCCAATAAGCAGGTATTTTGAGGTTTTGGAGACCTAGAGAGTGGTTAATGTGGTATTGTTGTTTAAAAAAATGGCAGCAAAAGCGAGTCAGGAAACTACAGGTGAGTCTGATATTGGTGGTGGGAAAATTCCTGGAAAGGATTCTGAGGGACACGATCTAGCAACATTTGTAGAGTCGGATCTGATTTGGGACAGTCAGCATGGCTTTTGTGCATGGGAACTTGTGTCTGATAAATCCCTTGGGAACTCTTCTAAGAGGGAAACAGGGACAGATGAGTGTAGGGCAGTGGGTATTTTAGTGAGGCCTTTGACAATGGCCCTCATGGCTGGACGGTTAGATTGCATGGGATCCCAGGGAGATGGTGGATTGGATTCAGGATTGCCTCAGTGTTAGGAAGCGGAGGGTGATGGTGAACAGTTGTTTCTCAGACTGAGGGGCTCAATCTAGTGATGTAACACATAGGCTAGTGCTGGAACCTTTGTTGTTTGTAATTTATACAGTATAAATGATTTGGATATGAATATACAAGGCATAGTTAGTCAGTTTGTACATGATACTAAAATAAATGGTGTTGTGGAAAGTGTTAAGAATATTGGCATTGGCAAGTTATTGCAGTAGATATATAGGAAATTGGGGAGGCCACATGGAGAACTGTGTATAGTTTTGGTCACTCAGTTATAGGAAAGGTGTTATTAATCTAGAAAGAGTGCAAAAAAGATTTATCAGGATGTTGCCTGGTCTTGGGAGTTGGGGGTTGGGTTCTGTTACAAGGAGAGATTGTATAGACAAAGGATTTATTCCCTGTAACCTAGGAGGTTCAGGGTGACCTGAAAGAGGTATTTAATATTATGAGCAGCATAGGCAGAGTCAAAGCAGTCTTTTTCCCAGGTAGGGTATGCCAAAAACAATAAGAGGCTATAGGATTAAGTTGGGGTGTATGGGGTGTCCAGGAAAGAGCCGCACCTAGCTGGCAGGCTTGTTGTACTCCACCCTGGGGTAACTCATCCACCTTTGGTCCCCACCTGCCACCGAGTTCTCACCTTTGGCTCCAAGTAACTGTTTGCATGCGACAGTGGCCACACCCTGACCTGGAGTTACACGCTATATTTGGTCCTTTGCAGGAATGGGACCTGTTCTCGTGGTTTCAGGACTGGCCGTTGTTCGGCACACCAAGGGTTTGGCTTGAGAGTCCAGCTCGAATTCGGAAGCCTAAGATCTCAGGACTCTGGAGACGGGCGGATCGAGGGTTGGTGTGTCATCAGGGGAGTCAGGGTATCTGCTGTGGACCTGAAGACCCGGGACCTTTGCGATCTTCGGGCACAGAGCTCGAAAAAAAGCGACGCAACAGACTTTTTAACATCATAAACCAGTAAGTTGCTTGTTATGTCTCTCCACTCACTGGGAAAATGGAGATACCTTTTTCCTCTCTTATTAGAGAGAGGGAGAGAGAGAGAGAGAGAGAGAATCTGCAGTATGTCGAATGCCAGGTGTAATGCGAAGTCTTTGGGGTAACTACAAGTCTGTGTCTTTGCTATTTCTTTGCTCATGCTTGAGTGCTCAGTGATGGTGCTGATGCTTGCTTCTTTTTTTCAAGGGGAGGGGGGATTGTTGCTCGCTGCCGCTTCTGCACGGGAGGTGGGGAGCTGGGGGGGGGGCTTTGGGGTTCTTACATTTATCTGTCCTTCATTCTTTGGGCACTTCTCTGTTTTTCTGGATGTTTGCAAAGAAAAAGCGTTTCAGGGTGTATATTGTATACATTTCCCTGACATTAAATGGAAAGCATCACTGGGACTGGACGAGATGTACCCCAGGCTACTGTGGGAGGCGAGGGAGGAGATTGCTGAGCCTGTGGCGATGATCTTTGCATCATCAAAGAGGACGGGAGAGGTTCTGGAGGATTGGAGGGTTGCGGATGTTGTTCCTTTATTCAAGAAATGGAGTAGAGAAAGCCTAGGAAATCATAGACCAGTGAGTCTTACTCTCATGGCCCCTTCTGGCTCTCCTAATTTCTTTCTTAAGCTCCTTCCTGCTAGCCTTATAATCGTCTAGATCTCTATCATTATTTAGTTTTTTGAACCTTTCGTAAGCTCTTCTTTTCTTCTTGACTAGACTTGCAACAGTCTTTGTACACCACGGTTCCTGTACCCTACCATCCTCTCCCTGTCTCATTGGACTGCTCCTATGCAGAACTCCACGCAAATATCCCCTGAACATTTGCCACATTTCTTCCGTACATTTCTCTGAGAACATCTGTTCCCAATTTATGCTTCCAAGTTCCTGCCTGATAGCCTCATATTTCCCTTTACTCCAATTAAACGCTTCCCTAACTTAATCTGTTCCTATCTCTCTCCAATGCTATGGTAAAGGAGATAGAATTATGATCACTATCTCCAAAATGCTCTCCCACTGAGAGATCTGGCACCTGACCAGATCATTTCCCAATACCAGATCAAGTACAGCCTCTCCTCTTGGAACTGATAGAGGTGTATAAAATAATGAAAGGCATTCATCACGTGGGTAGTCAGAGGCTTTTTCCCGGGGCTGAAACAGCTACCACGAGAGGGCACAGGTTTAAGGTACTTGGAAGTAGGTACAGAGGAGATGTCAGGGTTAAGTTTTTTTTTAAATACACAGAGAGTGGTGAGTGCATGGAATGGGCTGCCGGCAACGGTGGTGGAGGCGGATATGATATGGTCTTTTAACAGACTCCTGGACAGGTATATGGAACTTAGAAAAATTTTCGGCACAGCTTTGTGGGCCGAAGGGCCTGTATTGTCCTCTGGGTTTTCTATTTTTCTATTAAATTGGACCTTTGAACCTTTGAACCCTGATACAGCATTTCAACAGGCGGGCTATACTAGGAGGGTAGCCGGGATCCTCCAACCCCTGTGAGATAGAGATAGAGATAGGTCTACCCCAGCATGTGAAGCCAGTTCTGGCGGACTGGCAGATGAGACCAACTCCAAGATCCAATGGCCAAGAAGGCAGTGCTGCAATGCTTTGTGGAGAGCAAAGGAGATGACAAGGCACAAAGGCGTCATGGCTATCCACTGCAGCCAAGGAAGTCTCCAGTCGTGACAATTTCTCGTACCATTGGACCGGGATTTTTTTGAGGCTGAGACAGTGCAACGACTTTTTCACTATAAAATCCTCCCACACGGGTTATGTGCTTGTCGGAAACAACAGACAACTAACATAAGGTTACGGTTGGAGGCGAGAGATTCAAAAGGAACGTCAGGAGCAGCTTCTTTATGCATCAGTAGTATTTGGAATAAGCAGTCAGAAATAGTGGTTGAGGCAGGCAGATTAGTAACATTTAAAAGACATCAAGATAGTATGTGGTTAGGAAAGGTTTCGAGGGCTATGGGCCCAACATGGGCAACACAGTTGCCATGGATGAGCTGGGGCTGAAGGGACTGTCTCCATGCTGTATGACACTATGATCTGTGACAGTCAGGTAGTATGACTTTCCTCCTATGTCCTTAAACAAGCTTCATTCATTGTACAAACGTACTTGCCTTTAGAAAAGAATAATTTTAAAGTGGCTACTAAAGAGAGTTGGTGAGAGTAGGGTAGAATGTAAGTCCTCTGAATTCAGACTTAACCAATGAAACACAGCCATTGTTCATCACCAGCTGTATTCGATTGCTGAATGTGGAACAACTCCTTTTAGCTGGAGTTGTTAATTGACAAGTAGTCAAAAAAAGGGAATGCCTTCAAATTGATAAATATTGAACAAATAATATTTTCATAGACCCTCCATAAAAACAACAGAATTATTTTGGTCACTGTACCCTAAACCCTAATCTATATTTCAGACTGTTCCCTATACCACAACCCATTGCTTAGGTCCATGTTCTGTACCTAGCTCAATGCCAACTCTGCACCTTCACAACAGTTCACAGGAACATGAACAAGTAAAGAAGTCAGGGTAAAAGGCCACAGAGGTACGTGTGAAAGAGGTTGTAATGGAGAGGGTGATAATCTAAAGAGAAGAGAGAGCAGCAGCAGTGGAGGTTGACTAGTAAAGTGCAAGGGTCACAATGAGGTAGATTGAGAGATCAAGAGTTCACCTTTATTGTACAAGTGTCCGTTCAAGTGTTTGATAGCTGCTAGATAGAAGTTGTCCAAGAGCCTGGTAGTCTGATCTTTCAAGCTTTTGTATCTTCTGTCCGACAGGAAAGGGGAGAAGAAGGAATAACCAGGGTGGGAGTGGTCTATGATTATGTTGGCTGCTCTCCTGAGGCAGTGAGAGGAGTAGGTGGATTCGGTAGAGGGGAGGCTGGTGTGTTCACAGAGCCAAGTTAGAGCCACAAACCCTACCAACAGCTCACGCTCTGTTCTTTATCAGAATCCATCTGCTCGTCACAGTTCAAGCAGACAACATAAACCACTCACATTGCTCTGGTGAAATGGGTGTGGTGACATTCGACTTCCGAGCAAATGACTGAAATGGTGATGAATCCTTTTAGGACTGACATACAGCCCTGGCCATCTGGGTAGAGGAAACATTCCTCACTGTGCTAAATTATTTCCCCGTTCATTGGTGCCATCTGCATGAAACAGATGGTAGACCCACAGATCCTAGTGACCACCTTGCCTCAGGTTAGCCCGCATCCAGTGACCCACCCCCACTGCCTAATGTAAAGAGACACAAATAGAAAATCTAAATAATTTTGAAGAGCAGGAAAAGTGGAAAGTGCCTCACGGCATCCACAAACACCTATATTTATAACAACAAATTCCACAAAATTTTTTTTAAGACAACATAACCAGGAAAGGTTAAAAAAGGTTGAAACATCAATGAAGGACGTGAGCTCCCACAAAAGATCAATGGGAACAAAATGATCTGTAGACAGAATGAGAAGATGAGGCACGGAGAAAGATGTCATCTCAGTAAAGCTGCCCATCTGCATGTGAGAACTGAGGTGATGGGGTGGAACTGACAGCAGACATCTCCTTCTCAGAAAAGTCAATATTGATTTAGCAGATGGGCAGCTTCCTTCAGGCTGCTTTTACAACACTTTGGCTAGATTTCAGTCTATTTCCAGCAAAAGAAGTTGTGGTCAATTCTTCCATGAGTAAGAAAATAACCTTCAAAGAAAAAAAAACAAAACTGCTTGATAATTTTCACTGATCCACTCAACTAACTTATGGATTGATTAAAAAAAAATTTTCAAAAAAATCTAGAAAACAATACTGTGTCTACAATATGTTTTTTTGACTTACTAAATAACAGACAGCTGGCTGATTTAATGCATTGGAATGCTTGCAATTTTTATTTTAATTTGCATGTGATGTATAATTAAGGAAGAATAGTAAGTACTTCTTGATCCATATGTGTTTGTATGGCAACAAGGTCAAACCCATGAAAACAAGCAAAAGAAACTTCATAGGGGTTGGTGTGGTAAGCACACAGCATTAAAAGTATAGTCACAAAATGTGGGAATGGGGCGAGGGAAAAAAGAGAGAATAAAATCCAAATGGGTTGTTGAAACCAATGAGTTTTCTACGCTCTTCACTGTTTTGTACACTTCTAAAGGACAGGGGGACAAGGGTCATTAGCAACAGTCAGATCTGCACTGACCTTTTGGTCCAGCAAAGGCTACAGCGATTACAGACAGAAGTAGGTGATTCCACCCCCCTCACCAACGAAAAAATTAGAATAGGAACCCCAGAGCCAAGCTGAAATTCAGCAGTTAATGGAAGTATTGGTTGTCTTGGCATAGAGCACATTCCACATTTAAAAACAATTTGAAGAAAAGCTTCCCTTTGTAGGTCACCAACTTCACCGTAAAGAAAGAGCCAAAATTGGATTTTATCCATCCAGTTCTCCAGTTTGGTATTTATTGCTATTTATTATGTTTGCACAGTTTGTTGTCTTCTGCACTGTAGTTGATCTTTCATTGATCCTGTTATAGTTACTATACAATAGCTTTACTAAGTCTATCCATAGAAAAAAATGAGTCTCAGGGATGTATATGGTGACATATATAGATTCAAGATTCAACTACATTTTTTTTAATCACAGAACATAGAATAGTACAGCACAGTACAGGCCCTTCAGCCCACAATGTCGTGCCAACCCTCAAACCCTACCTCCCATATAAGCCCCCACCTTAAATTCCTACGTATACCTGTCTAGTAGTCTCTTAAACTTCACTAGTGTATCTGCCTCCACTACTGACTCAGGCAGTACATTCCACGCACCAATCACTCTGAGTATAAAACCTTCCTCTAATATTCCCCTTGAACTTCCCACCCCTTACCTTAAAGCCATGTCCTCTTGTATCGAGCAGTGGTGCCCTGGGGAAGAAGCACTCGCTATCCACCCTATCTATTCCTCTTATTATCTTGTACACCTCTATCATGCCTCCTCTCATCCTCCTTTTCTCCAAAGAGTAAAGCCCTAGCTCCCTTAATCTCTGATCATAATGCATACTCTCTAAACCAGGCAGCATCCTGGTAAATCTCCTCTGTACCCTTTCCAATGCTTCCACATCCTTCCTATAGTGAGGCGACCAGAACTGGACACAGTACTCCAAGTGTGGCCTAACCAGAGTTTTATAGAGCTGCATCATTACATCGCGACTCTTAAACTCTATCCCTCAACTTATGAAAGCTAACACCCCATAAGCTTTCTTAACTACCCTATCCACCTGTGAGGCAACTTTCAGGGATCTGTGGACATATACCCCGAGATCCCTCTACTCCTCCACACTACCAAGTATCCTGCCATTTACTTTGTACTCTGCCTTGGTGTTTGTCCTTCCAAAGTGTACCACCTCACACTTCTCCGGGTTGAACTCCATCTGTCACTTCTCAGTCCACTTCTGCATCCTATCAATGTCTCTCTGCAATCTTTGACAATCCTCTACGCTATCTACAACACCACCAACCTTTGTGTCATCTGCAAACTTGCCAACCCACCCTTCTACCCCCACATCCAGGTCGTTAATAAAAATCACGAAAAGTAGAGGTCCCAGGACAGATCCTTGTGGGACACAACTAGTCACAATCCTCCAATCTGAATGTACTCCCTCCACCACCACCCTCTGCCTTCTGCAGGCAAGCCAATTCTGAATCCACCTGGCCAAACTTCCCTGGATCCCATGCCTTCTAACTTTCTGAATAAGCCTACCGTGTGGAACCTTGTCGAATGCCTCAATAAAATCCATATAGATCACATCCACTGAACTACTCTCATCTATATGCTTGGTCACCTCCTCAAAGAACTCTATCAGGCTTGTTGGACATGATCTGCCCTTCACAAAGCCATGCTGACTGTCCCTGATCAGACCATGATTCTCTAAATGCCTATAGATCCTATCTCTAAGAATCTTTTCCAACAACTTTCCCACCACAGACTTAAGGCTCACTGGTTTATAATTACCTGGACTATCCCTACTACCTTTTTTGAACAAGGGGATAACATTCGCCTCCTTCCAGTCCTCTGGTACCATTCCCGTGGACAACGAGGACATAAAGATCCTAGCCAGAGGCTCAGCAATCTCTTCCCCCGCCTTGTGGAGCAGCCTGGGGAATATTCCGTCAGGCCCCGGGGACTTATCTGTCCTAATGCATTTTAGCAACTCCAACACCTCCTCTCCCTTAATATCAACATGCCCCAGAACATCAATCTCACTCATATTGTCCTCACCATCATCAAGTTCCTCTCATTGGTGAATACCGAAGAGAAGTATTCATTGAGGACCTCGCTCACTTCCACAGCCTCCGGGCACATCTTCCCACCTTTATCTCTAATCAGTCCTACCTTCACTCTTGTCATCCTTTTTTTCTTCACATAATTGAAGAATGCCTTGGGATTTTCCTTTACCCTACTCGCCAAGGCCTTCTCATGCCCCCTTCTTGCTTTTCTCAGCCCCTTCTTAAGCTCATTTCTTGCTTCCCTGTATTCCTCAATAGACCCATCTGATCCTTGCTTCCTAAACCTCATGTATGCTGCCTTCTTCCACCTGACTAGATTTTCCACCTCACTTGTCACCCATGATTCCTTCACCCTACCATTCTTTATCTTCCTCACCGGGACAAATTTATCCCTGACATCCCGCAACAGATCTCTAAACATCGACCACATGTCCATAGTACATTTCCCTGCAAAAACATCATCCCAATTCATACCTGCAAGTTCTAGCCTTACAGCCTCATAATTTGCCTTTCCCCAATTAAAAATTTTCAGTGTCCCCTCTGATTCTATCCTTTTCCATGATAATGTTAAAGGTCAGGGAGCGGTGGTCACTGTCCCCCAGATGCTCACCCACTGAGAGATCTGTGACCTGACCTGGTTCATTACCTAGTACTAGATCTAGTATGGCATTCCCCCTGGTTGGCCTGTCCACATACTGTGACAGGAATCCATCCTGGACATACTTAACAAATTCTGCCCCATCTAAACCCTTGGAACTAATCAGGTGCCAATCAACATTAGGGAAGTTAAAGTCACCCATGATAACAATCCTGTTATTTTTGCACCTTTCCAAAATCTGCCTCCCAATCTGCTCCTCTGTATCTCTGCTGCTACCGGGGAGTCTATAGAATACCCCCAATAGAGTAACTGCTCCCTTCCTGTTCCTGACTTCCACCCCTATTGACTCAAAAGAGGATCCTGCTACATTACCCACCCTTTCTGCAGCTGTAATAGTATCCCTGACCAGTAATGCCACCCCTCCTTCCCTTTTTACACCCTCTCTATCCATTTTAAAGCACTGAAATCCAGGAATATTGAGAATCCATTCCTGCCCTGGTGCCAGCCAAGTCTCCGTAATGGCGACTACATCATAATTCCATGTATGTATCCAAGCTCTCAGTTCATCACCTTTGTTCCTGATGCTTCTTGCATTGAGGTACACACATTTCAGCCCTTCTACCTTACTGTCTTTACACCGTTTATTCTGCTTCTCTTTCCTCAAAGCCTCTCTGTATGTCAGATCTGGCTTTACTCCATGCACTTCTTTCACTGCTCTATTGCTCTGGGTCCCATCCCCCTCGCAAATTAGTTTAAACCCTCCCGAACCATGCTAGCAAACCTACTTGCAAGGATATTGCTCTCCTTTGAGTTCAGGTGCAACCCATCCAATCTGTACAGGTCCCACCTTCCCCAGAAGAGATCCCAATGATCTAAAAATCTAAAACCCTGCTCCCTGCACCAACTCCTCAGCCACGCATTCAACTGCCATCTCCTCCAATTCTTACAATCACTGTCACGTAGCACTGGCAGCAATCCTGAGAATGTCAGCCTTGAGGTCCTGTTCTTCAGCCTTCTGCCTAGTTCCCGAAACTCACACTTCAGGACCTCATCCCTCTTCCTGCCTATGTCGTTGGTCCCAACATGTATCACGACTTCTGGTTGCTTTCCCTCTCGTACCAGGAGACATCCCGGACCCCAGCACCCGGGAGGCAACAAACCATGTGGAGTGTATAAATTATACAACCTTGAGATTTACTAGCCACAGACAGCCACAAAGCAAAAAAAAACAAAGAATTAAAAAAAAAGGCCAACACTCAATGCACAAGAAAAAAAATACAGATCATGTTCGCTTCAATTGTTTGCATGATTTGTATTTTTTTTCTTTCTCTTGTGCATCGAGTGTTGGTCTTGTATTTTTATTTTACAGTATGTACTTGGATAATAAAATTTACTTTGAGCTTTCAGCAGGGGTTCGCAATCTGGGGTTCACGGACCCCTTTGCTCAATGGTATTGGTCCGTGCATAAAACCCCTGCCTGTCACTGATCACTAGCTTGATTGTAAATCAAAAAGTCACTTGAGAAGCACAAAGAGAGAGGTTGCACAGTACATTCATGCAGTTGCTTTATTTGCTTGTTAACTGCTTCTGAACCAGAATGTTGTAGGTTCAAGTCTTATTCATTGAGCCCACACAGCTTTCACTAACAGGTGTCTCTCATACTCTGTGCATGTAATGTTACCGCAGGTAAGTTTACATTGCACCACTTTATAATGTTCATAATCGCAACTCAGATTCGTAGTCTGCTGAGGATTAGATAAGACCATAAGACATAGGAGCAGAATTAGGCCATTCAGCCCATCAAGTCTGCTCTGCCATTCCATCATAGCTGATCCCAGATCCCACTCAATCCCATACACCTGCCTTCTCATCATATCCTTTGAGCCATGACCAATCAGGAAATTATCAACCTCCGTCTTAAATATACGCACAGACTTGGCCTCCACTGCAGTCTGTGGCAGAGCATTCCACAGATTTACTACTCTCTGGCTAAAAAAATTCCTCCTTACCTCTGTTTTAAAAGGCCGTCCCACAGTTTTGAGGCTGTGCTCTCTAGCTCTGGATACCCCTACTATTGGAAACATCCTCTCCAGATCCACCCTATCTAGTCCTTTCAACATTCGGTAGGTTTCAATGAGATCCCCACGGATTCTAAATTCCAGTGAGTACAGGTGCCTAAGCTGCTAAACACTCCTCGTATGTTAACCCCTTCATTCCCAGAATCATCCTCATGAACGTCCTCTGAACTGTCTCCAATGAGATCGGTGGCATTCAAGACCAGTGAACCAGAACTATACAAGAAGTCCAGGTATGACCTGTCTTAAGAGTGAAAGAATAATTAAGGATGGAATCAGATGCACATCTGCTCTGGCAGGGTTTGTGGGTCATTGTTTCCTACAAAACAAAACCCAACATCATGAATGGTGGCGAAACTTCACTCCCAGATGAGCTCAATGCCTTTCATGCACAATTGGAAAGGAAGAATACAACTACACCTGTGTAAATCCCTGCAGCATCTGGTGACCCTGTGATCTCTGTCTCGGAGGCCAATGTGAAAACACCTTTCAGGCGGGTGAACCCCTGTAAGGCGTCAGGCCCCAATGGTTCTGAAAACCTGTGCCAACCAATTAGAAGGAGTGTTCAATCTCTCGCTGCTGTAGCTGGACGTTCCCACCTGCTTCAAAAGGGCGATATTCATACCAGTGCCCAAGAAGGTTAGGGTGTGCTGCCTCAATGACCATCGCTCAGTGGCGCTCACATCTACCGCTTTGAGAGTTTGGTTCTGGCAAGAATCAACTCCTGCCTAAGGAAGGAACTGGACCTGCTGCAATTTGCCGATCACCACAATAGGTCAACAGTGGATGCAATCTCACTGGGTCTCCACTCGGCCTTGGATCTCCTGGACAATAGCAATACCTACATCAGGCTGCTGTTTATTGATTACAACTCAGTGCTCAATACAATCGTACCCCCAGTTCCAATCAATAAGGTCCAAAACCTGGTTTCTGTACCTCACACTGTAACTGGATCCTTGGACTTTTCTCATCGGGCAACGACAGTCTGTGGATCAGAAATAACATTTCTTCCTTGCTATCAATCAGTATTGGTGCACCTCAAAGATGCTGCTTAGCCCTCTGCTCTATTCTCTCTACACACACGATTGGTAGCTAGGCATAGCTCAAACACAATCTATAAATTTGCAGATGACAAAACTATTGTTTGCAGAATTTCAGATGGCGATGAGAAGGCATACAGGAGTGAGAAAGGTCAGCTGGTTGAGTGGCAGTGCAGCAACAACCTTGCACTCAATGTCAGTAAGACCAGGGAATTGATTGTGGACTTAAGGAAGGGTATGTTGAGGGAACACACACCAGTCCTCATTGAGGGATCAGAAGTGGAAAGGGTGAGCAGTTTAAAGTTCCTGGGTGTCAACATCTCTATCCTGAGTCCAACATATTGATGCAATTACAAAGAAGGGATGACAGCAGCTATATTTCATTAGGAGTTTGAGGAGTATTTGTATGTCACCAAAGACACTCACAAATTTCTACAGTTGTACAATGTTTTCCACTGTACAGTGACTGGTTGCATCACTGTCTGATACGGAGAGGCCTCTGCACAGGATTGGAAAAAGCTGCAGAAAATTGCAAACTCATCCAGCTCCATCATAAGCACTAGACTCTCTAGCATCTAGGACACCATCAGAAGGTGATGCCTCAAAAATGAGCCATCTATTATTAAGGACCCTCATCACCCAGCACACACCCTCTCTTCTTTCCTTCTCCAAAGTTTTGGTTACAGGAGCCCGAATTCACTCAAACAATGTTTCAGGAACAGCTTCTTCCCCTCTGTCATCAGATTTCTGAATGGGCAATGAATCTATGAATACCATCTCACTATTTTGCACTACATGTTTATTTTACATATACTTATTGTAAGTTATAGCTTTTATTATTATAAATTGCAATGTATTGCTGCCACAAAACTATGTACTTCACGACATATTAAACCTGATTCTGACTCTAGGTATCAAGGGGTATAAATTTAACAGCAAAGTGCCCATTTTGTGGGTCTAAAACTATAAGCCTTTGAGCAGAGAGGAAGCAGAGATTTTCCATTAGCATTTTAACCTCTGCTGAATTGGTTCAGGCATCATTCAGCTATCTTGATAACCAAATGAGCATCGGATACATATCTGTACCACAATAAAGCACCTTTGCTGAGTTGGTAAACTGGTTTTTCACATCATGTAAAACTATCTGGCATTTCCAGCCATTGTTTACCAACTGAGTACCACGGGGTGTGGATAGAAAGGATGCAGTAGAACAAAGGTGTTTTTAGAATGACTTTGTTAAAGCACTGTATGTTAGGGCACTTAGAGTCAAATGTCAAATAGGTATATGGAACCAAATTGGATAAAAAGTCAGAAAAGGGCAAATGTGCAAATGGTTGTTGCTATTTGGAGTGAAACAATGATGTTCCACAACATGATGTTCCACAAAGGTCAGTGACAAGACCATTGCTCTAATTTGGTGCAGAGATCAGTACAATGCAGCTTGAACTATCTTGGGGTGACAGAAAACAAGCAACTCTAGCATTAACTTGGAGGAGAGTGGTTTCCCTTCATTGTACTCAGTTTTGCACGTACTCAAATGGGTGACAGTGGTGTAGCCACTGCCTCACAATTCCCGAGACATAGGTTCAATCCGGTCCTATCTGTATACAGTTTACACGTTCTCCCTGTGACTCCGAGGGCTTCTTTCTGGTTCTCCGGTTTCTCCCCACATCCCAATGACATGCAAGTTGTTAGGTTAATTGGTCACAGTAAATTGCCCCTGGTGTGCAGGTGAGGGAGTAGAATCTGTGGGAAGATGATAGGAATGTGGGGAGAATAGGACATAGGAAAAATAGTGAGGGAAAGTGATTGCTTTGTGTGCTGGCATGGACTCAATGGGCTGAATGGGCTCCCATGTCATTAGGGAAATGAGGAGTATTGGGCCAGTTTAGATTTAGATTATGAAGACACGTAGCCCTCTTTTATTGTCATTTAGTAATGCATGCATTAAGAAATGATACATTATTTCCTCCGGTGTGATATCACAAAACACAGGACAGACCAAGACTAAAAAAACTGACAAAACCACATAATTATAACATATAGTTACAAACAGTGCAACAATATTGTAACCTGATGAAGAAGTCCATGAGCACAGTAAAGTTCAAGGTTTCTCAAATGTCCCACATCTCACGCAGACGGGAGAAGGAAGAAAAACTCTCCCTGACATGCCGACCATAATCCGACTCTGAGTCATCCGAAAACCTCGAGCTCTGATCAGCTCTCCGACACCGAGTACTGAGTGGCATCTCCGCCGAACGATTCAACCTCCGTCTCAGTCGCCAAAAGCAGGCAAGGCCGGGGATTTTGAGGCCTACCTTCTGAAAGATTCCCGACCACACAGTAACGACAGCAGCAAACGGGCGTTTCAGAAATTTCTCCAGATGTTCCTCTGTGCTTTCACGTCCATTCTCCATCAAATCAGAATTGTCCACGGCCCCTATTTAACAAATACGATATAATTTTTCACCAGAGGGCTGCGCACACGCAGGTGTGCCGCCGCTTGCTGTTCCATGACATTTACTCAGCTCTGCACCAAACTGAAGCAGGGGCTGTGGCCAGCTCTGGCTTCTCCAGGCTTCATGTCTGTAGACTCACTCTCGTTCTGAATCATATTTTGCTCACTTTTATTGTTTGCACGATTTGTTTTTTTTTCTATGCACATTGGGTGTTAACAGTCTTTTTTATGGGTTCTTTTGGGTTTCTTTGTTTTGTGCTGCTTGTAAGGAGACGAATCTCAAGGTTGTAGAATGTACACATACTTTGATAATAAATGTACTTTCAACTTCGAAAATATCCAGAAGCTTTATAATTACCACTGTACAGAACCTACCTTAAGCGTAAACGGGAACAGGCTGCACTTTATGGCAAAACACTTTCCCTATTATCCTTAGGCAATAAAATCTGTACAATTAAATTTCAAGCATGTTTGAGAGTGATCCTTGTTAAAGCCGGAGGGCTAAATACGGTGATTGTGTTGATAAAATCAGAGGGCAAAATAGTACCCTGATCGTAAATATTTGCTTTTAATAATGTTTAGGGCAAAACTATGCAGCTGGGAGGAAAGGTTGAGATTGGTAGCGGGAACATCGCTGACTCAGCCACAACTCATGTGCAGGCACGAATCTTATTTGTCTAGTCACCCGCAAGGCGCATGCTGAAAGTCAGTACCGTCTTAATCCAGCCACGCTCTGTTGCTACAGTGGTAAGATATGAGATCACAGCCGAGGTGCAGAAATCTTAGAAACAAACACATGTCAAGGGTCTCGGCCTGAAACGTCGACTGTACCTCTTCCTAGAGATGCTGCCTGGCCTGCTGCGTTCACCAGCAACTTTTATGTGTGTTGCTTGAATTTCCAGCATCTGCAGAATTCCTGTTGTTTGCGTTTTTAAATTTACTACTGCGAAGCCTCTTCCGGTGATGCCTACACCGAAGAAGTTTAGATCCTCTCTTCGACGGGAGTTCAGTGAAACCATCTCTCACTGCTCCCCATCTGTAATTTCTTCGGCTCTTCAACTTTTCGACCACACTTTGACTCAGAATCGCTATCACAGCCATATATCCTTTCTTGGAACGTGCCTCTGTCGCCAACTTTCCAAGCCTGTCAATTTGGACCTTCTGAGGATCCCAGGTACTCACATTTTATTGACTCTGCCTCTCGCCGCTTCTCCCGTCAAGCTCTGAAGGCGACTCTCTCTGCCATGAGGAGGTACTTGGTGTCCCTATCCCAGACCCTTCCACACCTTCGGGACACTTTCTTCACCGTATGTAATGGTCCTACCCGTTATTTCATCCTCCGTCGGATCCATGCCTGCAATTGCCGTTTTTTTGACTTTGTCATGTTAGGCAAAGATTGCAAGATCCTACATCTACGGACTCCAGAGCCTGCTGGCCATGAAACTAGCAGGCATGAACTTCAGATTGCGGCCCCTGCCATTGATCTCGTCGGCTCCAACACCTCAGGGCATATTCAAAACCTGGACTCCAGCAACGACCATGGACACCTTCACAGCGATTGCACAACCACCAACTGCGACTCCAGCCTTGAACTCCAGGGCGGGTCTTTATGTGCTGCTATTGTGACTCCCGTCTCCCCTTCCCCCACCAATACTCTGCAATCCCATCTCCTTCAGATCCCATCGTCAGCTCCTGGGTCCTCAGAGGCTCCATCTTCCTCTCACCCCAACCCTCCCCTCTCCACTGACACCCCCAGCCTCCCCCTCCCCCCTCTCATCCCAGCTCTCATCCGTGCCGGGTCTTTACCATCCCCTCCGACCTTCAACTGTCGGAGGCAGAATGCTCTGTCCTCAGTAAGGGCCTCACCTTTGTCCCCCTTCGCCCACACCTCAGCGAGTTCCGTGTTCACCATGATACGGAACTTTTCTTCCGCCGTCTCCATCTCCGAGCCTACTTCTTCGGCAAGGACTCTTCCACCCCCACCGATGACCCCTTCTCCCGTCTTCAAACCTCCTCTTCTTCATGGACACCCCGCTCTGGTCTTCTGCCTGCTCTGGATCTCTTTATCGCTAACTGCCGACAGGACATCAACCACCTCGACTTCACCGCACCTTGTCCCCATTCCAACCTCACTCCTTCGGAACACTCTGCTCTCCACTCCCTCTGCACTAATCCTAACCTTATTATTAAACCCGCCGATAAGGGGGGTGCTGTTGTAGTCTGGCGTACTGACCTCTACCTTGCCGAGGCACAGCGACAACTCGCGGATACCTCCTCTTATTTACCCCTCGATCGTGACCCCACTAAGGAGCACCAGGCTATTGCCTCCCACACCATCACCGACTTTATCCGCGCAGGGGATCTCCCATCCACTGCTACCAACCTTATAGTTCCCACATCTCGCACTTCCCGTTTCTACCTCCTACCTAAGATCCACAAATCTGCCTGCCCTGGCAGACCTATTGTCTCAGCTTGCTCCTGCCCCACCGAACTCGTTTCTGCATACCTCGACATGGTTTTATCCCCGCTTGTTCAATCCCTTTCTACCTATGTTCGTGACACTTCTCACGCTCTTAAACTTTTCGATGATTTTAAGTTCCCTGGCCCCCACCGCTTTATTTTCACCATGGATGTCCAGTCCCTATATACTTCCATCCCCCATCAGGAAGGTCTCAAAGCTCTACGCTTCTTTTTGGATTCCAGACCTAATCAGTTCCCCTCTACCACCACTCTGCTCCGTCTAGCGGAATTAGTCCTTACTCTTAATAATTTCTCCTTTGGCTCCTCCCACTTCCTCCAAACTAAAGGTGTAGCTATGGGCACCCGTATGGGTCCTAGCTATGCCTGCCTTTTTGTTGGCTTTGTGGAACAATCTATGTTCCGTGCCTATTCTGGTATCTGTCCCCCACTTTTCCTTCGCTACATCGACGACTGCATTGGCGCTGCTTCCTGCACGCATGCTGAGCTCGTTGACTTCATTAACCTTGCCTCCAACTTTCACCCTGCCCTCAAGTTCACCTGGTCCATTTCCGACACCTCCCTCCCCTTTCTAGATCTTTCTGTCTCTATGTCTCTGGAGACAGCTTATCCACTGATGTCTACTATAAGCCTACTGACTCTCACAGCTATCTGGACTATTCCTCTTCTCACCGTCTCTTGCAAAAACGCCATCCCCTTCTCGCAATTCCTCCATCTCCGCCGCATCTGCTCTCAGGATGAGGCTTTTCATTCTAGGACGAGGGAGATGTCTTCCTTTTTTAAAGAAAGTGGCTTCCCTTCCTCCACTATCAACTCTGCTCCTAAACGCATCTCCCCCATTTCACATACATCTGCTCTCACTCCATCCTCCCGCCACCCCACTAGGAATAGGGTTCCCCTGGTCCTCACCTACCACCCCACCAGCCTCCGGGTCCAACATATTATTCTCCGTAACTTCCGCCACCTCTAACGGGATCCCACCACTAAGCACATCTTTCCCTCTCCCTCCCCCACTGCATTCTGCAGGGATCGCTCCCTACGCAACTCCCTTGTCCATTCGTCCCCCCCCATCCCTCCCCACTGAATTCCCTCCTGGCACTTATCCGTGTAAGCGGAACAAGTGCTACACATGCCCTTACACTTCCTCCCTTACCACCATTCAGGGCCCCAAACAGTCCTTCCAGGTGAGGCAACACTTCACCTGTGAGTTGGCTGGGGTGATATACTGCGTCCGGTGCTCCCGATGTGACCTTTTATATATTGGCGAGACCCGACGCAGACTGGGAGACCGCTTCGCTGAACACCTACACTCTGTCCGCTAGAGAAAGCAGGATCTCCCAGTGGCCACACATTTTAATTCCACATCCCATTCCCATTCTGACATGTCTATCCACAGCGTCCTCTACTGTAAAGGTGAAACCACACTCAGGTTGGAGGAACAACACCTTATATTCCGTCTGGGTAGCCTCCAACCTGATGGCATGAACATCGACTTCTCTAACTTCTGCTAATGCCCCACCTCCCCCTCATAACCCATCTGTTACTTATTTTTATACACACATTCTTTCTCTCACTCTCCTTTTTCTCCCTCTGTCCCTCTCTCTATACCCCTTGCCCATCCTCTGGGTCCCCCGCCTCCCGCCGTCTTTCTTCCCGGACCTCCTGTCCCATGATCCTCTCGTATCCCTTTTGCCTATCACCTGTCCAGCTCTTGGCTCCATCCCTCCCCGTCCTGTCTTCTCCTATCATTTTGGATCTCCCCCTCCCCCTTTCAAATCCCTTACTCACTCTTCCTTCAGTTCGTCCTGACAAAGGGTCTCGGCCTGAAACGTTGACTGTACCTCTTCCCAGAGATGCTGCCTGGCCTGCTGCGTTCACCAGCAACTTTTATGTGTGTTGCTTGAATTTCCAGCATCTGCAGAATTCCTGTTGTTTACATGTCAAGACTGGCTGAGACAAGCACTGTTGAAACTCGTGTCAGAAGTGTGGCAGAGGATAAACAGGAACAGCCACATAGAGTCTGCGGTGATTGTCTCACAAGACTTGACTTGTTCACTATAACTCAACCAGGGGCAATGATTTCAAAAGCAGCTGCTATGGGATGGAATGAATTTTTTGCTAATTCCTTTTCAGTCACAGTCTTGCTCTAGGCTGTATATTTTTAAGTGTTAGAAAACTTCTACTTTTCTGTGAGCAGGGAACCGGCACTCTGAGGCAGTAATGAAGTAGAACCATACATTTCAGGCTTCTGCACCTAGCACGCTGCCTTGAGAACCTAAAGGCTTTCTGGCTGTTGGGACAGGATGCCAATACATTCCCACCACATTCAGATAGAGCATCAAAAAAAGACCAGTAATGAGGGCCAGTCTCTCAACTCTAGTAAGCAACTGGTTTAGATGAACGCTCAATCTTATTCATAGACATAAGAGATTCTGCAGATGCTGGAAATCTTTAGCAACACACACAAAATGCTGGAAGAATTCCGCAGCAGCGTCTAAGGAGGGGAATAAACAGTTGATGTTTTGGGCTGAGACCCCTCAAAAAGGCCTGGGAAGTGTGTGTGTGTGACACCCACACACACACACACACACACACACACATATACATATATACACATACACACATATATATGTGCGTGTACGGGCGGGGGCGAAGCCAAAATAAGATGGGGGGGGGGAGCAGAAACAGTACAAATTGGCAGGTAATAGATGAGACCAGATGAAGGGAAAGGTGGGTTTGTGGGGAAGAAAGAATGAAGTAAGAAGCTGGGAGAGAATAGATAGAAGAAGTAAAGGGCTGAAGTAGAAGAAATCTAATAGGAGAGGAGAGTGGACTATAGAAAAAAAAAAGGGAAGGAAGAAGGGAGCAAATGAAGGTGATGGCCAGGTAATAAGATAAGGAATGAGAGGATAACCAGAATGAGGAATGGAAAATTAGAGAAGGAGAAATCACCAGAAGCTTGTATTTCTTCCCCTTTCCATACCTTCTTATTCTGGCTCTGCCCCTTTCTTTTCCAATCCTGATGAATGGTATTGGCCTGAAACAGCACCTGTTTATTCCTCTCCATAAATACTGCCTGACTTGCACAGTTCCTCCAGCATTTTCCATGTGTTGCTCATCCTTATAGGTTTATTATTGTCACATCTATTGCTATACATTGAAAAGCTTAGTTTTGCATGCTATCTATATAGGGAATTTCAAGACACAAGTACATCAAAGTTGTACAAAGGAAAAAGCAGTAATGGAATGCTGAAGATTGTGATACTCTTAGAGAAACTGCAAGTTAACACAGCTATAAAAGAAACATTTACTTCTTCTGTCATTCATTCTGTACACCAACAGTCACAGAGTCTGATACATAGAGCTAAAGCTGAGTGCACACTGAGCCATTTACACTAAACCCAAGCCCAGCTCCATTTTATTCTCCCCACTTTCCCATTGTCTTTCTCTTCCCACTCATTCACAAGCTAGGATTTGATCAGAACTCTTGTGCCATAACGAAAGGTTGGGCAAACCTGGGAGGTTTTCACAGGGGTGGCAGAGGCTGAGGGGGAGAGCTGAGAGATGTTTATCAAATGATGAGAGGCATGGACAGAGTAGAAAGCTGGTGTCTTTATCCCAAGGTCAAAATGTCTCATGCTACAAGGCATGTTTAAGAGGCTCTTAGATAGCAAATTAATGTGCAGAGAATGGAGGACTACGGTCACTGTGTAGGCAGAAGGGATTAGTTTAGTTAGCCATCTAATTACTAGTTTAATCTGTGTGGTACAACAAGGGTCTGTTCCTGTGCTGCACTGTTCAGAACCAGAATCAGGTTTAATATCACCAGCATATGTTGTGAAATTTGTTGTCTTTGCAGCAGCAGTACAATGCAATGCATAATAATACAAAAAAAACTGAATTGCCTTAAATTTTTATATATTAAATAGTTCAATTAAATAAGTACTGCAATAACAGAAATAAAAAAAGAGTAGTGAGGTTGTGTTCATGGGTTCAATGTCTATTCAGAAATTGAATAGCAGAGGGAGAGGGTAAGAAGCCATTACTGAATCATTGTGTGTGTGCTTTCAGGATCCTGATGGTAGTAATGAGAACAAGGTGGGACCTGGGTGATGGAGGGTCCCTTAACGATGGACGCTGCCTTTTTGAGACAACGCTACATGACCTGGATACATGGAGGCCAGTGCTCATAATGGAGCTGGCCAAGTTTACAACTCACTGCAACTTATCTTCATCCTGTGCAGTAGCCCCCCTTCCCCTTCCTTCCCCGCCCCCCATACCAGACAGTGATGCACCCAATTAGAATATTCTCCATGGTACATCGGTAAAAATTTGTGTATGTCTTTGGTGACATACCAAATCTCCTCAAACTCCTAATGAATTATAGCCACTGTCATGTCTTCTTAGTATTTGCATTGATATACTGTTAGATCCAGGTTAGATCCTCAGAGATATCGACACCCAGAATAAAATTGTTCTATGTTCAAATTAAAACTGCAACTGGGTAACTGGGTCTTGAACAACTGGGTAAATGATGCAATGACCAATTAACAGTAAACCTGCATCAAGGTTGCATCACATATCAGAGGCTGGAGGCTCTCACATCCAGCATCATGAAGTACTTCAAGAGGCTGGTCAAGACACACATTAACTCCAGCCTTCCAGACAACCTCAACTGACTGAAATTCACCCACCACTGGAACAGGTGTACAACAGATCTCATTTCCCCAGCCCTATACTCTTCTGGACTCTAAAGACACCTATGTTAACACTGTTGTTTATTGACTACAGCTGCATCTTCAGTACTACATTTCCAACCAAATTCACCTCCAAACTCCTAGACCTGGGATCCAACACCTCCTCTGTAACTGGATCTTTGACATCCTGACCAACAGACTACAATTAGCAAGGACAGCCCTCTGCCATGATTATGCTGAACACTGCTGTCCCACACAGCTGCATCCTCAGCTCCCTCCTCTACTCCCTATATAGTCCTGACTGGGTGGACAGATTCTGCAGTTGTCTGCATGTCCCCTTTGACCCTCACCAATACATCACGGCTTGGTATGGCAACTGCTCTGACTACGACTGCACGAAACTACAGAGGGGTTTGGACACAGCTCAGCACGTCATGGAAACCAGCCCCATCACCAACCCAGTTATGGTTTCTGTCTACATTTCTTACTTCCTCAGTAAAGCAGTAAGCATAATCGAAGAACCCCATATATTTTCTCTTCCCTCCCCCACCGGGCAGAAGATACAAAAGCCTGAAAGTTCGTATCATCAGGGTTAAGGATATCTTCTATCCTTCTGTTACAAGACTTATTTCCTTGTATGATGAGGTAGTCTCTTGACCCCACAATCTACCTCATTATGACCTTGCACTTTATTGTTTACCTACACTGCATTTTCTCTGTAACTGTAACACTGCCTTCTATATTCTGTCATTGTTTTACCTTGCACTACTTAAATGCACTGTTGGAATGAATTGATCAGTATGAATGGCATGCATGACAAGCTTTGCACTGTACTTCAGCGCATGTTACAATAATAAACCAATCTACTAATAACTTCTTACTTCCTGTAACCAACCAATCAACTGTTGCCCTCATTCCAATATTTTCACAGCTAGCAAATGAAAGTCATTAAACTGTAAACATGCATTTTAATATACCAATAATTTTCCCCCATACATTCATAAAGCAGTGCTATTTAACTGCAAGAAACTACAGCACCTAATTGGGGCCCTCACCAACACAGAAATCATATGCAGTAGGACCATGGTTTTTGTTATTTTTGTTATTCACACATGGGTGTGTGCATCGTCAGCAGGGAAGCCAGTACTTACTGTCTTTCCTCTGTCACCCTCAGGAAGGTGCTGGCAATGACCTTCTTAGCTCTCTGTAGTATGCGCAGTGCAGGTACTCCTGCAGTGCTGTCAGGGAGAAAGCTTGGGAGTGCTACCCTGACCACAACCAATCAATCATGATGGACAACTTGGTCATTATTCAAGATGGTGGACGAATGAGTGACTGTGGGCTAGAAAGAGTTAATGACACAAGATCTGGTTGAGAGGCTGACTGGTTGAAGTGAATTCTTCAGGAAGAGAAAATGGAAGTAGGGTATTCCCAATTCACCTGTTCCAAGCACAGGAAATCCCTCACAACTACATTCTCCATTTTCTGCCAGTCGAGTTTAATCTGCTACGACTTTAATGGAGACAGACGGAATTCCTTCAGGTTTGGAAAACACCATTTGCTATAATTTTATTTTTGTCACATGTACCAAGATGCACTGAAAAGCTTGTCTAGCAAACTGTTTATACAGATACAATCATTACACAGTGCATTGAGCTGAAATAAGGTCAAACAAAAACAATGTAGAATAAAGTATAAAAGCTGCTGTAAAAGTGCAGTGCCGGTGAAGTATAAAGTGCAAGATAATAATGAGGTAGATTGTGAGGCCAACAGTCTACCTTATTGCACAAGAGGTCCATTCAAGAGTCTGATGACAGCGGGATAGAAGCTGTCCTCGAGCTGGGTGGTATGCACTTTCGGGTTTTTGTATCTTCTGCCTGATGGGAGAGGGGAGGAGAGAAAATGCCTAGGGTGGTGGGTCTTAGAATATGCCGGCTACTTTACTTGGGCAGCAAGTATTGACAGAGTCCATAGAGAGGTGGCTGGTTCCTATAACATACTGAGTTGTGTCCTCAACATTCTGCGGTTTCTTGTGGTTATGTGAAGAACAGTTGCCATACCAAGCCGCTATCCATCCAGGCAGAATGCTTTCCGTAATGCATCAGTAAAGATAGACAAGAGTCAACAGGGACACGCCAAATCGCTTTAGCCTCTTCTTTAGAAAGTAGAGGAGTTGGTGAGATTTCTTAGCCATGACATCAACATTGATGGAACAGGACAAGCTATTGGTGATGTTCACACCCATTTAAAATCTTTGTTAATTCTGCTGCCTCAAAATTACAGGCACAAGAACCCAATCCAACATGGATCACCAAAATAGTCATTGGCCCATTAGTTCTAATGGTGCAGCCACTGCCCGTAATGTTAACTCCATTCCTCTGGACACAACTGCTCCAGGCCTATCAATATTTGTATTGAGATTGGCAAAAAGTTTTAGTTTAACATTGCCGAAATACAACGTAGTTTTGTCTGGATGTCACACAGAAAAATCATTCCATTCATAAGTACATAAAGGTTGTAAAAAAGAAGGAAATCTATAGCCTTGTTGGAGCTTCACTGACAACTCAGTGCAAGTAGACTAATGTTGTGACAGGGTAGATCAGGAGAGCAAAACCTGAACATTTAGCCTATGAGAGATCTGTTCAAGAGTCTGATCATAGTGCGACAGATGCTGTTCTTGAGCCTGGTGGTATGCATTCTCAATCTTCCATCTTCTGCCCAATGAGATGGGGGTAAAGAGAGATTAACTGGGATGGGATGGGTCCTTAACTACATTGGCTACTTTCCTGGGACAGCAGGAAGTGTAGACAGAATAAATGGAGGGGACAGGGCTGTGGTCACAACTTTCTCCAATCTTGGGAAGAGCATTTACTATACCAAGTTGTGATGCTTTCTATAGTGCAAATGTAAAAATTGGTGAGGGTTATTGGGGACATGCAGGAAGTTGCTTAAACTTCTCCTGGTAAGGGTACAAAGTTACGAATACAGCAATGAGAAATTCGGGTTGATTTTTCACTCATACAGCAATTAAAGTGGGAATCAATTACACAAGGAGCTATAGACCAGACGTACTGATGCTTTAAGAAACATGCTTCATGTGGGTAACATCTGTTGTTTCTACTTCCCTCTCCTGCCTCCACTCTGACCTCAGTCACTGGCTTAAGATGAACTTTCTGAAGTTCAGTACTGAACTTCTTATTCAACAATTTCAGACAACCTTGTAGCTTATGCTTCAACAATCACCGTCTCCCTTTTCAGAATTTCATTCGCCTCCTCTCATTTATACCACTCCCTTCTGTTATTCACTTGCCTTCTCAGCACTTCCTCAGCAATCACCACCACCCTTTGGTTACTCATCTCCCCTGCTCTCCACCCTTTTTTGGCCCTTTCCTTCTGTCTTCTCTCCAACTTAAAACTGGTTTCAGTTCCATATCCCACCGAATAGCCTTTAATATAAAACATTAATTTTGTTTCTTTCTCCATGGATACTGAGCACTTTCACCTTTAACTTTGAAATTAAAATGAAATTCTGGAATATGTCACTTGGAACCATGGACCAGAGCCAGTAGTTTCAGCATGGAAAGTGACAAGTAACTGGGTACAAAGCAGAGTAAAGCTTCGAGGACTTTTCCCTCAACCATAAAGCACCACTCAGTCAGCTGCCTTGCTTACTCTTTGTGTGTCTTTATTCTATGTGGTTTACTGACAATTTATCAAGTGCAGCTTTATTTCATGACCAGAAACTGCTTAAAGAAATTAAAAGGTGTTATTCAAGTACAAATGGCAAATGTTTGCAAAGCCCATTGCCCTGGTATTTCAGTATATTAGTGGAACCCACCTACATCATATTTATCAGGAAGATTCCTCAATAAATCTGCCAAGTGAGATACCTACATTCAGTGGGTGTTGGTGGAAAGAAAGGGCTATTTGCTAGAATCCAACAACTTCCCTGATTAACTGACATCCAGGGAATCCTGCAAAGGTTCAAGGACTGATTGCAAATGGATAAGACTGAGTTTGGCTGGTATGTCACACGTAACTTGTGTTCACTAGACTGGTATAGACGCAAGGAAAGAATGGCCAAAAATGTGAAAGCCTCCTGGCACTCTTTCTACAGATGCTACAACTTGGGAGTGGCACAGCTGGCATAAATGCTGCCTCAAAGCTCCAGAAACTTGGGTTTGATCCCAACTGAATCCTGACTGTGTGGAGTTCACGCATTCCGCCAATAACTGTGTGGGTTTTGTCCTTCTCTCAGGGCAACAGAAGACCTAGAGATGAGGAGAATGCCAGAAGGTGCACTTCTGTGAAATATCTGCAGGTCCATGAAGCCTGCAACAGCATAACTTAAAGGACTTAGTGAAATTCAAAGGCAAACTGTTGGAAGTACCTTAACAGGTTGCATCATGATATGATGTGGAAATTTGGACATAGCATTTGCAGAGAGTAGTGGGCTCAGCCCAGTACATCATGGGCACATGCCTCTCTGCTATCACAGTATGTACACGAGGAGCTGCCTCAAGAAAGTAACATCTGTCAAAGATCCCTACCATTTGGGTCATGTCATCTCCTCACAGTTGCCATCAGGCAGGCATACAGAAGCCTGACGTTCCACACCATCAAGTTCAGGAACTGCTATTTCCCTTCAACTATTCTGTCCTTGAACAAACCTGCACAACCCTAATCACTCCCTCAGTAAAGTAACATGATGACAATGGACTTTGCTCATTTTGTTTTACTTGCGTTCTTTCTTGTAAAAATAATGAATAATTAATGTTGGATTTATATTTTATGCGAATGTTTTCTATCTGATGTTATGTGTCTGTGATGCTGCTGTAAGTAAGCTTTCCTTTGCACCTGTGCATATATTTACTTGCGCTTATGACAATAATCTTGACTTTAACTCCTTCTCAAAAAGATTAGAAGTGAGCACTGTAAACATCTTGGATATATTAAATTATTAACCTGGCTCTTGTGAAAGCTTCTGACCACAGAAACAACCTGCAGATCCCACCTCTCACAACAGTCTCTAAATCAACCTGCCCCTCCCTGCAACCATATTTACTGCCCTGACTCACAGTCCACTAATATTTAGTGACAAATTTCACCGTGAACTCCACTCCTCATCAGAGTCTCAATAACTATTCCTTGCCCTATCAAACTGCTAACCCTCATTTACCATCCATGGACTAAATTTCTTTCTCTTTCTTTCTTTATTTATTTCTCTATTTCTTGCACTAAATCCCTCATCTGGCAGCAGACTGGGCCGATGATCTTTATTCTGACAAAGGGCAAAGGGCTTTATTCAGGCAAAGTCAATGGCAGGGAGCTCAGGAATTAAGTGTTCACTGAGACATATTTGCACGATCTGACAAAAGTCTAAAATTGTGAAGCAGTCAGATCACAACTATGTGGAGATGTGATAATTAAACAAAGGCCAAAAACAGTCTGTTATTGGAAAGCTTATGTTAAGGCATTTATCTGTGACTTATTTTTGAACTTTGTACACACAAACTGTGATGCCTGGCAACACTTGCAAAGTCACTGCCCAGAACTGTAAATTGTGCCTCATTTTGGCGTCATCCTCAATTATAGTAATTTATAATCAGGAAGTTAAAACCAAAATCATTCTCAGAATTTGAACAGCCTGACAAGAATATTTTCTTTTTCTTAAATGGTTTCAGTGTTTTTAACATATTCCTAAATTGTGCAACAGGATAAATAATCCACCCCGAGTTTTCAATGCTTACATTTATTTTGTAAATGTGGAACAGTGCTTTTCAAATCTACACACAATGAAATCTGATTACTTTTAGAATGCAAGTGATTGTTTATAAATGTTGGGCTCTATTTAACAACAATTTTACTGTATAATGTCAATTCTTAATGTGTGCTAATAAGAATGAAGAACAAAAGTAATTGGATTAGTGCACCATACTATGAAATTCACTTTTCTCTAACTTGCTGCAAAGTACATAGTTTAGTAATAGTCCTTTGTCTGATGACTGGAATAATTATATACCCTTCATAATTTTTCAGGAGTCTGTCCATTGTTTCCTGCCCCCAGACATTGTATGGAGTCTGGTGCCTTGTCATTATAGTGTCTGTAGCCATTAATTTGATATGATAATTATACTATTCAAAATCCTCTACATCAGAGGTTCCCAATCTTTCTTATGCCAAGGATCATTAAGCAAGGGCCCATGGACCCCAGCTTGGGAACCCCTGATTTAAATACTGTATGTTCTACTTTTGAAACATTCCATCAGTTTTTATTCAGAGACTGGCCCAAGTAAATGGTGAGATTAGGAACCAGACACAAACTTGGGTGGGCAGAAATTTTCACTGAGAAATCAACAGGTTTTCTGACATAGAAATGGGCTTTTAATATACACACAATTTTTGCCATATATTTACCTCTGACAGAATTTTAGTAGTGTTGTAAACATATAATTGACTTCTTGAAAGCTCGTCTTTATTTAAAAATTCTTTTCATGGGTCATGGGTTAAAGGTAAAAGCTGAAATATTTAAGGTGGACAGCTCATGATAAAATGGCGGAGCAGACTCAATGGGCCAAATGGCCAACTTCTGCTCCTTTGTCTTATGGTCTTATATTCATGAGGGGAAATGTCTTCACTCAGAGGGTCCTGAGAGTGTTGAACGAGCTGCTACTGCAAGTGATGCATGTGAGCTCAGTTTCAATGTTTAAGAGAAATTTGGGTAGGTACACAAATGGGAAGGGTATGGAGGCTACGGTCTGGACACAGGTCAATGGGGCTAGACAGCTTAAATAGCTTGGCACAGGCTAGATGAGCCAAAGGGCCTGTTTCTCTGTCGTACTTTTCTATGACTAATCAGGCAACATGAAATATTAGTCAGTAGTGAAATACAGAATCCAGGCCACCTCTGGGTTACGAATATCTGACTTATGGATATCCATACACATGAGAACGCTCCCATTATGTTATTAAATTCAAAAGTCCAATGTATGGACATGTTTATTCTTAAGAAAAACAGAACTAGTTTCTTCTCTCTCCCCTCTACTTTTAGTAACTATTCTTTCTAATGTCTTAATTGCTTTTGATGCTATTCATTGCAATACTGTAAAGCAGGGATTCCCAACATTTTTTATGCCATGGATCCATGCCATTAACTGAAGGGTCTGTGGACCTCAGATTGGGAACATCTACTATATTAAGTGAGTTTTGTATAATTTCTGACTAATGGTTGAGATTGACTTAGGACGTCTGCAAAACCAAAACCCAATCAATAGCCAGGCACAGTGTGTAAATGTAGCTCAATTTTTCAAAATTTTCGAAGACCACCTGATTTCTAGAGGGGAGTTAATACTTGTAACATGCATCACTTTCAAGAAGGAGCCTTATGTCAATGGTACATGGGAAGTTTATACTGAACACTTTCCTCGCTGAACCAGTCTCTTACCAAGAATATTGATCTTATCTTTAAACCATCACCAGTTGCTGTCACTGCTCAGCTATTTGATTCAAACTCAGAAGGTCAAAAATGCACATACTGTAAATCTGAGATAAAGGAAGGCAAGAATGCTAGAAAATGTAGCTACCATCTCTGGAGATAAAAAGAAATACATTTTAGACAGATAACTTCTTGTTAATCACCAGTCTGAAAAGTAAACTCCCATTCTCATTCCATTGATTCTGCCTCTTCTGGTGACTATTACTAATGGGTCCCATTTTTGTTTGATGACCTATTTGCATTCAACTTAGTAGGGGCTACCAGCCAATAGTGTAACACAGAATAGAATGGTCAAGAGATTAGTTGATTGGTCTTTGATATGTCACAATCACTGCTAATTCTCTGTTCAGAGGTATTACATAAGAAATAGGAGCAAGAGTAGGTCATCTGGCCCATCGAGTCTGCTCCACCATTCAATAGGATCATCACTAATCTGGCTGTGGACTCATATCCATCTGTCCGCCTTTTCCCCATAGCTCTCAATTCCCCTGCTAAGCACAGACCTATTGAACTGGGACTTCAGCATATTTAATGAGGTAGCCTCCATTGCTTCCATGGGCAGAGAATTCTTACTCCCTAGGAAAAGTAGTTTCTCCTCTTCTCCATCCCGAATCTATTCCCCTAAACCTTAAGGCTATGTACCCTAGTCCTTGTCTCACTTACCAGTAGAAACAATTATCCTGCCTCTATCTATTTATCCTGTTCATATTGTTTTTCATGTTTCTATAAGATACCCTCTCATTTTTCTGAATTCCAATGAGTATAGTCCCAGGCGACTCCTTCATCTCCAGAATCAACTTTGGAGGTGATGCAGAGGAGATTCACAAAGCTAGGATGTCTTTTCTCAGGTAAAGAGAGCATGAACTGGACACAGTATTCCAGGTGTGGCCTTACCAGTACCCTGTACAGTTGAAGCATAACCACCCTACTCTTAAATTCAAATGCTTTAGCAATGAATGCCAACATTCCACTTGCCTTGTTGATAGCCTGTTGTACCTGCAAACCAAACTCTGGCGATTCATGCACAAACACACCCAAATCACTTTACATAACAGCACACTCCAAACTTTCACCATTTAAATGACAATTTGATTTTCTATTTTTCCTAACAAAATGGATGACCTTGCATTCACCAACACTGTGTTCCACCTGCCAAACTTACACCCACTCACTTAACCTACTGTATCTATATCTCTCTGCAGACTCTGCACAATTTGCTTTTCCTCTCAATTTAGTGCCATCAGCAAACTTAGATACATTCACTCAGTCTCCCCTTACAAATCATCAATATATTTGGATTATTGAGTCTGTGCTTAAACTCACAGTAATCTAGCTCCTTGTAGCTACATTATGGGAGTGAATCCTGAAGCCATTATTCCCTCAAAGCTTACAGAATATTAACCACAAATTTGTGAAGTTTTTTTAAATGCTTGCTGTAGTACCATTTGGATTATTGCATCGATCAAATATTGTTCCACAATTATGTTGCTATTGTGTCTTTAATAATTCTTGTAATAAACCTAGTGTCTATAAAAAGTGTTCACCTCCCCACCAGAAGTTTTCATATTTTATTGTTTTACAAAATTGAATCACAGTGGATTTACATTGGCTTTATTTGACACTGATCAATAGAAATGACTCTTTATGTCAAAGTGAAAACAGATCTCTACAAAGTGATCTAAATTAATTACAAATATAACACACAAAATAGTTGATTGCATAAATACTCACCCCTTTAAGTCTGTATTTAGTAGATGCACCTTTGACGGCAATTACAGCCTTGAGTCTGTGTGGATAGGTCTCTATCAGCTTTGCTGGACACTGCAAATTTTCCCCCATTCTTCTTTACAAAACTGCTCAAGCTCTATCAGATTGCATGAGGATTGTGAGTGAACAGCTGATTTCAAGTCCAGTCCTAAATTCTCTATTGGATTGAGGTCTGGACTCTGACTTGGGCACTCCAGGACATTAACTTTATTGTTTGTAAGCCATCTCTTAAGCTTTGACTTCATGCTTGGGGTCATTGACTTGCTGGAAAACAAATCTCCCAAGTCATAGTTCTCTCACAAACTGCATCAGTTTTTCCTCCAGGATTTCTCTGTATTTTCTGCATTCATTTTATCCTCTACCTTCACAAGCCTTCCGAGGCATTTCCACAGCATGATGCAGCCACCACCATGCTTCATGGTAGGGATGGCGTGTCTTTGATGTTGAGTGGTGTATGGCTTACACAAAATATAACATTTCATCTGATGGCCAAAAGGCTCAATTTTGGTTTCATCAGATCATAGAACCTTCTTCCAGCTGACTTCAGTGTCTCCCACATGCTTTCTAGCAAACTCTAGCTGATATTTCATGTGAGTTGTTTTCAACATTGGCTTTCTCTTTGCCAGCTTCCCATAAAACTGCGACTGATGAAGCACCCAGGCAATAGTTTTTGTATGTGCAGTCTCTCCCATCTCAGCCATTGAAGCTTGTAACTCTTCCAGAGTTGTCATAGGTTTCTTGGTGGCCTCCTTCCGTAGTCTCCTTCTTGCAGTGTCACTCAGTTTTTGAGAACAGTCTGCCCTACGCAGATTTACAGCTGTACCATATTCTTTCCATTTTTTGATGATTGAACTTAACTGTACCTCAGGGATATTCAGTGACTTGGAAATTTTCTTGTATCCATCTCCTGACTTGTGCTTTTCAATAACCTTTTCACAGAGTTGCTTAGAGTATTCTTTCGTCTTCATGCTGTAGTTTTTGACTGACTACATCAGCAGCTGGACCTTCCAGGTACAGGTGTATTTTTACTACAATTAATTGAATCACCTTGACTGTGCACAGAGATCTCCATTTAACTAATTATGTGACCTCTCAAACCAATTGGCTGCACCAGTGATGATTTGGTGTGTCATATTAAAGGGGGCAAATACAATCAATTGTTTTGTGTTTTATATTTTAATTAATTTAGATCACTTTGTAGAGATCTGTTTTCACTTTGACATGAAAGAGTCTTTTTCTGTTGATCAGTGTCAAAAAAAAGCTCCTCTCTTTATTCTCTGAATGAGTGTGGCTTCTGACAACAAAATTGGGTATGCAGCAACTAATTTGATGAATATGTAGTCCGATTCTGGTGCAGGCACCAGTGGTGGGAAACATCAGAGCATTTTATTCCTTTGGATGTTTGCCGCCAGCTAGCAGGGCAGAAAGGTTTACCCTCTCATCTGAAAGAAAGCACCCTATGCTCCCTTAAATGAGTGGTTAAAAACTAGAGAATATGAAATCTGGAGCAAAAAAAAAACTGTTGAAGGAACTTAGTGGACCTGTCAGCATCTGTGGAGGGAAATGAACAATTGACATTTTGTGTCTAGTCCTAAACACTGACACTCCATCTCCCTTCCCAGCTGAGGTCCTCCAACAGCTTGTTTCTTTGCTCTGCTTTCCCTTAATATTGAACCAGATTACCTGCTTAAACTGTGGAGTAATGGTCAGATAAGTGAATGCTACTCTGTAGCAGGACCACACCAGAGAGAAAAGTGATTTTGGATTAATATTTTTCCAAGATGATTTTCCTTTTCCCTTACAAGCTAATTCCACAGACTTCTTATTGAATGGTGCCTCTCCCAGTGGGAGTCCACACCAGAAAAAACAACATTTTCCATTGATTGCAAGGTCACCATGTCATTCTGTGTTCTATGCCAGGAGTAAAGAGCTGGATATTGAATCATTAGAAACTACTTCACTTTAAAATGGTTTCTCCTAATTGCAAGACTTTGCTTTCTAATCAGAAGCACAAGGGATAAAAACAAAATCTTCATATAGGAACAGTTTATTGCAGCTATGGACTAGAAATGAGGGTAAAGCTCTGACAAGATACTAACCAGATCAAAGAAAGGAAGGTGTTGGCAAAGCTTCAGTGGGAGCTCGCTCTAATTATCAGCACAGATTTTAGGGGATAAATTCAGAAGCAGAGGCTGGCCCTGCAAGGAAAATATCTGATCCTTCTGCCAATATAAACTGCAATGAAAATGGAAAGTGATACTTTCCAGCCAAGCATTTCCTGATCAGACCTTTTGCTGTCTGCTTGGTTTCAGTACAAATCACGGCACCATTTTAATTTGGCACTTCTGTCTGGCAAATTGGTTGCCCTTCTGCTATTTCTCATACTTGGAAGCACAGGCGCTGCGACCTGCACTAAGTGCTACCACCTGTAAAACTCAGTCTTACCATTCCCCACACCCAATCACTACTGCAATCAGTTACCCGACTTTTCCACTTGCCTGAAATGAGTCTGCATGCTCCAAAGAAAAATAACAGCTGTGAAGCTGCTTACCACATTTTAATTGCACAGGCATTTCACTGTAAATAAAAGCTCTGAAAGTGATTCACCAGCCCATGTGCAAGTACGAAGCACAGACGTTACAACAAATAGAATCACCAAGCTTAAAACTGACAGGAATACCATCTGCTCAGGGAGTCTCGACATTGAAGCCAACCAGACTCTTAAGATGGTGTACTAAACAAAAGGCTCTTTGACCTAAAGTATTGACTGAGTTTCCCTTCCCACTGATGCTGTCTGATCTCCTGAGTATTTCCTAGAATTTTATAGTTTTGTTATGATAGAATGGTAGAATCCTTGCCTTAGAGGGTTTATGCTCAAACATCAATTTTGAGGCTAAAATCTGTAGTACAGCACCAAAGGAATGGCAGAAATGTTATAATGTCCAGCCTGGTGTGTCTGCTTGAGTGAGCACTAGAAAATTCCATGACACCAGAAAGAATTCTTATCTCACTTTCCCAGATTTCTTCTGGTGATGCTGGCAACAATCACTGAATGACTATACTGAGACTGCAACAGACCCTGGCTGAAACCTCCTGCAGTTATGTCTCAGTGGCTGAGGTTCGTAGAATCACAGCATAACAGAACTTGGAAACAAGCCTTTTAACCCAACTCATCTGTGCTGACAAAAGTGTTAGTTCCATTTGCCTGTGTTTGTCTCACATGCCTCTAAACTTTTCCAATCTATTTACTTATCCAAATGTTTGTTTAAAGAATATTGTTATTGTACAATACATCAACTACATCATCTGGGAGTTCATTCCACATCCCACCTTGTGTGTGAAAAAAATGCCTCCCAGGTCCTTCTCAAATCGTTCCACCCTCTCACTTTAGAACTATTTTTGGTTTTTGGTTCCTTTCTTTCTGGGAAAAAGACTGTGCATTCACCCTGCTGAGGCCCTTTATGATTTTTTATACCTCTAAGATCACCCCTCAAGTCTCCTACATTTCAAGAAATATGGTCCTAGCCTCTATAACACAGGATCTTGAGACCTGGCAACATCTTCTTAAGTCTTCATTGTACTCTTTCCAGCAAAGATGTCCTTCCTATAGTCATGTGACCGAAACTGTACACTATATACTAAATACATATACATACATCATGTACAATGCCAGAGATTAAATTGAAGTGGATTTGATGCCTCTTTGTAGCAGGTAAAAAAATTGGAAATCCCACGCCAAGCCACAAGCTGTAAAATAAAGCAAGACCTACCTTACTTATAGGAGGAGCACCCTCAGCCCCCCAGGCACTCCTCTGTATAGATGGTGGCACCTGATAAGTCTCATGTCCTTGTGCTGCATAGCCTGAAGCAGTGGGAGGCACCTGGTATATGCTCTGACTAGCATGAGAAGGGGGCACTTGATAAATAGGATCTCTGAAAGGGCTTCCAAAGCCAGAAGAGTCTTGCAGGCTGGTGGGTACCTGATATGCACCTTGTGTTTCCACAGCACACGGCTCATTTTGAGTGCTCTCATAAACAGGTCCAACTAGGAGCTTGAGCCGGTTGCCAGGCGCGATGCCTTGTCGTCCGTGCAACGAACAAAGCCACCATCCTTCTAACCCACCAGTATTCTGTTCAATCACTGTCAATATATCACCCTTGCGGAAGGATAGCTCCTCTGGAGATTCAGGTGCATTGTCATACAATGCCTTGGCCATATAATTCTAGAGACAGAAGGAAAACAGCAGGATATTAGTGATGGGGTCAAAGTAGCCTTGGAAAGTTAACGATTTAACTTCTCACTTTAATACTCCATCCCACTCTAATCCACTTGTCTGTTACCTCCAAGACCTGATGCAAGTTTGAGAATCAGCATCTCATCTTCTGCCTGGGAATGCTGCAGTCTTCTAGACTTACACAAAAAGTTTCTGAACAAGTTCAGGTACATTGTTATGTTATTTTAGCAATAATGGTATGTTAGTATTGTCTATGTTATTTCCCTCTCTATGTCAGATCTGACAATTTCTGCTATCAGTTATCCATTTATTATACTCGTTTAATTCTTATCTCATTATCAACATGAAGTTCATACTATGCAGAGTTTACTGTGACGGAGGTCATCTGGAGAAGAACTGGAGGCTGGATATTTTGAAGGGCACCTGCCCTGGTCACTTGTCCAGCATTGGGTTCTGACCAGAGTGGCCACCTTTTTAAATCCAGGGCAGAACGGCAGCTGGTTTCTAAACATCTATTGCCAAACATTATCGACGATGTTATCTTCTGCTTCTTTTCTCCTTCCACCACATCTACCCAGTTCTTCCTACACTTATTCCAGCAGGTGAAACACATGCCTATGGAACAAAATCTGCTGGGCTTGTGCTTCACAGCATTTCACTCTCTAACTGCTGTCACTAACCCATTCTTCACAATTCTGGCCTCATCCAATCACCTGTACTCCCGTTGTTTAAAACAAGACATTTTGCAGATGCTGCAAATCCAGAGTCCTGCCGAATGGTTTTGCACACTAAATGCTGGAGGAACTCAGAAAGTCAGGCAGCATCTATGGAAAAGAGTAAACAGTCGACATTTCAGCCCGAGACCCTTCATTCCTTTGATTAATCCATTCTCTCTCCATATTTTCTGTAACCTAAAACCAACGTCCATAGCTGTGACAGTTGTTGCCTGATCAGTTGGTACTTTCTAGCATTCAGCTTTGATTTGCAAAACAATACCCAGCTTGACAAAGAACTTATTTCATACACAAGTACATCAAAGTAGTAGAAAGGAAATAAAAAACAGAATTCAGAGTTACAGTTATAGGGCAAATGCAGTGCAGCTCAACAACTAAAGTGCAAGTGCCATGATGAGGTCGTTTGAGAGGACAAGAGTTTATCTTTCTCATATAAGAGGTCCATTCAACAGTCTTAAAGCAGTGGGAACTCAGCGGGCCAGGCAGCATCTATGGAAAAGAGTACAGTTGACGTTTTGGGCCAAAACCATTCGGCAGGACTGGAGAAAACTAGCTGAGGAGTAGATTTAAAAAGTGGGGGTAACCACCAGGTGATAGGTAAAACCTAGAGGGAGGGATGAAGTAAAGAGCTGGGAAGTTGATTGGTGAAAGGGACAGAAGGCCATGGAAGAAAGAAAAAGGGGAAGGAGTACCAGAGGGAGGTGATGAGCAGAGAAGGAGATAAGGTGAGAGAGGGAAAAGGGGATGGGAAATGGAGAAGAGGAGAGGGAGCAGGGGGTTGGGGGGCATTACTGGAAGTTTGAAATTGATGTTCATGCCATTTGGTTGAAGGCTACCCAAATGGAATAGGAGGTGTTATTCCTCTAACCTGAGTGTGGAGTCATCACAACAGTGGAGGAGGCCATGGATGGATATATTGGAATGGGAATGGGTGGTCACTGGGAGATCCCACTTGTTCTGTTGGATGGAGTGTAGATGCTCGGTGAAGCGGTCTCCCAATCTACATCGGGTCTCACCGATGTACAAGAGGCCACACCGGGAGCACCGGATGCCGGGTGATGAGAGTCTTTAGTAATAGATGCCACCTTTTTGGAGGCATTACCTTTTGAATGTGCCCTCAATGTTGGGGAGGCTACTGTCCATGATGAAGCTGGTTAAGTTTACAATTTTCTGCAGCTTTTTCCTTTCCCGTGCAGTGGCCCTTCCATACCAAACACTGATGCAACCATTTAGAATGCTCTCCATGGTACCTCTGTAGAAATTTTTGGGTGTCTTTGGTGACACACTGTAACAATTCTCCTCAAACACCTAATGAAATATCACTGCTGATGTGTCTTCTTTGTAATTGCATCAATAACTTGGGCCCAGGATAGGTCCTCAGAAATGCTGACACACAAGAACTTGAAACTGCTCACCCTTTCCACTTATGATCCTTCGATGAGGACAGGTGTGTTACCTCGATTTCCCCTTCCTGAAGTCCACAGTTAACTCCTCAGTCTTATTGATGTTGACTGAGTGCAAGACATCACTCAACCAGCTGATCTATCTCGTTCCTATATGCCTCCTCATCACCATCTGAAATTCTGCCAACAATAGTAATGTTGTCAACAAATTTATAGCAACACACATCAAAGTAGCTGGTGAACGTATCAGGCCAGTCAGCATCTCTAGGAAGAGCTACAGTCGACATTTCAGGCTGAGACCCTTCGTCAGTTAGTCCTGACGAAGGGTCTCGGTCTGAAACGTCGACTGTACCTCTTCCTAGAGATGCTGCCTGGCCTGCCGCGTTCACCAGCTACTTTGATGTGTGTTGCTTGAATTTCCAGCATCTGCAGAATTTCTGTTGTTCGCATTAACAAATTTATAGATGCCATATGAGATATGCTAGCCACACAATCTTGGGTGTAGAGAGAGTAGAGCAGCGGGTATGGGATGGCATGGTAAGCAATCTTGATGGTGATGTTGGCTCCTCTAGTTTCACAGGTGATATTTTGGTGGTAGTTGTTCAGAAACCTCTTTAAGTTAACCTCATTGAAATTCCCCTGTAATGAGAGAGAAAGCATCAGGGTGCACTGCTTCACGTGCTTAACTCCTCCAGTGCCTGCCTGATGTTGGCCCAAGGTGGAATGTACACTGCTATCAGGATGTTGGCAGAAATCTCCCTCAGCAGATAAAACACTTAGATGTTCTGGACTGAGGCAGAATCATCATGTCTGTGCACCACAATGAATTAATCATGAAGCATACTCTCCCTCCTCCAGCTTTAAAAGACTTAGCTACCTGTCTTTACAGTGAATGGCGAAGCCAGCAGGCTGCAGTGCTGTGTCCGAAATGGAGGTTAACCATGTTTCTGTGAAGCAAAATACATGTCTGATGTCCCTCTGGTACTGCTATTTTGCTCTGAGGTCATTAGTTTTATTTTCCAGAGACTGTACAATTTCCAGTAGGATAATTGGGAGTAGTGGGGAGGGGTCTAAGGTGACTGGCTTTCATTTGTACCTGTATTCCAGCTCATCTTCCCCGCTTCCTTTTTCATAAAGGAGAATTGCACTTGCGATCCAACTTTGCTATCAGAGTTGGTTGATTTTGAAGATCGATAGATTATTGTTATTAACATAAAAATGAAGAGTTGTGAGGACATTTGTGATCTTGTATCACTTGTCTAACTTTGAAATCAGCAATCTTCAACTTGAATTGCAAAACACCAATGTACATCGGGAACTCCTTGGATCATTATATTATTGTATAAGTGCAGTAAGTAATCATGATAATGATTCTGGAAATGAAGGGTTAACATATGAAAACATTTGATGGCTCTGGGCCTGTGCTTGGTGGGCTTTAGAAGAATGAGGGGGGATTTCATTGAAACTTATCAAATATTGAAAGGCCTGGATAAAATGAATGTGGAGACGATGTTTAGGGAGTCTATGACCAGAGGACACAACTCGAGAATAAAGGGATGTCCCTTTAGAACAGAGATGAGGAATAATTTCTTCAGCCAGGGGGTGGTGAATCTATGGAATTCATTGCCAAAGAAGGTAATGTAGAATCCAAATTTGATAGCCAAGGTTTCTTGATTAGTCAGGGTGTCAAAAATTATGGGGAGAAGGCTGGGGAATGGGGTTGAGAGAGATAGATCAGCCATGATGGAACGGTGTAGCAGACTCGATGGGCCGAATTTTGCTCCTATGTCTTATGGTATAAGCTATCACCATGCTGCCGACTGCAGAACGTTGCTGCATATAAACTGGCTCAACGGGAGCCACATTACAGAAACAAGTATTTGCCATACCCTCTCTTCATACATCAGACTCTAAAACACTTCTGGAGATTGCAGGACTATGAAAAATACCACAGAATGCCAAGAGCTACAGTAGACCATTGATGATGCAATCTGAAGCACCCATCATTTGATTCCATGCATTTGCAGAGCTTTACGGCACAGCTATGGAACTGCCTCGGGGACAAATGGAGTCATTCAGTTTGGATGAAGGCCCCTTGACCCACTGAGTCCTTACCAACCATCCTAGACTAATCCCATTTTTCATCTCCCCTCTTTCACATCAACTCCCTGATCCACCTTGTATACAAAATTACGAGGGACATAAAGTTCCTCCCTGCGCCGTCAGGCACATCGGGCAGCAACCTTGTTGTTACTTTATCGCTTGCCAAGGCTGAGATATTCGCTTGATGCTCAACCCACCATGGATGGAACTCATGCAAGGAGCTGGCCAGTTTTGAACCCAGGACCTCTTGATCTGAAGTCTGGGTGCGGATGTCACTCCACCACAGATACAGACAAAGAGTGACGTAGATAGAGTAAATGCAAACAATCTTTTTCCACTGAGGTTAAGTGAGGCTATTACTAGAGGTCATAGATTAAGGATGAAAGGTGAAATATTTAAGAGGAACATGAGGGGGAAGTTCTTCACTCAGAGGGTGGTGCGAGTGTGAGATGAGCTGCCAATGGAAGTGGTCAATGCAGCTCTGATTACAACACTTAAGAGAAGTCTGGGTAAGTACATGGATAGGAGGTATGGAGGGCTCTGGTCTGATGCAGGTGAATGGGACCAGGAGAGTAACAGTTCAGCATGGACTAGATGGCTGAAAGGCCTGTTTCTGTGCTGTAGTGCTCTATGACTCTATTCAATCACTCATCTACACAGTAGGGAGCAACTTACAGTGTCTAATTAACCTATGTCTTTGGGACATGGGAGGAAACAGGATCCCAGTAGACACAAGGGGAACGTGTAAACCCAAGCAGAGGGGCGGACCTGAAACATCAACTGCTCCTCTTTCCACAAATGCTGCCTGAACTTTCAGCATGTTCTAGTCTGCCTAAAGTATCACGTGCAGCAATCAGAGCTGGAAGTAATATTGGATGGAAGCACAAAATGGCAATTAGTTCAAATTATCATTGATGATGCAATAAATTTCTGGTGACCTCATTTGTCAATAGTTTGTGTGTATTAATATATGGTAAATGTAGACTCCAGGCCAACTACTTCAGTGGAATGCGCAGCTGGAGGGAGGTGCATGACATTCGAAGCAAGATCCACTACCTGGAATTTGACATTGAATGTAATAATGCTGCACGATTGCTGTGATGTGCCTATTAACATGAAGCATTGGATTACTCCCTGGCCATACCTATGGTGCTTCCGCAAAGGAAGGTGCTCTTTAGTAAAGGTGACCTCTCCCCAGCTTATGGGGTGGAAGGAAATCCTTCTTGCACCAGCCTCACCACTGGAGTGCTTCCTCTGGGTTGTCAGCCTTACTCCTGCTTATGAAGTGTTAACACTGTAAGCCTTTCAGCAATGCAAAAAAAAACAGGAAGCCATTTAGCCCCTCACACCTTCTCTGCCATTCACCAAGAGCACAGTTAATCTTTTACGTCGGACTGCCTTCCTCACTCACCCCATTTCCCTTGATTCCCTTAGTACGAAAAAGTCTAGTGACCTCCAAGAAAAGCAAACAAACTGATGTTTACTCTTGATATCTATGTAACTTAGTAACAGTGCCAAATACCCTGCTCAGCAAGGTGACACAATCAGTACAGTTCAGGGACTTAGAGCAGGCAGGTAGGTAGACTGGCTCTCAAAGTCCAACACTACATCCCTGTCATGAGAGGAGAAAATGGATAAGGCCAGCCAACAGGGTTCTGGTGAAGCTGTATAGACCAATCCCTTGTACAGTGAATGCAATGGATTGCAGAAGCATTGATGAAATCCAACCATACCATTGACTTCAAAGGACCATGGAGACAGGAGATCACTGGTGGCCTATACTCTACTGGGATCAAAGGGTCCAAGAAAGTAAGACTTTGCCCTCAAACCTGTGGCTGTCATGACAAAGACAGACAACTTTGCCTTAAGTAGAGTGATCCATCACAGTCAACAGATATGCTGAGAATGGAGTGATAAGGGCCATGTGCAGGCAGAGAGGATTAGGTGTCATTAGCTTGATGAGTTCAGCACAACATCACGGGCCAAAGGGCCTGTTCCTGTGCTGTTCTGTTCTGTTCTAGGTTCTACAATCTGAGAGAGGTGTGAGGTTTCCCCTCAGTGAGTGCTCAGGCAATGTGCTCAAGTATACTTATTTACTACTTGTGATCAGGCAGCACAAGTAGCATAAGGTCAAGACAATAATTTTGTAACTGGTGAAGACTGTGAAAAGTCTTGAGGGAAGTGGAGCCACTGTGCAGTTAGGCTGTCCAAATGCACTGGCTGCATCACTTCTTCAGAAAGTCTAAATGCTTCAACATTTGGGTTAGAGAGGGAAGAGGGTGCCAACAGCTTTGGGAGGAGAATGTAATCAACAATTACTTCACAGCTTGTAGGCTCTGTTTTCTATGATCAAGTCCATGTGCCTTCACTGTGTCATTGTCAAGCTAATGAATGGTGCCTTTGGTTAAGCAAGTAAGTCCTCACTCAGCTAAGTTGGTAGTAATGTGACCTTACAATGCAAGGCTATACAGGGCTTTTTTCCAGATAAGCAGTTTGTTATCCTACTGGGAAAGGTTATTTGGTTTGGGTAGCTGAGACACAACAAAGAGCATTCCAGGAAAAGCACCACCTTGAAATCCATTGGAAAAATCATCCCAGAAAGGGATAGACACCTCAGCCTTCTGAGTAGGACTGGCCCGTGGCTTTGAAAGACACCATCCTTTGTTGCCTGAGCTGGCCGCTGCAACAACCTCAAAGCTCCAGATCTGAGAAAATCCCATAATTTAGTGTTACCTCAGAGGGCCATTGTTTGGGTAGATCAATGACACAGGAGGTGTTGAACTAAACAAGTGGTCCAACGTGGCAGAATTTGGACTAGTTTGCTCAGGAATTGGGCGGAGCTTAGGAGGACAATAGCTCCCAACAGCAACTCCTTTGTTTGCGTCTTCAGAGACAGCTCTATTTCTATCTTTGATATCACTTTTTTTCCTTTTCAAGGTTCTTTTGAAGACCCTGATCTGGAGTTACATGTTCACTTCAGTCCTTTGCGGAAATTGCGCTCCTGGGGCCTCACGACCGGCCGCTTTTCGATATGCCAAGGATGCGGGCTGGAAGACAAGCACGCCTTCAGGGTGCTGGATTTTCATGGCTCTGGAGGCGGGCAGATTCAAGGCCAGTGCCACCACCTGGTGCATCATGGGAGTACAAGGAAGATCATAAGCCGTGGGCTTGCTGCTGTCTGTGTGCCCAGAGACCCCAGTTCTTAGGGCACAGAGCTCGGAAAAAGTGACGCAACAGACTTTTGACACCATAAAGTAGTGAGTTCTTTTGTTATGTCTCCCTGCTCATTGTGAAACGGGGACACCTCTTTTTCCCTTATTGTAAATGGCCGATGCTTTACTGCTGGTGGGGGAGGGGAGGTCGTTGCTTTGATGCTGCTTACTTGTGGGAGGGGGAGATGGGGGGGTAGTCCTTGGGGTTCTAACATTTAACTGTCATTCATTCTTTGGGGCACTCCTCTGTTTTCGTGGATGTTTAAGAAGAAGAAGAATTTCTCTGACATTAAATGTACCTATTGAAACCCACTGAGGCAGATAGGCAGCAGCCCATGCTTCTGTTTGACCCACTAAGAGAACTCCAAGCTTGATGAATCATGGATGAATGTGATGGCACAACAAGCAAGTCATTTTCACCTTCAAAGCCTATGGTGGACAGCTTGGGGATTTCCTAACACTGCAGTCTTCCCCAAAGCGCTGTTTCTGAAAGACTTGATGGACATTACCCTGTTAAAAGGGCTTGAAAGTAGCCCTGGGGGCTCTCTGTGAACTCCGCACAAAGAGCATGCCTCCTTTGAGCATTGTTCTTCTCAGCCAGTCATGGTCCCTCTGAAGTCTTGAGAGAGCACTCTCCCTCTACTGCAACTGCAACCTCAAGCAGGTGGCATCTATCATCAAGGATCCCCACTAGCTTGACTCTGTCCCCCTCCCTTTCCAGAACTGATGAAGGGTCTCAGCCTGAAATGTTGATTGTTTCCACAGATGCTGCCCAGCCTGCTGAGCTCCCCCAGCAGGTGTGTGTGTGTGTGTGTGTGTGTGTGTGTGTGTGTATTGCTTTGAATTTCCAACATCTGCAGATTTTCTTATGTTTGTGTCATGGCTTCTTTTTTTTTTTGCTGTACCACAAGTAGTTGTAGGAACAGCTACTTTGCTACAAATATTAGGTTCTTGAACCAATCTGTATAACCCTAACTCTTCTTCAGCAACAGGACACTACAGACCACTTCTTGCACTATCATAGATGTTTTTTTTGCACTAGACTTCAAAGTTCAAAGTAAAATTTCTTATCAGACTACATACATGTCATCACATACAACCCTGAGATTCTTTTTCTGTGGGCATACTTAGCAAATCTGTAGAATAATAACTGTATACAGGAACTGTATACATCAGGAACTATAAGTTGAAAACAAACTGTGCAAATACAGATATAAGTAAATAGTAATAAATAATGAGCATGAAATAACAAGATAACAGAGGCTTTAATTGAGTGTACCTATCCCTTTTTGTTCAAGAGCCTGATGGTTGAGGAGTAGAAATTGTTCTTGAACCTGGTGGTGTGAGGCCTGAGACACCTGTACCTTTTAACTGATGGCAGCAGTGAGAAGAGAGTATGGCCTGGATAGTGGGGATTTCTGATGATGGATGATGCTTTTCTACAGCAACATTTCATGTAGATGTGCTCAATGGTTGGGAAGGTTTTACCCGTGATATACTGGGCCAAATCCACTACCTTTTGTAGGATTTTCTGCTGAAAGGCATTGGTGCTTCTATTGGTAGTCTTGTTTTGCACATTGTTTTTTTCTCATTGTCTTGTATATAATTCTTGTTCATATGTTGTCTGAATCTATGTGCTGTGAGGCTGCTGCAAGTTATTCACTGTACTGTACTTGTACCTCAATGTACCTGCGCATGGAGCAATGATCTCTGTATAATTGTCTTCATTGCCAACACTCCCATGTCTTCACACTTGTCCATCAGTTGGACAAGCCACCACAGTACGTTCCACCAATAGGGTCCCCATTGGAGGCCTCTCTATACGGGAGACATTACATGGGGGGGGGTAGGTTATGGGGTGGAGTGCTCACAGAGATGTTTTCAAGTTGTTCTGCCTAAAGGAGTCAGTATTCCATATTTACACAGAACATGAGAGGCTGCATCTCCTATTTGACTGTCTGAAGGGCCTGCCCTTCAATTTCTGACTCTGTGCTACAATGCAGTGGAGTCAAGTTGTAGGTGGAGCTACTTGTTGGTCTGCTCTTGGGCCTGGTCAAGATGGTTATTCACAGGTGCAGGTAGCAGGGCAATTCTCCAGTCCACTTGTGAGGATATGTGCCTGGTCTTCGGGAGGGAGAGAGCTTGGTGTTCACAAGTTCACTAGAGGCCCCCTAAAACTGCTGGGCTGGAGTACATCCTTGCAAGGGAAAACAATTTGAAAAATAAGGAAATGAAGTTTTCTCTAAAAGAAATGGAACAATGTTGCCTATAGTGTTTTCTGTCTCTCATCATGACTTTGAAACTAAATAGATAAATCACAAACAGAGTCAAGGAGAACTACAGCAAGTCTTGACTAAACTCACAAGTAGGGGCAAACATCCACTTCCACACAGCCCTTCAAAACGTTATTGACTGCCATCACACGTCAACATGCCTACAGAACATGGCCCGTACAAATAGTTGTTAAAATTACTGCACTTAAAAAAATTATTCCACTTAAAAATTAAACAACCTTAGGGAGTGTTAACATTGTGAAGTAGCTTCAGTACAGAGTATGATTGCAGCCTCCATTTGGAACAGGGACTAGATCCTACAAGGTGGTACTGGGGACTTTACAACATATGGATCTTTAAATCCTTTTATGCTAATTTGTATGACAGAAAAGTGTCAGATGGCGCCCTCCAAAAACTTGCTGTCCTTTATCACACAGGTTTTAGATGACAGTGAATGAGAGAGTCTGGGCCAGCCACTGACTCAGAGGAACTAACATGCCTCTTCATGCCCCCGAGACGAATTTAACTCACTGAGATGGTGAAAAACATTTGACAGAATGCCTCATCACAAAAACTCACTGACAAGCTGTCATATATTGCTTGGCTCCCTTTCAAATTCTTCCTGCATGGTCAGAATCTCATTCTGTGCACATTTCCCTCAAGATATTCATGAGGATGAGGTGATCACCTACTCTGTGGATCATGCAAAGAAGTTCTGGAAAAGGATGCAAAGGTCCTTGCTCATCCCAAGCAGCTGCTTAAGAGAGGAGTTTCTGATTGTTGTTTCAAGGGATGTGTACCAAGATAAACATTAACTGTCACTAGAAGATAATCAACCAGGTGACAGATGTACTTTGATCTGCCTGAAACTTGTTGAGTTTCCTGGATGAGATGACTGTAAGGGAATGCTGCCAACTGGCTCAGTCCAGGCTGCAGAGGTGTGATGAGAGATGGACTGAAGCCTGGTACAACCAGTGCAAAAGTGTTTTGTGGGGAAGGACAGCAGTCTAAGGTCCTGTCTCAGCTGGACACTGAGAGCGTACAGACTTGACAACACAATGAATTGTACTGTTTTGTATTTCTTGTATATACTTTTATGAATAATCATTTATTTTTTTCAAAAACTAAGGAAAGTCAATCTTCATTCTCTTGTCCGATTGGTTCTCAACTTTGGATCTGCACTCCAGAAGACCCTTGCTGTGTAATGAGCTTCAATTGCAATGCAATGGTCACAAATTGCTATCATTCTATCTGAAGTAATTAACAGCCAACTCCTGTTGAGTCCAATCATTTGTTTGAATTAGTCAAATTACAAGCATCTGCTTAAAGAAGCATTTTTGGCACAATTCAAATTTAGGTTGAATAAAGGATACAAGACCAAATTACTGGAAGTAACAGTTGACCTAGTAGATTCACCAACTAGAGAGTGGCAGTGCAGAGAAACATGCTCCTTCTTGGAAGACAGAGTATTGTATTTACTGTGAGACTTCACAGACTTGGCAGGTTTCTAACCTTGCAGGAAATTTTCCACTTTAATTCCACAATACCATTGTATTCTCTCTGCTCTACAACAATCCTATATGACTGTTGAAGATCACTTACAACTTACTGCCATCGCTTCATTCTGAAGGACATCATGGCTGGGCATTTCATGGAAAGCTCTCTCCATAAAGACCAATGCTAAGTTAGTGTTCTGAATTAACCACACCTCCAGGAATAGGGACAGACCCACCTCAACATGAAGCAGGTGCAAAAAGACAAGATGCTGACCTCAGTGGACATTGTGCACCCAGCCCAAATCTTTCTCACCACCAAGTTAGTCCTTCATGGCTTAAAATTCATTTCCATATCCAAACAAAATAAAGCTTAATTGGTGCAAAATGCTGGCACTAACAAAAGAGGTTTTAATTGGTTTCCAAATTAACCTAAACCTCGTTAGCATTTCTGACAATAAATACAGTAGCAGAGGTGGCAGTGGGCAAAGATTTCTACTCATGGCTGAAGAAAGGACTTGTTTACCATATGGAATGGGAGAAAAAAAATCCTTTCTTTCTTGTAAATTCACTTAAACTAAATCTACAACACTAATTATAGAGAGATGAATTATTTCTTTACTTTCTGAATCTCAGTATAATTCAAAATCTCAAAATACTTCAAAACCATTCAATAAAAAGTAATAAGTGTGGGTGAAAATGCAACAGCTCATTTAAACCATATTTAACACTCAAGCTGTGGAGTGAAATAGAGAAGAACTGCGGCACTAGACACTCAGATCACTTTGCTTTCTCTAGGACCACACGGCCTCTTAACTTCACTTGAATGATTAGATGGACTCTTAGTTAAACACCTTATCCACCACACAAACATTCCAACACTCAGAGAATGGAAATGGGGTGTTGGTTTAGTGGCTGAAGTGGGATTTGAACACTGATATTCTGACAAGAGACATGTTGCCAACCTTTTAGAAAATCACCCAAGTGAAGAGATCTACCTCTGGTTCTATGATAGCTACAGCAATTTGTCACTAAAGATTCATTTTTTGCATTCCCATTTAGACTTCTTTCCTGCAAATCTTGGCGCTGTTATTGACAAGCATGGTGAAGGGTTTCACCAGGGCATTGTGGTCATGGAGAAATGGTATCAGGACAACTGGAATTCATCAGTGCTGGCTGATTATTGTTGGATACTTAAGCAAGAAGTCTCAGACACTGAGTACAAATGAAAATCATCAACAAAATATGATTAGCTTTGTAAAGCATTAGCATCGTTATGTCATTAAATGCATTATATTCAATAAAAGTTGACTGTCCTGTTGTACATACTATTTATTACAAAATACTATAAATTGCATCTTGCACATTGAGATGGAGATGTAACAAAGATTTTTACTCCTCATGTATGTGAAGGATGTAAGAAATAAATTTAATTCAATGCAATTCAATTAATTTCTTGTTTCTCTCCAAATTCCTACATGATACAAGTAGTCTGAAATTATATTGTGTTCAGCTTCAAGTGGTCTATCATAAATAAAAAAAATTCTGAGGAAGCAACACTTGCAAAAAAATTTGCCGTCTAGTGTAGCTAATCAAAGAGTCAGAAGTTTGTAGGCACAAGTTTTAAGCACAAAGTTTAGGCAGCCACTCTAATATATATAACGAGAGCTTTTGGCAGTCTCAAGATGCCATTTTTCAAATAACTTTTGAATCAAGACCAGAACCACAATCATTCTCCTGGATATTGACAGATATCCCACTGGACTCTATCAAAGAACAGAGGCATTCACTCAGTTTCCAGCTCTCATTCAACATCACTAAATGGATTATCTTGTCACTATTCCAATGGCATTTCATCTGCAATTCGTCCCTTGTATTTCCAAGATCATACTAGCCCCTATGCCAGCCTAATGCCATCACCTAGACCATAGCTTCTCATAGCTCTCTCATCTATGCACCTATCTCCAAACTTAGGAAAGAGTCAGAGTCACAGTCACAGAACACTACAGCACAGAAAAAGGCTCTTCAGCCCATCTAGTCTGTGCCAAACCATTAATTTGCCTAGTCCCATTGACCTGCACTCGGACCAATAGAGTCATAGAACTTACCTGAAATGTCACAGCTGAGCCCACATCTACCACTTCTGCCAGCAGCTCTTTCCACATTCGCGTCATCCTCTGAGTGATGTAGCTCCCCCTCAGACTCCCCTTGGTGCTTGTTGGTGCTTGTGGGGAAAAGAGTTATTAATGAATCAAAAAGCTAGCGGCCATCACATGCCTTGTTGCCTGTTCTGGAGGTTTCAGCATGCCTTTGAATTTTAGCTAATTCTGTGGTAAATGTGCTTACCCATTTCTGGCACATGAGGAGGAGCTAGCAGGAAAACAACAGAAGCAGCTGGAACTCAGCAGTGAAACATATTTTTCCTCTCAGTTGTATTGGATTGTTGGGCATCATTTGGAAGCAGGGAAGAAAACCTCTTCAGGTAATTGCACACTATACTTGGCAAAGTCTACACATGAAATTAACCCATTATCTGTCTGATTTGACTGAATAAGGCAAATGAGTGAAATAAATCACCAAGTAAACTCCTCAAGTGAAACTGAGTGAGATTACACTTTCTTTATACAAGCACAACTGCAATTTTGCAACATATTGAAATACACATTTGTCAAGGATATGCTTAACAAAACTGAAACCTCCAGAACTGGCAACAAGGCATGTAATGCCACTAGACTTATTCCCAGTTTTTTTTTGATTTATTAATAATTGTTTTCCCACTATTACATCAACACATCCGTCTTCCGCTGCTTCAACACTTACCATCCCACGAGCCTCTGCATCTGACACATCATTCTCTGCAACTTCCACCATCTTCAATGGATTCCACCACCAAACACACCTTTACCCCCCCCCCCACACCTCACTCTCCATTTTCCACAGAGATCACTGCCTCCACGATTCCCTTGTCCTAATTTCTCTTCTGGCACATATCCCTGCAAGTGGCAGAAATGCTACACCTGCCCATTCACCTCCTCTCTCCTCTCCATTCAGGGTCGCAAACAGTCCTTCCAGGTGAGGCAAAACTTCATCTGTGAATCTGTGAGGTTGTCTATTTTATCCAGTGCTCCCAATGGTGAGACCCAATGTAAATGGGGGGTGGGGGGGGGGGCGGCGCTTTGTTGAGCACCTCCGTTCCATTTGCCGAAAGTAGAATTTCCCAATAGCTAAGCATTTTAATTCCTATCCCTATTTCTGTTCTGACACGTCAGTCCATGGCATCCTTATTTTCCACGATGAGGCCGCTCTCAAGGTGGTGGGGCAACACCTCATATTCTGTCTAAGTAGCCTCCAACCTGAAGGCATGAACATCCATTTCTCCTTCCACTCCAAAGATTTTTTTTGCCCTCCCCTTTCTACCTTCTTCTATTCTCCATCAAGCCTGTTACCTCTTCTTTCCACCTGCTTATCACCTCCCCCTTGTGCCCCTCCTTCTTCCCTTTCTCCTCCTATCAGATTCCTTCTTCTCCAGCCCTTGACCTTTTCCACCGATCTGGCTTCACCTATCACTCTCTAACTAGTTCTTCTTCCTCTCTCCACACTTTTTAAAACAACTGGTCTGGCGTCTTCCTGAAGAAGGGTCTTGGCCTGAAACATCGACTGTTTATTCATTTCCACAAATGCTGCCTGACCTGCTGAGTTCCTCCAGCATTTTGTGTATGTTGCTCTGGATTTCCAGCGTCTAAAGAATTTTGTGTTTACAGTATGATGTTAACGTTCTATGTTTTATATCAACATGCTGGATGAGTGTAAATTAGCTGGCTATATTCGACAAGCCATGTCACACACACAAAGTCAAGGCTCAGAAAAAAGACACTCCATGCCATGTTCTGCCAGATAAAGGGGTTATCTAGTGGATAAAAACTACAGATTCAGGAATGTGGTCAATACCTCCATGAGGCAATACAACATCTTCACTGACTCCAGGGAATCACTAGCCCTTGACCACTCGAAGAGGAGAAAGCATACTTGGGCTACAAAATACTGCATTTTGAGGGGAAAGCATTTTGGGATACAAAATGCTGTTGGAGCTCGGCAAGTTACGAAACATCTATGGAGGCAAATAAGCAGTCAACGTCTCAGGCCGAGACCCTTCATCATGACTGGTAAGGAAGGGGGCAGAAACCAGAATAAGAAGGTGGAGGAGCGAAAGGAGTACAAGCTGGCAGGTGATTGGTGAGACCTGGTGAGGAGGAAGGTGGGTGATGATGAACTGAGAAGCTGAGAGCGGATAAATGGAAGGTGAAAAAGAAGAAATCTAATAGGAGAGGACAGTGGATCATGAAAGAAAAAGGAGGAGGGAAGCCAAAGGGAAGTGATATGCAGTGGAGGAGAAGAGGTGAGAGGGTAACCAGAATGGAGAATGGAAAAAGAGAGGAGGGGGAAGGGGAGAGAAATTACTACTAGAACTTGGAGAAATCAATGTTTATGTCAAATTGGAGGCTACCTAGACAGGAAATGAGGTGCTGCTCTTGCATGCTGAGTTTGGCATCATCATGGCAGTAGTGAAGACCATGGAATGACATTATCAGAATGACAATGGGAGGTCAAATGAAGTGGGTAGCTACCAGGAGATCCTGCCTTTGGCAGCAGACAGAGCGAATGTGCTTGGGTACTTGGGTTAGCATTGGGAACCTCATACCTACGTATTAGGAATTTATAGAAATCCTGTATAAGTGGCAGACAAAAGTGATCTATGTTGTCACTCACCCACCTCATCATTCTCCTCCTACCCCATTTGTAAAACAGTCTACCGGCTTCACGTTGTCTTCATCAGCTCAGAACACACAAAACCACACAGCAAGTCATCCTCTGTCCTGAGGGGAAGGAAGAAAGATGAGGGTGAAGGGGAGAGGAAGAGGAAAAAGTAGGGGAAGATGTTGCAACTGCAGGAAAAAGAACAGACTGTGTGGAACTGAATTTTGTTTTAGGGTAATGGGTTAAACAGAAATAATGTGGTTTTGACTTTGGATTATAAATAGTGACCCTCAGCACCATCAAAGAGGAGGTACAGGAATTTGAAGAGACACACTCAGCTTTTTAGGAATAGCTTCTTGCCCTCTGCCATCAGATTTCTGAATGGACAATGAACCCATGAATACTACCTCACTAGTTTCCCTTCTCTTTTTGCACTTCTTACTTAATTTACGTAAATATATATATATTTCTTATCGCAATTTATAAACTTTTTTTATTAGGTATTGTACTGTGCTGCTGCAGCAAAACAACAAATGTTAAGGCCCATGCCAGTGGTATTAATTCAGTAATATGCAATGACAAAATTAGCTCAAATCCTCAGATAAGACCATTCAGGATTTTTTTTTAAAAAAGGTAGATACATTTTTTTGAAAAATTAAGGAATTGAGGGCTATAAGGGACTGATGCAATAATATATGGTAATAATGGCAAAGCTATTTTAAACTGACATGAAATTAAATAAGTAAAATATGTTAATACATTTTTAACTTGAATGTTTAAACAGTTTTTGTTTGCAGAGCAGATTCCTAAAAGCAATAGTTTGTGTTCCAGTATCCACATTTGTCAGATCACATTTTCCTTGGGGAAATAGATCAAAATCGCATGCTAACTGGATTTAGTCCATGCTATTAGAGAGGGCTTAGCAGAAATGGATACCTAAGCAGGATATACCAAAGTCACTTGAATAAAACCATGTAGGAGAAAGGTTTTTCATTGTGGTATGTAATAATGGACGTGTTGATTCAGGGGACCCTGCACGTTTATGATTGGTTCACTAATGGCAATTACGATAGTGATGGACAGTTGGCATTTTCCAATCACTTAAGAGAGAACTCGAGAGTAAAATCAGGCAGTAAATGTGAAGCTCTGAAGGTGGATTGTACATTAACAATTTGTTGGGCAACAAGGTGGTGGTTGGTGTCCACAGCCTACGCTGAGACCCAACACTACCTACTGGCTGAACAAGTTGAGAGAAATTGCCACAAGGATAATTACACATTCTGAGTTATTCTATTATGATAATTACAGAGCAGATTCTGTTTTTTTAAATCATGGAGCAATAAAGCTTTTCTATTCCTTGACCCTTTAGGGGAGCTGTGGTTTTTCATAAAAAAATAAAATCTTACTTCTGCTTTCTGCGGTTCATACTTAAGAAGGTCAATTGATGCAGGTCAGAAATGTTACAAAAATGTGTCTCAAATACTCTGAACAATGGAGTTACTGACATTGCCAACCTCTTCAAAATTCATTTACAAGAGAATTCAGAATTGGCTTGCCTGCAGAAGGCAGAGGGTCGTGGTGGAGGGAGTACATTCAGATTGGAGGATTGTGACTAGTGGTGTCCCACAAGGATCTGTTCTGGGACCTCTACTTTTCGTGATTTTTATTAACGACCTGGATGTGGGGTGACCTAGAAGGGTGGGTTGGCAAGTTTGCAGATGACACAAAGGTTGGTGGTGTCGTAGATAGTGTAGAGGATTATCAAAGATTGCAGAGAGACATTGATAGGATGCAGAAGTGGGCTGAGAAGTGGCAGATGGAGTTCAACCCGGAGAAGTGTGAGGTGGTACACTTTGGAAGGACAAACTCCAAGGCAGAGTACAAAGTAAATGGCAGGATACTTGGTAGTGTGGAGGAGCAGAGGGATCTGCGGATACATGTCCACAGATCCCTGAAAGTTGCCTCACCGGCAGATAGGGTAGTTAAGAAAGCTTATGGGGTGTTAGCTTTCATAAGTCGAGGGATAGAGTTTAAGAGTCGCGATGTAATGATGCAGCTCTATAAAACTCTGGTGAGGCCACACTTGGAGTACTGTGTCCAGTTCTGGTCACCTCACTATAGGAAGGATGTGGAAGCATTGGAAAGGGTACAGAGGAGATTTACCAGGATGCTGCCTGGTTTAGAAAGTATGCATTATGATCAGAGATTAAGGGAGCTAGGGCTTTACTCTTTGGAGAGAAGGAGGATGAGAGGAGACATGATAGAGGTGTACAAGATAATAAGAGGAATAGATAGAGCGCCTCTTCCCCAGGGCACCACTGCTCAATACAAGAGGACATGGTTTTAAGGACATGGGAAGTTCAAGGGGTATATTAGAGGAAGGTTTTTTACTCAGAGAGTGGTTGATGCGTGGAATGCACTGCCTGAGTCAGTGGTGGAGGCAGATACACTAGTGAAGTTTAAGAGACTACTAGACAGGTATATGGAGGAATTTAAGGTGGGGGCTTATATGGGAGGCAGGGTTTGAGGGTCGGCACAACAATGTGGGCCGAAGGGCCTGCACTGTGCTGTCCTATTCTATGTTCTATGTTCTAAGAGCCTCAAAATATATATACAGGTATTTGCTTTAATGGTTTTCTAATTATCAGGGTGTTTTGTATTCCTTTTACTTTGCCATTCATCCACAGCATTTACACAGATATTGGAAGAAATGATCACAATGATGATGGCTTACAATGTTTATACAAAGGACCATGCATCAATCAAAGTAATTGGATCTTATTGCAGGAAATTAATTTGCAACACTGTCAGGGAAGCAAGAGATTAGTGTCTAAGACCATCAGCTGACAACCCTGTCAACAGGGGGTTATGATACTGTTGATATGCTGTCATGCAGAACTACATTTTGGCTTGAGTCAGCTTAAAATCTGGAAAAAATAGGTTGTGATTCCTTGTCTATGATTAAATAACAGGTAAGCTTTAGATAAGACAGTGTTTCTCAAATTTTCTACTTTTTAAAAACTTAATCTAGCAAGTTCGCTTGGATTCTGCAAGGTCATATCAGAGAACCATTGAATGAGGAACACTGTAACATTCAGAGATGTGGTGAACTGTATGGGGATGGAAACAGGCTTCAGTGAGATGCAGACGGATTGGTTAAGTGGGCAGAAAAGTGGCAGAGGAAATGGGAGGCATTACATTCAGGCAGGAAGAAATAAAGAGGTCATATAAACTGGGGGCATACTTATGAAAAGGAACAGGGACAGTGAGATCTCCTGTATATTGAATTGAATTGTATCAGCGTGAATTAATCAGTCTGATGGTCTGGTGGAAGAAGTTGTCCTGGAGCCTGTTGGTTCTGGCTTTTATGCTGTGGTACTGTTTCCCGGATGGTAGCAACTGGAACTGTTTGTGGTTGGGGTGACTCAGGTCCTTGAGGCCCTTTTTACACACTTGTCTTTGTAAATGTCCTCAATAGTGGGAAGTTCACATCTACAGGTGCGCTGGGCTGTCCGCAACACTCTCTGCAGGGTCCTGCAATTGAGGGAAGTACAGTTCCCATACCAGGCAGTGATGCAGCCAGTCAGGATGCTCTCAATTGTGTCCCTGTAGAAAGTTCTTAGGATCTGGTGGCCCATAAAAACTTCTTTGCCCATCTGAGGTGAAGGAGGTGCTGTTGTGCCTTTTTCACCACATAGCCAGTACACACAGACTACGTGAGATCCCCGGTGATGTGTATGGTGAGGAACTTAAAGCTGTTCACCCTCTCAACCCCAGATCCATTAATATCAATAGGCGATGGCCTGTCTCCATTCCTTCTGTAGTCCACAACCAGCTCCTTTATTTTTGCAACATTGAGGGAGAGGTTGGTGCCTTGACACCATTGTGTCAAGGTGATAACTTCTCTCTGTAGGCTGCCTCCTTATTATTTGAGATTAGGCCAATTCATGTAGTACCATCAGCAAATTTAATTAGTAGATTGGAGCTGTGGGTGGTGACACAGTCATGGGTATACAGAGAGTAAAGGAGGGGGCTTAGGACACAGACCTGAGGGGCACCTGTGCTGAGTGTCAGAGGAGCAGAGGTGAGGGAGATCAGTTTATATCCCAATTTCCAAGAAGGGAAATGTAAAGGACTGTTCAAAATACTGATCAATTTCACCCTAACCATACATCAGACCAAAATTAACTTTGGGAAACTTGTCTGGAGTGCACTGCCAGAGATAGCAGTAAAGGATGATCATAGCATTCAAGAAGAGAATGTGGGTAAACAAAAAAATTGTAGAACAGTGGGGAGGAAAAGACAATGGACTAGTTGGATTGGATCAAGTGGAGTCCTTGTTTGCTGCAACTGTTTTGCAAAGAACGTTGAATGCAATGTCGAATGTTGAATATTGAACAGCAGGATAGCCACACAATGGGGAACAGCAGATTCAGCTATTGCCAGCAAACCAATAGGAGGAGCTTGCATGGAAGATTCTGGGGCCAACAAATTGAGGTATAGGAAAGAAAACATACCTTTAAAGAGTTTCTGAGGGAGAACAGTGTTTTTTCATTATTGCCAGTTCACAACTAATGCTAATCATGGCGGTAAGAAGATAATAAATAAACTTGGAAGGAGAAAATGAGAAGGCATACAGGAGTGAGAGAGATCAGCTGGTTGAGTGGTGTTGCAGCACAAATCTCACACTCAACCACTGAGCAGGTAAGATCAAAGAATTAATTGTGGTCTTCGGAAATGGTAAGACGAGGGGCACAAACCAGTGATCATACCAGACCAAGAGATCAGCAGTGGAAAGGGTGAGCAGTTTCAAATTCCTGGGTGTAAACATCTCTGGGGATCTCTTGGGCTCTTTCCTTTGCCTTTTTGCACTATTTATTTAATTTAAATTAAAAAAAAATATACTCATTGTAATCTTCAGTTTTTATTGTTACGTATTGCAATGTACTGCTGCTGCAATCAACAAATTTCACGACGTATGCCAGTGATATTAAACCTGATTCTGATCTTTTTGTTTGGCTGTAATGCCTTTTATTTATACCATTAAATGCTTTCCCCACTTCATGTTTAACATCTAGCTGCCTAACTCAGTAGGGCAGATGGAAAAGTGGAATTGTGAGGGGAAGGATCTTTCATAGGCTTTTCTTATTGAAAGTTACAACTTCAGCTGAAGGCCCACTCACGAACAGTACATCTGAAGTTAGTCAGGCAGTCAGTCGAGAAAAACCAAGAGATTCCAGGCCACAATGTTTCAGACTGTAAACGGGGGGGGGGGGGGGAGGGTGGAGGGTGGAGGTGGGGTAAACTACACAAATTTAGAAGGACTGAGCTGATTAGGAGAGGATGGGAAAATGTTGGGGATAGTGGAGTCGGGTGGGATGTAACTAGGTAGCATTCAGGGTACAGATCAAAGCTTGTCACTCAAAAAGGTTCCACAGTGAGAGAACCACCCACCCTCCTTCCATTCACAAACAGGTATCAATTTGCAGGATTATGTTATAATTAAAGTACCTTGCAATGATTTCCAACTTGGGCAATGGGAATTACTCAGCTAATTCATGGAGTCATGATGCCTTTTAATGAAGTTACTCTTCCATAATGAATCTCAATGCAGTATATGATGCAACATTTGCAGAGTTTGTCTTCTCTTACACATTATTTGTCAGTCTTTGTCTGTTATGTATGGCTTTTTATAAATTAATTGTTTCTTTTTCCTGTTAAGGCCTGCAAGAAATGAACCTCAATGTAGTGCATTTTACATATTTTGATAATAAATTTGTTTTCAACATTGATAGTGGTTCAGAGCATTTCGCCCCAATGTTCCTGTTCATGATGATAGCAGCTTACTACCCACGCACATCTGAAATCCCATGTTCAGATCCTGTGCTCCAGTATTCGAGTTATACTTTATTCACTTCCAATTTTGCATACTTCCCCACCCCATGGCCCTCTGACAGCCTCACTTTCTACACAAGCTACTGTAAACCTTTTTGTCCTCCATTTCTGATCCAGCCTTAAATCCCACTTTTCCAACGCGTGCATCAACCCAATTTCATTGTTCTTCCTAGTTAAGCTTGAAGCACCTTCAATTACTCCAAAAGACTGAGGTTTGGTAAAATACTGAAAGGCTTTTATTCGCTGTACAATACGACCTCCACAGTGAGTGTCTGCCCCCGGACTGAGGGGGAGGGGCAAGGCGAACACCTTTATACAGGACTCTGTGGGAGGAGCCACAGGGGCAGTCAGCAGAGGTGTATGTCCAGACAGGAACCGAGTTACAACATATATACATGGTTTACCACAAAGCTGTTATCAGTTTGCTTGGATGTCATTCCTTGAAAAACCTTCCTTCTTCTCAAAAGCTCAGCACTGGTGAAACACTAAATCATCTTCTCAGCTTTGCTGTTAATAGCTCATACATCCTGAATACTGGGATTTCAGATGTGCATGGAGTTATAATCACCAAGAGCAGGAACATCGGGGTGACATGCTCTGAACCACTATCAATTTTAAAAATAAATTTATTACCAAAGTATACATAACATACTGCATTGAGATTCATTTTCTTGCAGGCATTAACTGGAAAATAAACAATTTATGGAAAATCATACATAACAGACAAAGACTGACTAATGTGCAAAAGAAGACAAACTGTGCAAATAAAAATAATACTGAGAATATGAGTTGTACGGCCATTGAGAGCAAGTCTGTAAGTTACTCATCAGCAGCCTGATGGTTGTAAGGTAATGACTGTTCCTAAACCTGGTGGTGTGGAACCTGAGACTGCTGTACCTCCAGCCGGATTATGATGGAGGGATGAATGGTGGGAGTCTTTGATGATGATGCTGCTTTCTTGTTGCAGTGCTCCATGTAAGTGTATCCAATGCTGGGGAGGGCTTTGCCTGTGATGGGACTGGGTTGTGCCCACCACGTCCTGTAGCCAAAGCTGCCTGAAACTCAAAATACAGCACATAGAACAGTACAGAACCCATAGGTACAGGCCCTTTGGCCCACGCCGTCTATGCCACCCACAATGCTAATTAAATTAAATCTCTTCAACCTCCACATGATTTACATCCTTCCAATCCTTGCATATTCATACTGTACATCCATCTCTAGCCACTTAAACATCACCATTGTTTCTGCTTTAAGTATCTTAAAAATCATTTGGTTTGTATCTTGTTCTAATTCCAAGCTGATTTTTGTTACTAACTAGGGGCAGCTTACATTATATTCATAGCAAAACTAAATCCAAGCTATGCAAGAAATATGAACTTTGGTACACTTTCAGTTTACGGTTTGATACAATGAAATGTCTTCGCTGTAGTGATAAGCAGCAAAAGAGGTAGACAAATGGCTTTTAAGTTCTAATACCACTCACTGCTGTTTTCTATTTTAACATTCATTTGCATACTGTGTCCCTGGTATCTTTCACTAGATATTTATTATAACCAAAGCCTAATTTTACACAACATCAGAAAGCTCTGGGGAAAAAGTAGAGCACTTTTGTTGAAAAAAAGTTTAAATGTCTATATCACTTCCATTCTTGGCCTTGATTCCCTCAAATGCAGAGCTTTTTATGGGACAGTTTGGCCACTTTATCTGGGCTAATCAGATTTTGGCAGATGGACAGGTATGTACTTGGATAGAAAAGATTTCAAAGGACGTCAGCCAAATGTAGGCAAAAGGTACTAGCTTGCATGGGTACCTTAGTTGATGTGGGCCAGTTAGCCCCTACAGCCTACTTCTGTGCTGTAAGCCTCTGAGACATTAACTACAAAATCTGTAAAACCACTAAAATTATCTCTAGCCTCACTAGACTATGACTCGTGGAAAGCCAATTGATATGCACAATTATGCTATTACTACATTACCATAGCACTGATATCCAATAAGGCACTGGGAGGTACAGATATTGATTTATTATGATGTAAAAGTCAAGGAGTTAATATTACTTTATGACTTGTTAATGAAGTGTTTTGCACTGCCTTTCTCCAGTGCAAAACCAAGAATGGCATTAGTCCAAGTTGTATACTAAAGCATTCTCAAAATTTATGTGGATTGGAGGTCTCTGTAAGAGTCACAAAGCCCTTCCTTTGGTCTGATTACTCAGAAAAAGTAATTGGGGGACTGCTTAGTCGAGTACCCCTGCTCCATCTGCCAAAAGCGGAACTTCCTGGTGGCCAAGCATTTTAATTCCAATTCCCGTTCTAACATGTTGGTACAAGATGCCAAAATGAGGCCAGCCTCAGGGTGGAGGGGCAACATCTTATATTCTGTCTTCAACCTAATGGCATGAATAATGATTTCTCCTTCTGGTAAAAATATTTTTTCTTTTCCCACCCTTCTTCTTTTATTCCCTACAATGGCCTCTTCTCACCTGCCTATCACCTCCCCCGGACCTCCCCGTCTTTCCCTTTCACCTTTGGTTCACTCTCCTCTCCCATCAGATGTCTTCCTCTCCAGTCCTTTATCTCTCCCATACCCACCTGGCTTCACCTCTCACCTTCTAGCAATCCTCGTTCTTCTCCCCCAACCTTCTTATTCTGGCATCTTCCCCCTTCCTTTCCAGTCCTGAAGCAGGATTTAGGCCCAAAACGTCAACTGTTTATTCATATCCATACAGCTACTTGGCATTTTGTGTGTGTTGCTTAGAAAAAGAAATTTTTAATATCTTAGTAAGTCACTCCAAATTTGCTTGTGAAAGTTGCATAAAGATCAGGAAGTTCAACTGTGAGTTTCAAGGAATAATGTTGCCTTTTTTCCCTGCATAACACTGCACTGAGATTGATAGTGTTGGTCTCAGTACAGAGATCCTATCAATGGGTTAATCGTTCCTCCAGTTGCCAGCTTTCAGCACAGCAGGTGCAATCCTACCTCCACATTTTCACTGCGGGCAAATACCATGTGTTGCACTAGAATGATTACATTTGGGTTCCATGTCAAGAAGAATATGGCAGAACACACAAAAATCCCATCCAAGGATCAGCAATCATACGTTTAGTTGTGTGCTAAGACACTAAAAAAAGTACCCAAAATTACTCTTCACACTATTGAGCCAAGATTCAACCCATATTTTATCCATTTATCCATTTCTGACCCCAATCCTCTCAAATTCAGATCTTTTACTGGCCAGCTGTTAAAATGTATAAATTTATCTAGACCAGTATTCCCAAACTTTTTGGGTTACTACTCCACTAGATCACAGATCTTATCCCTAGCACCCACCCCCCTCTTTCCGGCCATTACAGAACTATAAAAATTTTGATTAATGATGCATAGTGAAAGAAAATAGGAACTGCAAATTCAAAGCGGTGACAAATAATTGAAAAAAATATTCAAATCCATTTAAAGCTATGAATAAAATTATTTCTTTATTTACATCAACATTTTAGAGCTTATATCAGTAGTTGAAGTATTCACTGCTTCATTGCTTTTTCACCTTTCAGTGAGATGGATGGGTTTGATGCAGTGACATCAGCTTCTCAACTTCAGGCAGAACGTCACTCAGAAGGAGTCTCAGGTCCCCGTGTTCAGTAACTTGCAGCCTGTTTCACTGCTTTGAAAGAAGTTGGGTGACTACTGAAATTGCACTTCACTAAATATGATATTGGAAAGGCAATAAGGAGCATCTTGACCTTTTTTCATAGTGCAGGATAGCGCTCAGAGATTTTTTCCTACAACCTTGATTTTATTTACTGCTGTGATAACAGTATTTAATAACTTGTGCAGCTGATCACTGAGGTTTTTGTGCCAAGATATTGTCTGTGACTTTCACAGTGAGTGGTAAATATATTAGGTACGGCTTTTTCCAAGAAAGTAATAACCCCACAGTGGTGTCTGTCATTGATGGTGCTCCATCTGTTGCACAAGAAAGAATGTTGGTGTGTGGAATGTCCTTCTCTTTGAAAAACTATGCAACAACCTGAAATATTGACTCCCCATTCATATCTGTTTCTAGTCTCCTTGCAAATGACAATTCTTAAACCATGTTTTTATCTTTTATGAAGTGAAAATAACCAAAAAAGCAAAGATTTGTTTCCTGACAAAGTTAACTCTTCCAACTGCAGAGCAAATTCTGTTGTCCTGAGAATGTTGCACAACGTGTCTTTGGCATTTTCAAACATTTCTTCCATTCGTCTTTGACTAGAGTTGTCACTGAACGGAATCACTTTAACTATTTGCTCTGGCGACTATGCAAAACCATACTCAGAACCTCCCTTACTGCTGGCAGAATCGGTTCTTCTCCAATTGTATGGGGCTTTCTAGATTTAGCATTGAGCAATGAAATGTTATATGAAGCACACAAAGCATCACAGTTTGTTGTGAAGTGCTGGCAAATGTGTTTTGAAGTGTTTTCCTGTTTCTGAAAGTTTAGCAAAGTAACTGAAAATAAACAAAGTTCATATTTGCTTTATCAGAGTGCATTCTCTTAAAATGTTCAAGGAACCTGGATGGTTCTATTGCCTCACTTTTTCACACAACAGACACATTGGCTGCTGGTGGTTGCTTGGTGCTGGTTCAGATACGCCACACTGAACTGTCTATACTTCCTTTTCACTTGGTCTACTTCAGCCATCTTCAATAATTTAACATCTATCAATCACCTTTTGTTTAAGTGCAACCTCATGCACTGCTATCAATAAAGGGGAAATTTATGATGTCACCATAGCTTGGGTAAAATCTGACTCTCTGCCTGGATGTACATAAAGAAGGGTAATATCTCGGTTGGACTGTGGACTAGAGAAATGCAGTCATGACCACTCAAAAGGGGAAATTCTGAACGTTACCCCAATGAGTGCCATACCCTAATTTACATGAATTACCTCACTGCATGGTTAGAGTAGGTGAATCATACTAGCTAACACTGTACTACAGTAGTGAATGGCCATAGTGCATGGGCCAAGCCCAGAAATAACAGTGTCTCCAGTCCAGATTACTCATGAACAAATTTTACGTCACATGCCAGTGAAAATAAACTTGATTCTGATTCATGATTTGCCAAATACAAAAGTGTCATATTGCTTTTCAATGACTAACGTCCTTCAAGCAAAATCTAAGAGAACAGAGGGCTAGCAAGAGATGAGATGACAATGTGATCATTGTAATCAATTATGAGACACTGACGATCAAATGCTTATGAGACACTGACGATCAAATGCTTATATATTCATTTCTTAAATTAAGCCTGTAATCCCTCAGCTGCCTCCCTTCTCACTGCTCCCTTTATCTTTATTGCCCCCTTAGAAACTCCCACAGTCCTCAAGGGGGATGATATTGCCCACTTTGGGAACCACTGGCCCAGACCAACTATAAAACTTTCTAGACCAGTGGATTGTGCCTCTAGCCTCATTCGACCCTGGCAATTGAAAATCCATATTGTGGTGTTCTGGGAGAACTGGCAACCAAAAAGCTCCTCATGCTTACCAACAACTCATTGAAATTGGAAATTACTGTAAACTCTGAAGATAAACACAAGAGATCCTTAAAGTAACTGGATTAGATCATCGTACTGGTTGGAGAGAGTGCAATAATCAGATACCACATACCTTTGCACTGTAAAATCTGTGTCCAAAGACACGTACCCAGTGCATGTTCTCAGTATTTATAGAGTGTACTTTACAGTCTCACTATTTTATCAGTTAGTTTCTACTGCAAGATATCCACACCCATTCCCAAATATGGAGTGATATTCTTGATGCAGCTTTCAGTTTTACTCTGAAGATTATAGACTCAATTCTTTATTAAATACTCCACTGAGTGTTGCTAGTGATCTTCTGCTGTTGTAGCCCATTCACTTCAAAGTTCAAATTGTTGTGTGTTCAAGGATGCTCTTCTGCACACCACTGTTGTAATGCATGGTTATTTGAATTACTGTCACCTTGAACCAGTCTGGCCATTCTCCTCTGACCTCTCTCATTAACAAGACATTTTTGTCCACACAACTGCTGCTCACTGGATGTTTTATTGTTTTGTTTTTGCACCATTCTTTGTAAACTCTGGAGAATGGTGTGAATGAAAATCCCAGGAAATCAGCAGCTGCCGAGATACTCAAACCACCCAGCCTGGCACCAACAATCATTCCATTGTCAAATTCACTTGGATCATATTCTGCTGTTTGGTCTGAACAACAAGTGAACCTTTTTTCCATGTCTACATGCTTTTATGCATTGAATTGTTGCCAGATGATTGCCTGATTAGATATTTGTATTAATAGGTACACTTAACAAAATAGCCGCTGAGTGTGTGATTGCCAGTACGGAGCATCTGTAAAAGTATTTGCTCTGTGCTTCACAAATCTGCTCCATATAACTTTCACAATTTTTCACTGGTTTGTTCAGTTTTTAATTCAATGCCAATTAAAATTAAACTAAAGAACCAGGAGAAATAGTAAACCATTTTGGCCTTTAATTCTGCTGTCTTCTGCCTCAGCTTCACTATACCATCCGAAATGGCTGAATTTGCTCAACATGTGAATGCCCACTGTCTTTATGAGGAAAGGGTTCCAAAGACGTGCAGCTGTAAAAAAACCTCCCCTCTTCATGCCCCTAAATAGCTGATCACTTTCCTGAAATATTAACATCTTCCACCCTATTGTAGACTTCTCAGATAGTGGAATCCCCTCAGGATCTTGCATGGCACATCAGGATCCCCTCTTGAGTATGGGCTAATCCCAGGACTCGATCAATTGAATCTACAAAACACTGATTCAAAGACAAAGGCATCTTTCTTTTCATGCAGAGATCAAAACTACATACACTACTCCAGAAATTTAGACTCAGTAAAACCCTACAACTTCAACAAAAATTCCTTACACTTACATATTCTGACCTGACAGGTGGAAAATTGTTTATTTTATCTGCAGTTTACTAAAGATCGACCTGAAAACCAATGATATCACTTCCTCACCATTTCAGATTGGAGAGTGAATGAGTAATTATCCTGATGTCCAAGCTTCGCGACCACACTATTTTAAATGACTGGGACTAATTTTAGAGTTACAATTTACATTAATTCCTTAATTCAGGAATATTCAATTTACAGATTTTTACTATATTACCATTACCATTGACTGTCAGGTGTCTAATGGATGAGCCAGGAGATTCATAGTTTGCTGAGGGCTAGATCTGTGGCATTCAAGACCATTGATCTAGAAATCCAGGTGTGACCTATGGAAGGCTATTTTAAGGGTGAAAAAACCTTCAATTGAGCTTAGAGGTGGAATCAGATGCACATCAGCTATGCCAGGGTTTGCAGGCCAATACTTCCTACAAAGCAAATCTTAACATCATGAATGGATGTGATGCTTCACTCTCAGATAAGCTCGATGAAAGGGAGAATAAAATTACACCTGTGTGAATCCTTGCAGCAGCTGGTGACCCTGTCATCTCTATCTCAGGGGCTGATGTCAGAACATCTTTCAAGAGAGTGAACCCTCAGAAGGTGTCAGGCCCTGTTCGTGTACCTGGCACGTGTGTTCAAGGACATCTTCAATCTCTCACTGCTGTAGTCTGAGGTTCCCACTTGTTTCAAAAAGACAGTAATCATACCAGTGCCCGAGAAGAGCAGGGTGAGCTGCCTCAATGACTATTGCCCATGAGCACTCACATCCACTGTGATGAACTGCTTTGAGAGGTTGGTCATGGCTAGAGTCAACTCCTACCTAAGCAAGGACCTGGGCCCGCTGCAATTTGCCTATTGTCACAATAGGTTTACAGTGGATGCAATCTCACTGGCTCTCCACCGTGCACTGGATCACCTGGACAATAGCAATACCTACATCAAGTTGTGTTATTGACTAAATATTGACTACAGTTCAGCGTTCAACACAATCATGCCCCCATTTCTAATCGATAAGCTCCAAAACCTGGACCTCTGCACCTTGACTTCCTCACCGGCAGACAACAGTGACGATCATAAATAAAATCTCTTCACTGACAATCAACACTGGCACACCACAATGATGCATGCTTAGCCAACTGCTCTACTCTTGCTACACCCATGATTGTGTAGCTAGGCTCAGCTCAAGTATCATCTACAGATTTGCGATGGCACAACTTTTGCTGGCAAAGCTTCAGATGATGACAGGGTGTACAGGAGTGAGATAGATCACAGCTGGTTGAGTGGTGTCGCAGCAACAACCTTACACTCAACATCAGTAAGACGAAGGAATTTATTGTGGACTTCAGGACGTGGAAGTCGAAGGGACACACAGCAGTCCTCTTTGATGGATCAGAAATGGAAGGGGTGAGCAGATTCATGTTCCTCGGTATCAACATCTCTGAGGATCTATCCTGGGCCTGTATTGATGCAATTACAAAGAAGGCATAGCAGCGGCTATATTTCATAAGGAGTTTGAGGAGAATTGGTCTGTCACCAAAGATACTTGCAAATTTCTACAGATGTACCATGGAGAGCATTTTAACTAGTTGCATCACTGCCTGGTATGGAGTAGCCACTGCACAGGATCAGAAAAAACTGCAAAACATTGTAAACTCAGCCAACTCCATATTGAGCAAAGCCTCCCCAACAGCTAAGACATCTTCAAAAGGAGATGCCTTCAAAAGGCGGCATCCCTGATTAAGGACCTCTCTCACCCAAGACACGCCCTCTTCTCATTGCTACCATCAGAGAAGAGGTACACACTCAATGTTTCAGGGACAGTTTCTTCCTCTCCGCCATCAGATTTCTGAATGGACAGTGAACCCATGTATACAACCTCAGTGTGTTTTCCTCTCTTTTTGCACTACTTACTTCATTTTCTTTTTTATATATGCTAATTTATATTTTTTATTATATAATGCAGTGTACTGCAGCCACAAAACAACAAATTTTATGACATCCGCCGGTGATAATACACTCTGATTCTGTAATGAATAACATGCCACTTTGCGCTCAGAGGAATTTATTGTGCTAAAATCCCACCATGGCTTTTTCAATTTACAATCTTCCACTTTCAATTGGTAGATCCTTGTACATCATATCATGCATTACTTGGCAGTAACCCTTGGCTTGTTGATCTGGCTGATATTCATTCCTTAGCTATCTCCATTAATAAAATGATCTGCCAGGCAGCCATTAAAATGCGCAGAGATAGGGTGTATGGTCATATACCTTTTCTCATGGTAGGGGAGTCTAAAACAACAAGGTATAGATTTAAGATGAGGGGAAAAAGAGTTAAGAGTCTTGAGGGGCAACTTCTTCCTCATATCTGCCAGAGCAAGCTGCGGGAGCAGACACAAATACAATGCTGAAAGGATGTACAAACAGGTAAGTGGATAGGAAAGGTTTAGAGGTATATAGGTAAAACACAGACAAATAGGTCTGGCTCGGACTGTCAAACTGAACCGAGTGACCCATTTCTGTGCTGTAGGACTGTGGGTCTGTGAAAGACTCTGGGAACTTAGACACAAAAGCCTTGCTCACAGAAAATCTGCCTTTAAATTCTCTGCCCACAAGTGAATACTGTGGGCAGAGATGCTGGAATTTTTAAATACAGTGCTGAAAACATACTACAGATCAGGCAGCAACTGTAGAAAGTAAAATAGAGTTGCTGATTCAGGGCTAGGACCCTTCAGCATGAGAGGGAAAGAGGAAGTGGAAGTGGGTTGGGCAGAGCAAAGGGAATATCTCTGCTAGGATGAGACTAGATGACATAATATGGCAGCAAAGATCATATTCAATTCCCAAGTGCATTAACTTACAGTCCACAGTAGTGACCCTGAGCTCTGGTTGCCTACCACTTTAATTCACCATCTCACTCTGGCATTCCTCTCTGAGGCTTCCTACACTGTTACAATGAGCTCAACACAAGCTTGAAGAAAGCGCCTTTTCCTGCCTCTGGGTATATAGGCTCAAAACTGAATTGTCCAACTTTGAACCACTTACACCAGAAATGGTTACTTCTGTCATCATTATTTTGGTTCAGTTTTACTTTTAAAAGCCTCTCAAAGTCCAAACCTAGGTCCCCACGGTGGGAGGTGGAAATGTCAACAGGGCTCTAGTGAAGCTGTATAGACCAATCCCCTATATGGTGGATACAGAAACATTGATGAACTCCAACCATACCATCAACTTCGGATGATGGAGACAGGAGGTCATTGATGGCTTCAGCTCCACAGGCAGCTAAGGGCCGAAGAAGATTATTTATTTTCATAAATTCTGCCCTGCTAGCCATGTCATGTCTGACTTTAGGTAACACATTACATAGATTCAGAAGTCTAAGCTGATTTCAGCTACTCCTTACTGCCACATTTGCTAATCTGATCTCACCCTATCATTCTACCCAATCCTCAATCTAACTTGGTTACTTTCTCTCCCTCCCTTGCTCATTCCCAGTTGCGAAGGGCCCTGGACCTGAAGCATCAACTGCTTCTCCTTCCACAGATGCTGCCTGACCTGCTAAACGTTTCAGCACATTCTGCTTTAAATTGGTGCACCAGCAGCCTCTCAGTCCGTGCCACTACAAGTGTCACCCCTCCCAACCTGCGCTGCAAATTTACACTCACACAGAACTGTGCAGTTTAAGCTTGCCCTAGTTACAGCAGAGAAAGGGGCTTTTTGTTCTTTAGCAGGTGTTGCAATCACTCCTATGTTTCAGGAGAAAAGGCAATCTGCAAATCAAATTGGTTTAGTTTAGTAGATACTGATCTAGACAATTGTGTGTCACTTAGCTTCTCTGCATGGCTGTTTACATTCAAGCCGAGTTGCACAATAATCAACGTGTAACACGATGGTTTCTACCATAAAGGAAGCATCACATATGAGGTGAGAGATAATGAAATATCAAGTCATTCTAATAACGGGTGCTTTAGCTACATGTAGATAGGGATAATGATTATACTTATCTGCTGTCTCTTCTGTTACATTGCCCCTTTTTATCCTTGCAACGGCTCTTTGCTGAAACAAAACAGCCTCCTCACATCTTACCTTTAGGGCCATACAGCACAGAAACAGACCTTTTGGCCCATTGAGTCTGTACTGACCATCAAAACTATTCCCATTTAATTCTCCCAAGTTCCCAGCATCTCTGCTCCCCTGCCCCAGATTCAACCATTCAGCTGTACAGGACAGCCAATCAGCCTACCAACCTGGGATGTGGGAGAAAATGGCAACGTCTGGAGGAAAACTGCATTCACAAATGTTCTACTGCAGCGAACTCCACACCAGTAGCCCTGGACCTCAGGATTGAAGCTGTGTTACTGGAGCTGCAAAGTAACAGGTTTTCTAGTGGTGCTTCTTGGTTATTTAACCTTTGGTCTATGGTTCATAAAACTGAGACCATCCCAAACTTTACTACTTTGTTGCAACTTGCAACACAGCTCATTCCCTATCACCCACCTGCTTCCTGACTTCGTTGAACAATGCATCTATCTCTGTATCCTCCTCCATCCTCAAACCCATTTGATATATCGCCACTCCCCCAAACCGGGGCGGGGAGAGGAAAAAGGAAGGAGAGCAAGAGGAGTAGGGGGAGGGGAGATAAACATGCTAACATTCTTGTTTTGTTTGTTGCTACTAGTGCTGAGATACAGGAACCTGGGTTCATTGCTTAACATCTGGCTGTAAGTGTATTTTGCTGACTATACCCACACTGAATATCTGTGACCATTCTAATGCTGGAATACCCCTTGGATCACTTTCCTTTCCGGAAATACCTCATTTTGTATGACTAATTTTCCAGTGGACATTTTCAGCGTGGGCTGATTCAGTAATGTCTTTGAAATGACATGAAAGACAGCATTTTGACTAACTTCAGAAATGGAGTTGTGCACATCATTTCCTTGTAATTAAATTCAAAGCAGCCAGTTCCCTGGGGGGGGAGGGGTAAAGTGCAAGCCCTCCACCCCCCACCCCAAGCTATGCAACAAGTAGCAGAAGTTTGTAGTTTTAAGTAAATGCCTGTGGCAAATGAAGGCTTACTTTACTTTGTAAAAATGCCGGGTCTGATGATGCTAGTAACTTCCACGTTTGCCTGTCAGGAGTCCAAGGTTATCCAAAAGCTCTAATGTGGAATTAGTGGGATTCTTGGACCACAAATTTCACTTGGAATTTTCAGGTTATTGTCACTAACATGGAAAATCAGAGGAGTCAGGAATCGACAGAACTTGACAGTGGGCTGTACAAAGGTCTATGCTCGGGCATTAATTTGCTTTTAAGTACAAAACATAGACAAACATTACAAGCGCACACAACTGACACAAAACCTTACTGCCCAAGAACAAGCACTGCCAGGTGTGAGTTACTGAGATTCTGCGCTCATAGAATACCAACTGCTTCATTTATTTTAGAGGCCCCAGAAACTGCAGAGGCAGGAATCGGGAGCAACAAGTGAGATTCTGGAAAAACTCAGCAAGTCAGGTAGCATCTGAATCAGAATCAGGTTTATTATCACTCCCAATGAAGTAGGGTTGGTGGCATACCTTCATGGTGATTACATCAGGATGTTGCCGGGGATAGTTCCTTCAAGATGTTGACGCTCAGGAACCTGAAGCCACTCACTCTTTCCACCACTGACCCCTCAATGAGGACTGGTGTGCGTTTGCCTGATTACCCCTTCCTGAAGTCATTTTTTTGGTCTTGCTGATGTTGAGTGTGTGGTGGTTGATGTGATACCACTTAACCAGCCAATCTATCTCACTCCTGTCCGCCTCCACATTGCTGTCTGAGATTTTACCAACAGTAGTGTCATCTAAATTGTCTATAGGTGACATCTGAGCTGTGCTTAGCCACAGTCAGGACTGTAGACAGAGTAGAGCAGTGAGAAAGTTTGATCCCGAAATGTCAACTGTTAATTTCCCTCCATAGATGCTGTTTGACCTGCTGAGTTCTTTCAGCAACTTCTTTGTTCCTCTATATTTTAGTTTATTTAAATATTGGCATCTAGTTAATGAGACCTTAATGGACCACGAAGAGAAGAGCCAAATTTAAAATTGTACTTACTTGTGATCAGCAGCAAGGTGGAAGTTCAAAGCAGGACTTAGGACTCCCACTCTGCCTCTACTGCACCCTGGCTGAAATCATTCGGTATTACTCTATGCTTCTGTTCCTATCCTTCATCAGACAAGGTATTGAAGTAAGGCCAACCACACGGCTGGCTCACCAGAGAAAGCTTCCAGGTACACAACTTAGGCACCATCTCTACAGAGTTGTTCTCTCTTTCTCAGTGACCAAGGGAGGAGGTGGTGGTTCTCAGTGTTCTCTCACATTCCAATAATGTGCTGGTTGGCTCGTTAGTTACAGTAAATTACCATCCAATTGTAGGTTAGTGGCAAAAATAGCCAAAAAGGAAATTAGCAGGCATGTGTGAGGATTCAGGGTTCAGGACAATAGGAAGAGGGGGAAATAGCACTAACGGCATTGGTCCATGGCAGAGGACATGGACCAGCACACCACAGCAAACTTTAATTACCAGATCATTAAAAGTTGGAAATGCAGAAATCTGTATTAAATTTGTAATACAAAAACACATTTTGGTGTGTTATACAGCTGATTCAGTTGGTAATACTATGAGTGTTCCTTTGGCTTGCTGAGTCTGCTGTACCATCTGACAAAATCATGTTTGATCTTTATGTCAAAACACCTTTAGTTTTGACCTGCTCTCATATCCCTCAAATCCTTTCATATTCAGAATCCAATGATATCCATTTGGACAGAGTTTCTTTAGCCTTCAGGGTAGAGAATTCTAAATGATGATCTCCTTATTTTGAGGCTCTAGAGTAGCAGAGTTCTCAGCTGGGACAGCATACCTTTTCAACCCCAAAGTCTCAGCGAGACCACTGCTTATTCTTCCTGATTCTAGAGCAGAGACACGAGAGACTGCAGATGCAAGAATCTGCATCAAAGCACAAAAAGCTGAAGGAGCTCAGTGAGTCAGGCAGTGTCTATGGAGAGAAATGGACCGTCGATGTTTCAGGCAGAGAGCCTTCATCTGGACCACCCATATTCAAGTGAAACATTGATGAAGCACAGACTGTAGCCACTGAGAAAAGGGCACGGAGTTTAATGATCAAGCAGGAAACCTGGCACAAAGGTCAATGTAAGCTGGGGAGCAGCAATCCTCATCATATGCTGCTAAAATATTTGCCTCACTATTCTCTGCAAAGAAAAAGTGGTTGTACTTTATTAGGAGTTTGAAGAGATTTGGCATGCCAACAAATACACTCAAAAGCTTCCATAGTTGTACCATGGACAGCACTCTGACAGGCTGCATCACTGTATGGTATGGAGGGGTTACTGCACAGGACTGAAAGAAGCTGCAGATGGTTGTAAATCTAGTCAGCTCTATCTTGGGCACTAGTCTACAAAGTACCCAGGCCATCTTTAGGGAGCGGTGTCTCAGAAAGGCAGCATCCATTATTAAGGACCTCCAGCACCCAAGGCATGCCCTTTTCTCACTGTTACCATCGGGTAGGAGATACGGAAGCCGAAGGCACACACTCAGCGACTCAGGAACAGCTTCTTCCCCTCTGCCATCTGATTCCTAAATGGACATTGAAGCTTTGGGACTACCTCACTTGTTTTAATATACAGTATTTCTGTTTTTGCACATTTTTAAAAAATCTACTCAATATGTAATTAATTTACTTGTTTATTTATTGTTATATTTTACTTTATTTATTATGGATTTTTTCCCTCTCTGCTAGATTATGTATTGCATTGAACTGCTGCTGCTAAGTTAACAAATTTCACGTCACATGCCGGTGATAATAAACTTGATTCTGATTCTGAATCTCGTCACTCAGGTTAGTTGGTCTGCCCTCACTACGTATTGTATGAATTGATTTCAGAAGGGAATATCAGCATCACAAGTGCAGGTGCTCCCAGGTTATGGCAGGGTTCTGCTCCTGTGAATCACTTGTAACCAGGACAGTTTACTAATCCAACCTGTGGCCACAAACTGAGTTCTGTGCAGCAGAAGATGTCTGCAGCCCTGAAACAGTTAGCAAATCCATACTGTCCATCTCCCAAATGATTGTTTGCATATATGGGCAGTACATACATTGAGTGTTTGAAACCTGGGAAAATTTTGTACGCTCACAACAACCCTTGGCTACTCTGGCTATCTGACTTTTTAATTCATCTCAAATTTCTTTTTAATCAGTTCATGCTCCAAGAACAATTCTTTACCCTGGGGAATTGGATAGGACATACCGATACAAAAAGGAGGGCTAGTCCTAAGTCAAATCTTTCAGCACCAATATCTCGATGGGACATGGATTTATAATTCATAAGTGCAGCTCTAAGTGTGGAGTCCTTCTGGCCACTGTAGGGAACAATTGTCTCTATAGAGTACACAGTTCTATCCACTGAAGCCAAAAACTCACCCAACTGTCCAAACCATTGTCTTTCACCCTATGTTGACAAAGGTTTGCCAGACCACATGCAAGAATTCATAAACAAGAGACAATCTGCAGCTGCTGGAAATCTGAGCAACACACACAAAATTCTCAAGGAACTCAGCAGGCCTGGCCTGTTGAGTTCCTCCAGCATTTTGTGTGTGATGCAAGAATTCATGCTCATTTTTCATATAGTATGAAACTTCATGAAGTTACTGTTCAAAATTTAATCTAAGTCAAAGGGCCATTTTCAGAAGGGAGATAAAGGAAGAGGGACATGGAGAGGCAGAGGGACTTGGGGAAAAAGATTACAACCTGCATCCCTGGAGGGATAGTCATTGTTGGCAGAGTGGAGGGTAGAGAAGGAGAAGGCTAAATTTGTAGATGGATAATGAGATTACAGAGGACAAAATGTAAATATCTAGATGATGAAACATGAGAAACATTTTAACCCTTCAAGATTTAGAAAGGGCTTAAACTTCCTATGCATTATTTTTATTTCGGCAATCAGCTGATTTAGACTAACCATTTATAAGTGGTTTCCTCCCAAGGATGGGAGAGGCCTCTTAAACATTTATGCTCGTTAGAAATTGCATGTTCGACTCAGGCACATCTGCAGCTGCTGCACCCACTTCCTGTGCTGTTACCAACCCTCAAGTTATATCAAAAGCTTTAGTTGAAAAAATAGTGCTTGTAACGAGAAACTACAGCAACATATCTAGTTCCACAAAGCAGTTGAAGCTTTAATTCAAAAAGCCCTTTAGTGAATAAAATCAGACATAGGTCATTGCTGAATTCAGACATCTAATTATTTTTTAATTAGTAAAAATTCTTGATGCAGTATTTTATATTTATGTTTATACACAAGCATAGTTGTCCTGTTAAGTAATCTCCTCCCTATCAATACACCACTCATTTCAGACCAAACCCTGGTCAAATATAAGTCAAAGCAACCTGTGAACAGGAGTCTGATTACCAAGACTAGAGGTGTACCAGGAGGGATGTAAAGGAATACTATGGTTTAGAGAACTTGACTGCATTGCTCTATTTTGGAAGCACTAAAGACCCAAGAGTTGAATGATCTGTGCAGGAGCATATTTATAACCACAATTTTCTTTTTCCCTGGTTGATAAAACACAAGAGCACACATTTAAAAAACTACTAGTCATGTGGCAAGCATCTTCCTGATCCAGCTCACTGCTCTGATGGGCTCTATACTGACTCATTGTGAATTAACAAACATACTGAAATAGTAATTTACATTGAATTACTTCATGAAAAATCAACAGCCTACGTCACTAAACAAGTACCCAGGCACTCCAGTAAATACTGAACAGCACTCAAGATTTTCCGTAACGCAAGAAAAAAAAACCTATAAATAATCAGTTTCAAAATGAATGCACAAGGGAATGACCATTCAAAATTGAGGTTGTGTTGAGGTTTCTTTGAGAGATTCATAATCGTACAGTATGTAAACAACCATTTTAACCAACTTGACTATGTCCATTTTTGCTAAATCCATTTATCTGCACATGGCCCACATCACTGTAAACCTTTCCTATCCAAATCTTTTTTAAACATTGTAATTGCACCCACCTACTTCTTCTGGCAGTTTGATCCATACATTCACCACTCTCTGAGTGGAAAAAAAATGCCCCTCAGATCTCCTTTAACTTGTTCCCCTCTCACCTTTAACTTATGCCCTTGGGTTTTCCTCTCCCTGAAAAAAGACTGTGACTATCTACTCTATCTATAGCATGCTCCAATTAATTGTACAGACTGCTGCAAGGCCAGCCCACAAGCTCCACTGCTCCAAGAAAAACAGTCCCAGCCTGTCCAATCTTTCCTTACAGCTCAACTCTTCCAGTCCTGGCAGCATCTTTTCTGCACCCTCTCCAGTTTAATCACATTCTTCCCATAGTTGACAAGATGACACTTCTCATAATGACAAGAACTGCACACAATACTCAAAGTGCAGTTTAACCAGTGATTTTTACAATTGTAACATGATGTCTCATAGCATACCAATACGCCTTTTTCGACATCCTGTCTACTTATGTTGCCCAGTTTTAGGGAATTATGCAATTTAAAGTCGGGTTGTTTGATAACACACCCCATAACATAGAACAGTATGCAGGGGAACAGTCACTTTGGCCATGTTGACAGTGCCGACCGCATTTACACCTGCCTGCAAATGGTCCATACCCCTTCATTCCCTGTTTGTCCACATGCCTGTTGAAATGCATTTGAAACATGCTTTCAAAGGCATTTCCTTGTACCAGTTCCTCTGGCAGCGAGTTCCAGACATCTACCATTCTCTGTGCAGAATGGTCTTCCCATTCACTGTGTTCTCCGCTTACATCAGGGGTTCCCAACCTTGGATCTATGGACCCCTTGCTTAATGGTAATGATCCATGACATATAAAAGGTTGGGAACCTCTGATGTAGTGGGTAATGAATTGCAGAAATTCTCTGCTCCTGAGGACGGGGAGGTCAGATAAATAAATATATTTATGTTAGAGGTAGATAAGTATTTGAAGGATTGAGGAACCAAGGATTACAGGAAACTGAAGCAGAAGAGGAGTTTAAGCCAGCATACATCACCCATGATCATGCTGAATGACTGGGCAGTTTTGAGGAGTGAGCCGGCGGGCTACTCCTGCTCTTGTTTTGTTGTGTGATGCTTCTCCACCACTACCTCCTACCTCTGCACACACTGATAGGCAGATTCTTGGCTGAACTCAGCTCAAGTGAGCTGTGGTTAATTTGTTTTCGTATGGCGTTAAATGCCACAAGGTTTTAATGTCAAACAGTGGAAATATTCTTTTTTTTCTTCAAATATAGATTAGTAGATAGTTTAAATCAATTTTGAAAGCCTGCGAATAATGAAAGAGAGAATAATCAAACATAAAACAGAAGTTTCAGTTAAAATCAACATAAGCTCAGATGCAGTTCCCTACATATCACGTCGGGCGAACCCTTCCTAGAATATGCTGGCTAATGCTTACATATGTCTGAGATTATTACATTGTTGATTGGCTTATTATTGTCACATCTACCAAGACACAGTGGAAAAACTTTGTTTTCTATGTTATTTATTTACTGAGGTACAGTGCGGAGCAGGACCTTCTGACCCTCTGAGCCATGCGGAACAGCAATCCCCCAATTTAATCCTAGCCTAATCATAGGACAATTTATAATGACCAAGCAAACTCCCAACCAGTACATCTTTGGACAGTGGGAGGAAACCAGAGTAGCTTGGACGAAACCCACACAGTCATAGGGAGGACAGACAAACTCCTTACAGGCACTGGCGAGAATTGAACCCAGGTCACCTGTACTGTAAAGCTACTGCGCTGCCCTATCCATAAATGAATTCCAAACATAAGCAGTACAAAGGGAAGGCAAATAAAATGTATACCTTTGACCATGCGTGCTACAAGTATTACTCTGCCCCTTCTTCACAGCCAGTTCCTTGGGATCAAGGAGTTCCCATTCTGAATCCATGGTTGTGAAGTGACTGATGCAGCTAGTGGGAAAATACAGACTCTTTCAAAGTAGTAATTGATTGGGCAAGTGGTTGACTAGTTTGGGAGGATGTGGGCTCCTTCTACCATTTTAGCAGTGTTTCAGTGTGCTCCTAATGCATTGGGCTTGAGATTCTCAATACCATCCCAAGTGCTTCTTCTCCAACTTGAGCAGCTGTGGGCTGGGATTTCCTGGGGTACTGGGGTTGTCATATTTTCTTCTCCCCACCCTCCCAGGAATGCTTTGAGAACTCTTTAGATCTTTCCATCCATTGATGTGATGAATATGTCCTATGGCACAGTTTGGAATACAGGTTCTATCTCAGGTGTTTGGTGATCAGCTTGTCAGTGATCTACCAAAAGTAGTTGACCTAATTTCTGGGAATTATAGAGTCATACAGTATGGAAACAGGCCCTTCTGCCAAACATATCTATGCTAACCAAGATGCCTATCTAAGCTAGTCCCACTTGACTGCTTTTGGTCTATATTCCTCTAAAGTCTTCCTATCCTTGTACCTATCCAAGTATCTTTTAAATGCAGGTGGACTGGGAGAGAAGACAAACATAGGTTCACTATGGTGGAAAGCAGCACTGGTGCCCATGTCAGACGACACACCGCATAATGAAGAATCTTCAAACACTTTTCCTCAGTAGACCATGAACTGTGAATTTCATCATCGGTGTGTATCTTTAATGAGGGACATCACTTAAGATAAGTAAGGAGTTCACTTTCTCCATGATGTGCTTGTGAACTTTTATTGTTAGATGATAGCATTATACAGTGGAGGCAGGATGGAAGAGGATCCTTGCCTTGCAGATGCAGAGTGCAAGGTGCACCATTCTGTATGCCTCATAAGAGCTGGGCCTGAAGCAAGTCACTGGGCAGTGGTCTAGGCTAATATGATGAACCGATAAGTAAGGCTTTGGGCCTACTCCAGACGTTTGGATCCGAGGACTTATTTTTGGTTAGGAGTGCTGTTGTTGACTTCAATTGTTTGCATGGCTTGCATTTTTTTTTCCTTTCTCTTGCACATCTAGTGTTGGTCTTTTATTTTTATTTTTTTTAAATTGGGTTCTTTCAGGTTTCTTGCTTTGTGGCTACCTGTGAGCAAGCAAATCTCAAGGTTGCACAATTTATACATTCTTTGATAATAAATATATTTGAACCTTGAAACACAGGCTTGGGGTGACCTTGATTCTATAGTGCAGGAACCTTTTATCTGCTCTAATTGCCTTCATACAAGATCTTCAGGGATACTGAACAGAGGGCAAGCAGCTGCTAACTATTGTACAGCGATAGAGTGCAATCTCATTTCTTCATTTTAATTTTCTTCACTGGAACCAGGTCACACCTCAATTACCTTATTTTATCTCAGAAGCTGGCAAAAAGAAGTCAAATGGCAAAAGGCATCAGACAAGCAATTGCTTTTCTATAGTTACCGCGCATCACCTGAAAATTAAATAACATTAGCTGTAGAAATAAGTCAATTGCTGGTGAATGACTGCATTGTTTTAGTTTGCCTGTATTTGCTGACACTGCTGCTAGGGAGTCTGGCATATTCCCACCTTGATTTTTAGGAGGCTGGCACAATTGAATTAAAATTTGTGGTTACTTTAAGAGGGATCCATATAAAAGCAAGATCAAAGATGTAATCTCTGATGCAGATGTAATTATAGTTGCTTGTAATGACTGCAGTATCCCGACCCATTTATGTCACTCGCACACACCTCAGATGGAAGCACAACACCCTGAACTAACACAATAACTCGGACATATCACTAACACCAACCAATGCTTTCAATCTCAAACCATGCTTAGTTACAGCATTTGGATGAAGACTACTTTTCAAAAATTGCTCACTCTTGCAAATAAATTTATTCCAAAATTAAATGGAGCTTATTAACAAGGCATGTATTTGGGGAGAACAGGGAGAAAGTAAGGAAAACGATAAGTGATTATTTTCACTTCAAACAAAGGCATCTTCAGTCAAAGATCATTCAATTGTATAAAAGTTACAAAAAAGTGCAAAAAATGAATGACAGGATAGTGTTCATAGACCGTTGAGAAATCTGATGGTGGAGAGGAAGAAGAAACTCTTAAAATGCGGAGTATAGTTCTTCAGGCTCCTGCAGCTCCTTCCTGATGGTAGTAATGCAAACTGGACACAAGTACCCCTGTAATAAAATTCAGGGTCTGTTATTGACTCAGACAAAATAGTGATCACACTTGCTAGAGCCGGTCACATCTAATGTTAGTAAGGCCAAAAGTACATCTCGACCAGGAGCATTATATTACTGTTCATGCACAGCTGGGCATTGCTTTGTAGCCTGCTAGAATGCTGACACATGGGGCCACTGAGAAGAACATGAAAAGCTTCCCCATAGTGGGAGTCCTAGAGCTTATTAATGAAAGCTGGAAGCAGAAGCAGGTACTTCCTCAAGAGAAAGCTGGTGCCACTCAACGAGCACTCACCCTGTGAGCAGCTCCCTATACTATGTGTACTTCAGTCTTGATCTATTATTGTGGCTACAGCTCTGCGAGGACAGCACGGATTGAGGGGAAGTGGAAGTGATGAAACGGTGAGTGGAATCGATGCATATTCATGGATGTCTCACATTACTGATACCAACAGATCTTCACATTCTGGTTTGGGATGATTTGCCAATGTAGCAAAGCATCATAAAACCCAACCAGGATAACCTAACGAAGACTGAACACGCAAGCACAGACAAGTGGCCCAGACTGCAAAAGAAACATTAAGAACATTTTCAAGGAAAGAAATGTTCAGAACATTTTCAAGGCTCAGTTATCAAATACAGAGATAAAGGCCTTGGAATAGCTGACCTTTGACTGTCTGGTATGGAAAACGTGCAAAAACTTGCAATTTTGTCATTTGTGCTTTGATGAGGATATGAGCTACATTTTCAAATGCTGAGCCTTAGAATATGTTTGACCAACTCAGTAACAGATACAAATGAAAACAGTCAAGATTCAAGATTGTTTAATGTCATTTCTGGTAATCAAGCGCAAAGGAGATCAAAATAACTGTTACTTAGGATCCAATGTAGAACAAAAAAGACACAATAAGATAAAAAACATAATAATGATAATTAAAAAACACAATAAATACAAACAGATAAGATAGCTTTTATACATAGTTTGATTATAGATCCATAAAGAGAAGATAGGCACAGGAAAGTCTGCACATAAGGTAACTGACAGGAAATGATAAAGTAGTGGTGGGTGGGGCCACGGAAGGGTGGGTTAGTAGCTGGAGGTGTTGTGTTGATTAGCCTTTCTGCTTGGGGAAAGGTCCTGCCATGGATGCTGCATAGCCTCCTCCCAGATGGGAGTGGGACAAACAGTCCATGAACAGGGTGGGTGGGATCCTTCATGATGTTGCTGGCCCTTTTCTGGCACCTTTCTGCATATACTGTGTGTCCTTGATGGTGCATAGGCTGGTGCCGGTGATGCATTGGGCAGTTTTGACAACCCGCTGTAGAGCCTTCCTGTCTGGGGCAGCACAGTTTCTGTACCCTGCAGAGATGCAGGTTATTAGGATGCTCTCTACTGTGCTTCTGTAGAATGATGTGAGTATGGATGTGCATAGTCCTGCACCCCCCTTCAGAAAATGGAGGCATTGGTGAGTTTTTCAGACTGTGCAGGATGTGTTTTGAGACCCTGAGAGGTTGTGTACTCTTAGGAGTTTGAAACTGCCTGCTGTTTCCACTGCTGTGCCGCCAACATAAAGGGGTGTGTGAGTGATGTGAGTTCTCCTGAAATCAACAACCATCTCCTTTGTCTATTGATAGTGAGGAAGAGGTTATTTACCTGGCACCAGGCCTCAAGTTTTCCACCTCCTCTCTGTAGGCTATCTAATCATTGTTGGTGATCAGTCCCACCACTATCATGTCATCGGCAAATTTGACAATGTGATTACTCAGATATTTGGCTGTGCAGTCATGTATAAACAGAGTGTACACCAATGGGCTCAGCACATGGCCCTGGTGGGCATTTGTGTTGGGGATGATGGGGAAGGAGAAGCAGTTGTACATCCCCATTATCTTAGATCCGTTGGTTAGGAAGTCCAACATCCAGTTGCACAGTGGTGTATTTAGATCGAGGGGTGGGAGTTTGTTCACCAGGGTCTATTGTAAAATAATGTTTAATATATATAGCACTAGGAATAGCAGTGTTTGATCAAGCACAGGTTGTAACTTGCCCTTGAGGCCAAGGAGGTCTGACAAAACTGATAATTAATGCAAAACTCCACTTCATGGTTGGAATCAGTCATTTAGACTGTTGGAAGTTGGCACAAGGAAAGTATTGTTTATGACTTGCTACTGCATGCACAGAGGCCGGGGATAAATCTTGGCACCTAGGAGACCGCCTCCTTGGGATGAACACCATAATGGAAGCATCTCCTCCACATCAACTCAAATAGGGCAAATAGGATTAGTGCTGAGGGACAATACGATCCACATGGATTGGTCTAACTCTAATACAACATCTCTATGTCCCACCTCTCAGGAGGGTTTTGACATGGAGTTAAGGAGGAAGAAGTACTTGGGACACACAGAAAAGCAGAGAGTTTATAACCATATAATAATTATAGCACGGAAACAGGCCATCTCGGCCCTTCTAGTCCGTGCCGAACTCTTACTCTCACCTAGTCCCACTGACCTGCACTCGGTCCATAATCTTCCATTCCTTTCCTGTCCATATATCTATCCAATTTAACTTTAAACGACAACATCAAACCTGCCTCAACCACTTCTGCTGGAAGCTCATTCCACACAGCCATCACTCTCTGAGTAACGAAGTTCCCCCTCATGTTACCCATAAAATTTTGCCCTTTAACTCTCAACTCATGTCCTCTTGTTTGAATCTCCCCCATTCTCAATGGAAAAAGCCTATCCATGTCAACTCTATTTATCCCCCTCATAATTTTAAACACCTCTATCAAGTCCCCCCTCAACTTTCTACGCTCCAAAGAATAAAGACCTAAAAAAGTTTAGGGGGTGGTTGCTAAGCCATGGCCAAAGACAGATGAAGGTTGCTTGGAATCTGGGAGGTGGGACAGTTGGAGTGGCAAAAATGCCAAGCTTGTATTAATGGGGTGCAGCACAACCCAGACACAGGGTCAGTATCACGTGGAAGTTGTGGGGTTGTGGGGGGGCAATGCAGCAAAGTGCAGTGTAATCACAGAGTGCCAAGGCATAGCTGAGTTTGCTCAGGGATAGGTAGGTGTGATCTTACATGGGATAGGGCAGAGTCATACAGTGATACAGCATGGAAATAAATCCTTCAGCCCAAATGGCTCATCCATGCCGACCAAGTTGTCTACCTGAGCTAGTCTCACAGCTGCAGTTGGTCAGTATCCCTCTAACTTTTCCAATCCATGTCCGTCAGACATTGAAATTTTCCATCCCTCTACTGCTTCCTATAGCAGTTCTTTCTATATATCCACCTCTCTCTCTGTGAGAAGGTTTTCCCTGAGGCCCCCATTAAATCTTTCCCCTCTCATGTTATGCCCTCCAGGTTTAGAGTCCCCTACCCTGGAAAAAAATATCCTGACCATCCACTTCATCAATACTCCTCATGATTTTATAAGCCTCTCAGCTTCCTGTGCAGGGGTGTAGAAAGTTCCAGCCTGTCTTCTGATAGCTCAGGTGTCCATACAACAAGCATCTGAAGTTTATGAAGGGCAGTCAGAACATCCCCATTGAAAGTGATTGCAGAGGGACAAGGAAAACCCAAGTTGTTTAAAAAATAGAGAACTGAAACAATGGGGAATAAATTTCTGTCCAACTGGAAATTGAGATCATCCACTAACTGTGCTGCACAAACTTTTCTGCAATTCTACAACTAACTTGGTTCAGTCTGGATGAGCTCACATGCAAAAGATAGACTCACTTTAAATAAGATGCATTCCATCTACTCCAAACCTTTCAGGAATAAAAGAGCATATGTCACTTTTTATTTCAGATTGGAATGCTATTTTAAAAACCACTCAAAAATCAATAAAATTGTTGTTTATTAAACATGACCGTCTTCTAGTTCTAATAAATATAACTTGGATAAAACTGCGATTGTTTGCTGGTGCTTTTCTATGCATAATTTAGTGACAGAAAAAAAATTCTCTGCCCACATGCCAACTGAAAAAATAGAGTAATATAAATTAAGTGTGATAGCCAACGTAACTGGCCAGCACCCAAATGAGGAGTTAAATGGCTGTCATTATACTGTGAACAAATTCCTAATGCAAGACACACAGGCAGAATGTTTTTACTTTTTGCCACGTGTGTGGTTTCAGGCAGCGCCAAAGATGAGTGGGATAAAGTGCTGAATTCACAAGATTTTTACACTATAGACATACATCCATTGACATGAACTCAGCTGAATGGATATATCTCAACTCACTGATCCCTGCTCTTATCTCTGCATCTTTACTGCAATTATTTCCCTCTCCAGCCTTATCAACACAGCTTCTCAAACTTCAGCAGAACTTAGAAAGTTATTTAAGGAGACAATGAATATTTGGTTTTACCTCCATTGAAAGACAATAAGGCACTGTGAGCTAGTGTGAGGACTTTGGCATGAGAATATTATGACAAGCTTCAATGCAGACTAACATCAGTTTAGCATAGAACCTAAACTTGTGTGGGCAGCATAGCTCAGAATTGCAACATCTGAGAAGCCTTTAAACTTTTTAAATCTGCTCTTGACCTTGAGTGAGTAATGTCTGGTCTGTCCTCCAGCCAAAATACAGAGTAGGGTGAAGGAGGGGGAGTGTGGAATGAGGCGGAATAAGCACCATATAGATCATTACTCAGCATATGGTAAAACAGCAATCAATTGATACCAACTCTTCCCACTCCCTACCTCAGTTCTGCATTTCCGTAGATTATTTACATTTTATATGGATGTTCCTCAGAGAAAATGTGCTAATGTACCACCCCTATGGAATTCACATTCATTCTCTACATATTTTATTTTACATTTAGGCACAAACTAACTTAACACTTTGAACCCATTTCTAAGGTCTCTGGCTCCACTGTATTCCGGTCGAGAGAGCTGTTGTAGAATGGAATTTGACAGCAATGAAAATTATTTTTGAGGGGTACATTTTATTTGAGACAGGATTGCAGGGAGGAATTCCCAAAATATAGTTAACTACACAAGTAGATGACTTCTGAGGGCATTAAGAGCTGCCCTGTGTTCGAGATATTGACGGGGCAGCCACTGCACGCATCATCTGAATATCCAAACATAAGCACCAGTGGATTTGAAATGATGGTTAAAGTGAGCGGGGAAACTCAGTCTGTAGTTAGATGACGAAGTATATATGACGGGCCACCAGCGAGGAAGAAGCGGTGATAGAGTTTAGCACAGAAAAGGTCCAGAGAGATGGTCTTTAGAAACGCAGAGGAGGAGGGGTGGAGGTTGGTTGCCCGAATCTGAGGTTCCGTCAGAACTAGACTGTTCTGGGGCACCTCAACGGCGAGGTGAAATCCAAGTAACAGCTTGAGTCCCGCTCAGTCTGCGGGGAAAGGCAAGAACAAAAAAATAATGATTTAGCCAACTGGAGAAGAAATACGCCGAAGTGCATCCGCTAAATCTAAACCCTCACAACTCTCTATCCCATATAGAACACGCATGGCTTAGTTGGTCTAAGTTTCTACACAAGACTTCCCTTAAATACATATGTAATGGAGGAAGTTACACAAAGTCGACATTACGCATCCCTGTGCATTGGGTTTGAAATAAAATTCAATGACGGGCTCCGAGCCCACCAACTCTTCGCACGATTAGGCAACGGCAGACGCATCTCAAAGTGTACAGAACTAGCATTTAAGCGGTCTGAACGAAGCCTTCTCGGGTAGCTCGGCGAACTGTCATCAAGCTCCTGCAGTTGGAACTTTCAATCAGCCAGTTTCCTTGCAAGCACTGCAGCTTTCGATAAAAACAGCAAGTCTGCAAAGAAAGTACAACAAAATCCATCTTACCTTTCGCTTCATTTTGGGATCTTCCCAGATGTCAAACCAGCACTTGGATTGCAGGACACATTCGGCGTTGTGGTCACAACCGGGTCATTGGTAAATCAGAGAGCAGTCTATTCAATGCACAGCTAAACTGCTGTGGACGTGGTTTTTACACCGCTCGCCTCTCACCCTGTCTCATCGCCTGTTACACTGACACAAAGCTCAACCCATTTACACACTGCCTTTTCATTGGCTCATGGGTAAATACAACCTCAGATTGCACAGGCAAAAGGTGGTGCTTCAAACTGAAAAAAATCTTTTAACAAGAACATTGTGAAAGAAACATCCTGTTTCAAGCTTGGAGTGAAGGAATTCTTTGTCAGATTAGACAGACATCAATAATAATATAAAATACAGGATCACAAAAGCAAGTCCTGGAAATCCTATTCCTGTGACCTAGCAACCATTAAGACCCTCCTCTAAAATGGATTCATTTCAAAGCCCTTCACCTCATGCCCCCCACATGAAATAGGCTAAGAAACAAAACCTTTTCTGTTTACAGTCTCTTCTATTGACATCTCCCGCTGACATCTTCTTCTTTCATTCAGTTTTTCTTTTGTTCGGTGTGAATTCAAAGCAATATGACAGTCAGATTCCAGGCACCGGGGGATAAGCGGCACAGTTTTCTGACGAGACAGGGCTTTTGCAGACATCAACTCAAACTGTCCCTTACATATACACACACACCAGGCTCTACAAACCAACGTCATCATAATTTATAGTTACATTATAGTTTTCTAAGATTGCAAACACATGCACAGACCATCACACTTCAGCTCAGACTGATTATAGATTCAGAAAGCATGGAAACCAGTACTTTGGCCCAACTGGTCTGTGCTGGCCACAGTCCCCTCTAAGTCAATCCCACTTGATTGTGTCAGGCCCATGTCGCTCGAAACTTTTCTTGTCAATGTACCTGTCCAAGTACCTTTTAAATGTTGTTAATGTAATTGCCTAAGCCACTTCCTCTGGCAGCTCATCCTACATACTGACCACACTCGGGGTGAAAAAGTTGCTCCTCAAGTTCCTTTAAAATCTCTCACCTTCGACCTTTAATTCTTGAATCCTCAACCCTGGGAAAAACATTGTGCATTCACCATATTAATGCTCCTCAGGATTTTATACACCTTATTTATTCTTGGCCTCTTCACCACTATGCCCTCTATCATTCAGAAGATATTCACACCGTCAGTTATGAGTGCTTAAAACACAGTCCTTCTCTAGCTCTTCTCCCAAATGACAAATTTGAATTACAGTGTCTCTCTTTCGAGCAAGATCAGGGCAATAAGGTGTTAACTGGCTTCACTTAACTTTTGTATGAATGGGGATGAGGGTCACTGTATAAAGATCAGGAGTATAAACCCCTTTCCGTATTGCATGTGTTGACCCACTGAGTTGAGTTCCTGTGGACCACAGGGGTCCTCACTAGAGATGCTGCTCACTGAATAAGGCTTCTTCTAGAGGTGATACAGAGGCACAGCTAGACAACTGCTGTCTCTCAGCTCCAGTGATATCTGAGTGAAAGTTGCATATTTTCTCTGTGACCACCTGTGTTCTTCCCACAACCTAAAGGGTAGGTTAATTAGTGCCTGTATATTGTCCCCTGCTCACAGCATGTAGGAAGGTGGTCAAATCTGGGGCGAATTGATGGGAATATGGGGAGAATGAATTGGAAATAGTGTAAACATAGAAACATAGAAAATAGGTGCAGGAGTAGGCCATTCAGCCCTTCAAGCCTGCACCGCCATTCAGTATGATCATGGCTGATCATCCAACTCAGAACCCTGCACCAGCCTTCCCTCATACCCCCTGATCCCTTTAGCCACAAGGGCCATATCTAACTCCCTCTTAAATATAGCCAATGAACTGGCCTTAACTGTTTCCTGTGGCAGAGAATTCCACAGATTCACCACTCTCTGTGTGAAGAAGTTTTTCATAATCTCGGTCCTAAAAGGCTTCCCCTTTATCCTCAAACTGTGACCTCAAACTAGGATTAATATAACACACACCAAATGCTGGAGGAGCTCATCAGGCCAGGCAGTAACTATAGAAAAGAGTAAACAGTCGGCGTATCAGGTCGAGACCCTTCATTGGGTTCTTAGCCTGAAAGTCCTGAAGAAGGGTCTTGGCTTGAAACATCAACAGTTTACTCTTTTCCATAGATGCTGCTTGGTTTGCTGAGTTTCTCCATCATTTTGTGTGTGTTGTTTTGGATTTCCAGCATCTGTCGATTTTCTCATGTTTAGGATTAGTGTAAGTGGGTGCTGGAGATTTTCGTGTAGATAAGGTCTTGTATGACTCTGTGACCCTCAGTCTCGCGAAGTATATAAGATCCTATTTTACCCTCTTACAGGGAGAGGATCATATTTTCTTGATATTTTTATCCTATTTTCCTTGAATCAGACTGAGCATTTTCTTCAGGTGCAGAAGGGGTTTAAGAACATTATCTGCAGCATGAGATTTCCAGTGCCCAATGCTCATGCTTTTTCTATGAAGCAGAGTTCAATAACAATATGTCACAAACATCAAAAAGCATATTACTGTGTGACAATACTGTGCAACAAAGATGGCAGAGTTAGCAACAAGAGTTGTTCATTTATTACTATGTTATTAATCCTATTGTGCTATAATTATCTAAATGGACCAGTCCAAAAGAGGTGTTTATGTATGTGGGGTGGAGGAGACCCCTATTGGAACAGACAGACAGACAGCAGTGCACAAACATTAGCACTGTGTTAACTTATTGACCACAAAATAAATTGCACGTGCTTATATGATGGTTCAAAGTACATTTATTATCAAAGCATGTATGCATTATACAGTCTTGAGATTTGTCTCCTTACAGGCAGCCACAAAACAAAGGAACCCCAAAACGCATTCAAAAAAAAGACTGTCAAACACCTAATGTGCAGAGGGAAAAACTATGCAAAGACTAAAGCAAATAGCATTCAGAACCGAAGTTTTAGAAAAGACACAGAGCCAGATGAATGGATGAATATCTGTACTTTTATTATCTGATCAAGACATTCCAAGGTATTTAGAACCTGCACCATTAAACTGGTGATTATGAGTAATTATATCCACAATGTTTAAACAGCATTTCAACACGGGAACAGGAGCAGACAGTTCATTCATGTGAATCTGTTCAGTCATTCTTTAAGTCATGGCTAATGGCTGTGGATAGATGCCCTTAACTTATTATCAAATTTGATCTTAAAAATATCTGTTACTCTCATATCCACAGCCTTTTAAGGAGTGAATTCCAGTCTTATACTAATCTTTGTGTGAAGAAGCGCTTCTGATTTTTCTCCTAAGTGATCTAAGTGTTTTTGCTCTTTTATTCTTAGTCCCTGCACCTGAAAAAAAATGGTTCCTTTATACTCACGCAATCAAGTGCTTTAATCATTTTAAATGCCTGAATTAGATCACCCCTCAGGTGAGGGGATGGAACACAAATATATTCACTATCATTACAACTTAACACTTTAAACTAATCTCTCCCACATTCGCAATTTCGAGCCATGCTTGGAGGAGTATGTGAAATATTGTTGCCTTTTTTGTCTAGCCCACACTGCTATCAAGATTAATTCTAGTGGGATGAATGATTGCTCATTATAAGTAGAAACCAAGAAAATAAGAGTAGCCATTGTCCAATTGAGCCGCTCTGCCATTTAATACAATAGCATTTCTCAGTCTCAATGCTCAAATTCCCATTCTCTCATCTTGATGCTTTTTGTCTAGAAATCTATGTACCTCCTCCTTAAATGTATTTGATGATGCTCTCTACAGCTTCCTGTAGTGGATAATGTCACGGGTACAACATTCTGGAGAAATTTGTTTTCATCTCATTCCTAAATGCCTTATCTCCTAACTGGGGAGTAATTCATGATTTACAGTCATATAGTCATAGAGAAGTACAGCACAGAAACGGGCCCTTTGGCATATCTAGGCCATGATGAAACCATTTAATCTGCCTACTCCCATCGACTTGCACTGGGCCCACAGCACCCCCATATCTCTACTTTCCATCTCTTTAATGTTGAAATCAAGCTCACATCCACTTCTTGTGTTGGCAGCTTGTTCCACACTCTCACAACCCTCTAAGTGAAGAAATTTCTCCTCATGTTCCCCTTAAACTACTCACTTTTCACCCTAACTTGTGGTTGTAGTCCCAACCAATATTTCTGTTCTGAAATATTAATGGATTAAAACATTAATGAGCTAAAATGGCTTATGACAAAAAAGACAATATTCACCCACTAGTGAATGTTTGTGAGGTTAAATTAAACTTAAACCTTTTCTTATGGTTAATCTAGTAACAGTTGGTATGCTGCATAACACTAAGGGGCAGAAAACGCTGGTGGGAGTTGTGTACAGGCCACCTAACAGTAGTAGTGAGGTTGGGGATGGTATTAAACAGGAAATTAGAAATGTGTGCAATAAAGGAACTGCAGTTATAATGGGTGACTTCAATCTACATGTAGATTGGGTGAACCAAATTGGTAAGGGTGCTGAGGAAGAAGATTTCTTGGAATGTATGTGGGATAGTTCTCTGAACCAGTATGTCGAGGAACCAACTAGAGAGCAGGCTATTCTAGACTGAGTATTGAGCAATGAGGAAGGGTTAATTAGCAATCTTGTTGTGAGAGGCCCCTTGGGTAAGAGTGACCATAATATGGTGGAATTCTTCATTAAGATGGAGAGTGACATAGTTAATTCAGAAACAAAGGTTCTGAACTTAAAGAAGGGTAACTTTGAAGGTATGAGACGTGAATTAGCTAAGATAGACTGGCAAATGACACTTAAAGGGTTGACGGTGGATATGCAATGGCAAGCATTTAAAGATCGCATGGATGAACTACAACAATTGGCAAAAGAATAAATCAAAGAAGGTAGTGCACCCGTGGCTGACAAGGGAAATTAGGGATAGTATCAATTCCAAAGAAGATGCATACAAATTAGCCAGAAAAAGTGGCTCACCTGAGGACTGGGAGAAATTCAGAGTCCAGCAGAGGAGGACAAAGGGCTTAATTAGGAAGGGGAAAAAAGATTATGAGAGAAAACTAGCAGGGAACATAAAAACGGACTGTAAAAGCTTTTATAGATATGTGAAAAGAAAAAGATCGGTTAAGACAAATGTAGGTCCCCTACAGACAGAAACAGGTGAATTGATTATGGGGAGCAAGGACATGGCAGACCAATTGAATAATTACTTTGGTTCTGTCTTCACTAAGGAGGACATAAATAATCTTCCGGAAATAGTAGGGGACAGAGGGTCCAGTGAGATGGAGGAACTGAGGGAAATACATGTTAGTAGGGAAGTGGTGTTAGGTAAATTGAAGGGATTAAAGGCGGATAAATCCCCAGGGCCAGATGGTCTGCATCCCAGAGTGCTTAAGGAAGTAGCCCAAGAAATAGTGGATGCATTAGTGATAATTTTTCAAAACTCTTTAGATCCTGGACTAGTTCCTGAGGATTGGAGGGTGGCTAATGTAACCCCACTTTTTAAAAAAGGAGGGAGAGAGAAACCAGGGAATTATAGACTGGTTAGCCTAACATCGGTGGTGGGGAAACTGCTAGAGTCAGTTATCAAAGATGTGATAACAGCACATTTGGAAGGCGGTGAAATCATCAGACAAAGTCAGCATGGATTTGTGAAAGGAAAATCATGTTTGACGAATCTCATAGAATTTTTTGAGGATGTAACTAGTAGGGTGGGTAGGGGAGAACCAGTGGATGTGGTATATTTGGATTTTCAAAAGGCTTTTGACAAGGTCCCACACAGGAGATTAGTGTGCAAACTTAAAGCACACAGTATTGGGGGTAAGGTATTGATGTGGATAGAGAATTAGTTGGCAGACAGGAAGCAAAGAGTGGGAATAAACGGGACCTTTTCAGACTGGCAGGCAGTGACTAGTGAGGTACCGCAAGGCTCAGTGCTGGGACCCCAGTTGTTTACAATATATATTAATGACTTGGATGAGGGAATTAAATGCAGCATCTCCAAGTTTGCGGATGACACGAAGCTGGGCGGCAGTGTTAGCTGTGAGGAGGATGCTAAGAGGATGCAGGGTGACTTGGATAGGTTAGGTGAGTGGGCAAATTCATGGCAGATGCAATTTAATGTGGATAAATGTGAAGTTATCCACTTTGGTGGCAAAAACAGGAAAACAGATTATTATCTGAATGGTGGCCGATTAGGAAAAGGGGAGGTGCAACGAGACCTGGGTGTCATTATACACCAGTCATTGAAAGTGGGCATGCAGGTACAGCAGGCGGTGAAAAAGGCAAATGGTATGCTGGCATTTATAGCAAGAGGATTTGAGTACAGGAGCAGGGAGGTACTACTGCAGTTGTACAAGGCCTTGGTGAGACCACACCTGGAGTACGTATTGTGTGCAGTTTTGGTCCCCTAATCTGAGGAAGGACATTTTTGCCATAGAGGAAGTACAAAGAAGGTTCACCAGATTGATTCTTGGGATGGCAGGACTTTCATATGATGAAAGACTGGATCGACTAGGCTTGTACTCTCTGGAATTTAGAAGGTTGAGGGGGGATCTGATTGAAACATATAAAATTCTAAAGGGATTGGACGGCTAGATGCAGGAAGATTATTCCCGATGTTGGGGAAGTCCAGAACGAGGGGTCACAGTTTGAGGATAAAGGGGAAGCCTTTTAGGACCGAGATGAGGAAAAACTTCTTCACACTGAGAGTGGTGAAGCTGTGGAATTCTCTGCCACAGGAAACAGTTGAGGCCAGTTCATTGGCTATATTTAAGAGGGAGTTAGATATGGCCCTTGTGGCTAAAGGGATCAGCGGGTATGGAGGGAAGGCTGGTACAGGGTTCTGAGTTGGATGATCAGCCATGATCATACTGAATTGTGGTGCAGGCTCAAAGGGCCGAATGGCCTTCTCCTGCACCTATTTTCTATGTTTCTATGTTTCTATGTTCTAACATTTTATCTATTATATCTCCACCTATAAAAATCTATCTGGAGATTTTCGCCTTTCGCAACTATGCAAATTTTTTGTAAAAGGAGGTCCGAATGTGGGAAACTGAAGGGGTTAATAATAGAATTAGATTAAAAGCAGCTGCTTATATATTTTTTTCACAAAATAACTCTATATCAATACCCTGAGGATGGGAGTGTTTTAAAAGTGGATTGAACTAAAAAAAAAGAAACTGAAGAATTCAAGAGTCAACGGGTAAGAAATATTTAAACTATTTTTAAGTGCTTCCATGCCTGTACACAAAGGAAGAAAGTAGCTAACTGAAATGTGGGTCCTTTAGATACAGAGGTGAGGCCATATGACAGAACTATTAAACATATTTATATCAAAACATTATATTCAATATCACAAATGACCTGACTTGGTCCAACCAAGCAGAGTCCACTGCCAAGAAGGCCCACCAGCACCTTTACTTCCTGAGAAAACTAAAGAAATTTGGCCTGTTCCCTTAAACCCTCACTAATTTTTATAGATGCACCGTAGAAAGCATTCTTCTAGAGTGCATCACAATCTGGTATGGAAGTTGTCCTGTCCAAGACCGAAAGAAGCTGCAGAAGATCGTGAACATGGCGCAGCACATCACACAAACCAATCTTCTGTCCATGGACTCACTTTACACCGCACGCTGTCGGAGCAGTGCTGCCAGGATAATCAAGGTCACAACCCACCCAGCCAACAGACTTTTCGTCCCTCTTCCCTCTGGAAGAAGGTTCAGGAGCTTGAAGACTCGTATGGCCAGATTTGGGAACAGTTTCTTTCCAACTGTGATAAGACTGCTGAATGGATCCTGACCCGGATCTGGGCCGTACCCTCCAAATATCCGGACCTGCCTCTCGTTTTTTTTGCACTACTGACTTCCCATTTTTCTATTTTCTATTTATGATTTATAATTTAAAGTTTTAGTATTTACTAATTTTAACTATCTTTAATATTTAATATTTGTAATCCAGGGAGTATGAAGCGCAGAATCAAATATCGCTGTGATGATTGTACGTTCTAGTACAAATTGTTTGGCGACAATAAAGTATAAAGTGTAAAGTATTTTTTACTACAATAAACACAGTGCACTAAACATAAGTTTAACGAGAGTTAAAAACTTAAAGAGAATGTGTTGGAGAAATTAAGACTACTGAAAGCTAATAAAATAATTTGGAGCAACATACACAGAATGCTGGAGGAACAAGAGGATAAATACGAGAGGACATGGCTTTAGCGTGAAAGGGGAAAGGTTTAGGTGGAACATTAGGGGAAACTTCACTCAGAGAGTGGTGGGAGTGTGGAACGAGCTGCCATCTGACGTGATAAAGGGCTCACACCTAAGTTTTAAGAATAGGTACATGGATGGGAGAGGTCTGGAGGGTTATGGACTGGGTGCAGGTCAGTGGGACTAGCGGAATAATACTTCGGCACAGACCAGAGGGGCCGAATGGCCTGTTTTCTGTGCTGTAGTGTTCTATGGTTCAATGATTCTATGATTCTATGGAACTCAGCAGGCCAGGCAGCATCAATGGAAAAGAATACAGTCAACGTTTTGGGCCGAGACCCTTCGGCAGGACGGGTTGCTCAGATTTCCAGCATCTGTAGATTTTCTCTTGAAAATAAATTGGACCTGATAGCTTGGATCCTGAGGTACAAAAAGGATGTATATGAAGACTAGAAAGGCTGGGAACCTGTGAGCTTACTTGCTTTGCTGAAAATAACAAATAAGTGGAATAACTTTTAAATTGATACAAAATAGTACGAATGATGCACAAGGAACACAGGAGTATACAATAGAAGACATTGTTTGGAAGGTAAATAGTATGTTGACATTAGATCCGCACTCCCACTGAATGTCTTGACAAATGCAACAACAAGATCAAAGGAAATATGCATGTCTAACTAAAGGGAAAGAGAGAAACCTCAGGGCTTTTGCTGTCATTTTCCAGGTGTTTTTACAGTATGTAACAACATATAGAGGCAGCAACTTTTGGATCAGGGTAGTATGGATTTCTCTGTATACCAGGGTGTTACATTACTTTAAATATGTGATAGGCAGGGGTCAGAGTAAGGAGAAGGTGAGTGATTAGGGCAGAGAAGATTGATTCATTTTAAATATTTCCTACTCCCCCTCATCATTTCCCCAATGTCTCTCTCTGCCTCAGTCAACCTTTTTAGTGTTACAAACTACTACAATTCCGTAATGACAATGACATGCTCCTGTTAATTTTTAATTACCACAGGAATTTTCGGGAGACTGGTCCCACCTCAAAAATTTCCAACAGAAGGAAGGACTGATTTGCAAAAATATTAAATAATCTTAAAAAGAGAAATAAGAAGATGCCCTGGATTTCTGGACAGCATATGAATGTGAGGGAACATGATCCAGAAAACTTGGAGGCAAAAAAAAAATGCCCTTGTTTGAAACTCTGCCTGCACCACCACTGATTATTATGAACAGAATGAAGTTTACTTAAATCTCATGCATACGTCTGCCAGGAAGAGGCTTGGCTAAAAGCAGCAGTCTGGTTCATTGCAGATGGCAGTAGGAATCTGTGGCATGCTGAGGCAAGTGCACAGGAATGCACACAACAGCCTGATGCCTGACAGCTTTTCATGAACGGTAGTAACTCTTCAGGGATAGAAACTCAGTGTTTTGAATCTTGAGCCTGTGTACATTCTCCACACAGGCATACCAGAGCTGTTGTTTTCATAACTTTGCAAACTCCCTTTGGAGAATATTGTGAGCTATTGGAAGAATTCAGTTCTTGGTTTTCGGTCTGGCAGGTGTGAACACTCCTCTGTGGCAAGAAGAACCTCAGTATCGGGTTGGTTCTTGTTTTGTGGTGGGATAGTTTCACAGGTTAAGATACTAGGATGTTTACCTTTACCCACACTCATCAAATATATAAAATCTACCAGCTGCCAATACAGAATTCAGTGCTGCAACTGTGTGGAGAGTTTAAATCCTGCATCCCTGAATTTGAAGTGGAAATATAACCAGTAGGCTGGAGTCAGGCTTTATTACGAATGTGGTTCTGAAACTGGAGCTTGGCCTACAACTTAAATAGTTCCTGTGATGATACATTAATGGCCAATGAAGATTTTATTTAAATACCTTCCTGAGGCCTATCATGTTTGCAATGCACCATAAACCTTTCACAGTGGAAGGCCGTCTCTTCGTATGCAGTCACTGTAGGACCCTGTCTAGGGCCAGGTCAGGGGGAGGGGAGAATGTTTGTAGGAATGGAAGGTGGGCTGGGGGGTGGTGTTGTGGTTTGGGGCATGGATGGACATGCAATGTGTTGCTAGAGATTAACAAGTGAGTTAAGCAAGGAATGACTACCAGGTAGCGACAGAGAAAGAGTCAGGCTGGAAGGTCAATACTCGATCGAAGATGGGAATTAGTTGATAGGGAATGGTACAAGGGGACATTGGGGGAACAGTCAACAAACAAATAAGTGCTGATGCAGTCTTTTTACATAAAACATTGACAATTCCTTGCCTCTAATGGATGCTACTTGATCTGCAGAGTTCCTCTTGCAGATTATTTTCTGCAATCTTTGGCATCTCTTGGATACCGGCGGAGAATTAGTTTCCAGGAATTGGAAACGGAACTAGGGCAAAGGCTGGATTAGGTAGATTGGGGGCTGAGTAATCATTAGGGGGTGTTTGGGGCCATGATGAAGAGCCAGAAGTGATTAAGTAGTAGGAAAGGGGTTGGAAGAAGTGTAGATGTCATGAGATGCACAAGAATTGATAAATCCAAAGAGCCAGATAGTTTCTACCAGTTTGCGATAGGAAGCAAGGGAGGAGAAAGCTGGGGCCCTGATGGAGAGTTTTGCATCATTGTTAGCTGATGAAGACTGAAGGGTAGCAGGGATAAACTCAGTAACAACAGGTCAGTAAGCTTTACTTCAGGAAATTATTGGAGAGAATCCTGAAGGATAGGATTTGGACTTTTGGAAGGAGTATGTATATGTATAGTCATACATGGCTTTGCGCTGTGGTGATCTTGCCTTACTAATTTGATTGAGATTTTTTTCTTTCAGCTCATAATGTCTCTGCAGATGATCTTTACTGATTCCATTCACCGGGACTTGGTCCACAGCTTTCCACATCATAGCAATTCAAGTGCTTGTCCTGATGCTTCTTAAATGTTGTGAGAATACTTGCTTATGCAGTCTCCCCTCATAACCTAAACATTTCATCACAGGCTGGAGTATTGTATGCACTTCTGATTGCTTCCTAGAAGAAGAAGAACATGATTTCACTGGCGAGGCTGCAGGGAGAATTCATCAGGAAGAATCTCCTCTGGGATGGAATTTTTTTAGTTATGAGGAGATACTGGAAAGGCTGGTTTTTTCTTTCTTGAAGAGGAAGCAGAGGGGTCTGATAGTGGAGTACAAAATTATATGAAGCTTTGATGTTGGAAGTTAGTAAGAAATGCTTCCCCATGTTAGAGGTGTCTGAGACCAAAATATCTGAAGCATATGTTTAAAGTGAGGAGCAAGGGGTTTAAAGTTCAAAGTTAAAAATTAAGCTTTTATCAAAATCACCATCTACAACCCTGAGATTCATTTTCTTGTGAGCATTCATAGTAAACACAACGAAACACAACAGAATCCATGAAAGTCTGCTTAGCAAGACGGACGTCCGTTGTTTCCGACACCGACGTTTGTCTGTGCAGCTCAACAGGTGTGCATTCTGAGGTGACTCAGCAGTCTGATTCCAGAAAGGCGTTGAAAGTGAGGGCAGGTAAACCGTCCGGCCACTCTTGGAGCAAAGATGTAGCCATATTTCCCCTCTGCCTTGAGCAGCAATCGAATCTGCACGGTGACTATTCTCAGAGTTGTTGGAGACTCGTCCTATGAGGGCACGCCATCCAGTCCGGTCCTGAGCACTCCACTCAAGGTACTTAGGTACAATGTCAGTATGCGTGAGGCTGGCTCTCACACAGTCCTTGAACCTTTTACGAGGTCTCCACCTCTCTGTATAGGAATTGTTTGGGAATACTGGAATCCTCCATGTGTATAACATGCCCTGTCCAGTGAAGCTGGTCTTGCGGGATCATTGCTTCTATGCTTGCACTCTCTGCTCTTTCAAAGACTTCCAGGTTGGTGACATGGTCCTGCCAATGGATGCCCAGAATTCATTTCAGGCTATGTGTATGGAAGGCTTCCAGCATTTTAAGGTGCCTTCTGTATATGGTCTAGGTTTCACAGCCATATAACCATATAACAATTACAGCATGGAAACAGGCCATCTCGGCTGAGGACGATATAATAGACTAAGGACAACCGCTTTGTACACCTTGAGTTTCGTGGCTTTTTGCATGTTATGCTGGCTTAGTACACTTGAATGCAAGTACCAGAGGGCTTGACTGACCTTGCAAATCCTAGCACTGATTCCTTTGTCTAGGGAGCCATCACTAGAAGTAACACTTCTGAGGTATCTGAATTCCTCCATTATTCTAAGCTATGCACCTTCAACGCAGATGGACGGGGTGGGTGCCGCAGACATTGGACCGAGTTAAAACAGAACCTCCGTCTTTTGTAGGCTGATGGTGAGGCTAAATAGACGAGTGGCTTCTGTTAACAAGCAGCTGAAGATCGGCTTCTGTGTGGGCCATAAGAGGACAATCATCAGCGTAAAGGGCTTCTCAAATGAGATTACTGAACATTTTTGCACGGCCCTCAGGTAATGCAAATCAAAAAGTGATCCGTCCATCATGTACCTTATATATATCCCACGTTGTACGGTACTGAATGCACGGTGTAGTACAGATGTGAGGAACAGATTACAAAGTGCACGTATCAGTATGGACCCTCTCTTCACTCCACTTAAAATACTGAATTGCATCGAAGTCTCCCCATTCACAGAACAAGGCCACTCATCTTATTGTAAAAGAGATGGACGAGGATGATGAATCTGCGCAGGCACCCAAGTTTTGGCAGCACTCGCCATAAGGACTCCCTGTTGACTGTATCGAAGAAGGCAAGGAGTTGCAAATTCTTTTCAGTACACTTCTCTTGAATCTGACAAACGGTGAAAACCATGTCCATAGTACTACAGCCTAGGCGAAAACCACATTGTGCCTCAGGAAGATTCACCTTTGATATGTTGGCAATTAAGTGGTAGAGAATAATGCGAGCTAAGATCTCCCCCCTCCCTGACAGACAGGAGAGATATACTCAGGTAGTTGCTGCAGTGAGCTCTGCTACCCTCGCTCTTGAACAGTGGAACAGTCATGGCATCCCTAAAGTCCTCAGGCATGTCTTCTTCCTCCCATATGCTTGTCAGGATGTCGTGGAACACTGTGACTACTAGTGGGTCTTCTGACTTAAAGAGCTCATTAGGATTTCTATCCCTCCCTGGGGCCTTACCAGAGTTTGTCTGAGAAATGGCTTTCGTAAATTCATCCAGGGTAGGAGGGAGGTCAAGGGTGTTGATAACAGGCTTCTGGGGGATCTGATCAAGCTCGGTTTGATTTACAGTACCCGACCTGTTGAATAGGTTACTAAAATATTCTCTCCATCTCTCATTGGTGTTACTCCTAGCCTTATGCAGGCTTTTACCATCTGTTGATAAGATGGGCATGTGATTTGATTTGCACTGTCCATAGATTATTTGATAGCCCTGCAGAACATCTTCCAGTTTTTTTGTGTCAATGTAGCACTGAACTTCTTCCATGCATCGTGCACTCTGTGCTTGTCTCTGGAGGTGCTTAAGCTGATCGCGTTTCAAAATACAGGACAAGTCATTCTGCCATGCAATAAATGCTTTCTGCTTTTCTCACAAGATCTCGGTGATGTTCTCGTCATTTTCATCAAACTAATCTTGGTGGTTCCATTTCTAGTCCACGCAACAAGATGGACAAACAAACAATGCGGAAAAGACAACAAACTGTATGAATACAAAAGAAAAAAATGATAATTATAATAAATAAATAAATAAATAATAAATATTGAGAACATGAGGAGGAGAGTCCTTGAAATTGGTTGTGGGGATAATTCAGTGTTAAGGTGAGTGAAGTTGAGTGAAGTTATCCCCTCTGGTTCAAGAGCCTGAAAGTTGAGGGGTAATAATCGTTCCTGAACCTGGTGATTTGTGTCCTAAAACTCCTGTACCTCTTTCCTGATGGCAGCAGCAAGAAGAGAGCATGGACTGAATAGTGGGGTGGTCCTTGATGATGGATGCTGCTTTCTTGTGACAGTGCTCCATGTAGATGCGCGCAATGATCTGAGGAAGAATTATTTCGCCCAGAATGTGGTTGAATTGTAGAATGCATTCCCTGTGAAGATTCTTGAGGTAATTACCCCACATCATCTAAGAAGTTTCTGAACAAGAACTTGAATCACCAAGGCAATGTGGGATTAGTATAGGTAGGTACATGATAGTCAACATGGATATGTTGGACTGATGGGCTGGTTTCTGAGCTGCATGGCACTAAGCTAAGCTAGCATCCTGATAAATCTCCTCTACACCCTCTTCAATGCAATTATGTCCTTCCTATAGTGGGGTGAACAGATCTGCACATAATAATCCAGCTGTGACTTAACCAAACTATTAAAGTTGTACCTAGTAGGCCTCTCTGCTATTATGATTTTAAAAATCAGACTAATGAAGGCATGTATTTTGCTGTCTTTTTTCAGTACCCTATCTACCTATGCTGCCATCTTCAGGCATCTCTGGAATTATACAACAAGGCCCCTTGGTCCCTCAATACCACTTTACACCCTTCCATTCGTTCATAGTGTATGTCCAACCCTGATTAGACCCCTCAAGTGCATCATCTGCACTTATCGGGATTAAATGCCATCTGCCACTGTCCTACCCAATTTACCAGCTGGTCACTATCATTCAGCATCCTAAAACTACCATCTCCCCTCTCTATCAACACTACCAATATTCATGTCATTTGAAAAATTTACTAATGATACCGCCTACATTTACAACTAAGTCATTAACGTATATCAGAAGCAGATTTTCAATCTCAAAAGTAACCCTCTACTCTCACTCTCTGTCTCCTACTTCCAAACCAATTTTGGATCCATTTTGCTGATTTGCCTTTTATTTCTTAGCCTCCCATTTGGGACCATTTGAAGTCTATGCAAACTTCTACATAAAATATACTCAATCAGACAGAATCTCAAATCAACTGTATGTCATTATTCTTTGCAAAAATCTTTTAAGAATTTGCTAAACTACTGTATATGTCATCTGCTAGTCCTTTTGAATAACAAATTTTACATTGCAATCCTACATTTTAAGGTTCAACATATTAATGTAGAAACAGCAAAATAAATCAAATGACGGACTGTACATCCCATCACATGAAAATTTTCCAATCAGAATCAAGTTTAATATCATTGACATACAGTATGTTATGAAATTTGTTGTTTGAGGCAGCATTATATTGCAATAGAGAAAAAAGCTATAACTTACAATAAGAAAAAAATATATAAATTAAGTGACTGGTGAAAAAAGAGAGCAAAATACTGAGGTAGTGTTCATGACTTAGTTCATTGTCTGCTCAGGAATCTGATGGTAGAGGGGAAGAATGTCTTCAGACATGTATGTCTTCAGACTCCTGTACATCCTATACCTTCTTCTTGATGGCAAGAGGTCAAGTCCTGAGTGATGGAGATCCTTAATGATGGACACCACCTTTCTGAGACATTGCCTTTTGAAGACGTCCTTGATACTGGGGAGGTTAGTGCCCATGATGGAGCTGGCTGAGTTTGCAACCCTCTGTAGCTCTTTCCAAACCTGTGCAGTGGCCCCTCCATACCAGATGATGATGCAACAGGAGCAGCACTGAGGTGGTGCTTGCTGGTGCTATAGCACTAGCAGAAATTACAATAGCACCACCAAGAAATTAACTGAAATTTGACATACAAATTGCAGCTGCTTTGCTTTCTCTGTATAGTTTTGAATACAGCTTGTTTCTCCAGTTGATCTAGTGAAACAGCACCCCCAATTACCATAGTACCCACGCAGCAATAAGGTTATAAACTCTCTGCTGGTCTGAGGTCAGATCCACTCTAAACTTCTGCTTATTCGTTCGTTGTCAATGTCTTGCCGTTGCTGTCCTCAGATCAGTTAAGCTGATCTGAGATCACCTAAGGTGATGATGTCACTCACTCTCACTCATGCAAGAGATTATTAGTATACATCCAGGCACAGATCCATGGTCTTGAGAGACTAACGGATGCCACATACACACACACACACACACACATTGTGCTTTTACAAGCTAACGTGGGCCTGGCATATGCATTATTTTGGCCGGCATGAAAAATGTATCAATTTTTAGTCAGAAAACGGCCTCACCCAGAGGAATCAGTGGTGTCTCAGCCTGAGCCTGTCTTAATTGAAAGTGACATGCTTGATAAAGGACATGCAAAGATTGTCCAAGAAAATCGTGAGTATATGAGAGCAGTGGTTGAGTCTCTATGCTCTACTGCGTGCCAAGGCATTGCCCTGCGAGACACTGGGAGGATGATGGATCTGGCAACAGGGGAAACTGTTGAGTTGCTCAGTGTAATTGAGCAGTTTGATAAGACTGTAGCTAAAAAAAAACAGAGGACAAACCTGGAAATGCAAAAAACACCCATCACAATATCCAAAGTGAAATTATGGGTATTATGGCAGAATGTCACAAAAAACTGTAGGTCAATTGTTTAAGAAAAATTACAAGATGGCTTGAGTTGCAAAACTAGATTGAGGTGCTTTTATTTACCTCAAAAGAAGATAAAAACTCAGGTTGGAGGAACAACACCTTATATTCCGTCTGGGTAGCCTCCAACCTGATGGCATGAACATCGACTTCTCTAACTTCCGCTAAGGCCCCACCTCCCCCTGGTACCCCATCTGTTACTTATTTTTATGCACACATTCTTTCTCTCACTCTCCTTTTTCTCCCTTTGTCCCTCTGAATATACCTCTTGCCCATCCTCTGGGTCCCCCCCCACCTTGTCTTTCTTCCCGGACCTCCTGTCCCATGATCCTCTCGTATCCCCTTTTGCCAATCACCTGTCCAGCTCTTGGCTCCATCCCTCCCCCTCTTGTCTTCTCCTATCATTTTGGATCTCCCCCTCCCCCTCCAACTTTCAAATCCGTTACTCACTCTTCCTTCAGTTAGTCCTGACGAAGGGTCTCGGCCTGAAACGTCGACTGTACCTCTTCCTACAGATGCTGCTTGGCCTGCTGCGTTCACCAGCAACTTTGATGTGTGTTGCTTGAATTTCCAGCATCTGCAGAATTCCTGTTGTTTACTCCATAGTCCTTATGTTTCCTGCAAATCCTAAAATATTACATTTACTGCTATTAAGCCTACTGGTTTTGCTTAGACTTCGAAGTGGTGATTCTGTTGATTTTTGTTTTAAATTCAGTAGCCAAATTAATTGAGGTATTGCATGGTCAGAGTACAATTTGTCCAACTTCTGGTAAAACCTTGTATCTGTTGTTTGCCTTATTTGACTTTAATAACAGTTTATCTTTTGGCATTGTCTGTCTATGTAATGCAAATAGCGGTGGACATTGTGGGTTAGTGTTGTGTTTTTCAGTTGGAAAGCACACATTTGACGCTGATTGCGGTATTGGTGCGTGATTCACGTTGTGCGCTGTGGGTCGGATGCTCTGTTGGTTTGTTTGTTTATGCTCAGTGTAGCCCGGGTTGTCTCCAATGCTGTTGACACTGTCACAGTTCACTTCTATATTGGAACTACCAATTGCTGTTGCTTGTGAATCAACAGAGGCATTTATAGTAGGCACATAATGCTTGAAACTGACTTTTGAACATCAAGCATCTGACCTTGTGAATACATATTACCATACAGCACATTCCTCAGCACCATCACTGAATAATGCAGCCCCACTGTAGCACCAGCAAGAAAAAATCTCTGGTGCCGCCACAGTGATGCAGCCAGTTAGAATGCTCTTCACAGTACATCTGCAGAAATTTGCTGGAATCTCTGGTGACATGCCAAATTTCCTCAAACTCCTGATGAAATATAGTCGCTGTCCTGCCTTCTTCGTAATTGCATCAATATGTTGAGCCCTAAATAGATCTTTAGGGATGTTGACACTCAGGAACTTGAAACTGTTCACCCTTTCCACTACTGATCCTTCACTGCTAAGAGGATGATACTGCTAGTGTTTATGTGAACATAAGTAAACTAAAATTTATTTTGATACTAATTTTTTATTACACTTGAAATAAAATTCACTGTTTAAGCTTATTTCCATTTAGACAAAACAATTTTATGTAGGCTATGCATAGACATTTATACATAACTCAGCATGGATTAGGCTACCACTTAAACTAAAATCACATGATCTCGAATTGTAGTGCAATACATTCACTATGTGCTGGATACTCTAATGGCTTTTCATCAGGTTCAAAAGGAATTTTGTGAGTTCAAGTTGTAAACCAAGGAGATTTAGGCTTACCAGTCTTGAATAGATCCCTTATGTTTATTTGCTTACACGTTTTCCTTCTCTCCTGCATAAAGGAAATATGTGTGACTGCATTAGTTTGATGATAAACATAGTTTTGTTGCTCATCAAGTTTCAAGACGTGTTTAAATCTTTCAGCAGCAATTTTCTAAGAAACTTTTACCTTGGCTTTCCTTCAACTTTAGGTTTGCTCCAGTTCCTTGTTATTCATGGTTATTGGTTATTGGCCAAATTTCTTATGACTTCATCAGTATGAAACAAGATCAACCTTGTCAATTTTCAGCCATTCATCTAATTCAGCTCTCAAAAGTTTTTATTCACTGGAGTTTCATCACTCACCTAGTCCATAAATCCCAACTGCTTGCCTTTATATACACAAAATGCTTCAAAAATGTCTTCATCAGATGACCTTCTTTCAAACATGACAAGAAGCCATAGTTTTGCCAATACCTTCGCCATGTTTTACTCTTCACCTGTTTCCATGTTCAAGACAATAAACTTCGCATATTTTATGAAATATTTTGATTAAATTTTAGATTTTACTTTCATAGATAGTGAGCCTTCTCATAATGTCACACCAGTATAACATTTATCATGCCCTGATCCATAGGCAGGGACAAAATGAATAAAAATACCTCCACGCACAAATTGACTTTGATTTTAACTTTGAATGTAGCATTATCTACCAAAAGTTACAACAGTTCTGTCTTCAGACAGTCCTTTCTTCTGTAAATGTCTCTTTATACTATATCTAGGTACAAGCTGCAACCTATAAACACCAATTTCCATAAATATTCACAGCAAACAACAAACTACTGGAGGAAGTCAGCAGGTCAGGCAGTATCTGTAGAGGCAGATTGGGAACTTGCATCATGAGCACCCAAGGTGTCTTAATCCATTCAATATACGTACATTGCATATTTATTTATTTACTCATTCATTTATTTTTATTCTTCTTCTATATTATGTATTGCATTGAACTGCTGCTGCTAAGTTAACAATTTTATGACACATGCCGGTGATAATAAACCTGATTCTGATTCTTATCTCTCCATAAACAAATAATTGATGGAACTGATGAGATTTAGGTAAAGATCTCCATCACCATCTCCATATTTACTGTGACCTACTTAATCATCCTCTTATAACTAGAAACTTTCAGAATTATCGCAATCCACATGCAGACTTCCACACACAAACTGTGATTCATACAATGCACCTCTGTACATGTATGAAACTGATAGTATAATGTAAATTTCGTCCATGCAATGCATTGCTTAAAGAGAATTGTAAGCCCTTTTTCTAGGGATCAATGCCCCTTCCATTTCTCACTGATCACATAAACAGCATCTTTGGAGTGCTCCAGACCTGTCTGCTTCTATTTCATTTATTTTCCAGTCTAAGATTTGTCGTCTTCTCATTACCCATGCACCATCAATTTACAGGATATCAGGATATGTCACTCAGAGACTTGGGCTATATATATATATATTTGTGTGTGTGACTGTATGTTTACTGCTGTCTTAAATGTGCTGTATGTGCCTTGTGCTGTGTATGGCTGTTGGTACAGTGCTTTTCATCTTGGACCCAGAGGAATGCTGGCTGTATTCATGAGTTTTCATGTATGGTCAAATGATAATTAAACTTGTACTTGAACCTGAACCTTCTCCTGCTCTGGTGAATGGCATTTCCTTCTCTAGCATTACTCTGGGTCCTTACAGCAGTAAAGCTACATCTCACTTTCACTTTTGTCCATTGTAATCATGTTCCTGACAACTGTTCCTCTCAGACTCCCTGTGGAATCATCACGTTACTGATCTCAGCCCTGATCTTTGACAATCAGCATCATGTCTATGAAAGGAAAACATTACATTTCATTGAATTTTCAAGGGTTAGCTGGACTACTGGGGTCAATACTTGAAATTTCTGTCAGAATTTCACTATTATAGTGCTCTGCTGCTTATGGGGAGCTGATGTGATCGCCACAGTCAGTTCAGAGAATTTATAGAAACAGAAACATAGAAAACCTACAGCACAATACAGGCCCTTCAGCCCACAAAGTTGTGCCGAACATGTCCCTACCTTAAAAATTACTAGGCTTACCTATAGCCCTCTATTTTTCTAAGCTCCATGTACCTATCCAAAAGTCTCTTAAAAGACCCTATCATACCTGCCTCCACCACCGTTGCCGGCAGCCCATTCCACGGACTCATCACTCTGAGTAAAATACTTACCCCTGACATCACCTCTGTACCCACTCCCCAGCACCCTAAACCTGTGTCCTCTTGTGGCAACCATTTCAGCCCTGGGAAAAAGCCTCCGACTATCCACATGATCAATGCCTCTCATCACCTCTATCAGGTCACCTCTCATCCTCTGTCGCTCTAAGGAGAAAAGGCCGAGTTCACTCAACCTATTCTCATAAGGCATGCTCCCCAATCCAGGCAACATCCTTGTAAATCTCCTCTGCACAATTTCTATGGCTTCCACATCCTTCCTGTAGTGAGGTGACCAGAACTGAGCACAGTACTCCAAGTGGGGTCTGATCAGGGTCCTATATAGCTGCAACTTTACCTCTCGGCTCCTAAATTCAATTCCATGATTGATGAAGGCCAATACACCCTATGCCTTCTTAAGCACAGAGTCAACCTGCGCAGTTGCCTTGAGCATCCTATGGACTCAGATCCCAAGATCCCTCTGATCCTCCACACTGCCAAGAGCCTTACCATTAATACTATATTCTGCCATCATATTTGACCTACCAAAATGAACCACTTCACACTTATCTGGGTTGAACTCCATCTGCCACTTCTCAGCCCAGTTTTGCATCCTATCCATGTCCCACTGTAACCTCTGACAGCCCTCTACACTATTCACAACACCTCCAACCTTTGTCATCAGCAAACTTACTAACCCATCCCTCCACTTCCACATCCAGGTCATTTATAAAAATCACGAAGAACAAGGGTCCCAGAACAGATCCCTGAAGCACTCCACTGGTGATTGACTACCATGCAGAATATGACCCGTCTACAACCACTCTTTGCCTTCTGTGGGCAAGCCAGTTCTCGATCCACAAAGCAATGTCCCCTTGGATCCTATGCTTCCTTACTTTCTCAATAAGCCTTGCATGGGGTACCTTATCAACTGCCTTGCTGAAATCCATATACACTACATCTACTGCTCTTCCTTCCTAAACACATCAGTTTAGTCACATCCTTAAAAAATTCAATCAGGCTCATAAGGCATGACCTGCCCTTGACAAAGCCATGCTGAGTATTCCTAATCATATTATACCTCTTCAACTGTTCATAAATCCTGCCTCTCAGGATCTTCTCCATCAACTTACCAACCACTGAGGTAAGACTCACTGGTCTATAATTTCCTGGGCTATTTCTACTCCCTTTCTTGAATGAAGGAACAACGTCCGCAACCCTCCAATCCTCCAGAACCTCTCCCAACCCCATTGTTGATGAAAAGATCATCACCAGAGGCTCAGCAATCTCCTCCCTTGCCTCCTACAGTAGCCTGGGGTACATCTCATCTGGTCCCGGCGACTTATCCAACTTAATGCTTTCCAAAAGCTCCAGCACATCCTCTTTTTTAATATCTACATGCTCAAGCTTTTCAGTCTGCTGCAAGTCATTACTGCAATCACCAAGATCCTTTTCCATAGTGAACACTGAAATAAAGTATTCATTAAGTACCTCTGCTATTTCCTCCGGTTACGTACATACTTTCCCACTGTCACACTTGATAGGTCCTAATCTTTCACGTCTTATCCTCTTGCTCTTCACATACTTGGGGTTTTCCTTAATCCTGCCCATGAAGACCTTCTCATGGCCCCTTTTGGCTTTCCTAATTTCTTTCTTAAGCTCCTTCCTATTGGCCTTATAATCTCCTAGATCTCTAACATTACCGAGCTCTCTGAACCTTTTGTAAGCTTTTTTTTCTTCTTGACTAGATTTATTACAGCCTTTGTACACCATGGTTCCTGCACCCTACCATAACTTCCCTGTCTCATTGGAATGTACCTATGCAGAACTCCACACAAATATCCCCTGAACATTTGCTACATTTCTTCTGTACTTTTCCCTGAGAACATCTGTTCCCAATTTAAGCTTCCAATTTCCTGCCTGATAGCCTCATAATTCCCCTTACTCCAATTAAGCGCTTTTCTAACTTGTCTGTTCCTACCTCTCTCCAATACTATTCTAAAGGAGATAGAATTATGATCACTATCTCCAAAATGCTCTCCCACTGAGAGACCTGATACCTGACCAGGTTCATTTCCCAATACCAAATCAAGTACAGCTTCTCCTGTTGTAGGCCTATCTTCATATTGTGTCAAGAAACCTTCCTGAACATACCTAACAAACTCTACTCCATCTAAACACCTTGCTCTAGGGAGATGCTAATTGATATTTAGGAAATTAAAATCTCCCATCATGACAACTCTGTTTTTGTTACACCTTTCCAGGATCTGTTTCCCTATCTCCTCCTCGATATCCCTGTTACTATTGGACAGCCTATAAAAAAACACCCAGTAAAGTTATTGACCCCTTCCTGTTCCTAATCTCCACCCACAGAGACTCTGTAGACAATCCTTCCATGATGTCCACCTTTTCTGCAGCCGTGACACTATCTCTGATCAACAGTGCCAGGCCCCCACCTCTTTTGCCTCCCTCCCTGTCCATTCTGAAACCTCTAAAACCCAGCACTTGAAGTAACCATTCCTGTCCCTGAGCCATCCAAGTCTCTGTAATGGTCGCCACATCATATCTCCAAGTACTGATCTACGCTCTAAGCTCATCCGTTTTGTTCACAACACTCCTTGCATTAAAATAGACGCATCTCAAACCTTTGGTCTGAGCGCGTCCCTTCTCTATCACCTGCCTATCCTCCCTCTTGCACTGTCTACAAGCTTTCTTTATTTGTGAGCCAACCTCCTCTTCCCCAGTCTCTTCAGTTCGGCTCCCATCCCCCAACGATTCTGGTTTAAATTTATACCATAAAGCTTCTAGAAGAACAATATTCCTGCTCAGGTTAGTACACTTAGATGTGGGGAGGGACAGATGGGTTGGGGAACGTGTACTGTAATCTATGTACATTCAGTGGCCACATTATTAGGTACCTAATACCTAATTAGGGTATTATTATTAGCTATAATAATTCCTAATAAGATATGATTATTAGGTATGAAGTGTGTGTTCAGAAATGCTCTTCTGCACACCACTGTTGTTATGTGTGGTTATTTGAGTTACTGTTGCCTTCCTGTCAGCTTGAATCAGTCTGACCATTCTCCCAATAACAAAAACACCAGGAATTCTGCAAATGCTGGAAATTCAAGCAACACACATCAAAGTTGCTGGTGAATGCAGCAGGCCAGGCAGCATCTCTAGGAAGAGGTACAGTCGACGTTTCAGGCCGAGACCCTTCATCAGTCCATTACAATATCAGAATATGATAAAGAATGTATAGAGATTGCAAATGGTGTGATTGCATACAGTTAATGTATTTGGAGACAGTTTATAAGGAATTGACTACATAAGTTATCATATGATTGGAAGTAGCTATAAACTGGCAAATTAAATTAGTAAGTTGGTTTATTATGCTCACATGTGCCATGATCCAGTCAAAAATTTTATTTTGCATGCCGTCCATTCAGATCAATTCATTAGAATGGTGCAGTAAGGTAAAATAATATCAGGATGCAGAACTAAGTGCTACACTTTCAGAGATATGAAATGCAACTGAACAGTAAGATGCAAGGCCATAATGAGGTAGATTGCGAATTCAAGCATCCAGCGTAATGTACAAGAGGAACTTTAATAATGTTGTATAAATGTGAATAGTTACATAGGTTAAGAGATAGAAGTAGAACCTATGTAACTATTCACAGTAAATTGGTTTTGTTATATTTAGAGGTTGCTCTACATATTGTATATTACATTATATATATGTGTATGTGTGTGTATATATATATATATATATATATATGTGTGTGTGTGTGTGTGTGTGTGTGTGTATGTGTGTGTGTGTGTATGTATATATGTGTGTGTGTGTATATATGTGTGTATGTATGTATGTGTGTATATATATATATATATGTATCTATGGCTTTACAATATACATGGGAACAAGACATAGGATTACTTTCATTTTTTGAAGTGAAGCACCTCTTTATTCTGTTCCTACGCAGTTTAGGAGGACTTTGGGTGTCTGTCACACCTCATTTGAGGTAATGTTCATGCCTGGGTGTCACTGTAGATGGCACCTGCTGGTTAGGGGGTGGGTTTTGAGATCAGTGGGCCCTGTAAAGAGTGGAGTGCATTGTGGACAAAGAGGGCAACATTTTAATTTTTCTTGATGCTTTGATACATGTATTTTAAAAGAAAAGAAAAATATAATATAGCCCTAAGGCTAAAAGGAAAGAAAAGTGCCACTGGAGATTGAAGACGCCCAATTTTACTTGGCACAAAGGAAATATGATAATTGGTCAATGATCCCTGTGAGCTTTACTTTAACCTTGAGCTGCTGCTTTCAAACATTCCTGGCCTGCCACGCCTAGCCTACCCTCATCCCCATGCCTCCTTTTCAATTGTATCAGTTAGCCTGTTCTTGTTTCTCTGGTTTCTTTCTTCCAAATTGTATAACCTCAAATATCCCTGTGTTAGATTTCATCTGCCAGACCCATTTTAGCAGCCTGCCTTATGATTGTATCTTGAGGCACTGACATACAAATCAGCAGAACAAGTGAGTAGGAGACAGGAAGACTATTACAGGAAAGAATAGGCAATTTAGTACAGGCTGTATCGTAGGAACAACAGTTTTCTAATTTTTAAAAATTATTAGGATGATAAATGAACTAAGTTGTAAAGAAAAATGGTCAACTGGCCCCTAATAATAGTGAAATGCTTAGCCTTAAGTCTTAAGTATATTTTTCAGCAAAATTTTCTATTTGAAAATTATTTAAATGGCACTTGTCACAAATCTGTCATAAATGTAGCAGTGATGTCATATTGTGTTTATTTACTCAGAGAGCTCCCTTTTCCTATCACACACATAGTATCTTCCTGTACAGGAGACAAAGGCTCATTCAGCTAAGACCAAATGGGCCAAACATATCATGGTCTCATTTATCCTTAATTCCCCTTGCGAATTAACAAACTGATTGCAGCAATAAATCCTCAGGCTGGCAGTATTTTGTTTCCTTCTTAAACCCAGCCGATGCTAGCAATTATCAACAGAAGTCTTAATGCTGATGGCACTCAGGGCTTGTTGTGCTTACATTGGAATGAGTGCTGCTGATTCCTACTGCGTGTGGAATTTCTGTAAAGTTGAAAGTTGAGCCTATTGTCATATACACAAGTTCATGTAACATAAAGAAGACAAAAGTTACACATATATCATATTTATGATTTCCCAAGCCCAGCTGCTAAAGGAAGAGGGTTGGTCATGGAGCTGGAAATCCCAGCCCATAAAAGCATAGAGCTATAGAAACGCAAACAGAAGCCCCAAAAACCTCATCACTAGAGAGGAAGGATCTTTACATGGAAGACCTATGAAGCTGTGTGTTGAAAGCCGCAAGTCTGTGGAAGCCACAGGACCGATCATCCTTCTATCATTCAGGACCACCACCATTGGAACATAGAACATAAAGACCTTGTGTGAAAGTGGAAAGACAGTGCACGAGGCAGCTTAGCATCAATGAGACAAGATGAACACAATCTGGGCAGGGGTAGCTGATGACAGGAGAACTACTGCTTTATTCAGGACATGAGGAAGACAACATTTCACACACCCAAGGAGTGGTATTCATGCTATAGAAAGTAGCACAGAAGTCATTGATAGGATAGTAAGCCCATGTACCCTGCATCATCTTGGTATCCTTTAGAACAAAGAAGAAAAAGATCAAGGTGAAAATGTGGTTAATGTTATGTGCCTACTAATGGCAGTGACGAAGAAACCAAGGACACTTTCTACAACAGACTCCAAAATATCCTTGAAGTATATCCTTAAAGAGATATTAACCTTCTCAAGGGAGACTTCAATGCAAAAATATGATCAGATAACGCTAGCTATGAAGACGTGATGGTAACACACAGACTGGGTATGTGCGAGGCCCCTTGGGTAAGAGTGACCATAATATGGTGGAATTCTTCATTAAGATGGAGAATGTTATAGTTAATTCAGTAACAAAGGTTCTGAACTTAAAGAAGGGTAACTTTGAAGGTATGAGGCGTGAATTAGCTAAGATAGACTGGCAAATGATACTTAAAGGGTTGACGGTGGATATGCAATGGCAAGCATTTAAAGATTGCATGGATGAACTACAACAATTGTTCATCCCAGTTTGGCAAAAGAATAAACCAGGGAAGGTAGTGCACCCGTGGCTGACAAGGGAAATTAGGGATAGTATCAATTCCAAAGAAGAAACATACAAATTAGCCAGAAAAAGTGGCACACCTGAGGACTGGGAGAAATTCAGAGTCCAGCAGAGGAGGACAAAGGGCTTGATTAGGAAAGGGAGAAAAGATTATGAGAGAAATCTGGCAGGGAACATAAAAACTGACTGTTAAAGCTTTTATAGATATGTGAAAAGAAAAGGATTGGTTAAGACAAATGTAGGTCCCTTACAGTCAGAAACAGGTAAATTGATCATGGGGAACAAGGACATGGCAGACCAATTTAATAACTACTTTGGTTCTGTCTTCACGAAGGAGGACATAAATAATCTTCCAGAAATAGTAGGGGACCGAGGGTCCAGTGAGATGGAGGAACTGAGGGAAATACATGTTAGTAGGGAAGTGGTGTTAGGTAAATTGAAGGGATTAAAGGCAGATAAATCCCCAGGGCCAGATGGTCTGCATCCCAGGGTGCTTAAGGAAGTAGCCCAAGAAATAGTGGATGCATTAGTGATAATTTTTCAAAACTCTTTAGATTCTGGATTAGTTCCTGAGGATTGGAGGGTGGCTAATGTAACCCCACTTTTTGAAAAAGGAGGGAGAGAGAAACCGGGGAATTATAGACCGGTTAGCCTAACGTCGGTGGTGGGGAAAATGCTAGAGTCAGTTATCAAAGATGTGATAACTGCACATTTGGAAAGTGGTGAAATCATCAGACAAAGTCAGCATGGATTTGTGAAAGGAAAATCGTGTCTGATGAATCTCATAGAATTTTTTGAGGATGTAACTAGTAGAATGGATAGAGGAGAACCAGTGGATGTGGTATATTTGGATTTTCAAAAGGCTTTTGACAAGGTCCCACACAGGAGGTTAGTGTGCAAACTTAAACCACATGGTATTGGGGGTATGGTATTGATGTGGATAGAGAACTGGTTGGCAGACAGGAAGCAAAGAGTGGGAATAAACGGGACCTTTTCAGAATGGCAGGCGGTGACTAGTGGGGTATCGCAAGGCTCAGTGCTGGGACCCCAGTTGTTTACAATATATATTAATGACTTAGACGAGGGCATTAAATGCAGCATCTCCAAGTTTGCAGATGACACGAAGCTGGGCGGTAGTGTTAGCTTTGAGAAGGATGCTAAGAGGATGCAGGGTGACTTGGATAGGTTAGGTGAGTGAGCAAATTCATGGCAGATGCAATTTAATGTGGATAAATGTGAGGTTATCCACTTTGGTGGCAAGAATAGGAAAACAGATTATTATCTGAATGGTGGCCAATTAGGAAAAGGGGACGTGTAACGAGACCTGAGTGTCATCGTACACCAGTCATTGAAAGTGGGCATGCAGGTACAGCAGGTGGTGAAAAAGGTGAGTGGTATGCCGATATTCATAGCAAGAGGATTCGAGTGCAGGAGCAGGGAGGTACTACTGCAGTTGTACAAGGCCTTGGTGAGACCACACCTGGAGTATTGTGTGCAGTTTTGGTCCCCTAATCTGAGGAAGGACATTTTTGCCATAGAGGGAGTACAAAGAAGGTTCACCAGGTTGATTCTTGGGATGGCAGGGCTTTCATATGATGAAAGACTGGATCGACTAGGCTTGTACTCTCTGGAATTTAGAAGGTTGAGGGGGGATCTGATTGAAACATATAAAATTTTAAAGGGATTGGATGGGAAGATGCAGGAAGATTGTTCCCAATGCTGGGGAAGTCCAGAACGAGGGGTCACAGTTTGAGGATAAAGGGGAAGCCTTTTAGGACTGAGATGAGGAAAAACTTCTTCACATTGAGAGTGGTGAATCTGTGGAATTCTCTGCCATAGGAAACAGTTGAGGCCAGTTCATTGGCTATATTTAAGAGGGAGTTAGATATGGCCCTTGTGGCTAAAGGGATCAGGGGGTATGGAGAGAGGGCAGGCACAGGGTTCTGAGTTGGATGATCAGCCATGATCATACTGAAGGGTGGTGCTGGCTCGAAGGGCCAAATGGCCTACTCCTGCACCTATTTTCTATGTTTCTATGAGTGAGAATAAAAAGTACTTTGCCAACATCTGTGTATTGAATAACGTAGTCATTGGAAGCAGGATCTTCCGTCTTAAAAGAATTCACAGGAACACCTGGGTGTCACCTGACCACATAACGGAGAACCAAAAAGACCACACCCTTTGCTGTCATGAGGGACTTAAACTTCGCTAATATAAACTGGGACCTTCTCAGTGCAAAGGGTTTAGAATTTATTCAGAGTATTCAGGAAGGTCTCTTAGATCAATATGTGGAAGGTCCGATGAGAGGAGGGGTAGTACTGGAGCTGGTGTTGGGTAATAAGCCTGGTCAGGTGACTGACCTTTCAGTAGGGAGCAATGAGCACAACTCCTTAACTTTCAGCATAGCTGTTGATAAGGATAGGTGTGGTCGTTGTGACAGAATTTTAAATTTGGAGTAGGGAAAATTACAAGGGCATTAGGCAGGAGCTAAGAAGCATTAATTGAGAACACCTTTTCTCTGAGAAGTCCACATCAGACATATGGAGGGTGATTAAAGAGCAATTGCACAGAGTACAGGAAAGGTATGTTCCTGTTCAGAGGATGGTTAGAGAGGGAAAGATAAAAGAACCTTGGATATCCAAAGAGGTGATGAATTTATTAAAGTAGAAGAAGGAGAAGTATGCAAAGCTTCTGAAGTCAGGATCAAATGAAGCACATGAGGACTATAAAGAAACCTAAAGAGAACTGAGGAAAGGAATTAGGAAAGCCAGGAGTGGTCATGAAAAGTCCGTGATAAGTAGGATTAAGATGAATCCCAACGAATTCTAAACATACATCAAGAACAAGAGGATAACTAGGGAGAGGGTGAGACCATGCAAGGATAAAGAGGGGAACATTTGCTTGGAAGCAAAGAATGTGAGTGATGTACTTAATGAGTACTTTACTTCAGTATTTACCAATGAAAAGGATATGGAGGACCAGGAGTTCAGTGTATAAATATGTTAGGACAAAAAAAAAGATCTAGTGCTTTCCTGGCATATGTGATGAATAAACTCTTATCAGACTTCCAGCTGGGAACAAGTATCAATTTTAACCAGTTTCGATGACAAACTCTGACATCTTCATCGGGGATGATGCCTGGGCACATCTAGTCCTCTGGTATTTTTACCCCCATCATCCGTCCCTGCTGATTGATCAGTCCTCATCCACTGGCTTTTCAGACCTCCTGGTGAAGAGAAGAAATTAGAGAAAAAGAATTATAACAAAGATGAAGGTCTTGCTCTAAGTAAAAATTGGAATTCAATTATAAACAAGGTGGGAGAGCAGGAACCTGATTGGATGAAGACTAACCAATCAGGAGGGATTATATACCACTGGACTAGACATGCCCTGGCATCATTCTTAGGGATAGGATATATGACCATTTGGAAACCCATGGCCTGCAGTGCCTTACCAACTTGATTGAGTTTTTTGACAAGGTGGCGAGACAGATTGATGAATGTAGGGCAGTAGATGTTGAATAATGGTTTCAGTAAGACGTTTGACAAAGTCACTCATGGAAGGCGAATCCAGAAGATTAAGATGCATGGGATCTGCGGTGAATTGTCTGTTTGGATTCAGAACTGGCTTACGCAGAGAAGACAGAGGGTAGAGGTTGAAGGGACTTATTTGAGCTGGAGGTCTGTAATTAGTGGAGTTCCACAGGGATTTGTGCTGGGACCTCTACTGTTCTGTAATGTATATAAATGACCTGGATGAAAATACAGATGGGTGGGTAAGTAATTTTGCAGATGATACCAAGATTGGTGGAGTTGTGAATTGTGTAGAGCAGTCATTTTCAACGGGGGCCATATGGCCCCCTTGGGGGCCCTGGCACATTTGAAGGGGGCCACCAACTGAAAACTGTGAGAAGGGGAGCCCCAAGGGTTTATGGGGGCCCTGGTAACTGAACTGATGAAATACCCAAGCAGCAACCTTCATTGGAGTCAATAGCTTCCCTTCTATTTATAATATCTTTCCAACACACCATTTGAATTTGGTGCATCTGGTAAATTCATTGCTTAAGCTCCTCCCACACAGCCTCACTTCAGGGTCAGTCGTGAATCAGACTGCACTGGATTGCATTAGGCCTGATAGATGTTTAATATCATAAGAAAGCAAAGATGCTGGTGTGCCTTCTTTATGATTGCATCCATGTGCTGGTCCCTGGACAAGTCATCTGACATGCTAAACATAGTTCTAGTGTCCCTGTGCAAACCAGAGGACTTAGAAAATCATTCAAGAAGGTCCCTCATGGCAGGCTGATCCAGAACATTGAGGCACATGGGATCCATAAAGACTTGGTAGATTGGATTCTAAATTGTTTGGACCATAAAGGGGGTGGTAGTGTAAAGGTGTTATTCTAAGTGGAGTTCTGTGACCAGTGGTGTCCTACAGGGATCAGTCCTGAGACCTCTGTTATATATGGTGTACGTAAATTATTCAGGTGAAAATGTAGGTGGATTGGTTAGTAAATTTGCAGATGACATGAAAATTGGTGGAGGCATAGGAGTCTATTTCATCTTAGGCAATTTTTATATGTTGAAATTATAGCTACCATTGCAATATTTACTTTGCTGTTATCAATCACTACAGTTTAACAACTGGTAACTTCTGTGCAGGGTGAAAGGATTCGATCGATTGTGGAATAGGTTAAAAGGGACTGAAAGGCTAATTCTGTGCTGTACTGTTCTATGGTCTGTATGACTTGGCCTTCAACAAATCCATGCTAGCTTTCTTCTGATTGAGTTACACTGGTGCAAGCAACTTCTGTTGGTTATAGTTTATAGAACTTTTCCCCACCGCTGATGGTCCTGGAGATGCTGGTTTTAGCCCTTCATTCTTTTTGGAACAACAGTGTGAAAATTGTAATTTAGAGTCAGAGAAGTCACACAGCACAGAAACAGACCCATGGCGAACATGACAACCAGTTCAAGCCAACTAACTTCTAAGCCAATCCAATTTGCCTGCATTAGGTCCACCAGCCTCTCATCCTTTCTATCCATATATATGCCCAGAAACTTTTTAAGTATTGTTAATATACATGCCTCATCCATTTCCTCTGGCAGTGGTTTTGGGAACAGAGCAGGGAGTTAGGGGTTAGGGACTGGGATGAGGGAGTGTTGAGGTCAGGGCAGTAAATGAAGAGTCAGGGGCATTAGATGGCGTTTGGAGTCCAGGTTGGCAAGAGCTGGTTTGGAAGTCTGTTCAGCGGGACACATGAGGGCAGATGACCCAGCCCCAGGTCATCAGCATCAAAGGTCCATGTGAGTCCAGAAATTAAGGCCTGTAATCGGTGAAGTCTGGAGTGCAAAGGTGAAGGTTGAAATCCAGAGCTCGGTGAATCTAGAGGCAGAAGTCTGAAGGCTGAAGTCCTGGACCAGCTTGTCTGGAGGTCAGATGCCCAATGTCTGTGAGTCTGTAAGTCCGGAGCCAAGGATTAAAGGCTTAAAGGCCCCCTACCTTGGGGTTAAATACTTGTCTATATGTGTGAGTGGGTGGGAAAGGGGCTTGTTTTGCTGTTGTTGTTGTCTTGTTTTGTTTTGCTGTTATTGTTGCTGCTTCTGTTGTTTTGCTGAACATTGTGGGCATGGTAGAACGTGTGGAGACACACCCAGGCTGCCCCCAGCACATCCTGAATTGTGTTGGTTGTTAACACAAATAATGCACTTCACTGTATCTTTCAATATCCATTCAATAAATAAATCTAAATCTAATCTGAAATCTGAAATTGATAGCTGACCATTGACTTGCTGTTCTTTTTCTTTGTATGTAAAACACAGAAAATTAGCATGCAAGTATGCCAAGTAATTAAGAAGTCAAAAAGAGAGTCAGTATTTATTGTAAAGGGGAGGAAAAAGAAAGGCTGTATATGCTGGAATCTAGCAGCATCTGTGGAGGTAAAGAAATGTTAGAAGGTTAAAATCATTCCTTGTTCTTTTCTGATTCAGCAACAAAAGGAATCCGTAAACAAAGGAGGCACTATACATGTGTCAAATGTTATAAGAAGTTACTTTAATAGAGTTGCACAAAGGATAAAATACAGAAAGAAAAAAAACTAATAAAGTAGCAAAAGACGAAATAATATTTATCAACCAATCACTAAGCCACTCCACACAATATACTGCCTGAGGGATCTCCAAATGTCTGACAGCTTTTCCAGTCTCTCTGTCTCCCTCTCTCTCTGCCTCTTGATGTTAAGCTCTTAGCACTAGCTACGACCCAGTCTAAGAGGATTCCCTCTTCACAAATGAATTGACTTTTTTTTACCTTTCATAAGATCCCTTCAAAAATCCTAACATAACTTTTACACCAGTACTTTCCTGATGATTTTCACCATTATGTACTCACTAGACTGGTACTCACACTAATCTCTCAAAATATTGAATTGTACTTCCCCCCCCCTCCCCCGTACCTTTTTAAAGCATTCCCACATCCCAGACTACCACCATTTAATCTTGCAAACTTCCATTTTGTGTTACTCACCCTAACATATACCAAGGCTACCAAGGAGGAATCAAACCTAACTCTTTCCTTGGAGGTTCGAGACCTTCCATCAGGACTGAGAGTGTGAAGGGAAGATAGGCAATAGGAGGTGAAAGAGAGCGGGTGGGTAAGAGAGAGAGTGAGAGAAAGAGAAGGAAAAGCAAAAGAGAGGGAAGAGAGACAGAGAAAGAGAGAGAGAGGAAGGAAGGAAGACAGACAGACAGGGCCTGGTAGGTGATAGATGAAACTGGATGAGTAGGTGGATGATAGACAGATGGGATTTTATAACGGTAATTGAGAGATTAAAACAAGACGATATTACTAAAGCCACACTTTCTTCTTCTCAGGCAGTTCCTTGGTGTTGAGTGTGACTTGCTTCTTCCCCAGTTTCATGGGTCTTGAGATGTTTCTAGTCCAATGTGGCATCTTCATACTCTGTTACAGGTGAGAAATGAGCTAGGTGGATGGATAATATGATGCTTTAGCTTTGCTATCTCTTTGGGTTTTTCATGTACTCCTGACAAAGAGGCAGGAGACTGTTATCCATTTTGAGTTCTCCTTATCCACTTGGAGTGGTCAACAACCAAGGATTCCCACAAATAAGCGAGAATGTTACATTTTTCTAAGGTGCCATTGAGAGGATCCTAGAGGTGTATCCTCTGTTTGCCTGTTGTTGTTGCGCCACAACAAAGCATATGGCTCAGCTGGTAAACTCTCTGACTCCTAATCTCAGTGAGCCTGGTTCAATCCTCACCTTGGGTGCTTTCTGTGTGGAGTTTGTAATTTCTCCCTGTAACTACGTGGGTTTTGTTTGGGTGCTCTGGCTTCCTCTGATATCTCAACATGTGTCGTTTATAGGTTAGTTGGCCACTGTAGCATTTCCCATAGTGTATGGTAGAATCTGGGGTGAGTTGATTAGAATGTGGGGAGAATAAAATGGAATTGGGGTAAATAGGTGGCTGAGGGTTGACTGGACTCAATAGGCCAAAAATCTTTTTCTGTCCTGTGGGATCTTACAAAGCCTTAGAGTGTGGTGAGACCACACCTGGAGTGCTGAGTAGAGTTGCGGAACCCTTGCTGAAGGACAAGATACTGAGTTGAGACCATCTTGGGCTTAAAAGTAATGGTCAATAGTTTGTGCTGAGGCCCTGCATCAAGGCAACCCATGATGCAACTCCTGATGCAAGGATCTTGACCTGTAATATTGACTACTACTTTCCCAGTACACCCATGGAGAGAAGTTGGAGGTGCATGTATAGAATAGAAGATGTCACTTGCAAGATATGGTCCACTGTTGTTCTGAGAAAAGACAATACTTCCCATCGGAGGCTGTTTTCCTAATAGATCTCTTCTGTTTATGCATGATCCATATCCCTCCTATCCCTAAGTAGTTATCTATCTCTCTAACAGTCTCTTAAGCTCCACTTTTGCATCTGTCTTCAGCTCTACCACTAAGTATTTTCCACTTTTATTTCATTGAACAGCTTACCTAGTTATTAAGTTATTACTTTCATTTGCATGGATTTACTAAGTAAAATGTTTAATTGTCAGTACTTGGACTTGAGAAACCCTGAGTGTACTGTATGCTCACGAGTACAGTACATATCCATTGTATTTTAAAGAAGTTGTCTGCTTGGGCTGCATACTGTTGTGGTGGAAACACTGGTTCCAGGAACCTGGTCAAAATCTCTAAACAGGCCGAACCTGTTTTCATTCATAAATCCTTTTTTGATTCTCTGTATTCTATTATATCTTCTAATATATGGAAAAATAAAATTTCTTGATTAAATAAAGTTCATCTTCTAAAAGCTAAAATGAATGGAGGTTTAGGCTTACCCAATTTTAGGTTTTATTACTGGGCATTCAATATACAGAATCTTGCGTTTTAGTTATGTTAATTGAGAGGACTGTCCAGTCTGGGTTTCTTTAGAAGCTAATTCTGTTGATAAATTTTCTATCATTTTTCTTCGCGGATCCTCAATTCCTTTATCTTTAAGTAATTTAACTGATAATTTTGTAGTTAAACACACCTTGAGGATTTGGGTACAATTTAGAAAATATTTTGGTTTATTGAGCTTTTCACTTTCAAGTCCTATTTTTTTCTTACTATTTTTTTAAACCTTCTATGACTGATGTAGTTTTTAAAGAGTGGAATAGATTGGGTATTAAATGTTTTCAGGATTTGTTTGTTGGAGATAATCACTCTTCATTTAAACAATTGTCAGCTAAGTATAGCCTACCGAAAACCTACTTTTTTCGATATTTACAAATTAGAGACATTTTGCGTTCTCAAGTACATACATTTTCTAAAAGTCCAGATAGGAATTTACTTGATACAATTTTTAATTTGAAAACTTTCCATTATGGATCTATATCTAATATTTATGGTATGTCGTTGTGAATGAGAAATACTCCTTTAGACAAAATTAAAAATCTCTGGGAACAAGATTTACAGATTCCAATTTCCTATACTGCACTTCTGCAAATGTAACACTATGTTTTGCATTCTGGTACCACCTTTCTCTTTGTAGTTCCTCACGTGCTTATGCATGGTAGAGTCTGTCTGGATGGCATGCAGATAAAAGCTTTTCACTGCATTTCAAAAATAAACCAATCACCAGTTACTAATTTCCAGATATGAGGAGTGGTCTGTGGTGTGAATTCTGCAGAGTGGTTGGAATAAGTAATGGGAAATGAAGCATCAGAGCATCAGAAATGCTGAGCTACCAGTCCTGGTCCTGAGAAATATATGGATGTTATGATGGCGAGCCTTTCACTAGCATCTCCTTGCCAACTATTGCCTAGATCTCTCCTTGTCCTATTGTGAGTCAATGACACAGACAATTAAATGATTGGTAAAAATAACAGCCTCTGGTGGTAGGTCAGGTGATGTAGGGTAGAAAAGGATTGATAAATTGAAGGGACACTTGCCTTCAAGCCTGCTGTCAGATGACATCCAGGAGATGTCTAACTAGCAATAGGCACCTCATTTAAACTCAACATCAACATCAGAGTCTAAGCACGCATATTGATGGTTGAGACAATAGTTTTGAAAGTCGGAAAGGGCCTGATGTAGAATCTGATCTGACCTTGGAACTGATGTATAAAGATGAGACAACCATTCACTTAACACCCATTAGCATGCAGGAGCCTTTTTCTTTACCTTTATTTGACCCCTGCATTGACCGTTGCCATTTTAGCTCACAGCAGCAAGTAATAGGAATACATTCTCAATGAAAATAATATTGATTATAGGCATTGCTCAGAGTTCACAAGAGAGAAAAGAGAATTTGTAGTAGCATTATATTAGTGGATGCCTTTCAGTAGTCTTTACTCAAAATAAAGGAACATTGTATTGAAGAAATAGTGGCCTCTTCTGGTAGGCGGTCAGTGACTATTGGTGTTCCGTTGTGGAGAGGATACTTCCAATAGCGGGCAAGTTTAAAACCAGATGGCACAGTCTCAGAATTGAGGGATGTCCATTTTGAACAGAGATGAGGAGAAATTTCTTTAGCTAGAGGGTGGTGGATCTGTGGAATTCATTGTTACAGCCAACTGTGGAGGCAAGTCATTAGATACATTTAAGGCTGAAGTTGATAGGTTCTTGATTAGTCTGGGAATCAAAGGTTATGGGGAAAGGCAGGAGAATGGGGTTGAGAGGGATAATAAATTAGCCATGATGGCATGACGGAGCATGCTCGATGGGCTGAATGGCTTAATTATGCTCCTATATCTTATGGTTTTATTGTCTAAATATAGGAGATCAAATCGTTTCTGTCTCTGTTATATAATTTCTTCTTTACAGTTCACATGTGTATTGATGTACCCAGACGCCTTTGAGTGAAAAGTGAGTCTGTACCAGTCAATGCCAGTCTGTTTCCAGTTTTGGGCACTTTAGGAAAGAGATTTAGGCCTTGGAGGCAGTGCAGGAAGCATTCACTGAGACAGTGTAATGGACGAGGGGATTTTGTTATGAAGAGAATCAAGATTAACGACCAGTTTTTAAATAGAGCAAAGAAGATTTAAAAGAAAATCTGATAACAGGTCACAAATTTGATCTGTTTGTGGCAAACCTTGGGATTAAATGGAAATTAATCATTGAAAATACAAATTACGTGTAGTTTATTTTATTTTGAGGTACAGTGCAGAACAGGCCCCTCTAGCCCAACAAGCCATACCACCCAGCAACCCACCAATTTAACCCTTGCCTAATCACAGGACAATTTACAATAACCAATTAACCTACTAACAGATATGTTCTTGGAATGTGGGAGGAAACTGGAGCACCCGGAGGAAACCCATGTGTTCATGGATGGGATGTACAAGCACCTTACAGGAAGGTGTCGAAATTGAACTCTGAGAGCGTGTTGAGATGATTTGTAGCAAGGAGGTATGACTTGATATCCCCAGGATTGCGCTTAGAGTGTAGAGGGTTGCAGACCTCAAAATATTATTCTTCACAAATGCGGACTCTTTCCATCCAAATGCACCAAAAGTCTTTCATGCTCTAACCTGAGTAAATGTTTGTATTTTCAAAGCTCAGCCTCTCTAGTCACTTCCACTCAACCCTCAGATTAAAGATTTCTCTTTTTCTGTTTTTTTGTGGCAGAATACAAGAGAACACAGCTGGAGTCATTGGAATGTATCCAACTCAAATATGGCTGTTATGAAGTTGGCAAATTAAATTTCATTAAAGATATTTCTGTGTGCCACAACTCCCGAGGAACACATTGGATTGTGTAGTGGCAGAGAGGTTTCAAAGGAAGTGAGTGGGGGCAGATGGGACATTCTATGCACCACAGTCTCCAAGGAGACTTTGGAATGTGCGTAATTAGGCACTTAACAAGATCAAATAAAAAGAAGTTAGGTTTAAGCAGAGTGGTCATTGTGTGAGTGGGCCAGTGTTAGAGTTGGGAGTTCATACTTTGGCTCATAGAGGCTTCAGTGAGCAGAAGTGAAGGCTGTAGGTAGTTTTTTGTGCTAAATCTTTCTTCCCTTTTTCTTACTGCATAGTTAGAATAGTATGGATGCCAGGCAGGATAGTGAAATTCTCCTCTTGTGGCTTATGGGAAGGAAAGAAGAACTCCAGCGTTCCTGATGCCTACACCTGCAAGAAATGCATCCAGCTGCAGCTTCTTTCAGACCACTAAGGAATTGCAGCTAGAGCTGAATGATCATTTGGGAGGATGAGGGTTTGAGCAACAGGACATTCAGTGAGGTAGTTACACCCAAAATACAAAACCCAGGTAAATGAGTGACTGTCAGAATAGGAAAAAGGGATAGGCAGCCAGTGCAAAGTACGCTTGTGGCCATCCCCTCAACAAAAGGTATACTGCTTTGGATGCTGTTGGTGGGGGGGATGACGTAGCAGTGGAAAGTCACAGCAGTCAGGTCCCTGCCACTGAATCTGGCTCTGCTGCTTGGAAGGGAATGGGAGACAAGAGGTGAGCTGTAGTGATAGGGGATTCAACCATTAAGGGAACAGACAGGAGGCCCTGTGGACAAGAACAAGATTCCTGGATATTACCTTCCGGGTGCCAAGATCAGGGACATTTTGGATTGACTCCCAGTTTTCTTAAGGGGGAGGCTGAACAGCCAAAGGTCATGGTCCCCATTGGTACCGATGACATGGGTAATAAGGGTGATAAGGTCCTGAAAAGTGAGTTCAGGGAGTTAGGTGTTAAACTAAAGGGTTGTGATCTCAGAATCACTACCCATGCCATGTGCTAGTGAGGCCAGAAATAGGAAGAACAACTTAACTCATGGCTGAGGAGTTGGTGTAGGAGGGAGGGCTTCAGATTTTTAAATCATTGGTTTCTATTCCAGGGAAGATGTGACCTATACAGAAGGAACAGCTTGTACCTGAACTGAAGCAGGACTAATGACTAATATCCTTAGAGGAAGATTTGCTAGTGTGGCATTGGGGCTTTAAACTAGAGTTGTAGGGGCATGGGAACCAGAGTGCCAGAGCAGATAGTGGAGAGGTTGTGGGGAAAGATGTTGTTAAGCCTACACACAAAGTCAGGAAACGAAAGGTTGAGCATGATGGGAGTAACGTTTTAAGTTGTGTATATTTCAATGCAAGGATTATTGTAGGAAAGGCAAGTGAGCTTAGGGCATGGGTCAGCACATAGAATTATGACGTTGTAACCATTAGTGAGACTTGGCAGGAATGGCAGCTTAATATTCCGGAGTTCCATTGTTTTAGATGCAACAGAGTGGGAGGGATTAAAGGAATGGCATTACTAGTTAGGGAAATGTCATGGCATTGCTTAGTCACGACAGACTGGAGAGCTCGTCTAGTGAGGTTTTATGGGTGGAACTGAGAATTAAGAAAGGTATGACCACATTAATGGGGCTATATTATAGGCCACCCCAATAGTTGGCAGAATTTAGAGGAACAAATTTGTAGAGAGATCGCAGACTGTTGCAAGAAACAGAGGTTTGTATATTAAGTGATTTTAACTGTTCACATATTGACTGGGACTCCCATACTGTAAAAGGACTAGATGCGATAGTTTGTGAAGTGCGTTCAAGAATGTTTCCTTAATCAGTACATAGAGGTCTCAACTAGAGAGAGTGCAATACTAGGTTTCCTACTAGGGACGAGGCAGGCAGTTAACAGACGCTTGTATTGAGGAACACTGGATCTACTGATCATAATTCAATCAGGTTCAGGATAATCATGGAGAAGGATAGGTCTGGTCCTTGGGTTGAGATTCCAAATTGGAGAAAGGACAATTTTGTTGATATCAGAAAGGATTTGGCAAGTGTTTTCTTGCAAAGGTGTACTTGGTAAATGGGAGGCCTTCAAAAGCGAAATTTTGAGAGTACAGTTTGTATGTTCCTGTCAACATAAAAAGCAAGGATAACGTATTTAAGGAACCTTGGTTTTTGAGATATATTGAGGCCCTGTTTAAGGAAAAGGAGTTGCATAGCAGATGTAGGCAGAAAGGTGCAAATGAGGTACTCGAGGAGTAGAGACACAACGATGTTTCGCTGGGTGGCCAACCAAACTACTAACAATTCTACTACATATGCTTTTTTGGGACTACAATCACTATAATCCACCACTGTAATTTCCCACTGGGAGGTGTGCTTTTGAGCAGTCTGTATGACCCAGTGTTTTTGTGGTATCCTGAAATATTTGGTGAATTGGACTTTTGAGAATGCAGGTACGGCCAGGGCGGCTGGTGCTGGAGCAGACTTGCGGCCAGACTGAAATTTCAGGTTGGATAGGTTAGGACTTTATTTCTTAGAGCATAGAAGAATGAGGAGATTTGATAAAGGTATGCAAAATTATGAGGGGTATAGAGGTCAGGATGTCATACATTAAGGACGAAAGGTGAAATAAATAAGGGCAAAATGACTGGGAACTTCTTCACTCAGAGGGTGGTAAGAGTATAGAACAAACTACTAGTGGAAGAGGTGGATGTGAGTTTGATTTCAACGTTTAAGAGAAATTCGGATCATGGACGGGAAGAATATGAAGAGCTATGGTTCGGGTGCAGGTCGATGGGACTAGGCCGACTAATAGTTCAGCATGGACTAGACAGGCCAAAGGGCCTGTTTCTGTGTTGTAACTTCTTATGACTCTATGACACCTCTGACAACATTCAGATAAACAAGTTTCTACCTTTTAACCCTAGCGGCTGTGTAAGATTTCTCTTTGAAGTCAGGCTTTACAAGTATGGTTCTGGATTGTTGGCTTCACTTAACACATCTCCACTGAGTTGAGCTGGCAGCTAATGAAACATCTTATTGTTTTTTTGGAGGAGCTTTTTCTTTCAGCTGCAAGGCCCTCATTATTGAACAATAACCTTAGCCTGTTATTGTAATGCCTGTCGCCTGGAGGAAAACCTGCAAAAACCTAAACAATGCTCGCTAAAACTTACTAAAGCTCCATTTACTTTACAGCTGCTAAATTGAATTTCTTGTAAGCTCGCTGTTGAGCTTCAGTCAGTCTCCCTGAATAAACAGTTTAGCCTTGGTGACAGTATTCTGATATTACAGCTTAATTCTTGCTCCTCTCAAATCATTTCTTGAGCAATGCTCCTCTTTGTTTAGTCATGGCTCCCAGCTACTTTCTGTGGAGAGGAGAAGCACTTCACGTACTATAATTCTGTAGGTGGCACTTGGTGGAACGGGCCTACAATGAGAATGGAAATGGTCTTCAAACTATCATCAGCCTGGAGTTTCTCTGCAATCTAGGAAACGTCCTTGTGAATCATTCCTGCAATCTCTCCAGCTTAATCGGGAGGAGTGCTCTGGTGGGAACAAGCTAGAGGACTTCATCCTGCTGCTGTAAGGAGTTCGTATGTTCTCCCCGTGACCGCATGGGTTTCCTCCTACATTCCAAAGATGTACTGGTTGGTAGGTCAATTGGTCATTGTAAATTGCCCCATGATTAGGCGAGGGGGTTGCTGGGTGCCATGGCTCGACGGGTCACAAGGGCCCACTCTGTTCTGTATCTCAATAAGTATTTTTCTACGTGAACCTTGTAGCTATGAGAGTTTCCTAGGACCCTGTTCATTTCTGTATGCAGCTGGTCTGGAGATAGTTGTACCATCTCCAAGCCTTCCTTCACAAACTATCTCCAGTGCTGTCCTCCCAGAGGAGTGATGAGTCTTTTTAACCTCCTCCACCTGCACTCTCTGTGTTATGTCACTCCCAATATGTTATGTAGAATAAAACATAGATGCCATTCTTTCACACCACTTGATACTGCTGCAAGGCTCTGACCAGACTGACTACAGGAAACACTGCCAGTGTTCCGATGATTTGGTCTGTGGCAGTCAGAATAGTCATGTGACTCTTATTACAATTGCCATCATCTCACTGGGGGATTTCATTCAGATGCCACTGAGCTTCTGCTTTCTTAGAAGCTTCAGGAGATCTGACATGTCACCAAATACTCCAACAAACTTCTACAGATTTGCTGTTGAAAGTATCTGACTGGTTACATCACTTTTGAAAGTATCCAGACCGGTTGTGTATAGTAATTTCAATGTATAGGAATACAAAAGACTGCAGAGAGTAATGGGCACAGGCCAGTATATCATGGGCACCATTGTCAGCACTTAAGATTTACTTCAAAAAGGCACCATTTAGCATCAAAGACCCCTCTCCAGGGTTCATGCCCTCTTCTCATTGCTGTCCTTTTTTGCGCTAATGTCTTGCTTTTGCACAGTCTTTTGTAATCGCTTCACTGTATAACTTACGTCTAATTTGTGTTCTGTATGTTGTATGTATCTTCATGCCTGGGATGCTACTGCAAGCAAGTTTTCCCTTGTCCCTGCTCCTCACTCTACTTGTGCACATCATGATAAACTTGACTTGAAAAACATCACCAAAGCTTCCAATGAATCCAACAGAGAATTGATGAACTCTTAGTGGTTGCATGCAAGCTGTTCTTTGGTGGTCTTCCCACCTGACATCATGCCCAAAGGAATCAGAGTTTTCTCCAGCCTGTCTAACTAAATATTTCCAGTGTCCTTCAAATTCTGAAATATGGCAAGCACCTTCTGCAAAACACTTATTTGAGAAGATTTAAATGCCTTGTGCCAGTTGAAACTGGATTATCTGTAGTGGATTGATCCTTATGAAGTACACCTGAACCATTGTGCCAAACCAGCTAAAAAGCCAATCAAAAACACCCAAAAACAAATCCATCCTACTTACACAATGTCTATATTCTTCCATCTTCCTCATATTCACGTACCTATCTGAATGTCTTTTAAAAGTCTCCAACGTATTTGCCTTTGTGTGGGCACATGGCCAAGTGGTTAAGGCATTGGACTAGCAACCTGAAGGTTGTGAGTTCAAGCCCCAGCTGAGGCAATGTGAACAAGGCACTTAATCACACATTGCTCTGCAACGACACTGGTGCCAAGCTGTATGGGTCCTAATGCCCTTCCCTTGGACAACATTGGTGTTGTGGAGAGGGGAGACTTGCAGCATGGGCAACTTCTGGTCTTCCATACAACCTTGCCCAGGCCTGCGCCCTGGAGAGTGAAGAGCGCAGATCCATGGTCTCGCAAGGCTAACGGATGCTTTTACTATTTGCCTTTACCCCAGACAGTGTTGGGCACATGGTTAAGGCATTTGTCTGGTGATCTGAAAGTCGCTAGTTTGAGCCTCAGCTGTGACAGCGTTTTTGTGTCCTTGAGCAAGGCACTTAACCACACATGGTGCCCCACACAGACTTCCAATCTGTGCCTTGTAAGGCATGAAAATGCCCGACGCAGGCCCCTCATGGTCTAACGTTTCCTCCTCTCCCCAGGCAGCACATTCCAGGTATCCACCACTCTGAGTCAAAAAATACCCCTCACATCCTCTTTAAACCTACCCCCTCTCACCTTCAATGCATGCCCTTTGGTATTAGATATTTCTACCCTGGAAAACACAGCCAAGAGGTAATGTTGCAGCTATATAGGACCCTGGTCAGACCCCACTTGGAGTACTGTGCTCAATTCTGGTCGCCTCACTACAGGAAGGATGTGGAAACTATAGAAAGGGTGCAGAGGAGATTTACAAGGAAGTTGCCTGGATTGGGGAGCATGCCTTATGAGAATAGGTTGAGTGAACTCGGCCTTTTCTCCTTGGAGCGACGGAGTTTGAGAGGTCACCTGATAGAGGTATACAAGATAATGAGAAGCATATTCCCCAGGGCTGAAGTGGCTAGCACAAGAGGGCATAGTTTTAAGGTGCTTGGAAGAAGGTACAGAGGAGATGTTGGGGGTAAGTTTTTACGCAGAGAGTGGTGAGTGCGTGGAATGGGCTGCTGGCGGCAGTGGTGGAGGCGGAAATGATAGGGTCTTTTAAGAGATCCCTGGATGGCAACATGGAGCTTAGAAAAATAGAGGGCTATGGGTAAAACCTAAGTAGTTCTAAGGTAGGGACATATTTGGCACAGCTTTGTGGGCTGAAGGGCCTGTATTGAGCTGTGTGTTTTCTATGTTTCTAAAACAGTTACTTTCTGTCTCCTCTCTCTATGCCTCTCATAATCTTATTAACCTCTATTAGATTTACCCTCAGCCCCTGCCGCTCCAAAGAAAATAATCTAAGTTTGTCCAGTCCTCCATGATAGCATACACCCTCTAAACCAGGCGGCATTCTGGTAAACTTCCTCTGAACCCTCTCTAAAGCATCAACATCCTTCCTATAGTTGTCACAACCATGGATTTGTGAATATGCATATTTCAGCTAATTATTCTTTCATTCTTTTTGTCATAGCGCTAGTTGACTCTTGAGCAAAACACAGCAATATTTTGCTGCCTGCTTGCATTTGGCTTTGCCTGAGAAATTGGACTGTCGAGCTAACTAACTCTGAAGACTAGCGGTATTCATTTTAAATTTAGTTTTTCCTTTCAGCCATAGTGTTGATTTCACTTTCTATTTGAGAGTTTGAGTTAACAGCCCCGTTTGGTCTAGTGTTTATTGTTTTCTTTTCCTTCTAACTCTGCTTGCATTAAAGTCTGTGAACTATCAACCCGTTTCAGTGTCTCTCGCTTCACACTTGTGCCTTATTCGAATGTAGTCACAATAGTGAGGCAACCAAAACTGTGTGTAACTGATTAGTTTTCTGTGTTCTGGAAGTCCTAGACTTAAGCAGTAAATCCAAAGCTGGAAGCAAGGAAGATACCAGTTACTTCAAATACCACCTTGAAAAAAATCTTAATGGCTAGCTTACTTGTGCTAACAATGCTGCTTCCTCTGGTGAAGAGGTCTCTACATGGCAGCAGATATGGCTCTCTGAATCCTGGGTATCATTGGGTTATTATGGTGATGCATGTGGAAATTCAGCCAGCTCCATACACCTCCCATCCATGTACCTATCCAAATTTCTCTTAAATGTTGAAATCGAACTTGCATCCACCATTCTGCACAATATTTCAAATTAATCCTCACCAACACCTTAAACAACTCCAACATAACATCCCAACTCCTGTATTCAATGCATTGATTTATGAAGGCCAATGTGCCAAAAGCTTTCTTTACAACTCTATCTATCTTGTGATGTCACTTTCAAGGAATTATAGATCCGCATACCCAGATCCCTTTGTTGTACCACACTCTTCAGTGCCCTACCACTCACTGTGTCAGCTTTACCCTGGTTTGTCCTCCCAAAGTGCAGCACCTCACACTTTTGTCTGCATTATATTCCATCTGCTATCTTCCAGCCCATTTTCCCAGCTGGTGGTCCAGACCCTGCTGCAAGCTTTGATAGTGTTCCTCGCTGTCAACTACACGGCCAATTTTGGTGTCTTCTACAAATTTTCTGATCTTCCTTACTACATTATCATCCAGATTATTGATGTAAGTGACAAACAACACCAGATCCATTATGGATTCCTGCGGCACACCACCAGTCAGAGAGGCAACCATTTGCTACCACTCTGGATTTTCCATGAAGCCATTCTCAAATCTGTAGTGTATATAATATTTCAGTAATATTTGAGTAATATTGTAAATATATTGCTTGATTAAGCATTCTTTGTTAATGTAAGAAGTACATGAATGGCATACGTTATTATGTCACCACACCATATGTGAGCGTCTCACTAAAGAAAAACTAAGTACACAAATATCCCGGGCTCCTATATTTTCTCTTTCGATTAGTTTCTAGAGTTACAAAAAATAACAGTAGCGACGAGGCAAATTTGAAACAAACCCAAGACGACTACCTACCCATTGAAACGCAGCACTTTTTTTCTTCAGGAGAGAATTTTGAGTTTAAAAAAAAGGTACAGCACATGTTTCTTCATAAAGAGAGAGAGAGAGAGACAGTCAAATTAAAAAAAAAGGCAGAAAACAGACAAAGTTACAAGCAACAGGTATGGCCACAGATTCATATGTAATGAGTACTGGGTGATAATAATCATAAATTTAAAAAAAGAAGTAATGTCTAGTTACATCAGAAAGATAGACAGATTTGATTGCAAAACAAATGTGTGGTTGATGCATACTGAATGAATTGAGCAGTATTTTGAAGCAAACGAAATAGCTAATTAAAAGCAAGTGCCAAGAATCCAGTTTGCTTAGATGTTTAACTACTCCAACCAAACCAGCCGAAATAAGCTTTGCTGATATCGTGAACATAATGGAGGAACAATTAGAACCAAAACCATTGCAGAACATTTTAGCTTTCATAAGCAGAATCAAAAGGAAGGGGAATCCATTTCGGCATACATGGTTGAATTGAAGATATTGTCTAAGCATTGTCAGTTCAGTGATGAGCTCAATGATACACTGAGAGATCATTTAGCTTGTGGAATCTTACAAGAAAGCATTCAAAAATGGCTCCTAACTGAAACAAAACTCACATTTAAAGGAGCAGTTGAAATTGTGGTATCAAAGGAAACAACAACCTGAGTGGCACAGTAGAATGGTGGAAAGCACAATGTAGTGACCCGGGTTCAATTCCCATTGCTGTCTGAAAGGAGATTGTACGTTCTTCCCGTGACCATGTGGATTTCCTCTGGGTGCTCCAGTTTTCTCCACATTCCAAAGACCTACTGGTTCATAGGTTAATTGGTCATTGTAAATTATCCCGTGATTAGGCTAGGATTAATTTGGGGGGGTGGTGGAATTGTTGAGTGGTGCAGCTTGAAGGGACAGAAGGACCTATTCTGCGCTGTATTAAAATAAAAGAAAATTAAAAATAAAGATGCAATTGAGTTGCAGTCCAGAATGAATGTGAATGGGAACAAAATTGCAACATCTAAACAGAAACCTGCCTTGCTGAACAAGTAGCGTTACTGTTGTGAAAGGAGCTTACATACATCAGACTAAAGCAGGCGAAACTTGAAGAAAACGCAACAAAGAGCATATCGGGCAGACAAAAATAAATGGACTGCACAGGGAAAAGAGAAAGATAAAAAGTCAAGTTGCAGTTTCAAAAAGAGCACTAATCTGTGTGCTGTTGATGGAAAAAATCTAATTTTGAGAATGACACAAACCTGTGTGGCCTTGAGAGTTAGAATGTGGAAATTGACAAGAGACAAGAAATATGGCTTACACCAGAGATAAATGGCAAATTAATTAAAATGGAATTGGACACTGGCTCAGCTGTTTCAGTCATTGCAGAAAATGAGTTTGAACGGCATTTCAAAGATACTGAACTGAAGCCTGCAGATATGCAACTAAGAACCTATATTGGATAAAAGATAATTCCCTTGGGGACACATTTGTGAAATACAGCAACCAGCAAGGCACATTGGTCTTGTATGCAGTAAATACATGAGGGCCAGCATTGTGGGGCCATTATTGGATGAAACCACTACAACTTGATTGGAGTTCCATCCACCATTTGCATGCCACATCCCCTGCAGAAGAGCCAACAGACAGCAGGTTAAGAAAGGTACTGGATAATACCACAGCAATGTTCAAGGATGGCATTGGAAAACTCAAACATATCAAGGGTAAAATAGTGTTATGTGACAATGCCATGCCATGTTTTACAAAGCCCACCCAGTCCCTTATACCGTCCATGATAATGTAACCAGTGAGCTAGATTGCATGGAGGCTGAAAGAATTCTTTCCAAAGATGAGTGGAGCCCATGGGCAACACCAGTTGTCCCAGTAGCCAAGAAGGATGGATCTGTCAGAATCTGTGGTGATTTTAATGTCATCATCAACCCAGCACTGTAAGTAGATCAACACCCTCTGCCCGGGCTAGAGGATACCTTTGCAAACCTTTCTGGAGGGAAGCATTTCAGCAATATGGAGCTAGCTGAGGCCCACCTACAGATGGAAATGGAAGAAGCGTCCAAAGTTTCTCACCATAAACACTCACAAAGGGCTTTATTGCTATAATAGTCTTACTTTTGGAGTAGCATCTGCACCTGTTCTCTGGCAGAAAGTGATAGACCAGGTGCTATAAGGTTGACCAGGTACTTAGTGATACCTAGATGTCATCATTGTCATTGGTAAGGATGACAAGGAACATCTCTAAAATCACAAAACAGTGTTAAAACAATTAGTAGATTATAGGCTCAAAGCACAATGTGACAGGTATTAATTCTTTAAACTAAGCTTTGCTTGCTGTGGTCACACTTTTGACACAAGTATGCTGAGAAAATTCAAGCAATAGTGGATGCTCTGGGCCAAAGTACATGTAATATAGTTGTGGTCCTTTTTAAGATTTATCAATTTCTATAACAGGTTCCTGCCATACTGACCCCTGTGCTCTATCTACCCTTGAACTCATTACTACAGATTGGGAAGAAACAGCAATGGACAAAGAGACATGAGGTGGCTTTCCAAAAGAGAAAAGAAATGGTGACATCAAACACTGAACTTGCATATTCTGATCCACAGCGTCCAGTGAAGTTTGTCTGTGATGGCTCGCCTTATGGTATAGGTGCAGTCATGTCACATGTTATGAGTGATGGAAGTGAACGCCCCATAGTCTTTGCATTATGTTCCCTAACTGCTGCAGGGAGGCCTTAATTGTGGTGTAAAATGTGTTTACCAGGACCTTCATGGGAGAGAGTTTACTCTCATTACTGATCATCAACCACTAAAAGGGTGTTCTACTAACAGCAGCAGGATGAATGCAGAGAATAGATTTACAGATAGATACAGTTGAAGTCAGAAGTTTACATACACCTTAGCCAAATACATTTAAGCTCAGTTTTCCACAATTCCTGACATTTAATCCTAGAAAACATTCCCTGTCTCAGGTCAGTTAGGATCACTACTTTATTTTAAGAATGTGAAATGTCAGAATAATAGTAGAGAGAATGATTTATTTCAGCTTTTATTTCTTTCATCACTTTCCCAGTGAGTCAGAAGTTTACATACACTTTGTTAGTATTTGGTAGCGTTGCTTTTAAATTGTTTAACCTTGGGTCAAACATTTTGGGTTGCCTTCCACAAGCTTCTCACAGTAAGTTGCTGGAATTTTATTCCATTCCTCTAGACAGAACTGAAAACGCGTGTGCAAGCAAGGAGGCCAACAAACCTGACTCAGTTACACCAGTTCAGTCTGGAGGAATGGAACAAAATGAAACTTGGGAGAGACTCAGCAAGGGAATGGACTGGAGTCTCTGGAGGAACATGTTCCCTGAAATCTACTATGGGACCTCTGCAAGCCCAAGCCCTTATTCCGGATGGATTAGTGGGACCGCGCTCCAGTGTGTCCCTATGGATAGAGGGAATCTTTGCAAGGGCCATCCTCGACACTGGGTCACAGGTCACCTTATTGTACCAGTCGTTCTACAACAAATACCTGAAGCATTTTCCCGTAACCCTGTTTAATGCCCTGGAGATTTGGGGCGTCAGTGCTGGTGATTATCCGTATGATGGGTATTTGTCAGTGAGACTGGAGTTTTCAGAAGCCAACGTGGGAGTGTCCGAAGTTCTGGAGACGTTAGTGCTGGTTTGTCCAGACCCGGTTGAGACGGGGGGGTGCTTCAATTCTGGTGGGGACCAACACCTCTGGTGCGGAGGCTCATGGGGGCCTGCCAAGAAAGGGCGGGTGAGAACATTTTGGAGACCTGGGCTGTGCACTCAATGTTTTGAGCTGCTTTTGAGGCAGTGCGGAGCCATCTTGGGCCGGATACTGAATGTAAGCGAAGCCTAAGGTAATAAGGCCCGGGGAAGTAGTGAGGCCGTTTTAGTGGATGCCCTGGAAGACCTTGGGGGAGTCACAATTTCCGGCTGGGGTGCTGGTGAGGCCCAAAGTGCAGAGGCCCTCCGTGGTACAGGCGAACAGGATTGCTGTGATTGTCAGGAACACCACGACGAGAGAAATCACCTTTAAGAGAGGGATGCCGCTGGCGCATTTGTTTCTGGTGACTGTAATGTCGAGCGCCCCCATGAGGCCTGCTGGGCGGGGGGAACGATTGGAAAACAGAGGGAAGCTGACTGCTGAGGCCTTTAACTTTGGGGACTCGCCGGTGCCACCGGGTTGGAAGAAGAGTCTGGTGGAGAAGATGTTGAAGCTGGAAGATGTTTTTTCCCTTGGCGAGTTTCATGTGGGTTGTTCCAAGAGCACTCTCCACACCATCCGGGTGACTGAGGAAACCCTGTTCAGAGAGAGGTCGTGGTGACTGGCCCCTCCAGACGTGGAAGATGTGCGCCAGCACCTGCGTAAGTTAAAGGAAGCTGGGATCATCTCTGAATCCTGAAGCCCTTATGCATCTTCAATAGTAGTGGCCTGGAAGAAGAATGGAAAGGTACGCATGTGTGTGGACTATAGGACTCTGAACCGGCACACTGTCCACGACCAGTATACAGTACTGAGGGTCGAAGACGCGCTGTCCTGTCTGAGTGGGGCGAAGTGGTTTAGTGTGCTGGACCTGAGGAGTGGATACTACCAAGTCCCGATGAGTGATGCCGATAAAGAGAAGACGGCATTTATATGTCCTCTAGGATTTTTCCAGTTCGAAAGAATGCCCCATGGCATATCGGGAGCCCCTGCCGCCTTCCATGGTCATGGAGAAGACGGTGGGGGATATGAATTTGCTTGAAGTTTTGGTGTACTTGGATGACTTGATAGTATTTGGATTCACCTTGGAAGAGCACGAAGCAAGGCTACTGAAGGTGCTAAGCTGACTGAAGGAGGAAGGGTTAAAACTTTCCCTGGACAAATGCCAGTTCTGCAAGACATCTGTTAGCTATGTTGAGCACATAATCTTGTGGGATGGAGTAGTTACAGACCCGGCTAAGATAGAAGAGGTGACCACATGGCCGAGGTCCCAGACTGTGAGCACTCTGCACTCGTTCTTGGGGTCCTGTGGTTATTATCGGAGATGCGTGAAGGGCTACGCCAGAGTGAGTCACCCCTTGAACCAGCTTCTGCGTGGTTACCCACCACCCCCCCCCCCGGGGTAGAAAAGTAAAAGGGGACGGGAGACTGGAGACTATCTCAACCCGTCAGAGCCCTTCGGACAGAGGTGGGATGCAAAATTTGAGGAGGCTTTTAAAGCGCTGAAAGAGTTGCTGACCCAGGCACCGGTGCTGGCTTTTGCCTATGTACCCCAGTTACCCTATGTACTACACACCAATGCCAGCCGAGAGGGATTAGGGGCCGTCTTGTATCAAGATCAGGGTGCCGGGTTGAGATTTGTAGTGTTTGTCAGCCAGAGTTTGTTGTCCTCCAAGAGGAAATATACCACCCACAAGTTGGACTTCCTGGCATTGAAATGGGCGGTGGTGGATAAGCTGAGTGACTATCTCTACGGGGTCAAATTTGGGGTGAGGACGGACAACAACCCGCTTACTTATATCCTGACATCAGCGAAACTGGATGCTACAGGCCATCGTGGTTGGCGGCCTTGTCATTGTGTGATTTCAACCTGAAGTACCGGCTGGGGAGCTGGAATGTCAATGTGGATGCTTTGTCCTGATGGGTGCATGAGGAACCGGAGAGGAACCAGGAGTGAGAGAGCGTTCCTGCCTCTGGGGTGAAGGCCATGTGTCAGTTTGCTATCACTGTGAAGGCTGAGGAAAAGGAGATGTCGTATCGTGCAGTGGACCCACTGGGGTCTACTGACGACACCCTACCCTCAGTTTACTGTGACTTGACTGCTCTGAAGACCAAGTAGCTGCTGGAACTGAGTTTGGGGGAAGTGGCAGCTGCTCAGTGAGATGACACGGGCATTGGCACCGTTCGGTACGGGGTGGAAAGGGGGATACGGCATGGGCGGAGAAGACGAAACACGTTTCGGAGCCTTCGTTACTGAGGGAATGGCCTCGGTTGAAATTGAGGAAACAAATTTTATACTTGGACATGTCACCCCCGGACTGACCTCAGTGTTGGCAGTTGGTCCTGCCTGAGAAGTATCGGAAGATTGCGTTGAAGTCACTGCTCGATGAGTCTGGACATTTGGGGGTGGAGAAGACCTGTGGATTGTTCAAAGACAGGTTTTACTGGCCTCGAATGAAGTCGGAGGTTGAAGAGTACAGCAAGTCGTGCATTTGCTGCATACGCTGGAAGACACTGCCTGTGCAGGCTGCTCTTTTGTCACGCCTCTTTTGTGCATTATGGCCTTCCCAGGCGGATATATAGTGATCAGGGACGGGACTTTGAGAGTAAGCTCATCTATGAGTTACTGGGCATGCTGGGAGTTGAGAAATCGAGAACCACTCCCTATTATCTGCAGGGCCGTCCCCAGCCAGAGAGGTTTAATTGGACCTTGCTAGACATGCTCTGGACTCTAGAGATCAGCAAAAAGAGCAGATGGAGCAAACATATTGGGCATCTGGTTCACTGTTACAACTGTACACACGATGAAGCTACTGGGTATTCACCCTATTATCTGATGTTTGTGCAAGGCGAGGTTGCCCATTGACCTCTGTTTCGGGACTGACGTGGGTGACATACAGCCGAAACCTTCTCTGAAGTATGTGTCTGATATAAGGAGAGAGCTGAAAAGGGCTAATGAGTTGGCTGGAGTGGCGGCCACCAAGCAGAATTGGGGAACTAAGAGGAGGTATGACCAAAAAGTAAAGTTCTCCCAACTCCTGCCAGGAGACTGAGTCTTCAAAAGGAACTCGGGTTTACCTGGAAAGCGCAAGTTGGCTGACTGCTGGGTGGCCACACCCTATGTGGTGGGAAGTCAGATGCCCAACCTACTGGTTTTCTGGGTGAGGCCAGAGGATGGGAAGGGGCCTGTCAAGATACTCCATCGGAAGCACCCATTGCCCCTCAGCCAAGAGGTGCAGGTAGACTAAGAGCCTGAATTGGAGTTTACACCTAGTACGAGGACTCTGCAGAGGAGAGAGAAAAGCCCACCGTGAAAGAGACGGGGCCGGGCCCAGCCCTGGAAAGGGATACTGATTCGGAGGATGAGGATTCGGATGTATGGTCCATGCTGCCGTTCGCTAACTCCCCCTTGACGGAGGAAGAGACTCCAGGCCCTTCTCCCACTGCGTCAGGGGAGGTGAGAGGGGCAATTGGTGTGCAACAGGGAGTGCAGCCAGACTCTGGAGGAGAGGGAGGGAGGCCCGAACCCGAGGCAGGAGGCTCCGAGTTGCAGAGGGGTTTGAGTGACAGATCGCGGGAGGTTTCACCAGGTAACCCCAAAGTGTTCCCAGTAGTGGCTGAGCCGGAGGAGCTGGAAGAGGGGTACGGAGGTCTCAGCAGATTAGGAACCCCCCGGAGAGGCTGGCTTATGTAGCGCCTGGGGAACAGGGTGTGATCTCTACTGTTTTGGGGGGTTACGTCACTGCTTTCTGCACTTGGATTGGGCTCTGTGTGTTCTGCAGGAAGGGTTGGCGAATTATCTGAATGTCATGAGGGCATGACTTAATTTGGTGGCAGGAGAATGTAGGGTTCTCAGTATTATTAACTGGTAACCGCTAATTATAAAATGGCTCCTCTGAAGCGTAATAATGAAATGGCTTCTTTGCAATGTTAACTATGAGGTAATGTTCTCTGTAGCTGAAATATTTGGGTTATAGTTATAGATAACGGAGGAACTAACCAATGGAAGCTATGTTATTCTATCTGTATGTGTGGGAACCTGGGTGATTGCGTGGGTTTTTCGGGAGGAGAACCGAAGAGGAAGGATGTGCTGGACGCGCTCTGGTCGACCACTGTGGGTGGTCCCAGGCTGCGGGTCGAGGAGATTGGCAGAGATCAAATGGTGCAATGAAGACCCCGTTAATTGAGCTCCAACGGTTGTGCATGAAGTGGTTGAACTCTGATAAGTATGACGCCTTTTACTTTCCTTTTATATTGTATCTCTATTAATTACATAGTTCCAGTAAGATTTATAAAGTGTAATCTGTAAACCATACATTGTGTGCTGTCGCAAACAGGAGGAAATCTGCAGATGCTAGAAATTCAAGCAACACACATCAAAGTTGCTGGTGAACGCAGCAGGCCAGGCAGCAACTCTAGGAAGAGGTACAGTCGATGTTTCGGGTCGAGGCCCTTCGTCCCGGCGAAGGGTCTCGGCCCAAAACGTCGACTGCACCTCTTCCTAGAGATTGTGTGCTGTCTGATTATTGATGTGTGAGTTTGTACCACGTGGCATTACACAGCAACTACGCAAATGTGAAACACGGTTTGGCCGGCAGACGGGGTTTCCCCTGGACAAACATGGGCCGATAGCCCTGAACGTTACACTGAGTTTAAATGTATTTGGCTAAGGTGTATGTAAACTTCTGACTTCAACTGTACTTTATTCATCCCAAAGGAAATTACAGTGTCACAGTCGCATTATACATGCACAGATATACAAACATACAAATATTAAAGGAGAAGTAAGAAAGAATAAAAAGTAAGTTACCTCAAACAGGAGGGGTACATCACTTCCCCGGATATAGGTTGACTCATTGTAGAGCCTACTGACTGATGGCAAGAATGACTTCAGTGTTCTTTGGAGCAGTGCTGTTGTCTTAGTCATTAGTAAACGTGCTGCTCTGTTCAGCCAAGGTGGCATACAGAGGTGAGAAACATTGTTCAGAATTTCCAGGATTTTCCATAGGATCCTTTGTCCTACAACAGCCTTCAGTGTGTCCATAATGGAGCCAGCCTTTCCAATCAGTTTATTGAGCCTGCTGGCACGCCCATGTTGATGCCATTGCCTCAGCACATCACCACATAGGAGATTGTACTGGCGACAATAGACTGGTTAGAACATGTGAAAGAGAGGCCTGCAAACTCCAAAGGACCTCTGTCTCCTCAGGAAGTAGAGGCGACTCTAGCCCTTTTGTACACACCTCTGTGTTTGTGCTCTACTCAAGACTGTCATCCAGGTGGACCTCCAGGTACTTGTTGGTCCTCACCACATCCACATAGTAACAGGCAGCAATGCAGGCTTAGTCTTCCTAAAGTCCATCACCATCTCCTTTGTCTTACTGAAGATGAGCTGCAGATGATTCAGCTTGCACATTTGACAAAGTCCTCCACCAGGGCCCTGTGTTGATCCTCTTGTCCTCCCTATAATCACTCAACTATTGCTGAGTCATCAGAGAATTTCTGCAGATGACATGACTCAGAGTTGTATCTAAAGTCCAAGTATCTAAAAGATCGAAGGGCTCTGTTTCTTGGAGGACACAATTACAAGCTCAAATTCAAATAGGGCAATTAATCTTGGAAATGCTGATGGATTGTCCTGTTTCCCCTGTGAAAAGGAAATACCTGAAAAATTTACAAAGTGGACACTCCTCTTTTGTGCATCAGAAATTCTAGTTCTCCCATTTTTACCAGTGCTGGGATGAACTTGCCCTTGAAGGGGTTTGCCTCATGTGGGGATTAGGAGTTGTTATAACATTCAAGCTGAGTGCTAAAGTGCTAGAGGAGCTACATGCTGGTCATCTACAATGAAAGCATTGGCTTGAAGGTTTATCTGGTGACCTGGGATAGATCAGTAGATTGAGCAGCTTACCATGCACTGTTTAGGATGCTAACACATCCAGAAGCTGTCAAGAGCAGTGCCTCTCCATCCCTGTGAATGGTCTGTATTACCCTGGCAGAAGATTTATGTGGATTTTTCTGGCTAGAAACTTCTTGGATGCATCTACAAAGTAGCCAGCAGTGTTCCCAATAGCCTCTACTACAGCCTCACACTCCACTGAGGTGTTGAAAAGCCTCTTCTCATGGACTGGTGTTTCAGAACACTTAGTCAGTGGCATTGGACTATAGTTTGTTCCAAAAGAGTTTCAGTCATTCCTGAAAATGAATGGAATAAGACATATTACATCTGCACTGTAACACCCAACTACAGATGGCTTGGAGGAAAGATTTGTCCAGAGTCTAAAGAATGAGCAATGTCAGCATTCACACAACACTGTCACTGAATCAGAAGCTTGCCAGTTTCCTCCTTGCATATCACAATGGAGCACACTCCACAACCAACAACTCACCAGCTATGTGGTTTCTGGGTCATCCCTAGAGCTCACACTTGGATCTCCTCAAACTCAGAAGGGGTATGCAGGACAAACAGCTGAGACAAATTGAGGCTCCTCAAACAAGGAGGTTTGATGTTTCAGTGCTGGACAATCAGTCCTTGTGAGGGATTACAGAGGTGATCAAAAGTGGGTACTTGGAATGATTAAGGAGAGAACCGGACCACTCTCCTACACAGAGGAGATTGTGTCTGATGTTATCTGGAGAGGAGAGCAGAGCTGTCAGAACCATTTACTGCAGTCCTAGAGCCAAATCCTACAACCACTACTGTGGAGGCTCCTGAACCAGAGAGAGTTTCATAGCCACAAGTCTCACCTGCCAAGCAGGATGACCACAGCTCCATCAGGAAAGATGTTATCCCACAAGAGTAAGAAATCCTCCTCAGTGATGAAATCATTTGGCCTGAATGGGACAATTTAAAATTTATTATGCTGTGGATGCTGAGTTCATATTGATTCTATATTGAGTTGGAGTTTATAATTAAGCTGGGAGGAGTGTTGTGTATTCAATATTTCAGTAATATTTGAGTAATATTGTAAATATATTGCTTGATTAAACATTCTTTGTTTATATAATTCATTACGGTTATATGTAAGAAGTATGTGAATGGCATATGTCATCATGCCACCACATCATATGTGAGTGCCTCTCTAAAAGGAAAACTAAGTACACAAGGATTCAGGGCTCCCATGTTTTTTTTCTTTTAATTAGTTTCTGGAGTTACAAGATATAATAAAATCTATTTTATCCCATCATCTTGGATGCCAAGTGATTGAACCTTATTAACCAACCTCCCATGCGGACCTTGTCAAAAGTCTTGTTAAAATCCATGTAGACAACATCCACTGTCCTGCCTTCATCAAACTTTCTTGCTAATATCCTCAAAAAACGCTATAAGTTTGGGTAGACATGATCTACCATGCTCAAAGCCACATAGACTATTCCTAATCAGTCCCTGTCTATCCACATACAATGGATTCCAGATAATTGGCTCATTAGTTAATCAGGGCAGCTCTTTATTTGGGACAACTTCTTAAAGAGCAAAAAATAGTTGGGATTCCCTTCACTGGGGCAAGAGACTTTCTAATGATTGTGAGACATGTGCACGTGTTGCCCTTAGACACTACACTGTGCTTAAGGTGAACAGATTTAAATAACATCAGTTCCATGTGGTTGCATTCAAAAAGCAATGATTTCTGTCACTTATAATTGGTGAGAAATAAGAAGTAAGACATTTCAGAACTGTTTTGCTCATTGCAGTTTCAAGTATTGGAGATGCCAGAAATGGCCAGGAGTGGAAACAAAATGATTTCACTACTTCAGCAAGTTAGGAACTATAAAGAATTTGAAGGTATCAACAATCATCTTGATGTTGCAATGAAAATGAAGATTCGTAGGATATAGTTGCTGATAGCATTATATGAAGGCAGTCCATTGTCTACACTATGTGTCTGTGTTGATTTTGTTCATTTACAGTCAATCTAAAGAACACGCCAGCGTGCACTGGATGAATTTCTCTGTCAATAGCTGTTAGAAACTGATACATTATTTCCTAGTATAGTCGTGGTCTAAGTGGTCTAAGTTGTTCTGTATTTCATTTAAATACATAATTTCTTACTCATTGAAATGGTAGTTTGTCTTTTTTAAATCTTTTTAACTACTTCCATGAAACTTCAGCTAACTGGGGCATCTATTTAATTGAGCCAAAATGTAGTGGTCCCAATGTGTCCCAGTTAACTGGAATTCACTGTATTTATCTATCTGACTCTTTAGAATACCTTCCAATAACTTACCCACTGGTAATGTCAGGCTCACCGGCCTAAGATTTCCTAGCTTATTCATAAAACATTTCTAAAACAATGGAACAAAATTATCTATGCATCCTCCAATACCCCAGCACCTTACCTGTGGCTAAGGATATTTTAAGTATCTCTGTTAGGGCCCCTACAATATCTGCACTAGCCTCCACAGGGTTTGAGGGAACACCTTGTCAGGCCCTGGGAACTTATGCACCCTAATTTGCTACAAGCCAGCAAACATTTCCTCCTCTGTACAGAGTCTGTGACTTCACTGCTTTGTCTCACTTCTGTTGGCTCCGTGTCCAATTCCTGAGTAAATACAGATGTAAATAATCCATTAAAGATCTCCCACATTTCTTTTGGCTCACTCTGATCTTGCAAAGGACCCTTTTTGTCCCTTGCTATCTTTTTGCTCTTAATATCTCTGTAGAAGCCCTTGGGATTCTCCTTCGCCATCTCTCCTGGAACAACCTAATGTGTTCTTTTAGCCCTCCTGATTCCCTTCTTAAGTGTTCTCTTGCAATATTCAAAGATCCAAACATTTATTATCAAAGTATGTATGCAATATACAACCCTAAGGTTCATCTTCCACAGATAGTTGGGAAACAAAGAAACAGCATGGAACCCATTCAAAGAAAACATCAACACCCAATGCACAAAAAGAACATTTCATGCAAACAGAAAAAACAAACGAATAACACACAGAATAATGAACATCAAACCAAAGGGTCATTGAAACAGTGTAGGAATATTCAGTTTAGTTTAGTTTAGTTCAGTTCTATTCAGTTCAATTTAGCGCTGTGTCATTTATTGACTGCAGACCGCAGAGCCCCAATCAAAATCATGCAAAGTAGCAATGAAAAAAAGGAGTAACCAGAAGCCTGAAACAGATATAACATGGACTGTAGTCCTCCAAAAATGAGTCCAATCCACAAACTGTGCTGATCAAACCTTGACAAAGACCCAGGCTTGTATGTAGTATATACCTTCCTCCAGAGCAGCGAATGAGAGGGAAAGGGAGAGTGGTCAAATACAGGCAGATGGAAATTCAAAGGTCAGATTGCTCTGAACACCCACTCACCTTTTGCCCTTGTCCTCACTGATTTCAATCTTGCTCAACACATTAATTGGCAAGTTGGTCGAGAATTGGAGCCGGCCATGGGCTCACGCCCCGCCATTAGGCACACTACATTCTCAATATCACTCTCAGCTATGCCAAAGTCCCTTGAAATACGCCCTGGACTTGATTTATATTATAACTTTGTCCCCAGATGTAAAACGGGTGATTATGAGTTGAGAAACTTGTTTACATTTTTCCCAGTTTCTTATGTTTTTAGGGTACAATCAGTGGAGAGACGAATTAAGCTATATACTCTACCCAGTTAGGAATGATGACGGAGATTTTCTTTCCATGGAAATCTTCATACACGATTGTTATAGTTTTAGCAACACACAGTGCAATTTCATGATGCCTGGAATCTTTAATGCTCTGCCAGTGGCAAAGAGCCAACGATTGGTAATGTAAGCTGCTACCCCCAGCTGCTTCTATTCTTCGATAGGTTTTACAGATTCTGCCAACTAACAACAGCCAAGAATGTAATGGCTGCCCTGCTGATCATCCCAGCCTTTGGTCAAGAGTTTGCTGCAGTTTTGCACTCACACAACCATTATAAAGAAACCACTGTTGCTTTAGTCAACAACATGAATAGATGTGCATCAGAAAATAGCTTCAAACAGAAATGGTTCTGCAAATTAAGAACCACACAGAAGAATGTATGAGATATAGTTTAATGTACTTCCAAAATGGTAAGGACTTTGAGCTTGATGTCAGGAATTTTTTATAAAGTGAGTGATTCTGTTGTCATGATTTTATTTCCTACCTTTTTGGTATTATATGATAAGTAATGTGCAGGGAGTCAGAGTTAAATAAGTAAGCTCTGCTGACACTGTAGCCATTCTCTTATCTATCCCAGATGAAAGCTTTCACCAACCTTTCAATAAAACCTTTGGATAAACAACTAACCTCAGCCAGGTGCTGACTCGCATTGCTGAGGGTTGGTCCTCTTCACTGTTTGTTCCTTGCAGCAGCTGTAGAGGATTTGTTTAAATTAACTATTATGTATTGATTTGAGGAAAGATGGCTTTCAGGTCTTGGCAGCCCACTGAATAGACTAGCAGGCATCAGATGGAGCTGACCTTCCTTTTGTTTATTAAGTTTCCTAAAATAAAGAATAATTCTTTGCTTAATTTAATAGAGGAAGTTTTATGTCAGCACTAATTTAAGGTTTAATAAACTGTTGAATGTTGCTTTGCTAAATTGCTGCTCTGTCCATTTGGGGAATAAAGTGTTGAACTCGCCCTAGTTCAAGTTTTTGCTCTTTCTTTTGACGCCATAGTGATGCATTTGTGTGGTGGGTGGGTGGTGTTGGTCGGGGGGAGGTTCTTGCAAACTATCCAGTGGTGATAGTGAAGGAGAGGCTCCTACAATGCATTTTGGCGGTTCTATCAGCAATTTATTATATAAGGGAGAGCTATCTATAACATATTCTATAATGAAGGAGTATCTGCAACTTAGTCTCTGAGGGCCAATTTCCATAAATAATTGCATGGATTGATGTATTCAACCATCTGTCCATGCCATCTTCTCACAGCTACTATCAGGCAGCAAATGCTCAGGCATTTCAAGGTAAAAGAGGAGGTAGCGTTGGGCCTCTTAAAGAGTATTAAGGTGGATAAGTTCCAAGGGCCTGATGGAATATAAACACCAGGTTATTGAGAGCAGCAAGAGATGAGATGTCCGGGGCCTTGACCAATATTTTCATATCCTCTCTAGCCACAGGAGAGGTCCCAGAGGACTGGTAAGTAGCTAATGTTATTCAAGAAGAGAACCAGGGATAATCCTGGAAACTATAGACTGGTGAGTTTAACTTCAGGAGTAGGGAAGTTACTGGAGAGAATTCTTAGAGATATGATTTATGAGCATTTGGAAAACCATGATCTAATTAAGGAGAACCACATGTATTTGTGTGGGAAAAGCCATTTCTCACTAAATTGATTGTTTCTTTTTGACAATGTGATGAGGGTGATTGATGAAGGTGGGGCTGTGTATGTTGTCTACATGGATTTCGGTAAGTAGTTTGACAAGGTCCCTCAGAAGATTTAGATGAATGGGACTCATGGTGAATTGATTGTTTGGATTTAGAACTGGTTTGCGCATAGAAGACAGAGTGTAGTGGTTGAAGAGACTTATTCCAGTTGGAGAATTGTAATTAGTGGTGATCCACAGGGATCTGTGCTGGGACCTCTGCTGTTTGTGTTGTATATAATTGACCTGGATAAAAATGTAGGTGGGTTGGTTAGGAAGTTTGCAGATGAATCAAAGTCTGGTGATTTTGTGGATAGTGTAGAAGACTGGCAAAGAATACAATGGAATATAGATCAGTTGCAAATATCAGCAGAGAAATTCCACATCTAACATTAGCCAAGTGTGAAGTGTTGCAACTGGTAGGTCAAATATAAAGAAACAGTTCACTATTAAGGGCAAAACCCATATGGCATGCTTGCCTTTATTAGTCGAGCCCTGAGTTCAAAAGTCAGGAAGTTAAAAAGAAAGGATCTAGTGCTTTCCCAGTGTATGTGATCAATAAATTCTTCTCGGGCTTCCAGCCAGGTACAGGTATCGACTTTAACTGACGTTTCAATGAGAAACTCTGCCATCTTCATCAGGGATGCAGCCAAGGCACATCTAGCCCACTGGTATAGATACAGGACAGATGACGGGTGGGTTATAACACGTGCCTAGGCATCACCCCTGATGAAGATGGCTGAGTTTGTCATCGAAATGTTGGTTAAAATTGATACCTATATCTGGCTGGTAGCCTGAGAATAGTTTATTCATCAAGAAGTTATGTTGCAGCTTCATAAAACTCGTTAGACTACATCTCGAGTACTGCATACAGTTCTGATTGCACCATTAAAAGGAAGATGTTGAGGATTTTGAGAAGATGCAGAAGAGGTTTACCAGGATGTTGCCTGTACTACAGGGCATGTCCTAGAATGAGAGGATGGACAAACTTGAGCTGTATTTTTCTGGAGCAGCAGAGGCTGAGGGGAGGTCAGGTAGAGGTGTATAAGGTTATGACAAGAATAGATAGAGTAAAGGGACAGTATCTTTATCCCATGGTTGATATATCTAATACTAGAGAGCATACATTTAAGGTGAGAGGAGGCAAGTTCAAAGGAGATGTGAGGGGTGAGAGAGTACTAGACACTAGACACTAGAATGCTACAGCACAATACAGGCCCCTTGGCCCTCAATGTTGTGCCGACCCATATATTCCTTAAAAAAAGCACTAAACCTACACTACCCCGTAAACCTCTATTTTTCTTTCATCCATGTGCCTGTCCGAGAGGCTCTTAAATACTCCTAATGTTTAGCCTCCACCACCATCCCTGCCAAGTCATTCCAGGCACCCAAACCCTCTGTGCAAAAAAAAAAAATTTACCCTTGATGTCTCCCATAAACTTCCCTCCCTTAACTTTGTACATATGCCCTCTGGTGTTTGCTATGCGTGACCTGAGAAACAGGTACTGGCTATCCATCCTATCTATGCCTCTCATAATCTTGTGGACCTCTATCAAGTCCCCTCTCATCCTTCTACACTCCAAAGAGAAAAGTCCCAGCTCTGCTAACCTTGCCTCATAAGACTTGTTTTCCAATCCAGGCAACATCCTGGTAAATCTCCTCTGCACACTCTCTATAGCTTCCACATCCTTCCTATAATGAGGTGACCAGAACTGAACATAATACTCTAAGAGTGGTCTTACCAGAGATTTGTAGAGTTGCAACATGACCTCTCTACTCTTGAACTCAATTCCCCTATTAATGAAGTCTAGCATCCCATAGACCTTCTTAACTATCCTATCAACCTGTGCAGCGACCTTGAGGGATGTATGGATTTGACCCCAAGGTCCCTCTGTTCATCCACGCTTTTAAGTAACCGACCATTAACCCTGTACTCAGACTTCTGGTTTGTCCTTTCAAAATGCATCACCTCACACTTATCCAGATTGAGCTCTATCTGCCACTTTTCTGCCCAACTCTGCATCCTGTCTATATCCTCTTGTAACCTTCGACAACCTACAGCTCCATCTACAACTCCCCCAATCCTCATGTCATCCACAAACTTACTCACCCATTCTTCCGCCTGGCATGCATGCTTGGGATTGTGATAGAGGCAGATAAATTAAGGACTGTTAAGAGACCTTTAGGACATGAATATGTGGGAAATGGGAGGATATGGATATTGTATAGGCAGAAGGAATTAGTTTAGTTGGCCATTACTAATTTAATTGATTAAATCAAAAATTTACTTGTTAATTTAACAAGTTCAGCACAGCATTGTGGTGAAAGGCCTGTTCCTGTGCCGTGTGTTCCGTGTTCTATGTTTTATTAATAGCTGCTTCTCTTCAATCATTTGATTCTTGAACTGACCAGCACAAAACTATCCACTAAAGTTTAGCAACACTTCGTTCTCTTTGTGCTAAAATGGACTTCATTTCTGTTCTAATGTGTTTTTTTTTATCAAAATTGTATAAATCTATGTTTAATTTATGTGAATGCTGCTTATCTGCTGCTATGTGACTCCATGATACTGCTGCAAGTAAGTTTTTCATTAAACATGCACTTCTGCACATTTCAATAAAACTGACTTTGACTTTGATGAGGATTGACAGATCCGCAGTACTGTGAGTGTATACCAGCATGTTCCTTACTTCAAGCCTGAGTAAAACACAATATATAGAGGAGCACAAAAGAGGCATTCTAACTACAATTTCCAGGTGCATATACATAGAACATATGCGCTCGGTAGCCACTTAATTAGGTACACCTGCTCATTAATGCCAATATCTAGTCAGCCAATCATATGGCAGAAACTCAAAGCATAAAAGCATGCAGATATGGTCAAGAGGTTCAGTTGTTCAGACCAAACATCAGAATGGGGGAAGAAATGTGATCAAAGTGACTTTGATCGTGGAATGATTGTTGGTGCCAGATGGGTGGCTTGAGTATCTCAGAAACTTTTGATCTCCTGGGATTTTCACGCACAGCAGTCTGTAGAATTTACAGAGAATGGTGCGATAAACAAAAATCATCCCGTGAGCGATAGTTCTGTGTACAAAAACGATTTGTTAATCAGAGAGGTCAGAGGAGAATGGCCGGGCTGGTTCAAGCTGACAGGAAGGCAGAATTAACTCGAATAATTGTGTTGCAATGGAGGTGTGCAGAAGAGCATTCCTGAATGCACAACACATCAAACTTGAAGTGTATGGGCTACAACAGCAGAAGACCATGAATATACACTTAGTGTATGTCCTTCACAACAGCTGTAAAATGTTTTGTGTAACATAGTTCTGCAGTTTTATGGAAATTTGCTAATTAGCATCTCTTAATGAACACCCTTATCATTTGTGCTCTTTTGGTGCTCCTTAGACAATTCTCACTGACCTTGCAGATGCCCCATTGTTACTGGATCTCAACAGTGTGCTCATTTTAGTTGTTTCATAAGGCATTAAAGTAAAAACAAACACAACAGCTGGCTATTATCTAAAACCAGTTCTATCAATATGTTTTGACAGGAGACAGTTACTCAGTACTTGATAATGCAATCTGCTGTAGTATTGGGCCAATCTATCCCACCTTTGTTCTTCATGAGTCACTGGAAGTTATCGGTCTCTCACTCTGTTATCATTATATACCATTTGGAAAGATCTCCATCAGCTATTTCCAGCTCTATAAAAGTGTCTTTGTTAGGTTAGCTCCACTAACGTGATACACAGTACATTAATCTTGTTATCGAATCTCAATCAATAACCAAAACTTGTTGTGCTCACAAGACCAAAATTAGCTGTTTAAAACTTTAAAATTGTCTCTCAGCCAGTTTTTGACACAACTCCACATCCTTATTTGTACAGTTTTGTTCTCGTTAACTTATGTTTACAGTCTTAGTTCTTCATTTTGACATTTATCTGCTTTTGCCCAACCTTTTAAATCTTTAGTTTAAAGCAATACCTTTTATGTCTTCTTGATCACCACATCACTGTGACGTGTAAGACATTCTACTTTTCTCATTATGAAGATGGTGTTTCACTTCCTTTGCTTGAATTCTTATTCAGTAACCTTGACAATACATTTGCAGTAGATTTTGTTTAATTTGTTATATTTGACATTGAGGGAGGAGAATGACCTATGATTGCATTCCTAACATAGCCATTATTTGTATTGCCATCTTAAGTCTAAGAATTTCTAATTCCAAACATAATTCCTGAAATATCTTACTCTATTTGAACATAGTTTCTTATAATAAGCACAATTGATTCTTGATAATTATTATTACATTACTGTTAAGCATTAACTTAAAAAGTCCTGTGCAAGTTTGAATGTAAACGTAATATTTTAATGGATTAACACTCACTTTGCAGACTCTTTGTACATAAATCAGAGACTATTTGCTGTTCTTCGTCTGAATTTTCTTGTTTGTCTTTCTCTAATGATGTAATGGTGTCTGTTCTGTTGCAAGATCTGGCAAACATTTAACTTGGTCTAAGAACGACCTAAGCTTCTGCAGTATTTTCAGATTTCTTTGCCTTTGCCACTGCTTTTATCTTATTGTTTGACAGGCTTGCAATCCACATGCATTCACTTTTATCCAAAGATAGTCCATTTCTCCCTGCTTGAGAATAACCTGGTCAAGCATCCATTTACACTAATCCTGCAATAACCCTATTTTATTCTCCTGACATTCCATTAAACTCCCCTGGAGCCTACCACTCAACTACATCCTAGGAGCAATTAACCTGTCAAATTAAAAGTTTTTGAAATGTGGGGGAAATCAGAGCACCCAGGGGAACACTGTCACTAGGAGAACATGCAAATTCCATGCAGACAGCATTGTAGGTCCTGTTTGAATCCAAGTCATGGGAGAACTATGAGCTGTTCCTCTGGTCCATAATGTTTAGTTGCCTTATCATACAATCATGGAATCATAGAAAGCTACAGCAGATTACAGGCCCTCCGGTCCACAATGTTGTGCTGATCATGCAATCTACATGAGTTGTAACTGACCCATGTAGCAATTGCAATAATTCAACCCATTAGCCAGCCTCACAACCTACAATTCATGCATTTTTTTAGTCACATTTCCTTGATTACTTTGGTAAGAAAAAAGCCATGGATTTCTCACTTAGTTTGAAGATTATCACTTAAATTCTCTCTACTCTATCACCAACTTCACCACCTTGCATCCCAGAAAGCCATTTGCCAAAACAAAAAGTAATTCAGAGAAATATGGAAATCTGGCATACTGTAGCTAAACTCTGCTATAATGACATTCTGAAATTTGAGACCTACTTCAGGCTCCAGCTTGTGAAACTTCAAGCACTAAAATGCTCCCTTCCCTGTACTGAAGTCTTTTATTCCAAACTGAGTGAAAAAAAATTGATCTGAGGCAAATTTTCCATTTAAAAGTAGGAAAAGTGGAATGCCAACAACACAGGAGGCAGCTAGAGCACATCTCAGAGATACACAGAATGAGCTCACTTACTCAAAAACTCAGTACCACAGAGTGAGATCATAAAACTCAAGCATAAAACATTTCACATATTAATAGAATTTAACAGATGCAACTTCACATTCCTTCAGTCTCTTTTTCTTTCAATCTCATTGGGATCACAAATTGTTTCCATGTACAGAAAGCAAGCTCAATTGTCAACCAGGGTTCATTGATAGTACCTCTAACCTTGGGATTCTGTAGGTGCCAGATACCAGAGAAATTTCACCTGATCCTCAGATGAATCCCCTAGGTCATGTAAGGCTTCCAAGAGCTCTCTGTATCCCAACAGAAACACTGTTGTTGGCTGAGAATGCAAAAATTGCACTCGTAAGCTAATTAGTTACAGATAGATCATAGTGACTTTTAGATCTTAGTTAACATTAGTTAATTACTATAGATCATAGGTTGCTGAACCATAGAATGCTGGACCAGAAAATTTCAAACTGTGAAATTCTGAAGTATAAAGTTATTAATACAAATCTCACTCCAGAGAACAAGATGTTGGAGGAACTCAACTGGTCAGGCAGCATCTATAAAAGAAAATGGATAAATAATGATTTAGTGAGATCAGATAGAGGTCTTGACCTGAAATGCCAAACATTCATTTCCCTCCACAGAGCCTTCCTGACCCACTGAGTGCCTCCTACCTACAGCTTACTTTTCAGAAGTATCTTGTGTCTTCCACTGCAGAGATTTCAGATTATGATGTGCCGATGCCCCAGTGTGATCTGAGGAGGAGCCGCATTGTCAGAAGTGTACTTTTTCACTTAATTGTAGAAGATCAGCTGATGCTCTTTGCAGGAAATGTTAAATTCAGTTTGTGGTCAACGTTTAATCAATCAATCTTCAATAATAAAACAGATTATTTGGTTGCTATCTCATTGCTGCTTCTCGGCCTGAGTTTTGTGTAAACATTGTAATTTCTGAAATACAAGGCTTGGGAATCTCAAAATATGCTAAACACATACAAATTCATTCTTTACAATGCGAAGGAACTTCAGAAATTATTTCAGAGACATAAGAGACTGCAGATGCTGGAAGCTGGAGTATCAGAATAGTAAATTTCTGAACTATTTGTCACATGTACATAGATACAGTGAAAACCTGCCTTGTACACCATCCATATAGATCAATTCATTGCAATTGTGCAATTGTGCAATTGTGCATTGGGGTAGTATGAAGTAAAACAATATCAGAAGTGCAGAATAAAGTGTTAAATTACAGAGCAGGTAGACCGTATGTAACAAAGTCACAACAAGGTAGATTGTGAGGTCAAGAGTCCACCTTATCATACAAAGGAAACATTCAATAATTTTATAACAATGGGATAGAAGCTGACCTTGAGCCTGGGTGCACGTGCTTTCAGGCTTTTTGTATCTTTAATCCAATTGGGTGGGGGGGGAGAGAAGAGAGAATGTCCAGGTTCAGTTAGGTCTTTGGTTATGCTGGCTGCTTTACTGAGGCAGTGTGAAATATAGACAGAGTCTATGGAGAGGAGATTGGTTTCCATGACATACTGAGCTGTCCCCACAGCTGTCTGCACTTTCTTGTGGTTAAGGACAGAGCAGTTGCCATACCATGCTGTGATGCATCTGGACAGGATTCGTTCAGTGGTGCATCAATAAAAAATGGTGAAAATCAAAGGAAACATACCAGATTTTTCTATATGTTGGTAAAGTAGGGGCACTGGTAATCTTTTTGGCCATGTATCATAAGAAAGGTGGATGAACTCAGAGCCTGGATCAATATGTGTAGCCATTACAGAAACTTGGATGAAACGGGCAGGAATGGCTGCTGAATGTACTGGGATTTAGATGTTTCAAAAAGGACAGGAGGGGAGGCAAAAGAGGTTGGAGGCATGGCACTGGTAATCAGGGATAGTGTCATAGCTGCAGAAAAGGGGGAAGTCATGGAGCAATTGTCTACTGAGTCATTGTGGATGGAAGTCAGAAACAGAAAGGGAGCAATAACTCTACTGGGTGTTTTATAGACCCCTCAATAGTAACAGACATTGAGGAGCAGATAGGGAGGCAGATTCTGGAAGAGTGCAACAATAATAGGATTGTTATGATGGGTGATTTTTAACTTTCCTAATATTGACTGGCATCTTCTTAGAGCAAAGTGCTTAGATGGCGTGGAGTTTGTTAGGTGTGTTCAGGAAAGTTTACTGACACAATATGTAGATAAGCCAACTAGAGGAGAGGCTGTACTTGATCAGGTATTGGGAAATGAACCTGGTCAGGTGTCAGATCTCTCAGTGGGGAGCATTTTGGAGGTAGTAATCACAACTCTATCTCCTACCATAGTGCTGGAGAGGGTTAGGAGCAGACAATTTGGGAAAACATTTAATTGGGGTGGGGGGAAATATGATGCTATTAGGCAGGAATTTGGGAACATAAATTGGAAGCAGATGTTCTCAGGGAAATGCATAGGAGAAATGTGATAAATATTCAGGAAACATTTGCAGGGCATTTGGTAGGCTAAAAGAACCATGGTGTACAAAGGATGTAGAAAATTTAGTTAAGAAGAGAGGAAAAGCTTATGAAAGGTTCAAGAAGCTAGTACTGTTAGAGCTCTAGAATATTACAAAGGTGCCAGGAAGGAGCTCAAGAAATTAGGAGAGCTAGAAGGGGCCATAAGAAGGCCTTGGGGAGCAGGATTAAGGAAAACCCCAAGGCTATCTACAAGTATGTAAAGAGCCAGAGGATGAGCTGTGTGAGAATAGGGCCAATCAGGAGTGAGAGTGGAAACATGTGCATGGAGCCGGAGGAGGTACTTAATGAATAATTTGCTTCAGTATTCAGCAATAAAAAGAATTTTGGCAATTGTGGGGATGACTTACAACAAACTGAAACGTTTGAGTGTATAGACATTAAGAAAGAGGATGTGCTGGAGCTCTTGAAAGGTATTAAGTTAGTTAAGCCATTGGGACTGGATGAGATGTACACAGGCTTCTGTGGGAAGTAAGGGAGGAGATTGTTGAGCCTCTGGCAATGACCTTTGCATCATCAATAGGGTCAGAAGTACCAGAGGATTGGAAGGATGCAAACATCGTTCCCTTGTTCAAGAAAGGGAGTAGAGATAGCCCAGGAAATTATAGACCAGTGAGTCTTACTTCAGTGGTGAGCAATTGGGTGGAGAAGATCCTGAGAGGTAGGATTTATGAGCATTTGGAGAGATGTACTCTAATTAGGGATAGTTAGCATAGCTTTGTCAAGAGCAGGTCATGCCTTCTGAACCTGATTGAATTCTTTGAGGATGTAACAGAACACATTGATGAAGGTAGAGCAGTGGATGTAGTGAATATGATTTCAATAAGGCATTGATAAGGTTCCCCATGCAAGGCTCCTTCAGAAAGTACGGAGGCATGGGATCTAAGGAGACCTTGCTTTATGGATCCAGAATTGGCTTGCCCACAGAAGACAAAGGGTGGTTGTGGATGGTTCGTATTCTGCATGGAGGTCGGTGACCAGTGGTGTTCTGCAGGGGTCTGTTCTGGGGCGCCTCCTCTTTGCGATTTTTATAAATGATCTGGATGAGGAAGTAGAAGGGTGGGTTAGTAAGTTTGAAGATGACACAAAAGTTAGGGGTGTTGTGGGTAGTCTGGAGGGTTGTCAGAGGTTACAGTGCAACATCAATAGGATGCAGAACTGGGCTGAGAAGTGGCAGACGGAGTTCAACCTAGATAAGTGTGAAGTGGTTCACTTTGGTAGGTCAAATTTGAAGACAGAATATGATATTAATAGTAAGACTCTTGGCAGTGTGGAGGATCAGTGAGATCTTGGGGTCCATGTCCATAGGACACTCAAAGCTGATGTGCAGGTTGACACTGTTGTTAAGAAGGCATATGGTGTGTTGGCCTTCATATGGTAACATTACAGCTATATAAGACCTTAGTTAGACCCCACTTGGAGTATTGTGGTCAGCTCTGGTCACCTCATTACAGGAAGGATGTGGATACCATGGAGAGAGTGCAGAGGAAATTTACAAGGATGTTCCCTGGATTGGAGAGTATGCCTAATAAGAATAGTTTGAATGAACTTGGCCTTTTCTCTTTAGAGTGACGGAGGAAGAGGTGACCTGATAGAGGTGTATAAGATGATGAGAGGCATTGGTTGTGTGGATAGCCAGAGGCTTTTTCCCAGGGCTGAAATGGCTAACTAAGATGCTTGGAAGTAGGTACAAGGGGGATGTCAGAGGTAAGTTTTTCATACTAAGAGTGGTGGTTGCGTGGAATGCACTGCCAGCAACGGTGGTAGAGGCTGATACAATAGGGTCTTTTAAGAGACTCTTAGATGGTACATGGAGCTTAGAAAAATAGAGGGCTATGCGGTAAGGAAATTCTAGGCAGTTTCTAGAGTAGGTTGCATGGTTGGCACAACATAATGTGCTGTAGATTTCTATGTATCAATTTGGTAAGACAAGGACAGGCTATTGGCAATGTTCGCTCCTCGGAGCTTGAAACTCTCAACTCTCTCGACCTGAGCACTGTTGACCTCAGCAGCATGTGACTAACCCCTGTTTTGAAGTCAATGACCAGCTCTTTTTATTTTTGCTGACAATGGGGGTAAAGTTGTTGTAATGACACTGAGTCACTGGGGTTTTTACCTCTTTCCTGTACTCCAAGTACACTATGGTGGTAGCATGTGAAAATTGTAGATGGAGTTAGAGCAAAATCTGGCTATGCAGCAATGAACGTACAGGGAGCAGAACAGGTGGCTGAAGGAAGCAGCATCTGTGGATTCAAAGGATTTTGTTGACATTTCGGGTTGAGACCCTGCATCAGTTCAAGAAATCACACTGGGTAGTTGGAGCATCCCAATTTCACACAATATATAATAAAGAGAAATAAATAGGCTGAAGATCTTGGCCATTTGCGTACTTACAGCAATGGCCCAGCCAAACCCAGTGTTCTACTGTCCACCTGCTATATTGGCAGCTCATTATTGATTTTGCTGTGTTCTATGGGGGACCTGATCCTTTGGTGGTCACACTGCACTAGCTACATTGTTGCACTGGTCACATTTGTAGGAGCTGGCTGCATTGGTGCACTGACTACACTGGTGGGCAGGTTGATTTAGCACATTGGTTGAAATGGTGCTCTCACAATTGTCCTTGTTTCATGAGAAGTATTTGGCAAGGGAATGCGGTGACACTGGAGTTGAGAGTGGCCTCATATCCAACTGCCAACTTGGAAAAGGAAACATCTGAGAGATTTTACAAGTGTGTCTATACCAATATTTTGGACTGAACATTTTAAGTCATAGAAGTCATAGTCATGCTGGATAATAATAAGCCCTTTGGCTTAATACATCCTTGTTAATCAAACTGTATGTCTCAGTTAGTTTAATTTGCCCACATTTGGCTAATATCCCTCTAAACCAGTGTTTCCCAAACTTTTATGGCCTTATCTCCCAGACCATAACTCCAGTGCCCTTTCCCTTTCCTGTAGTATATAAAACCTATGAATTTTGACTTGCGTTCACCAGCAACTTTGATGTGTGTTGCTTGAATTTTGATTTACGTTGCACTGTGAAAGAAAATCAGAGCTGCAAATTGGAAGCAATGACAAATAATTGCAAAAAATATTTAAATCTATTTAAAACTAAAATGAAAATAGTTTATTTTATTAATTACAGTAAAATCTATTTTTATCAACAATTTTAGAGCACACATTAGCCGTCCAACTATTCACTACTTCATTGCTTTTTCACCTTTCAGTGAGATGGATGGACTTGGTGCAGTGACATCAGCTTCTCGACATCAGGCTGAACGTCACTCAGAAGGATTCTCAGATCCCCGTGTTCAGTAACTTGCAGTCTACCTGAAAGAAGTTCAGTGACTGTACTGAAACTGTGCTTCACGAAATATGATGTTGGAAAGGCAGTCAAGAACATCTTAACCTTTTTTCCACAGTTCAGGATAGCATTCAGAGACTTTTTTGCTGCAACCAAAAGGCTTGATATGATTTTTTGAACCTTTGCTTTAACTTAAGGTCATTTTTTAGCGAGATCAGTTTTTCCTCCAACCTTTCTGTCAATTCCTCATTGCAAGTGTTCAGGAATGGATTAATTATGTAATCTGGAATCTGGTTTGAGAAGATCCTAAAGTCTGTCTGGTATATCTTTATACAGCTCACCCAGGTGGGCACAGTTTACTTGAAGATCATCATAGAACATAGAATAGTACAGCACATCACAGGCCCTTCAGCCCATAAAGTTGTGCTGACCCTCAAACCCTGCCTCCCAAATAACCCCCCACCTTAAATTCCTTCGTATACCTGTCTAGTAGTCTCTTAAACTTCACAAGTGTATCTGCCTCCACCGCTGACTCAGGCAGTGCATTCCATGCACCAACCATTCTCTGAGTAAAAAACCTTTCTCTAATATCCCCCTTGAACTTCCCACCCCTTACCTTAAAGCCATGTCCTCATATTGAGCAGTGGTGCCCTGGGGAAGAGGTGCTGGCTATCCACTCTATCTATTCCTCTTATTATCTTGTACACTGCTATCATGTCTCCTTTCATCCTCCTTCTCTCCAAAGAGTAAAGCCCTAGCTCCCTTATTCCTGATTTCTATCCGGATTTCTATCCATATTGTCTTACTGGATGAGCCTCTGGGATGACCTTGACCTTGTGACATTCTGCATGATCAGCAGTACAGATTCCCAACCTCATTCACCTCCCTCTGGACTGTCTGAATCATCTGAATCCTGGAATGTTTATCTGTCAGTCCTGCCCTTCTCTCAGCCAGATCTCTGTAATGGATGAATCACCGTGCCATGTACTAATCCAGGCTCTAAGTTTGTCTGCCTCAACTGTTCTACACTTTCTTTCTCTTCCAACTCAAAGGGGCTTTGAAATTGGAAAATGTCATGATGGCCAATGTTATACTTAAAGAGGGTTAACTTGGACAGAAATGTGGAGACAGCTGATTTGACCTTAATAAGATTCACAACATTTTCTTGCAATTGAAGATTGATTTAATTAAACATTAGAAATAATTATGAAAAATATGTAATGTTATGCCTAATATTCTTGATTGTATTTGAGTTTTCAAAGAATTTTATTGCAGTTGCAATATGAGCATAAAAGCATCTCAGGCAGTTTCCATTCAAGAGCCATCTGACTTCCGTGTGCAACAGCAAGCGTTCATCATTCTCAATACAAAGCTCTCAAAATAGTGGAGAATTGAGAGCATAGGACATCATTTTATTTACCTCTGTAATAAAATGATTTGTACAGCCGATTGCTTAGGATTTTTGTAACAAGAATTTGTCTGCGAATTACACAGTGAATGGTAAATATGTTAGGTACGGCTTTTTTTCAAGAACGTAATAACCATACAGTGGTGTCCTGTCATTGATGGTGCCCTATCTGTTGCAAAAGCAAGAATGTTGGTGAGCAGAATGACCTCCTCTTTGAAAAATTGCCCAACAACTTCAAATATTGACTTCCCCTTCATATCTGTTTCTATTCCCCTTACAAATAACAACTCTTGAACCATGCTTTAGTCTTTCATGAAGCAAACATAACTAAGAATCTAAGACTCATTATCCGGCAAAGTTGACTCATCCAACTGCAGAGCAAATCCTGTTGTCCACAATGTGTCTTCCACATTCTCAGACATTTAATCTATTTTTCTTTGAATAGAATTTTTGCTGAATGGAATCACTTTAATTATTTGATCAGGTAACTTATGCAAACCCATACTCAGAACCTCCCTTCTTGCTGGCAGAATCAGTTTTTCTCCAATTGTATGGGACTTTCCAGATTTAGCAATGAGCAATGAAATGTTGTATGAAGCACACAAAGCATCACTGTTTGTTGTGAAGTGCTGCCAAACATGTTTTGAAGTCTTTTCCATTTCTGAAAGTTTTCATGAAGTGATTAAAAATAAGCCAAGTTCTTGTTTGCTTTATCAGAGTGTATTCTCTTCAAATGTTCAAGGAGCCTTCAAATTCGGACAAGACCATTTGAAAGAGCAGATTCTGAACTTTACCCCACTGAGTACCATAACCTAACTGCATCACAGGAATTGTGTTACTGCACGACTAGAGTATGGGAATCGTAATGGTTAATACTGTAATACAGTAGTGAGCAGCAATAATGCATGGGCCGGACCTGGAAATAAGAAGATTTCTTCGGTCCAGTTTTCTCATGATATGCCAAGTACAGAAGTGTCTCATTTCCTTTCAGCAATTACAGTATAACGTGCTTTTGTGCAAAGTCCAAGGGAACAGTGGGTTAGCAAGAGATAGTCATTGTCATCAATTATGAGGCATTGAGGATCAAATACTTATAATAAGTAATTAATTTCTTAAATTAAGCCCGTAGTCCTTCAGCTGACCCTTTCTATCAATTGCTCCCTCCCACCACCCCCTTATCTTTCTCACCCCCTTAGAAACTCCCACCATCTCTTGGGAGAGGGTAATATCACCTACTTTTGAAACCAATGTTCTAAACCTTCCCTATCCATCTGCCTGATTGAGTCTTTTTAATGTTGTAATTGTATTTTAAGAAAACACTTGTTGTGTACTGACCCTACCACCTGCAGCAGGATCACTTTCCTTTCCTCACCTATCGTCTTCTCTTCCCTGTCCGCATTTTAACAAAAAAATTCAATCATTCCTTAAAGAGGGAGTTCTTTACCGTGAGTGGTGGCTGCATGGAATGTCCTGCCAGCGTCACAATGGTGGGCGCTGGGAACGGACCCAAATGCAAGACACAGACACTGAAGTACTAGCAACAGGTCTTGACTAGAGTAGGGACATGACAGGATACAGACAAGGAGCAGGGACAAGCATGCAGACTTGGGCTAGGACATGGACTAGACAGGGAACCCGGACAAGAAACTATGAACTAGGAGCCCGGGCTTGGGAAAGTGGGACCAGGACTAGGAACCATGAACTAGGAGCCTGTGTTTGGAGTCCAAGCCAGAGACTGGACAAGGACCCAAAACCTGGGTCTTGCCTCAGGCTCGGACCCCAGAACCAGGCAAGGACATGACATGGCTACAGGACAGGACAAGGCTGCAGGCTGGGGCCTTGGGGCCTGACGCTTGAGGCTGCAGTCTGGGGTCTTGGAATGCGGAGGCCTGGAGCTCGGAGACAGACTGGGAACTGTACATCAATATAGAGCCGGGACTTATCCTTCAAAGCGCCAGGACTCATCTTTAACATAACGCTAACGTGAGACTGGACAGTACATAGACACAGAGCCGGGACTTATCCTTAGACAAACCAGGACTCAACTTTATCTCCATACCAAGGTCGGATAGGTCCATCTGCTGGGTAACGGCAGAACGGCCTGACTTACGCCACGGAGGCAAGGACAAGAGACAAACATCGAAGTACGACAGACAGTTCCATCTCCGCTTCAGGCTTGCTCCGAGTTGCAGTTACAGCCAGCAACCTTGGCTGGCTAAGGAAACAGCTGGAGCCCTACCTAGCTTGGAGTGGCTGATTGGCACTCAGCTGGCCCAGGAAACAGCTGTATCCATACCGCAAAGACAGCTCCGACTACCGACACCAAGGCTCCATGAAGCAGTGGTTCTCCAATGCGGCCTAAAGATGGCAAGTGGCCGCTGTAGCCTTCCACCGGCAGGTTGCTCCCAGGGAATCTTGATAAGACAAACCAGCAGCCCACACTCGACCCAAAGGCTACTTATATTCCAAGCCCCATGATGGGACTCAGATGCCTATGATTAACCCAACTGAAACAAGGGACAGCTGGAAGATGCGGAGTCCTGAGTCCATGGACTGGACCATGAACTGGAATGTGGACTTTACGGACCGGACCATGACAGCCAGGGGTCGTGGCAGAGACAGATACATTCGGGGCATTTAAGAAACCCCTAGATAGGCACATGGATGATCAATAAATGAAGGTAATGGGAGAAAACATTAGATTGAATTTAGATTAAGTTGAAAGGTAGGCACAACATTGTGGGCTGAAGGGCCTGTACTGCGCTGTAATAGAAACATAGAAACATAGAAAATAGGTGCAGGAGTAGGCCATTCAGCTCTTCGAGCCTGCACCGCCATTTATTATGATCATGGCTGATCATCCAACTCAGAACCCCGCCCCAGCCTTCCCTCCATACCCCCGACCCTCGTAGCCACAAGGGCCATATCTAACTCCCTCTTAAATATAGCCAATGAACTGGCCTCAACTGTTTCCTGTGGCAGAGAATTCCACAGATTCACCACTCTCTGTGTGAAGAAGTTTTTCCTAATCTCGGTCCTAAAAGGCTTCCCCTCTATCCTCAAACTGTGGCCCCTCGTTCTGGACTTCTCCAACATCGGGAACAATCTTCCTGCATCTAGCCTGTCCAATCCCTTTAGGATCTTATATGTTTCAATCAGATCCCCCCTCAATCTTCTAAATTCCAACGAGTACAAGCCCAGTTCATCCAGTCTTTCTTCATATGAAAGTCCTGCCATCCCAGGAATCAATCTGGTGAACCTTCTTTGTACTCCCTCTATGGCAAGGATGTCTTTCCTCAGATTAGGGGACCAAAACTGCACACAATACTCCAGGTGTGGTCTCACCAAGGCCTTGTACAACTGCAGTAGTACCTCCCTGCTCCTGTACTCGAATCCTCTCGCTATAAATGCCAGCATACCATTCGCCTTTTTCACCGCCTGCTGTACCTGCATGCCCACTTTCAATGACTGGTGTATAATGACACCCAGGTCTCGTTGCACCTCCCCTTTTCCTAATGTTCTATGTTCTATGTTCTATGTTCTATGTGGGAGAGAGGCTGAGTTTGCTCATGCCTATAATATGTTATTCCATCTGACCCCTCTATTGACCCAATCCTTACTGCTCTACTTTAAAAACCCTATTGTCTTTTTTGTCCACACTAGGTGACTATCCAGCTGGACCCTCAAGCAGTAACTTCTTAAACTCAATGCCAATGCCTGTAGGTACCTTGCATTAGCAACTAAGCATAGATTAAGCTATGAACAGAATATTTTTTATTGGAGTGGTATCTGAATTAAGCAATGTATGAAGATTCACACATAATGAAAGCCACTCTTAAAGATCCTGAATCCCCAGGGCCAGATGGTCTGCATCCCAGAGTGCTTAAGGAAGTAGCCCAAGAAATAGTGGATGCATTAGTGATAATTTTTCAAAACTCTTTAGATTCTGGACTAGTTCCTGAGGATTGGAGGGTGGCTAATGTAACCCCACTTTTTAAAAAAGGAGAGAGAGAGAAACCGGGGAACTATAGACCGGTTAGCCTAACGTCGGTGGTGGGGAAAATGCTAGAGTCAGTTATCAAAGATGTGATAACAGCACATTTGGAAAGCGGTGAAATCATTGGACAAAGTCAGCATGGATTTGTGAAAGGAAAATCATGTCTGACGAATCTCGTAGAATTTTTTGAGGATGTAACTAGTAGGGTGGGTAGGGGAGAACCAGTGGATGTGGTATATTTGGATTTTCAAAAGGCTTTTGACAAGATCCCCCACAGGAGATTAGTGTGCAAACTTAAAGCACATGGTATTGGGGGTAAGGTATTGATGTGGATAGAGAATTGGTTGGCAGACAGGAAGCAGTGAGTGGGAATAAACGGGACCTTTTCAGAATGGCAGGCAGTGACTAGTGGGGTACCACAGGGCTCAGTGCTGGGACCCCAGTTGTTTACAATATATATTAATGACTTTGATGAGGGAATTAAATGCAGCATCTCCAAGTTTGCGGATGACATGAAGCTGGGTGGCAGTGTTAGCTGTGAGGAGGATGCTAATAGGATGCAGGGTGACTTGGATCGGTTAGGTGAGTGGGCAAATTCATGACAGATGCAATTTAATGTGGATAAATGTGAGGTTATCCACTTTGGTGGTAAAAACAGGAAAACAGATTATTATCTGAATGGTGGCCGATTAGGAAAAGGAGATGTGCAACGAGACCTGGGTGTCATTATACACCAGTCATTGAAAGTGGGCATGCAGATACAGCAGGCGGTGAAAAAGGTGAATGGTATGCTGGCATTCATAGCAAGAGGATTCAAGTACAGGAGCAGGGAGGTACTACTGCAGTTGTACAAGGCCTTGGTGAGACCACACCTGGAGTATTGTGTGCAGTTTTGGTCCCCTAATCTGAGGAAAGACATCCTTGCTATAGAGGGAGTACAAAGAAGGTTCACCAGATGGATTCCTGGGATGGCAGGACTTTCATATGATGAAAGACTGGATCAACTAGGCTTATACTCTTTGGAATTTAGAAGACTGAGGGGGGATCTTATTGAAACGTATAAAATCCTAAAGGGATTGGACAGGCTAGATGCAGGAAGATTGTTCCCAATGTTGGGGAAGTCCAGAACGAGGGGTCACAATTTGAGGATAAAGGGGAAACCTTTTAGGACCGAGATTAGGAAAAACTTCTTCACACAGAGAGTGGTGAATCTGTGGAATTCTCTGCCACAGGAAACAGTTGAGGCCAGTTCATTGGCTAAACTTAAGAGGAAGTTAGATATGGCCCTTGTGGCTAAAGAGATCAGGGGGTATGGAGGGAAGGCTGGTACAGGGTTCTGAGTAGGATGATCAGCCATGATCATACTGAAGGGCGGTGCAGGCTCGAAGGGCCGAATGGCCAACTCCTGCACCTATTTTCTATGTTTCTATGATATGCATGCACATCTACATTCTTGTTTAAATTAATCTGCTATGCAGTTACACTGGATATTAATCAACTAGAACATTTAACAAACAAGTCTAGTTTAAATGTGACACAACGGTGCTAACTTCAACATAAAACTTGGCCAAGCTTTACAAACTGATGACATGTATCTTGGATCACGTTGAGAACACACTACTTCTGTCATAATATTCACCCACACATGGTAATCGGTAAAGTAATAGTTTGACAATCCATATGTTTATTAGTCAATGAAAACAAGGTCAAACTAAACTTTTATCAGGATAGCAATGAAAGGACTCAGTGAACAAACTTCGCATCCTGATTAGATCTTTAACTGTCAGTTTAGGACAAAAACAGGGTGTTGTCTCTCTTGAAGACGTTGATCCTCTAAGAAATCTTTGATGTTGCAGTTGTCACAGAGAGAAGGTGCAAACGTGCAAAAAGATTTCTAATGTACTTACATTCAAAATTAGAAGGGATTTCATGTTTAACAGCAAAAAACTGAAGCGCCAGGAGGTTCAATTTTGAACAAAATGTGAAGTTCTTACTCAGAGAGTAAGTGACTGTTTTTTATGCACATACTACATATATTTCAAAAAGTAGGGGGAAGATGAGCTGGTGAGATAAGGCTTATACAAGGATGTAGAATTATCTGATTGTGCTCATTACTTATGGAGGAGACACAAAAGACTGCAGAGGCTGGAATCTGGAGCATCAAACTAACTGCCGCAGGAATTTGGTGAGTTGAGCAGCCTCAAGCCATTGCACCAGGACAGATCCCTGTATCTGAAGTCAAAAGGAAGTAATGTGTTTGCTAAATGACCATCAGCACTCATATATAATAGAATAATGAATTCATAGTCCACTTTTTAGTTCTCTTGTTTATATTTTGATTGATATGAATTGTAATATAAGTTGAAGGAGGTTGGATTCAGTCTGCCAATTCATTACTGGTCACTTTACACTGTCAGGGTGACAGTGATAGCTATTTCCTATGTGTAGGTATCTGAAACCCTGCCCAGAAAATACCATTCAAAATGATATGGAAACACTATTCACCTCACACTGACTTTTCATCAAAGTTTACTTATTCCACACTATATTTATAATATTGGCTCTGTGCAAAGCTGTGAGCATTTCCACTGATCCTGAACCTCATGTCTCCAGGGACCTGGGTTCAATCTTGACTTCTGGTCTGCACATTCTCTCTGTGATAATGCAAATTTTTCCTAGTACTCCAGTTTCCTCCCACATCACCAAATCATGAATTGGCTGCTATAAGTTACCCTTCCATGTAGAGAGCTACGTTGGCTGGGGTCAGGGCTTTATGCTTTGGCTCTTAGCAGGGTCACCCCTGCCAGACAGGTCAAAGGATAGAGGCCAGACTAAGAGTGTTCCACCAGTCCTTCAGGTTCAGGAGTTCAGCTCAGGGGTACCATCCCTGGCTGGTCAAACAAAACTTGTTAGGGAAACAGAAATGAAGACAGTCTTTCAATGTGATGGTATTCCTGAGCCTCCACCCTGAACTTGCATGACTGACAGTGAAAACATGCTGAACTCCACCAGGGATGGAGGACCTTCATTGCTGCCTAAACACCATTGGTGTAACGGGCAGTAGGTTGGTAGGCAATGTAGGTTTATGGCAAGAAGAATCAAAAGGAAATTGTTGAACATATGGCAGAGACAATAAGTTGAAAGGGTATAGGGATTTTGGAAAAGGGAGGACTGATAAGATATTTTTGTGCAGAGCCAATATCGATCTGATGGGGCCAAATGGCTTACTTCTGCGTAGCAATAAGTAAATGATTGTTGACTTTTTTGTGACGATAATGATGCACTGACTGATGCTGCTGCCAATTTTCTTTAAGGGAAAAGCACTTATCTGACTATATTATATATGGTCAGTCACAAGTCAAAGGAATTAGCCCAAGGATTCAGACAATATTTGCAAATAGGGACAGTGCTTATTATCAGCCAACTAACATAGCAATAAACTGCTACTTTTTTTCTCCATGAATAACTGGACAAACAGCAAGACCTGACTGACACATCAAAGGTTATGTTGTTTCGATAGAATACTGCAGAAGAGGAATGCGATTTATCAAGGTTTCAGTGTTGATGTCTGGTAAAAAGCAGAGACAGTTGGAACAAGTTTAGTCACTTAAGTGTAACAATACAGAAATTCTTAAAGATTATCACCTTTAGCTCCTAGTCTATTTTGACACTCACAATGAAAGATCCAGTCGGCATTGCTTTTGCTAGACTTTGAATTGATGGATGCCTTCTTAACCTGTCTCATGAAATCATTAGCTTCTTCACCTTCTCACTGGGAAGATGAGCTGTTGGGATTTTTATCACCACACTGAAAGCTGGTTAGTAGATTCAACAATGTGTGTGGGTTTTGGATTGCATTCCACTGAGCTCTCAAAGGCTCCAAATAAAGTGGCCTTCAAATGCAACCAAGGGGGATCTTGAATTTAACATAATCCTTCACCATGTGGTTCACTCCTTATTGCTACAACCTCCTCTAACTTTCTGACCAAATGATGCCCTCAGATTTTGATGCCTTTCCACCTTACCTGCGTGCAACCTCACTTCCTTCACCTGTGCCTCCTTAAAGATATTCCTTTAAAAATAGTGTGTACCATAAGTTGTGCCAATAGCTCCTCCTTAGCTTGATCTTTGTCTAATGATGATTCTGTGAATCAACTTGTGATGGTAAAGTGTAAAGTATTATTGTGGTTTTGTACATTTTTATATTTCCTTACAATTATATAGAAGGATGCCGTGAACGTTGACTCCCATTGAGTCAAAGCTGGCTCTCAGAACAATATCATTCTCTCATTTATCTCCCAACAGTCTACTCTCTCCATAATCTATTCTCTCACATATGCCTATTAACACTCTAATTTTCCCACACCCACCTACGTCAGGGACAATCTACAGCAGCCAATTAGCCTATAAAGCCACATGCCTTTGGCATATGAGAGGAAAGCCATAGGACATAGTTCAAATACTGTCCTGCATAGATTTAAGGTGAGCAGGGGAAAGGTTGAAGGAGATTTACAAGGCAAGTTTTTTTTTACATGGAAGTCATTTATTACATAGAGAGAAGAAGGTGTCTGCAATTTTCTGCCGGGGAAATGGTGAAGACAGATATAATAGTAACTTTTAAGACATATTTCGATAGATAGACACTTTATTGATCCCAAAGGAAATTGCAGTGTCACCATAGCATTACAAATGTACAGATATACAAATATTAGGAGAAAATTAAGAAAGAATAAAAATAAGTTACCTAAAAATAGGATGTACAAGATTTACAAGTCAAAGATTACAAGGTCACTTTCCTGGCTATAGGTTGACTTATCATAGAGCCTGATGGCCGTGGGTAAGAATGACCTCATTTAGTGTTCTTTGGAACACTTAGAGTTTTAGACAGTTACATAAGAGACATTTAAACAGTCACAAGAACAGACAGGGAATCAATTCCAACCTAAACTAGCCCCACCTGCCTACATTTTGACTAGTTTAGATCGGCTGAATGGTCGAGCAAGACTTAATGGGCTGAAAGGCCCGTTCAATGTTCTATGACAGACAGAATGTGAAAATTCCACATTGGCATCACTTGAGGTCAGGATTGAACTTGTAAACTTGAAGCTCTGAGGCAGCAGCTCTACCTGTAACATCACCACACCACTTTTACCACAGCTATTGAAAAAGGGAAACACACAGTAAGAATTTATTTTGTGGGTACTGGAAGTTTGGTGAGAAACTGGGAAAAGTGGGCCTTGATGGTATACCTTCAATTGCAATATCTTCCAACCAACTCAGTGGTGTTGACTTCACTGGTTTCTAGCCTCATGGAGGTGGGCCAAATATCTTCAGCTCCAGGAACTTCCTCATCAGACTTGTCCCATAGGTAGCTCCATGTGCTCCTCAGATGGGTCATCTGCAGTAGAAATTATATACCATGTTGTCCACCATAATCCAGAAATTGGAGGAGTAAAAGGACTTGGGAGTCTTAGTTTAACTTGCGGGCTGAGTTGGTAGCATGGAAGACAAATGCAAAATCAGTATTCATTTCTTGCAGAGTAGAATATAAAAGCAAACTGTAATGCTGAATCTTTATAAGGAAAAGGACTGCTCTTTGAATATTGTGAGCACCTTGGGGCCAGTATGTAAAGAAAAATGTGCTGGCCTTGGAGAGAATCCAAAGGAGTTTCACAAGAATGATTCCGGGAATGAAAGGGTTAAAGTATGAGGAGTGTTTGGTGTCTCTGGGCCTGTACTCAACAGAGGAAGGGCTCCTTTGGTCAGAAAGTGGTGAATCTATGCAATTCAATCCCACAGAGGGTTGTGGATACCAGGTCATTAAAGCAGGGGTTGTTAGGTTCTTGATTGGTAAGGGGTTAAGGGGAGAAAATGGAAGAATGGGAATGAGAAAAAAAATCAGCCATGATTGAATGATGAAGCAGTCTCCATTGGTAAAATGGCTGAATTCTGTTCCTTTGTTTCAGTTCCACCCAGATAACCCATCCCTTGGCATAATGAAGGCCACTTGTTCCAGGACATTCATGCACCAGTTTGCAAGATGCTAGGATCTGAACTGAGTAGTGGGAAGGTCAAGTGCAATGACAGAATCTCTTCCTTTTCTTGCATGATGAAATGATGCGGAGCAGAAAAGGGTGAGGACTCTGAATAGGTAGGATCTCCTGTGATACTGCAATCTGAAGGGTTCTTCCAAGACATTAATGATCCTGGTGGAAAGCACCACTCTACTTCACAAAGAAGATATAAGTAACTCAGGAGGGTCCCCTTGTAACTGTAGATGAGAACATGTGAACACATCACCCTTCCTGTGGTGTCTTCCTGTAGCGTTGTGAAATAGTGATCAGTTCTGCATTGAGAACAAGAGGGCTGATGTTATTTAGTGTTAGTACATTTCTACAGGCACACAGAACTGATGAAAGGACAAATCCTGGACCTAGAGTGATAGGGAACTGAAGGTGCTCAGGGAGTCAGGCTGAATGCTATAGTCCAGCAGGATCTAGGATGTTCTTACTCACTGGAGTACACATCTCAGAGGCAAGATGTTTAGGATTGAGCTGAAGTGAAATTTACACACTCTGTGGTAGTGAACCTGCAGAATTCACTACCACATAGGACCATGGAGGCTAAGTCCCTGGGCATGATAGTGTAGTAGTTAGCACAATATTTTATAGTACTGGTGATCAGAGTTTATTTCTCACTACTGGCTGTAAGGAGTTTGTTAGCTCTCCCCGCGACCACATGAGTTTCCTCTAGGTGCTCCAGTTTCCTTCCACAGTACAAAGCCATACTGGTTGGTAGGTTAAGTGGTCATTGTAAATTGTCTTGTGATTAGGCTAGGATTAAACCGGGGGTTGCTGGATGGCGCAACTCAAAGGGCCACACTGTATCTCAATAAAAAAAAATTCAGGGAGATGGTAAATGAACACAAAAGGCAACACAAATGGGAAGAGAAGTGCTTTATCATATCGAGAGAGATGTTCAGTCATTATTGTACTGAAATGAAGAAACAAGGTCAAAAAAGTTGAAGAAACTCCTTTTACATGTTTTTAATGTAAATAGGAACAGCTTCTTACATCATTTATTTATGAATATTATGATCTTAAGCTCAGTTTGTTTCCCCCCATTTCCTGTGAATTCCCGTGTTTATTAATTATATGTAATTGCAGATGTGGAAGAAAGGCTGCTTTATCAGATTGAGGTTTGCTGGAGACACAAAAAGAAATTGTGCTGAAATCTCCAGGAACACATCCAAATGGAGATGGCAATTTTCCAATTGTACCATTGTACGTTCACCATGTCACTACTTCAGACCATCTCATTGTGGTGCTGAGATAATTTTCACTCATCTGTAATACACATGGTTGAAAGTTCTCTTTGATAACATGTCCATTCTTATGTGTGACAGAATTGGGGGTCATTTACTGAAATGTTCACCCATCTTAATGGGTAACACAAGCATCAGTCAGCAGTATTAACATTGGTATCAGGGGATTGGTCATAAATGCAATCTGCTCTTGGCTGAAAGATCCCAGCTATGATCCCAAGTTTCAAAATCTTTCTTGGAAGCCATTAGGTCCTTGAACTGAGCTAAACAAACCTAATTTTAACTCAGCAATGAAACACTTCAGATCTGTTCATTTTTATGGACTTGTCTACAGTATTGTTGCTTTTTTACACTAATGCTTTGTTTTGTATATTTTGTATAAATAAGACCATAAGACAAAGGAGCAGAAGTCAGCCATTCAGCCCATCGAGTTTGCTCCACCATTTTATCATGAGCTGATCCATTCTCCCATTTAGTCCCACTCCCCCGCCTTCTCACCATAACCTTTGATGCCCTGGCTACTCAGATACCTATCAATCTCTGCCTTAAATACACCCAATGACTTGGCCTCCACTGCTGCCCGTGGCAACAAATTCCATAGATTCACCACCCTCTGGCTAAAAAAATTTCTTTGCATCTCTGTTCTATATGGGCGCCCTTCAATCCTTAAGTCATGCCCTCTCGTACTAGACTCCCCCATCATGGGAAACAACTTTGCAACATCCACTCTGTCCATGCCTTTCAACATTCAAAATGTTTCTATGAGGTCTCCCCTCATTCTTCTAAACTCCAAGGAATATAGTCCAAGAGCGGACAAACGTTCCTCATATGTTAATCCTCTCATTCCCGGAATCATTCTAGTGAATCTTCTCTGTACCCTCTCCAACATCAGCACATCCTTTCTTAAATAAGGAGACCAAAACTGCCCACAGTACTCCAAGTGAGGTCTCACCAGCGCCTTATAGATCCTCAACATCACATCCCTGCTCCTATACTCTATTCCTCTAGAAATGAATGCCAACATTGCATTCGCCTTCTTCATCACCAACTCAACCTGGAGGTTAACCTTAAGGGTATCCTGTACAAGGACTCCCAAGTCTCGTTGCATCTCAGAACTTTGAATTCTCTCCGCATTTAAATAATAGTCTACCCATTTATTTCTTCTGCCAAAGTGCATAACCAACATTGTATTTCATTTGCCACTTCTTTGTCCATTCTTCCAATCTATCCAAGTCTCTCTGCAGACTCTCCGTTTCCTCAGCACTACCGGCCCCTCCACCTATCTTCGTATCAGCAGCAAACTTAGCCACAAAGCCATCTATTCCATAATCCAAATCGTTGATGTACAACGTAAAAAGAAGTGGTCCCAACACGGACCCGTGTGGAACACCACTGGTAACCAGCAGCCAACCAGAATAGGATCCCTTTATTCCCACTCTCTGTTTCCTGCCAATCACCCAATGCTCTATCCACATATGTAACTTTCCCATAATTCCATGGGCTCTTATCTTGTTAATTAGCCTCATGTGTGGCACCTTGTCAAAGGCCTTCTGAAAATCCAAATATACAACATCCACTGCATCTCCCTTGTCTAGCCTACTTGTAATTTCCTCAAAAAATTGTAATAGGTTTGTCAGGCAGGATTTTCCTTTAAGGAATCCATGCTGAGTTCTGCCTATCTTGTCATATGCCTCCAGGTACTCCGGAACCTCATCCTTGACAATCGACTCCAACAACTTCCCAACCACCGATGTCAAGCTAACAGGTCAATAATTTCCTTTTTGCTTCCTTGCCCCCTTCTTAAATAGCGGAGTAACGTTTGCAATCTTCCAGTCCTCCGGAACCATGCCAGAATCTGTTGACTTTTGAAAGATCATCGCTAATGCCTCCGCAATCTCCACAGCTACTTCCTTCTGAACACAAGGGTGCATTCCATCTGGTCTGGGAGATTTATCTACCTTTAGCCTATTCAGTTTCCTGAGTACTTTCTCTGTCATAATTGTGACTGCGCACACTTCTCTGGCGCTGAGTCTGACTCTGCAGTGCAGAAGGGAGGGGGGAAAAGAGGAGAGCGGTAGTGATAGGGGACTCGATAGTTAGAGGTGCAGATAGGAGGTTCTGTGGTCGTGACAGAGAATCCAGGATGGTTTGTTGCCTCCCGGGTGCTAGGGTCAAGGATGTCTCTGATCGATTGCATGACATTTTGAAGTGGGAGGGTGACTAGCCAGATGTTGTGGTGCACATCGGTACCAATGACATAGCAAGGAAAAGTGAGAAGGTCCTGGAGAGTGAGTATAGAGAGCTTGGTAGGAAGTTGAAAAGCAGGACCTCGAGGGTGGTAATCTCAGGATCGCTACCTGTGCTACGTGCCAGTGAGGGTAGGAATAGGATGGAATAGGGTAGGAACAAGTGGCTGAGGAATAGGATGGAATAGGGTAGGAACAAGTGGCTGAGGAACTGGTGTAGGGAGCAGGGTTTCAGATTTCCCGATAATTGGGACCTCTTCTGGGGCAGATGGGACCTGTACAAGAGAGATGAGTTACACTTGAACTACAGGGGGACCAATATCCTTTCAGGGAGGTTTGTTAATGCTATTGGGGAGGCTTTAAACTAGATTTGCAGGGGGATGGGAACCAGAATGCCAGAGCTGACAGTGTGGCTGGGGTGAAAATAAATGATGTTAAAATTTCAAGCAAATCTGCTAATAGAAAGGTTGTGAGTGGTGGTAAAAATCTTCTGAGGTGTATATATTTCAATGCTAGGAGTATTGAGGGGAAGGCGGATGAGTTGAGGGCGTGGATTGACACATGGAATTATGACATTATAGCAATTAGTGAAACTTGGCTACAGGAGGGGCAAGACTGGCAGCTTAATATTCCAGGGTTCCGATGTTTCAGATGTGATCGAGGCAGAGGAATGAAAAGTGGGGGAATAGCATTGCTTGTTAGGGAAAATATTACAGCAGTGCTCAGGCTGGACAGATTAGAGGGCTTGTCTACTGAGTCCTTATGGGTGGAGCTGAGAAACAGGAAAGGTATGGCCACATTAGTGGGATTGTATTACAGACCACCCAATAGTCAACGAGAATTGGAAGAGCAAATCTGCAGAGCATAGCAGGCAACTGCAGGAAACAAGTTGTGGTGGTAGGGGATTTTAATTTTCCATATATTGATTGGGTCTCCCATACTGTTAGGGGTCTAGATGGTTTAGAGTTTGTAAAATGTGTTCAGGAAAGTTTTCTAAATCAATATATAGAGGGACCAACTAGAGGGGATGCAATATTGGATCTCCTGTTAGGAAACGAGTTAGGAAAAGTGACAGAAGTCTGTGTAGGGGAGCACTTTGGTTCCAGTGATCATAACACCATTAGTTTCAACTTGATCATGGACAAGGATAGATCTGGTTCTAGGGTTGAGGTTCTTAACTGGAAGAAGGCCAAATTTGAAGAAATGAGAAAGGATCTAAAAAGCACGGATTGGGACAGGTTGTTCTCTGGCAAGGATGTGATCGGTAGGTGGGAAGCCTTCAAAGGAGAAATTTTGAGAGTGCAGAATTTGTATGTTCCTGTCAGGATTAAAGGCAAAGTGAATAGGAATAAGGAACCTTGGTTCTCAAGGGATATTGCAACTCTGATAAAGAAGAAGAGGCATGACATGTATAAGAAGCAGGGAGTAAAGAAGGTGCTTGAGGAGTATAAGAAGTGCAAGAAAATACTTAAGAAAGAAATCAGGAGGGCTAAAAGAAGACATGAGGTTGCCTTGGCAGTCAAAGTGAAGGATAATCTCCAAAGAGCTTTTACAGGTATATTAAGAGCAAAAGGATTGTAAGGGATAAAATTGGTCCTCTTGAAGATCAGAGTGGTCGGCTATGTGTGGAACCAAAGGAAATGGGGGAGATCTTAAATAGGTTTTTTGCGTCTGTATTTACTAAGGAAACTGGCATGAAGACTATGGAATTAAGGGAAACAAGTAGTGAGATCATGGAAACTGTACAGATCGAAAAGGAGGAGGTCCTTGCTGTCTTGAGGAAAATTAAAGTGGATAAATCCCCGGGACCTTCTCCTTCGGACCTTGAAGGAGACTAGTGTTGAAATTGCGGGGGCCCTGGCAGAAATATTTAAAATGTCGCTGTCTACAGGTGAGGTGCCGGAGGATTGGAGAATGGCTCATGTTGTTCCGTTGTTTAAAAAAGGATCGAAAAGTAATCCGGGAAATTATAGGCCAGTAAGTTTAACGTCAGTAGTAGGTAAGTTATTGGAGGGAGTACTAAGAGACAGAATCTACAAGCATTTGGATAGACAGGGACTTATTAGGGCGAGTCAACATGGTAGGTAACAACGTGCGTGGTAGGTGATGTTTGATCAACCTACTGGAGTTTTTCGAGGAGGTTACCAGGAAAGTGGATGAAGGGATGGCAGTGGATATTGTCTACATGGACTTCAGTAAGGCCTTTGACAAGGTCCCGCATGGGAGGTTAGTTAGGAAAATTCAGTCACTAGGTATACATGGAGAGGTGGTAAATTGGATTAGACATTGGCTCAATGGAAGAAGCCAAAGAGTGGTAGTAGAGAATTGCTTCTCCGAGTGGAGGCCTGTGACTAGTGGTGTGCCACAGGGATCAGTGCTGGATCCATTGTTATTTGTCATCTATATCAATGATCTGGATGATAATGTGGTAAATTGGATCAGCAAATTTGCTGATGATACAAAGATTGGAGGTGTAGTAGACAGTGAGGAAGGTTTTCAGAGCCTGCAGAGGGACTTGGACCAGCTGAAAAAATGGGCTGAGAAATGGCAGATGGAGTTTAATACAGACAAGTGTGAGGTATTGTACGTTGGAAGGACAAACCAAGGTAGAACATACAGGGTTAATGGTAAGGCACTGAGGAGTGCAGTGGAACAGAGGGATCTGGGAATACAGATACAAAATTCCCTAAGAGTGGCGTCACAAGTGGATAGGGTTGTAAAGAGAGCTTTTGATACATTGGCCTTTATTAATCAAAGTATTGAGTATAAGAGCTGGAATGTTATGATGAGGTTGTATAAGGCATTGGTGAGGCCGAATCTGGAGTATTGTGTTCAGTTTTGGTCACCAAATTACAGGAAGGATATAAATAAGGTTGAAAGAGTGCAGAGAAGGTTTACATGGATGTTGCCGGAACTTGAGAAACTCAGTTACAGAGAAAGGTTGAATAGGTTAGGACTTTATTCCCTGGAGCGTAGAAGAATGAGGGGAGATTTGATAGAGGTATATAAAATTATGATGGGTATAGATAGCGTGAATGCAAGCAGGCTTTTTCCACTGAGGCAAGGGGAGAAAAAAACCAGAGGACACGGGTTAAGGGTGAGGGGGGAAAAGTTTAAAGGGAACATTAGGGGGGGCTTCTTCACACAGAGAGTGGTGTGAGTATGGAATGAGCTGCCAAACTAGGTGGTAAATGCAGGTTCTTTTTTAACATTTAAGAATAAATTGGACAGATACATGGATGGGAGGTGTATGGAGGGATATGGTCCGTGTGCAGGTCAGTGGGACTAGGTTGAAAATGGTTCGGCACAGCCAAGAAGGACCAAAAGGCCTGTTTCTGTGCTGTAGTTTCTATGGTTTCTATGGTTTCTCTTCCCTGCCACCCTTGAGTGTCCAGTATACTGCTGATGTCTTCCTCAGTGAAGGCATGCAAAATACTCGTTCAGTTCCTCCGCCATCTCCTTATCTCCCATTACAATTTCTCCAGCATCATTTTCTATCGGTCCTGTATCTATTCTCACCTGTCTTTTACTCTTTATATACTTGAAAAAGGTTTTAGTATTCTCTTTGATATTATTTGCTAGCTTCCTTTCATAGTTAATCTTTTCCCTCCTAATGACCTTCTTAGTTTCCTTTTGTAAGCTTGTATAACATGTATAACTTATGTTCTCTGCATCATCTGAACCTGATCTACATGCCTGTGATGCTGCTGCAAGCAAGCCTTTCATTGTACCTGTATCTCACATGACAATAAATTTGACTTAACAAAGTTTGTGATCTAAGGAGATGGGAAGAATTGGATGGGTATTCTGGTACTGGAATCCAGATTATGGCTCCTTTCTGTGGATTGTATCTTTGCCAAGAAGTTTTGACGAAGGTTGTGGTGGTCTTTGAGTTTCTTCTGGAGGAACTGTACAATAGTGGTCTATGCTCTGATGAGCTATTTCCAGGGTTATGTACTGAGACAGACATCAACTGCTGCTGAAAGATCATTAACTTGGTGAAGTACATATTTTGGTTTATCCAAAACCTGTTGCACAATATTTCTGCACAAGATACTGCTGATGTTTGTGCAGAGGGACGCACTGAAGCTTGGTGCAGTCACCACAAATGCCTCATGGGGTAATATATTCTCTGAAATGTTTCACTGATGCAGTAATTAGGAATTAAATACTTCTGACGTGAACTAACTAAGTGTATGGAATTGCTTTATCCAGTAAATGAAGATTGTACGTTGGGAGGTCGGCAGTGAATAGAGTTGGTACCTTTAAATTTCTGGGCGTTAACATATTGGATAACCTGTCCTGGGCCCAAGGCATAGATGCAGTCATAAAGAAATCAAGGCAAGTGGACTTGCTGTGTTGTCCAGAAGACATCTTGCTACTCATCAGAGAGGCTCCTTCAGTTCTGATCCATGGTAGTTTCCGGCTTATAAACTCTGTGAGTTGTTTAAAGGTATAGCAATCACATGAGGGATATTAAGAGTCATAGAGGCAATGAGAGGGTCATTAGTCTTATCTTTGCATGAATGGAGATGTGAACGGTTGTGGAGACGCTGGGGTAAAGGTGTTAGGACTGCATCCTAAGTAGATGATAGGTTGTGTCAAACCCCACGTTCTCTGTTCAGGAATAGAAACATAGAAACATAGAAAATAGGTGCAGGAGTAGGCCATTCGGCCCTTCGAGCCTGCACCGCCATTTATTATGATCATGGCTGATCATCCAACTCAGAACCCCGCCCCAGCCTTCCCTCCATACCCCCTGACCCCCATAGCCACAAGGGCCATATCTAACTCCTTCTTAAATATAGCCAATGAACTGGCCTCAACTGTTTCCTGTGGCAGGTAATTCCACAGATTCACCACTCTCTGTGTGAAGAAGTTTTTCCTAATCTCGGTCCTAAAAGGCTTCCCCTCTATCCTCAAACTGTGACCCCTTGTTCTGGACTTCCCCAACATTGGGAACAATCTTCCTGCATCTAGCCTGTCCAATCCCTTTAGGATCTTATACGTTTCAATCAGATCCCCCCTCAATCTTCTAAATTCCAACGAGTACAAGCCCAGTTCATCCAGTCTTTCATCATATGAAAGTCCTGCCATCCCAGGAATCAATCTGGTGAACCTTCTTTGTACTCCCTCTATGGCAAGGATGTCTTTCCTCAGATTAGGGGACCAAAACTGCACACAATACTCCAGGTGTGGTCTCACCAAGGCCTTGTACAACTGCAGTAGTACCTCCCTGCTCCTGTACTCGAATCCTCTCGCTATAAATGCCAGCATACCATTCGCCTTTTTCACCGCCTGTTGTACCTGCATGCCCACTTTCAATGACTGGTGTATAATGACACCCAGGTCTCGTTGCACCTCCCCTTTTCCTAATCGGCCACCATTCAGATAATAATCTGTTTTCCTGTTTTTGCCACCAAAGTGGATAACTTCACATTTATCCACATTAAATTGCATCTGCCATGAATTTGCCCACTCACCCAACCTATCCAAGTCACCCTGCATCCTCTTAGCATCCTCCTCACAGGTAACACTGCCACCCAGCTTCGTGCCATCCGCAAACTTGGAGATGCTGCATTTAATTCCCTCATCCAAGTCATTAATATATATTGTAAACAACTGGGGTCCCAGCACTGAGCCTTGCGGTACCCCACTAGTCACCGCCTGCCATTCTGAAAAGGTCCCGTTTATTCCCACTCTTTGCTTCCTGTCTGCTAACCAACTCTCCACCCACACCAATACCTTACCCCCAATACCGTGTGCTTTAAGTTTGCACACTAATCTCCTGTGTGGGACCTTGTCAAAAGCCTTCTGAAAATCCAAATATACCACATCCACTGGTTCTCCCCTATCCACTCTACTAGTTACATCCTCAAAAAATTCTATGAGATTCGTCAGACATGATTTTCCTTTCACAAATCCATGCTGACTTTGTCCGATCATTTCACCGCTTTCCAAATGTGCTGTTATCACATCCTTGATAACTGACTCCAGCAGTTTCCCCACCACCGACGTTAGGCTAACCGGTCTATAATTCCCTGGTTTCTCTCTCCCTCCTTTTTTAAAAAGTGGAGTTACATTAGCCACCCTCCAATCCTCAGGAACTAGTCCAGAATCTAACGAGTTTTGAAAAATTATCACTAATGCATCCACTATTTCTTGGGCTACTTCCTTAAGCACCCTGGGATGCAGACCATCTGGCCCTGGAGATTTATCTGCCTTCAATCCCTTCAATTTACCTAACACCACTTCCCTACTAACATGTATTTCGCTCAGTTCCTCCATCTCACTGGACCCTCTGTCCCCTACTATTTCTGGAAGGTTATTTATGTCCTCCTTAGTGAAGACAGAACCAAAGTAATTATTCAATTGGTCTGCCATGTCCTTGCTCCCCATAATCAATTCACCTGTTTCTGCCTGCAGGGGACCTACATTTGTCTTTACCAGTCTTTTCCTTTTTACATATCCATAAAAGCTTTTACAGTCCGTTTTTATGTTTCCTGCCAGTTTTCTCTCATAATCTTTTTTCCCCTTCCTAATTAAGCCCTTTGTCCTCCTCTGCTGAACTCTGAATTTCTCCCAGTCCTCAGGTGAGCCACTTTCTCTGGCTAATTTGTATGCTTCTTCTTTGGAATTGATACTATCCCTAATTTCTCTTGTCAGCCACGGGTGCACTACCTTCCTTGATTTATTCTTTTGCCAAACTGGGATGAACAATTGTTGTAGTTCATCCATGCAACCTTTAAATGGGTATTCCAGTTTGACAAAGATACCTTCTTTAACCCCTCTTTCAAACTACCTGTCCTCCCTGTCCAAATTATGCTTATTGTTATCATCAAAGGAGTGTCTCTTGTCCTTTAGGTGTAGTTATACAGCTGAATCTTGGCCTGAGGTGTTAGCCTCCTATGTTAGGCGATACGTTTATGAAGTGGTTGTTTTGACTTGCTGATATACAGATCTGTGCAGTTCTCATTGCATGTACAATATTACTCTGTTTATATTTGGGTATAGGATCCTTGGGGCGGATGAGTTTCTGACTGAGTGTGTTGTAGGTTTGAAAAAACACAAGGATTTGATGTTTGTTGAAAACCCTGCTGAGTTTCTCAGAAACTCCAGCTACATATGGGCTGACTATGTTTTCCCATCTGCTTTGATCCTCTGTCTGCTGGGCTGATGTCCCTGCTGGTTTTTGTTGCTGTCTTGATGAAGGACTGGCCAGGATTACCACAAACTTTTAAGGTTTCTCTCAAATATTTGTGCTCCTTGTCTTTAACTTTAATGTTGGTGGGACTCTCCTTTGATGATAACAATGAGCACATTTTGGACAAGGAGGACAGGTGGTTTGAAAGAGGGGTTAAAGAAGTCATCTTTGTCAAACTGAAAACCCATCCCTGAACAGAGAGGGTGTGGTACAACACCACCTATCAGCTACTTACAGTGCAGTCCTAATGTCTCTATCCCAGCGTCTCCACAACAGTTCACACCTTTATTCCTGCAAAGATAACATTAATGATCCTTTCACTACCTCTACAACTCTTAACAGTCCTCATGTGATTGCTATACTTTTAAACAATTCACAGAGTTTATAGGCCGGAAAACTACCCACCACGGATGAGAACTAAAGAAGCCTCTCGGATGAGTGGCGAAATATCTTCTAGACAACACAGCAAGTCTATTTGCCTTGGTTTACTACTGCTTGATATACCTGGATGACTGAGAACTGTCATAGACATAGTCATAAGGAAAGTAACCCATCATTTTTACTTTCTATGGCAGTTAAGGAGGTTCAGCTAATCACTGAACACTCTAATGAACTTCTAGAGATGTTCAAAAGAAAGAATCTTGATTGTGGTATCATGGTCCGTTACTGCACTGCAAATACACAGGAAGGCAAGAAGATGCAGAGAGTTGTGGACTCTTCCCAATACATCATTGGCACATCCCTCCCTACCACTGATGGAGTCTACATAATGTGCTGCCTCAAAAGGCAACACCCAATATTCAAACTTCCCACCATTTGGGCTATGCCATTTTTTCACCGCAGCCATTAGGCAGGAAGTACAGATCTCTGGTATTCCACACAACCAGTTCAAGAACAGGTACTTCTCTTCAACCATTGGGCTTCTGAACCAACAAGTAAAACCCTAATTACCACTACAGGCTGGCAACACTATGACCACACTAATCACTTTGCACTTAAATGGACTTTGTTTTTTTGTGCTCAAGTTATGCTTTTCCTGGTAAAAATTGTGTATAATTTACAGCACATTACAGGCCCTTTGGCCTACAATGTTGTGTCGACCATGCAGCCTACTCTAGAGACTGTCTAGAATTTCCCTAGGCATAACCCTCCATTTTTCTAAGCTGCACGTACCTATCTAAGATGCTCTTAAAAGACCCTATTGTATCTGCTCGCACCACTGCCACCGGCAGTGCATTCCATGCACCTAGTTTTCTGTGTGAAAAATTTACTCCTGACATTCCCTCGGTACCTATTTCCAAGCACCTTAAAACTATGCCCCCTCATGTTAGCCATTTCAGTGCTGAGAAAAAGCTTCTGGCTATCCACACGATCAATGCCTCTATCATTCTTATATACCTTAATTTATTCTTTCCTTGTGAATGCTGTTTATATGATACTATGTACCTGTGATGTTGCTGCCAGTACGTTTATCATTACATCTATGCATATATGTGCATATGACAATAAACTTGACTTTGAGATAATGATAGCTAATGCATATTTTATGAAAAAATTAATAACATTTTCTCACAGAGAGTGATGGATATGTGGAACGAGCTGGCAGAGGAAGTGGCTGAGGCAGATAAAATTACACCCTTTTAAAGACATTTAAACATGGATAGGAATGGTTTATCAGGATATGTGCTAAATACAAGCAAGCAAGATTAAATCAGGTTTACAATTTGAGCAGCATTCATGATTTGGGCCAATGGACTTGTTCCATCCTGTATAACTCTACGACTCTATAACCATGACTTTAAAGTATATTTTTAGATTTCAAAATGTTGGCTTTGGTAGTAACACCTGCATCCTGTGTTTAAACAAGTTAAACAAAACTCTCACAAAGTCAGGACAAGCATGCCAATAATGCTGAAAAATATACAGTGGATTTACAAGATGCATATTTCATTGCTGGACACTGCTCTGATTGCATTTAATAAGGATTGAACTCAAGTTTTGCACTTACCCTAACCTGGCATACAAAAAGAGATGTCTGTCCTATTTTGCTTCATCTGGTAATGATGTGTGAAAAGTAATGAAAGAACATAGAAGAGAAAGATAGAGATAATAGAAGGATTGGAATTTGAGGAAGCATTATGTAAATGGATATAATCTTAGTGGAAAAAAATTGATACTTATAAGCTTCTTATGGGAGTAGATAATGAGGTTTTGGGCCATCTCCAGAATGGTGGATCCTGGCTGTTTTGAAAGGAGTTAAATTCAGAACAAATCCCCAGAACCATTCTTTGAGTGACTGGGCAGGCATTTGAAGACTGGACTCCCTGAAGTCTTTATGGATCAGAAATTATTCTCCTTTCAAATGCAAATTGGCAAAAAACTCTTTTGGGAGGTAATATTTTTTAGATAAAGAATTTAAATAACTTGAAGCATAACTATGGCACGTCTGGAATAATTGCTTTGGACCTATGGTTCTCAAAGCTCACAGCAGTTTTTCCCTTGGGTTTGTAGTGAAGGGTAATTATTATAGTTGGATGACAACTCCATCAACGCCATATTATGTCACTGGTTGTGGTGGATAAGGTTAGTTTTGGTCTTCTTTTCATTATTCAGTTCTTACAGTTCTGTGAAATTAGATAATGCTCAAGTGTGTATGTGATTCTCTGAGTGTCGTTCTTGTTCTGTGTTTGTATGACTCTTTTCAGACAGAGGATGACAGCCTGTCATCATGTACCTTTGGTGACACTGATGACAGGTCCTGTTAACTGACCAGTATAGCAGAATGGAAATTGTGTATCCATTTGCAGTAGTCACATTGGTGAAGATGGAAGTCTCAAGTGACCACATAAGGTTAAGTCCCAAAATAAGAAGCCACATTTTCCATCCCAGTAGTGACTACAAGTATCTGGGATCAAGGAGGACCATTAAATCTTTTCTGCTTATTTAATATACATGTATTTCCCTAAGCTCTACAAGGGAATGCTGAGATAATCCCTCAAACTCATAGTTGATTAGCTCAAAAAGATCTCTGGAACAAAGTCCTCTCATAACTAGTTCAGGATTGAAAACATTTCCCCTAGCCCTTCACAGCTCATTAGACAAGACAAAAGATAAGTCTACATCTGTGAGTGAATTTTCTGAATATCAGAATCAGATTTAATATCACTGCTGTACGTCATGAAATTTGTTAACTTTGCAGCAGCAGTACAATGCAATATGCAATACTAGGGAGAAAAAACTGTGAATTATAGCGTGTGTGTATGTGTGTGTGTATATATATATATACACACATACACACACACACACACACACACACACACACACACACATATTTATATTCAGTATATATTCAGCTTCTATATTTGCATTGGATGTCAGATGGGAAGAAGCTGAATGGTTGAGTATATGCTTTCATGCTCCTGTACTTCCTCCATTATGGTAGCACTGAGAAGAGAGCATGTCCTAGGTGTTGCGGACCTTGGCCAACCCATGTTCCAAGAACTTATCAAACACCAATTTGAATTGATTACAGAATCAAGCTTCCCCTGACCCACAGAATCACCCTAATAAAATCATATAGTTTGGGCAACTTTGCTGTCAATTCCCTTTTATACATCAGTATATAGCAGGCAAACCTTATGGCATCAGAATTGTGGTGGTGCCCTCAATAATGAGTGATACATACATCAAATCAAACCATTTAATCACACATTTAATTAAAAGAGATGATTTGTACCAAGATGACTGGGTGCTCATTTCATTGCATTTTCGGTGAGGAGGGATGTCTTCATTGACTTTTACTTAGGATAGAGAGTATGAACTTATTCATGAGTACCCAACCTTCAGTTGTTGTGTTTTTGTGAATTGTCGCACTCCACTGGTAGTCCAATCACAGATGACACCTAAAACATGGGCACACTTTCACTAACTTGGGTCAACAAGCCTTCTGCTTTGAATTCTGATTAAGTGTTTACTTCATTTGCTCTTCCTTCATTAATCAATAAAAAAACATCCGTCTGAACAAACATTACAAGGCATTAGAAAATTCCTCACTCTAGCAGATGGTTCAGCATATTAAAACAGAGGAAATACGCTTGCACATTTCAAACAGACTAAACCAAAAACAATTTGAATCTTGCAAAAGTTCTTCATATATAGAGAAGCCTGAAAGGCAAGTATTACTTATAATGTAAACATGAAGTTTTATTATTTACAGAAGGTTAGTTAATTATTTAAAGAAACAAAGAATATTTATCTTGTCTGTGTTAATTGTTCCAGAGTAAGCTAAAAATTCCTTCATTTAGTATTATTTTTGACTCATTCATTTTAGAGTTTGACAATTGTAAGCTCAAGCCTTACATTGCAGGCTCTAAGTACATAATTTAGAGTGTGTAGTAGTGGAAGATACAGATTCAGATATTCATTTGAGCTGAATATGAATTGTGATTTCTAACACAATGCCAATTGCAACATTTTATAGTCCTTACAGTCATTAATGTAGTATGAAAGCCATTGCAAAGTCAATGGAGAGTATCAACTTTGAGATTACTTAGGGATGTTCAGCAGTGCTTGGTAAAGATTATCACAGTTTTTGCTGATTCCTGCAGTATGCTACGCAAACTTGCCCTTGCCTGGCACACAGCCACTGAAAAAAGAACAGGTAGTTGGAGACGCAGGAGAGGAAGAGAAAGAGAGAATGGAGAAGAAGGAGAGGAGTAGAGAGATGGCAGAGAGTGATACAGGCCATGATTCACTAGTTGTATTGTCAGGGTATGCCTAATACCTGTGATTTGCTCACCAGATCAATGTACACACATAGAGACAGATCCTGTCTAAATGCATCAAACATTACCACCATTCACACATTTAAAATGATGCATGGCAAGTTTTTGCATTCATTTTCCAGAATATGGGCAATAATGTTACAACGAGTTTAATGCTGAAGCCTAATCCTGATAAAGCATCAATATCTATCTTTTTGAATCAAACAAACTCTGTAGTGAAAGTGCTCTTGCACTGCTATTGAGTAGGGAGATCCAGGATTTAGATCTAACAGTTCCAAAACAGCATTAGTATAGGTATATTTCCAAGTCAAGAAGGTATGCAGCTTAAAGGCAAATCTGCAGGTGATGGTGTTTCAAAGCACCAGCTGCATTGGAACACCAGGTGCTTTTGGGATGTGCTGTTGAGTGGTTGACTGAGTGAATACTGCCTTTTGTAGATGGTCCAGGATGTAGCCACTGCGCATGAGCGGTAGATGGAATGAATGCTTATACTGGTGGAAGTTGCTAATCACATGGATTCCTTCATCCTGGTTGCTGTTGAGGTGGTGAGCATTCCATTACTTAGCGACCATGGCTTTAAGGGAACACAAGTGACCACAGATGTTGCTCTAGAGCAACACCCAAAATGCTGGTGGAACTCTGTAGGTCAGGCAGCATCTGTGGAAGGAAATAAACAGTTGACATTTTGGGCCGAGACCCTTCATCAGGGTCTCTAGCATTTTGTGTATTGCTCCAAATTTAAAGCACCTGCGGAATCTCTTGTGTTTGGATGTTGCTCTAAGCAAGTTAGCTCTTTATTTTGTGAAGCTGTTCCGCTATATAAAAGTCTCTAACCAAGATCTGAAATGTTCTCCACTTTTCCTCTGCCTCTTTTGGCCATGCACCACTGGAGACACTGTTCAACACAATGATTTTAAACAGCAGTTCAAATAGGCAGATCATCACCACTTTCTCAAAACAGGTTAATGTTGGACAACAAACTCCACTTGCCAATAACACTTTCAATTTGCCTTTGTTGTCATGGTCCGGATTGGGATCCCTTTAAATTTACCTTGTTTATGTTATGATCCGGACCGTTGATTCCCTGTTTTCCCATGTCCCTCGGCTTTGGTGATTAGAGGCAATTAACACTTGGCTGAACCGGTAGTTTATAGTCTCCGGTTTTCAGCCGTTCGGTGCGGGAGCTTCTGCAAAGTCATCAAAGGTACGGTGCGCCGATGTGATCTGGCCGGAGCAAGCGTTGTCTCTGCCGAAACGAGTGCCGGTAATTCGCCCTTCCTCACTGGAGCAACCCTGTCCAGTTACCTCGCCGAAGCGAGCCTGCAAAGTTTCCTCATCAAGGTGGGTCCGTCAGTTAACCCGCCGGAGAGAATCAGAAGCCGCTGTCTACTGTTCCTGGGCCGAGTCTAGAGCTCGCTACTACCCGGAGGTTCCAAGTACCATGTCCTGGCTCTGGCGGCATCCAGGTACCACGTTCAAGTCCTGGTTCTGGCGGCATCCAAGTACCACGTCCAAGTCCTGGCTCCAGTGGTATCCAAGTACCACATCCAAGTCAAATCCTGTTCCTGGTGGCATCCGAGTACCAAGTCAAGTCCTGGCCCTGGCGGCATCCGAGTACCTTGTCAAATCCTGGCCCTGGCGGTCTGTGATTCCTGTCCTACCCCTCTGTCTGGATCCCTTCTCTGCCCCTCTCGCCTCTAGCCCTCGTCTGTAGCCCTCGCCTGCACCTCGGTCTAGTTCTATCGCTGGAGCTAGATAGGAACTGTGTTGTTCTTTGGTGTTTGTCTTGTCTTGTCCTTGCCTCCGTGGGGTAAGTCAGGCCGTCTTGCCGTTGCTCTGTGGGGGGCGGGGGGGGGGTTCATTAGTCCCGGCCCTATGTCCTGTTCCCAAGGAGGGGTCCTGGTTTTCTGTTCTGTATGTGAGTCCCGGCCCTATGGCCTGTTTCCAAGGAGGGGTCCCGACTCTGTGTTCTGTGTATGTGTCCATGGTTCCATGTACCGGCTCTCCCGAGACCAAGGCTCTGTTTTTCCATGTTCCTCCTCTCCCTAGCCCATGTCATGTCCATGCCTGGTTCTGGGGTCTGAGCCCAAGGCAAGACCCAGGTACTGGGTCCTTGCCCAGTCTCTGGCTCGGAGTCCATACCGTAACCTCACAAGATGTGTCTTGCGTTTGGGTCCACGCTTACTCCCAATGCCCCACCATTGTGACATTTGTAACTAAAGCCCAAAGGCAATACAGAGTGCTCTACCTCTTTCATTCTGAAGCAGCATGGGTGTCTCTTCTGACTTTATAAGGAGGTCCAATGTTGATTCTAGAAGCCATTTTGGAAGTTCCTTCCCCTTCTCATGCAGAGGTTTTGACCTGTAAGCCCCCAGAAAGGCAAGGGCAGTTGTTCTTTGTTGTTTGGCTGGTTCCATATAGTTCTGTTCAATTCAAAGTCACACAATATCCTGACTTGAAAATCCTCCAGTTCTCCCTCATTGGTTGGTCAACAAGAGCGGTACTGGTTTCTACCTACACACCACAAGGACCAGGACAGGCAAAGGCAGATGTTAAAGAATGAAAAGAAAGTTTGGGTAAGGAAATGTGTGGCTAAACATGGCTAAGATGATAAAAAAAGTTGAGTGATTTAAATGCTTGATTCTGACACCACAACGGCAAGCCTTAATGAGTGACAAATGCTGACCCAGAGATGCCCTGAAATAAAGGGTGATTTTGGATAAAGAGAAATCTGAATCTCACAATGGCACAGTCTCTGTTTTGTCATCAGCATTTCTTGTTTTGAAAGTTATGTAAATCAGAATCAAGCTCTTAAAATGCCATCATGACACAGGCCATGATACATTTCATGGTTGTCCAAGCACCCCAGATATCTGACCTGTGGAATTATATATTTGCTAAGTAATCTATCCTTGTTGATGCCTTGAAATCGGTGTTTTTTGTCCTTGCCTTTGTCCATCCTACTCCTCTGCAGTGCTCCTCTCATGGCTACAATTAAGCTGGTGATTGGCTTGTCTCTTGTCGGGGAAGAAGGTTGCCAGTGAGTCCTGAAGGATGATCTAGGAGCAACCTCTGCGGCATGGGGAGTCTGACTTTGAACTGCAGCATCTTCCATAAGAAATGGCTATCCAGGACAACAAGCTTTTGGTTAGCTGCGTAGGCACTGATGAAGTGCCAGCGGTAGGAGTTGCCATCATGAGAGAGGACATTGATTAGAAGCATTACTACTCCATTACTACTTGGTTGAACAGATATCAGATCACCACAGGTCAGATATCTGGGGAGCTTGGACAACCATGAAATGTATCATGTCCTGTGTCATGATGGCAGAGGAGAAACATTCTCTATGGTACTCATATGTTAAATGGCTTCTACCTTCACTCTAGTAGAGGCTGTGATGCCAACAATCAGGTGCAGAGACATTATCATGTTCTTGAGTGTTGACATGGAGCTTAGATACAATTTCCCATCCCTTTGCTAAGCTGAGTACCAGGCTCCACTCAAAGATAGGTGAAGGATTAATACTGGACTCTCCCACCAGCTTTGGTCAATATTCAGACATGGCTATCTGCATGCTTGTCAGCCACTGTCTATCGCAATCCTCATCTGAATCCTCCTGGGTAGAACTGATGTCAGACAGTATGTTCCAGGGGGCTGACAGACTTGTTTTAGACTCCCCAAAAGACCATTCTAACAACATGATTGCATAAACTCCTGATTATCTTACCTGCTCTCCTTTGGATGAGATGTTGAACCAATATTCCATCTGTCCTCTTGGGCAGAAGTAAATTGGTCCATGGCAGGTGTGTGGTGTTGTATTTTGGTCATTTAAACCTGGGAAGAGCTTGCTCAGAAAGTGTTGTGGAACTGAGAGATCTACGATATAGGTATATAGTTACCTGAAAGTGGAGGAACAGATAGACAGGGTGATGTAGAAGTGATTGACATGCTTGCAGGAATTCTTCCAGAGCCTTGGACAATATTTACCTATAAATCAACATCTAAAACCAGAGTTTCCAGTCATTTTTGTTATTTCTAGGATTCTTCAAGCAGTTCTGCATTGGTTGATAGTGGGTTGGGAAAATTTAACAAGGTGAAAAGTAGTAAAAATAGTAATTTTCAATTGTTTCCCCAGCACAGATCAAAATCAAAATCAATTCCCATCAAAAATCAAAATCTGAAAACTAATTCTGTAACACTGGCCTGTTTTCAAATTCAACTCAGATGTTGATCAGGTAGACTCTTGTTTAAATGTAAAAAAAAATTCAGTACAGAAAGGGTTAACATTGAGAAGGATTTGAGAAGCTAACCTTCCAAGCCACTTGTCCTGCACTTAAGCAATCGGAGTGTGAATGCAACTCTTAAATAATAAATATGGATTAGTACAGGTATCTTGGGATTCCCTTGCTCCTTTCACATGTCATGGGAGAAGATAGCATTTCTTCAAGATCATATTTCTGCAGCCTGTGGAGGAAAATAATCAGCTCAGTTTTAGCGGGAATACATCAAAGAGGCTTTGCTTTTAAATGGAAGCTGAAGGAAACGCTTCAGATGGCTAGGACTATGTAAGCTACTGGTACTGGTCTCCATTTCAGCATTCCTTTTTTTACAAAATAGCCCTTGGGATCAAATGCTGTAACAATACTCTCCTAGGGGTAAGGGATCAACCTGGCTGAACAACAGAAATGGCAGTTCCATTCTAGATGAGAACTTGGCTGCAGGTTGTAATGATGGCTTTTAATTTGTCTTTGTGCTTAAGCAAGCATTGAGGGTGAACTAGTTTCAAATTTGAACAGGTTGACTAAAGCTTTCATTCAATTGCTTGCCAATTCCTAAAGCTGAAATGCTTTGCATAGTTGCACATAGACTGAAATCAACACACGCTTCAATCAAAACCATGTAAAAACAAATAGAATGCCACATGGTTATCCAACAAATAGCCTGACTGTATTTTTAGGGTAAACTGACCCACACGTCTCTTGTAAGTGTTCCTTCAGGCTGAAAATCCACATACCTGTTAAGTCACCTGTGACTAGCAATAGCCATTCAGGAGGGTTTAATATTCAATAACATAAACCTGCACAACTGTAATGGAGAAGAAACATAAAAATAACTAAATCCTGTCATTTTAGCCTCATATCAATATGACCTTGCACTGTAGTTTGTTCAGCATTTTATCTGACCTGGACTGGAATTATTATTATTATAAAGTTTTGTTTGATTTTCCACAGCTAGGTTTGACTCTTTTCCTTCAATAATAGTCCTGTAAATATATTTATCCGATCTGCTATAGGCTTAAATACAAACCAAACCAAATAGCATAGGCAGCTTCAGCTGTGAAGTCGAAGCAAGTATTGAGGCCACGGGGCAGGAGTTGAAAGGATGATTTCTCAGTCCATGAAGGCACTGATCATTTTTACATTCACCATCTCCAGCTCTTCACTGTTGGACTTTTTCATCCTTCGCCTTCCTCTTTTCCAAGAGACCTATGGTTGGGAGTTTGGTTTCTCAGTATGACCAGACACCTAAAAGTTCAAAGTAACTTTTATTATCAGAGTACATATACAGTATGTCACCACATACAACCTGGAGATTCATCTTCCTGTGGGCACACTCAGAAAATCTACAACAGGATCAATGAAAGATCAAGTAGAATGCAGAAGACAACAAGCTATGCTAATGCAAATTTAAATAAATAGCAATAAATAATGAGAAGATAATATAACAAGATAAAGAGTTCTTAAAGTGAGATCACTGGTGTGGGAACATCTCAATGTACAGGCAAGTGAGTGTAGTTATCCCCATTTGTTCAAGAGCCTGATGGCAGAGGGGTAGTAACTGTTCTTGGACCTGAGGCTCTTGTGCCTTCCACCTACTGGACCTGTGTGCTATGTGCTTAGTAGCCAAACCATCACTCAGTTCCCCTGAAGCCTTGGCCTGATGTGCAAGAGATTCAGTTTCTAAATAGCTGTCAAAAAGACGAGTTACTGGTGAAAAGCTATGCAGTGACATGAGAGAGACTTTTCATTTTGCTCTACTTTCTGGATTGTAGAAAGCTGGACATAAGAGTGATAAATGCAGTGGAACGATAACTCTCTTCACCCATACAGAATACACATCACATCAACTTGCAGTTTTCCAGAGCACAGAGATTAATGCTTCATTTAGCAGACCTTCCAGCATGAAAACCACGACCATACTCTTCATTCCTTTCGATCCACCTGGGAAAGTGGAGAGACAGACCCATGTGTTTGGTAACCCTGTGCCTCCATAGGTTCTGCCTAGGTTTGATCCCTAGAATGGACATCAGAACTCTAACCAATCAGCACATATGATGCTGCTGTTATGACAGCTTTATTTTACATCAAAACTAAATGTTATTCAGAAAACTAAATAAATACAAGAAATACAATATATACTCAGTTGCCACATTATTATGTATACCTGTACACCTACTCCTTAATGTAAGTATCTAATCAGCCAATCATGTGGCAGCAAATCAATGCATAAAAGCATGCAGACATGGTTAAGAAGTTCAGTTGTTGTTCAGACCAAACACCAGAATGGGGAAAGAAATGTGATCAAAGTGACTTTGACTGTGGAATAATTGCTGGCGCCAGATGGGGTAGTTTGAGTATCTCAGGAGCTGTCTCCAGTGAGTAGCAGCTTTGTGGTCAAAAACGCCTTTTTACAAGGAGGAGAATGGCCAGACTGGTTCAAGCTGACCGGAAGGTGACAGTAACTCAGATACAGTAACTCATGTTCCAACAGTGGTGTGCAGAAGAGTTTCTCTGAATGTACAACATGTTGAACCTTGACGTGGATGGGCTATAGCAGTGAAGACCACAAACATATAGAAATGGCTTTCTTTGCATTTATACTGTGCCCCAGTCTATGTTTTCTTAGTTTTTCTTAGCGAAACCGCTTCTTCAGGAAGCTAACATAATAAGTGAAGCTTGGAATAAGCTAGTTGCCAAGCTTGTCACTCCATTTGCAGTTCAATTGGCTTTTCTGCTGATATCTGCCTCACACTGTATTGACCACTTGCAGCAATCTTTCTCCTGTATGAGAGAGACTAGCCTGGTTGATGCAAAACTGATGCCACAGTGTGACTTCTCAATGACATGTATGGCTATGATCCTTTCCAATGAGTTGCAGGCTTTTGATAACTTGGCTTTTCCTTTTATCTCTCCACACCAACTACCAACTGCAGAAACACATTTACTAGTCAGACTCCACAAGGAAGCAAGGCTGCCAGTCGGCTGGAAGCTATTCCAACCATTGCAGCACAGTTCCGTTCAAGACATCATCTTGATTAGTCATATATATATATATGTCTGTGTGTTTATATTAAATAGTTAACTTAAATAAGTAATGCAAAAAATAGTGATGTAGTGTTAATGGGTTCAATGTCCATTCAGAAATCTGGTGGTGGAGGGGAAGAAGCTGTTCCTGAAATGTTGAGTGTGTGCCTTCAGGCTCCTCTGTCTCCCCCCTGATTGTAGCAACAGGAAGAGGGCAGTCCTGGGTGATGGAGTTCCTTAATGATGGATGCCACCTTTTTGAGGTATTGCTTCTTGAAAATGTCCTGGATGTTGTTGGAGGCTGGTGCCCATGATGGAGCTGACTGAGTTCACAACTTTCTGCAGCTTCTTTCAATCCTGTGCAGTGCCACCCGCGCGCCCCCCCCCATACCAGATGGTGATGCAGCCAGTTAGAATGCTCTCCATTATACATCTGTAGAAATTTGTGATCATCTCTTTAAGAGAGATACCATAGGTGCTTGGCTGGTAACACAGCTTTCATAATGAGGTGTTTTACTTCAAGTCTGTAACCTCTATACTTCTGCAGATAGAAGACAAAGCTATGGATAGTGAAGGATGTCAAAGGATACGCCAGGATATAGATCAGTTGCAGATATGGGTGAAGCAATGGAAAATGCAATTTAATCTGGACAAGTGTGGGGTGTTGTACTTTTGGAGGTCAAACTGAAGGGCAATGTAAACAGTAAATGGCAAGGCTCTTAAGAATATTGATGTATAGGGAGATTTTGGAGTTCAAGTTCATACCTCCCTGAAAGTGACAACTCTCTTTGATGGCATATTCAAACAACAGGAATTCTGCAGATGCTGGAAATTCAAGCAACACACACAAAACGCTGGTGAACGCAGCAGGGCTGGCAGCATCTATAGGAAGAGGTACAGTCAACGTTTTGGGCCGAGACCGAAGGGTGGACTATACTTCTTCCTATAGATACTGCCTGGCCTGCTGTGTTCACCAGCATTCTTGGTGGCATATTACCCTCATTGATTTAGAATAAGAGCCAGGACGTTATGTTGCAGTTGCATAAAATTTTAGCTTGGCTTTAATGAGTACAGGAAAGATGTAAAAGTTTTTGAGCAGGTACAAGGAGAATCACCAGGACACTACCAGGCTTAGAGAGTATTAGCAGTAAAGAGAAATTAGACAGACAGACTTAGATTATTGTCTCTGCACTGAGGGGGAACTGAAAGAAGATCATAAAATAATGAGAGGCATAGATAGGGTGGGGGACAGTGGTGTTGGAGTTTAAAGGAGATAATGGGGCCTTTTTTTTAAACAGGGGATGGTTAAAGGAGATATGGTAACAAAATTTAAGAGGCATTTAGATAAACCTGTGAAAATGCAGGGAATAGGATTAGTTTCCTTGGCAATGTAGTGGGTACAGGCATTCTGGGCAGTAGGGCTTGTCATGTGATGTACTGTTCCATATTTTATCTTCTATATTCTATTTTCTAATCCTACCTTTCCTTCTGCTCTGCTTTAGAATGATCTGAAGATTTATGCTTTTGAACTAATCATAGCAAAGCTACCTCCACGGGCAAAGTCAGACATGTATGTTGTACACAGCACAATAGCTCTCTTTCTTTGTGCAGATTTTGCATGTCACAAAACAAACCATGCAGATGAGGGAAATCACAAGATTTGTTCTGGTGTTGCAGCCAGGACTTGGTGTTCTCTTTCTTGACACTCACTTTTCCAATGATGCCTTTCAGCACAGCTTGGAGTGTGCTTCTGGAACCTTGGGCATGTCCCTCTGCTTTTTTACCCAGTTCACCTCTCACTTCTCCCCACCCACCCGAAAGCCCATCTCAATGGAAATTCTCAGCAGTGATCCACTTTAACTAAGAGACCCTTATGAACAGAAGATCTGATGTCAATAAGCAGGAGTAGAGCAGTGCAGCTGTGGACTATTGGTTCACTGGTCATAGTGATCAGAAAAGCAATGCGCCTAAAGTTTAACGTACGCAAAGAGATGCAGTGACAGTTTAGCACATTCTCCCTGATGCACTCAGCCTGCTGGAAACACAAAAGGCTACAGATGTTCCAATCTGGAGCAACAAACAATCTGCTGGAGGATTTGACTGGGTCAGACAACATCTATATCAGGACATGGACAGCCAGTGTTTCAGGGTGAGACCTTGCAGCTGGACTGAAAAATGGGGAGAGCATAAAGAGGTGACGGAGAAGGAAGGAGTAGAGCAAGACCTGGCAAGTGATAGGTGGATCCAGGTGAGGAGAGGTGACAGGCAGGTGGAGGAGGGAAGGATAGAAGTAATGGTGGAGGCTGGGAGGTGAAAGGTGAAGGCAACAAAAGGATGCAGATGTTGAAATCTGATAGGAGAGGAAGATGGGGTTTGAACTTAACTGTAGTTGAATATTCTGCTTATAGTACAGATATGTATGGTAGATCCATTGTATTTCTAATCATTAGATGCATTTTTTAAAGGTAAGAATCACAAAGCTTCAAGAACTGGGGAAAGGGATTAATAGCAGTTGCAATAAGTTGACTGGTCTCCTTCTGTGGGATGATACTTCTCTGATTCTGTAACTCCAGTGTCTGGTTCATACCTTCATGAGTTCTTTGACATCCCTGGTGCCTTCTAATATTATTTTACCCACTTACAAGAATTAAATTGCTGTATGAACTAGGAGGCACGTCATCTGCTGAAGACTAGATCTGTGGCATTCAAGTCTGGAGGCCTAGGTCTGTACAAGAAAAACAAGTATGACTTGTGGAAGGCTATTTCAAGGGCAAAGAGACAATTTAAAATGAGGTTGGAGGCGACATCGGATGTACGACAACTCTGGCAGGGCTTGCAAGACATTACTTCCTGCACAGCAAAACCCACAGCATGAATGGCAGCGCTGCTTCACTACCAGATGAACTCAACGCCTTCCACGCCACTTTGAAAGGGAGAATATAACTACAGTTGTGAGGAACCCTGCTGCACCCTGTGATCTCTATCTCAGAGGTCGATGTTAGGCTGTCTTTAAAGAGGGTGAACCCTTGCAAGGCAGAAGAGACCCTGATGGAGTACCTGGTAAGGCTCTGAAAACTTCTACTAACCAACTGGCAGGATTATTCAAGGATATTTTCAACCTATCACTGCTACGGGTGGAAGTTCCCACTTGCTCAAAAAGGCAACAATTATACCAGTGCCTAAGAAGAATAATGTGAGATGCCTTAATGACTATCACCTCACCTCACATCTACAGTGATGAAATGCTTTGAGAGGTTAGAACATAGAATAGTACAGCACAGTACAGGCCCTTCGGCCCACAACGTTGTGCCGACCCTCTAACCCTGCCTCCCATATAAGCCCCCACCTTAAATTCCTCCATATACCTGTCTAGTAGTCTCTTAAACTTCACTAGTGTATTTGCCTCCACCACTGACTCAGGCAGTGCATTCCACGCACCAACCACTCTCTGAGTAAAAAACCCTCCTCTAATATCCCCCTTGAACTTCCCACCCTTTACCTTAAAGCCATGTCCTCTTGTATTGGGCAGTGGTGCCCTGGGGAAGAGGTGCTGTCTATCCACTCTATCTATTCCTCTTATTATCTTGTATACCTCTATCATGTCTCTTCTCATCCTCCTTCTCTCCAAAGAATAAAGCCCTAGCTCCCTTAATCTCTGATCATAATGCATACTTTCTAAACCAGGCAGCATCCTGGTAAATCTCCTCTGTACCCTTTCCAATGCTTCCACATCCTTCCTTTAGTGAGGTGGCCAGAACTGTTCACAGTATTCCAAGTGTGGCCTAACCAGAGTTTTATAGAGCTGCATCATTACATCGCGACTCTTAAACACTATCCCTCGACTTATGAAAGCTAACACCCAATAAGCTTTCTTAACTACCCTATCCACCTGTGAGGCAACTTTGAAGGATCTGTGGACATGTACCCCCAGATCCCTCTGCTCCTCCACACTACCAAGTATCCTACCATTTACTTTGTACTCTGCCTTGGATTTGTCCTTCCAAAGTGTACCACCTCACACTTCTCCGGGTTGAGCTCCATCTGCCACTTCTCAGACCACTTCTGCATCCTATCAATGTCTCTCTGCAATCTTCAACAATCCTCTACACTATCTACAACACCACCAACCTTTGTGTCATCTGCAAACTTGCCAGCCCACCCTTCTATCCCCACATCCAGGTCATTTATAAAAATCACGAAAAGTAGAGGTCCCAGAACAGATCCTTGGGGGACACCACTAGTCACAATCCTCCAATCTGAATGTACTCCCTCCACCACCACCCTCTGCCTTCTGCAGGCAAGCCAATTCTGAATCCACTTGGCCAAACTTCCCTGGATCCCATGCCTTCTGACTTTCTGAATAAGCCTACCGTGTGGAACCTTGTCAAATGCCTTACTAAAATCCATATAGATCACATCCACTGCACTACCTTCATCTATATGCCCAGTCACCTCCTGAAAGAACTCTATCAGGCTTGTTAGACATGATCTGCCCTTCACAAAGCCATGCTGACTGTCCCTGGTCAGACCATGATTCTCTACATGCTCAGAGATCCTATCTCTAAGAATCTTTTCCAACAGCTTTCCCACCAGAGACGTAAGGCTCACTGGTCTATAATTACTTGGACTATCCCTACTACCTTTTTTGAACAAGGGGACAACATTTGCCTCCCTCCAGTCCTTTGGTACCATTCCCGTGGACAACGAGGATAAAGATCCTAGTCAGAGGCTCAGCAATCTCTTTCCTCACCTCGTGGAGCAGCCTGGGGAATATTCTGTCAGGCCCCAGGGACTTATCCGTCCTAATGTATTTTAACAACTTCAACACCTCCTCTCCCTGGATATCAACATGCTCCAGAACATCAACCTCACTCATATTGTCCTCACCATCAAGTTCCCTCTCATTGGTGAACACCGAAGAGAAGCATTCATTGAGGACCTCGCTCACTTCCACAGCCTCCAGGCACATCTTCCCACCTTTATCTCTAATTGGTGCTGCCTTCACTCCTGTCATCCTTTTTTTCTTCACATAATTGAAGAATGCCTTAGGATTTTCCTTTACCCTACTCACCAAGGCCTTCTCATGCCCCCTTCTTGCTCTTCTCAGCCCCTTCTTAAGCTCCTTTCTTGCTTCCCTATATTCGTCAATAGACTCATCTGATCCCTGCTCCCTAAACCTCATGTATGCTGCCTTCTTCCACCTGACTAGATTTTCCACCTCACTTGTCACCCATGGTTCCTTCACCCTACCATTCTTTATCTTCCTCACCGGAACAAATTTATCCCTAACATCCTGCAAGAGATCTCTAAACATCGACCACGTGTCCATAGTACATTTCCCTGCAAAAACATCATCCCAATTCACACCTGCAAGTTCTAGCCTTATAGCTTCATAGTTTACCCTTCCCCAATTAAAAATTTTCCTGTCCTCTCTGATTCTATCCTAATGCTAAAGGCCAGGGAGCGGTGGTCACTGTCCCCCAAATGCTCACCCACTGAGAGATCTGTGACCGGTTCATTACCTAGTACTAGATCTAGTATGGCATTCCCCCTAGTTGGCTTGTCCACATACTGTGACAGGAATCCGTCCTGGACACACTTAACAAACTCTGCCCCATCTAAACCCTTGGAACTAATCAGGTGCCAATCAATATTAGGGAAGTTAAAGTCACTCATGATAACAACCCTGTTATTTTTGCACCTTTCCAAAATCTGCCTCCCAATCTGCTCCTCTGTATCTCTGCTGCTACCAGGGGGCCTATAGAATACCCCCAATAAAGTAACTGCTCCTTTCCTGTTCCTGACTTCCACCCACACTGATTCAAAAGAGGATCCTGCTACATTACCCACCCTTTCTGTAGCTGTAATAGTATCCCTGACCAGTAATGCCACCCCTCCTCCCCTTTTTCTGCCCTCTCTATCCCTTTTAAAGCACTGAAATCCAGGAATATTGAGAATCCATTCCTGCCCTGGTGCCAGCCAAATCTCTGTAATGGCCACTACATCATAATTCAATGTATGTATCTAAGCTCTCAGTTCATCACCTTTGTTCCTGATGCCTCTTGCACTAAGGTACACACATTTCAGCCCTTCTACCTTACTGTCTTTACACCGTTTATTCTGCTTCTCTTTCCTCAAAGCCTCTCTATATGTTAGATTTGGCTTTACTCCATGCACTTCTTTCACTGCTCTGTCGCTCTGGGTCCCATCCCCCTAGCAAGTTAGTTTAAACCCATGCCAGCAAACCTATCTGCAAGGATATTGCTCCCCCTCAAGTTCAGGTGCAACCCATCCAATCTGTACAGGACCCACCTTCCCCAGAAGAGATCCCAATGATCCAAAAATCTAAAACCCTGCTCCCTGCACCAACTCCTCAGCCACGCATTCAACTGCCATCTCCTCCAATTCTTACAATCACTGTCACATAGCACTGGCAGCAATCCTGAGAACGCCACCCTTAAGGTCCTATTCTTCAGCCTTCTGCCTAGTTCCTGAAACTCACACTTCAGGACCTCATCCCTCTTCCTGCCTATGTTGTTGGCCCCACCATGTATCACGACTTCTGGTTGCTTTCCCTCTCATACCAGGATGTCGTGCACCTGGTCAGAGACATCCCGGACCCTAGCACCTGAGAGGCAACAAACCATGCGGGCGTCCTTCTCACGTCCACAAAATCTCCCGTCTGCTCCCCTGACTATAGAGTCTCCAATGGTGACAGCTCTCCTCTTCTCCATCCCACCCTTCTGCACCACAGGGTCAGACTCAGTGCCGGAGGCCCTGCCACCATGGCTCACACCTGGTCAGTCGTCCCCGCCAACAGTATCCAGGACGGTAAACTTATTATTCAGGGGAATGGATACAGGGGTGCCCTGCACTACCTGTCTGCTCACCTTTGCTTTTCCCCCTCTGACTGTCACCCAACGACCTGCTTCCGACAGCCTAGGTGTGACTACCTGCCTGTAGCTCTCATCTATGTCTGCCTCATTCTCCCTTTGAGTCAAAGGTCATCCAGCTCCTGCTCCAGGTTCCTCACACAGTCTTCCAGATCGCCCAGCCATATGCACTTCTGGCAGTTGTGACTCTGCAGGAGAGGGGAGTTCCCCCAAGACTGCCACAGCTCACATGACAGGCACATCACCGTCTCTGGAGACATTGTAAAAACTAACTGCGATCAAGCTTGTCCCCCGCCTCCGGTTGGTCATGACTAGACAAATTCCTGTCTCAGCAAGGACCTGGACCCATTGCAATTTGCCTGTTGCCACAAGAGGTCAATGGCAGATGCAATCTCAATGGCTCTTCACTAGGCCTTAGACCCCCTGGATACTACAAACACCTATGTCGGGACGCTGTTCATCGACTATAGTTCAGCATTTAACACCATCATTCCTATAATCCTGATTGAGAAGTTACAGAACCTGGGCCTCTATACTTCACTCTGCAATTGGATCCTTGACTTCATAATGGGAAGACCACAGTCTGTGTGGATTGGTGATAGCATATCCCCGTTGACGATCAACACTGGTGCACCTCAGGGGTGTGTGTTTAGCTCACTGTTCTACTCTCTCTAAACCCATGACTGCATGGCTAGGCATAGCTCAATTACCATCTATAAGTTTGCTGATGGTACAACCATTGTTGATAGAATCTCAGATGGAGATGAGAGGGTGTACAGGAGCAAGATATACCAACTAGTGGAGTGGTGTCACAGCAACAATCTTGCACTCAACATCAGTAAGACAAAAGAGCTGGTTGTGGATTTCAGGAAGGGTAAGACGAAAGAACACATATCAATCCTCATAGAGGGATCAGAAGTGGAGAGAGTGCACATTTTCAAGTTCCTGGGTGTTAAGATCTCTGAGGACCTAACATGCTCCCAACATATCAATGCAGCTATAAAGAAGGCAAGACAGTGACTATACTTCATTAGGAGTTTGAAGAGATTTGGTATATTTCAACAAAAGCACTCAAAAACTTCTGTAGATGTACCGAGGAGAGCATTCTGACAGGATGCGTCACTGTTCGGTATGGGGGCGGGGGTGGGCTACTGCACAGGACCAAAAGAAGCCGCAGAGGGTTGTAAATTTAGGCAGCTCCATCTTGGGTACAAAGTTCCCAGGACATCTTCAAGGAGCAGTGTCTTAGAAAGGCAGCGTCCATTATTAAGGACACCCAGCACCCAGGGCATGCGCTTTTCTCATTGTTGCCATCAGGTAGGAGGTACAAAAACCTGCAGGCACACACTCAGTGCTACACATGCCCTCACACTTCGTCCCTTACCACCATTCAGGGCCCCAGACAGTCCTTCCAGGTGAGGCGACACTTCACCTGTGAGTCGGTTGGGGTGATATACTGCATCCGGTGCTCCCGATGTTGCCTTCTATATATTGGCAAGACCCGACGCAGACTGAGAGATCGTTTCGCTGAACACTTACACTCTGTCTGCCAGAGAAAGCAGGATCTCCCAGTGGCCACACATTTTAATTCCACTTCCCATTCCCATTCTGACATGTCTATACACAGCCTCCTCTACTGTAAAGATGAAGCCACAGGTTGGAGGAACAACACCTTATATTCCGTCTGGGTAGCCTCCAACCTGATGGCATGAACATTGACTTCTCAAGCTTCCGCTAATGCCCCACCTCCCTCTCGTATCCCATCAATTATTTATTTATATACACACATTCTTTTTCTCTCTCTCCTTTTTCTCCCTCTGTCCCTCTGACTATACCCCTTGCCCATCCTCTGGGCATTTTTTCCCCCCTCCTCCTTTCCTTTCTCCCTGGGCCTCCTGTCCCATGATCCTCTCATATCCCTTTTGCCAATCAACTTTCCAGCTCTTGGCTCCATCCCTCCCCCTCCTGTCTTCTCCTATCATTTCGGATCTCCCCCTCCCTCTCCCACTTTCAAATCTCTTACTAGTGTGAGGGGATCCCGGAGTGCCCCTATTAACTGTTTGGAGAGAGAAATTTATCATTGATGGTTTGTTTGGAAAGGAGAGAGAGACAAAGTTATTTACCACGATATGTTGCTTTTGAAGAGAGAGAGAGAGAGACGAAGATTAACAGTTGGACTGTCACTTTAAGGCATTGGAAGTAACTTTGGATTTTTACTGAGTTTGGAGTTGGAGACAGCACCGAGCAGCTCGCAAGTTGCTATGGCGACCGAAGGTGGTTTTATTTAACGGGCACTCGATGCTATGATTTTCAGCAGATTGATGTTGCTTTCAAGGACTTGTTGCCTGCTTGTGCACTTCTTTACAGACAAAGGAGGGAGGGACTCTTAATGACAGGTGATGCTCAGCCTGGTGAAATAAATGGGAGGTCAGATGATACAGACCTAGGACACATGATCTGGACACTGAATGAGCATTGTTGTGCCCGCAGAGAAAGTGGGTTTTGGAGGATCGATCAGGCGGATTGATTCCAAATTGCAATTCTAACGTAGGAGAAGGGGTTGACTGGTGGGGAGTTGTCTATGTGTCCACCCTTGCCGGGGTGATAGCTCCACCACAGGAAAACCGGTCCCCCTGGTTAAAGTCATAGTCGGTGACTTGTAAAGTATTTCAAAGGACGGTGAGAAGATCGACGGCATCAGCTCACCTGAAGACTCAACTCACTCTCTCTCTCTCTTCATCACTACTCATCTAAATACCACGAACTGAACTGAACTGAACTTTACTCAACATCGTAAGACTGTATCTTTTTACCCCTAGACTTAAGCTTGGTTTTCATACATATATATTCCATACTTACTTTTATATATAATCATTGCTAACCTGTTTGATTTATCTACATTTATATTACTGTATTGCATAGTTACTGATAAATATTAGTAGTTTATAGCAATACGAGACTCCAAAGTGTTTTCCATCTCTGCTGGTTTCTTTATCCCCGTCACGGGGTACATGACACTAGCTCTTCTTTCAGTTAGAACTGACGAAGGGTCTCGGCCCGAAACGTTGACTGTACCTCTTCCTAGAGATGCTGCCTGGCCTGCTGCGTTCACCAGCTATTTTGATGTGTGTTGCCAGTGATAATAAACCTGATTCGGATTTTGATTCTTCTGTCTTCAGTTCTGCTGAACCACTTTGCTCCTGAAGACACTGACACCTCATTCATTTTTAGGAAGGAGCTACATGAAATAACTAAAAACTTGCAAAAAGTTTGGAACTTCTCTTCTTTATTCCCAACTTTCCATTAGTCTTTTACTCTCAGTGGCCATGTTATAAATCCTTTGGGATCTCTGCACTCCTTCGATTGCAACCTCTTTTGAGTGGGACTTACAGTTACTAATGCAGGAGGTAAGTGTGTTCAGCTATAGCCATGTTTGTGACTGCACCAAAATAAAGAGTATTGCTTTTAACAATTCTGGTCATATGAAAATTAATAAGCCAATTCAAGATAGATATTTTGGAAATGAATTTCTGTAGTTTACTTTTTATGCTAAAATTGCTTACTTTTCTTTGTTTGATTTTATGTAGCAGATGCTCCAAGATACATGGAAATGACTGCCAATAACAGGGGAAACTGGAGCAACTTTAGGAAAGGAAGAATTTGGCTCTATACCATACCTTCGATGCATGCATTTAGGAGGCCCCAACCAATTAAGAACTTTGAAGTGTAGTCACTTTATTATGTGCCAAAGAAACACACAAGAAGCATTCCCAGAAGTAAATGAGATCAATAATAAGTTAGTCTGTTTCTCATGGCACTGGCCAGGATATCAGGCTCTTTTTCTACTGGAAAATCTTATACAGCTATCTATCTTTTTTCTCTGTGTGAAAAAGATTGGAGTGGCAAAGCAGAAAATTTTGAGGATCACACACAAAATGCAGGAGGAACTTAGCAGGCTAGATAGCATCTCTGGAAAAGAGTCTATATCCTGGACTGAGACCAGAACTGAAGAAGGGTTTTGATCAGAAACGTCGATTGTTTACTCTTTTCCATAGGTGCTGCCTGACCTGCTGAGTTCCTCCAGCATTTTGTATGTGTTACTTGGATTTCCAGCATCTGCAGATGTTCTTGTGTTTGAAATTTTGAAGGTCATTCACATGAACAGGAGTGTGAGTGGTCCTCACAGCTGCCCTTCCCTTACACTGGTGACCATCTCCCACTTTTTCTAAGCTACATCAATGACTACATTAGTGCTGCTTCCTGCATCAATTTTGCTTCCAACTTCCACCCTGCCCTCAAATATACTTAGTCTATTTCTGACACCTCCCCCCACCATTTCTTGATCTCTCTGTCTCTGTCTCCACAGCTTATCTACTGATGTATATTATAAACCCACGGACTCTCACAGCTACCTGGACTAACTCTTCCCAGCCTGTTACTTGTAAAAATGCCATACCCTTCTCTCAACTCCTCTGCCTCCACCACATCTTCTCTCAGGATGAGGTTTTTCATTCCAGAATGAAGGAGATACTTTACTTTATACTCCATTGTCGCCAAACAATTGGAACTAGAACGTACAATCGTCACAGCGATATTTGATTCTGCGCTTCTCGCTCCCTGGATTACCAATTTATAGTAAATATTAAAAATTTATATTATAAATCATAAATAGAAAATAGAAAAAAGGAAAGTAAGGTAGTGCAAAAATACCGAGAGGCAGATCTAGATATTTGGAGGGTATGACCCGTATCCGGGTCAGGATCCGTTCAGCAGTCTTATCACAGTTGGAAAGAAGCTGTTTCGAAATCTGGCCTTACGAGTCTTCAAGCTCCTGAGCCTCCTCTCAGAGGGAAGAGGGACCAAAAGTGTGTTGGTTGGGTGGGTCATGTCCTTGATTATCCTGGCAGCACTGCTTCGACAGCGTGCAGTGTAAAGTGAGTCCAAGGACGGAAGATTGGTTTGTGTGATGTGCTGCTCTGTGTTCACGATCTTCTGCAGCTTCTTTCGGTCTTGGACAGGACAACTTCTATACCGGGTTGTGATGCACCCTAGAAGAATGCTTTCTACGGTGCATCTATAAAAATTAGTGAGGGTTTTAGGGGACAGGCCAAATTTCTTTAGTTTTCTCAGGAAGTAAAGGCGCTGGTGGGCCTTCTTGGCAGTGAACTCTGCTTGGTTGGACCAAGTCAGGTCATTTGTGATATTGACCCCAAGGAACTTAAAGCTTTTGACCTGTTCCACTTGCGCACCTCCGATGTAAATTGGGTCATGCAGTCTGCTACTCCTTCTGAAGTCAACAACCAATCCCTTCGTCTTGCTGATGTTGAGGGATAGGTTATTGTCTTCGCACCATGCCACCAGGTTCTTAATTTCCTCTCTGTACTCAAACTCATCATTACCTGAGATACGGCCTACAATTGTGGTGTCATCAGCAAACTTATATATTGAGTTCGATGGGAACTTGGCTACACAATCATGGGTGTACAGTGAGTACAGCAGGGGGCTGAGTACACAGCTTTGTGGGGCACCGGTGCTTAGAGTGATTGTAGAGGAGAGCTTGTCCCCTATTTTTACAGCCTGGGTCCTCCTTCTTCAAAGAAAGGGGCTTCCCGCTTCCCTTCTCTCCACCATCAACACTTCTGCATCTCTTCCATTTTGTGCATGTCTGCCCTCACCCCATCCTCCCGCCACCTTACCAGGGATAGGGTTCCTCTTGTCCTCACCTACCACCCTACCAGCCTCCCTGTCCAGCACATACTTCTCCGTAATTTTTGCCATCTGCAACAGGATCCCACCACCAAGCACATCTTTCCCTCCCTCCCCCAACCTTCTGCTTTCTGCAGGGATCGTTCCCTACACAACTCCCTTGTCCATTCGTCCCTCCTCACTGATCTCCCTTCTGGCACTTATCCCTGCAAGCAGAATAAGTGCTACACCTGCGCCTACAGCTCTTCACTCACTACCATTCAGGGCCCGAAATAGTCGTTCCAGGTGAGGCGACACTTTACCTGTGAGTCTGTTGGGGTCATATACAGTGTTCAGTTCTCCTGGTGAGATCCGATTGTAGATTGGGAGACTGCTACACTGAGCACTTATGCTCCGTCCACCAGATGAAGCGGGATCTCCCAGTGACCACGAATTTTAATTCCACTTCCCGTTCCCATTCCGATATGTCAATCTATGGCCTCTTCTACTGATGCGATGAGGCCAAACTCAGGTTGGAGGAACAATACCTTATATTCTGTCTGGGTAGCCTCCAACCTGATGGCATGAACATTGATTTCTCGAACTTCCGGTAATGCCCCGACTCCTTTCCTTCACCATTTTCCATCCTCTTTTCCCTCTCTCACCTTACCTTCTTGCCTGCCCAGTGCCTCCCTCTGGTCATCCTCCCCCCTTTTCTTTCTTCCATGGCCTTTTGTCTTCTCCTATTAGATTTCTCCTTCACCAGCACCTGCATCTCTTTCACTAATCTACTTCCCAACTCTGTACTTCACCCTCCCCCTCCAGGTTTCACCTATCACCTTGTGTTTCTCCCTCTCCTTCCCTACATTTAAAATCTACTCCTCATCTTTTTTTCTCCAGTCCTGCTGAAGGGTCTCAGCTCAAAACATCGACTATACTCACTTCTACAGATGCTGCCTGGCCTGCTGAGTTCCTCCAGCACTTTGTGTGTTGCATCTGCAGATTTTCTTTTGTTTGCAATTACACTCCACATTGGATTGCACATGGATCCCAGTGCAAGATTCTCCAATGGGAAACTAAGATGTGCAAATTCCACTGGTTTAACTCTGGAGTCCATTCAGTAACTCCACTCATTTCATTAGACTGGAATGATTCAAAGAAGGCAACTTTTGTGACATTAACAACAATGACAAACCACTTTACATTTAGAAATATAGAAACATAGAAAACCTACAGCACAATACAGGCACTTTGGCCCACAGAGTTGTGCCGAAAATGTCCCTATCTTGGAAATTACTAGGCTTACCTATAGCCCTCTATTTTACTAAGCTCCATGTACCAATCTAAAAGTCTCTTAAGAGACCCTATCGTGTCCGCCTCCACCACCAATGCCGGCAGCCCATTCCATGCACTCACCACTCTCTGAGTAAAAAATTTAACCCTGACATCTCCTCCGTATCTACTTCCCAGCACCTTAAACCTGTGTCCTCTTGTGGCAACCATTTCAGCCCTGGGAAAAAGCCTCTCACTATCCAGACGATCAATGCCTCTCATCATCTTATACACCTCTATCAGGTCATCTCTCATCCTCCATTGCCTCAAGGAGAAAAGGTCGAGTTCACTCAACCTATTCTTATAAGGCATGCTCCCCAATCCAGGCGACATCCTTGTAATTCTCCTCTGCACCTCTCTATGGCTTCCACATCCTTCCTGTAGTGGAGCAACCAGAACTGAGCACAGTACTCCAAGTGTGGTCTGACTAGGGTCCTATATAGCTGCAACATTACCTCTCGGCTCCTATTTCACGATTGATGAAGGCCAGTACACCATACGCCTTCTTAACCACAGAGTCAACCTGCGCAGCTGCTTTGAGTGTCACATGGACTCGGACCCCAAGATCCCTCTGATCCTCTGCACTGCCAAGAGTCTTACCATTAATACCATATTCTGCCATCATATTTGACCTTCCAAAATGAGCCACTTCACACTTATCTGGGTTGAACTCTGCCTGCCACTTCTCAGCCCAGTTTTGCATCCTATCAATGTCCCGCTGTAAGCCCTCCAAATTATCCACAACACCTCCAACCTTTGTGTCATCAGCAAACTTACTAACCCATCTCTCCACTTCCTCATCCAGGTCATTTATAAAAATCACGAAGAGTAAGGGTCCCAGAACAGATCCCTGAGGTACTCCACTGGTGACCAACCTCCATGCAGAATATGACTCGTCTACAACCACTCCTTGCCTTCTGTGGGCAAGCCAGTTCTGGATCCACAAAGCAACGTCCCCTTGGATCCCATGCTTCCTTACTTTCTCAATAAGCTTTGTATAGGGTACCTTATCAAATGCCTTTCTGAAATCCATATACACTACATCCACTGCTCTTCCTTCATCAATGTGTTTAGTCAATATTCAATCAGGCTCATAAGGCATGACCTTCCCTTGACAAAGCCATGCTGACTACTCCTAATCATATTATACCTCTCCAAATGCTCATAAATCCTGCCTCTCAGGATCTTCTCCATCAACTTACCAACCACTGAGATAAGACTCACTGGTCTATAATTTCCTGGGCTATCTCTACTCCCTTTCTTGAATAAAGGAACAACATCCTCTACCCTCCATTCCTCCTGAACATCTCCTGTCCCCATTGATGATGCAAAGGTCATCGCCAGAAGCTCAGCAATCTCCTCCCTTGCCTCCCACAGTAGCCTGGGGTACATCTTATCCAGACCCGGTGACTTATCCAACTTGATGCTTTCCAAAAGCTCCAGCACATCCTCTTTCTTAATATCTACTTGCTCAAGCTTTTCAGTCTGCTGTAAGTCATCACTACAATTATCAAGATCCTTTTCCATAGTGAATACTGAAGTAAAGTATTTATTAAATACCTCTGCTATTTCCTCCAGTTCCATACATACTTTTCCACTGTCACACTTGATAGGCCCTATTCTGTCACGTCTTATCCTCTTGCTCTTCACATACTTGTAGAGTGCTTTGGGGTTTTCCTTAAACCTGCCTGCCCAGGCCTTCTCATGGCCTCTTCTGGCTCTCCTAATTTCCTTCTTAAGCTCCTTCCTATTAGCCTTATAATCTTCTAGATCTCTAACATTACCTAGCTCTCTGAACCTTCTATAAGTTTTTCTCTTCTTTTTGACTATATTTATTACAGCCTTTTTACACCATGGTTCTTGTACCCTACCATAACTTCCCTGTCTCATTGGAACATACCTATGCAGAACTCCACACAAATATCCCCTAAATATTTGCCACATTTCTTCAGTACTTTTCCTTGAGAACATCTGTTTCCAATTTAAACCTCCAATTTTCTGCCTGATAGCTTCATAATTCCCCTTACTCCAATTAAACGCTTTTCTAACTTGTCTGTTCCTATTTCTCTCCAATGCTATTGTAAAGGAGATAGAATATTTATATTAATATTAATATATATTTTTATTAAAATATTATCTGGTGTTTTAATGTTATTAAAATTTAATATTTATTTTTTATTTCAGGTTTTAAGTATAATTGATGGTAAATGGTATGATAAATAGTTTTTGATTTGGGGTGAATATTTACGACAGAATCAAAAGTAGAAAATCGGCCACTTGACTTTCCATCAAGCCTGTCCTGCCATTCAGTATGAATATGGTTCAAGATAATCATGGAGAAGGATAGGTCTAGTCCTTGGGTTGAGATTTTAAATTGGAGAAAGGCCAATTTTGATGACATCAGAAAGGGGCTGGCAAGTGTGATTGGGATGGACTGTTTTCCAGCATAAGATGCTTGGTATGTGGAAAGCCTTCAGAAGTGAAATCTTGAGAGTGCAAATTTCTATATTCCATAAGATCATAAGACAAAGGAGCAGAAGTAGGCCATTCGGCCCATCGAGTCTGCTCCGCCATTTTATCATGAGCTGATCCATTTTATCCTATTTAGTCCCACTGCCCCGCCTTCTCACCATAACCTTTGATGCCCTGGCTACTCAGATACCTATCAATCTCTGCCTTAAAGACACCCAATGACTTGGCCTCCACTGCTGCCTGTGGCAACAAATTCCATAGATTCACTACCCTCTGACTAAAAAAATTTTTCGCATTTCTGTTCTGAAAGGGCGCCCTTCAATCCTGAAGTCATGCCCTCTTGTACTAGACTCCCCCATCATGGGAAACAACTTTGCCACATCCACTCTGTCCATTCTTCTGAAGTCCAAGGAATACAGTCCAAGAGCGGACAAACGTTCCTCATATGTTAACCCTCTCATTCCCGAATCATTCTGGTGAATCTTCTCTGTACCCTCTCCAACGTCAGCACATCCTTTCTTAAATAAGGAGACCAAAACTGCCCACAGTACTCCAAGTGAGGTCTCACCAGCGCCTTATAGAGCCTCAACATCACATCCCTGCTCCTATACTCTATTACTTTAGAAATGAATGCCAACATTGCATTCGCCTTCTTCGCTACCGACTCAACGTGGAGGTTAAATTTAAGGAAATCCTGTACGAGGACTCCCAAGTCCCGTTGCATCTCAGAACTTTGAATTCTTTCTCCATTTAAATAATAGTCTGCCCGTTTATTTTTTCTGCCAAAGTGCATAACCATACACTTTCCAACATTGTACTTCATTTGCCACTTCTCTGCCCATTCTTCCAATCTATCCAAGTCTCTCTGCAGGCTCTCCGTTTCCTCAGCACTACCAGCCCCTCCACCTATCTTCGTATCGTCAGCAAACTTAGTCACAAAGCCCTCTATTCCATAATCCAAATCGTTGATGTACAATGTAAAAAGAAGCGGCCCCAACACTGATCCCTGTGGAACACCACTGGTAACCGGCAGCCAACCAGAATAAGATCTCTTTATTCCCTCTCTCTGTTTCCTGCCAATCAGCCAACGCTCTATCCACATATGTAACTTTCCTGTAATTCCATGGGCTCTTATCTTGTTAAGCAGCCTCATGTGTGGCACCTTGTCAAAGGCCTTCTGAAAATCCAAATATACAACATCCACTGCATTTCCCTTGTCTAGCCTACTGGTAATTTCCTCAAAAAATTGTAATAGGTTTGTCAGGCAGGATTTTCCTTTAAGGAATCCATGCTGAGTTCTGCCTATCTTGTCATATGCCTCCAGGTACTCTGTAACCTCATCCTTGACAATCGACTCCAACAACTTCCCAACCACCGACATCAAGCTAACAGGTCTATAATTTCCTTTTTGCTTCCTTGCCCCCTTCTTAAATAGCAGAGTGACATTTGCAATCTTCCAGTCCTCCGGAACCATGCCAGAATCTATCGACTTTTGAAAGATCATCGCTAATGCCTCCGCAATCTCCACAGCTACTTCCTTCAGAACACGAGGGTGCATTCCATCTGGTCCAGGAGATTTATCGACCTTTAGCCTATTCAGTTTCCTGAGTACTTTCTCTGTCGTAATTGTGACTGCGCACATTTCTCTTCCCTGTCACCCTTGAGTGTCCGGTATCCTGCTGTCTTCCTCAGTGAAGACTGATGCAAAATACTTGTTCAGTTCCTCTGCCATCTCCTCATCTCCCATTACAATTTCTCCAGTATCATTTTCTATCGGTCCTATATCTACTCTCACCTGTCTTTTACGCTTTATATACTTGAAAAAGCTTTTAGTATCCTCTTCGATATTATTTGCTAGTTTCCTTTTATAGTTAATCTTTTCTCTCTTAATGACCTTCTTGGTTTCCTTTTGTAAGGTTTTAAAGTCTTCCCAATCCTCTGTCTTCCCACTAATTTTTGCTTCCTTGTATGCCCTCTCCTTAGCTTTAGCTTTGGCTTTGACTTCTCTTGTCAACCACGGTTGCATCCTTTTTCCACTCGAAAATTTCTTCTTTTTTGGAATATACCTGTCTTGCGCATTTTTCATTTCCGGCATAAACTCCAGCCACTGCTGCTCTGCCGTCTTTCCCGCCAGTGTCTCTTTCCAGTCAACTTTGGCCAGTTCCTCTCTCATGCCACTGTAGTTTCCTTTACTCCACTGAAACACCGACACATCAGAGTTCGGCTTCTCTTTTTCTAATTTCACAGTGAACTCAATCATGTTATCATCACTGCCTCCTAAGGGTTCCTTCACCTCAATCTCTCCAATCACCTCCGGTTCATTACACAATACCCAATCCAGTACAGCCGATCCCCTAGTGGGCTCAACAACAAGCTGTTCTAAAAAGCCATCTCACAGACATTCTACAAATTCTCTCTCTTGAGATCCAGTGCCAACCTGATTTTTCCAATCTACTCGCATGTTAAAATCCCCCACAATTATCATAACACTGCCCTTCTGACAAGCCTTTTCTATTTCCAGTTGTAATTTGTAGTCCACATCCCTGCAGCTCTTTGGAGGCCTATAAATAACTGCCATCAGGGTCCTTTTACCCCTGCTATTCCTTAGCTCAACCCATAAAGATTCTGCACCTTCCGATCCTATATCACCTCTTTCTAACGATTTAATATCATTTCTTACCAATAAGGCCACGCCTCCCCCTCTGCCTACCTTCCTATCCTTCCGATACACCGTGTATCCTTGGACGTTCAGCTCCCAGAGACATGCATCCTTTAGCCAGGTCTCAGTGATGGCCACAATATCATACCTGCCAATCTGTAGCTGTACAACAAGATCATCCACCTTATTCCTTATGCTGCGTGCATTTAAGTACAACACCTTAAGACCAGTATTTGATACTTTTTGCTTTGATTTCACTGCAACTTTATTGCACTGCAACTCATCCTAATGGCTACACATTTGCCCCATCACCTGCCTGTCTTTCCTGACATCTTTACTGCTCACTATCTTAGATTTATTTCTGTTTTCCCCTTCCTCCGCTCTATCATTCCAGTTCCCATCCTCCTGCCAAATTAGTTTAAACCCTCCCTAACAGCTCTACTAAACTTTCCCGCCAGGATATTGGTCCCCTTCGGGTTCAGGTGTAACCTGTTCTTTTTGAACAGGTCATACTTCCCCCAGAAGAGATCCCAATTATCCAAGAATCTGAAGCCCTGCCCCCTACACCAGTCTCTCAGCCATGCATTCATCTGCCTGATCCGACTACTCTTGCCCTCGCTAGCACGTGGCACAGGTAGCAATCCCGAGATTACTACCCTGGAGGTCCTGCTTCTCAGCTTCCTTCCTAACTCCTGGAAATCTCTCTTCAGGACCTCCTCCTTTGTGCTATCTATGTCATTGGTACCAACATGTACCAAGACAACTGGCTGCTCAACCTCCCCCTTTAGAATATTCAGGACCTGATCCGAGACATCCCGTACCCTGGCACCTGGGAGGCAACACACCATGTGGGTATCTCTGTCAGGCTCACAGAATCTCCTGTCTGTTCCCCTGACTATGGAATCTCCCACAACTACTGTATTTCTCTTCACGCTCCTTCTCTCCTGCACAACAGCGCCAGGCTCAGTGCCAGAGACCCGGTCACCGTGGGCATCCCCCGTCAGGTCATCCCCCTCAACAGCATCCAGATCAAGTTATTTGTTGCTGAGGGGGACAGCCACAGGGGTGCTCTCCACTATCCGGGCATTTCCCTGTCAGAATAAAGCAGAAGGCTAACAGATTTAGAGAATCTTGGTTTTCAAGAGATACTTTGGTTCAGAAGACAAAGAATGTGCATAGCAAGTACAGGCAGCAAAGAATAAATAGGGAGTAAAAGAAATGCAAGAGAACACTTAAGTAAGAAATAAAGGAGGCTAAAAGAAGGTATGATGTTGCTCTAGCAGACAAAATAAAAGCGAATCCCAAGGGTTTCAACAGATATATTAGGAGAAAATGAATAGAACGAGACAAAATCGGTTCTCTTGAAGGTCAGCGTGGTCATGTATACATGGAGCCAAAAAAAATGGGGGAGATCGTAAATGGATTTTTTGTATTTGCATTTACTTGGGAGATGGACACAGAGTCTATAGAACTGAAGCAAGACAGCAGTGAGATTATGGACCGTTCATAGGTTACAGAAGAGGAGGTTTTTGCTGTCTTGAGACAAATTAGTGTGGATAAATCTGCAGGGCCTGGCAAGGTGTTTCCCAGGACCTTGTGGGAGGCAAGTGCAGAAACAGCAGAGTATTTAAAATGTCCTTAGCCATTTGTGAGGTGCCAGAAGATTGGAGGATAACTAATGTTGTTCCGTTGTTTAAGAAAGGCTATATGTAAACATTGGCTAATTGTAGACCAATGAGTTTGACAGGCTATCAAAGCTTGCAGTGGGATCTGGACCAGCTGGAAAAATTGAATTTAATGTGGACAAGTGTGAGGTGTTGCACTTTGGCAGGACAAACCAGAGTAGGACTTACACAATGAATGGTAGGGTATTGTTGGAGTGGACCAGTGTTAGTTTGGGGAAGCTTTGGCTCAACAGGCTGAGAAGGGAACAAGCTTTGGCAAAGTAAGTTTTTGGTAACATTTTCCTTCTTCTTCATCTGTTAGTACATAGTTAATTAAGTGAGAATGGCTCCAGGGGCTGTGTTGTGTTCTTTATGTGAGATGCGGGAATTCTGGGAGACCTCCAGCCTCCCGGATAACCACATCTGCACCAGGTGCACCCAGCTGCAGCCAGCTCCAGCTCCTCAGGGAATGTGTTAATGAATTGGAGCTGTGGCTCCTCAGGGCATGTATTAAGGAACTGGAGATGCAGTTCCTTTGGGAATATGTTAAGGAATTGGAGCTGTGGCTCCTCAGGGAATGTGTTAAGGAACTGGAGATGCAGTTCCTTAGGGAATGTGTTAAGGAATTGGAGTTACAGGTCCTCAGGGAATATGTTAAGAAATTGGAGCTGCGGCTCGATGATCTTTGACTCAAACGGGAGAATTGAAGAAGTGATAGATAGGAACTATAGGGATACCTAGGTTGCAGGAGGCAGGTACCTGGGTACTGTCAGAAGAGAGAAAGGAAAAGGGCAGCCAATGCAGAGTACTCCTGTGCCCACTCTTTTTCATAGATGCTGCCTGGCCTGCTGAGTTTCTCCAGCATTTTGTGTGTGTTGCTTGGATTTCCAGCATCTGCAGATTTTCTAGTCTTTGCACCCCTGTGGCCATTTCTCTCTATAAAAAATATACCACTTTGGATATTGCTGAAAGGGAAGACCCACTGGGGGAAGCTGCAGCGATCGTGTCTCTGGCACTGAGTTTGGCACTGTGGCTCAGAAGGGAAAAGGGAAGAGGACTGCAATAGTGATAAGGGATTCCACAGAGGAGTAGACGCAAGTTTCTGTGGACGTGAAAGAAACACCCTGTTGGTATGTTCTCTCCCATATGCCAGGGTCACAGACATCTCGGATGAATGGGGTCCATGGCATTCTAAGGGGGGAAGGTTGGCAACAATGATATAAGTAAGAAAAGGGAGGAGGTCCTGCAGAGAGAACTTAGGGAGCTAGGTCGAAAGTTGAAAAGCAGGATCTCCAGGACAGTAATCTTTGGATTGCTGCCTGTGCCATGGGCCAATGAGGGTAAGAACAGGATGATCTATCAGAGTAAAGAATTGATGCAGGGGCAGGGTTTCAGATTCTGTATCATTAGGATTTCTTCTGGAGAGGGTATGACCTGTGCAAAAGGGACAGGTTATACCGGAACCCATGGGGAACCAGTATCGTTGTGAGCAGGCTCACTAAAGCTGTTGGGGAGGATTTAAATCAATTTGGCAGAAGGATGGGAAATGGAGTGCTCACTCTAAGGATGTGAATACAAGCAGATGCAGTGTGTGGTGAGATTCTGAGGAAGGACAGGCAGATGCACTCAACATATGGAATAAGGTAAATGATCTGTAACACAGTTGGAGATTGGCAGCTATGATGTTGTGGACATCTCTGACTTGGGGCTGAAAGAAGACCATAGTTGGGAGTTTAACTTCCAAGGATACACAATGTATCAAAAGAACGGACAGGTAGGTGGAGGGGGATGGGGTGGCTCTGTTGGTAAAAAAAAAAACATAATAACAGGTTACATCAGATTGGAAGATGTTGGATCCTTGCAGATAGAGTTGAGAAACTGCAAGGGTAAAAAGACCGTGATGAGAGCTAAATCCAGGCCTCCAAACAGTAGCCTAGATGTGGGGTACAAATTACAATGGGAGATAGAAAACACATGTAAAAAGGGCAATGTTTTGATAGCCATGGGGGATTTCAATATGCAGGTAGATTAGGAAAATTAGGTTTGTGCTGGATCATAACAGACAGTATGTGTAGAATACCTATGTGATGGCTTTTTGGAGAAGTTTTTGTTTGAACCCACTAGGGGAAAGGCTATTCTGGATTGGGTGTTGTGTAATGGAACAGATTTGATTAGGGAGCTTAAGGTAAAGGAACCAATGGTCATAATATGATAGAGTTCACCCTGCAATTTGAGAGGGAGAAGCTAGAGTCAGAAGGAATAATATTACAATGGATGGAATTATAGAAGCATGAGAGAGGAGCTTGCCAAAGTTGATTGGAAGGAGACACAGTAAGGATGATGGCAGAATAACTATAGTTGAACTTTCTGGAAGCAATCCTGAAGTTGCAGGATAGCTACATCCCAAAGAAGCAAAAGTATTCTAAAGGCAACTGTGGCTGACAAGGGAAGTCAGAATATTGGGAAGCTTTTAGAAACTAATAGAAGGCAACTAAAAAGTAGGGACAAGATGAAATATGATGGTAAGCTAGCCAATAGTGTCAAAGAGGATTCCAGAAGTAAAAGAGTAAAAGAAGGACAAGAGCAGATATTGGACTGCTGGCAAATGACACTGGAGAGGTTGTAATGGAGGACAAGGAAATGGTGAATGAATTAAATAAGTATTTTGCATCAGTCTTCACTGTGGAAGACACTAGCAGGATCCCTGAAATTCAAGAGTGTCAGGGGGCAGAAGTGATACAGTTCCTATTACTAGGGAGAAGGTGCTTGGGATGCTGAAAGGTTTGAAAATAGGTGAGTCATCTAAACCAAATGGACTACATCCCAGGGTTCTGAAAGAGGTAGATGATGAGATTGTGGAGGCAATAGTAAAGATTTGCTAAGAATCAGTAGATTCTGGCATAGTTCTGGAGGACTTGAAAATTGTAAATGTCACTCTACTTTTCAAGAGGGGAAAGAGACTGAAGAAAAGAAATTATAGACTAGTTAGCTTGTCCTCAGTGTTAGGAAAGATAATGGATTTGATGGCTAAGGATGAAGTCTCAGGGTACTTGGAGGCACATGATAAAATAGGCCAAAGTTAGCATGGTTCCGTTAAGGGAAAATGTTTCTTGACAAATCTGTTGGTATTCTTTAGGAAACAACAAGCTGGATAGACAAAGGAGAATCAGTGGATGTCATGTACTTGGATTTTCAGAAGGCCTTTCATAAGGTGCCACACATGAGGCTACTTAACAGTATAAAGCCCATGGTATTACTGGAAAAGTATTAACATGGATAGAGCACTGGCTGATTGGCAGGAGGCAGAGTGGGAATAAAGGGAGCCTTTTCTGTTTTTCTGCTGGTGACTACTAGTGGTGTTCCAGAATGGTCAGTGTTGTGTCTTCTCTTTTTTTACATTATATGTCAATGATTTGGATGATGAATTGATGGCTTTGTGTGCCAAATTTGCGGACAATATGAAGACAGGTGAAGGGGCAGTTAGTATTGAAGAAGCAGGGAGATTGCAGAAGGATGTAGACAGATTAGGAGAATGGGCGAAAAAAAAGACAGATGGAATATTGTGTCGGGAAGTATACAGTCATACACTTTGGTAGAAGGCATAAAAGCATCAACTATTTTCTAAGTGGGGAGATAATTCAAAAATATACTGTACAAAGGAATTTGGGAATCCTTGTGCAGGATTTCCTAAAGGTTATCTTGCAGGTTGAGTTGGCGATGAGGAAGGTAAATGCAATGCTAGTATTCATTTAGAGAGGATTAGAATATAAAAACAGGAATCTAATGCTGAGACTTTATAAAGCAAAAGTGAGACCCTACTTGGAGTATTGTGAGCAGTTTTGAGCCCCTTATCTAAGAAGGGATGTGCTGACATTGGAGAGAGTACAGAGGAGGTTCACAAGAATGATCCCAGGAACGAAAGGGATATTGTATGAGCAATGCATGATGGCTCTGGGCCTGTACTCACTGGAATTTAGAAGAATGAAGGGAATCTTATTGAAACTTATGGAATACTGAAGGGTTTCGGCCTGAAACGTCGACTGTATTTTTTTCCATAGATGCTGCCTGGTCTGCCGAGTTCCTCTAACATTTTGTGTGTGTTGTTTGGAATGTTGAAAGGCCTAGATAGACTGGATGTGGAGAGGATGTTTCCTATAGTGGGGAGGCTAGAACCAGAGGGCACGGCCTGAGAATAGAGGGATGATCATTTAGAAAGCAGATATGGACGAACTTCTTTAGTCAGGTGGTGGTGAAACAGATTAATCCATTGCACGGGCATCTGTGGAGGCCAGGTCATTAGGTGTATTTAAGGTGGAGGTTCATAGGTTCTTGAACAGACAGGGCATGAATGATTATGGAGAGAAGGCAGGAGAATAGAGTTGAGAGGAAAAATGGATCAGCCGTAATGAAATTGTGGAGCAGGCTCGATGGGCCAAACATCCTATTTCTGCTCCTGAGTCTTATGGTCCTCATATGGCACTGGGGAGTGCGGTAGAACAGAGAGATCTGGAAATACAGACCATTATTCCTTGAAAGTGGCATCACAGGTAGTTAAGGTCTTAAAGAGAGTTTTTGGCACATTGACCTTTGTAAGTCAAAGTACTGAGTTGGGATTTTATGTTGAAGTTGTCTAAGATATTGGTGAGACCGAATTTGGAATATCATATGCCCTTCTGGTCATCTACCTACAGGAAAGATATTAATAAGGTTGCAAAAATACAGAGAAGTTTGACATGGATATTGCTAGGACTTGAGGACTAGTGTTTTAGTGAGATGTTGAATAGGTTAGGACTTTATTCCCCAAAGCATTGGAGATTGAGCCGAAATTTGATAAAAGTATATATAATTATGTGTCATATAGATAGGGTAAATGCAACCAAGTTTCTTCTACTGAGGTTGGGTGAGTCTAGAATTAGAGATCATAGGTTAAGGGTGAAAGGGGAACCTGAGGGGGAACTTATTCACTCAGAAGGTGGTGAGAGTGTTGAATGCTCTGTCAGTGGAAGATCACTTCAATATGATTTGAACAATTAGGATAAATTTGGATCAGCACATGGATGAGAAGGGTGTGGATGGCTATGGTCCAAGAGCAAGCTGATGGACTAAGCAGACTACCATTTCGATATGGACTAGTTGGGTTAAAGGGTCAGCTGCTGTGCTGTAGTGCTCGATGTCTCAGTAGCTGATCTGTCCCAGTTTTCAAATCTTCTATTCTAGTTTTCCCTCTAATTTGTCAAATTTCTCCTTAAGTTCCTTATAGCGACATTCAAAGAGTTCCAACAGCTGCTTCTGCCTGAAGACTTGCCTGAACTCGCTATCAAAGTTTTGTGGGGCTTCTTTTCAGGAAGATGACTGCTGTTTCAGTGCTAGCCTTTGTCTTTCACAAAGATCACTGCCAGCAAACATCAGCCACTCTGGGCTTTCATCTAGAAGGACTGACTTTGGACAAGGTGGGCTAGACAAAATTATGGTACAGGAAGGATTTGAGTTATATTGGTTGTGGATCAAGAGCTTATTGCCGCCTTAGCAGGTGGGCCCATAATGCTTACCCTACATCAGGCTGGTAATTGTTCTATTATTGTCACACATGCTGAGATACAGTGATAAACTTTGCCCTGCATGCCATCCATATAGATCATTTCATGACATAAGTACATTGAGGTAGTAAAAAGGGAAGAGAAATTACAGAAGATAGAATATAGTGTTACAGTTAAGTTACAGAGTAGGTGCTGCACAGGTCGACAGTAAGATGAAAACTACAGCATGGTAAATTGAGAGATCACAACTTCATCCTTATCAGCCAAAAATCCTTTCAAGCATTTTATAGCAATGAGACAGAAGCTGTCACTGAACCCAGTAGTGTATGTTTTCCAGCAAAGGCACACACAAAGCAAACGATTTACGCCAGATTATCCGAAGTGTGGTCAATAAACATGCTGGTCATTTATAAGAACTTGACCTCCAAAATCAAACCAATTCCACGTGCCCCATTCTTTGTCAAGACAACACATTTAAAAGAAGATGACAGACTCTGCCATAGTTGAACATTATTCCATTTCCTTTAAATAATAATGGAAGAAAAAACAGTAGGAAGCTCTTGCTACTGCCTTGGTGAGTAGATATGTATGTTGACATTACCATGTTATAGAGACAGACACAGCATACAGAATGTGTGTGATGTTGTCAATTGCTTTTTGCATTCATCTTCACACATTCAGCTTGAGAGAAGTCAATAGTATTCAATGTGCCAAGGTGTATACAACTTGCAGTCATCAATGGGGCTAGTAACTAAAGATGATGATTTTCCTATGGAGCTATTCTCACTTGGACATAAGTGCAGTTACAGCTGTCTTCCAATATAAAACTCTTTGACAGCACTATTTTGGATACAGATCCATTTTTACTTGGCTCCAACAGTTAACAAATATTGTCTGCCACTGTAAAATAGTAACCAAAAGTTGTTTTAGTTAAAAATATTAAGCAGAATGCACAGTCTAGATCTGAGTTGCTCAATACTCTTTCTCATTTCTACACCTGTGGAAATTGCTATTTTCTGGAGTGAAGTGAGGTAAGTCTGGGGGTTTGACAGGGATGTTCATGGTGTGGGTTACTCTTACTCACCTTACACTTCGCACAACAGTCCTGGGGTGCCTCTATTCTCTGCACAATGCCTCTGCTGGAGGACTGCTGAGATCGAGTCACTGAATTCTCTGAGGAGCGACACGGATCAGGCACTCGTGAGACATCATGGTCTTCCTGACACAATGTCGGGATGGGATATCTATACACTAGAAAAGCTTCACAAGGTTGTTGCCTGAATTTTAGGGCTTGAGTTATCAGCAGAGACTGAATAGGCTTTGTCTGTTTCTCTTGGAGTGAAGGAGGCTGTGAAGTGACAAGATAGAGATATATAAAATTACAAGGGGCACCGATAGGGCAGATAATCAATGTCTGCTTCCCATGTTAGGGGTGTCTAAAACTAGATGGCTCAGGTTTAAACTGACAGGGAGAATGTGTAAATGGGAACTGAGGGCTAAATCTTTCCCGTAAACAGTAGATGGTATCTGAAATGAGCTACCTGAGGAGATAGTCAATTAAAGAATAGAAACAACATTTAAGTGGCATTGTGTTAGGTACTTGAATGAGCAGGGAACAGCAGGATATGGAGCTACTGCAGGCAATTAGGATTAGTATATACTCCGTGGCCACTTTTCTAGGTATCTCCTGTGCCTAATAATATGTCCACTGAATGCATGTTTGTGGTCTTCTGCTGCTGTAACCCATTCACTTCAAGGTTTGTGTTGTGCATTCAAATATGCTCTTCTGCAAATCATTGTTGTAGCTTGTGGTGAGTTACTGTTGCTTTCATGTCAGCTTGAACCAGTCTGGCCATTCTCCTATGACCTTTCTCATTAACCAAATGTTTTAGCCCACAGAATCACTGCTTGCTGGAGGTTTTTGTTCGTTTTTCACACCACTCTCTGTAAACCATACAGTCTGTTGAGTGTGAAGGTCCCAGAAGATCAGCAGTTTCTGGGATTCTCAAACCACCCTATCTGTCACTAACCATTTGACCATTTCAGGGTCAAAGTTACTTATATCACATTTCTTCCCCATTCTGATGTTTGGTCTGAACAACAACTGAATCTTTTGACCATGTCTGCATGCTTTTATGCATTGAGTTGCTGCCATGTGATTGGCGGATTAGATATTTGCATTAATGAGCAGGTGTACAGGTGTATCTAATAAAGTGGCCACAGAGTGTATATATTTATATGGGGATGGGTATATGTCTGTGCATGTACACATATGTATAAACATATGCCAGGCATAGTTCAAGTACCATCTACAGATTTGTTGACGATACAACCATTGTTGGTAGAATCTCAGGTGGTGACGAGAGGGCATACAGGAGTGAGACATGCCAACTAGTGGAATGGTGCCACAGCAACAACCTGGCACTCAATGTCAGTAAGACGAAAGAGCTGATTGTGGACTTCAGGAAGGGTAAGACGAAAGAACACATACCAATCCTCATAGAGGGATCAGAATTGCAGAGAGTGAGCAGCTTTGAGTTCCTGGGTATCAAGATCTCTGATGATCTAACCTGCTCCCAACACATTGATGTAGTCATAAAGAAGGCAAGACAGCGGCTATACTTTATTAGGAGTTTGGAGCCATTTGGCATGTCAACAAATACACTCAAAAACTTCTACAGATGTACCGTGGAGAGCATTCTGACAGGCTGCATCACTATCTGGTATGGAGGGGCTACTGCGCAGGACCAAAAGAAGCTGCAGAAGGTTGTAAATCTAGTCAGCTCCATCTTGGGCACTAGCTTACAAAGAACCTAGGACATCTTTAGGGAGCGGTGTCTCAGAAAGGCAGTGTCCATTTTTAAAGACCTCTTGCACCCAGGGCATGCTCTTTTCTCACTGCTACCATCAGGCAGGAGATACAGAAGCCTGAAGGCACACACTCAGTGATTCAGGAACAGCTTCTTCCCCTCTACCATCTGATTCCTTCAATGGACTTTGAAGCTTTGGACACTACCTCATTTTTTTAATATACAGTATATCTGTTTTTGCACATTTTTTAAATAATCTATTCAATATACGTAATTGATTTACTGGTTTATTTATTATTATGTTTTATTTTATTTTTTTTCTCTCTCTGCTAGATTATGTATTGCATTGAACTACTGCTGCTAAGTTAACAAATTTCACGTCACGTGCCAGTGATAATAAACCTGATTCTGATTCTGACATGTATGTCTGCGCATGGGTGTGTGCTTCTGGATGCGCATGTGTGTATGTTAGCATGTTTATGTATATGTGTGCATACATTCACAAAAATTGTATATGCATAAGGTGTGTGTGTGCATTTGTGATGAATGTTTTGTGTGTAGTTGTGTGTGTATGTCTGAATGTGTGTGTGTATGCTTGTTCTTCACTTCTGTGTTTGTATGTTTGTGTTTGCATGTGCATATGTGCATGCACACCATACGTGTATTAAAATATCAACTGCATGCAGTGTTTCCCCTCTCTGCCTTCACCTAGTCAGATAACCTGCTGGCATCAGTAATTGTCTGGCCTCATACACATGAACAGTTGGATGTGTCGCAGGACGACAGCTGCTGCCTGTGGAAATCTGCCCTAGGATGGGAGCCCCAGGAGAAGAGGTGGGAATATTTGGAAAAAATATCAGTACATTTATCATAGACTAGCAGCCAAACTAGGCTCCATCCCAATGGAAAAAATGGTCTTGAGAACAATGTGTAGTCACAGTTTCCATCTGATGCTTGTGCCATTTCACAATTTGGATCATTTAACCCATGATGAGTTTTCCAGTTTCACTCTCAAATTTCTTAATGTTATTTAAAGGGCAGATTAGAGAGTTGCAGGTAAAATGTCAGATTATTTTAATAGCACTCTGCTGTGCTTCAATGTCACCTATGCAATGCATGCTGTTGTTGTTTTTGCCTCCTTGTTTGTGCCTATCATCATAAAGAGGTGTAAAGCCACAAAGAAAACTGTTGCCATAACTCTCTCACTTGAACTGATGTTGCAGCCACACAAAACTTTACACATAGGCCCCACAATCATTTCAATCACACTGCACCTCCCATAATAACAACAGCACTGGCAATTTTGTGACAATTCCAATAAGCAATCTTCAGATCCACCCAAACACAGGATTATTTGGCCCCCACTGTGGCATCTCAGAACAAATTGCTAGAGGCTTCACCGTTAGTCTTCCCCTTCACAACGATCCCTCTCCCCCCCTTTTCTCACCCCCCCATTCCTAAACTTGTTTTATAATGAGTTATTATGAAGAGATAGGATGAAATGAAAGCTTTCGTTAAAACCTTCCAGGATTTTTCTCTAGTTTTCCTTCACCAGTATCCTGACAATGAGACCAAATTTTTAAGAGTACCATTGCAATCCTGAAGGCTTATAGAACCAGCAGGTGGGCTATTGAATATCCCCATTGGTTATTTGGTTGCCAACAGGCAGCACAGTTGCATAGCAGTTAGCATAATACTTTACAGTACCGGCGTTTGGGGTTTGATTCCCGCCATTGTTCGTACAGAATACATAAGTTTTTTCCATGACCATGTGGACATACTCCAGATGCTCTGGTTTCCTCCCACATTCCAAAAACCTATGGGTTAGGGTAATAAGTTGTGGTCATGCCATGTTGGTGCTGGAAGCATGGTGACACTTGCGGGCTGCCCCCAGCACATGCTCGCACTGTGTATATCTGGACAGTCCAAACAAAGCATTTCACTGTATGATTCAATGTATATGTGACAAATACAGCTAATATTGTATCTTAAACACAAGAGATTCTACAGATGCTGGAAGTAAAGAGTAGCACACACAAAATGCTGGAGGAACTCAGCAGGCTAGGCAGCATCTGTAGTAAAATGTAAAGAGTTGACATTTTGGGCTGGGACTCTTCATTTGATCTTTAATCTTTAAGCATGATGAAATGGTATACTACTGCTTTTGGAGCTCCAAAAATCATGATGGCTTGCCTGGATGGATTGATACCTTGCTACTGTCCTTTAAGCCGGTGCACTTCCTGGGCTAATAGAGAATGAAGGAACTAGTTATAGAGTTTACCCATGAATGTTTCCATATGACATAGAAGAAACCCATTTGGCCCATCAGTTCAAAGTGGTGAACAGACCAATTCCATTCCCCTATTAATTTTTCCGATAGGATATTCTCTATACATTCCCATCAATTCTACCACTTACCAACATGACAGTGGCAATATACAATGTCTAGTTAACCTGCATATCTTTGGTTATAGAGATTTTGTACAAACCCCACACCAACAACATCCAATGTCAAGATTGAACCAGGTTCACTGTCATTGTGAAGCAACAGCTTTGATAGCAACTGTGGAGCACAAACAAAACAGTGGAGGAGCTCACTGGGTTATAGCATCTGTAGAGGTGAAATAGATAATCGACATTTCAGGAAAGTGGACTGAACCACTCTGTTGGCCCAGAGTACAAGTAGATTCATTTCAAAGCTCTTGGTTTTCCTCAAGGAAATCACTCCCCTGTCAGGAGACACCAACAAGTCCATGTTTGCTGATCCCCACTTCTATTCCGGGTAAGAATGTTGGGAACTCCATTTGGGAGCATTGTTTAACCAGCCTGACATGTTTCCCTGAAAACATTGCTGGGAAAATTAATGAGGGAATAGGGTGCATGGACGTAATTGGCTAAATAGATAATTTTGTCTATCCTATGCTGTTTGGAAAGGTGGATGAGCAAACTCCATCTGGCTTTCTCCTGTAGCCCAGAAAAAGTCTAGGTTTCAAAAGATCTGGATTGCAATGTGCTATTTCTCCTCTGGAGCCAAAGGAGTAGTTAAAAATAGTATTCACCAACCTCCCCCCTGCCCCCCACTAAGTAGTGCACTGAGCGCATCCAGCTCTGTCCAGCTGTAAAAGGTTTCATATGCACTTATAGCTAACATAATGTACACACATTCTTCAGGTGACCTTAAGTCTCCCAGAGCTGGCCATTGGCCCAGTAAATAATGCATTAGATAGATGAATTATAAAGAGATCTTCTATTGTTCGATTTAACAAGACTACTAGTCTGGGCATGAAGTCAGCATTCCTCTTCATTGTTGCCAGTATCAGCAGATGAAAACAGATTGTTCTGGCAATGTGTATGGCCACTGCAGTAAAAATACTTTGCAATTAGTCGTTCATTAACAAGGCAGAGAGAAGCGTTTGTGTTTACTTGTTATAAACTCTGCTGATAACCTAGCTTCCAAGTTGTATTCACTGGGAATCTGACAGTGATGCTGGTTGCAGGGCTGGGTAATGATTAAAGATTAACTTTATTTGTCACTTGTACATTGAAACCTATGGTGTAGTTTATGTCAAATCTAATCAGTGACAATCGCGCTGGGCAGCCTGCAATTGTCACCGTGCTTCCGATACCAATGTAACCTGACCACAGCTTACTATCCCTAATGGTACATTTTTTTTGGAATGTGAGAGGAAACCCATGCAGTCATGGGGAGAACATACAACTTTCAGAGAGTGGCAAAAATTGAACCCCATCTTTAGAGCTGGCACAGTAAAGCAGTATGCTAACAACTACACTATTGTGCTGGGAGCTGTCATCAGCCTGCCTACCAAGTGAGGGAAGTAGGAATAGATAATGGCCGTTCACTAACCTTTCATCTCCTGGATCAGCTCCTGCATGGACCTATTCAATATACCAACAGCTTTCACAACCTTTCTGTTTTATTTGTCCAACACTGAAAATGGTCTCAGCATTCAATAAAATGACTTATCCGAATCTACCTATCAAATAGACCCCTGGAATTTGTGATCACTTTTTAAAGTTATTCTTGGCAACAGAGTTAATACTTGTTGAGAACAAGAGATCTCGGAGTGAAAACTGTTTCCATCACTAACTTGGAGATCACCAAAAGTCAGTCCCAAAATACGTCAATGAATTTAATTTAGACTTCAGTTGGAAGAGCACCTGTTTGCAAAAAACAGCTGAGATCAGTCCCAGAATATCAATGCTTAGGACAGTATCCTTCTGACACCACATTAAAACATGGCTTGAATTGTGTGTTCATGTCAACGAAGCACAAAGATCAACCATTTGGTTTCCATGCTGTTCTGAAAAATGGAGAAAGCATTTACTGTGCTTAATTATTGAACAGCTTCTTGCACAGTGGACTGCGTCACTACACACTACCCTTCTTCCTCCAACACCACCACCAATATAGTGCCGGAAAAGAGTTCCTGACCTCAAATAAAGTGAGATGAATTTAATGTGAACTTATCAAACTTTATCTGTTGATACCTGTACCATTTAAGTCATGTATTTCTCCAGGTTAAGCAACCCCATTCTTTTCATCATTTAGCCAATGACTGAAAAGAGATCATGGACAACAAACATTTATATCTAAATTTTTCCTTTCTTCACTCATGCTGCTATCTTTTCAAGTTTTCAAAGGCAAATGGTGTAAGTGCCCTTGTCTTCCTCTCCCTCTCATCTCACTTCAATTAAACCTTTTGTGCCTTTCTTCTGTCAGATGAATTCCACCTATGCACTGTGGCTGCTGAACCACTAGACAAGAAACCCATGCACTCGATTTGACATTTGAGCTGAAACATTACCACTCTCTGAAATCCAGAACCTAAGGCAGAGGATGCTAATGGCAAGTCACCAAGCGTGAATGGTCTGAAGCTAGAATGGAGTAGCTGGCCAGGGTAGCTCTGGTGTCACCTCTTCAGAGACATGACTGACAACATGACCAATGAGCAAGTACAGGGAAAGGTTTGGAGCAATGACAGGCCAAGTGTCAAGTCGAGCATCAGCCTTGAACTCAGTTTTATTTGTAACTGTGTACAAATGCTGGCCAGCTCCACAAACGATTTGCTGTGGTGCATCTGATGGTTGATATATCTAATTCTGTTAGACTCAGACAGGCCAACCCCACATAACAAGTAGGTTTTGTTTTTACAGTCCGTTATTCCATAACTGGAAAAGAACTTGGTATGGTAACCATAACTCCACAATATTATGATGAATAACATCAAAAACAATCATTATACATATAGTAGAGCGAGAGAAAGAGATAGGGAGAGTGGGGAAACTAGTTCTGCCACTTGTTGAAATGAACATATGCATGCATATTGGACTTTTGAATGTAACGACATTATGGAAGCTCGATTGTATGTAGTTGTATCCATAAATGGGCATTTATAACCCGAGGATGGCCTTTATACCAGATCAGTCTGAATACTAGTGTTCAATGGGGCTTTGTGAGTTCAATTAGATCACTTTTATGGCAAAACATCAGCCAGATGACCACTGGGAAACAATAAAGGAGATTTGCATGAAACATTATTCAGCTCAGGTGATTCAGTGTCAAGCTGCAGTATTTCCCAATACTGGAAAGTTGAGGTCCTATGCATTTTTACTTTGATTTGTTTTTCAACTTCTGATAAGACCTCCCTCCCCCCAACTAAAAATAGGAGGAAACACAAGGATGAAGAATCTTCAGCAAGATTTGTTTATGTACAACTATAATCAGCCTACTAAAAAGTAAAAATTTAAAAGAAATGAAACTTTGTAACTTCTCCTATTTGACCTTAAACACAAGAATTAATTTGTAAAGGACAGCTGAGAGCTAGTATGACATCTGTAACTTGTGATGCACAGTGTTACAATCACCATCAAGCAGTTTTGCTGAAATCTGGTCTCACTGACCTCAGTTCAAGCACTAGGTTGAGGAAGATCATCAAAAGTGCATGGGGACAAATGCTTGGTTGCATAATGAAGTTTTTAAAAATTTTATAAGTAGGCCTTTGCATGAAATAAGCTAGCACCTGCTACTTCAAACTTTCTCATTTATCTTTCAGAAGCATAGTTTCAGGTGGATTGGTGGAGGGAAGACCAAAAAATTCCTGTCAATTTTTGAGTGGAGCATCTGTTTTCCCTAAACTACTTGAGGCGGTCTGTGTCTGGTACTACGATAGTACCGGGATGTGGAATATAGTGTTACAATTACAGAAAGTCCACTGCAAATAGACATATAAAGGGCGAGGGCCATATGAAATGAATTGGGTAAATCATCTTCGGTGTGAATTTAAAGAACTCTGTTAGGTGAATGTTGTGTATTTAATATTTCAATAATATTTGAGTAATCTTGTGTATATATATATATATATAGTTTGATTAAGTTTGTTTAAATAATTAATTGCGGGTTGTATATTAAAGCACAGTAACTGCATACGTCATCACACTAACGCCTCACTTAAAGTAAACTCAGACTACACCTGCATTCTCAGACTCCCGTGTTTTCCTTTGAATTAGTTTAATGTTTTGAATTTGCAAAACATAACAGACACAACACAGTTTATTTTTCTGACAAGGAGAAAGACCCAGTCAGTTCACTCGGTACAGCCTGGCGCGTGTTTGTTTGTTTATTTATTTATTGAGATTCAGTGCAGAGCAAGTCCTTCCAGTCATTCGAGCCATGTCGCCCAGGGATTTAATGGGCTACATTCACTTCTTATACTATTCTAATAAATCTTTGCATCCTGTCTTCACACCTCATGATGCAGATATCAGAGCCATTGGGTGGTAGTTGTTAAGAAACATTATCTTGTTTCCCGACTGCATAAATTTTACAAGGAAGAACACAATTAGAACAAAAAAAATCCTGTCTATTTTAGTGCAAAGCCATCAAAGTAGTCATAGTTTTGTTATACTAAGTTTTGTTTCGTGATTAGGGTTGTTCGGTTAGTTCAAGAACTGAATGGCCAAAAGGATATAGCTGTTCTTGAACTTAATAGTGTAGAATTTCAGGCTTCTGTACCCTATGCCCAATGGTAGCTGATGAAAGTAGAATAGCAAAGATGGTGGGGTTATTTGATGTGCATGTGATGTATTGGGCTGAGACCACTACTCCCTGCAGTAATTAAACTCATTAAAGTTAAAGTATGTGGCATGCCTAACTAAAATGGGGCCATTTCACAATTGGAGTTGTTGGTAATAAGATTATTTTCTTCCAAAAGATGTATTGTATTTATTTTGTTTATGTTGTGAATAAAGCCAAAGAAACAAACAGGGCAGCTCACTCAAGGCTAGACAAAATACGTTTTGAGTCCCTTCAGGGCGGGCTGAATGTCTTGAGTGGAAATGCTGGAAGATGTAAAGGATCTCCTGGGATTCAATTACTGAAATATATGCTGAACTGTATCAAATTACATGCTCTGGTCAGAATGGAATTACTCTGATTGTAGCTCTAAGGTCAATGCAGATTGACCTTGTTTCTTTTTCAACCAATTTGTTCCACTCTCTTGGGAGTAAATACATGGGCATTATCCAAGGTCCACCTGTGTGCAGACTAAAACAAAATTAACAACAAAGCTGAATAACAATTCCATGCAGTTGCTTCATTTCTAAATGTACAACAGCCAATTCCCTGGGCCAAGCAGAAACATTTCCAGGCATTCATATATATTCAGGTCCTCTCCAGTTTTCAAACGCCTAACTTATGTACATCCTGTAGATAGTGATGAGCATTTGGGAGATGGACAGGATGGATCTTCTAGCTGCTCTGGGGCTATAGGCATCTTCTTCCATCTGAAAGCTCAGTTTGTGTCCACATTTCTGACTTGCAAACTGTTGGGACTATGAGTGGTTCATTGGAACTGAATCTGCTGTAACCTGGGATGAACAGTACGCAAGTAGTCTTTGAGCCTTAATATAAATAAGTATCGCCATATTTCCTTATGATGTAGAAGGAGATCATTTGGTCCATTGAGTCTATATGGCTCACAGAGCAATCCTATTTCCCCAACAATTTCAATTTCAACTCCTCTTCAGATTCTACCTCTTATCTGCAGACAAGAGACAATTGACAGTATCCAATTGACCTATCTGTTAGTAGGAGTCACTTATGAGTTGCCACATACTCATTCTAATATTGGGTACAGCATAACTTAAAAAACTGGAGGACCATAAAACCATAAGGCATAGAAGCAGGATTAGATCATTGGGCATATCGAGTCTGGTCTGCCACTCGATCATGGCTGATTTATTTTTCCTCTCAACTCCATTCTCTTGCCTTCTCCCTGTAATTTTGATGCCCTTACCAATCAAGAATCCATTAATATCTGCTTTAAATATACCCAATGATTTGTCCTCCTCAGCAATCTGTGGCAATGAATTCCACAGATTCACCACCCTCTGGCAGAAGAAATTCTTCCTCATCTCTGTAATTCTGCCTAGTCCCATCATCCTGAACTTGTAACATTGTCCTCCATACCCCTCCCATCCAAGCACTTATCCAAGCTTTTTTAGATGCTGCAATCGAACCCACATCTACCCTTTCTGCAGGCAACTCATTCCACACTTGCACCACTCTCTGAGTGAAGAAGTTTCCCCTCGGGTTTCTCTTAACTATTTCATCTCACCTTAACCTATATTCTAATTCCCATGGGTTCTAATTTGACCAAACCTCAGGGCTAGCTTTACCCTTTCTATACCCCTCATAGTTTTCTGCATCTCTATCAAACTTCCCCGCATTCTCTTACACTTCAGGGAATAAAATCCTGAACTATTCAGTCATTCCTGATAACTCAGGTCCTCAATCCTTGTAAAATCCTTGTAAATTTTCTCTGTATTTGTTCAATCTTATTGTTATCTTTTCTGTAGATAGGTGACCAGTACTACACCCAATCCTCCAAATTTGGCCTTAGCAACATCTTAAACAACTTCATACAACATTCCAACTTCTGTACTCAGTGCTCTGATTTATGAAGGTCAATGGATAGAGTATTGGCTCACTGACAGGAGCCAAGGATTGGGAATAAAGGGAACCCTTTCTGGCTGACTACTGGTGATTAGTGGTGTTCTACAGGGGTTGGTGTCGGGACCACTTCTTTTTACATTATACGTGATGATTGAATTGATAGCTTTGTGGCTAAGTTTGTAGACAACACAAAGATAGGTGGAGGGGTAGGTAGTGCTGAGGAACCATGTTTGACAGATTCTATCCAATCCAGCCCTTTTACAGTAATGGAGTCCTGGTCAATATGTGGAAAGTAAAAATAAATTACTACTATAACTTTATTTTTCTTGCAATTGCTACCTCTTTACAAATTTGCTCTTCTAACTCGCACTGACTATTGGGAGATCTATAATATAATTCTATAAAAGTGGTCAACCCTTTCTTATTCCTCAGTTCCACCCATATAGCCTTGATAGACACGCCCTCTGTCCTGTCTGAGCACTGCAGTGGTGTTTTCCCTGATGAGTAATGCCACCCCTCCCCCTTTAATATGCTCCCCATGCATTAGGGTTAGGGTTAAAACAATGCCTGAAACAATGGAATGCCGGAACATTGAGTTCTGCCCCTTCTGCAACCAAATCTTACTATGGCTACAAGGTCATAATTGCACCTCATGTTCCGTGCTCTAAGCTCATCTGCCTCGCCTACAATACTCCTTGCATTGAAAGACATAACTCAGAACATTAGCCCCACCATGCTCAACCTTTCAGTTCCTGTCTTTGTATGTAGGCTTAACATCTATTTTCCTCACAACCACTCTACTATCTGCCCCGGCACACTGGTTCCCATCCCCCTGCAACTCTAGTTTCTAACCTCTGGAGCCGCACTAGTTAACCTTCCCACAAGGATATTAGACCCACTCCAGTACAAGCACTAACCGTCACTTTTGTACAGGTCTGAGCTTCCCTGGAAGAGAGCCCAATGATATAAAAATCTGAAGCCCTCCCTCCTGCACCATCTCCTTAGCCATGTGTTAAGTTGCTTGATCTTCCTGTTTCTATCCTCACTAGCACGTGGCATGGGTAGTAATCCTGAGATCCTCATTCTGGAGGTCCTGTCCTTTAACTTAACATAACATAACTCCCTAAGTTCACTTTGCTGGACCTTTCCTGCCTATGTCATTGGAATTGACATGGACCACGACCTCTGGTTGCTCATCCTTTCCCTTTATAATGCTGTGGACTTCATCTGAGATATCCTTATCCCTGGCACCTGGGAGGCAGCATACCATCACATAACCTCACTTTTTTGCACAGAAATCTCCTGTCTATTCCCCTAACCAATATACCGTATCCCCTATCACTACAGCCCTGCTCTTCTGCCCCCTTCTCTTCTGAGTCACAGAGCCAGACTCATGCCAGACACCTGGCCACAGTGGCTTTCCTCTGGTAGGTCATCCCCCCAACAGTATCCAAAGCAGTACGTTTGTTATTGAGGGGAATGTCCACTGGGATACTCTGCACTATCTGCCTATTCTGTTTCTCTTCCCTCTCCTGATGATTTATCATCACATTCCATCGAGGAACCAACTGGAGATGCATTGTTATGTTTGCAAGAGAACATTTCCTGATCATCACCTAAAGGGGCCTTTGAGGAACAGTGACCATAATATTAAAGAATTTTACATTGAATTTGAAAGTGAAGTGGTTAATGCAAAATTATATAGGAAACTGTATAGTTTTGAGTGTGAGTTGGCAGTGGTTAATTGGGAGACTACATTTCAAGATATAAAGGTGGACAGAAAAAAACAATATTTTCCTTTAAGGCACAAAAGCCCCAAAGGAAAAGTAGTCTGTCTGCTGCTGACAGGAGAAATTAAAGACAGTATTAAATCCAAGAAATTTTGGGAAGTTGCCAGAAATAGTTGTAAGCCTGAGGTTTGGGAGCATTTCAGAACTCAGCATAAAAGGGCCAAGAAATTGATAAAGAAAGTGAAGATAGAATATGAAAGTGAACTGGCAAGAAGCTTAGAGATGGATTGTATGAGCTTAGGCAAGTGTGTTAAAAGGAAAACAGAACCCAGGACTAGTGTTAGTCCCTTACAGAGGCCAGAGAATTTATAATGGAGAACAAGGATGCTGTGGAACACAGAACACAGGAACAGGCCACCAGGCCCCTTAAGGTCCTCCTGCCATTTAATATGACCTTCTGTGCCAGTTACCCATAATCCTCAATTCCTTCATCAATCAAATATTTATCTATCTCCATGTTAAATATATCAAATGATCTGGACTCTAACATGCTTAGGGAATTCCAAAGATTCACTATGTTCTGAGAGAATAAATTTGTGTGCATCTCGGGGTTAAGTGCCTAGCTCCTTGCTTTGTAGCAATGCCCCCTTGTTTATGACTCTCCCACTTGTGAGAACACTTCAACAGCTTCCTATCCAATCCTCTGAGGATCTTATATGTTTGAATGAAGTCATCTGCCTTTATCAAAGCTCCAAAGAATACAAACCCAAAGCTGTCCAGTCTCTCTTGGTAGGACAACCCTCTTATCCCAGAAATTAACCTGGTGAATCTCCTTTGGAATGCCTTCAGTGCTACTAAATCCTTTTTAGGTAAGGGGAGCAACACTGTACACAGTATTCCAGGTGAGATCTCATCAACACACTGTACATCTTTAACAAAATCTCTCTATTTTTAAACTCCAACCCTTTGAATTAATGGTCAGAATTCCCTATGCCCTCTTAACCACATTGTTAATCTTGCAGGTCCAAGTTTATGTGACTATAAACTTCTTGAGATTCATCCACTGAAGCACCTCGCTCTCTCTGAATTTCACTCATTTTTGTTTCTATATAATAATCTGCCTTTTGATTCCTCTTTCTAAAGTGTATGATTTCACATTTCCCCACATTAAACTCCATCTGCCAGGTTTCACTCAGTCACCCAATCTATCTGTATCCCACTGTAGAATGACAATGCCCTTATCACAACAAATAAAGGTGTTCAATAAGGGTGAGGGGCGCATGCAACAGCTTAAGGGATGCAAATTCAACCACTGAGGCAGCAACCACTGGCAGGTCATTAACTCAAATATATTACTGAGACTTTTGCTTAAATTCGGCCTGACTCTAATTGCATTGCGTAGATTTTGGATGGCAAGAGATGGATTGTTGGAGCTTATATTGTCGTCTCCTACAATCCATTTCATGCTGGAAGCAGGGAGCAATGAGGTGAAAATTATTTCCTGTCCACCCTCGTGTGTACAGCACAGTGCCCTGAATATGTTATTTGATAACTTCATAAATCCTGCATTTTGTACTCACTCACGAGGTTCCGATTAATCACTGAGTAAATAGCTGACCAATTTCTGAGCAGTTGACTTGCTACAGTGGAAAATCGTTCTATTTTTGCATCTAGTGACGACACTGATAGGCCCCTCAGGCTGTGTACTGTGTGCAGCCGCAAAATCACAGGGCTAAAATGTTTCTCTGCATCAGTGGGCTTTCACATTTTCCACAACACCTTAGACATGCTTGTTGGTGCAAAGCAGCTTGTGAGACCTATTCCCTTAATTAAAGTTACCAAGGCAGCGGCATGTAATAGGATCAGTATTTAATAGCTCACCTCTTGCAGAGTTACAAACCTACCAGATTTGCCATTCACCATTGTTTGCAGATTTATATGGAAGCTCTTCTGTTACTCATTCCTGCTTATTTTTATATGGAGCACCCAGCTCAGAAAGAGTGTCTGACTACTTTATGGGTCTTTTATGTTCCACTGCTGCAATCTTCCATTCTACTTCAACTAACCTTGTCATCACTTCCTATCAAATATCAATAAAAACATTCAAAGCATAAAATTCAGTTGGCAACGAGTAAACCCATATTTTAACCTTGAACTTCTGCTCAGGAGGTGTATTACACTGACAAAGAAATTGAAACGACTTCCCCTGTTTAAATTGATTAAGGATACCCATGCACCATTTACAGTATAATTCCAGATAAGTATGAGCTGTTGCAATTTGGGAAACACTGAATAGTAGCATCCTGGGGAGTGTTGAGGAACAAAGGGACCTAGGACTACAGGTATATTCTTCATTATAAGTGACATCACAGATACTGTTGAAAGCACTTGGCATGTTTTCATTGAGCAATGAGTGCAAGAGTTGGGACATTACATCGCAGTTGTACAAGATGTTGGTGAGGCTGTGTTTGAAGTATTATTTATAGTTTTGGTGACCCTGCCATTAAGTTGGAAAGAGAATATAACCAGCGCTAATGCCCAGAGTTATAGGTAGAGTTTTGGAAGGCTGGGTTTTATTGACCATATTGAGGTGTATAAAATCATAAGGAGCACAGGTAGGGTGAATGCACATTGTCTTTTTCTCTGGGAAAGGGGCTCAAAACCTAACGGGCACAAATTTAAGGTAAGAGGAGAAAGATACAAAAGAGACCTGAAGGGCAACTTCTTCACTCAGAGGGTGATCCATATATGGAACGAGCTGTCACAGAACATGATTGAGGCAGGTACAGTAATGGCATTAAGGGAAAAAATGGACAAGTAGGAAATGTTTAGTGGTATATGGGCAAGTGGGACTAGGTTGGTGGATACCTTGGTTAGCATGGATGAGCTCTTGGGCCTGTTTCTATGCTCTACAACTCTATGACTCTCTTAGCCTTGGTCAACATTACGCTGTGCAATGTGACCAACTGATAAAATGAATTAGTTATTTTCTTCCATCTTATGTGCTGTTTGTGGGGCCTAGCTGCATACACATTGAGTTACATTAATTTGTATGATGAGAGTTATTTTTCTTAGATGCCTATGGATGAAGGATGATATAACAATTCTGGTTTTGTTGCTTCTGTGGTGGCTGCTGTGGGAAGTGCAACAGAGGGGATTGGAGGTGACATCTGTGAGATGGCTTAGTCGTTCCAACACAGGACCTTTGTATGCTCTAAATGCATGGCCTCAAGGTTTTCAATCTTGTCTTAAATGATCCTTCTCCTCTTTGCGTTATTCCCTGAAGCCAACTGCATTAGTTGAAAAAAAATAACATGTTATAACTGTAATATCATTCCCTCTCATTTCCCTCTTTTTCAACCCGCTTTCCTCCATATTCTCTTACTTTCTTCATAAGACCGTAAGACCACAAGACATAAGAACAGAGTTAAGCCATTCAGTCCATCATGCCTGCTCTGCCATTCCATCGTGGCTGATCCCAGATCCCACTCAATTCCATACCCCTACCGTATCCTTTGATGCCCTGACTGATCAGGAAACTATCAACTTCCACTTTAAATATACCCACAGACATGACCTCCACCACAGTCTGTGTCAGAGCATTCCACGGATTCACTACTCTCTGGCTAAAAAGAATCCTCTGTGCCCTCTAGCTCTGGCTACCCCCACCATAGGAAACATCCTCTTCATATCCATTCTATCTAGTCCCTTCAACTTCGGTATGTTTCAATGAGATCCCCCAGGATTCTTCTAAATTCCAGTGAGTACAGGCCCAAACCTGCCAAATGCTCCTCATATATAAACCCTTTCATTCCTGGAATCATCCTTGTGTACCTCCTCTGGACTCTTTCCAGTGACAACACATACTTTCTGAGACATGGGGGCAAAAACTGTTGACAACAGTCCAAGTGTGGTCTAAATAGTATCTTATAAAGCCCCATCATTATCTCCTTGCTTTTATATTCTATTCCCCTTGAAATAAATGCCAAAATTGCATTTGCCTTCTTTACCATGGACTCATCCTGTAAATTAACTTTCTGGGGGTCTTGCATGAAGATTCTTAAGTCCTTCTGCATGTCTGATATTTGAACTTACTCCCCACTTAGATAAAAGTCCACACTATTGTTCCCTTTACCAAAATGCATTATTATATATTTCCCATCTGCCACTTTTCTGCCCAGTCTTCCAATTTGCCTAAGTGCTGCTACAATCTCGTTGTTTCTTCTGTACTACCTACCGCTCCACCTATCTTTGTATCATCTGAAAACTTTGCCACAAAGCCATCAATTCTGCTACCTAAATCATTGACAAACAATGTGAAAAGTCACGGTCCCAATTCATCTGGCTTTCTTTTTAATGCTTTGCAATATTTACAGTATTTAGATACCTTTGATATGATAAGCACTTAAAAGTTGTCTTTAACGTTCTTGTGAAGTTTGTGTGTGAACAGAACATTCATTGTGCTCATAAATCACTCAGAAAAGAGAAATAATGTTTAAAAATGTGCGTTCAGCAAAATTTACTTAAAAATGCTGGTTTTTAATAACTTTTGTGTTAATTTCCATGAAGAACAATTTTGTACTATTGTGTTGTGGGATCACTTTATAAATAGAATTGTGATAATTGCATTGTCTCAATGTTGGTAACCTACTAAATCTTTGCTTGCCTTTTTACAAAATTCTTCTTGAAGTATATAGGCAAGGGCTGCAACAGTACCTTCATGGACACAATAATCTCTCCAGGTTGCAAGCACCTGATATATGTGCAGCTTGTTTTTATATTTTGTAACTCTAAAAAAATCTAATCGAAAGAAAAACATGGGGCCAGGATAATATGTCTACTTTGTTCTTATTTTAGTGAGGTGCACAAATATGACGTGGTGATGTGATGACGTATGCCATTCATGTACTTTTACATATTATCTAAACAAAGAAGAATGCTTAATCAAGCAACATATTCACAATATTGCTGAAATATTAAATATACTACACTTGTACATGCAAAGGAGCTTCCGGGATACAGAGGGAAGGATTTGCTGGCAGCTGCAGATGGGATCTCAGTTCACCAAGATCCTGGGAGTTCACATCATGGATGACCTCACCTAGTTCCTCAATATCACCTCCCTGAATAAGAAAGCACAGCAGTGTCTCCACTTTCTGAGGAGATTGAGCGAGTGAGGCACCCCCACCTCATCTTAAGTTATTGTGAGTTATATGTGTGTTATGTGTACTACTGTGCTTTACACCCTGGTTCAGAGAAACGCTATCTCATTTGATGGTATACATGCATATACTTTATTGTCACCAAACAATTGATACTAGAACATAGAATCATCACAGTGGTATCTGATTCTGTGCTTCCTGCTCCCTGAATTACAAATATTAAATATTTAAAATATTAAAAATAGTAAAAATTAGTAAATATTAAAAATTTAAATTGTAAATCATAAACAGAAAATAGAAAAATGGAAAGTAAAGTAGTGCAAAAAAAAACTGAGAAGCAGGTCGGGATATTTGGAGGGTACAGCCCGTATCCGGGTCAGGATCCGTTCAGCAGTCTTATCACAGTTGGAAAGAAGCCGTTCCCAAATCTGGCCATACGAGTCTTCAAGCTCGTGAGCCTTCTCCCGGAGGGAAGAGGGACGAAAAATGTGTTGACTGGGTGGGTCATGTCCTTGATTATCCTGGCAGCACTGCTCCGACAGCGTGTGGTGTAAAGTGAGTCCAAGGACGGAAGATTGGTTTGTGTGATGTGCTGCACCATGTTCAAGATCTTCTGCAGCTTCTTTCGGTCTTGGACAGGACAACTTCCATACCAGGTTGTGATGCACCCTAGAAGAATGCTTTCTACGGTGCATCTATAAAAATTAGTGAGGGTTTTAGGGGACAGGCCAAATTTCTTTAGTTTTCTCAGGAAGTAAAGGCACTGGTGGGCCTTCTTGGCAGTGAACTCTGCTTGGTTGGACCAAATCAGGTTATTTGTGATATTGACCCCGAGGAACTTAAAGCTTTTGACCTGTTTGACTTGCCAATGTAAATTGAGCCTTGTGGTCTGCTACTCCTTCTGAAGTCAACAACCAATTCCTTCGTCTTGCTGACGTTGAGGGATAAGTTATTGTCTTCGCACCATGCCACCAGGTTCTTAACTTCCTCTCTGTACTCAAACTCATCATTACCTGAGATACGTTAAATGACAATAAACTTGATGTGACAAATGGACATATAAATTCATGCCCTTGAATAACAGGAATAAACAGCCAGTGTCAGGTGACTTCAGGCTCTCTCAGTGATCAGGAGGAGAAGTCTAATGTCAGAGTGCACTTGGTAAACAAAATCTGACTGGTAGACAACCTTCAGACTTTTGTACTCACATGTGGATAAGTGAAAGCTGCTGTTTGTTATGATGAATACCAGCAGCTTCAGCACAGGAATTCCTGGTTGTCAGAATCAGAATCAGCATAAGTTGTGAAATTTGTTGTCTATGCAGCAGAAGTACAATGCAATACATTATAATAGAAAAAAATTGTGAATTACAGTAATTTATATATAAAATAGTTAAATTAAATGAGTAGTACAAAACTAAAAAGTAGTGAGGTAGTGTTCATGAATTCAATGTCCATTCAGAAATTGGTTAGCAGAAGATGTTCTGGATACTGTGGAGGTTAGTGCCCATGATGGAAATGAATAAGTTCACAATTCTCTGTAACTTATTTTGATCCTGTGCAGTAGACCCACCCCCACGCCCACACACATAACAGATGGTGATGTGAATGCTCTCCACAGTACATCTATAGAAATTTGCTAGTGTCCTTGGTGACATACCAAATCTCTACAAACACCTAACTCCTAATGAAATATTGATATGTGACTCACCTGGATACACATGGATGCAACCTGACCTGCTGAATGTATCAATCCCCCTTTGGCTTTGTTTGACTCCCTTTGCAGCACAATTCTTTGCGCACAATACACTGAATTGAACAAGCATGGGCTAGCTGTGTATTATGATCACCACACTGCCCTATTTAATCCCCACTGATCTTTCAAAAGAATGCAGAGAAAGTGTTAAATTTTCATAGGTGTTGCCTCAGAAAGGTGGAATGTACAATTCACCTTCCTGCTTGGCTGGACTTAAGAGATCCTAGGGCATTGTTTGATGAGACAGTGGAGTTCTCCCAATATCTACCTCTAAACCAAAAGAAGGTTAACTGCTCATTTATCTTATTTGTTCTTTGTCCTTTGTGGAAACTTTGACATGACCTTAGTCAATATAACATGGACAACTTGAAAAGGAGTTCCTTGATAGTTAAAGGCTCTGATGAAGTTCCCTTTTGAATATTATTAGTGCTTGGAACAAACTTAGCAAGGGTAATTCCATTAGCACCACTTTTTGTTTTAAATCCAGCATGGAATATGTCATGTGTATGAATTTAGGGAATGTGTTTGTCATGGTCCAGTCTGTGAAATCCACATTCCGGTTCACGGTCCGGTTCATCGATCCTTGTTCTGGGTTTTCTTGTTTTCCCTTGTTCCATTGGGTGCCTTAATTGAGGCACCTGATTCTCCCTTTGGGTTGGCATATAAATACCTCTGCAAACTAAGGATTCCCTGCTAGACTGTTCCCTTCCCCTCCCCATCCGAATCCTTGGCAGTTTATCTTGGCAAGTATCTTCGGCGGTCATCCCGGCCATGTGTCCTAGAAAGGGTCCCCGCCCTGAGTCCTAAGAGGGTCCCGGCCCTGCGCTCCAAGAAGGAATCCCGGCTCCGTACCCAAGAGCCTAATCAAGCTGAGTCCAAGAACAGAGCCAAACCTAGTCCAAGAGCCACGTCCTGTCCTGGAGTTCCTCGCCCTGCCCAGGAGTTCCTCGCCCTGCCCAGGAGTTCCTCACCCTGCCCAGGGGTACCTCGCCCAGCCCAGGAGTACCTCACCCAGCCCAGGAGTACCTCGCCCAGCCTACGAGTACTTTCCCCAGCCCAGGAGTACCTCGCCCAGCCCAGTGCTGGAAGTTCCCTTGTCTTGTGCTGGAGATCCCTCGTCCAGTCCAGAAGTCAGAAGTCTCTCGTCTAGTCCAAGCCATGTCCAAGTACCTCATCTAGTCCAAGCCACGTCCAAGAACCTCGTCTTGTCTAAGCCTAGTCCAAGAACCTCGTCCTGTCCAGGTCAAGGCTTTGTGTTCTCGTCCTGTGCAGGAGTTCCACGTCCAGTCGTGTAGCCATGTCCAGTCCTCGCCTAGATCCGGGGTCCAAGCCCGAGTCAAGACCCAGGTTCTGGGTCCCTGTCCAGTCTCTGGCTCAGAGTGCTGGCCCAGGCTCCTAGTTCCAAGCTCCTTGTCCTGGTCCCACTTTCCTAATCTTAGTCCTAGCCCAGGCCCGGTGACCTTGTCTCGTCCTGGGCCTGTGTCCATATCCAGCACAGTTTCTTCCTGACTCCTCTTGCTTTCTTGATAAACCTTGTCCTGTTCCTAGTACTTCAGTGTCTGTGTCTTGCATTTGGGTCTGCTTCCAGCACCCCCTTATGACAGTGTTCCTGTTATAATTGAAAAAATTAATAACATCTTCACAGGAAGATACATGAGATCTGCAAATCAGAGTAAGCGCTGCCCAGGGCAGTTTAGTATTCTATATATATATATATATATATGTGTGTGTGTGTGTCCAATATGCACTGAATGCACACAGATACACAGATTTAGCCAATTCAGTACCTGAAACCTATGCTGTGGTTGCAGATACAGATCTGAATCTTTTACAAAGACGAATCCCAGTCTCATGAAATTATCCAAATTAGCCCCATTGCAAACTCCAGCTAGTCTGACTGTTCCACTGAATACACTGCTCAAACTGCCAAAGGCATAAAATTGCTGAAGACAGACAGATTTTGAGCACGCATACACATGCCATACAAGGTTCAACTGTTGAATGTTATGTGCAAGTGAGTCTTAATGCACGGCTGCAAAATAAAACCTTGGCTCAATTAGCTTTTCACTCAAGCCACTGTGCTGTACTCTGTGCAGATGGAAGGTCAGAATTCTTTCCAAAAACTGGAATTTATCTTGTGTTTTGATCCAGATCACTGACACTCCATAGAAATGAGCTCTGAAGATTCCAAAGAAACAAATCATGTGCATAAAGCTTAAGTCTTTGCTTTCATAGGCATGAATTATCCACATTCTTTTCTCTACAATTCCTCATTAATTGTTCTGGGACTATAACCTTCCCTGGCATCTGCCACCTAAAGGAAAACAAGAGAAATGTGACAACTCTCCAGCTGGTTAGTGTCCAGAATGATCCAAAGATCACTTATCTTCTTACCGTTGAAACCAAAATAAGAAAATGCTTGAAGTGAATTACTATTTTTAAAAAATAGGTCCTGAAATTTTGAACAGAAGAGTATTAACATAGTCCTTCCAGCAGTTACTGATGTAGATGAAGAACTCTTCTTCCATTATCCAGTTCCCCGGATCAGTTGCAGCATTAAATATAAGCTAACAAAGACATGTACAACAGAGGGTATGGGTAGCAGGTGGGGAGGATTGGTGTATGTGTTCTTGACAAAAGGTACACAGAACAATAAAGAAGATATGTAAATAGGGTGAACATTTATTTTCACATCATCTTCTGTCAGCCTCAGGGTTTCAGTTAACCACCCTTTTGCAGTCCGCACTGGAATGACTGATCATTTTGCTTATTGTTTTCTGTCTCAATAGGGTCATGAGTGTTGTAAATAGGGGTAAGTATTTACAATCCTTGACAACTCTGTTACAGACATTCTCTCTGTTCCCTCCATGCTTTCCTTACACTCTGACTTAATCCGCACTTCCCTTCACCAGTTCTGTTGAAGTAACATTGACACAAAATGTTACGATGTCTGTGTCAGTGCCTGACGTCAGTGGTGGGAAAGATGTTGGAGTCAATTATAAAAGATGAAATTACGATATATTTGGATAGCAGTAACAGGATAGGTCCGAGTCAGCATGGATTTACGAAGGGGAAATCATGCTTGACTAATCTTCTGGAATTTTTTGAGAATGTAACTATGAAAATGAACAAGGGAGAGCCAGTGGATGTAGTGTACCTGGACTTTCAGAAAGCCTTTGATAAAGTCCCACATAGGAGATTAGTGGGCAAAATTAGGGCACATGGTATTGGGGGCAGAATACTGACATAGATTGAAAATTGGCTGGCTGACAAGAAACAAAGAGTAACGATTAACGGGTCCCTTTCAGAATGGCAGGCGGTGACCAGTGGGGTACCGTAGCGTTCAGTGCTGGGACCACAGCTATTTATAATATACATTAATGATTTAGATGAAGGGATTAAAAGTAACATTAGCAAATTTGCAGATGACACAAAGCTGAGTGGCAGTGTGAAATGTGAGGAGGATGTTATGAGAATGCAGGGTGACTTGGACAGGCTGAGTGAGTGGACGGATGCATGGCAGATGCAGTTTAATGTGGATAAATGTGAGGTTATCCACTTTGGTGGTAAGAACAGGAAGGCAGATCATTATCTAAATGGAGTCAAGTTAGGAAAAGGGGAAGTACAACGAGATCTAGGTATTCTTGTACACCAGTCATTGAAAGCAAGCATGCAGGTACAGCAGACAATGAAAAAAGCTAATGGCATGCTGGCCTTCATAACAAGGGGAATTGAGTATAGGAGCAAAGAGGTCCTTCTGCAGCTGTACAGGGCCCTGGTGAGACCACACCTGGAGTATTGTGTGCAGTTTTGGTCTCCATATTTGAGGAAGGACATTCTTGCTATTGAGGGAGTGCAGCGTAGGTTCACAAGGTTAATTAGGATGGCGGGACTGTCATATGTTGAAAGATTGGAGCGACTGGGCTTGTATACACTGGCATTTAGAAGGATGAGAGGGGATCTGATTGAAACATGTAAGATTATTAAGGGATTAGACACATTGGAGGGAGCAAGCATGTTCCCGCTGATGGGTGAATCCAGAATCAGAGGCCACAGTTTAAGAATAAGGCTTTTTCACCCAGAAAGTGGTGGATATATGGATGCTCTGCCCCAGAAGGCAGTGGAGGCCAAGTCTCTGGATGCTTTCAAGAAAGAGATGGATAGAGCTCTTAAAGATAACGGAATCAAAGATTATGGGGATAAGGCAGGAACTGGATACTGATAGTGGATGATCAGCCATGATCACAGTGAATGGCGGTGCTGGCTCAAAGGGCTGAATGGCCTACTCCTCCACCTATTGTCTATTGTCTTTTGTCTATAAAATGTTGACTCTGTTTCTCTCTCCATGGCTGGGGAATCAAGAACTGACGATCACAGGTTTAAGGTGAGATAGGAGAGATTTAATAGGAGCCTGAGGAGCAAAATTTTCAATTAGAAGTGGCCTGTATATGGAATGAGCTCACAGAGAAAGAGATTGAGGCATGTACATTAACAACATTTGGATAGATATATAGATAGGAATGCTTTAGAAGGGTATGGGTAAACCTGGGCTAATAGAACTGGCTTAGAAGGGAATCTTGGTTGTCATGGTTTATTTGGGCTGAAGTAACTCCATGACTCTGTGACTCCATCTAAAAACCATTGTATCACCTGACACAATCCAGTCAAAGAAGATTGTTGTATACTTTACCAAATTTGAGCCAAAGGTCAGAGGCAGTGCACAACTACTCTTTCCCTCATTATTTCATAATAAAACACCATTATTCTGTATGTGCATTCAACCTCTGTAGTTGGAAGTTTGTGAAATTTGAGGGCACTGCTTTGGCATTTTTGCTTCTTCTGCAGATACATATCTTAAGCTAGAACATTGTCAGTCAGTACTAGTAATTTAAAATGTGGAGATTTATATTCAAAAATAGGTACTGAGCCTCTATGTTGTGTTTTTATGGCGCATGGACACAAATGTAAACACCTTACTTTGTGATTTTTATAGTAGCTGCATTGTTTGAAATTCAATGAGTGCCTTCAATTTGTGTTATCAATTTAGAATTAATTCCCTGTGTGGATGCCAAACATTGGATGGGAAAGAATGTAATTTCATTGTACTTCTACTTTGGTCTAGAAATTACACTTGCGATCCTTTCGAATGAATCCTTAATGCATTTGTTTGAAATTACTCAGCTCTGTAACTTAGGCATATACAAGTGGTGTTGAATGAGTTAAGGTTCTATTAAGTACAAAGAAGAAATAAGCTTAAACTTGAGGGAAAACACTTCATCAAGTGACCACTGAGTTCCTCCAGCATTCTGTGTGTGTTGCTTTGGATTTCCTGTATCTGCAGACTTTCTTGAGTAAAATGAAATTCCTTTTTTGTTTGAAGCCCACAGAGTGAACAGCATACAAAACAGTAATAAAGACAGCAACAAAAACAATGACAAGTGCAAAATAGCAATACGTACAAATTGGAAGTAGTACAAACAAGAAAGGACAATAGCAGAGCGTGGTACAATTTAGAGTTCGAGAATGTGGCATGTGAAAGAGGTGATTGATTCTGATAGAAGCAGAGAAGAAGGTGTTCTCAAGTACAGATGTCCAGTCTTTCCTTTATCTTCTCTCAGAAAGTAGAAGAGAGAAAAGGGATTGACCAGGGTGGCAAATTGACAACCCTACTCGCCCTCCTTCCTGAAGCAGTGCACCATGAAGATGACTAAATGGAAGGGAGTGATAAGCCTGTGATCAGAATGTTATGACTTGTACCCAGGGACCAAGCAGTTGCCTTCATGATTTTGTGAGCATATGTACCTGCTTAGTGAACATTAAAGGGACAAAACCCTGCAAGCGTGTGTCAGCTAGAACATAGAACATAGAAATCTACAGCACATTACAGGCCCTTTGGCACATTCCTGGCCAGAATGTAGACCTAGACCTAGCCGGAGGCAGGATCGTCATTTAATTAATTGAGGACAGAGACTCATGGATCACACAACACTGAGGGACTGGGGTCTAAAGCATTTAGAGTTCAGCAATGTGGCTACAATAAATTCAGAACAATTCACCAAGAAGCTGTTCTGGAGCTATTCTTTTCTTGACCCTTTAACATCCTCTAATCATCTGGAACAACTGAGTTGTTGTTCTTGCTCAGTGTTTACCTTGATTGACCCTTTATCGACTATCTCCCAGCTGCGGCTGCTTCTTCCTTTAGGAAGCCACCTGAAGTTTCAGCCTCCATAATTTGAGCATCTCACCAATAGACACAAAGCAGTTATCTGAACAAGTTATTTTTATTGTGATCTCCTTGTGTTTAGCTTTTTCAGTTGAAAGTAACCATTGTGATCATTCTGTAATGTCACACAGGAAGCTATCGCAACTCCTTCATCTCCCCCAGCTAACCCATTGCACCATCCCTTCTTGTGAAGCCACAGATTGCATAAACATTGCGAGAGTTTTCTATTCATCCACACTTGACACTGCCTTGTTGCCTTTGTTTAGTTACTATGCACTTTATGTATCATGCCCAAGTTTCATTTCTCACTACCTATGGTTCCGAGACACACTCCATTGCCTTGATTGGTTTTCATCATTGCTGATGTTAATTAACAGATGCCTTCCTTGTGTTTTTGTTTCTCTGTGGTAAAGAAGTTTTGTTTATATGACCATCCTTATAATAAGAAGTTCTAGAACTGCGAAAATCCCACACCACCTTCTTATGAGTAATAAGGAGCAAGGGCTGAAGGACTTAAGTTATTAAATGCTTGAACATGAAACAACAGCTGTTGCAGGTTTTAGCTGAGGTTTTGGCAAGACTTAGAGCGACTACATGACAGCAGGTGCCAAGTGTTTTGACACTGACAAAGTGATACAACATAAAAATGTACAAGGTGGGGTTGAAATTAGGTTCAACTATTAATGCTGAAACAATGGTGGTGTGTCAGTATCTTTATACACTGCACATTCTAATTTCCATCTCGATTGTATGCAACAGAGGCTTTTTGGTACAATATTACCTTGTTTTGCTGTACTACTTAGATCACTCTGGGGCCTTAAGGACTGTTATATTGGAATTTACAATGTGCAACACCCATTGCTCCAGTATTCCTTGGTGTTTTGTAGATGCTCGAGGATTGCTGTATAGTTAAGGCATCAGATTTTTTTTACAAAGTTCTCAGCTTCTGTCCTGTTTTCGTAGTGAAGTTGTTGACAAGTCTAGTTCAGTTAAGCCTTGGATCAATGTTAACCTTCAGGCAGACTTTGTGATAGTATTAAACTATTAACTATCTGAAACATTTGCGTTATGAATTCTAGTCGCTAGGCATTGATTGCTTCCCTTGCAATGTTCCCTCTAAGGTTTATGTGTGCGCGTACACATATCTTTTGCTTTTGGAAAAGGGAATTTAAACAGCACACAAAAGGTTGTCACCCTCTACCTCATTGGCATGTTAAGTATGTTTCACAATCGTACACAATCACATTTCCTTTTCCAGTTTCTGATGCAGACAGTGTTAACAATGTGGAGTTTGTGTTGATTTGTCTGCAGATTTTGGAACTGGCTTATTTAGACTGTTTTTATTGAAGAAATAATTCAGTGCATACATATTGATGTCACTGGGCAAAAAAATGCACAAAACAAGGTTCTTGGGCATACTGGTCATTACAAATTAGAGGGAGCATAGTTTCCTTGCCCTGTCATGCTTCTCCATTAATTATTTTATTATCAGTGAAATATTAGCAAACACCCCCTGCATTCTCAACTTATAAATGAAAATACATACAGATACTGAACTCTGATGCATAAAAAACAGGAATAGTCAGGATGGGAAATAGTTTCTTCCTCAGGCTATTAGGCTTCTGAACTCACTGCAGCATCTCATTCAAAATGTCACTGGTTAATCTGTTCTGTACCTTACAATATTGAATTTATGCACTTCACTTTGTTTATTCATGCTTAATTCATCTGCGGATTTTATCCTTAATTTCCCAAGTTATTGTGAGTTATATGTGTGTTATTTGTACTACCATGCTTTACACCCTGGTCCAAAGAAACATTGTCTCATTTGACAGTATACATGTATATAGTTAAATGACAATAAACTTGACTTGAAGCTCCCTGGTCTAAGGTTCCAAAAGCATTTCTCACTACAGTGATTTGGCATCAAACACAACTATATTCCAGGCATGATTCTAAGTACCATTCCCCTCTATCTTCTCCTAGCATTACATTCAGTCTAACCCTGCTGTAATATACTGTTGTTCTGTCCTCTGGCTGTAAGCTGCTGTGTTGATGCCTGGATCCACCAGAGACACTGGAGGCCATTTCCAGAGCAGTCAATTCCATTACCTTGAACTGTGGTGGCAGGAAGCAACAGTAACATAAAACCAATAAGAAATGCAGATTTAATGGATGAAACTGTGCTTAAGATACTTCTGGTTTTGATTGAGTCCAGACTGAAGCCAGCTGTAAAGTCCTTTGATACTCCTGATTACTATTCCTAATCTCCCAGTTTGTTCCCCATCTGTGTTTTCTATATTTCTTATAGCATTATTCTGCACTAACTCTCCTACGTACATATGTTTCCATTTTTTACTTCATTTTTGCTCTAACTTCACCTTATCCCAGCTTTTCAAGTACTCCTCTCTTCCAATTTATCATTTATCCTGCCCATTATCCATCCACATTGCCTACTGCTTGCTCATTGTTTGATCTGTCATTTTTTATCCAACAATTTAATCTGGGTTAGGTCCTCTCTCATTCCATTAACTTGAGATCACTTCCAGTCCAACACTTTTATCTTGAACTCATCTCTTTCTTTAACTAGTCTTGAGTAAATATTCACATTTCCTGTCCTGCTGTGACTTTTTATCCCTTAATATACAGTATTAGATCCAGAACTGTGCTAAGAATGTGTAAAGTGTCTGCATTGAGTCTATACTCAATGTCCTTTATCCAGCTTCTTACTCACTATTTTTGCCCTCGTTACTGATCATCAACCACTAGTGTCCATTTTCAGTCCACAGTCTAACAGTAGCAGCATAAATGCAGAGGTGGGCTCTGTTTCTTGGAGGACACAATGATAAGTTCAAATTCAAGAGGACAACTAATAATGGAAATGCTGATGCCATGTCCCATTTATCCATGGAAAAGGAAATACTTGAAAAATTTACAAAAGAGGACACTCCTCGTGACTTATCCTCTCTCGTGCAAATCGACAGTCTTCTTATTTTGGCAGATATGATCCAAAGGGAAACCAGAAAAGACCCCACACTGTCTCAAGTCTATATGGCCAGTCAAAATGGCAGGAATGAGCATCAGAAACTCCAGTTATCCCATTTTAACAGTGCTGAATGAACTGGTCCTTGATGGTGGTTTGCCTTATGTAGAGATTGAGAACTGATGTACCATCCAAGCTTAAATATATATTAAAATGTTGGAGGATCTACATGCCGGTCATCTAGGCATGGTCAAAATGATGTTAGCTCAAACCTTTGTCCAGTGGCCTGGGATCAAGCAGCTTGCCATGCATTGTTTAGGATGTCAACATGTCCAGAAATTGCCCAGAGCTGTGCCTCTCGATCACTAAAATGGCCTGCATTGTCCTGGCAGAGGATTCATGTGGATTTTGCATGAAATTTCTTGGTAGCAGTGGATGTGGCTACCAAGTGTCTAGAAATGTTCCCAATTGCCTCCACTAAAACCTTGCACACTGTTGTTGTGTTGAAGCATTTTCTCAAGGAATGGCTTTCCAGAACACCTGTTTAGTGACAATGGACCACAGTTCATTGTGGAACAGTTTCAGACATTAACAAAAATAAATGGAATAAGACATATTACATCTGGATCTTACCACCCAGCTACTAATGGCTTGGTGGAAAGATTTGTCTTGAGTCTTGAATGCATTGCAAGCAAAGTTAGCAGAACTCACGACACTGACACAGAATCAGAAGCTCACCAAACCCAATCTCAGAAGGAGTTTGCAGGGCAAACAGCTGAGACAAATTGAGGGCTCCTCAAACAAGAAGGTTCAAAATTTCACTCCTGGCCAAGCAGTCCTGGTGAGAGACTACAGAGATGTTCAAAATGGGTACTTGGAAAGATTAAGGACAGAATTGGACCACCCCCCTGCACAATGGAGATTGTGCCTGATCTCACCTGGAGACGACACATCCATCAGTTAAGGAGATCAGATTCAATTATTATTGAAGAAAGGTGTCCAGAGCTGTCAGAACCTCTTCCTACAGTCTCAGAGTCAGTTCCTACGACTATCACAGAGGATGCCCCAGAACTTGAGATTGTTAGGAAAGACGTTATTCCACAAGAGTAAGAAATCCTCCACAGTGATTAAATCTTCAGGCCAGAATGGGACAATTTAAATGTTACTACGCTGTTCATGTCTCTATAGTAATGTGTGTGTGTATATATATATGATAGCGAGCAATACGTTACATATGTGAGTTGAGATACATTCTATATTGAGTTAGAGTTTATAGCTGAGCAGGGAGGAGTGTTGTTTATTTAATATTTCAACAATATTTTAAGTATGTTGTTTGATTAAACATTATTTGTTTATATAATTCATATGTAGAAAGTATGTGAATGGCATATGTCACTATGCTACCATGTCATAAGTGTCACTAAAAATAAAGGGAGAAAAATAAGTAGACAAGTACCTGGCTCCTGGGCTTTTCTTTTGGTTAGTTTCTGGAGTTACAAAACATAACAGTAATTTCAGGGTGGTGAAGAAAACAGATAGCACGTTTACCTTTAATAACTGAGACATTAAGTTCAAGAGTCAGGAAGTTATACTACAACTTTATAAAACTTTGGTTATGTCTCATCAGGAATATTTTTTCCATTGTCGGTTGCCCCACATGAAAAGGATGTGCAGGCTTTGAAGAAGGTTTAGAAGACGCCTACCAGGATTCTGCCTGGATTAGAGGGCATGTGATATAAGGTGGGGAAGGGAACGTTGACTCAGACCATGAGAGGCCTTTGTCAGGCATTTCCATGCCTTACAAAGCACAGATTGGAAGTCTGTGTGGGGTGCCACTCCTCACACAGACACTAGAGCAATGTGTGATTAAATGGCTTGCTCAAGGACACAAACACGCTGTCACAGCTGAGGCTCGAACTAGCGACCTTCAGATCACTAGACGAACATCTTAACCACTTGGCCACATGCCCAACACAAGGTGATATAAGGTGAGGTTGGCCAAACTAGGATTGTTCTCTATGCAGAGGCTAAGGATAAGGGGAAACCTGGCAGAGGTTTATAAAATTATGAGAGCTATAAATAGAGTCGATAGGCAGTATCTTTTCCCCTGGGGTTAAGATATCTAATACTGGAGAATATGTCTATATGCATGTGTATGGGGTTGAGTGGGATCTGGGATCAACCATGATAGAATGGTGGAGCAGACTCAATGGGCTGAATAGCCTAATACTGTTCCTATGTTTTAAATGAGATGGGGAAAGGAGATGTGTGGAGCAAGTTTTTCTACACAGAGGGTGGTGGGGCCTGGAATACACTGCCAGGGGTGGTAGATATATTCACAAGGCTCTTAGATAGGCATGATAAATGTGCAGAGGATGGAGGGATATGGAGCATGTGCAAGCAGGTGTCAATAGCTTAATAAGCTTGGCACTACATCATGAGGCGAAAGGCCTGTTCCTGTGCTGTATTATTCAATTTTCTATGTTATGTGCTGTTGACTATGAGTTCGGGACTACTGAAGAACACAGGTCCTAGTTACTGTCACATTTTGGAGATGGAAGTTTCCTGCACTCATACTGGCTTCTGCACTTCCTATACTGCAACAGTCTGAGCACTTCCAAAGGATTTCACTGAATGGGAAAGAGTTTGGAAAGTCCTAACAAGGATATATTCATATTTTTTCTTAGCTGAAATATCTGTCACATCCTGCGCACATCAACATGATTCTGGATAATCAAAACCCTCAATTACATGAAGCAATTTATTCTGAGCAGCATATTTTGTCTAAATTAACACCACAGATGCAAACAACAGTGTGTCAAAGTTGACTGATTGGCCTCCAAGCCGTAAAACATTTTAATATATTGCAGTCTTCAAAATTCCCAAATAACACTAAATCCTCATCTGCCACAGGCTACAGATTAAAGTAATGTCTGAAGCTGGTTAATGAAGTTCGTGCCTTTTGGCAAAGAAATAATAGGTTTTATGCGTGACAATGATATTGATAAAATCTTGTTCTTAAATCTTAATCCAGAAGTATATCAAAGAGCGCTTCACCAAGTTAAAGCACCTGAGGGCAGCTCTGCGTGCAAAAGTGTAAAACAGAAGATTGATGTTAATGGAAATAGAAATCAAATGAGAAGTACAAGGTGCTGTTAATTTGGCATACTTATTTACACAAAGTCAAGATTTACCCTTATTACCAAAACATAAGCCACTAATACAGGTGCTCTCAAAGCACACACATGCACACACACAAATACATCCCTATATACTACACCACACATGACTGTACCTAGATATCACACATCCCACAGACAGATAAGTCAAGTGCACACACAATTATATACGTACATGCATACAATAAGTCAACACACATCTCTATGCATACAGTCACAATTCACACAGATGCACACACACTTACACACAAATGATCATATATGCACATGCACACTGCAAACACACACACTACACAGCTAAGTACACATGCTTATACATGCCAACACTCCACACATTGACATACACATCACCCATGTATCTCATCACATGCACACTTATCCACAAGGACAACCATGCAAACCACACACATATACACGCACTACACTTCAAAGTAAGCCTTAGCAAATAAACCCAAATTTAATCTGAAGCCAAATTTCACAGACTGGTCAGGACTTCACCATTTTATCCTTTACCCCCAGTCTGTGCTTCTTCTAATGCTTGGACATCTTTTTGAAAATGCCCCAGAAGAGTATCTGAGGTTTGTTTCTGTTTCTCTGTCGAGAGGCTGAACAAGATCATTCTTAACTCTCCATTTTAGGACACCTGAATATTTTTGTCTTGTTCTTTTTTTGCTCTGGATTTGCTTTTGTATGCCTGCTTTCTGTGTCTCAAATTGTTATTGATAAACTGCAACCTCTTCAACAAGCTTGATCTCTGCCATTGCAGCAATGTATTGTAAAGAACAATGAAATCTTCATGGCTCATGGGTGTCCAGGCTTTTCACTCGTAAAGTAATAGGCTAGATAAATAGGCCCTTCAGCCTATCGAGTCTGTGCTTACTATGAAATACTCTTTTACCCTAATCTTGCATTAATCTTATTCTCTTAGCTTTCTCAAATGTTCAAAGTTCAAAATAAATTTATTATCAAAGTGCATATAACTCACCATATACAACTCTGAGATTTGTTTTCGTGTGGGCTTGCAGAAAATTCAGGTAACATAATAGAATCAGTGAAAGATTTCACCCAACAGGACGGACAAACAACAATGTGTAAAAGATAACAAATTGAGCAAATACAAAAGAAAATGAATAAATAATGATAATTAATAAATAAACAAAAAATATTAAGAACATAAGATGAAGAGTCCTTGAAAGTGATTTTATAGGTCATGGGAACAGTTCAGTGTTAGGTGAGTGAAAATGAGTAAAGTTTTCTCCATTTTTTCAATAGCTTGATAGTTGATGGGGAATAACTGTTCCTAAATCTGGTGGTGTGGGTCCTGAGGCTCCTGTACCTTATTCCTGATGGCAGCAGTGAGAAGAGAGCATGACCTGGGTGGTGGGTTCCCTGATGATGAATGCTACTTTCCTACAACAATGCTTTGTGCAGATATGCCCAAAGGTGGGTAGGACTTTACCGGTGACAGACTGGGCCATATCCACTACTTTTTGTACGATTTTCCATTCAAGGTCTTTGGTGTTTCCATACCAGGCTGTGATGTAACCAGTCAATATACTCTCCACTACACATCTATAGAAGTTAGTCAAAGTTTTAGATGTCATAGCAACTTCACAAACCTCTAAGGAAGCAGAGGACTGACATGCTTTCTTTGTAATTGCACTGCCATGCTGGGTCCAGGACAGATCCTCCGAAATGATAACACTGAGGAGTTTAAAGTTTCTGACCCCATCTGCCTCTGATCCCCTGATGATGCCTGGCTCATGGACTCTGGTTTCCTCCTCCTGAAGTCAATAATCAGACCCTTGGACTTGCTGACAATGAGTGAGAAATTAGTGTTCTGGCACCGCTCAGCAAGATTTTCACTCTCCCTCCTACATGCTGATTCATCACCACCTTTGACTTGGCCAACAATAGTGGTGTCACCAACAAACTTAAATGTCAGATCCTAGCATATTCTAACATTCATCAACACACTGGGGGTAATTAACAGTGACCATTTAACCTATAGACTAGTACATCATTGGAATATGGAAGTTAACGAGAGCAGCTGGAGAAAATCTACACAGTCAGAGGGAGAGATGAAAGCTCTATACAAACAGCACCAAGGATCAGGATCGAACTGGGGATAATGGAGCTGTGAGGACCTTTCTGATACAGCTTGCTAACCATCATGGCAAAAATGTGAAAAGGAAATGCACTCAGTGATTCTGAAAGCAGTAATTAGACCACTAGGAGACCATGATTCAGATGGTCCCAGGACAGACAACAGGAAGCGCTTTCCATAATACCTACAATCAGACTTATTCAGCTTCTCCCCCCACCTTATTATTCTGGCATCTCCCTTCCATTTCAGTCCCGAAGAAGGATCTCAGCCTGAAACGTCGACTGTTTATTCATTTCCACAGATGCTGCCTGACCTGCTGAGTTCATCCAGTACATTGTATGTGTTTGAATTTGTTTGTTTTTCAGCATCTGGAAACTTTTTCATGTATCAGATTTATTTCCTATCTTGAAAATAGTAACTTAATGGCATCTCAGTGGTCCCCTTTCACATCCTTTGTTCCCACTCATAAAAGAAATGGATGTGAATTTGTGACAGAGCTCCCCCATCTAGAGCTTCAGATCTTCAGAAGGGATAGCCTTTGCTTCTCAGGCCCTGTCATTTTCTAGTTTGCTTTTGCCCTTTTTCAATCCTTATTGTCTTGGCAAGGCGGTGAGCCTGGACTGGATAATTTACCATGGGAGGGAGATAGGGAGAATCTCAGCTTCTAAGTTCCTTGAAATGCCTCTTTCATTTGGTGTTGACTACCTCTTTTTCCACAAGATCTCCACCATTCCAAACTCCTGCAGAGGTGGGCACGAAAGTGTTCAAGTCTTGGATGGTTTTGATGGAGTTAAAAAAAAAAGGTTAAAAGTTGTCAATATTGTTTCAGATTTAGCAGGATTTGCTTTTATAATGAACAATAATAACATTTCACTCCTTAAAATTTTACAGCATTCTAGGATCAGGATGTTACAAAAAAGCTGAAAAGCAAATTTTATTGTCATATGCACAGTATGTGAATGAAAAACATTCTGCAAAGAACATAGAACAATACCCCCCACAAAAACTAATCCCTCCTATCTATACAATGTCCATTTTCTTCACATTCATGTGCAGGTTCATCTCTTAGACGTGGAGGTGGAGGGTCAGGTAGTTTTGAGGAAGTAGAAAGGCTACAGAAGGACTTAGATTAGGAGAATGGGCAAAGAAATGGCAGATAGAATGCAGTGTCAGGAAATGTATGGTCATGCACCTTGGTAGAAGAAGCATAAGGGTTGAATATTTTCTAAATGGAGAGAAAATACAAAAATCTGAGATGTGAGGGGACCGTGCAGGATTCTCTAAAGGTTAATTTGCAGGTTGAGTCTGTGGTGAGGAAGGCAAGTGCGATGTTAGCATTCATTTCAAGAGAACTAGAAAATAAAAGCAAGGATGTGATGTTGAAACTTTATATGTCATGGTCCGGTCCATGAATTCCATATTCCGGTTCACGGTCTGGTCCATAGTTCCTTATTCCAGGGTTTCTGGTTTCCCCCAGTTTCTGTTGTAGGCAAATGATTCTTGTTTTTGAGCTGAGACATAAATACCTCTGCAAACCAGGGATTCCCTGCTGGACTGTCCTGTTCCCCTCCCTGTCTTTTCCCTCCTCGCCTGACTCTCTGCCTGGATACCTCACCTGCAACTGTCTTGTTCAATCGCCAATGCAGGGATGGAACTGTCTGTCGTTCTTCGGTGTTTGTCTCTTCTTGTCCTCACCTCCGTGGGGTAAGTCAGGCCGTTCTGCTGTTGTCCTGCAGGGGGATCTGCCTTGTCTTGTCCTCGCCTCCGTGGGGTAAGTCAGGCCGCTCTGCCGTTGCCCTGAAGGGGGAGCTGTCTTGTCTTGTCTTTGCCTCTGTTGGGTAAGTCCAACCATTCTGCCGTTACCCGACAGATGGTCCTGTCCCACCTTGGTGTGGAGATGAAGTTGAGTCCCAGCTTGTCTAAGTATGAGTCCCGGCTCTATGTCTATGTACTGTCCTGTCTCATGTTGGTGTCATGCTAAAGATGAGTCCCGGCTTTTCGAAGGATAAGTCCCAGCTCTATGTTGATGTACAGTTCCCAGTTTGTCTCCGAGTTATCAGCCTCTACATTCCAAGACTCAAGACCCCCCCCAGCCTGTCTTCAAGCTCAAACCTCGACCCCCCAGCCTGTCTCCAAGCTCAAACCTTGACCCCCCAGCCTGTCTCCAAGCCTCAAGCCTCAAGACCCCAAGCCTGTCTCCAAGCCTCAAGCCTCAAGACCCCAACCTCTAGTCCTACAGTCATGTCATGTCCTTGCCTGGTTCTGGGGCCCGAGCCCGAGGCAAGACCTAGGTTCTGGGTCCTTGTCCAGTCTCTGGCTTGGGGTTCAAGCCCAGGCTCCTAGTTCATAGTTCCTTGTCCAGTTTCTCTGTTTCTTGTCCATGTCCTAGCCCAAGTCTGCGTTCTTGTCCCTGCTCTTTGTCTGTATCCTGCCACGTCCCTACTCTAGTCAAGTCCTGTTCCTTGTACTTCAGTGTCTGTATCTTGTATTTGGGTCAGCCTCCAACTCTCCCATTGTGACATTATAAAACACTGGAGGGGCCTCACTTGGAGTATTGTGAGCAGATTTGGGCTGCTTCTCTTAGAAAGGATGTGCTGAAACTGGAGAGAGTCCAAAGGAGTTTCACGAAAATGATACCAGGATTGAATGGCATGTCATACGAAGAGGGTTTGATGGCTCTGGGTTTGTATTCACTGGAATTCAGAAGAATGAGGAATTGAAACCTATCGAATAGTGAAAGGCCTTGATAGAGTGGATGTGGAGAGAATATTTCTTATGGTGGGAGTGCCTTAGTCCAGAGGACACAGCCTCAGAGTAGAGTCATTTTAGAATGGAGATGAGGAGGAATTGCTTTTGGCAGAGAGTGTCGAATCTGCAGAATTTGTTGCCACTGGCAGCTGTGAAGGCTAAGTCTTTAGGTATTTTTAAGACAGAAGTTGATAGACCTTGATTGGTCAGGGCATGAAGGGATACGGGGGTTGGGGGGAATGGGGGGAAGGCAGGAGATTGGGGCTGATAGGAAAATTCAATCAGCAATGATGAAATACTGTAGTGGAGATGACTTGGTGGGCCAAATGGCCTAATTCTGCTCCTATATCTTATGGACTTCTAGTCTTAAAGGCCTGCAATGCATTTGCCTCTACTTCTATACCAGGCAGCGCATTCAAGGTATCCACCACTCTCTGAATAAAAAACTTACCCCTCACATTCACTTTGAACCTACACCTTCTCAGCTTCAATGCATGCTCTCTGTTATTAGACATTTCAACCCTGGGAAAAAGATACTGCAGCAATATCACAGGCACATCGCATTAGATACGTGGCATTTACAAAGAAAACATAAATTATCAAAATTATACGGGGAAAGAACACATTAGAACAAATAAACAAAGTGCTTTGTAGTACAAAATATGAGAAGATGGCATGGTCTGGGTGGTGGGGATCTTCAATGAGAAATGATGCTTTCTTGAAGCAGTGGTTTGGGGGGAATGGTGGGATGTGCCCATAATGTGTTGGGTTGGATCCACTATTTTTACAGATTCTTATCATCCTGTGCACTGGAATAAGGCTATTCTGTAGAGAACATGGCCATTTATTTTATTGTACTAGAACTTCTTTGAAGTATAGTAGTTTGCGGGCGGCGGAGTGAGCCAGGAGCAGAGTGAAAGCTTAAGGGCTTCAGCTCAACGAGCTTAGGCGGAAACGGGTGAGGCAAGGAAGGTCTGGTATTCATTTTTTGTTGTTATTTGAGGAGAGAGGCAGTATGAGTGTGAGGGCAGTTTATTGTTCTCGGTGCCGGATGTGGGAGGCTCTGGAGTCTCCAAGCCTCCTGGACGTCCACATCTGCGCCAGGTGCGTCGAGATGCAGCTCCTGAGGGACCGCGTTAGGGAACTGGAGCTGCAGCTCGATGACCTTCGTCTGGTCAGGAAGAGTGAGGAGTTGATAGAGAGGAGTTACAGGCAGGTGGCCACACCGGGGCCACGGGAGGCAGACAAGTGGGTCACGGTTAGGAGGGGTTATGGGAAGAGTCAGATAATAGAGAGTACCCCGGTGGCTGTGCCCCTTGACAATAGGTACTCCTGTTTGAGTACTGTTGGCGGGGGAACAGCTTACGCAGGGGAAGCGACAGTGGCCGTGCCTCCGGCACAGAGTCTGGCCCTGTAGCTCAGAAGGGTAAGGAAAGGAAGAGGAGGGCAGTTGTAATAGGGGACTCGATAGTAGGGGGGTCAGATAGGCGATTCTGTGGCGATTCTGTGGACCCTGATGCTGGGTTCTGGGATATTTATGATCGTGTCCAAGATATCCTGAAGTGGGAGGGTGAGGAGCCAGAGGTCGTGGTACATATAGGTACCGATGACATAGGTAGGAAAAGGGAAGAGGTCCTGAAAGGAGAATATAGGGAGTTAGGAAGGGAGTTGAGAAAAAGGACCGCAAAGGTAGTAATCTCGGGATTACCGCCTGTGCCATGCAACAGTGAGAGTAGGAATGCAATGAGGTGGAGGATAAATACGTGGCTGAGGGATTGGAGCAGGGGGCAGGGATTCAAGTTTTTGGATCATTGGGACCTCTTTTGGCGCAGGTGTGACCTGTACAAAAAGGACGGGTTACATTTGAGTCCTAGGGGGACCAATATCCTGGCAGGGAGATTTGCGAGGACAATTGTTCATCCCAGTTTGGCAAAAGAATAAATCAAGGAAGGCAGTGCACCCATGGCTGACAAGGGAAATTAGGGATAGTATCAATTCCAAAGAAGAAGCATACAAATTAGCCAGAAAAAGTGGCTCACCTGAGGACTGGGAGAAATTCAGAGCTCAGCAGAGGAGGACAAAGGGCTTAATTAGGAAGGGGAAAACAGATAATGAGAGAAAACTGGCAGGGAACATAAAAACTGACTGTAAAAGCTTTTATAGATATATGAAAAGAAAAAGACTGGTTAAGACAAATGTAGGTCCCCTACAGACAGAAATAGGTGAATTGATTATGGGAAGCAAGGACATGGCAGACCAATTGAATAACTACATTGGTTCTATCTTCACTAAGGAGAACATAAATAATCTTCCGGAAATAGTAAGAGACAGTGGGTCCAATGAGATGGAAGAACTGAGGGAAATACATGTTAGAAGGGAAATGGCGTTAGGTAAATTGAAGGGATTAAAGGCAGATAAATCCCCAGGGTCAGATGATCTGCATCCCAGAGTGCTCAGGGCAGTAGCCCAAGAAATAGTGAATGCATTAGTGATAATTTTTCAAAACTCTTTAGATTCTGGACTAGTTCCTGAGGATTGGAGGGTGGCTAATGTAACCCCACTTTTTAAAGAAGGAGGAAGAGAGAAACCGGGGAATTATAGACTGGTTATAGACTGGTTGCTGTAGGGGAGAACCAGTGGATGTGGTATATTTGGATTTTCAAAAGGCTTTTGACAAGGTCCCACACAGGAGATTAGTGTGCAAACTTAAAGCACACGGTATTGGGGGTAAGGTGTTGATGTGGATAGAGAATTGGTTGGCAGACAGGAAGCAAAGAGTGGGAATAAATGGAAACTTTTCAGAATGGCAGGCAGTGACTAGTGGGGTACTGCAAGGCTCAGTGCTGGGACCCCCGTTGTTTACAATATATATTGATGACTTGGATGAGGGAATTAAATGCAGTATCTCCAAGTTTGCGGATGACACGAAGCTGGGCGGCAGTGTTAGCTGTGAAGAAGATGCTGAGAGGATGCAGGGTGACTTGGATAGGTTGGGTGAGTGGGCAAATTCATGGCAGATGCAATTTAATGTGGATAAATGTGAGGTTATCCACTTTGGTGGCAAAAACAGGAAAACAGATTATTATCTGAATGGTGGCTGATTAGGAAAAGGGAAGGTGCAACGAGACCTGGGTGTCATTATACACCAGTCATTGGAAGTGGGCATGCAGGTACAGCAGGCAGTGAAAAAGGCGAATGGTATGCTGGCAATCATAGCAAGAGGATTCGAATACAGGAGCAGGGAGGTACTACTGCAGTTGTACAAGGCCTTGGTGAGACCACACCTGGAGTATTGTGTGCAGTTTTGGTCCCCTAATCTGAGGAAAGACATCCTTGCCATAGAGGGAGTACAAAGAAGGTTCACCAGATTGATTCCTGGGATGGCAGGACTTTCATATGATGAAAGACTGGATCGACTTGGCTTATACTCATTGGAATTTAGAAGATTGAGGGGGGATCTTATTGAAAAGTATAAAATCCAAAAGGGATTGGACAGACTAGATGCAGGAAGATTGTTCCCGATGTTGGGGAAGTCCAGAACGAGGGGGCCACAGTTTGAGAATAGAGGGGAAGCCTTTTAGGACCGAGATTAGGAAAAACTTCTTCACACAGAGAGTGGTGAATCTGTGGAATTCTCTGCCACAGGAAACAGTTGAGGCCAGTTCATTGGCTATATTTAAGAGGGAGTTAGATATGGCCCTTGTGACTGAAGGGATCGGGGGTATGGAGGGAAGGCTGGTACAGGGTTCTGAGTTGGATGATCAGCCATGATCATACTGAATGGCGGTGCAGGCTCGAAGGGCCGAATGGCCTACTCCTGCACCTATTTTCTATGTTTCTATGTATCCAATGAGTCCCATTAACTTACTCTTCATCTGTTGCCCACAATCTCTCCTCAACAATTGTTTGCTAGGATTGAAAGCAAAACATTGGCTGAGGCTGCAAATATCAAATAAAAACAGAAAATGTTGGATTGAGTGTAAAGACAGAAAGTGAGTTAACATTCTTGTCCAACAATTTATCGCCAGTCACGTGTTAATCAATCAGTTACAGAAATCAATAATCACTTGTTGTTTATTTTGGATTTATAGGAGATTAGCAAGCCAATTTGTAAGAGGACAAAGAAAAACTTGTATGTTTAATAAAGCTATGATAAACAGGAAAAAAAAGCAGAGAGCCCAGAAAAAGGTAAGTAAAGCAAGTTTTCAGTTACAAAGTATATTGATATTCCAGTTTATCATTTGTGGAATATACTCAAGTATTCTTCTTTATTTTGAGAAGCCTTGAGAAGCCAATTGTTTACAATATATATTAATGACTTGGATGAGGGAATTAAATGCAGCATCTCCAAGTTTGCGGATGGCACAAAGCTGGGTGGCAGTGTTAGCTGTGAGGAGGATGCTAAGAGGATGCAGGGTGACTTGGATAGGTTGGGTGAGTGGGCAAATTCATGGCAGATGCAATTTAATGTGGATAAATGTGAAGTTATCCACTTTGGTGGCAAAAATAGGAAAACAGATTATTATCTGAATGGTGGCCGATTAGGAAAAGGGGAGGTGCAACGAGACCTGGGTGTCATTATACACCAGTCATTGAAAGTGGGCATGCAGGTACATGAGGTGGTGAAAAAGGCGAATGGTATGCTGGCATTTATAGCGAGAGGATTCGAGTACAGGAGCAGGGAGGTACTACTGCAGTTGTACAAGGCCTTGGTGAGACCACACCTGGAGTATTGTGTGCAGTTTTGGTCCCCTAATCTGAGGAAAGACATCCTTGCCATAGAGGGAGTACAAAGAAGGTTCACCAGATTGATTCCTGGGATGGCAGGACTTTCATATGAAGAAAGACTGGATGAACTGGGCTTGTACTCGTTGGAATTTAGAAGATTGAGGGGGGATCTGATTGAAACGTATAAGATCCTAAAGGGATTGGACAGGCTAGATGCAGGAAGATAGTTCCCGATGTTGGAGAAGTCCAGAACGAGGGGCCACAGTTTGAGGATAGAGGGGAAGCCTTTTAGGACCGAGATTAGGAAAAACTTCTTCACACAGAGAGTGGTGAATCTGTGGAATTCTCTGCCACAGGAAACAATTAAGGCCAGTTCATTGGCTATATTTAAGAGGGAGTTAGATATGGCCCTTGTGGCTACGGGGGTCAGGGGGTATGGAGGGAAGGCTGGGGCGGGGTTCTGAGTTGGATGATCAGCCATGATCATAATAAATGGCGGTGCAGGCTCGAAGGGCCGAATGGCCTACTCCTGCACCTATTTTCTATGTTTCTATGTTTCTAAATCTCATGGATTTAAGGAGTTTCGCAATTTTAAAAGGCTATGATTTAAAACATTTTAAAAATACATGGAGGAATGAACCATTCAAGATATTTTCTGACGTATGTTGGATTTAAGTGTATTATTTTTGAAGAGCATTCTCTTTGGCTTTGTAGACAAATATGAGGTGCAAGCTGAACCAAAATCATTCTGCAAAGAGCAATGAGATTATTCTGGAATATGCAAGATGGAAGGCTGTCAGTTGGCCAAACAAATCTGTACTCTGTTTGCCCTCCTCATTGTAAGTAGCTTCTATCTATTCCTGTATGATTATCTCACTTTCCTTCAGGCAGATATTTAACCTATTCTTACATGTTGACATGGGAAGATAATTTGCAACAGTGATAATGGTGAGGCTGTCAGTACTTGCTGACAACAACCTCTGACAGCTGCAGTAAACTGAGAAAATCTGGAATTAGTTCCTGGAGCTACATTGGGGGTGGGGGCTAGGTGGATTATAGAGAGCATTGGGCCATCTGGTGGGGTTGGGAGTTGTAATTGTACAGACCATGGTTCCTGGAGCTACATTGGGGGTGGGGGTTAGATGGTGTGTGGAGAGCATTGGGCCGTCTGGTAGGGCTAGGGTTTGTAATCATATAGAGCATGGTGATGTAGTGGTGATCATCAAGATAATCAATCCCAGAGCCAAGGCAAAAAATCTATTCAACCAGCTGTAAAGTCATAGAGTCATTGAAAGTCAAAGTCAAGTTTATTGTCACATACACTTGTATATTTATAGAAACATAGAAAACCTACAGAACAATACAGGCCTTTCAGCCCACAATGCTGTGTCGAACATTTACTTACTTTAGAAATTACCTAAGGTTATCCACAGCCCTCTATTTTACTAAGCTCCATGTACCTATCCAGGAGTCTCTTAAAAGTCTCTATAGTATCCGCCTCCACCACTGTCGCCAGCAGCCCATTCCACGCACTCACCACTCCCTATATAAAAAAACTTACCCCGATATCTCCTCTGTACCTACTTCCAAGTACCTTAAAACTGTGCCCTCTTGTGCCTCTCAGATTATCAGCTCCCAATTGCCCACCATTGAGAACATACACCATAAACGCTGCCTGGGCAGGGCAAAAAGCATTATCAAGGATGCATCTCACCCTAACCATGCACTTTTTACTCTCCTCCCATCCAGTAGGCACTATAGGAGCCTCTGCTCCCACACCAGCAGGCACAGGAAGAGCTACTTCCCTGAGATTGTGACCTCACATCACAGCGCTAAGCAGTATTGCACCTATATTGTACTGTCTTGGTACTCTTATATTTGTGTGCTGTAGCACTTACTTTTTATTCGCAGTTATTTTGTAAATAACACTATTCTTTGCATTTCTGGTTAGATGCTAACTACATTTCATTGGCATTTTATCTGTACTCAGCACAATGACAATAAAGTTGAATCTAATCGAAAATCTAATCAAATCTAATCTAGCCATCTCAGCCCTGGGAAAAAGCCTCTGACTATCCATATGATCAATCCCTGTCATCATTTTATACACAATTGTCTTGTAAACCTTAGCAACCACACACACATAGCATCAGAAACGCAACATTCACAAGAAACACATGAATTATGTAGAATTATACAAGAAAGAACACAACTAGAACCAAAAAAGGAAGTCCAGTGTAGTGCAAAGTGGTGATAGATTGTGTACGGGGTTTCTTCTTTGTTCTGTTAAATTTTAAATGGCTTCTTTGTTATGTTAATCTTTTAAACTGCTGCGTATGTGGATTAAAATGGTTTCTATGTTATGTTAAATGCTGAGAAAGTCTCTAGCTAGAAATTTGCTTGGGTTAATACAGATAGCAGAGGTACTATTAGCCAATGGGTGTCCATGTTATTCTTTCTTGGGGTGATAATGCTGTATCATATGACTGGGAACCAGGGGCTTTTGGCGGGGAGTCGGAGGAGAGACGGGGAGGATGGCGGACGTGCGGGAAGGCTCAGGTCGATCACTCTGGCTAGACCCGAGCCGCGAGTCGATGGGGTCAGGGTGGTCCCGAAGAAATTCCTGAGCTCCAACTTGAGCACGAAGAACTTGAACTTTGATAAGTCTGGCGCCTTTTCCATTCCCTTTTTCTGTTTTGAACTTATATTAATTTCGTAAACTTAGTAATATCTATAAAGTGTATTTGGTAAAACGTACTGTATGTGCTGGCTGATGACTGATGTTTGAAACCAGTGAGCAACCGACACAACCGGAAGTGTCCAGGCGGGTGCCGGACGGGATTTCCCCTAGATATATACGAGTCAATATAGCGTTACAATTGCTATACTGAGTTTGTGATTAGGCTAGTGAGGAGTAGATTCAAGATCCGAATGATAGTTAGTAAGTTATTATTGTCACACTTACAGAAGTACTGTGAAAAACTTGGTTTTCCATGCCATCCATGCAGTTTGTTTCATCACATTAGTGCAGGGGTCCCCAACCTTTTTTGCACTGTGGACTGATTTAATATTGAAAATATTCTTGCGGACTGGCTGACCGGGGTGGGGGGTGGGTGGGGGGGTAGGGTTGCCAACGAACAAGAGTAGCAGTCAAATGCGTTGTTTACCCAAAAGACTACAATGACCATGAAGCCTTGCGCGGACACCAATGCGCATGCACGTCGTGACCTGCCAATTCCTCCCCCCGGCCCCAAGCAAATCCTTTTTGGCAATTCTGTTCATGGGGGTGGGTGTTAATCACTACCAGAATATAGATGATAAGTGGGTAATACACTCAATTTTGTTTCTAAAAAGGTTTATCTAACGAATTTAATATTAAACACAGAGCGCATATTTTCCTCGCATGGATATAATGATAAGTAAATTATCAGGGGAGCTTGAAGTAAGTATTGAACGAACTTCCAGTAGAAGTGGCAGAAGCAGGTTCGATACAATCATTTACAGAAAAATTGGATAAATATATGGACAGGAAAGGAATGGAGGGTTATGGGCTGAGTGCAGGTCGGTGGGACTAGGTGAGGGTAGTGTTCGGCACAGACTAGATGAGTAGCATTCGGCACGGACTAGAAGGGGAGAGATGGCCTGTTTCCGTACTGTAATTGTTATATGGTTATATAGGTCACTTATAAGTCAATAGCATCATAACATTTTAAGTAATATTTGGATATTAAACGCACAGCAAATATTTTCCCCGTATGAATATATAAAATCATTGCAACACACCAATATTGCTGAATCAGTGGGAGCCCTGGGCTTGTTTCCCTGCAACAACACCGTCCTATTGAGGGGTGATGGGAGACATCGATACTCGAAGGGGGTTCCTGATGTCCAGTCGATTCTGCAGTTTGGTTTTCATTGCATTCATTGCAGAAAACTCCACTTCGCAGAAAAATGTTGGAAATGGAAGCAATGTTTTCAGTGCTTTCGTGGCTATCTCAGGATATTTAGCCTTGACTTTGATCCAAAATGCCGACAGAGATGTTATGTCAAACATACTTTTCAGCCCGCCGTCATTTGCAAGCTCGAGGAATTGATTGCCTTCCCGCCCTGACACGGATGACGCGCGGGTCATGACCTCTCATGCGTAATGGCTGATCAGTGGCCATGACAGGGAATGAGGAAAGGTGCAGCTGACCAAATCATATCGCTTCCTCGCGGCCCGGTAGCGCATGCTCTGCGGCCCGGTACCGGTCCGCAGCCCAGTGGTTGGGGACCGCTGCATTAGTGTATTATGGTACTGCAAGGGATAAAAAAACAATAACAGAATGCAAAATAAAGTGTTACAGTTACAGAGAAAGTGTAGTGCAGGCAGACATATGCCTTGATGCTTCTTAGCTGCCACAAGACCAGGGTACATGGTATACCAGGGACAACTAGAGGATGCCGAACCCGAAGCAAGCCAAGGAATGGAGCAGCCTCCTGTGGTCTGCTGAAACTGCAGGAAGCAGGGACACTCTGCTGCCAAAGATGGGCCACGTGCTGTGTGAAGAAACAGTCCATTCTCCGCAATCTCCATTTCCCTGTCTCCCAGAAAAGTGCAGGGCAGAGCAGTCTCCAAAGAGGCAAGGGCTTTGGCCTGGAGAGTCACTGCATGAGATGAAGATGAAAAGAGAAATAGGATGGGAGTTTGTAAGAAACTCACAGATGTCCAACATTACTAGGGCAAACCAAAAGGGGTTTTGAAGAATTGAATAAAAATGAGCTGCATATTCAACCCTTTAATTATTAACATATTAATGATATTTTAGTGTATATAGAATAACAGACTCTCAGTTAGATAGAAAACATCCAATTGGGTGTATAATTGCTTGGTATGACAACTGCTCTGCCCAAGACCACAAGGAACAGCAGAGAATTTTGAATGCAGTCCACTCTATAATGAAAACCAGCCTCCCCTCCTTTGAATATGTCTATACTTCCTATTACCTCGGCTAAGCAACCAGCAAAGGCCCTTCCTCCCCATTCATTCTCTCTTTTCCCTACTTCCATTAGGCAGAAGATACAGACACAGACGTTTGAGAACATTGACTATTGGATTCAAGGACAGCTTCATCTCACTGTTCTCAGAGCCTTGAATGGACATATTATATGATAAAGGTGAACTCATGATCTCTCAGTCTAGCTCATCATGGTCCTTGCTCATTCGTCTACTGGCTCTACACTTTCACTGTGACTGTAACACTACATTTTGTATTCTGTCATCTTTTTCATTTAGAACTACCTTGATGTACAGTACTTAGGTATGGAAAGATCTGTCTGAATATCATGCAAACAGAAGTGTTTCCTTGTATCTCAGAAAATGTGTCAATAGTAAACCAATTTCCAATTGCTATTAATGTCTCTTAGTGTCTAATTAAAATTTTTGCAATCAAATATTTTAACATCAGTTTGTATTTGGTACTACTACTTATTTCTTATTGTTTTCTACCCGTTTCTTCCAATTCCTGATGAAGTTGGTGCTGTAACTCTATAAAATAGCAGGAAATATAGCAGGGACTTATAATTGTCCTGCTAATCTGAAAATAAACAGAAAGAGGCTCAATCTGTCCAGTTGCAGTCTGAAAAACATCTACAAGACAATGGCACAATTTCCCCAAATTATTCATGGAACAAAGAACACATCGATCAAGCATACTGATAAAATACCACTTCAGTCAACGCAATGGATTGAATGTTAGTCATAAATGAAATAAACCTCCCAAAGCTCCAGCTGACATGAATGTTACGTCTTTGCTTGAAGTAGCTGTGGAAAATGAATGAGATGATGCTTCTGAAGGGCACTGAGCAAATGATTTGCTATGCATTAAACCCCAGAGCCAAAGTATATTGAATAAGATGCTTATTTCTGTTTGTTGTAGCCAGTTAAGAGTGATTGAGCTCAGCGACCGAGCCCAGCAGCAGATCTAAAACTGCAAAGCTAGCACCTCAGACTGCCAACTGTGTCCTGTTTGTTAACACCCTCTGTTCTGAGTAATAAGTTTGTGAGTTCACGACCTGTTTCAGAGATCTGAGCACTGAGATGCAGTACCAATGGAATGCAGCACCTTTGGAGGTAGGGTAGAAGCCGTTAAACTGTCCTTCAAATGAATGCCAGGAACTTGTTGACAGTAGAACGAAGAACGGACAGTCCAGATGAAGGGTCTCAGCCTGAAGCATCGACTGTACTTTTTTCCATAGATGCTGTCTGGCCTGCTGAGTTCCTCCAGCATTTTGTGAGTGTTGCTTAGTACAGATGAAGGGTCATGATTTGGAACATCACCTGTCCACTTCCCTCTGTAGGTGTTGCCTGACCTATTGAGTTCCTCCGGTGTTTTGTGTGCTGCACCAGATTCCAACATCTACAGTCTCTTGTGTCTCCATCTGGCTCTTTCCTTGTAACTGTACCAATTATGCTCCTCAGATAAATTATCACCTCATTACTTAATTGCTGAATGCAAATTTGCTGCTTGGTTTCCTGTATTGTAAACATAATTAAACCTCAAACTGACAGAGTGAATACCTAAGGTCATAAGTTGAGTGTTGCTCTCCATCTCTCTCAATCTCTTTCTGAAATCTAAATTGCACTTAATAACAGGGCAGAGGTAAAACGAAAAAAAAAGAGAGGATAGTTGTATGAGCCTAACATAATATTAATGTCCTTCTCAATTTAGGGAGCATCTGTATCCTGACAGTTAGCACTCCCATCGGAAACAGAAGGGAAGCAAGTCTGGGCTGATCTTAATTATCACCATTTCCGTTTTTACTTATCTTTAAGTTAAAGGACGGCTGTACTTCTAAGAGAGTATTGAGTTCTGTTCAGCTGTAAACCAGCTTTTTACGGGATCGTGAAACAAGACTAAGTTCCCAGTATGTGCAAGCAATAGGTCTAAGGTGGCATTCTGGGTGGGCACCGTATGTCAAAGCGATGTTGTGGAGCAGTGGGGAGGGGGTATGGAGTGTAACTTCCCATTACTTTGAGCCTTGTAATCTTCACTTTTCATCTGTAAAAAGGGCACTCTGCAAGGAAACTTCTTGGGCTCTCTGTTCTAATACCGTCCAACTGGGCTTCTGTAAACAATTTCATAATTAGATTTTGCAGATGGCTGCAGTGTGCAAAATAGTATTCAGACTTGTGGCAACAAATCAGGGAGCATCCAGTCAATTTTTGGGAATATTCACCGGTATTCCAGCAGGCCCAGCGTGCAAGTGGAAGTCTTTGCTTTCTTCAATGGCTAGCTACAGCTGGTGGTCTTGGAACTTCCTCAGCAATTCTCTGATCAAAAATAGCTCAGGAGAAATGGATGTTTTCCTGGGATTTTGTCTATCTCCCACCAAAGATGCAAATGGAAAGAGAAAATCTCTTCAGACATGCACAGCCATCTTTTATTCTCTGCTGCTAGTCGCTATGAAAAGGAGAGGTAATGTTCTGCATTACTTTTTAACAACTGCCTTTGATAGACCTTGAGGGCTGAGGCATCCTTTCCTTTGCTATACTCTCTCATTGTTTTGTTCCAACCCTTCCCATCCACAGCTTCCGCCCTTTCATCTCCTCATCCATAGGTCCTTCCCCCCATGGCTGGGCAGAACTGGCTTCCTTCTCCTTTCCCAACATGGCTACATGATTCTGCCTCATTCTCTTTCTAAATTACACATCTCATCACCCTGAATTTTCATCCCTTGGGAGCAAGGGATTCTCTTGCATTAGTGCATCTTCCTCCAATTCCAGGCAAAGCTGTCATAACTCTTGGCTTCCCTTCTAAATCAGAATCTCCCACCCCCTCATTTCTGCTATTAACAGATCATCATCCTCTTCCAGTTCAGGCTCCTCCCTGCATCTATGATCTACTCCACCAGGCTCCTCTGTATTCAGCTCTCCAAGAATTCACTTTTCCCTATCACCCAGTCCTCCATCCCAATCCCTGTTCTCACTGCCATCCCTCCCCTAATCCTTATCCCCTCTCTTAGCCTTTCCTCCCAATCCCTGTCCTCATTCCCGGACCACTGTCCCAATCCCTGTTCTCTCTCTCACTCCTCCCTCCTGAACCCTGTCTTCTCTCAGCTTTCCCTTCCAATTCCTATTCTCACTCTCAGCCCTTTTTTCCAGTCCTGCTCCTCACCCCTTCCCTTCCTCCCAAACCCAGTTCTGACTCTTTCGCTCCCACGTCTTCTCCCTTCCCCTCTATTCACCCTAACCCTGTCTCATTCCTACCTGTGCCTGTTCTCAATTCCCACCCTCCTTCTCAATCCCTGTCCCCAACTTTCCTCCCTCCTGAGCACTGTCTTAATTCCCAGCCCTCCCTGCTGATCCCCATCCTCATCATGAGTCAGCCATGCCAAGAAACATTATTGTTTTAAAGATCTGTAACTGTCTATGCTCCAGTGGAACTTCCTCACAGTCTCCTGTCCCTCTCCCCTTACACTTCCAGCTCCTCTTCAACACCAGTGAGCTGGGACGTCTGCCCCTGCATAGCTGTGCTGAAGTGGGTTGACCTGGGACTGACTCTGTTTAAGCCAATACCTCTGGCACCCTGTTGTCTAGTGCCCCTTCTCATCCCACGGTGTGCCATTTCTTTGAATGCATACTGCTTGGTTTTGTTTGCAAGTCATACTGATACTCCCGCCAACAGAGCAATACCCTACACAGCTATGTAAATGACACTGGTACTATACCACAGAGTGTAGACTACCACTGAAGCTTATTCCGTTTGGAATTATAGAGTTATCATCAGAGTCATAGAGCATGGAGACAGGTCCATGCTGACTATTCATCAACAATTCCTACTAACTCAATTTATTCTCTCTAGAGGGCAGATGATTAAGGTGAGAGGGTGAAAGCTTAATGAGACAGGTGAGGCAGTTTTTTTTACACGGAGAATGGTAGGTACATGGAATTCACTGCCAGGGTAAGTAATAGAAACAGATACAATTCACACAGACAGAGCCAAGATGAGGATTGAACTCAGGTGAAGCAGCAGCTCCACCAGCTGCTGTCCTGTCTACCGATGGAGCCACTGAGCTGCCAGAAGTGAATCCTCAGCAAGTGAGAAAGCAAACCCTATAGTTCACTGATGCTGATCTGAACACCCTGCACACAGATGGAGGGTTGGTCTCCACACCAAGGGTGCCAGAGGGCAGCCCATGATGTGATGAGAAGGCAAGGGGCAGGGGAGCAGGGCAGTAATTACAGCCATGAAAATCAAAAATGCAATCAATACTGCAAGTTTGAAACATTCAATTCTGGTGGAGAGTCTTCAGCTTGAAACGTTAACTCTGCTTCTCTTTCCACAGTTGCTGCCTGACCTGCAGAGTGTCCAGTATTTTCTGACGTTATTAGTATTGGTATTGATTTATTTTTGTCTCATGTACCAAGATACAGAGAAAAGCTTGGGTTTGTATGCTATCTAGACAGATCATGAAGTATCGTTGAGCCTTCTCAAACATTAGTATCTTCTTCCCAATATAAGAGGGGTGAAGAGAGAATGGGCAAGGTGGGAGGGGTCTCTGACTGGGTTGGCTGCTTTCCCAAGACAACAGGAAAGGTAAGTGAAATCAATGAAGAGATTGGTTTGTGTAAAGGACTGGGCTGTGTTCACAATTCTTGTAATTTCTTGCTGTCTTGGGCAGAGAAGCTGTGATATATCTGGATAGGATGCTTTCTTTGATTCATCTTAAAAATTGGCTCCAAGATGATGCTGAGCTATGATTTCCATTGAGACACAGATTTCACTGCTTTTTAATTGTTCAATTGTTTACTTTTTAGCATCATAAGGATGTTTTTGGGGACAGAGTTAGGGGTCAGGTTAGGGGTTTAGGGACAGGATGAGGGAGAGAGGACTCTGCTCCACATTTGAAGGCCAGTGATGCAGTGGACATGGGAAGTCCCTGGTCAGATGTTGGACATCAGACAAGCAGAGAGAAGATGAGGACTCTGCAGGTCTGGAGATCGTGTTCCATGCGGAGAGGAAGAAAGAGTTTGGATAACTCCCTCCGTTTGCAAATCATTGAGACTGAGCTTTTAGGTCTAGTGTTCAGAGTCCCATCATCAGTAAGTCCGGAGTTCAAGTCCTAGTATTCAGTGATTGGCATGTCCTGGGATAGATGCTGAGGATCGAGGTTGAATTGGAAGTCCAGTAATTGAGGCCCATTAGCTGGAGCCAGGTCTGTAATTCTCTCTGAATCCACTGGGGAAGTTGAAGCTACCTTCTGTGTCTGCTGGAGGCAGGAGGCTGAATGCATGTCCAGAAGTTAAAGGGATGTATGTGTGGGTGGGAGGGAGAAATGGGGCTTGTATTTGCTGTTGCTTTTCTCTGTGTTCTGCTGAGCATTGTGGGCTGGCTATGTTGGCAGTGGAATGTATGTTGACACTTGTGGGCTGCATCCAGCTCACCCTTGGGTGTGTTGGTTGTTAATACAGTTGACACACTTCACTCTATGTTTCGATGGTGATATCTGTACTGAGAAACAGCCTGCAATCTGTGCAGGATCCAGAGTTATAATGGGTGAAGTTATGGATAAAACTCATCTTCACTGTCTTATTGAGTTCTCCTCTATGTACAGTCCACTATGCCTGTATCTACTAGCTGCTTCTCTTAACAGCATCTTCCCTCACCATTGCTTTTGTCTTTATTGAAATGAATGAAAAATAACCCGTTGCCTTCCAAATCCCACCTTCAAGGAAGAATACAAGCACACTGATTCATAAGGACATTCAGTCTTTTGTTGCATTTCCAGCATTCAATAAGAACGAAACCAATCGATACCATTCTACTTTCCTACATTAGCTTCATTTATCTTTATTCATTGACTATTTAAAAAAGATATCAGCCTATCTTGCATGAACTCAGTGACTGAGTTTTTGCAGCCTTCCTGGCAGTTCCTCACACTATTTAATACCTGGTAGTGTATGGTTTATGGAGTCCACAGCTGGACCTGGATGCAGACAGGATTGAGGATGTGGGTGTGCCAACTATCTGTAAGGAAAGGTCATGCACTCTTTGTGCTCTGGAGGACATTTGGTTATTATAATTGAGCAGTCAACTGGACAGAGTTGGCACCAGTTCATATTGATATGCCTGGTGTTTTGCCTGCTTTCTGGAGAGCCTGTGAAAGAATTTATTAAAAAAAAACTTATACTATATAAACCCATTGTTCCTTTTTATCCTGAAGTACTTATTCACAGATGGTTAACTCTCATTATTTTGTAATAGTAGTTTCCTTACATAGTGCTTTAATAATTGGTCTGGGAAACTTCAGCTTTGGCTTTTTAAGCTTCTATAAAACTTAAGATATGGGTCAATATGGATGCTATCTGTTGTAATATATCTTCAACCTCTTTTACAATTTTTTTCTCTCATTTTTGATTCCTTGAATTGTACATTGCCTGAATAAGCTTCAGAAAATGCTTTGTATTGGCTCTGCTCTCAAAATGGTGATCTCTTAATGAATTTCCCTGGAGTTGGTTCATTGAAAATCCTTAATCAGGCAGAAGAGGAGGAAGGAAGTCCTTATTGGCTGCTTTGTGTGGTGTCTCAGTATGAGAACCTGGTTCACATACAGCAATTACTTAGCCCATTTAATCAATGAATTGCAATCTGTACTACCCTAAATTAATTCTTTTGTTATGGTATGTATAACATGAGAATGCTATGACCCATGAAGAGCTCCGCCTTCTTTTCTTTCTTTTGCTTGAATGAACTTTTGTTGGCCATCCATAATAAGGTAATAAGCCAGGTATGGGATATAGATAACATCTCTTTCAGACAGTTAACTAATTGTCAAGTGGACTTTGATCAAGGCTTTTTTTTTCCTTTTTCCTCTTTTTTTCCTTTTGTCTACTAAGTACACTCAATGATCATTTGCAACCATTGTAAGGTAATACACATCTGTCAGCATTTAGCTAACCAGTTAATGTTGTTGGTGATGTATGTGGAATATTGGGTGGTGGGCACAAAGAATGTAGCACTGTACAGTTCAGGAACAGGCCCTTTGGCCCAGGATGTCTGAGCCGAGTAAAATGCCAAGTTAACTAATCTCTTCTGGCAATATTGTGTTGAACCAGCTAAAAAGTAAATCAAAAACACACAAAAACTAATCCTTCCTACCTACACTATGTCCATAATCTTCCAGCTTCCTCAAATCCATGTACCTATCAAAATGTCTCTTAAAAGCCTCTAATGTGTTTGCCTCTATCACCATAGCAGGCAGCACATTCCAAGCATCCATCACTCCCTGAGTAAAAAACTTACCCTTAACACCCCCTCTCACCTTCAATACATGCCCTCTGGTCTTAGACATTTGTGCCCTGGGTAAATAATCGAGTTCACCTCGAAATTTGAGAGGAAAAAATAAAATCCAATGTGTCAGTACTTCAGTAAAATAAAGGAAACTACGTTGGCATGAGAGGGGAACTGGCCGAAGTTGACTGGAAAGGGACATTTGCAGAAAGGACAGCAGAGAGGCAATGGCTGGATTTTCTGTGAAAAATGAGGGAAGTGAAAGACAGATATATTCCAAACAAGAAGAAATTTTCAAAGGGAAGAAGGGCACTACCTTGGCTGCCAAGTGAAGTCAGGGCCAAAGTAAAAGCAAAAGAGAGGGCATACAAGGAAGCCAGAGCTAGTGGGAAGATAGAGGATTGAGAAGCTTTTAAAAACTTGCAGAAGGAAACTAAGAAGGTCATTTGGAAAGAAAAGATGAATTATGAGAGAAAGCTGGCAACTAATATTAAAGAAGATACTAAAAACTTTTTTAAGTATATAACGGATGAAGGAGAGTTGAAGGTAGATATAGAACAATTACAAAATGACGCTGGAGATATCGTAATGGAAGATGCAGAGATGGCAGAGGAACTGATTGCATATTTTTCATCATTCTCCACAGTGGAAGATGTCTGCAGTATACCAGACATTCAAGAGTGTCAGGGAACAGAAGTTTGTGCAGTAAAAATTACGACCGAGAAGGTGCTCAGGAAGCTTAATGGTCTAAGGGTGGATAAATCTTCTGGACCTGATGGAATGCACCCTCGGGTTCTGAAGGAAGTAGCTGGAGAGATTGCAGAGGCATTAACGATGATCTTTCAAGAATCGATAGTTTCTGGCATTGTACCAGATAACTGGAAAATTGCAAATGTTACTCCACTATTTATGAAGGGTGGAAGGCAGCAGAAAGGAAACTATAGACCTGTTAGCCTGACATCAGTAGCTGGGGAGTTAGAAACGTAGAAAACATAAAAAACCTATGTTACCATACAGGCCCTTCAGCCCACAAAGCTGTGCTGACCATGTCCTTACCTTAGAAATTACCTAGGGTTACCCATAGCCCTCTATTTTTCTAAGCTCCGTGTACCTATCCAGGAATCTCTTAAAAGACCCTATCATATCTGCCTCCACCACTGTCACCAGCAGCCCATTCCACGCACTCACCACTCTCTGCATAAAAACAAGCACCTTAAAACTGTGCCCTCTCATGCTAGCCATTTCAGCCCTGGGAAAAAGCCTCTGATTAACCACACGATCAATGCCTCTCATCATCTTATACACGTCTATCAGGTCACCTCTTATCCTCTGTCGCTCCAAGGAGAAAAGGCCCAGTTCACTCAACCTATTCTTATACGGCATGCTCCCCAATCCAGGCAACATTCTTGTAAATCTCCTCTGCACCCTCTCTATGGTTTTCATGTCCTTCCTGTAGTGAGGCAACCAGAACTGAGCACATTACTCCAAGTGGGGTCTGACCATGGTCCTATATAGCTGAATGCAATGTTGGCATTCATTTCTAAAGGAATAGAACATAAGAGCAGGGATGTGATGTTGAGGCTCAATAAGGCACTCATGAGACCCCACTTGGAGTATTGTGTGCAGTTTTGGGCTCCTTATTTTAGAAAGGATATACTGACATTGTTCTACAACGCAGCCCAAGTCCAACCTCTTGCCACACACCACGTCACTCAGGCTCCAGAACCTTGATCTTGCAATCTCAATTCTTCGTCTAATTTCTGTATCACATTTCCCATCCTCTGTGACCATCTGTCCCAAGTAGACAAACTTCTTGACTTGCTCTATGCCTACGCCGTTAATTTTGATACTGATTTTGGGGACTTCTTTCTTCTGTGATACTTCCATCATCTTCGTCTTTGCAGCATTTATTTTCATTCCAAATCGTTCTCCTTCAGCATTTATCTTAGAATTTGGAAATGCTACGTCTGGAGCAGTCTGTTGTATGGAGTCGAATTGTGGACCTTATGCAAGGAAGCACAACGACGACTGGAGGCATTTGAAATGTGGTGTTTAAGGAGAATGCAGAAAATTAGATGGGTGATGGAGGTCAGTAATATGGAAGGGTTGAAGAGAGCGAGGAGAGAAAAGGAGTTGCTGAAGAATGTGCAGAAAAGGAAGCTGGAATATGCCAGGCACTTGTTAATAGGTGGTGGACCGCAGAAATTGTTATTGGAAGGGATGATAGAAGGAAAGAGGGAAAGAGGAAGGCAGCGAACCACTTGGTACGATAATGTGAGGCAATGGACTGGGTTGAGTTATGCTGAGGCCAGAAAAAGAGCACAAGATCGAAGAAGATGGAGGTGCCTAGCTGCCAACACCGGATTCGGGACGGCACCCACTGACTGACTGACTACTACTGACATTGAAGAGGGTTCAGAGAAGATTCACAAGGATGATTCCAGGAATGAAAGGGTTACTGTATGAGGAACGTCTGGCAGCTCTGGGACTGTATTCCCTGGAGTTCAGGAGAATGAGGGGGGATCTCATAGAAACATTCCGAATGTTAAAAGGCCTGAACAGATTAGATATGCAAAGTTATTTCCCCTGGTAGGATGGTAGGGGATTCTAGGACAAGAGGGCACGACTTCAGAATTGAAGGACGTCCATTTAGAACTGAGATGCGGAGAGATTACTTTAGTAAATCTATGGAATTTGTTGCCACGAGATGCTGTGGAGGCCAAGTCATTGGGTGTATTTAAGGCAAAGATAGATAAGTTCTTGATTAGCCAGGGCATCAAAGGATATAGGGTGAATGTAGGGGAGTGGGAATGACTGGAAGAGTTGGATCAGCCGCTCATGATTGAATGGCGGAGCAAACTTGATGGGCCGAGTGGCCTACTTCTGTTCCTATATCTTATGGTCTAAGATGCTCCCTGTCTACTCTATCTATGCTTCTCAAGATCTTATAAACCTCAATCAGATCTCCCCTCAGCCTCTATCGCTCTAGAGAAAACAACCCTCCTTTTTCCAGTCTCTCATGATAGCACATGCCCTCGAAACCAGGCAGCATCCTGGTAAACCTCTTCTGCACCCTCTCCAAAGCCTCAGTATCCTTCCTATAGTGGGGCAATCTGCTTCCTCCATACTCCTGGCAGCAAGTTTCAGGCACCCACCTCTCTTGGTTTATAAAACTTCCCCCCTCTTCAACTTAAGCTATGCCCTCTATTATCACATGCCATCCTGTGACTAGTGGTGTGGCATAGGGATCAGTCCTGTGACTAGTGGTGTGCCACAGGGATCAGTGCTGGGTCCATTGTTATTTGTCATCTATATCAATGATCTGGATGATTGGATCAGCAAATTTGCTGATGATACAAAGACTGGAGGTGTAGTAGACAGTGAGGAAGGTTTTCAGAGCCTGCAGAGGGACTTGGACCAGCTGGAAAAATGGGCTGAAAAATGGCAGATGGAGTTTAATACAGACAAGTGTGAGGTATTGCACGTTGGAAGGACAAACCAAGGTAGAACATACAGGGTTAATGGTAAGGCACTGAGGAGTGCAGTAGAACAGAGGGATCTGGGAATACAGATACAAAATTCCCTAAAAGTGGCATCACAAGTAGATAGGGTCGTAAAGAGAGCTTTTGGTACATTGGCCTTTATTAATCAAAGTATTGAGTATAAGAGCTGGAATGTTATGATGAGGTTGTATAAGGCATTGGTGAGGCCAAATCTGAAGTATTGTGTTCAGTTTTGGTCACCAAATTACAGGAAGGATATAAATAAGGTTGAAAGAGTGCAGAGAAGGTTTACAAGGATGTTGCCGGGACTTGAGAAATTCAGTTACAGAGAAAGGTTGAATAGGTTAGGACTTTATTCCCTGGAGCGTAGAAGAATGAGGGGAGATTTGATAGAGGTATATAAAATTATGATGGGTATAGATAGAGTGAATGCAAGCAGGCTTTTTCCACTGAGGCAAGGGGAGAAAAAAACCAGAGGACATGAGTTAAGGGTGAGGGGGGAAAAGTTTAAAGGGAACATTAGGGGGGGCTTCTTCACACAGAGAGTGGTGGGAGTATGGAGTGAGCTGCCAGATGAGGTGGTAAATGCGGGTTCTTTTTTAACATTTAAGAATAAGTTGGACAGATACATGGATGGGAGGTGTATGGAGGGATATGGTCCGTGTGCAGGTCAGTGGGACTCGGCAGAAAATGGTTCGGCACAGCCAAGAAGGGCCAAAAGGCCTGTTTCTGTGCTGTAGTTTTCTATGATTTCTATTACTCAATATTTATATCCTAGGAAAAAGATTCTGACAGTCTACCTCATCTATGACTCAAATGATTTGATATGCATCAATGGGACCTCTCCTCAGCCTCTGATGCTGATATTTGACAAACCTGTCTTTATAGCTAATAACCTCTAATCCAGGCAACATCCAAGTAATCCTCTTTTGTGCCCTCTCCAAAAATCTCCATACATTTGTGGATGTAATACTCCAAATGTAGTTGAATCAAAATTTTATACAACTGCATCACGACTTCCTGACTCCTATACCCTATATGCAGTGATGAAGGCAAATGAACCACATGTCTTCTTTACTGCTCTATCCACTTCTCATTGCCTCTTTCAGTGAGGTACGGACAAGGACCCCATGATTCCTCTGTACATCACTGTTGTTAAAGGTCTTACTATTAATTTATAGTCTTCCCTTACATTTTACACCTCGAAGTACAACACCTCACACTTGCACAAATTAACTCCATCTGACAAAAAAGAGATGGATAGAGCTCTCAAAGATAGTGGAATCAAAGGTTATGGGGAAAAGGCAGGAATTGGATATTGATTGTGGATGATCAGCCATGATCACAGTGAATGGCGGTGCTGGCTCAAAGGGCTGAATGGCCTACTCCTGCACCTATTGTCTATTGACACTTCTCTGCCCATATCTGCATCTGATCAATGTTTTCCTGTATCCTTGGATGATCTTCTTCACTGTCCACAGCTCCACCAGTTTCTGTGTCATTTGCAAGCTTATTATTCAAACCATCTACATTTTCATCCAAGACATTTACAAACATTTGTACATTATTGTACAAAAGTACACATAGATATACAGTAGCTAGAGTGCTGAAGACTTTTATGTGGTAATGTATTAATTTTATGTATTTTACTGTACTGCTGCCACTGCAAAATAACAAATTTTATATCACATGTAAGTGAAGATAAACCTGTTTCTGATACGGGTTTCTATTGTGAACAGAGTGGGAAGGGGCAGGGAGAGGAGAATCGTGGTTGGGAAAAGGGGAAGGGAGGGGGGAGGGAGTGGGAAACACCAGAGAGACATACTGTAATGATCAATAACCAATCGTTTGGAATCAAATGACCTTGCCTGGTGTGTCTGCACCTGCGCTATCCCCACTTCCCACCCTCCACTGTGGGACTCCTTCTCTGCCACCTGTACGACACCCCTCCTGCAATGCTCCACCCTCACAATTCCCAACATCCTTTGCTCCGGCCACTTATACAAAATCACTCGCTGCTCCATGTTGACAAATGCAGTACTGTGCAAAAGTCTTAGGCATCCTAGCTACAAATATGTGCTTAAGACTGTAATGGGCACATGTTGCCGGGGGTGAATGGATGGATTTGCCTTCACTAATTTGTCTCTGTTAAAAAACTAGAACCACATTAAGGCTTGGTTGCCATTATTTTTAGACACTAAGAATGACCAAGCTGTTCTGTGTGGTTACAGTAGCTTGCAAAGGGATGGGGGGGGGGAGGGAGTTGTCAAACAGATGCTTAACATCTGCCAGATGTGTGCAGGGCTGGCAGGCCAAGATGCTAAATGAAGATTAAAAAACTGACATTGGAAATCTGAAACAAAAACAGAGTGCTTGAAAAATTCAGCAGGTCAGCCAGTGTCTGTAGAAAGAGAGACAATCCGTGTTTCAGCTTTGTAACCCTCTATCAGAACTGGGGAAAAAGGAGATGCAGGTTAGTTTTCAGTAAGAGATAAGGTGGAGGATGGGTGCATAGAATGAAAAGAGTATCTGTGATAAGACTGGTCAAAATGGGTTGACAAGAGTGCTACCAGCATATTAAGCTTCTTGGTCTGTGTAATGTGTTGCTTATGGTAGGATAGTGGGACTTGCCTGGCTGACTCGATTACAATGAGTAGGATAAGAAAAATTGTGACCACATGATTTAAAAGCACGGAAAGTAGAAAATGCTGGAAAAACTAAGTGGATCAGGCAGCCTCTGTGAAAAGAGAAACAGATGAAGGACACTTCATCACACGTGAGAAAGAGAGAAGCAAATTAGTCCACAAAGTGGTGAAATGTGGGACCTATGAGTTTTCACTAAAAGAGTGAAGACAGGAAGTAGGTGGGATAAGGTTAAGAAAAACTGTAGCTTCCTCTTGGAATGGCCAAGAAAATGTGAAAAGACAACTAAGTTTACCTGTCCAAGTCCTTCCAGGCTGTAACTTGTGGAATTAGCAACATCTCATTGTTATCAGTTACATGTCACATTAGAAGGCGATACCATCTTTCCTTTTATCTCTTCAGGTAGAGAGACCACATGTCTGTACACTCACCTGATCATCTGCTTGCTGGTTTACAATGCTGCCTACCAGTTAACACTGAGCAACGGGTTTATGAGAGGCAGCAAATGGCCAATATCCTGGCACTTCTGTGGCAGCCAGCCATGTCAATTGTAAACACAGCCAAATGAAAAGGTGTCAGCGGGCTTCCTGCTGATGATATACCAACGTACAAGGGCACATCATCCATAAACCGAGCCTCACACTGCCACAAGAACGCACTCTGCCAGGTCCAGGAGCCTGCTACACCCAACTTTCTGGGCCTGGTGTCTTCTGGTCTTACGCTTCCTTGCTGCACCAAATCATCCGCATGAGGGAAAAGTTCTGAGGAGCAGGAGCAGGAGGAGGGTAAGGAAGGAGGGGGAAGCAGAAGAGAAAATACACTGTATCGGTCAGTGACTGAGTTGTTATGGTCGAAGAAATCTGAGGGTGATGCCATTGAACTAGTGAGACCATTGTGAACCCACAGCCATTTCTCGGACTATCCAAATGAGTTCTGTGATTTTTCAAGAATCTATCTTTATATGATTTTCATTGTATTTCAATTAATCCACAACACATGCTCACATCTAATGTGGGTGGCACGGTGGCACAGTGGCACAGCTAGTATTCTCACTGCCCTGTTGGCCACAATACAATCCTGTCTGGAGCTGTCCGGGTGGAGTTTGCACATTGCTGTGCCTGTGTAGATTTCCTCATTGGCCTTGGTTTCTAAAGTTGTGCTGGCCAGTATGTTAATTGGTGGTGGTACAGCACATTACTCCAGTGTATCTGGGTGACAGGAAAATCATGATGGGCATGTGTAACGTTTGTAGGGAAATAACTTAGCGAATGGGAATAATGAGATTCTGAGAGCCGGCATACACTTGATAGGCTGAATGTCCTCCTGTTAGTGAGCACCAACAGAGTAGGGAGGGTCTAAAGAAAATTCCCACAAAAAGCCTTGCCTTAAGCTATTTTTGCAAATATGTATATAATGTATGATATCTGCAGTCTGCAGCTCGCAGGTGTTCATCTGTAACCTCGTATGTTTAGTGATGATAAGCAAGAAAGAATCCAATGAATAATTCATCACCAAAAATATTCCTTTAGCTATGATTGCTTTTCATATACCATAAGACTTCATAATCTTTTATTGGCTGCCTTCTTCATCGGACTACGTCTGGAAGTGACTGGCGATGCTACAGTACACACACTATCCTGTATTAACTCAGCAGACCCTGTGTGTACTTCTTGAAGAGGTGGCTGAAGAGATTGTGGAGGCACTAGTAAGCATCAGTAGATTCTGGAATGGTTTCAGAAGACTGGAAAATTGCAAATATCTCTCCACTCTTTAAGATGGGAGAGAGGCAGAAGAAAGGAAGCTATAGACCAGTTACTCTGACCTCAGTGGTTGGGAAGATGATGGAGTCAATTATTAAGGATGAGGTCTCAGGGTACTTGGAGGCTCATGGTAAAATAGGTTGTAGTTAGCATGGTTTCCTCAAGGGAAAATCTTGCCTGACAAATCTATTGGAATTCTTTGCATAAGTAACAACCATTATACACAAGGGAGAATCAACTGATGTTGTGTACTTGGATTGTCAGAAGACCTTTGACAAGGTACCACACGTGAGGCTGCTTACCAAGCTATGAGCCCATGCTATTACAGGAAAGATTCTAGCATGGATAAAGCAATGGCTGATTGGCAGGAGGTAAAGTGTGGGAATAAAAGGAGTTTTTCTGACTGGCTGTCGCTGACTAGTGGTGTTCCACAGTGGTCTGTGTGGGACAAATTCTTTTTATGTTATACGTCAATGATTTGGATGATGGAATTGATGGCTTTGTTGCCAAGTTTGCAGAAGATATGAAGATAGGTGGAGGGGCAGGTAGTTTTGAGGAAATAGAGAGGCAACAGAAGGACTCATAGATTAGAAGAATGGACAAAAAAATGGCAGATGGAATACAGTGTTAGGAAGTGTATGTTCATGCACTTTGGTAGAAGAAATGAAAGGGTGGACTATTTTCTAAATGGAGAGAAAATACAAACAAACCGAGTTGCAAAGGGACTTTGGAGTCTTTGTGCAGGATTCCCTGAAGGTTAATTTGCTGGTTGAATCTGTGGTGAGGAAGGCAAATGCAATGTTAGCATTCATTTCAAGAGGACTAGATTATGAAAGCAAGGATGTAATGTTGAAACTTTATAGAGCAGTGGTGAGGCCTCTCTTGGAGTATTCTAAGCTTTGGGCCCTTATCTTAGAAAGCATATGTTAAAACTGGAGTGGGTTCAAAGGAGGTTCACGAAAATGGTTCCAGGATTCAATTGCTTGTCATATGAAGAGTGTTTGATGGCTCTGGGCCTGTATTCACTAGAATTCAGAAAAATGACGGATGACCTCATTGAAACCCATCGAATAGTGATAGAGTGGATGCGGAGAGGATGTTTCTTATGGTGGGAGAGTTTAAGACCAAAGGACACAGTCTCAGAATAGAGGGGTGTCCTTTAAGGACAGAGATGAGGAGGAATTTCTTTAGGTGGTGAATCTGTGGAATTCTCTGAAACAAGCAGCTGTGGAGGCCAAGTATTTATGTATATATAAGGCAGAGGTTGATAGATTCTTGATTGGTCAGGGCATGAAGGGATACAGAGAGAAGGAAGGAGATTGTGGCTGAGAGGAAAATTGGATTGGCCATGATGAAATGCCGGAGCCAAATGGCCAAATTCTACTCCTATACCTTATGGTCTTATGGAAGCCTTGTTCAACTATGTTCCTGTGGATTTTGGAAATGTTTGCAAAAAAGCTAATGTCAAAATAATAGAGCCTGCATCTTGCATTCAGAGTGAATTTACCTGTAGAAGGACACAAAGAGGTGATGTTTTAGTGCAGGGTAATTAATGCACTGGCTCTGGAGAGGGCCTAGAATGGCGGTTCCCGATGGATCCCGACTATTAACAGAGGAGTCCATGGACTCCAGGTGGGGAACCCCTGGTCTAGAAGATGTTCACACGGATGATCCCAGAAATGAAAAAAAATTAGCATTTGAGGATTGTTTAAAGTTTGAATACATGATGGAGTTCAGAAGGCTGAATAGGGTACACCTTTGAAATGAATTAGATACTGAGCAGTGAAGACTGGGATCTGAGGCCACAGCTCAGAATAAAGGGGGTGTCCCTTTAGAACTGAGATGAGGAGAATTTTCTTCATCCAAAGGGTAGCAAACTTGTGGAATTTTTTGCCACAGAAGGCTGTGGAGGCTGTCATTGCATGTATTTAAGGCAGAGAATGATAGACTCTTGATTGGTAAGAGGATTAATAATTAAGGAATGAAAGCAAACAATGGAGTTTAAAAAGTCAGCCATGATTGAATGGTGCTGCAAAGTTGATGGGCAGAATGATCTAATTTTGTTCCATTATTTTATGGATATCTTAATGTGGTCCCACGTGCACTGTCATCAGAAGTAGTTCAAAACCCCTTACTCAATGTCAGCAAGACTAATGAGCTGATTATTGACTTTTGGAGGAAAAAAACAGACATCCATGAGACAGTTCTCATCAGAGGAACAGTAGTGGTTATCATTTCTGAGGACCTGAACTGAGTCCAGCACATAACTGCAATTATGAAGAAAGCATTACAGATCTTCTACTTAGTAGTTTGCAAAGATTTGGCATGACATCTAAAACCTTGACAGACTTTACTAGCTGTGTAGTGAATAGTATAGTATTAACTGGCTGCATCATAGTCCGGTATGGAAATACCAATACCCTTGAGCATAAAATCCTACAAAAAGTAGTGGATAAGGCTTGGTCCATCATGGGTAAAGCCCTCCCCACCATTGAGCACATCTACATGGAGCGTTTTTGCAGGAAAGTAGCATCCACAGTCAGGGACCCGAACCAGCCACATCATGCTTTTTTCTCACTGTTGCCATCAGGAAGAAGGTACAGGAACTTCAGGACTCACACCACCAGGTTGAGGAACAGATATTACCCCTCAGTCATCAGGCTTTTGAACCAAAAGAGATAATTTCACACAATTTCACTTGACCTATCACTGAAATGTTTCCACAACACTTTCAAGAACTCTTCATCTCAGGTTCTCAATATTTATTGTTTATTTACTTATTATTATTATTTCTTTCTATTTGTATTTACTCAGTATGATGTCTTTTACACAATGGTTGAATACACAGTTGGTGCAGTCTATCATTGATTCTATTATAGTTATTATTCTATTATGGATTTGTTGAGTATGCCTGCCAGAAAATGAATCTCAGGGTTGTATGTAGAGATGTATATGACTTTTGATAGTAAACTTACATTGAACTTTGAAAAGCTAGTGATTACAGAAAGTCATTCATACTGAAAAAGCCTGTCTCACAGGCACCTGAACTGATCAGACTCAACTTGTTAGGTAGACACATTTTTAAGGTTTGCAACTGTGGCAGATATTGTAAAATGTTTAAGAGGCTTTTGAGGCAAGTGCATGACCAGCAGGAAGTGGAGAGATGGAAGACCAAATGCAGGTGGATAGGATGCAGCCTGGCCTGCTGAGAACCTCAGCATTTTGTGTGTGTTGCAGACAGAGAGGATTGATTTCGTTTGACATTACAGTTCAGAATCAGGATCAAGTTTATTATCACCAGCTTGTGTTGTGAAATTTGTTAATTTAGCGGCAGCAGTTCAATGCAATACATAATACAGAAGAAAAAGAAATAATAATTAAGTAAATCAATTACAGTATACATATATTGAGTAGATTTTAAAAAAGAGCAAAAAACAGAAATACTGTATATTAAAAAAGTGAGGTAGTGTCCAAGAGTTCAATATCCATTTAGGAATCGGATGGCAGAGGAGAAGAAGCTGTTCCTGAATCGCTGAGTGTGTGGCTTCAGGTTTTTTTTACCTCCTACCTGATTGTAACAGTGAGAAAAAGACATGCCCTGGGTACTGGAGGTCCGAAATAATTGACGCTGCCTTTCTAAGACACCACTCCCTGAAAATATCCTGGATACTTTGTAGGCTGGTACCCAGGATGGAGCTAACTAGGTTTACAACCTTCTGCAGCTTCTTTCAGTCCTGTGCAGTAGCACCCCCCCACCCCCGCCGCATACCAGGCAGTGATACAGCCTGTCAGAATGCTCTCCATGGTACACCTATACATCATTTGAGTGTATTTGTTGACATGCCAAATCTCCTCAAACGCCTAATGAAGTACAGCCACTGTCTTGCCTTCTTTATAACGACATCAATATGTTGGGACCAGGTTAAATCCTCAGGGATCTTGACACTCAGGAACTTGAAACTGCTCACTATCTCCACTTCTGATCCCTTTATGAGGGTTGGTATGTGTTCCTTCGTCTTATCCTTCTTGAAGTCCGCAATCAGCTCTTTCGGCTTACTGATGTTGAGTGCCAAGTTGTTGCTGTGGCACCACTCCACTAGTTGGCATACTTCACTCCTGTATGCTCTCTCGTCACCACCTGAGATTCTACCAACAATGGTTGTATTGTCATCAAATTTATAGATGGTATTTAGGCTATGCCTACCCACACAGTCAAGTGTGTATAGAGAGTAGAGCAGTGGGCTAAGCACACACCCCTAAGGTGCACCAGTGTTGATCATCAGCGAGGAGGATATATTGACACCAATCCACACAGATTGTGGTCTTCCGGTTAGGAAGTCGAGGATCTAGTTGCAGAGGGAGGTACAGAGGCCCAGGTTCTGCAGTTCTCGATCAGGATTGTGGGAATGATAGTATTAATGCGGAAATCTAGTTGATGAACAGCATCCTGACATAGGAGTTTGTGTTGTCCAGGTGGTCCAAAGCCGTGTGGAGAGCCATTGAGATTGTGTCCCCCATTGACCTATTGTCGCGATAGGCAAATTGCAATGTGTCCAGATCCCTGCTGAGACAGGAGTTCAGTCTAGTCATGACCAACCTCTCAAAGCATATCATCACTGTTGATGTGAGTGCTCCAGGGTAATAGTCATTAAGGCAGCTCACATTATCCTTCCTAGACACTGGTATAATTGTTGCCTTTTTGAAGCAAGTGGGAATTTCCACCCGTAGCAGTGAAAGGTTGAAAATGTCCTTGAGTACTCCCGCCAGTTGGTTGGCACAGGTTTTCAGAGACTTACCAAGGATCTTCATCAGAACCTTTTGCCTTCCGAGGGTTCACGCTCTTTAAAGACAGCCTAACATTGGCCTCTGAGAGAAAGATCACAGGATCATCAGGTGCAGCAGGGATCTTCACATCTGTAGTTATGTTCTCCCCTTCAAAGTGGGCCAGGTGATCAGACTGCCCAAAGTGAGGATGTGGAATAGCATGGTAGGCATTCTTGATGGCTGTGTAGCAATGGTCCAGTGTGTTGTTTCCTCTGGTATTGCAAGTGATCTGTTGATGGTAATAAATGCTTAGTGATTTTTTCAGACTAGCCTGGTGATGGTGAAGGCATTAGGGTGCGCTGTTTCGTGCACGTTGATCCCATTGCTCAGATCATCTAATGCCTGCTTGACATTGGCCTGAGGTGGAATGTATACTGCTACCAAAGTGACTCTGCAGAACTCTCATGGTAGGTAAAAAGGATGACACTTAACTGCTAGATATTCCAGGTCTGGTGAGCAAAATTGGGACAGCACTGACATATTTGTGCACCAAGAAGAGTTGATCATGAGGTATAATCCTCCACCTCTGCTTTTGAGAGACTCTGTAGATCTATCCTGATGGCGTATAGTGAACCTGTCAATCTGAATCGCTGCATCTGGTACAGAAGGGGTTAACCAAGATTCTGTAAACAAAGGACACACACCCCTCTGATTCAGCACCCTAGCTCTGAGATTATTGATTTTATTCACCAGAGACTGCACGTTTGCCAGCAAGATAGAATAGGGAGTTTAAAACCCCATTTCCTTATATGCGTTTGTAACTCCGCTCTGCACCCTCACTTCCTCTGTGGTATCCTACGTGGGCATTTCTGACCACAATCGGTGTTGTTTCTGTCAGTTTTAAGCAGCAGTAGTTCATTTAAACACAATAAAACATCTTTGTTGACTGTACTGACCTTGGAAGCAGTTGTGCTTTTTTAGTTGTATCAGGCTGAAACGGGAATATTTAATCGTATCCATTGAGAGTACTGCTGCTACTCGAATCGCGCCCAGGCACGCCGGAGGTATGGCACAGATATTGTGGGTGGAAGAGCCTGATGGTGTGCTATGTTTTATGTTATGCTGCTCTTCTGTCAGAGCGGATGCCACCTTTCATTATTTGCATTACTGGGATGCAGTGGCAAGCTTTCTCCAAGTCAGTTATATATTCAGTGAAGTTCTTCATCAAAGTAAGCAGATGAATCATTGCAATCTATCCTTCTGATTGATTTCAAAAGGATAGATCATATCAAGCCAGTAATTTTATCTTTTATCCTTTCACTCTGTACTGCACAAGAGAGAATACTTAGTTTAAGCACATACCTGGCCTGAATTATAGAACATAGAACAATACAACACAGAACAGGCCCTTCAGCCCATAATGTTGTGCCAAATTATAATCAAATGGCCAACTAAACTAATCCTTTCTGGCTAAACAATGTTCATATCTTTCCATTCGTCTCACATTAGGGTTCCTATCTAAACCTTACTTAAAAGTTCCTAATGTATCTGCTTCCACCAGCCCAAGCAGCTCATTTCAGGCACACACCACCCTCTGTAAAAAAACTTGCCATTTTGATCTTACCCCCGCTCATCTTAACTGAATAGTCTCAGGTATTAGACATCTCAACCTTGGGAAAAGATACTGTCTACTCTATCTGTGCCTCTCATAGTCTTATAAACCTCTATCAGATTTCCCTTCAGCCTCCACTGCTCAACCCAAGTTTGTCCAACCTCTTGTTACAGTCATCATCATCATCATCATCATCATCATCAGGTGCCATGCCCAGTTTGAGCTTTGACTGCCATGGCCCACACACTCCTGTCTTGGACCAAGTGGATCAATTCATTGGTATTCATTTCCAGTTCTCTGGCTGCTGTCTCCATCATCATTTGTCTTTGCCTTCCTTCTTCTTTCTTCGCTTCAATCTTTCCCATAATTACCGTGCATTCTAACTCATCTTTCCTAATCACATATCCAATGAAGTTACGTTGCCTCTTCGTGATCTCATGCATTCTTATTTCTCTTTTTATGCTTGCTCTGTTCATGATATCCTCGTTAGATATTCATTTTGTCCATGATATTCTTTGCATCCTCCTCAAAACCCACATCTCTGCTGCTTCAATTCGTTTCCTCATGTTACTAGATATTGTCCAACATTCTGAGCCATATAACATGTTGTCATGCCTAGTTTAGTGTTGGTCAGTATACTCTTCATTCTCGTTACAGTACATGTCCTCTAATACCATCATCTAATGGTAATTCACTGGCTGCATGGACAATCTTGGCTTGGAGACTTTAACAATGACTTTCACCTGAGATGTCATTCTTACAGGTGGTATTGCATGTCTATTCTTAATAACTGAAGGCCAGAAGGGCAAAGAGTGTTGTCCCTAAGCAAAATTTTCCCTTTCTTATTGCATATCCATTTCTAGGTTTGTTCTCTGCCCACATGTCTTTAAGACAAGGCATTTAAGGAGTTAAGATTAATAGTTTACACCCTAGCTCCTTAAATTCTATTTGTTATAAGCTTATCACTGGTGAAACTGCCCCAGCATCTACCTGACCATCTCACCTCTACCGAATTTCTCACCAGCACTCCCCAACAAGCCTCTTCTCTGACCACAGTAAGTTTTCCATTGTACTGTACAACTTCACCTTCTTGCCAGAGATGACAATCTTTTACATAAGTTGGATATTTCTGGCATAGACCAAGCGATCTTGGTTCCAGAACGTGTGACAATCAGCACATGCAATGAATGCATCATTCAAGTAGGCAACTGTTATAGTTGGGAGACTGACATTCCATTCAATTTCAATGGTTCCATTATAGTCATAGTCATAGTCATACTTTATTGATCCCGGGGGAAATTGGTTTTCGTTACAGTTGCACCATAAATAATAAATAGTAATAGAACCATAAATAGTTAAATAGTAATATGTAAATTATGCCAGTAAATTATGAAATAAGTCCAGGACCAGCCTATTGGTTCAGGGTGTCTGAGGGAGGATTTGTAAAGTTTGATGGCCACAGGCAGGAATGACTTCCTATGACGCTCTGTGTTGCATCTCGGTGGAATGAGTCTCTGGCTGAATGTACTCCTGTGCCCACCCAGTACGTTATGTAGTGGATGGGAAACATTGACCAAGATAGCATGCAACTTAGACAGCATCCTCTTTTCAGACACCACCTTGAGAGAGTCCAATTAGTACTAGAGAATGGATACAGTATACAACCTCAAATCCTTACTTTTTGCAGACATCCACGAAACAGGGAGAAAAAATAGTACCAAAGAATGAATGACAGAAAAATGTTTTCTGTCCCAAAGCCCCTCTTCCCTCCTCCCACATACAAGCAGCAGCAAAAGCATCAACCTGACTGTATTTGTAGAAACCTGACTGAGCAGGATGAATGTAAGAGATGGATAACAGAAGTCATTAAAAAAGAATGATATAAAAGCAGCTTTCATTTCTTGTGTGTTCTGCTTACTTTGTGTGCATTACGCGCTCTGGTCTATATATAAATAGGAACTTGTCCTAACACCATAGTTCATTTGTTCTCACTGTCAAAGCAGCTAAACTGTTGAAGTGATGTAGTGCCAAAATATTTCAGGTTTGGTTGGATATTGTACTTTGATTCCTTTAAGTTCCCTTAAAAAATGTCTTTACACTGAATGTAAATTGCGTCAGTCATGACACAAAGAACATTTGACTGAAGTGCTCGAGAATGTAACAATGCAGAGTTAAATACTCTGTATAGCTTTCACATTCCAAGTTTACTTAGGCTGGCAGAATGCTAAAGCAGTTTAATGATGTATGCATTTTCATTCACAATGAAGATGGGGGTTTGCAGTCATATAGCTTTAGATGAATTCCATCTGCAGATTTGTTGGTTGTATTTATGGAGTACAGGTTCTATAAATCACTGGAGTTTTTTTATAATTTTGTTTCTCTTTAATGTAAATGTTATTCTTTTTCTCAAAATAAGAGATTAATTTATATAAAGCAGTCAATGGAAAACATAAACATGAGAAAATCTATTGGTGCATCACAGGCAGCTTCTTCACAATGTCCTCTGGTGCACTGGTGGCTTGCAATGTTCATTATTTTAACAGCTGTTCAGTTTCTCTTTCAGGGCTCCCACATTCATTCCCAAAACTTCACTCCTTGACTTTTCTTTTAGTTGGGAAATATCCCTTTAAGTTATTCTGCCTATCTGATCTGCTACTAGCCTCTCACTTAGCTACTCCCAGTTCTCCAATTACTTAGAACACTTTGTGTGGGTGGCTGATTAAGAGCTTAGACAGGAGTCAAAGGATTGTCTGAATCTTACTTCTCTATACATTTATATTACAGTGAGTGCCTGTTTGACTGAAGCCTTGTAGGCAAATTGTTGTCCAAATGTCTGACTGAATAATGAGGTGTGTTCAATTGTCAAGTTGTTTACCTATTTGTTTTGTTTTGCAGATGGCCAATTAAACCTGCTGTTGTTAAATGTAACATGAAGGTTTCTGTCTAAATCCAACAAGCAGACATTGCAGATGCTCCAGCATAATCCTTGGCATTCTCTGTGTCTTCAATTATAGCAGGATTATCAGAGTTGTTTAACTTCAGCCAACGTGCAAGTGGAAGATTAAATTGAACAACTGGCCACCCATGCTGGATGGAGTGGGGGCAGTGCAAGATGGAGGGCCTTGCTAAGCAGGTAAATCTTAAGGTTAAAAAGTTAAAGTCTTTCCCGAGCCTTTGTGGCCCATCAGGCCGGTGCTTATGCTGGTTTCTGTGGCGTGAGGCGACTGAGAGTACGAGACACCCCCCCCCCCCCCCCCGGATAGGATGCCGGTCTATCGCGAGGTTAACCCCCAGCATTTTGCCGATACCCATTTTCAGCTGGGTGGACTGGAGCAGTGCGTGGCTAAGTGCCTTGCTCAAAGACACGACACACTGCCTTGGCTGAGACTCGAACCCACGACCTTCAGATCGTGAGCCCAACACCCTAACCATTTGTCCATGCGCCACACTTAAGGTAGCTCCTAATAATTCATTCCGCCAATGTCCTCAACAGGAGACAACAGGAGGAAGTAGAAGAAAAGCTCATGTGAAATTTTAATGCCACAGAACACTATTCCAGTAACACGAGATTCTGCAGATGCTGGAAATCCATAGAAGCGCACACAATATGCTGGAGGAACTCAGTAGGGCAGGCAACATCTATGGAAAGGATTCTTTGGGCCGAGACTCCATCTGAAGCATCCTTTCCAAGAATGCTGCCTGATCTTCCGAGTTCCTCTAGCATTTTGTGTGAGCACAATGCCATTCTGTCGTTGTATGATAATCAGTCAATTTCTGCATTAAAAGAGAAGCAGACATATTTAATTAATTACTTTAATCTGCTACATTTTCACCTGCTATGGCCATAACTATTTCCCAAAAAATTGGCTTGTTTGCTTAAAATCTAATTCTGCCTTGATCAGACAAAATAATTGAACATTAAGTAATCAGAAATTGTTGAAGGCTAGAGGGAGCTCAATGTTTATCGAGAGAGAGAAGGAAATCCAAGTTTTTGAAAAGATGCCAGATATCTAAAATATATCTACAATATATGGGAACACTCAGGTGGCCAAGCAGCATCTGCAGAGAGAGAACCACAGTTGGTGCGTGTTTCAAACACTTTCTGCTTTTAATCCTGTCTGGCTACTCCCCTATTTTAGGAATGAGGGGCCCCCTTTACTACAAGCTGAATGGAAGACAAATATCTGAATGAAACCTGAAAATAGATAAGTGGATGCTGTCTGCAAAAGTTAGTTGTCAAAAATTGAATAGACAATCTGCAGGCTCTAATAAATAAATTTCATGGGGGTTGCAAACATGCCAAGAATAAAATGGAGGTTAAAAATAAAGAAATTAGAACATAGAACATAGAGCAACGCAACACAGGAACAAGGCCTTGGACCCACAATGTTATGGCAAACTAATTAAATTAGTAGTCAAATGCCGAACTAAACTAATTCCTCCTACCTACATAATGGCCATATCTTTCCATTTTCTGCACATTCATCTGCCTATCCTAGAAAGCCTTGAATGTTTCTATCATATTTGCCTCCTCAATCAGCCCAGGCAGTGCATTCCAGTCTCTGGATAAAAGACTTACCCTGCATATTTCCTTTAAACTTCAACCCCACCCCCACTCACCTCAGAATCAGGTTTATCATCACCGGCATGTGACGTGAAATTTGCTAACTTAGCAGAGGCAGTTCAATGCAATACATAATTTAGCAGAGAGAGAGAAAAAGAACATAATAAGTAAATCAATTACGTATATTGAATAATTTTTTTTAATGTGAAAAAACAGACATACTGTATATTAAAAAAGTGAGGTAGTGTCCAAAGCTTCAATGTCCATTTAGGAATTGAATGGCAGGGGGGAAGAAGCTGTTCCTGAATTGCTAAGTGTGTGCCTTCAGGCTTCTGTATCTCCTATCCAATGGTAAAAGTGAGGAAAGGGCATGCCCTGGGTGCTGGTGGTCCTTAATAATGGATGCTGCCTTAAATGGTTTTAGCCATTTCAACCCTGGAAAAAAGATCTATACCTATCACAATCTGAGAAATTTCTATCCTCGTTCTTAATAATGGACTCCAACACTTGCCCAACCACTGAGGTTAGACTAACTGGCCTATAATTTCCTCTCTTCTTAAGGAGTGGATTGACATTTGCAATTTTCCAGTCCTCTGGGACCATGCCTGAATCAAGTGAATCTTGAAAGTCCATGACCAATACATTCGTTATTGCTTCAGCAACCTCTTTAATGACTTTGGGATGTGCTCCACCTGGTCCAGGTGACGTCCACCTTAAGGCCTTTCAGATGAAGCATATGAGTTTAAGTGTGGACGGAGATTCATAATGCTCATTGTTGGACAGGTGGTGGAGCTAGAGCTAGATAGATCAAGATTGATGAGGACACTCAAAATTTATTAAAACTTCCAGCACTGGTGCTTGTCTTCTTGGACATGTTCCACCCAGTATTGCTTCGTTATCATTTACCAGGGTTACATGGATGAAGAAGACATCTTTCCTCTCTGCCTCTGCTGCTAATGCATGCAGAAGTAGATGATTAAAGTACATGGGAAAACCTTTTCAGAGCTTGGTGATACCTTCCAGCAGTGGGTGTGAATATTGAGCATCTCCCCTTTAAGGATTGAAAGCATTACTACTACTACTACTACTACGTCGACTCAGGCCAAGGGGGCTGGCATCAGGCATGATGACAGACTCTCCACTTCTCCTTCTCCCTCATCAGTGAGTTCAGTTCATCTATATAGCTGCACTGCTGTCTTCTAGGAGCATGTTGACCATAGTCTTGGGAGGGAGTCCAGGGTTCATCTTCTCGTGCTTGGGCTCCCATATGATGATTAGGCTGACAGGTAGCTTGGGGTGGCGTAGACAGTGCCCCACTAGTTGCAGTCTTCTTGCCTCGATTTCAGTGGTAATCATCGGTAGGTTGTCACAGAGCTCGACGTTCGTCATGTGCTGTTGCCAACTCATGTCAAGAGCCATCCAGAGCATTCGTGTATAGCAACCATCTAGAGACTTTCGCATAGTCTTGGTGAGTGTCCATGTCTCGGATCCGTATGTGATAATGGACTCTATGACTGCTATGAAGATCCTCTTTTTAAGCCCTCTGGTCAGGTTCGACTTCCAGATTTCCTTTATGTCGTTCATTGCCCTCCATACCAACACCTTCCATATCTTTATGTCCTTCTCCGAACTCATCATTCTTGACCTGAGGTACTTGTAGTCAAAGACTTTCTTAATGGTATCATTCTTTACGGTCTTGAGAGTACCTTCGTCGCAGTTAAACGCCATGTACTCTTTTTAGCATTTAGGTGCAGTCCAACTTTATTGCACTCAATTTCCACTTTCCTCAATAGGTGCTGTGCTTCCTCCATCTGGACAGAGAGCAGGACTGTGTCATCTACAAAATCGAGATTTGTGAGCGTAACTGGTCTGACCCTTTTGGTTCATCCTGGTTTTATGGTAAAACCAAGCTTGTCATGATCTTTGGTAGCTTAATGTAGAATGTAATCAAGGACGATTATAAAGATGTAAGGTGCCAGAGTGTCTCCTTGCAGCACACCAGCTAGGAGCTCGAACACTGTTGTTTCTTATCTGGTGATACAACTTTCGCCATGGTTTTGGTATAGCTGGACTCTATTGCTCTCAGTCATTGCGAAAGTTGTATTACCAAGACCATTGGAAGCATTACAGCCATTTAAGTGCCAGTTAGTTGCAACTGGTAAAATGAGACCATATGAATATGCACTAAAGAGTGCAGTTAGCAGAGTATGGACACAGTAATCATGTTAATGAAATGCATGTATGAATTTAATTTCCGAGCTCCTGTCCTGACAGTACTCATCACTTTCTCATTGGGAACCAAGTGCATGTTTTCCAGCATAATTTAATTCCTTTTATACAAAAAGCAGTTGCTAAAGTTTAAGATTGGCATTTACTTTTCTTGTTATAATACATTCTGGATATTAAATTCCTCCATAATCAACTGCAAATTATCCCTTACAGATCTATTCAAGTCTGTTACAGTCATTCACCCTCCAGTGGGAATGTTGCTATAGATCACAGACCTACTGACAGGTGCCTGCTGACACTATGATCAGCTAGAAACAGTAAAACAAAAGATGCACAAAATGAGAACTGTATGCTTTATAAATAATAGATATGAGACAATGATTTCAAGGTGCTGATCTAATTTCACAGTGCAAGTGAGATCATTGGCTCATCAATCATACCTGGCACCATAAGTTCATTATTTTGATCGTCTTTTAATGCAAAAGGAAATAAAATCAAATAAAAAATGTTTGGATTTGCTGCAGTGGACCCTTATATTGCAAACCAATTTAGCAGCACAGGTTGAGTTTTCAGAAAAAGAGCTTTGACCAGCGAGCAAACTGGACATTGGAAGTTTGGAGAGGAGGGGACTTTAATCAGGTCCACGGCCCTGATAGAGGGAGGTGGTCACCCCAAGGCTAGAGGGGACGGATAAATGGGTGACCGCCAGGAGAGGGAAGGGGTAACGTCAGATAGTGGAGAACAACCCTGTGGCTGCCCCTCAACAATAAGTGCTCCATTTTGAGTACTGTTGGAGGGGGGACCTACCTGGGGGAAGCAACAATGGCTGTGCCTCTGGCACTGAGTCTGGCTCTGTGGCTCAGAAGGATAGGGAACTGAAGATGATGGCAGCAGTATTAGGGAACTTTATAGTAACGGGGACAGATAGGTGATTCTGTGGATGTGAAAAAGAAACACGAATGGTACTTTGCCTCCCAGGTGCCAAGATCCGTGATGTTTCTGAATGCGTCCACAATATCCTGTAAAGGGAGGGTGAGCTGCTGGAAGTTGTGATACATATTGGTACCAATGATATAAGTAGAGAAAGGGAGGAGGTCCTGACAGCAGGATACAGGTAGTTGGAAGGAAGCGGAGAAGCAGGACCTCAAGGGTAGTAATCTCAGGATTGCTGCCTGTGCCACACAACAGTGAGGATAGGAATGGAATGAGGTGGCAGATAAATGTGTGGCTGAAGAATGTGAGCAGGGGGCAGGATTTCAGATTTCTGGATAATTGGGACCTGTTCTGGGGCAGGTAGGACCTGTACAAAAGGAATGTGTTGCACTTGAATCCAAAGGGGAGCAATATCCTTGCGGGCAGGTTTAATAGAGTTGTTGGGACTGGTTTAAACTAATACGGCAAGGGGATTGGAACCATTATGATAGAGCTGATGATGAGCCAGCAGGTTTACAGGTAGATGATGGATGTAACATGAATGGAAGGAAAGACAAGCCAACAATTGAGTACAAATGCAGACAGAGTAAAGACTTAAGTTGTACTACAGACGAAAAATTCAAAAGGGCGAAGAATGCAAGACTAAAGGTACAATATTTAAATACACATAACGCTCAGAATAAGATGCACAAACTCATGGCGCAATTAGAGATTGGTTGGTATGACATTGTGGGCATCCAGAGTCATGGCTGAAAGAAGGCCATAGTTGGGAGCTTAACATCAAAGGATACACTTTGTATCAAAAGGACAGGCAGGATGGCATAGGTGGTGGATTATGTGAATCATATAGTAGCCTCCAAATAGTAGCCAAGATGCAGGGTTGAGATTGCAAAGGGAGCTGGAAAAGGCAGAAAAATAAGGGTAATGTTACAATTGTTATGGTGTCTTCAATATGCAAAGGGATTGGGAAAATCTGGTTGGTGTCAGATCGCAAGACAGAGAATTTGTTGAATGCCTACAAGATGGCTTTTTAGAGCAGCTTGTGTTTGAGCCTACTCGGGGAAAGGCAAACTTAGATTGGGTGTTGTGTAATAACCCATATCTTATTAGGGAGCTTAATGTCAGGAGGTAGTTATCATTATATGATTGAATTCATACTGCAATTTGAGAGGGAGAAGCATAAGTCACATGTATCAGCATCACAATGGAATAAAGGAAATTAGAGAGACAAGGGAGAGGAGCTTGCCCAGGTAGGTTAGAGGAGGATACTGGCAGGGATGACAGCGGAACAGAGGTGGCTGAAATTTCTAAGAACAGTTTACAAGGCGCAGGATAGATAGTCCCACAGAGGAAGAAGTTTGCAAATGGCAGGTGTAGGCAACTGTCGCTGACAAAAGAGGTCAACGACTGCATAAAAGCCAAGAAAAAGGGCATATAAGGTAGCAAAAGTAAGTGGGAAGTTGGGTGACTGGGAAGCTTTGAAAATCCAACAAAAGACAACTTAAAAAGCTAAAAGAAGGGAAAAGATAAACTATGAGGGCAAATTATCTGATAATATAAAGAAGGATACTAAAATAATTTTTAGTTATATAAAGAGTAAAAGGGAGGTGAGAGTTGATATTGGACCACTGGAAAATAATGCTGGTGAGGTAATAATAACAGACAAAAACATAGAAACATAGAAAGCTTACAGAACAATACAAGCATTTCGGCCCACAAAGCTGTGCCAAACAAGTCCTTACCTTAGAAATTACTAGGCTTACAGATAGCCCTCTATTTTTCTAAGCTCCATGTACCTATCTAAAAGTCTCTTAAAAGACCCTATCGTATCCGCCTCTACCACCGTTGCTGACAGCCCATTCCATGCACTCACCACTCTCTGAGTAAAAAACTTACCCCTGAGATCTGTTCTGTACCTACTCCCCAGCACCTTAAACCTGTGTCCTCTTGTGGCAACCATTTCAGCCCTGGGAAAAAGCCTCTGACTATCCAGATGATCAATGCCTCTCATCATCTTATACACCTCTATCAGGTCACCTCATCCTCCATCGCTCCAAGGAGAAAAGGCCAACCTATTCTCATAAGGCATGCTCCCCAATCCAGACAACATCCTTGTAAATCTCTTCTGCACCCTTTCTATGGCTTCCACTTCCTTCCTGCAGTGAGGCGACCAGAACTGAGTACAGTACTCTAAGTGGGGTCTGACCAGTGTCCTATATAGCTGCAACATTACCTCTCGGCTCCTAAATTCAATTCCACCATTGATGAAGGTCAATACACTGTATGCCTTCTTAACCACAGAGTCAGCCTGCGCAGCTACTTTGAGTGTCACATGGACTCAGACCCCAAGACCCCTCTGATCCTCCACACTGCCAAGAGTCTTACCATTAATTCTATTCTCTGCCATCATATTTGACCTTCCAAAATGAACCACTTCACACTTATCTGGGTTGAAATCCACCTGCCACTTCTCAGCCCAGTTTTGCATTCTATCAATGTCCCGCTGTAAGCCCTCCACACTATCCACAACACCTCCAACCTTTGTGTCATCAGCAAACTTACTAACCCATCCCTCCACTTCCTCATCCAGGTCATTTATAAAAATCACGAAGAGTAGGTGTCCCGGAACAGATCCCTAAGGCACTCCACTGGTGACCGACCTCCATGCAGAATATGACCCGTCTACAACCACTCTTTGCCTTCTGTGGGCAAGCCAGTTCTGGATCCACAAAGCAATGTCCCCTTGGATCCTATGCTTCCTTACTTTCTCAATAAGCCTTGTATGGGGTACCTTATCAAATGCCTTGCTGAAATCCATATACACTACATCTACTGCTCTTCCTTCATCAATGTGTTTAGTCACATCCTCAAGAAATTCAATCAGGCTCGTAAGGCATGACCTTCCCTTGACAAAGCCATGCTGACTACTCCTAATCATATTATACCTCTCCAAATGTTCAAAAATCTTGCCTCTCAGGATCTTCTCCATCAACTTACCAACCACTGAGGTAAGACTCACTGGTCTATAATTTCCTGGGCTATCTCTACTCCCTTTCTTGAATAAGGGAAAAACATCTGCAAACTTCCAATCCTTTGGAACCTCTCCCACCCCCACTGTTGATGCAAAGATCATTGGCAGAGGTTCAGAAATCTCCTCCCTCACCGCCCACAGCAGCCTGGGATACATCTCGTCTGGTCCCAGTGACTTATCCAACTTGATGCTTTCACCGTCCTCTTCCTTAATATCTACATGCTCAAGCTTTTCAGTCTGCTGTAAGTCATCCCTACAATCACCAAGATCCTTTTCCATAGTGAATACTGAAGCAAAATATTCATTAAGTACCTCTGCTATCTCCTTTGGTTCTGTACATAGTTTTCCAATGTCACACTTGATTGGTCCTATTCTCTCATATCTTATCCTCTTACTCTTCACATTCTTCTAGAAGGCCTTGGGGTTTTCCTGAATCCTGCCCGCCAAGGCCTTCTCATGGCCCCTTCTGGCTCTCCTAATTCCATTCTTAAGCTCCTTCCTGCTTGCCTTATAATCTTCTAGATCTCTATCATTACCTAGCATTTTGAACCTTTTGTAAGCTCGTTTCCTCTTCATGACTAGATTTACAACAGCCTTTGTGCACCACCGTTTCTGTACCCTACCATCCTCTCCCTGTCTCATTGGAATGTACTTATGCAGAATTCCATGCAAATATCCCCTGAGCATTTGCCGCATTTCTTCTGTACATTTCCCTGAGAACATCCGTTCCCAATTTATGCTTCCAAGTTCCTGCCTGATAGCCTCATATTTCCTCTTACTCCAATTAAACGCTTTCCTAACTTGTTTGTTCCTGTCTCTCTCCAATGCTATGGTAAAGGAGAGAGAATTGTGATCACTATCTCAATTCTATATCCCATTGAGAGATCTGACACCTGGCCAGAAAAAATGGCAGATGTGCCATTGCTCTGGAAGATACTAGCTATCTGCCAGATCCATGAGTGTCAAAGAGCAGGAGTGAGTGCCATTGCAATTACAAAGGAAAATTTATTAGGCAAACTGAAAAATCTAAAGGTGGATAAGTCACCTGGGCTAGATGGACTACATCCCAGAGTCCTGAGAGAGTTTGCTGAAGAGAGAATAGATGCACTTGTCATGGTCTTTCAAGAATCACTTGATACTGGCATGGAACCAGAGGACTGGAAGATTGCAAATGTCACTCCACACTTTAAAAAGGGAGGAAGGCAAAAGAAAGAAAATTATAGACCATTTAGTCTAATTGAGTTGGGAAAGTGTTGGAGTGTCACGGTCCGGTCCGTGAAGTCCGTATTCTGGTTCACGGTCCGGTCCATCGACCCTTGCTCCAGGTTTTCCTGTCTACCCTGTTTCTGTTCTTGTTGAGCTAATTGAAGCAGCTGATGCTCACTGGTGCTGGCTGCATAAATACCTTCGGAGACCCAGGCGTGGCTGCTGGATTGTTCTTGTCCTCACACCTTGTATCCTTTGCTCTGCCTTCTGTTTCCTCGCCTGAAGCCCTGCCTTGTCTTGCCGGTAACTCTTGCCTCACCTGAAGTTCTCGTCTCGCCTTGCATTGCCTGAAGCCTTGCCTTGTCTTGCTGGTAACTCTCTCCTCGTCTTGCCTGCAGTCTTGTCCTGGAGCCACCCTGTACCTAGCTCCCTTCCTGTCCCTTGCTTCCACCTAGGTAAACCAGGCCGTTTTGCTGTTACCTGGGGTTGGTCCTGTCCTTTCCTGTCCCTTGCCTCCGCCAGGTAAGCCAGGCCATCTTGCCGTCACCTGGGGTTGGTTCTGTCCCTTCCTGTCCCTTGCCTCTGTCGGGTGGTGATCCGCACCCTGCCCAGGAGGAGCCTGCCTAGCCTCAAACCTGAAGACTCCAGCTTCCTGCCTAGACTCAAGCCTGAAGACTCCATCCTCCTGCCAAGCCTCACCTCAAGTCTCCAGCCTCCTGCCTCCTGCCAAGCCTTGCCTCAAGTCTCCAGCCTCCTGCCTCCTGCCAAGCCTCACCTCAAGTCTCCAGCCCCCTGCCTCCTGCCAAGCCAAGTCTCTAGCCTGAAGACTCCAGCCTCCTGTCTCCTGCCAAGCCTTGCCTCAAGTCTCTAGCCTCTAGCCTCAAGCCTGAAGACCCCAGCCTCCTACCTCCTGCCAAGCCTCGTCTCTAGCCACTAGCCTCAAGCCTGAAAACCACAGCCTCCTGTCTCCTGCCTCCTGCCAAGCCTTGCCTCAAGTCTCTCAGACTCGAACCTCATCCCGCCTGCCAGGCAAGCCTCATCCTTGCCTAGTTCTGGGGTCCAAACCAGAGGCAAGACCCAGGTACTGGGTCCTTGTCCAGTCTCTGGCTAGGAGTCCAAGCCTGGGCTCCTAGCTCTTTTGTCCCAGGCTCCTGGTTTTCCTATCCATGTCCTTGCCATTGTCCTGTATCCTAGTCCTGTCCCTGGTACTTCAGTGTCTGTGTCTTGCACTTGTGTCTGCTCCCAGCCACCACCTTATGACAGAACGATCCAGCCAACCTTGGACCCAGAGACACAGACACTGTCATTTTCCTCTTGCCACCCGGGGTTCCTTTCTGTTACATACCCTCCCACCCGCCCAGGTTGTCCATAGTCTGGATACCCTGTTTGGTTGCCAGGATGCTCCCGTAGAGGGGGGGATACTGTCATGGTCCGGGCCATGAAGTCTGTATTCTAGTTCACAGCCTGGTCCATTGACCCTTGCTCCAGGTTTTCCTATCTACCCTGTTTCTGTTCTTATTGAGCTATTTGAGGCAGCTGATGCTCATTGGGGCTGGCTGCATAAATACCTTCAGAGACCCAGGTGTGGCTGCTGGATTGTTCTTGTCCTTACTCCTTTTATCCCTTGCTCTGCCTTCTGTTTCCTTGCCTGAAGCCCTGCCTTGTCTTGCCGGTAACTCTCGCCTCGCCTGAAGTTCTTGTCTCGCCTTGTTTTACCAGAAGCCTTGCCTTGTCTTGCCGGTAACTCTCGCCTCACCTGAAGTTCTCGTCTCGCCTTGCATTGCCTGAAGCCTTGCCTTGTCTTGCTGGTAACTCTCGCCTCGTCTCGCCTGCAGTCTTGTCCTGGAGCCACTCTGTACCTAGCTCCCTTCCTGTCCCTTGCCTCCGCCCAGGTAAGCCAGGCCGTCTTGCCATTACCTGCAGTTGGTTCTGTCCCTTCCTGTCCCTTGCCTCTGTCGGGTGGTGATCCGCGCCCTGCCCAGGAGTACTGCACCCTGCCCAGGTGTACCGCGCCCTGCCCAGGTGAACTGCGCCCTGCACAGGAGGAGCCTGCCTAGCCTCAAGCCTGAAGACTCCAGCCTCCTGCCTCCTGCCAAGCCTCGCCTCAAGTCTCTAGCCTCAAGCCTGAAGACTCCAGTCTCCTGCCTCCTGCCAAGCCATGTCTCTGGCCTCTAGCCTGAAGACTCCAGCCTCCAGCCTCCTGTCTCCTGCCAAGCCAAGTCCCTAACCTCTAGCCTGAAGACTCCAGCCTCCTGCCAAGCCAAGTCTCTAGCCTCTAGCCTCTAGCTTGACTCCAGCCTCCTGCCTCCTGCCAAGCCTTGCCTCTAGCCTCAAGCCTGAAGACTTCAGCCTCCTGCCTCCTGCCAAGCCTCGTCTCAAGTCTCTAAGACCCCAGCCTCATCCTGCCTGCCAGCCAAGCCTCATCCTTGCCTAGTTCTGGGGTCCAAGCCAGAGGCAAGACCCAGGTACTGGGTCCTTGTCCAGTCTCTGTCTCAGAGTCCAAGCCTGGGCTCCTAGCTCTTTTGTCCAGTCTTGTTCCAGGTTCCTGGTTTTCCTGTCCATGTCCTTGCCATCGCCCTGTATCCTAGTCCTGTCCCTTCAGTGTCTGGGTCTTGCACTTGGGTCCGTTCCCAGCCACCACCTTATGACATGGAGTCTATTAATAAGGATGAGGTTTGGGGAAATTTGGGGACTATTGTTAAAAAAAAGTCAAACTCAGCATGGTTTCTGTAAAGGGAAATCTTGTCTGACAAATCTATTAGAGTTTTTCAAGGAAGAAACAAGCAAGGTGGACAAAGGAGAGACAGTGGATATCAAAAGGCGATTGATAAAGAACCACACATGAGGCTGCTTAACAAGATAAAATCCTATGGTGTTTCAGGAAAGATACTGGCATGGATAGAGGAATGGCTGACAGGCAGGAGGCGGCAAGTGTGGATAAAGGGGGCCTTTTCTGGTTGGCTGCCAGTGACTAGCGGTGTTCTTCAGTGGTCAGTATTGGGACTGATACTTTTCATATTGTTTGTCAATGATTTGGATAATGGAATTGATGGATTTGTGGCAAAGTTTGCGGATGATACGAAGATAGGTAGCAGGGTTGATAGTGCTGAGGAAGCAATGCGATTACAGCAGGACTTAAACAAACTGGAAGATTGGGCAAAAAAGTGGCAGGTGGAATACAGTGTTGATAAATATATGATAATGCTTTTTGGTAAAAGGAACAACAGTGTGGACAATTATCTAAATGGGGAGAAGGTTCAAACATCAGAAACTTTGAAGTCCTCGTCCAAGACTCCCAGAAGGTTAATTTACAGGTTGAGTCTGTGGAAAAGAAGGCAAATGCAATGTTGCCATTTATGTCAAGGGGAATAGGATATAAAAGCCTTTATAAGACACTAGTCAAGCCACACTTGGAGCACTGTCAACAGTTTTGGGCCCCGTATCTCAGAAAGAATGTGTTATCATTGGAGATAGTCCAAGAATATACATTGTATCAAAAAGATAGGCAGGAAGGCAGAGGGATCAGCATTGTTCTGTTGGTAAAAAATGAAATGAAATCATTAGAAAGGTGTTGAATCATTGTGGATAGAACTAAGGAACTGTAAGGGTAAAAAAACCGTGGTGGGAGTTGTATACAGACTCCACCCCGCCCCCCCCCCCCCTCCAAACAGTAGTAAGAATGTGGCCTACAAATTACAATGGGAGATAGAAAGTCATGCCAAAAGTGCAATGTTACAATACTCATGAGGGATTTCAACATGTGGGTAGATTGGAAAAATCAGGTTGGTGCTGGATTCCAGGATAGGGAATTTCTAGAGTGGCTATGAGATGGCTTTTTAGATCAGCTCATGGTTGAGCCCATCATGAGGATCAGCTATTCTGGATTGGGTGTTGTGCAATGAACCAGAATTGATTAGAGACCTGAAGACAAAAGAATCCTTAGGGGCAAAGGTGATCATAATATGACCGAATTCACCTTGAATTTTGAGAAATGCTAATTTTGAGACAGATTAGCAATGGCTAGAATTTCTGGAAGCAATTTGGAAGGATATATATCTCCCAAGGAGGAAAAAGTATTCTAAATGCAAGATGACACAACCATGGTTAACAAGAGAAGTCAAAGCCAACATAAAAGCCAAAGAGGACATATAATAGAGCAAAATTTGTGGGAAGTTAGAGGATTGGGAAACTTTTAAAAACCAACAGAACACAAATAAAAAAGTCATTAAGAAGGTAAAAGGTGAAATTGTAGAAAAAATAGCTTTCCAAAACTGTTTCAATACAGAACATCACCAAAACATATGTGTCAATGTAGCTGTCTCAGTTTTACATCTATCACACTGACTATTAACATTAGGAAATATTTTAGACAGTCTCTCCTTTGTCAAAGAAAAACGATGTACAATTTTAAATTGAATTAGAGAATGACTGGCAAAAATCGAAGAAGAATTAACCAACTTCAAAATTCGTAACCAATCCTCTGTTATCAAGGTCATGTTAAGCTCTCTTTCCCAATCTTGCTTAATCTTAAGTAATGGATAATTATCCTGTTGTAATAGTAAATTATAAATTTTCGCAATGAAATCTTTCAATAAACGGTTCATTTTTAAAATAATGTCTGACTGTCATGGTCCGGTCCGTGAAGTCCGCATTCCGGTTCACGGTCTGGTCCATTGACCCTTGCTGCAGGTTTTCCTGTCTACCCTGTTTCTGTTCCTGTTGAGCACTAATTGAGGCAGCTGATTCTCGTTGGGGCTGGCTGCATAAATATCTCCAGAGACCAGGGCGTGGCTGCTGGATTGTTCTTGTCCTTACTTGTTGTATACCTTCCCCTGCCTTCTGTTTTGTTGCCTGAAGCCTTGCCTTGTCTTGCTGGTAACTCTTGCCTCGTCTCACTTGAAGTTCTTGTCTTACCTTGCATTGCCAGAAGCCTTGCCTTGTCTTGCTGGTAACTCTCACCTTGCCTGAAGTTCTTGTCTCGCCTTGCATTGCCGAAAGCCTTACTTTGTCTTGCTGGTAACTCTCGCCTCGCCTTGCCTGAAGTCTTGTCTTGGAGCCACCCTGTATCTATGTCCCTTCCTGTCCCTTGCCTCCGTCGGGTAAGCCAAGCCAGATTGCCATTACCCTGCAGTTGGTTCTGTCCCTTGCTGTCCCTTGCTGCGGTCAGGTAAGCCAGGCCAGATTGCCATTACCCTGCAGTTGGTTCTGTCCCTTCCTGTCTCTTGCCTCTGTCGGGTGGAGCTTCGCGCCCTGCCCAGGTGATCCACGCCCTGCCCAGGAGCACTGCGCCCTGCCCAGGAGGAGCTTCAAGACCCCAATCCTCGAGCCGTGCCCCAAGCCAAGCTTCAAGACCCAAGTCTCTAGCTGAGCCTCACCTCAAGCTTCTAGCCTCAAGTCTCTGGTATCCAGCCTTGCCTCAAGTCTCTAACCTCGTCTCAAGTCTCAAGCCTGAAGGCTGTAGCCTCATCCTGCCTGCCAGCCAAGTCACGTCTTTGCCTAGTTCTGGGGTCTGAGCCAGAGGCAAGACCCAGATTCTGGGTCCTTGTTCAGTCTCTGGTTTGGAGTCCCAGCCCTGGCTCCTAGCTCTGTTGTCCAGTCCTGTTCCGGGTTCCCGGTTTTCGTGTCCATGTCCTAGCCCTCACCCTGTATCCTGGTCCTGTCCCTAGTACTTCAGTGTCTGTGTCTTGCACTTGGGTCCGTTCCCAGCCATCTCCTTATGACAGAACAATCCAGCCAACCATGGACCCAGCAACATGGACACTGTCATTTTCCTCTTGCCTCCCGGGTTTTCCTTCTGTTAAATACCCTCCCACCTGCCTGGGTCATCCATTGTCTGGATAGCCTGTTTGGTCGCCAGGAGGCTCCCGTGGGGCGGGGGGGGGGGTTCTGTCATGGTCCAGTCCATGAAGTCCGCATTCTGGTTCACGGTCCGGTCCATCGACCCTTGCTGCAGGTTTTCCTGTCTACCCTGTTTCTGTTCCTGTTGAGCACTAATTGAGGCAGCTGATTCTCGTTGGGGCAGGCTGCATAAATACCTCCAGAGACCAGGGCGTGGCTACTGGATTGTTCTTGTCCTTACTTGTTGTATCCCCTCCCCTGCCTTTTGTTTCCTTGCCTGAAGCCTTGCCTTGTCTTGCCGGTAACTCTCGCCTTGCCTCGTCTGAAGTTCTTGTATCGCCTTGCATTGCCGGAAGCCTTGCCTTGTCTTGCTGGTAACTCTCACCTCGCCTTGCCTGAAGTCTTGTCTTGGAACCACCCTGTATCTATGCCCCTTCCCATCCCTTGCCTCCGTCGGGTAAGCCAGGCCAGATTGCCGTTACCCTGCGGTGGATTCTGTCCCTTCCTGTCTCTTGCCTCTGTCCACGCCCTGCCCAGGAGGAGCTTCAAGACCCCAAGCCTTGAGCCACGCCCCAAGCCAAGCTTCAAGACCCAAGTCTCTAGCTGAACCTTGCCTCAAGCTTGTAGCCTCAAGTCTCTGGTCTCCAGCCTCGCCTCAAGTCCATGGTCTCCAGTCTCGCCTCAAGACTCTGGTCTCCAGCCTCGCCTCAAGTCTCAAGCCTGAAGACTCCAGCCTCGTCCTGCCTGCCAGCCAAGTCATATCCTTGTCTAGTTCTGGGGTCCGAGCCAGAGGCAAGACCCAGGATCTGGGTCTTTGGCCAGCCTCTGGCTCAGCGTCCCAGTCCTGGCTGCTAGCTCTCTTGTCCAGTCCTGTTCCGGGTTCCCAGTTTTTGTGTCCATGTCCTAGCCCTCACCCTGTATCCTAGTCCTGTCCCTAGTACGTCAGTGTCTGTGTCTTGCACTTGGGTCTGTTCCCAGCCACCCCCTTATGACACTAACAGCTCAGAACCTTGTATATATGGAAAATTACTTAAATATTCTTGTAACAAACGTCTGACCTGAAGATATTGCAAAACGTGTGAGTATGAGAGAGAATATTTAGTTACTAATTTCTCAAAGGACATCAATCAGCCTTCTTGAAACAGATCCATAAAGGAATAAATTCCTTTATTCCTCCAAAGAGAAAAGGTAGGATCACTAAGTGAAGGTTTAAATAAATAACTTCGATAAATTAAACTAAGAAGGTTAAATTTTTTAAGATTAAAAAACTTATGAAACTGATACCAAATTCGTAATGACTGCTTAATCATAGGGTATATATTTACAATAGAAATTTTGGCTAGTTGTACAGGTAAAGAAGCTCCTAATAACGAAGTTAAGTAAAATTATTTCACAGCTTTCAATTCCAGATCAACCTATGGTGGTCGTTCATTTTTATCAGTCCAATATAACCAAGAACACGCATAATATATATTAACTGCCCAATAGTATATTCTTAAATTAGGCAAAGCAAGACCTCCATCCTTTCTAAAGCTTTAAAAATTAATTTACAACCTAATAACTTTTGTTCAGCATAATTCCCTCAATATATTCACAGTGTTTCTATATCAGACCGATATGTGATTGCATTTGTCACACTATTAGCCAGAAGGGCTATTTTATTAAAATGGAAAGGTACTTCTGTTCCCACTTTGATATAATGGTTTTCCCAGGTGATGTTATGTCTTAGTTTGGAAAAAATCAGAAGTCGAACTTTTGATCCTCCATTTGACTTTGAGAAAAGGTGGGGCTCTTTTGTCTGCTACTATCATTTGATTTGAGTTAATTAAGATGATCCCCTTCTGATTGTTGGGTAAATGGATTTGGTTGGTGGATTGATGTCTTTCTTTTATGGAAGCTTGTATGGCATATGGCTCCAGGTTTGTGCTCCAAATGAGTTTTTTTTGTTTTAGTTAGTAGAGGTTCTTTTTCCTTCTTTCATTTTTCCAAAAACAAAGCTTTAATATTTTGTTTTTTCTTATTATTGATATATTGTTTAACTTGGTTGATAGCTTAACTCTTATTGTTACATATTGATATGTTGACTTGATTACTTCAATGTATTTTTTTTGTTGGTGCTTTTCAACAACAATTAATAAAAAGATTTTAAAATGAAGAAGGTGAGGATGGAATATGAAGGTAAGTTTGTCAATAATAGTAAAGAAGATACCAAAAGTTTCTTCAGATACCTAAAGTGTAAAAGAGAAGTGAGAGTGGATATCAGACCGCTGGATAATGAATTTGGAGAGGTAGTCATGGAGGTTAACGGAATGGTGAACAAAGTGCATAAGTATTTTCCATCAGTCTTCACTGTGGTAGACACTAGCAGTATTCTGGAAGTTCCAGGAGTCAGGGGTCATTAAGTGTGTGAAGTTATCATAACTAGAGAGAAGGTTCTTGGGAAACTGAGTCACCTGGACCAGAGGTGGCTGAAGAGATTGTGGAGGCATTCATAATGGTCTTTCAAGAATCACTAGATTTTGGAATGATTCTGAAAGACTGGGAAATTGCAAATGTCACTCTACTCTTCACGAAGGGAGAGAGGCAGAAGAAAGGAAACTATAGGCCAGTTAGTCTGACCTCAGTTGTTGGGAAGATGTTGGAGTTGATTATTAAGGATGAGTCTCAGGGTACTTGGAGGCACATGATAACATAGGCTGTAGTCAGAATGGTTTCCTCAAAGGAAAATCTTGCCTGACAAATCTGTTGGAATTCTTTGAAGAAATAACATGCAGGATAGACAAGGGAGAATTGGTTGATATTGTGTACTTGGATTTTCAGGTGCCGCACATGAGGCTTAACACGCAACAAATCCATGGTATTACAGGGAAGATTCCAGCACAGATAAAGCAGTGGTTGATTGGCAGGAGGCAAAGAGTGAGAATAAAGGGAGCCTTTTCTGGCTGGCTGCTGGTGACTAGTGGTATTCCTCAGGGGTCTGTGTTGGGACCAGTTCTTTTTATGTTATATGGCAATGATTTGGACAATGGAATTGATGTTTTTGTTGCAAAGCTTGCAGATGATATGAAGATGGGTGTGGGGCAGGTAGATTTGAGGGAGTAGAGGGGCTACAGAGGACTTCGACAGATTAGAAGAATGGGCAAAGAAATGGCAGATGGAATGTAGTGTCGGGAAGTGTATGCTCATGCACTTCGGTAGAAGAAATGGAAGGGTTGACTATTTTACAATTGGAGAGAAAATACGAAAAACTGGGGCACGAAGGGATTTGGGAATCCTCGTGCAGGATTCCCTAAAGGTTAAATTGCAGGTTGAGCCCATGGTGAGGAAGGCAAATACGATGTTGGCATTCATTTCAAGAGGGATAGAATATGAAACAAAGGATGTGATGTTGAAACTTTATAAAACACTGGTGAGGCCTCACTGAGTATTGTGAGCAGGTTTGGGCTCCTTATCTTAGAAAGGATAGAACTTAGAACATAGAAATCTACAGCACATTACAGGCCCTTCGGCCCACAATGTTGTGTCGACCATGTAACTTACTCGAGAAATGGCCTAGAATTACCCTACCACACAGCCCTCTATTTTTCTAAGCTCCATATACCTGTCTAGGAGTTGCTTAAAATATCTTGTTGTATTTGCCTCCACCACCATCACTGACAGTGCATCCACACACCCACCACTCTCTGTGTGAAAAACTTACCCCTGACATCCCCTTTGTACCTACTTCCAAGAACCTTAAAACTATCCACCCTTGTGTTAGCCATTTCAGCCCTCCACACTGCCAAGAATCTTACCATTAATATTATATTCTGTCTTCAAATTTGACCTACCAGAATGAAGCACTTCACACTTATCTGGGCTGAACTCCATCTGCCACTTCACAGCCCAGTTCTGCATTCTATCGATGTCCCGCTGTAACCTCTGACAACCCTCCAGAATATCCATAACACCCCAAACCTTTGTGTCATCAGCAAACTTACTAACCCACCCACTACTTCTTCATCCAGGTCATTTATAAAAATCACAAAGAGGACTGGTCCCAGAACAGATCCCTGCGGAACACCACTGGTCACTGACTTCCATGCAGAACACAAACCATCTATAACCACCCTTTGGCTTCTGTAGGCATGCCAATTCTGGATCCATAAAGCAATGTCTCCTTGCATCCCATGCCTCCTTACTTTCTGAAGGAGCCTTGCATGGGGAACCTTATCAAATCCCTTACTTAAATCCATAAACACTACATCTACTACTCTACCTTCAATGTGTTTTGCTACATCCTCAAAGAATTCAATTCACAAACTGCCCTTGATTAAGCCATGCTAACTATCCCTAATCAGATTATGTCTCTCCAAATGCTCATAAATCTTGCCTCTCAGGATCTTCTCCAATAACTTGCCCACCACTGAAGTCCAACTCACTGGTCTACAATTTCCTGGGTTATTTCTACTCCCTTTCTTGAACAAGGGAACATTTGCAACCATCCAATCCACTGGTGCTTCTCCCATCCCTATTGATAACGCAAAGATCATTGCCGGAGGCTCAGAAATCTCCTCCCTTGCTTCCCACAGTAGCCTGGGGTATATCTCGTCTGGTCCCAGTGCCTTATCTAACTTAATGCTTTTCAAAAGCTCCAGCCTATCCTCTTTCTTAATGTCTATATATTCAAGCATTTCAGTCCACTGTAAGTTATCCCACAATTGCGAAGGTCCATTTCCTTGGTGAATACTGAAGCTAAGTATTCATTATGTACCACTGTTACCTCCTCTGACTACATGCACACATTTCCAGTATTGCACCTGATTGGTCCTATTCTCACAGGGCTCATCCTCTTGCTCTTCACATACTTACAGAATGCCTTGGGGTTTTCCTTAATCCTGCTTTCTCATGGCGCCTTCTAGCTCTCCCAATTTCATTCTCAAGCTCTTTCCTGGCAAGCCTGTAATTTTCTAGAACTCTATTAGTACCTAGTTTCATGAACTTTTCACAAGCTTTGCTTTCTTTCTTAACTAGATTTTCCACATGATTTGTACACCATGGTTCTTTTACGCTACTATCCTTTCCTAGCCTCAATGGAACATACCTATGCAGAATGCCATGTAAATGTTCCCTGAACATTTGTCACATTTCTGCCATGCATTTCTCTGAGAGCATCTGCTCCCAAGTTCCTGCCTAATAGCAGCATATTTCCCCCTTCTCCAATTAAATGTTTTCCCAAATTGTCTGCACCAATCCCTCTGCAGTGCAATGGTAAAGGAAACAGAGCTGTGATCACTGCTTCCAAAATGCTCTCTCACTGAGAGATCTTACACCAGACAAGGTTCATTTCCAATACCAGATCAAGTACAGCCTCTGCTCTAGTTGGCTTATCAAACCTTCCTGAACACATCTCACAAATTTCACCCCATCTAAACCCCTTGCTCTAAGGAGATGTCAGTCAATATTAGGAAAGTAAAAATCTCCCATCACAACAACCCTATTATTATTGCACCTTTCCAGAATCTGCCTCACTATCTGCTCCTTGATATCCCTGTTACCATTGGGTGATATATATAAAGCACCCAGTAAGAGTTATTGCTCCCTTCCTGTTTCTGACTTCCATCCACACTGACTCAGTAGACAATCCCTCCATGACTCCCTCCTTTTCTGCAGCCGTGACACTATCCCTGATTAGCAATGCTATGCCCCCACCTCTTTTGCCTCCCTCCTTGTCCTTTTTGAAACATCTAAAGCCTGACACACTTCAGCAGCCTTTCCTGGCCCTGAGTCATCCAAGTCTCTGTGATGGCCACAGCGTCATAGGTCCATATATTGATCCACGCTCGAAGTTCATCTGCCTATTTATGATACTCCTTGCATTAAAATAGACTCATCTCAAACTATCAGGCTGAGTACATCTTTGCTCTATCATTTACCTATCCTTCCTCACAAACTTCCTACAAGCTGCCTCTACTTGTGTGCCAACTGTCCCATCCTCTGCCTCTTCACTTCAGTTCCCACCCCCCTGCAAATCTAGTTTAACCCTCCACAATAGCATGAGAAAACTTCCCCGCCAGGATATTGGTCCCCCTCGGATTCAACTGCAACCCGTCCTTTTTGTACAGATCACACCTGCACCGGAAGAGGTCCCAATGATCCAGAAATCTGAATCCCTATCCCCGTTCCAATCCCTCAACCACACATTTATCCTCCACCTCATTCTATTCCTATACTCACTGTCGCATGGCACAGGCAACAATCCTGAGATTACTACCTTTGAGATCCCACTTCTCAACTCCCTTCCTAACTCCCAGTGGTCTGCTTTCAGGATTCCTCCCTTTTTCTACCTATGTCATTGGTACCAACATGTACCATGACCTCTGGCTGCTCACCCTCCCATTTCAGGATATTGTGGACACGTTCAGAAACATCACGAACCCTGGCACCTGGGATGCAAACTACCATCCGTGTTTCTTTTTCATGTCCACAGAATAGCCTCTCTGTCTCCCTGACTATAAGAGTCCCCTATTATTGCTGTCCTCCTCTTCCATTCCCACTCTTCTGAGCCACAGGGCTAGACTTAGTGCCAGAGGCACGGCCACTGTTGCTTCCCCCAGGTAGATCCCCCTCCAACAACAGTACTCAAAATGGAGTACTTATTGTTAAGGGGAATGGCCATCGGGATGCTCTCCACTACCTGATGCCCTTCTTTCCATCTCCTGATGGTCATCCAGTTATGTGTCTCCTGTGGCCTCAGTATGACTACGTGCCTGTAGCTCCTACCGATACCTCCTCGTTTTCCCTAACACGCCAAAGGTTATCGACCTGCAGCTCCAGTTCCCTAACTTGGTCTCTGAGGAGCTGCAGCTTGATGCACCTGGCACCAATGTGGCCGTCGGGGAGGCTGGAAGTCTCCCAGATATCCGACATCTCTGACACACAGAGCAGCAAACTGGCCTTGCAGTCATACCCACTATTCTTAAGTTAGAGGAAAAAAGAGATATGAAAGTAACTTACCTTGCCCAGGCCCATCCTCAGTGAAGCCCCAATGAGCCAAAGCCCTACTACTCTGACTCACGCTCCTTTGAAAACAGCTCCACTGGGCAGTGTCTCCTTTTTATTCCAGAACCTTCTCAGTGGCCTTGCACAATGATGAGCTACTTCTTCACACTTCTCCTAATTGAATCTCCTGCTGAAAAAAACTCGCTTTTTAAGCAACACACACAAAATGCTGGTGGAACGCAGCAGGCCAGGCAGCATTTATTGGAAGAGGTACAGTTGACGTTTCAGGCCAAAACCTTACGATAGGACTAACTAAAAGAAGAGATAGTAAGAGATTTGAAAGTGGGAGGGGGAGGGGGAGATCCGAAATGACAGGAGAAGACAGGAGGGGGAGGGATGGAGTTAAGAGCTGGGAAGTTGATTGGCAAAAGGGATGCAAGGCTGGAGAAGGGAGAGGATCAGGGGACAGGAGGCCTAGGGAGAAAGAAAGAAAGCAGGATATCCTAGTGGCCACACATTTTAATTCCACATCCCATTCCCATTCTGATATGTCTATCCATGGCCTCCTCTACTGTAAAGATGAAGCCACACTCAGGTTGGAGGAACAACACCTTATATTCCGTCTGCGTAGCCTCCAACCTGACGGCATGAATATTGACTTCTCTAACTTCCATTAATGCCCCTTTTTACCTCATCCCTTATTTATTTATTTATTATTTATTATTTTTCCCTTTTTTTCTCTCTCTTTTTTCTCCCTCTGTCCCTCTCACTATAATTCCTTGCCTGCTCTCCATCTTCCTCTGGGCTCCCCTCCCCCTTTCTTTCTCCCTAGGCTTCCCGTCCCATGATCTCTCCCTTCTTCAGCCTCATGTCCCTTTTGCCAATCAACTTTCCAGCTCTTAGCTCCATCCCTCCCCCTCCTATCTTCTCCTATCATTTCCGATCTCCCCCTCCCCCACCCACTTTCAAATCTCTTACTATCCCTTCTTTCAGTTAGTCCTGATGAAGGGTCTCAGCCCAAAACGTCGACTGTACCTCTTCCAATAGATGCTGCCTGGCCTGCTGCGTTCCACCAGCATCTTGTGTGTGTTGCTTGAGTTTCCAGTATCTGCAGATTTCCTCGTGTCTTCGCTTTTTAAATCTTCTCATTGGGATTGCGCGATGAAAAACTGCTGCATCTGTGCACTTCTCTCAATCGAACCTCCCGTTGAAAGAGGGTTCAAAGGAGGTTCACAAAAATGTTTCTAGGATTGAATGGCTTGTTATATGAAGGGTGTTTGATGGCTTTGGGCCTGTATTCACTAAAGTTTAGGAGAATGAGGTGTGACCTCATTGAAACCTATTGAATGTTGAAAGGCCTTAATAGAATGGATGCGGAGAAGATATCTTCTGTGGTGGGAGAGTCTAAGACCAGAGTACACTATCTCAGAATAGAGGGATGTCCTTTCGGAATGGAGGTGAGGAGGAATTTCTTTAACCAAAGAGTGGTGAATCTGTGCAATTCTTTGCCACAGGCAGCTGTGGAGGCCAAAGCTTCATGTATTTTTAAGGCAGAGATTGATAGATTATTGATTGTCAGGACATGAAGAGATACTGGGAGGAAGCAGGAGACTGGGGCTGAGAGGAAAATTGGATCAGCCATGATGAAATAGCAGAGCAGACTCGATAGGTCAAATGGCCCAATTCTGCTCCTATATCTTATGGTCTTACGGTCTTACGGTCTTAATAACTTGCTCTTCCAGCCCTCTGCATTAAATAAACCAGATGTTCTAGATTCTATACTGTCCAATGCTGAATGCAATGGGGCACCTAAACTTTTCCTCTGTCTGTTTAGGCAATCAGCTGAAGTGAACCCAGTCCCAGCCTACACCCCACCCCATCTTCCCTCACACAATCAAAACATAATTGGATCATACTTAGGGACTACTCAGGACTAAAGATACAAATTAGCCTTTGGAAAGGAAGTGACAGCTAATGGTGGAAACATCAGACGTTGCATGGGGTACTTTTAAAATGAGTTTCCAGCTGTGCATTCAGCTTTTCTTGACAGCCACCCGAGAGGGCACATACCCTGTGCTCAGACAGTTAGTGGCCCTGCTACCAGCAACCGCAGGCAGGTGGCCCCATGACTTGGCATAGCTGTGTTGGTACCCTGCAGCCAAAGTCATGAGCCAGGTAACCATCCATTCCTGCATTAACTTCACCACTCTGCACAGGCGCAATGTATCATTCTGAATCCTCAACAATAAACAGCTGCTTTGAACAACTACTTTCTATAGCCATTAGGTTTTTGAACTGACCTGCACAACCCTACCTCAGCAATGGAATACTACAGACTGTCTCTTGTATTCCCATGGACTTGTTTTTACACTAATGCCTTCTTTTCTTTCACAGTCTTGTATAACTTCCGTTCAATTTATGCTCTGGGTGTTGCCTGAATTTATGTGCCTGTGATGCTGATGCAAGTAAGTTTTTTTTATTGCCCCTGCTCACTGTACGCTGTGTGCACATGACAACAAAATTGGCTTGACACCCACTGAAGGTCCCTGCTTCCAACACAAGTGGAAAACAGGTTTAAAAATCCCAGATCGTGGTTATTGCAAGGATTCCATTTGTTGTTTATTATTATTATTGTTTATTATTATTGCCCCCTTTGCATTGATTTTATGGATTAATTCCATTTTTGAAACTACAGCTTATTTAGAATTGCCTGGAGTAGACTCCCTCAACAGTTTAACAGATAATGAGAAATAGAATTAGGTTTTACAATGGATCATACTAGCAACTGCGATTCTAAGCAATAATGTGGTTGCAGAATTGAGGTTAAGTCTCGACTGTAAGTGTGGCTTCCGAAGATGCTCAAGTATTTTTAATATTTATGTTTTGATGAGTACAAAAGAATCAAAGAGGCATCCAAACTGCCTAGTGTCTACATCAAAAGTTTAAAGCAAAGTTGAGGACCTTTTTAGACAATAAACCATTTCCTTGAACATTGCACAGCCAGAGTACGTAGATGTGCCTATTCCCATACTCTTCTGTATATCGAACAGTACATTCTACCTCTGTAAATAAAATATCATATCAGGTCTTTTAACTATAATCAGCCTTGAGGAGAGGACATTGAGAGAAAAGGGAGAACTGGATTGGAAGTTCTTTTGCATAGCTCAATGTTGTGGTGCATGAATTGGCAGTGCGCTTGCAAATATAATCTGCACAGACTGTGTGATACACCAAGTATGCAATGATTGCACTTGGCACCTCTGTGTTCGTTATGCATACTCAAGGGAGAGTGCACGTGGAACCAAACCTACTTCTCCAGTGGCCCCTGCTAACATTAGATCACACGTGCCTGATGAGGAAATGTCACACGTTACCTAGCAGGAAGGAGTTTTACATCATGCTCCTTCTTAGAAGTTGCACACTTTAAGGTCTGCTCAGACAGTCCTCACATAGAAATGCCAGGTGTTGCACAGGAGTTTGAATCTGCTGATCACAGGATGGGAGCCTGAGTTGCCAAACCTGGTTTGCAGGGCATTATGCCTCACAAATCCCTAAAGGCTACAGAGGTTATATGTGCAGATTCAAACCTCTAAGTGCATTAAGGGAGCCAGACTCCAGCCTCTAAAACATGATGAATGTAAAGGTTCTTCCCAAAAGTGTGGTGAGACAGATACCTCAACTTCTGTAGATACGGCTCCAGCATGGTCAAGACTGAAGGAACTCTGTCATCCTAAGCTCTTTAGCTTCTGAATTATCCCAGGCTATGGCAATATGTTTCAGTTTGATGTCATTGTGGAATTTGAGACATCAACAATGATTCTTTATTCAAGAAGCAGAGACTTCATTGCCTTGCACAGAAACTGATTGTTGAAATACATCTGTTTATGAAGATTGTAAGCTTCCTAAAGATTCAGTAAATAGTAGACATCTCGGGTTTTGATGTTGGCAATCTCCATCAATTGCAAAGACTATCACTCCATTGGTCTAAGAACAATTTTCTTAATTGATCAGAAACCTGTGTCAAAACTTACTTATGATTAACTAATATCAATGTAATCTACTCTCATGAATTGTTGTTTGCAAAGATAGAGAAGTTAGAGTGGGAAGCAATGGAGAATGAAATAACAGGAAGCCTGGGACCACATGTAGATTTTAAGGGATGTCAAGCAAACCAAGTCCCACAGCTGGCCTGAGTACACTTCCTGTCATCTTGCTCCTGTAGGGACTCCACTCTATTTTCTGCTGCATCTGCTCTACACTTTCCAAGCCACATCCTCCAGCAGGTCTTCCGCTTCTCTCAACCGCAGATCAACTCAATTAAAGCCAAGTTGATTGTGATGAACATAGGTACAGTGAGGTAGGGCTGCAATGAAATCCTTGCTTCCAGCAGCATCATTTGCATGTAAATATAGACAAGGCACAAGAAGATCCTGGAAATGATAGGGTTAATGTATAAGGTGAATTTGATGCTCTGGGCCTACATTCTCTCTGGAGCTGAGAAGAATGGTGGGGGGGGGGGGGGGGGAATCTCATTGAAATCTACCAAATATTAAAAGCTCCAGATAGCTTGCACTACGAGAGGTTATTTTCAATAGTTCAATAGTTTGAGAGAATAGAAGGGAGTCCCTATAGAACAGAGATGAGAAGGAATTCCTTTAGCCAGTGGGAAGTGCATCTGTGGAATTCATTGCCATATATGGTTGTGGAGACCAAGTCATTGGGCATACTTAAAGCAGATATTGATAGGTTCTTGATTAGGAAAGGAGTGAAAGGTTGTGGGGCAGAAGGCAGGAGAATGAGGTTAAAGGGGAAAATAAAACAGCCATGCTCAAGTAGATACATAGAAACATAGAACATAGAAAACCTACAGCACAATACAGGCCATTCGGCCCACAAAGCTATGCCGAACATGTCCCTACCTTAGAATTACCTAGGCTTTACCCATAGCCCTCTATTTTTCTAAGCTCCATGTAGCCGTCCAGGAGTCTCTTAAAAGACCCTATCGTTTCTGCCTCCACCACCACTGCTGGCAGCCCATTCCACGCACTCACCTCTCTCTGTGTAAAAAACTTACCCCGACATCTCCTCTGTACCTACTTCCAAACACCTTAAAACTATGGCCTCTCATGCTAACTATTTCAGCCCTGGGGAAAAGCCTCTGACTATCCAGAGAAATGGTGGAGCAGACTTGATGAGCCAATCGCCCTAATTCTACTACTGTGTCCAATGGTCTCATATAAATTGTACATAAATTGTACATAAAATTATTGCATACAGTGGAAAAAGACTGTGCAAATGCAAGACATTAATGCAAGAGAAAAGCAAAGACACTGTTGAAGACCAGGCTATGGTAGTGCATTAGATGATCGATCATGTTCCATTGCTAAAGAAGGTTTATTTTTGTACAGGAACTCACCTCCATCACCTTCATGGTTCCTGAAATCATTCATCCCCCTTGATACAACCATTGTTGGTAGAATCTCAGGTGGTGACGAGAGGGTGTACAGGAGTGAGATATGCCAAATAATGGAGTGGTGCTGCAGCAACAACCTGGCACTCAACGTCAGTAAGACGAAAGAGCTGTTTGTGGACTTCAGGAAGGGTAAGACGAAGGAACACATACTAATCTTCATAGAGGGATCAGAAGTGGAGAGTGAGCAGTTTCAAGCTCTTGAGTGTCAAGATCTCTGAGGATCTAACTTCCCAACATATCGATGTAGTTATAAAGAAGGCAAGACAGCAGCTATACTTTATTAGGAGTTTGAAGAGATTTGGTATGTCAACAAATACACTCAAAAACTTCTATAGTTGTACCATGGAGAGCATTCTGAAAGGCTGCATCACTGTCTGGTATGGAGGAGCTACTGTACAGGACCGAAAGAAGCTGCAGAAGGTTGTAAATCTAGTCAGCTCTATCTTGGGTACCAGCCTACAAAGTACCCAGGACATCTTCAGGGAGCGGTGTCTCAGAAAGGCAGCTTCCTCTGCTTCCTTTTCTCACTGTTTCCATCAGGTAGGTGGTACAGTAGCCTGAAGGCACACACTCAGCGATTCAGGAACAGCTTCTTCCCCTGCCATCCGATTCCTAAATGGACACTGAATCTTTAGACATTACCTCACTTTTTTTAATATACAGTATTCCTGTTTTTGCATGTTTTTAAAAAATCTGTTCAATATACGTATACTGTAATTGATTTACTTATTTATTACTATTATTATTTTTATTTTTATTATTATTATTTCTCTGCTAGATTATATATTGCATTGAACTGCTGCTGCTAAGCTAACAAATTTCGTGTCACATGCCGGTGATAATAAACCTGAAACTGATTCTGATTCTGGTTGTACCACATGATATGTGCACACCTTAAACTAGATCTTCGACCCACATTTTGGACTCTTTTGTCTTCCTTTGAATTAGTTTAATGTTTCGAAACTAAGTTATAAAATATAATATTTCACCTTATTTTTCTGTCTCTCACTCCCATTCTGGCCTCCTTTATTATCTCGGAGGCTTAAAGCAAACTTAAGTCGGATGACCTTGCCTTAACATTCAGGCATTAACAGTCATGCTGAATTGCAGATTATTCAACAATTCCTGATAATCAGTACGTTTAATATCAGAGAAATGATACAATATACATCCTGAAATTCTTTTTCTTCACAAACATCCACAAAAATAGAGTGCCCCAAAGAATGAATGGCAGTTAAATGTTAGAACCCCAAAGCCCCCTAGCTCCCCCCACGCATAAGCAGCAGCAAGGCAACAACCCCCCCCCCACCAGCAAAAAAGAATCAGCGCTCTCCCCAGAGAACTCAAGCGTGCAGCAAGGCATCGATAAAGACACAGACTTGCAATACCCTAAAGACTACTTGTTCACCCGGTAATTCGACATACCACAGGCTCTCTCTTTCTCCCTAATAAGGGAAAAAGAGGTGTCCCCATTTCACAGCGAGAGGGGAGACATAACAAACAACTCATAGATTTATGGTGTTAAAAGTCAGTTGTGTTGCTTCTTCTGAGCTCTGATCCCAAAGAACCGGGTCTCTGGATGCACAGCCAGTAGCCAGCTCAATGCTTTCGATCTTCAGTGTATGCCCATAACGCACCAGGAAGCAGCATCAGCCTCGAATCCACCCACCTCCGGAGCCACAAAAAACTGGCACCCTGATGACACGCTAGTCTTCCAGGCAGCATCCTTGGTATATCGAATAGTGGCCAGTCATGAGACCCCGAGAGTGGGTCCCATTCCCTCAAAGAACCAAAGTCAGCATGTAACTCCAGGTCAGGGTCTTCAAAAGAACCCTGAAAATGTAAAAAGAGATCTAAAGACAGAAATAGAGCTGTTTCCGAAGACACAAACAAACTCGGTCCTTTTTCCATTTTTATCCCATGTTCTGCATTATTTGATAATTTCAAACAATTGTTGTACATTCTCACCTCCTTTAAACTGCTGTTATATTATGCTAACACCATCTTTAGAATCTAGATCAGCAGAGCAGAGTACAGGTCCTTTGCCCCACACTGTTGTGCTGACCTATTTAAACCTACTCCATGATCGGTCTAACTCTTCCCTCCTATGAAGCTCATAACTTTCTATTTTTCTTACATCCATGAACAGTCTTTTATATGTCCCTATTGTGCCAGCGACCACCCCCATCACTGTGTTCCAAACACCCACCACTCTGCAATAATACCTACCTTTGACATCTCCCACAACGTTCCTCCACTCAATTCAAATGGATGCCCTCTGGTATTGGCCATTGCTGCCCAGGAGAAGTTGCTGGCTGATCACTCTATATATGCCTCTCATAATCGTATATACCTCTCATCTTCCTTTGCTCCAAGGAGAAAATCCCTAGCTTGATCAACTTTTCCTTATAAGACATCTTCTAATGCAGGAAGTATACTGGTAAATCTCTACTTAGTCTCTAAAGCTTCCACATCCTTCCGGTGAGATGACTGAGTGTGGTCTAGCAAAAGTTTTACAGAGTTGCAACATTGTCTCAAGGCTCCTGAACTGATTTCTTCCTACTAATACTATATGCCTTCTTAACCACCTTTATTAACTTGTGCAGCAACTTTGAGGGTTTTGTGGATCTGGATTCCAAGATCTCTCTGTTTCTGCACACTTCTAAGAATCCTACCATTAACCTTGTACTTCGCCTTCAAATTTTATCTCCCAAAGTGCATCACTTCACACTTTTCTGACTGAACTCCATCCGGCCCTTCCCTGTCTAACTGAATCCTCTCTATATTCTATTGAAGCCTACAACAACCACCACAATATCCACAACACCTCCAACATCCATGTCATCCGCAAACTTACTAACCCATCTTTACACGTTCTCATCCAGGTCACTTATAAAAATTACAAGAGTAGGGGTCCCAGAACAGATCATTGCAGAACACCACCAGTCACCTCCAGGCGGAATACGCTCAATCCACTACTACCCTTCTGAGGTGAACTAATTCCGAATCATGCACCTAAGTTTCCAAGGATCCTATTCTTCAGGACTTTCTGAATGAGCCTACCATGGGAAGCCTTGTCAAACACCTTTACTAAAATCCATATTCTTCACACCATCATCAACTTATTTTGTCACTTCCTCAAAAAATTAATTAGGCTTGTGAGGCAAGGCTTGCCCTTCACAAATCCATACTGACTAACCCTAATAAAACTATGTTTCTCCAAATAATTGTAAATCCTGTCCCTAGGACCCCCTCTACAACAGCATACTTACCACTAGCAAAAGACCCACTAGTTTCTAATTCCCAGGATTAATCTGGAAATAATTCTGGGATAGAAGAATCGAAGGCTCTGTGAGAGAGAATGGTTAGATGAGGTAATGATGAGTTTTAGTATAGAGAGGAAATTAAGAACCTGGTGGCAGGGTGCAAAGACAATAACCTATCCCTCAACGTCAGCAAGACGAAGGAATTGGTTGTTGACTTCAGAAGGAGAAGCGGACTGCACGACCCAATTTACATCGGTGGTGCGCAAGTGGAACAGGTCAAAAGCTTTAAGTTCCTTGGGGTCAATATCACAAATGACCTGACTTGGTCCAACCAAGCAGAGTTCACTGCCAAGAAGGCCCACCAGCACCTTTACTTCCTGAGAAAACTAAAGAAATTTGGCCTGTCTCCTAAAACCCTCACTAATTTCTATTGATGCACTGTAGAAAGCATTCTTCTAGGGTGCATCACAACCTGGTATGGAAGTTGTCCTGTCCTAGACTGAAAGAAGCTGCAGATGATCGTGAACATGGCATAGCACATCACACAAACCAACCTTCCGTCCTTGGACTCACTCTACACCGCACACTGTCGGAGCAGTGCTGCCAAGATAATAAAGGACATGACCCACCCAGCCAACACACTTTTTGTCCCTCTTCCCTCTGGGAGAAGGCTCAGGAGCTTGAAGACTCATACGGCCAGATTTGGGAACAGCTTCTTTCCAACTGTGATAAGACTGCTGAACGGATCCTGACCCGGATCTGGGCCGTACCCTCCAAATATCCGGACCTGCCTCTCAGTTTTTTTTTGCACTACCTTACTTCCCATTTTTCTATTTCCTATTTATGATTTATAATATAAATGTTTAATATTTGTTAATTTTTAGTATTTTTAATATTTTTAATATTTAATATTTGTAATCCAGGGAGTGGGAAGCGCAGAATCAAATATCGCTGTGATGATTGTACGTTCTAGTATCAATTGTTTGGTGACAATGAAGTAAAGTAAAGTAAAGTAGATTGACCTGACAGTAGTCCAACAGGATGGCACAATATCATGGGCTGAAGGACATGCACTAGGCTGTAATATTAACCATATAACAATTACAGCATGGAAACAGGCCATCTCGGCCCTTCTAGTCCGTGCCGAACTCTTACTCTCACCTAGTCCCACCGACCTGCATTCATATAACCATATAACAATATTCTATCCCTTTAACCCTCCTTGAACACCATTTGAAATACTGCAAACCCCCAGTACCAATCCTGTGGTCAGGAAAGATACAAAGATTATCATCAACACCCCAGCAATTTCTCCCTTTGCTTTCTGTGGTAATCTAGGTTGTATCCCATCTGGCCCCAAGGACCTACCTGTTCTAATGTTTTACAGAAGCTCCAACACCACCTATTTCTTAAGCTCAACATGCGTCAGCACATTAACAATTTTGTTATGCAGTCTCTCCTATCGTCACTTCCTTTCATTCTCTCCTCCCCTCCCCTTGAAACCTGTATATCTGACTATATCCATCTCCGATGTAAGGCCACTGACCTGTGTTACGTACCCCGTAACTGGGTTTCCAAACCAGCAGAAATGGATCACTCAGTTGGAGTCTGGATTACTAGAACTAAGAAAGTTTTATTAAAGAAACAAGCAACACAGTACTCTAATCAAAAAAGATAATAAATGCAACAGTTCAGCAATGATAAACACACATGTACACAGAATTAAGATAACAAGATTAATCAAGCTCTATCGTTGTCTAGGGGTAAATGACCAGTTTCAAAGTGACACAAAGTCCAGTTCAATTTAGTTCAGTTCGCAGTAATCGTTGCCATGGCGATGGACAGTGGAGGGGGGGGAGGAGAGAGAGAACAAGAACGAATGATCATTCAAAACGGCTTCCACACACAGACCTGCGATATTGCTCACAAGCAACTTTCGGGCGAGTCCTTTGTGATGTCACCTGAGGTCACCGACTGTGACACCTCCTCCAGATGCGGTCGATCCTGTGCAGTGAACCTGTCATCCAAGCAGGGGTGGACACACACCGGGTTCCCACTGATCGTACCTTTCCACCCTGTGCGTCTATGGCTTGGTTGCGCAACCAGCCTTCCAAACAACTCCCGCCGACTTGCGGGGGGGCACCGCTTCCAGGGTCTCGTTACCTCGGGTGTCGTGTGTGTCTTGCCTTAGTGAACCTGTCCCTTTTTATCCCCCTGCTGGCGTATCGCCTGTCCATCACACTTCAAACAGTTCAGGGTTCAAAGGGGGAGCCGATCTTGACAATACCCAGACTGATGGCTCCTTCATTAACATCTCCAAATGCTGCTTCATTGTGTTCCTTGTCTCTCCTTCTCCTGAGGACAGGTGGCAGACCAACTGCTGATGCCACTGGTGCTAGCCCAGGCCAGCTAACATCTTAATTTATGTGTAGTCTCGTCACACCTGAAACATTAATTCACTTCCTTTCTCCATAGTTCCTACGTTTTTTTAGACATCAATGTGGTTAAGGGGCATTATTGACCAGAACAAAATAGCGAGCCTCATTGTTACTCATCAAATCGTACCATAAATTATGGTTGTCACAAACCAGAACCAGAATCCTAAACTTGATTCCACTCATCTGGGTTAAGGCATAAGTGTGAATTACCAAATTATTACTCTGAATATAGCTTTGGAAAGGTGGTAGTGGTAGCACATTGTCTTTTACCCAGGGCTGGGGAATTAATAATTAGAGGACACAAGTTTAAGGTGAGCAGGGTGAGTTTTAATAGGAGCCTGAGGGGCAATGTTTTCACACAAAGAATGGTATGTATATGTAATGAATTGCCCGAGGAGCTGATTGATGTGGGTACTTCAATGAAATTTAAGACATTTAGACATGTACACAGATAGGAAAGGTTCAGGGGGATATAGGTCAAATGCAGGCAAATGGGACTAGCTTACATTCACGTCTTGGATGGCAAGGATGCATTGGACAGAAGGTCCTGTTTTCATGCTCTATGACTGAGAACTCAGCTCCAAGACTCCAACTGCTTGCCTCCTAGGAGTTTGCCTTGGGAAGCTACAAATTCCCTGCCCATAATTTTCCTTCCACTAAAATGAACTGATTTGGCACTGTGGAAGAACAGAGGGGTCTTGGGGTCTGAGTCCATGTGACACTCAAAGCAGCTGCACAGGTTGACTCTGTGGTTAAGAACGCATACGGTACATTGGCCTTCATCAATCGTGGGATTGAGTTTAGGAGCCGAGAGGTAATGTTGTAGCTATATAGGATCCTGGTCAGACCCCACTTGGAGTACTGTGCTCATTTCTGGTTGTCTCACTACAGGAAGGATGTGGAAACCATAGAAAGGGTGCAGAGGAGATTTACAAGGATGTTGCCTGGATTGTGGAGCATGCCTCATGATAAAAGCTTGAGTGAACACGGCCTTTTCTCCTTGGAGCGATGGAGGATGAGAGGTGACCTGATAGAGGTATATAAGATTATGTTCTTATTGTTCGTGTGGATAGTCAGAGGCTTTTTCCCAGGGCTGAAATGGCTAGCATAAGAGGGCACAGTTTTAAGGTGCTTGGAAGCAGGGATAGAGGAGATGTCAGGGGTAAGTTTTTTACGCAGGGAATGGTGAGTGCATAGAATGGGATGCCGGCGACGGTGGTGGAGGCAGATACAATAGGGTCTTTTAGTAGACTCCTGGATAGGGACATGGAGCTTAGAAAAATAGAGGCCTGCAGGTAACCCTAGATAATTTCTACGGTAAGGATGTGGTTGGCACAACTTTGTGGGCAAAAGGGCCTGTATTGTGGTGTAGGTTTTCTATGTTTCTATGATGAGTGGTGTTGAGGATTCATCATTGTTATACCGATCAGTGAGGCTGTACTCCAGAGATACCCTTGTAGGACTAACCTTTGCAAGTACGCACCTTTTAAGCAACAGCCATCTGTCATATCTAGACATAATTGCTAACATTTGTTTAATGCTTATATTGCAGAAAAATAACCTCAGGCTTTTCCAAAAACAGGACACATCTTAAAATTGAGAACCTCAATATTTAAGTGCCTAAGCTTTTGAATCACGATGAGATACAGATTAAGAGCTGTAAGTTAGAATTAGTATAAGTGGCAACTATGGACATAGTAGGCTTGAGGATCTACTTCCATGCTGTATCACCCTATGATTCTTTAATTTTAAATGTTGATTTTCTAAAATAAATGAATTTATAGATTGCCAGAGCATTGTTGATGTAAAAGGAGCCCAATTTCTAAACTGTCTTCTCTGCAAATGGTGGATCATGGAGATTTATTGATCAGGAAGCCCTGCAGACTGAGTGTCCATGTTAGAAGCAGCTAACTTAATAAAGTTAGTAGATTAACTTCCAGTTATTGGGAAAGCTCCATGAAACCAGTGAAATGAGACAGCCAAATAACAAGGCGCTATTTCACTGCAGCCAGACAATCCCATTAAAAAGCATACCTAGTTCTGAGCATTTTCTACATTCTTAGTAACTTGCAGGAGATTGTTGATGTCTGGGTTTTGCTGGCAAGTTACATGAAAAAAGTACTTCCCTATGAATATGAAAACCAGTATAGTGGCTGGTTGTATCCCTGCTCTGATTGATGGAAGTGTGTATCACTGACTTGGATTCAAGCCACAGCATAATAGTTTAATCTATGATCGAGGGGAATATTGTGAATTGAAGGTACACAGCTCTTTACTTGGCCACTCGGCACAGTTTTCAGAAGGTCTGTGTGTGATACTTCTCAAATCTGGTGCCAAGTATTTAAGATGCTGCCCCTGTTTCATAACATCTATTCGCTTGGCAGGACCTTACTGAACAGCCAAGCATCAGAATATACGAAATATGATGTGTCTAGACTGGTGGGTGATGGCATCATTTGGATTGTTTTCTTCTTCATCTCATTAAGTAGTTTCTGTGCAGGCTGTTTATTTTTTCAATTACTTACAGTATTAGGCTAGAAGATATTTGGTTATGTTGTATTAGGAATATTTTGTTCAATTTATGTCACCTTGAGAAAGATGCCATTAAACTAGAAAGAGTAGAAAGGAAATTTACGAGTTTGTTGCCAGAACTCAAGAGACTAAGCTATGGAGGTTGAGCAGGTTGAGACTTAATTAACTAGACCAAAGGAGAATGAGGGGTGATCTTGAAGAAGGGTATAAAATTAGTTCAGATTGGCAATATCTCCCTCACTATCTCCATCAGCACATCTCCTCGTCTGTAATCAACACACAGTCCATGACCTCACTGCTACTTTGCCTCACTTCTATGGACAGTGTCCATCTCCCGAATAAATACAGATTCAAAAAATCTATTTAAGATCTTCCCCATCTCTTTCAGCTTCATGCATAGATAATCTTCCAGAGGACCAATTTTGTCCCTTGTTATCCTTTTGCTCTTAGTATATTTGCAGAATCCTTTGGGATTCTCTTTCATCTTGCCTGCTAGAGCAACCCCATACCTCCTCTTTGTCCTTCTGATTTCCTTTTTGTGTTTTCTTGCATTTCTTATACTTCTCAAGTACCTGATTTGTTCCTTGCTGCCTATACCCGCTATGCACCTCCTTCTTAACCGTGGCCTCAATATTTCTCGAAAAGCAAGGTTTCCTAACCCTTGCCTTTTATTCTAACAGGAGCATACAAACTTGGTACTTGCAATATTTCACTTTTGATGGCCTCTCATTTACCAAGCACATCTTTGCCAGAAAAGAACCTGTCGCAATTAAGATTCTCTCTAATGCTATCAGAATTGGCCTTCTCCAATTTAGAATCTCAACCAAAAGACAGACCAATCCTTCTCATTAGTAATCATGAAACTAATGGAATTATGATCACTAGATCCAAAGTGTTCCCCTACATACACGCTTGTCATCTTCCCTGTCTCGTTTTCTAATAGGGAATCCAGTATTGCACTCTCTCTCTAGTTGGAACATCTATATAGTAAGGAAACTTTCCTGAACACATTTGACAAACTCTGTCCCATCCAGTCCTTTTACAATACAGAAGTCCCAGTCAATACATGGAAAGTTAAAATGACCTGCTATCAAAGTCTTAGGTTTCTTGCAACTATCTGCTATCTCTGCACAAATTTGCTCTTCTGAATTCTGCTGACTATTGGGTAGTCTATAATATGATCCCATTAACATGGTCATCCCTCTCTTATTGCTGAGTACCATCCATATCACCTTAGTAGGTATGCTCTCCAGACTGTCCGGTCTGAGCACTCCTGTGACATTTCCCTGATTACTAATGCCTTTGCCCTCATTTAATCCCTCCCACCTTATCACATTTGAAACAAAGGAACCCCAGAAGGCCAATCCTGCAACCAAGTCTCGCCATTGGCTACAATGTCATAATTCCACATGCTCTAAGCTCATCTGCCTTCCCTACAATACTGTACTCCTTGCATTGAAATAGATGGAACTCAGAACATTATTCCCAGCATGTTCAAACTTGTGATTCCCTTTTTTGTATCTTTCCCTACAACCACTCCACTATCTGCTCTGGTCCTCTTGTTCCCGCCCCTTGGCAATTCTAGTTTAAGCCCCCAGAGTAGCACTACCAAACCTTCCCACAAGGATATTAATTCTGCTCTAGTTCAGGTGCAAACCATTCCATCTGTACAGTCCCCTGGGAAAGAGTCCGATTATCCAAAATCTGAAGCCTTCTCTCCTGCACCACCTCCTTAGTCACGTGACAAACTGTAAAATCTTCTTATTTCTAGCATCACTAACATGTGACACAGGCAGCAATCCTGTGATCACAACCCTGATGTTCTGTCCTTTAACTTAACACCTTACTGCCAGGATAATCAAGGACACGACCCACCCAGCCAACACACTTTTTGTCCCTCTTCCCTCCGGGAGAAGGCTCAGGAGCTTGAAGACTCGTACAGCCAGATTTGGGAACAGCTTCTTTCCAACTGTGATAAGAGTACTGAATGGATCCTGACCCGGATCTGGGCCGTACCCTCCAAATATCCGGACCTGCCACTCGGTTTTTTTGCACTACCTTACTTTCCATTTTTCTATGTTCTATTTATGATTTATAATTTAAATTTTTAATATTTACTAATTTTTACTATTTTTAATATTTAATATTTGTAATTCAGGGAGTGGGAAACGCAGAATCAAGTATTGCTGTGATGATTGTACGTTCTAGTACCAATTGTTTGGCGGCAATAAAGTATAAAGTCCTCTCTAAACTCATTTTGCAGGATTTCATCACCATTCCTATCAATGTCCATTGACACTGACATGGACCAACCCCTGGCTACTTGCTCTCCCACTTAAAAATACTATGGACTCGATCTGAAATGTCCCTGACACCAGCACCTGGGAGGCAACATATCATCCAGGAATCTCGTACTCGTCCACAGAATCTTCTGTTTCCCTAACCAGTGAATCCTGTATCACTACAAATTGTTCTCTTGGGATACTGTACCAACCTAATTTTTCCAATCTCCCTGCATATTGAAATTCCCATGGCCATTTTGATTTTGTCCTTTTTCCATATCTATTCTATCTCCTGTTGTAATTCGTACCCCACATCCTGGCTACTGCTAAGAAGCCTGTATATAGCTCCCATCATAGGAGTTGCAGTTTCTTAACTCTAGCCACCCACTTTGTCTGATCTTATGTCACTTCTTTCTAAGGATATGATTATTTTTTAACCAACAGAACCACTCCCACCCCTCTACCCACTTGCCTGTATTTTTGACAGAATATATCCTTGGCTCCTATCTTTGGCTCCTATCTTTCTTTATTAAACTTTTTATGATTTAAAAAAAGCATAAATACAATCAAGAGGAGAGTTAATTCAAATATATATATATATATCAGTAATAATATAAACCAAGATTAAGATAGACCTTGTCAAAATCATAGATTTTGTTAAACTAGTATAAAATATATAATAAAAAAATGAAAATAACAATTCTCCTCTTACCAGTTTATGAAGAGAAAGGAAAAAAACATTGGGTTTTAAATGAAAAGAAAAAAAAAACCCACAACACTATAAAAAAAAACAAAAAAAAGGGACTGGGCAGTCCATTTTGAGGATACGACCAAAAAGGAAAGAAAGACTTTCTGATCACATCTAAAACTTCAAAAAAAAAGATTGAAAGAGCAATAAATCAAATTAAATGAAAATATTAGATAACAGGTCACCATGTTTGGCTCCTATCTGTGATATTTTTTCAACCACAACTCTGTGATGCCCACAAAGTCATACCTGCTAATTTTTAGCTGCATGACAAGCTCTCAAGCTTACTTTATATAGTGCATGCACTTAAATATTACATCCTCAGTCCTGCATTCACCACCCTTCTTCTCAATTTTGTCTCCATGTTGTCCGAAGTTAAATTATTATCCTTTTCTAAACTTTCTGTCTAATTCTTTATTCTGAAGACCAGTGATCTTACTTGCACTCTTATTTCTTTTTACCTTAAGTGTAATTTTCCAAGCTGTTGAACCACCCCCCCCCAACTATTTAGTTTAAAGCCCTATCAACAGCCTTAGTTATGTAATTCACCAGAACCCTGGTCCCAGCATGGCTCAGGTGGAGCCCATCCCATTGGAACAGCTTTGTCCTTCCTGAATACCAGTGCTAATGTTCCATGAATTCAAACTCACTTCTCCCATACTCACATATTTTGCTCTCTGAGCTTATTAACCCTGTGCCAATTTGCACATGGCATAGGTAACAATCCAAGGATTATTACTTATTTAGTTCTGCATTTTAATTTAGACCGTTCAAATGCCCTCTGCAGAACTGTTTTCCTTTTTCTTCCTACATCATTGGTACCCATGTGGACTACAGCTGGATTGCAACCCCTTCCACACTCTAAGTTCCTCTGCAGGTCAGACAAGATGCTCCAGATCAAAGCAGACATCACAACCATCAGGATTCTCAATCCTTGTGACAGTGTCTCTGGGAACACAATGGGGTCCACCACCTGCCACATATTGCTGCTACAACACATCAGCTGAACCTGCAACTCTACTTTATTTAGTGTCACTTTATTTAACCACTATTAAAACAAACTTTCTTGTTACCTGCTGTTCACCTGTGCCTCTTCTGTCCATCCCAGATTCCAGAACCAAAAGTGACATTGGTGTGCTGGTTGCACACGCTCGTGTGGAGCTAGAGCCATTATAGTAAATAAATATGTGTTAGTTTTACCCACGCTCTTTGTCTTCATTAAGAATAAATATAACATGGTGACAGAAGTTGACATGATTAAGAAAGAGACACTAGATTCCGATGGAGAGAAGTTGGCAGTCTGAGAGCACATTGTGTCTGAAGCTGTCATTGTTCACCGAATTCACCAAGAGAGATTCAGGTGAGAGCCCAAAATGGATAACCTGACAGTACACCAAAGAGATCAGAGGTGAAAAGTAAACCTGTTGATGAGAATTCTCAGAAAGTCACTAATATTAACACAGCAAGTGAAAACAATTCATCTGTGGAGACAAATAGCAGACAAAAAAGGATCATCAAATCACCTCAGAGACTGATTGAGAGTTGATGAATAGAGGACTGTATTTACTCATTACAATTACTTCAATGTAAATATCTTAGATGGAAAGCATTATTATTTCTTGCAGGTTTATGAAGGTATAGTTTTGAGCTTGTTTTTTTCTTAAAAGGGGGATTTATTATTATGTATTATTATGTGTGTACATTATAAAGATCTTCAGTTCCCAGTGTGCAATGCAGGCAGCTCACCAGAACCAGAAGTGATGTTGATGAACTGGTCACAGGGGCTTGTGTGGAGCTAGAGCCATTACTGTGAATAAATATGTGTTAGTTTTACCCACGCTGTTTGCCTTTATTAAGAACAAACATAACAGTTTCCTTCCCCTTGAGAGCAGGTAAGGTCAAAAATACTTCCCGTTTAAATGAGGGCTGTCCAGATATTAATTACATCACTAGGATAAAACGCACAAACAAATGAATCAATTCAGGAACCTTTCTGTCAATGACACGATTCCTTGTAGATTTAAAACCTGTAAAACCTGAGACCAGTACTGAAACCTCCAGTTTGTTTGACTATATGCAAAGATGGCATTTGCAGAACTTACTATGAAAGTAAAGAGCAACTCTGACTCAGAGGATCTTTAGGAAAAAGTTTTGTTTGGAATATTAAAGGAATTTATGCCCAATATATGGTCTTCATGGCCAAGTTTGTGTTACTTCATAAGTCCATGAAGAACTAGATCTAATTCTTCATGGACTTTCACTCTTCCATCCAGTCATTTAAGTGTATGCTAAGGACACTTCTAAAGTTTGGAGCATAAACTAAATCTAGAATTACTAGTATGTACAAGGTTGTAAAATAAGCCTCCTCTAATTAGCTCCCTCACCTGAAGCACTAATTTAAGGTAGTAAAGACTAATAATATTTTGGGTGCACTCTGTTTTTCCTTGTCATATCCTCAGTCTCTTTGTAATCTCACTTAGCCCTGCATTCACTTTGAAGGAGGGCACAGCTGCTTCCTTTCAAATGGGAACATCATGTGAGTGTCCATGAAAGGAGACACTTGCATGAATCTGAGCTCATAGTTCTTCCCCACAGCCACGCAAGAAATACAATGTTTTAATGTTTCTTTCCCTAGCTCACCCTCTTGGTGAATTTATGACTTGCATATGGTTTTCTGAGATTTATTGCGGGTGTAACTTGAGTTAGACTTGTTGACAATGGTCAAGCACTCTTATTTCCAATTGGTAAAGGATACATTGTTGTCTAAATCCATCCAGCACGCCTGTACAAATTGTGAGATGGCATGACATTTAACTCACTTCGTGATAAATGTACTTTCTCCATATACTAGACACCGTACAGTCCTATACAAGATGATATTTCTCTATCTCTGTATTTTTCCCTCCATTCCCATGTTAGTAGAGGGTTGCCGGGTGTGTCAAGTAACAAGTTCTTTTAAAAAAATGCCTACCACTGAGTGACAATTTGTGAATATCTGCCAAGAGGCTACATTTCAACATGGGATCAGGCCTAAATAAATACTAAAAAGGTGCTCTCCTTCTCATTGTTTCACTTTTTCAGTAAGAACCTCAGCTACCAAGAGAGCAGAATTGAAAGTTGGGCATGGACTGCTCATTCTGCAAGCACCATTAGACCATAAGGCTATTCAGCCCACTGAGTCTGCTCTGCCATTTCATTATGAATGACTGTTTTTCAACCCCATTCTGCAGCCTTCTCCTTATTACACTCAATTTCCATGCTAGTCAAAATCTGCCTTAAATAAACCCAATGATGTGTTCTCCACAGTTCCTGAGGCAACATATGCCACAGATTCACTATTCTCTAAATGAAGATGGCACTCCTCATTTCAATTTTAAAGGGAAGCCCATTTATTCTGAGGCTGTGACCTTGAATCCTAAACTCTCCTAATAATGGAAACATCCTCTCTAAGTCTGCTCTACCTAGGCCTTTCAGTATTTGGTAGCTTTCAATGAGATCTCCCCTCATCCATCGAAATTCATTGAGTACAGGTCCAGAAGCTTTAAAAGCTCCTCATAAATTAAGCTTTTTTATTCCTAAGATCATACATGGCCCTCTGCATTGTAGGTTGGGTAATGGATTAATGAGATGGCTGGTAGCTCTCTGCTTGGATAGTTAACAGTAAGAAAATAAAATTTATATCTAATGCCTTGTTGATTTTTCTGCCAGTACAAGTCCAGGAGAGGGAAACTTAATTCCTGTGATTTATGTGGATTTACTCCTGAAATATTTAATCCTGTTAAGCAAAAGGAAATTGTGTCACCACATTACTGATGTTACAAGTTCAAAGGTTAGCCTAAGAATGATGTGGGCACATTATCAATCTAAGTTGTGAAAATTCAATTTCACGATCTTGAAATTAACATTCATATCTGGGGAATAACAAAAAATGTATTCTCCATTTTCTGGTATGTTGTAAAAGAGATGATGGCAGACCTCCATTGGTCAGAGTCAACCATATCTGTTGTACCCTATTTGTTGAAGTCAATATGCAAACCAAAGAAAACTGTTACCCATACAGCAGGCTCCCCTGTTTTATGCAGCTGATGGATCCAAAGGAGTGGCAGAGACCGATACAGTTTGACACCATTGGAGCCACAGGAATTGCCAGTCGGCATTGAATTCAATGTAGGACTGCCTTTAGGACTCCAGCTCTGGGGTTTTCCACAAGATTTACTCCTGAAGCCTCCCCAATGAATGATATAGCTGCAAGACAGTAGGAGTTTGAAATCAGAGTTTTCTTCTCCTAGATGAGCTACCAATCACGTCTAACAAGCTCCATTTGCCTGAAGTGACTGGTTTTGAGGCATCAGCAACCAACCTTTTCCCTTTTGCTGTCAGTAAAAATGGTTTCACTGAGCTAAGTAGTTAAGTCATATGTGAAGATCAGGATCTGGACTTGGTTATCAGAGACTATTTGAGACATACGCCACTGAGAGCATTTAATAGGTAATGGGAGCTTATCCCCATTACCACCCCTTCCCATGGCTATGACATCTTTAAGGAACCATTGTAAAAGTACTAATATTGAAAGAAAGCAAATAAAAAACAAAAGATAGTGGAGAAAGAAATTTCATTAAAATTAGTGTATTAATATTGAAAGATAGACAGCACCATGGTACAGCTCGTAGAACTGCTGGATCACTGCCCTAGCAATCCTGACCTCTGTCATTGTCTACATGGGAGTTTGCATATTCCCCCTGTCACTGTGTGATCCTGTGACTCATTCTGTGACTATATTGGTTTTCTCCTGGTGCTCCACTTTCTCCCAAGTCCCAAAGATGTGCAGGTCAGGAGATTATCCAGCCACTGTAAATTCCTCCATGGTTGCAGATGAGTGGCAGAATCTGGGAGGAGTTGATGTGCAGGTGGGGAAATAACAATGAGTGGTTGATGGTCAGAAAGGATTCAATGAGATGAATGGCCTGTTTCTATGCTGAATGACCTGATGACTGTTGGTTCTCATGATCAGAGTCTGAGCTGTGATCATATTTACTGAGTCACGAGGAAGACAGAAAATGCTGGCAACTGAACAGATCAGGCATCATCTGTGGAAAGAGAAACAGGGTTAACATTTCAGCTGGAAGGCCATTTGTCAGTAATTTTGAAAAAAATGGATACAGCTTGTACAATTTTTCTCAGTAGCAGCAGGGAGCTGAATGTATATCAGTGGGCAGATATTAAGAAATTATTTGAGTTCAGTGAGCCTGTGTGCATTATCTTCAGTTCCCAGGAACAAGGCAGGTACAGGGTACAATGATTTATTTTTGTTTAAGAGATACAGTATGGAATAGGCCATTCTAGCCCTTTGAGCTGTGCAGCCTAGTCACCCCTAATTTAACCCTAACTTAATTATGTGACAATTTACAATGACCAATTAACCTAATAATCAGTACACCTTTAGAATGTGGGAGAAAATTGGAAGACCTGGTGAAAACTCAGGTAGTCCATAGGGAGGAAATCTCATGTGTCCTTACAGAAGATGCCGGGATTGAACTCCAAGTTCTGACACCCTAAGCAGTAACAGCATCGTGCTAACTGCTACGTAACATGGGTGAATGGGTGGATTATTGTTTGATGTGAGTTTTTAATAACATATCACACACACACAAGTTGTTACACCTGCATTTGTATCTAAAGCGAATTGAAATGATGTTGAGTTTCAGTGATACAGTATTATATTCAGGTTTACTGGAAAGAAAAGAAACTTATATCCCTTATTCATCGACTCTGACAAGGTTGCATCAAAGAGGCTTTATGTGACTGATGTGAATTATATAGAGCAGGTGTGTTCACTGCCTCTACTGCAAGTTCCATTCATTGCTTGATGCCAGAGGTTAATGATCTTAAGGGTAAGAGTTTCATGTTCTCATTGAGGTTTATGAGTGATTTTAGATATGCAGAAGATCTAAGGCATGCTGTTTTTATGTGTACACACACCTGCTCCAACACAATCATTTTGCAAGTTTTCTTTTAAATGATCACCATTTACTTTTTATTGTTCTTTATTTAAGTACAACATTGTGAAAGAATGCACACAGTTTGGTTTCCCATTGATTCCATCACTGATACCAGATCCTCTTCCCGTATGGTACCACACACTGAAATGCTGGCAGTCCCACTGCTTGTTGGGCACTGGCACAGGGAAGACTAAATACTTCATTCTAGTCCATTCTGTAAATTCTGCTTGGTTCTAATCGTAATCTTTGATCCTGTAACATGCTCAGACTGGACCAGTCCATGAGAAGTTTTGGTTGGATGTTTGATTTGATGGAGAGCTGATCATGTCATGCTCATTAAGGTAAACTTCAGCTTAGTGTTACCTTCTTTCTGCCGAACAGAACTATGGTACAGTGCCGCACAAGCTCATCGAGACAGCACTGAAACACTACCATATCCCGGAGAAGGTCACCAAGATCCTGGCAAGCTATTTCGAGGAGATTCACCTAAGGTTCATCGTGCAGGACTACGGTCAATAGGTAACTCCACACTTGCCAATGCGGCTAACCCTCTGCTGCATAGATGAAAAATATAAGGTTTCCTTCTGTGCTTCATATGAACTTATAATTCTAAAGCAAACAGAAAATTCAGCAGATGAGCTGGAAAGCTCTGGGATCAGATAGCTGATGTGCTTTTTCACTCCTGTATAATCGTTAACCATATCTTTCTTCCCGCAGATGCAGACAGGTCTGCTGAGTACTTCCAGCAGTACCTGTTTATATTCAAATTTACGATATTACAGTTATTTTGATTTCAATCCTTCGACCACCATTATCTCCAACATATCCAAATGCCTGTATCCAAGGTTAAACTTGCTAGCCAACCACTTCTATTAAATTTGTACATGGAGTTTAAAATTTTCCATTTTGAGTTCAGATTCATTTCAAGTCCTTCATTGTACTGTTATTGTTTCCACCAGATTCAGATATTTCAGCCTTTTTCTGTGCCATTCATTTGTCTCCTCCCAAGATGGCCGAGTTTTCTAGTGTTTCATCTGCAATATGGCCCCAGCAGTAGTACCTACCTCACAGCTCCAGGAGACTGTCTGACTTCCAATCCTGCTCTCACCATCCTCAGAATAAATGAATGCAACTGCACTTGACATTACCAAGTGGATCACACACAAAATGCTGGAGGAACTCAGTTGGTCAGGCAGCATCGCTGGAGGTGAATAAACATTCAATATTTAGGGCTGAGACCATTCTTCGGGACTGAAATGGAAGAGGGAAGATGCCAGAATAAAAAGGTGGGGGGAGGGGAAGGAGGATAAATAGAAGGTGATAGGTGAAGCCAAGAAAGGTAAAGGGATCTGATAGGAGAGGAGAATAGACCATAGGAGAAAGGGAAGGAGGAGGGATCCAGGGAAGTGATAGGCAGGTGAGAAAAGGTCAGAGTGGGGATTAGAAGAGGGAAGGAGGAAGAAAAAATATCTTTTAACCGAAAAGAGAAATCGATATTAATGCCATAGGGTTGGAGGCTACCCAGTATGAATATAAGGTGTTGCTCCTCCACCCTGAGGGTGGCCTCATCACGGCACATGTCAGAACAGGAATAGGAATCGCAATTAAAATTTTGGCCACTGGGAAGTTCCTACCAGATAAAGAAGTAGTATCTTCTTTTTCCGACAGGAACTATGGTACAGACTGAATGGATTAGAAAGCCTTTACCTGTCTGACATTGCTCAATTTTATTAACCATTTTTTAACTTCTCTTTGTCTGTTTTCAATCTTCTTTACAACCCAAGTGTCAGCCTCGACTTCTGATCTCACTGTGATTCATTGCCTTATCTATCACTTGAGGCAACCTTTCTGTCTGTCAAAGGAACCCATAATTTTAGTTATTTATGCTGAGAGTGCAAGTTATGCTAAGTTTATACTCCCATGTTAAATCAGAGAGAAGGTGGATGCTGAGAGGATCAAGCAGTTTAAAATGTTAGTAATTGGTTTATTATTGTCACATGTACCAAGGAACTGTGAATAGCTTTTGTCTGTATGCTATCCAAATAGATCATTCCTCACATAAGTATATTGAGGTAGTGCACAGGAAAAAAAGAGACGATAGAACGTAGTGGTACAGTTTACAGGGAAAGAAGAAGGAAGAAAGCCCTTAACTCCAAGTGGAGTCATTGGGATGCTGTCAATGACGGCGTTTTTTTTTAGCAGGCTTTCTAAAAATTTGATTTTATTATATAAGAAGTCCATTTAAGGATCCTATAACAGCAGGGTTGAAGCTGTCCTTAAGCCTGGTGGTACTTGTTCTAAAAAGTACCTATTTGTTAACACTATTAGAGAAGCAATTTCTTCTGCTGAAGGGAATCAAAGTGAGAGGACATAAAATTAGAAATGTGACTCAGAGAGAGGGAAATTCTTTCAGGAAGAATTCAGAGTTCTCTTCCCATCAAGGTGTTAATTTTGTGTCAACCAGGATTGTGAAGGTTGAGACTGATAAATTTTAATTAATCAGTAGAATTAAGGGAATCAAAGCTGGAAAATACAGTTGAATAGAAATCAGCCAGGATTTAGCATGAACAACACATACAAAATGCTGCACGACAGGTTTCGGCCCGAAACGTTGACTGTACTCTTTTACATAGATGCTGCCTGGACTGCTGAGTTCCTCCAGCATTTTTTGTGTGTTGCTTGAATTTCTAGCATCTGCAGAATTCCTGTTGTTTGATGGAACATGTACTGTTTACATTTGAATTTCTCACAATCGATTACGTTGGCCTTGGAAAACAATGGAATGCCAAGACAGCTCTGGAGAAGAAGGGTAAGAGCTTTGTGGCTGGATTGAAAAAGTCAGAGCGGTCATTTGCGGTTTGCGGTTCCTCAACTTCAAAGTCCAGCATTTGGATGGTGATTTTATTAGTCCCAGCTGTACTGGCAAATACCTAGTCACTTGTAACAGGCCATTCTACAAGGTGAAGCCAAAACAGCAGAACTCTGCTGATGTGGAAGTGCTAAATCCAGAAACAGCTGTTGCTCAAATGTTACCCATCCCCATAACTAAAACAGGCACATGGTTGAGTTGGACTACTGAAAAAAGGCCAAGTTGGAACAACATCATGCCAGATTGTGCAAGAAGAAAGTTCAGAGCTACAACTCCTTAAGAAGAAAAGAACTTTGTTGAAATACCTGAGCTATGTAAATATAGATTTCTTTGAACAATCCCCAATTACAGAAATAGATCAAAATGAATGTACAAACATACTTTCACAACATCAAGGCTGTTGAAAGCAGCACTTACACAGTGACAGATGTAGAGATCTCTGCCAACAACCAGGTCATTTCATCTCCATTAGTTATTTTAAAAAAAAGATCCAGATGAATAATTCTGGAAAAGGATGGAATTGAACAAAACTATATGAACACAAAGTTAATCGGCTTCCTTTGCTGGTAAAATTTCTCCTGAGGTTTGAGGTTTTCAATCCAAGATCGATCCAAGGTTGTACTTCACCCAGAATATCAGTGTAGGCATTCTTGAGCCAAGTTCTGGACCAACGGGCAAAAAAAAACATCAGGCAGGAAACTTCCTGGGTTCCAAAACTCAGAAAGACTGAACTGGGATCCAAAGAATCCAGTGGGCATCTACAACACAATACCGTGGAGTTTAGGCCTGAATTACACTCCTTAGATTTCAAAAGATGAAGAATTGTGCTGCTTAAGTTGGTATGAGGATTTCAGAGAAAATGTAATATTGGGGAATATAGAATAAAACCTTATGTTAGATCAAAGTCAGTGGGTTAGTACCGTGGATACATTACTGAATTAGCAGCATGCTTCTGAGTGTCTGATCCAGCAATGTCATGTTCTAGTCCCACTATAGTTGCTGGGGAAGTTAATTAAATGAATACTGATTTTTAAAAGTGATTTTAGTGTCATTACCAATACCTACAAAATAGTAGATATTCATTAAAGATTTGTTTCTCTTTGACCCTATGCCCACTAATATAGTTGATACTTACTGCCTCTGCTTATATTTAAATAATTTTAGCATTGCCTCACTGTGATGAAATAGACTCAACCCTATTGTTAGGGTATCCATCACTGTGTGGTGAATACACATTTTGTGCACCCAAGCTGTGCAATACAGTATTGTTAAAGTGATGTCAACCTATCATTTGATTCCTCTTAGGCTTCATTTTTAAGCAAAGTGTACCTGAAACAAAAGTGCTGGTGCATCACTGATGCTTTGTACAATAATCACATTTAGAGTGTAGGCTTTTGATAAAATTCCTTTGTGCTACATGTTGCATCTCTAGGCCGTTACTTCCCATCTAAAAATAAACTAAGTATACCGAATGATATCATTAGTGACATCACATCGCTAAGCAGTATTGCATCCATATTGTACTGTCTCAGTACTTCTATATTTGTGTGCTGTAGCACTTACTTTTTATTCGCAGTTATTTTGTAAATAACACCATTCTTTGCATTTCTGGTCAGATGCTAACTACATTTCATTGACTTTGTATCTGTCCTCGGCACAATGGCAATAAAGTTGAATCAAATCTAATTTAATCTAGTGATCCAATAGCACTTGTCAGTTGAATTTTACATTGTAGATGTGTTATTTCTGTCCACACAGTGTCTGTGGAAGGCATGGAATTGCCAGCACCATCTGAAACACTCCTTGCTGCTGACTTCTGTCCAAACTAACAAGAAACTGAAAGTCCACCCATGCATGAGAGGAGGGACTGCGCTCTTGTAGGACTATGTGCACCCAAGGGTGCTAGTAATTTAAATATCATCTTGCTTACTTTAAACACAGCAGGCCAGTAATGTAGTAGCATTAGCACCAGACTTCAAGGCGAGTGGTCCCAGTTCTGAATCCAGCTGGCTTCTTCCATGCTTTCCATCTGTGCTGAGTTGAGCATCGAGCTAGCAACTGGGCCTTGTAAAACACAGACAAAATGCTAAAGGAACGGCAAGATTCTTTATCACCTTGATAAATAAGGGTCCTGGCCTGAAACATCAACTGTTTATGCATTTCCTTAGATGCTGCCTGACCTATTGAGTTCCTCCAGCATTTTGCATACTGTATCTTGCTAACTTTGATAAGTTAACATGAGATGGCAGGAGCGTTAGGAGAATTGATGTACAGATGGATCTTGGGGTGCAAGTTTATAGCTTCCTGAAAGTGCAGCAGGGGTGGATAGGGTGGTAAAGATGGCACAGAGCATAACTTATCTTTATTGGTTGGGGCATTGAATATAAAAGTTGAGAAGTCAGTTTGCAGATGCAGAAAATTTGAGTTAGGCCACATTTGGAGTATTGTGTATAGTTCTGGTTGCTACACTACAGGAGTGATGTGAAGGCTTTGGAGATGGTGCAAAAGAGGTTCACCAGGATATAGCCTGATTAGAAAGTGTTAGTTCAAAGGAGTGGTTCAAAGTTCAAAGTAAATTTATATTCGAAGTACATATATGTAACCATATACAACCCTGAGATCCATTTACTTTTGGACATTTACACTAAATAAAAAATACAACAGAATCAATGAAAGAACACTCACAACAAAATTAACAAAGAATCAATGTACAAAAAACTAAACAAACTGTGCAAATACAAAAAGAAAAATAAAGAACTAATAATAAGAAGAAATAAATATTGAGAGCATGAGATGAAGAGTCCTTGAAAGTGAGTCCATAGGTTGTGGGAACAGTTCAATGTTGGGGTAAGTGAAGTTGCGTGAAGTTATCCCCTCTGTTGATGAAATGCTTTGAGAGGTCAGTCATGCCTAGAATCAACACCTGTCTGACGAAGGACCTGGACCTCTGCAATTTGCCGATCACCACAATAGGTCTACAGCAGACCTGATCTCAATGGCTCTCCAATCGGCCTTGGATCACCTGGACAATACTCTTGCTACACCCAAAAATGTGGGGCAAGGCATAGCTCAAATGCCTTCTATAAATTTGTTAATGATAGAACCATTGTTGGCAGAATTTTTAGATGGTGACAAAAGGGTGTACAGGAGTGAGATGTACCAGCTAGTTGAGTGGTATCGTAGCAACAACCTTGCACTCAATGTCAGCAAGACCAAAGAGCTGATTGTGGACTTCAGAAAAGGTAAGATGAGGGAACACATACCAATCCTTATAGAAGGATCAGAAGTGGAGAGAGTGAGCAAGTTCAAATTCCTGGATGTCAATATCTCTGAGGACCTAACCTGGACGAAACAAATCAATACTGCTATAAAGCAGGCAAGACAGTGGCTATATTTCATTTTGAGTTTGAGGAGATTAAATTTGTCAGCTAAAACACTCAAAAACTTCTTCAAATGTTCAATAGAGAGCAATCTGACTGACTGCAACAACATTTGGTATGTGGGGCGGGGTGCAGCAACTGCACAAGATGAATTTAAACGCAAACAACAGGAATTCTGCAGATGCTGGAAATTCAAGCAACACACATCAAAGTTGCTGGTGAGCGCAGCAGGCCAGGCAGCATCTCTAGGAAGAGGTGCAGTAACGTTTCAGTCCGAGACCCTTCGTCAGGACTAACTGAAGGAAGAGTGAGTAAGGGATTTGAAAGTTGGAGGGGGAGGGGGAGATCCAAAATGATAGGAGAAGACAGGAGGAGGAGGGATGGAGCCAAGAGCTGGACAGGTGATTGGCAAAAGGGGATACGAGAGGATCATGGGACAGGAGGTCCGGGAAGAAAGACAAGGGGGGGGGACCCAGAGGATGGGCAAGAGGTATATTCAGGGGGACGGAGGGAGAAAAAGGAGATTGAGAGAAAGAATGTGTGTATAAAAATAAGTAACAGATGGGGTACGAGGGGGAGGTGGGGCCTAGCGGAAGTTTGAGAAGTCGATGTTCATGCCATCAGGTTGGAGGCTACCCAGACGGAATATAAGGTGTTGTTCCTCCAACCTGGGTGTGGCTTCATCTTTACAGTAGAGGAGGCCGTGGATAGACATGTCAGAATGGGAATGGGATGTGGAATTAAAATGTGTGGTCACTGGAAGATCCTGCTTTCTCTGGCGGACAAAGCGTAGATGTTCAGCAAAGCGGTCTCCCAGTCTGCGTCGGGTCTCGCCAATATATAAAAGGCCACATAGGGAGCACCGGATGCAGTATATCACCCCAGTCGACTCACAGGTGAAGTGTTGCCTCACCTGGAAGGACTGTTTGGGGCCCTGAATGGTGGTAAGGGAGAAAGTGTAAGGGCATGTATAGCACTTGTTCCGCTTACACGGATAAGTGCCAGGAGGGAGATCAGTGGGGAGGGATGGGGGGGACGAATGGACAAGGGAGTTGTGTAGGGAGCGATCCCTGCGGAATGCAGAGAGAGAGGGGGAGGGAAAGATGTGCTTAGTGGTGGGATCCCGTTGGAGGTGGCGGAAGTTACGGAGAATAATATGTTGGACCCGGAGGCTGGTGGGGTGGTAGGTGAGGACCAGGGGAACCCTATTCCTAGTGGGGTGGCAGGAGGATGGAGTGAGAGCAGATGTACGTGAAATGGGGGAGATGCGTTTAAGAGCAGAGTTGATAGTGGAGGAAGGGAAGCCCCTTTCTTTAAAAAATGAAGACATCTCCCTCGTCTTAGAATGAAAAGCCTCATCCTGAGAGCAGATGCAGTGGAGACGGAGGAATTGCGAGAAGGGGATGGCGTTTTTGCAAGAGACAGGGTGAGAAGAGGAATAGTCCAGATAGCTGTGAGAGTCAGTAGGCTTATAGTAGACATCAGTGGATAAGCTGTCTTCAGAGACAGAGACAGAAAGATCTAGAAAGGGGAGGGAGGTGTCGGAAATGGACCAGGTAAACTTGAGGGCAGGGTGAAAGTTGGAGGCAAAGTTTATAAAGTCAACGAGCTCAGCATGCGTGCAGGAAGCAGCGCCAATGCAGTCGTCGATGTAGCGAAGGAAAAGTGGGGGACAGATACCAGAATAATATCATTTCTGCATACCTCGACACTGTTTTATCACCCCTTGTTCAATCCCTTCCGACCTATGTTCGTGACACTTCTCACGCTCTTAAACTTTTCGATGATTTTAAGTTCCCTGGCCCTCACCGCTTTATTTTCACCATGGATGTCCAATCCTTATATATATCCATCCCCCATCAGGAAGGTCTCAAAGCTCTACGCTTCTTTTTGGATTCCAGAACTAATCAGTTACCCTCTACCACCACTCTGCTCCGTCTAGCGGAATTAGTCCTTACTCTTAATAAGAGTATACATCGCTACATCGACGACTGCATTGGCGCTGCTACCTGCACGTATGCAGAACTCGTTGACTTTATAAACTTTGCCTCCAACTTTCACCCGGCCCTCAAGTTTACCTGGTCCATTTCCGATACTTCCTTCCCCTTTCTAGATCTTTCTGTCTCTGTCTCTGGAGACAGCTTATCCACTGATGCCTACTGACTCTCACAGCTATCTGGACTATTCCTCTTCTCACCCTGTCTCTTGCAAAAACGCCATCCCCTTCTCGCAATTCCTCCGTCTCCGCCGCATCTGCTCTCAGGATGAGGCTTTTCATTCTAGGACGAGGGAGATGTCTTCATTTTTTAAAGAAAGGGGCTTCCCTTCCTCCACTATCAACTCTGCTCTTAAACGCATCTCCCCCATTTCACGTACATCTGCTCTCACTCCATCCTCCCGCCACCCCACTAGGAATAGGGTTCCCCTGGTCCTCACCTACCACCCCACCAACCTCCGGGTCCAACATATTATTCTCCGTAACTTCCGCCACCTCCTACAGGATCCCACCACTAAGCACATCTTTCCCTCACCCCCTCTCTCTGCATTCCGCAGGGATCGCTCCCTACGCAACTCCCTTGTCCATTCGTCCCCCCCATCCCTCCCCACTGATCTCCCTCCTGGCACTTATCCCTGTAAGCGGAACAAGTGCTACACATGCCCTTACACTTCCTCCCTTACCACCATTCAGGGCCCCAAACAGTCCTTCCAGGTGAGGCAACACTTCACCTGTGAGTCGACTGGGGTGATATACTGCGTCCGGTGCTCCCGATGCGGCCTTTTATATATTGGCGAGACCCGACGCAGACTGGGAGACCGCTTTGCTGAACATCTACGCTCTGTCCGCCAGAGAAAGCAGGATCTCCCAGTGGCCACACATTTTAATTCCACATCCCATTCCCATTCTCACATGTCTATCCACAGCCTCCTCTACTATAAAGATGAAGCCACACTCAGGTTGGAGGAACAACACCTTATATTCCGTCTGGGTAGCCTCCAACCTGATGGCATGAACATCGACTTCTCTAACTTCCGCTAGGCCCCACCTCCCCCTCGTACCCCATCTGTTACTTATTTTTATACACACATTCTTTCTCTCACTCTCCTTTTTCTCCCTCTGTCTCCCTGAATATACCTCTTGCCCATCCTCTGGGTTCCCCCCCCCTTTCTTCACGGACCTCCTGTCCCATGATCCTCTCGTATCCCTTTTGCCTATCACCTGTCCAGCTCTTGGCTCCATCCCTCCCCCTCTTGTTTTCTCCTATCATTTTGGATCTCCCCCTCCCCCTCCAACTTTCAAATCCCTTACTCACTCTTCCTTCAGTTAGTCCTGACGAAGGGTCTCGGCCTGAAATGTCGACTGCACCTCTTCCTACAGATGCTGCCTGGCCTGCTGCGTTCACCAGCAACTTTGATGTGTGTTGCACAAGATGAAGTAAGTTGCAGAAACTTGTAAAACTAGTCAGCTCCATCATGGATACTAGCCTCCATAGTATCCATAGCCTTCAAGGAGCTGTGCCTTACGGTGTCAATCATTAAGGATCCCCACTACCCAGACATGCCCTCTTCACACCCCCACTGGGAAGAAGGTACAGAAGCCTGAAGACACACACTCAGTGATTCAGGAACAGTTTCTTCCCCTCTGCCATCTGATTTCTAAATGGACATTGAACCCATGAACTCTACCCCAGTACATTTTTATTCCTGTTTTTGCATTGCTTATTTTAATAATCTATTTACTAGAATATATATACTTAATGCAAATCAGTTTTTTCTCTATATTTATTTATCATATTTTTATTGTACTGCTGCCATAAGGTTGACAAATTTCATGACATGTGGTTTTGATATTAAACTTGGTTCTGATTTTAAAATCGTAGGGTCTTTGGGTGCTCTGGAAGTTCATGGTGCCTTCATGTTTTGATGGTCAAAGTGAGCATTAAAGGTAATTAAACTCATCTAGGAGTGAAACCTTGTTGTCACCTATGTTGCTTGGTTTCACTTTGTAGGATTGAAAGCATTCAAGCCCGGCTATAGCTGTTGGGCATCGTTCAGTGATCCAGGGTTAGTCTGGAATTGCCACTTCACATGCGAGGAGGCTTTCCGAGGTCAGACCTGGACCTCTCATATTATACTTGGTCATCAGACCTGAACACCATCGATCTGTCCCTCAGCAGATTGTGGCTCTCTTGGTTCATCCAGGGCTTCTGGTTTGTCTACTTCTCCCCTTTCCTAATCTGACATCCAATCTCTCTTCCCTCACCGATCTACCACCTCAACCCTATCATACTTTGATTCCCACATCCGCACCTTTCATGAAAGCAGAAACAAATGGGACAGAAGTGAGGTTTAAGATGTCAAAAATATGTGAGTTCTGATTATAATTACTTTGGATTATGTGATGCTCTTTTCCAGATAGGTTCAGCAGAAAAATTGCAGAAGAATCTGAAAACAAAATCCCTCAGAAAAGGACAACTGTGATGAAATAGAATGTTAAATTTATTTCCAAGGGAGAAAGAGGAGCTTATAGAACGATGGCACCTAATGGCGGCTCCTTTACTTGTATCTTCGGAAACAGCTCTATTTCTATCGTCTCTATTTCTCAGAAAAAGTGACACAACGTACTTTAAACATTGTAAATCAGTGAGTTGTTCATTATATCTCCCCTCTCGCTGTGAACAGACATCTCTTTTCCCCTTATTAGAGAGAGAGGGAGCCTGTGGTAAGTCGAATTACTGGGTGAATGAGTAGTCTTTGGGATACTGCAAGTCTGTGTATTTATTGATGCTATGCTGCACACTTGAGTGCTCGGTGGGGGCACTGATGCTTTTTTGTTGGTGGAGGGGTCATTGCTTTACTGCTGCTTGTGTGTGGGATGGGACAGCTGGTGGGAGATTTGAGGTTTTAACATAGAAGCATAAAAAATCTACAGGGCAATACAGGCCCTTCGGTCCACAAAGCTGAGCTGAACATGTCCTTACCTGAGAAATTACGAGCTCCGTGTACCTATTCAGGAGTCTCTTAAAAGACCCTATCGTATTCGCCTCCACCACCGTCACCGGTAGCCCATTCCACGCACTCACCACTCTCTGCGTAAAAAACTTACCCCTGACATCTTCTCTGTACCTACTTCCAAGCACCTTAAAACTGTGCCCCCTCATGCAAGCTATTTCAGCCCTGGGAAAAAGTGGGAAAAAGCCTCTGACTACCCACGCGATCAATGTCTCTCATCATCTTATACACCTCTATCAGGTCACCTATCATCCTCTGTCGCTCCAAGGAGAAAAGGTCGAGTTCACTCAACCTATTTTCATAAAGCATGCAACCCAATCCTGGCAACATCCTTGTAAATCTCCTCTGCACCCTTTTTATGGTTTCAACATCCTTCCTGTAGTGAGGCGACCAGAACTGAGCACAGTACTCCAAGTGGGGTCTGACCAGGGTCCTATATAGCTGCAACATTACTTCTCGGCTCTTAAACTCAATACCACAGTTGATAAACGCCAATGCACCGTATGCCTTCTTAACCACAGAGTCAACCTGCGCAGCAGCTTTGAGTGTCCTGTGGACTCAGACCCCAAGATCCCTCTGATCCTCCACACTGCCAAGAGTCTTACCATTAATGCTATATTCTGCCATCATATTTGACATACCAAAATGGACAACCTCACAATTATCTGGGTTGAACTCCATCTGCCACTTCGCAGCCCAGTTTTGCGTCCTATCAATGTCCCACTGTAAGTCCTGACAGCCCTCCACACTATCCACAACACCCCCAACCTTTGTGTCATCAGCAAATTTACTAACCCATCCCTCCACTTCCTCATCCAGGTCATTTATAATAATCATGAAGAGTACGGACCGCAGAACAGATCTCTGAGGCACACCACTGGTCACCAACCTCCATGCAGAAAATGACCCATCTACAGCCACTCTTTGCCTTCTGTGGGCAAGTCAGTTCTGGATCCACAAAGCAATGTCCCCTTGGATCCCATGCCTTCTTAATTGTCATTCATTCTTTGGGAGACTCCTCTGTTTATGTGGATGATTGCAAAGAAAAAGAATGTCAGGATATATATTGTATATATTTCTCTGACATTTGAAACCTTTGAAACCTATGATCTGTAATTAATGACTTTATTTAAGAATGAGTGACAATGCCATCAGTTTTCTTAAAATCAAAGTCTTTCTTAAATGCAAGTTAGATCCTAAACAATTAAATCTTTTCCCATTTTAGGGTGGCATGGTAGCATAGTGGTTCGCGCAACGCTTTACACTACGGGCGACCCGGGTTCAATTCCTACCACTGCCTGTAAGGAGTTTGTACATTCTCCCTGTGATTGCATTGGTTTCCTCCAGGTGCTCCAGCATCCTCCTGGTCCAAAGACATATTAGTTGGTAGGTTAATTGCTCATTGTAAATTGTCCCATGATGAGGCCAGGATTTAATTGGGGGATTGCCTGGAAGTGAGGTTAGAGGCCCAGAAAGGCCTACTCTGTGCTGTATCTTAATAAGTAAAATAAATTTTGTAACCAAATCACTTCAGTATCATACAGTGGCAGAATATTAGTAATCCATAAGTAGCAATATTACTGTATGTAGCAATAATGTATAGTATAATGATTATACAGTGGTATGTTGTGGTGTATTCAGGAAGGTATGGAGAAGTCATGGCCTGAAAACTAAGATATCAAGATGTGATGCTTCACACCCTTTCCATTTGCCTTATAAGAGAGAAACTACTGACAACCATTTAAAAGGCAAGCACTTTCAGATTTGATTCCATTCCAGAAACACCCCTAAATCCTGAGTTCCCATTTGAACCCAGAAGACAATGAAACTGTGGCTGATACACTGATAGCATTCCAACTTCAGCCATAGAAGTCAAGAGTACAAGAGACTTCCAAATATAGCCTTGCCTCACCTACATCTTTCATCATTGAATGAGCTTGAATGGTTGGATGACCTCAGGCATAGGCAGCAGCTTCAGAGAACGCATGGTGATATTTGTTGAACATGATGATGCGCCTAGATGTAATACAGTATAAAGCAAGTATTCTCACAGAAAGCAAGGGCTGAAATGTTCAGGTGAAGTACAGAGCACAGCCAAACTCTTTCAAACACAAGCAATGTAATTCTATTCTGTGTGAACTTTGTTTGAAGTGCCATTGTTTACTTTAACCTTTATACTAACTTTCCACCATTATCATTGTATGTTATCAGATGCTTTCTTTGTGTGAAATGAACCAGAAGAAATACTATTTTTTAAAATGAAATTGGGTTAAGCATTTATTTACTGAAGTAAGAGAAATTGGATTTCTGAGATCATTTACCAATTGTCAGAGCTGAGTATTTCAATTAAAAACTAAATATGCTATCAAGAACTAATGGACATGCTGTTTTCTGTAAACCAAACATCTGTTATCCAAAACCCTCACTGATCTGTGTAATTGCAAGCAGGAAAGGTTTAATTAGTTTGTTTGGTCTTTCAAGCAAAACACAATTAATATTAAAAATCAGGCAGTTGTTTTTCCTTCTCTACCTGCCTGAAAATATGGTCACAAATACTCTTTTCTCCTTGCACAAGAAATCGTTGCTAATCATTCACCCCTCTTGAGCCAAAGAGAATAGATTTGTAAATGGATCTGTGTGGCAGCTGTTTAATATCATAGCTTTACATTTGTCGTGACCAACCACCCATGCTTCTTTAGATCTTGTTTTTCCTCTGGAGATCAGCAGCAAGTGAATTAACCCAGCTTCACAACTCTGAGTCAAATGAAGCTGCCCAGTGTCAGCTGCAGTTTGCCCACCAGCATAATTTGCTTCTTTCGTCATATGGTTGGATGTTAGTTCTTTAATGTGCATTTAGAAACATCAATAAATTGTATATATAATTAGATTTCCAATTGCATATACTTTAGAGAATTTTGGATAGATTTGATTATTGTCTATTGTCAGATTTATTGTCATGAACATACATAGCCAGGATATAAATGCCATGAAAATTAGCTTTTTGCAGCAGCACAATACCTTACAAACATGACAAACTCAAATTATATAAACTTAAGTCAAAATAATTTATATATAATTTATATATAATTTACATTAAATAAAAATAAACAGTACAAGTTGAGGGAAATATTTTCCTTTATAAGACCATAAGACATAAGAGCAGCATTAGACCATTCGGCCCCTTGAGTTTGCTCCACCTTTCCATCATGGGTGATTTATTATCCCTCTACTCCAGTTCTCATGCCTTCTCCCCATAACCTTGACACCTAGATTAACCAAGAACCTGTCAACCTCTGCCTTAAATATACTCATTAACTTGGCTTGCACAGCCACCTGTGGCAATGAATTCCACAGATTCATCACCTTCTCCATAAAGAAATATTTTCTCATCTCTGTTCTTAATGAACCTCCCTCTATTCTGTGGCCTCAGTATTTATGGTTTCCTGTACTCTGTCTGTGTCCTCAGTATTTATGGTTTCATGTACTCTTTTAGCTGTAGCAATTCAAAATAAAAGTGTAAGCATATTTGTACTCAGAATTTGATGGGCCATTTCCAGAGATTAATTTTGCTATGAGCACTGTGTTGCGGGAAAAATGGCATTGATACATCATTTTCATCCTTGGAGAAAGAAGACAGATGTCATGAATCTGAAAGCAAGACTACAGATACTGGAAATTGGATTCAAAAACAGAAAATCCTGGAATCACTCAGCAGGTTGGCAGTATCTGTAGAGACAGAAAGTGTTGACATTTCAGGTCTTGGACCCATCATCAGAACAAGTAAAAGAAATATACAGGTTAGTTTTCAATGGAGATCGGATGGATGGTATAAATGGAATGTTTCATTGTTTCATACAGCCCAGTATGGAAAGGCAGCTATTCCTTCCAGTCAACATGGCACCAGCAAACAACGATTCCTTGTTCCAGATAGCAAAATTTTCCAATTATTCCACTTTTTCTATGCCTTCTGCTTGTTCTTTTCTCTTGTTTGTGTTACGGAAATTGTTGGAGCCTGTGACATACTTTGGAACTCAATCACAGGATCTGCTGTGCCTAGGGAGCTGCCTCATGAAGATTAGAGACAGGGGTCCAAAAAGGACCGAGAACACAAGCTGACTCATGGAAAAGACCAGACACAAGGCGCATAGTCATGAATGATACCATTTCGAAGCTACAAGCAACAAGGAAGATTGAAGCATTAAAGTGAATGCTCCCACCGGAGACGGTCAGCAGCTGGTTTGGTGTGTTTGGCCCCAGATCGGTGGATACTCTTTATGGAAGGACTGTGTTTGTGAGACTGCTGTCCTTGTATGCTGATGAAAATGATTCCGATATTCTGAGATTTATGTGATTATTGGATTGTACTTTATATTGGTTTCCTTCATTTTTTTCAGTGCTTTCTTTCTTGTGGATGCTTGGTGAATGAGTAGTTTGTTATTTTTTTGTGTATAAAGGGGTGGTTGGGTGTTTTGATGGTACTGTTGCTATTCTTTTCTGTGAGTGAGGGTTTGGGGATTGACATTGTTGCTGATTTTTTTCTGCGAGTGGGAGTTCAGAGATTGCTATTGCTGCTGTTTTTTATGCAGAGGATGGGGGAATTTTGAGGTCTGTGAGCTTTGTTTCTTTTCTTTCTCGTGCTGAGCAGGGAGTTGATGTCTTTTCTTTCATTAACTCTCATAGTCTTTCTGTATTTCATGACTATCTGGAGAAGACAAATATCAGAGTTGTATTGTATGTGCATACTGTGACAATAAAGTGAACCTTTGAACCTTTAAGCCTTTGATCAATCTGCTCTCTATATTCTGTACATTAAAAACCTAAAAGCTTACGAATACAGGAAACATTCAGCCAATTAAGTTTGCACTGACTCTGAAAGATCTGTCGAATTTGTCCCATTTCCCCTCAAACATGGAATCCATTCATGTTTCGAAATGGCTAGAAAGAATGTGTACCCACAAAAGCAATGTGAATGGGAATTCATTCAATGGCATCCTCTGCCTGTAAATTTCATTAAGGCATATGCCTACACTGCCTGCTGCTCTCTGGCAGCTAAAATTGGAATGCACTTTTAGTTTAGAATAGAGAGCCTTAGTGCCCTCCTCTACGTAACAGTAGATGGCACACGGCAAGATATTGCATACATCCTGTTCCTATGCATATAGGTTCATGAGAAAAATCATTGAGAGAATGAGGGATGGATAAATTGGGGCTACAGGGACTAAGTCACACCTAGATTGTAGGAGTTTGGTACTTGGATGATTATCAAGTGAGGAAAAATGAATAAAAGGAATAATTAGGCAATCAGTGCAGGGTACTCCTGTGGCAGCTTCCTTGACAACAAGTATTCCATTTTGGATACTCTTGGGGATTCAACCTACCCAGGGAAAGCAGGGAATCTGCAGAAGAATTTAGATAGATTAAGGGAATGGACAATGAGGTGGCTGTAGGTGGCTATAGAACCCTAAAGACTAACTTCCAGGCTGAGTCAGTATTAAGAAAGGCAAATATAATGCTAGCATTCATTTCAAAAGTACTAGAATAGAAAAGCAATGATGTAATGCTGAGGCTTTATAAGATGCTTAGAGTATTGTGGGCAGTTTTGGGCCCATGAGTGAGGAAGGATATGCTGGCACTGAAGAGAGTCCAGAGGAGGTTCACGAGAATGATCTCAGGAAAGAAAGGGTTAACATTTGAAGACTGTTTGATGGGTCAGAGTTGTTCTCATTAGAGTTTAGAAGAAACTTTAAACTCCTTAAAACCAAAGAAATTCTGAAAAGCCTAATTCTGCTCCTATGTCGAAGTGATTATTGTAATGGCACCAACAATGTAGCTAGGAAAAGCGATGAGATCGTGAAGAACAAATGTAGAGAGCTAGGTAGGAAGCTGAAAAGCAGAACCTCAGGGGGATATGACAGATGAATGTGTGACTGCAAAATTGGTGCAGGGGACAGGATTTCTGATTTGTGGCTTCTGGAGAAGGTATGACTTTTACCAAAGGGATGAGAGAGAACAATGCTCTTGGGGCAAGTTTTCTAGAGCTGTTTTGGAGGGTTGAAAGTGGTTGGAAGCAGAATGAAAACTCATATGATGGAGCAGTTGCAAATTTCTGCAATTTCCTTTGCATTTCTTGTACAAGAAGCTGACAGTCACATCAGACATGATCGACCAAGTCTTCTGGACATTGGGAAGAAGGCGTTTACCTATAATGTGTCGCCTGCTTACACGATCCATGGCAGGCTCATTTACTACACTGATGCTACCAGAGGCACGTGAGAAGGGCCGGCATCCTGGTGAGGTTGAGACAGTATGCTAATCGACCACCGCTCCCTAGCATACTCCTGATTAATGCTAGATGCTCCAAGGTTTCAACTTTCAAAAGGGACAGGAAAGAAGTAAAACAAGCTCATCAGGGATAAAATATCACCGCTGTAGAAAGGAGGGATGTCGTGGAGGGATTGCCTACTGAGACAGTGACCACAACTCCCTGATCTTTACCATTGCCTTGGACTGGGGTAGGAGCAGGTAGCATGGGAAAGTACTTAATTGGGGTACAGGTAATTAGTATTCTATTAGACAAGAATTTAGGAGTGTAAATTGGGAACAGAAGTACTCAGGGAGAAGTTGAACGGATATATGAAGGTTGTTTAGAGAGTGATTGCTTGGATTCTGCATAGGTCTATCCCACCGAGGTAGGGAAAAGATGGTAGTGAGAAGGAACTATGATTGAGAAGAGAAGTGGAGCATTTAATCAAGAGGTGGAAGGAAGCATATGCAAGGTTTAAGATCAGACAAGGCTCTTGAGAGTTACAAGGTCCACCATTTGACAAGGTTCCCCATGGTAGACTCATTCAGAAAGTTAGGAGGCATAGGATCCAGGGAAACTTGTCTGTGTGTATTCAGAATTGGCTTGGCGTGCCCACAAAGGCAGAGGGTAGTAGTAGATGGAACGTATTCTGTCTGGAGGTCTATGACTAGTGGTGTTCTGCAGGGATCCTTGGGACCCTTGCTCTATAGTGATTTTTATAAATAATTTTGATGAGGAAGTGTAAGGGTGGGTTAGTAAGTTTTACAGATGATATGAAGGTTGGTGGTGTTGATGGTGTACAAGGTTGTTATAGATTATCGTGGGTCATTGCTAGGATGCAGAACAGGGTTGAGAAGCGGTAGATGAGTTCAATCTGGGGAAGAGTGTAATGACAGACTTTGGAAAGTCAGATGAAGACAGAATAGAAGATTAATGGCAGGTTTCTTAGTTTATAAAACTCTGGCTAGACCACACGAAATATTGTGTTCATTTCTGGTCAACTCACTGCGGGAAGGACGTGAAAACTCTCTGTTAGCTGTTGTGACATGTACAAGTCATCGTGCAGTGGTGGTAATGGCCTGTGACGATCAGTCAGCATATAATCTAAAAGTAGAAAGTGAACATTTTATGAGTGGATAATCACTCGTGCTACAGAATGTGAGTCCCAGCATACAGCTACCAAATGGCAAAGCTGTTTGCATGTTGTTTGACTTTCTGATGTCTGCTCCACATTCCTTTAGTAGATATTGCCTATATACGTGGTGACACCCTTATGTAAAAGACATGTATCACAACATGACCTTGGTGACATCTTTGGACCTACCGGTGCCTGTTGCACTGGAAATCCTAGCTCTGTGATTGTGTTGTTATTGACAAAAAAAATGAAAGTTTAACATTTAAACTATGATCCATGTCTATGACTTACTTTTGGTTTTAGTCACAGTGGTGGTCCCTTCTGTGAATTACACTTGTGTTGTGTTACAGCTTCTAAGCCTAGGGAATGACATCAGTGATCAAATTATTTAGATTATAAGCAGAGATATTAATTACAAAGTGTAATATTCCTTTGTTTGTGACCTGCAATTGTACCTTTCATGAAGAGGTATTTGATACCACAATTAATTTATCAGACATTAATTTTCTTCTGGTTAAATTTCCTATTGCTATTCAAGTTTAGTAGAACAGTAGAGTACAGCAATGGGCCCTTCTGCTTATAGTGTCCACATCAATTATGATGCCAATCTAAACTAATTCCAAAAGCCTGCACATAGTCCATATCCCTCTACTCCTCGATTGTTATGTGTTTGTCTAAATGCTTCTTTCAACATTTTATCTGTTTCTACCACTTCTCCTACCGGTGCTCTCTAAGTGCCTACCACCCTTTGTTTTAAAAACTTGTCTCATAAAGTTTAAACATTTCCCTTTCACCTTAAACCTATTGATATTTTTGCCCTGGGGGAAAAAAACACACACACTGACCATCTACCATATCTATGCCTCCAGTAATTTTGTATCCTTCTATCCTTCTCTGAGAATTGTCACCTTGTGGTGATGGAGAGGCTTGTAAGTGTCATAGGGCGGTGGCTAGAAACGGACCCAAGTGCAAGCCACAGACACTGAAGTACTAGGGACAGGACTAGGATACAGGGTGAGGGCAAGGACATGGACATGAAAACCGGGAACCCGGAACAGGACTGGGCAAGGGAGCTAGGAGCCCGGGCTTGGACTCTGAGCCAGAGACTGGACAAGGACCCAGTACCTGGGTCTTGCCTCTGGCTCAGACCCCTGAACTAGGCAAGGATGAGGCTTGGCAGGCGGGCAAGATGAGGCTGGAGTCTTCAGGCTAGAGGCGAGGTTTGGCAGGAGGCAGGAGGCTGGAGTCTTCAGGCTTGAAGCTAGGGGCGAGGCTTGGCAGGAGGCAGGAGTCTTCAGGCTTGAGGCTAGAGGCTCAAGACTTAAGGCAAGGCTTGGTAGGAGGCAGGAAGCTGGAGTCTTCAGGCTTGAGGCTACAGGCTAGAGATGAGGCCTGGTAGGAGGCTGGAGTCTTCAGGCTTGAGGCTAGGCAGGAGGCTGGAGTCTTCAGGCTTGAGGCTAGGCAGGCTCCTCCTGGGCAGGGCACAGTTCACCTGGGCAGGGCGCGGTACTCCTGGGCAGGGCGCGGATCACCACCCGACGGAGGCATGAGGCAGGAAGGGACAGAACCAACCACAGGTAACGGCAAGACGGCCTGGCTTACCCGACAGAGGCAAGGGACAGGAAGGGACAGAACCAACCGCAGGTAACGACAAGACGACCTGGTTTACCCGACGGAGGAAAGGGACAGGAAGGGACAGAACCAACTGCAGGTAATGGCAAGACGGCCTGGCTTCCCTGGGCAGAGGCAAAGGACAGAAAGGGAGCTAGGTACAGGGTGGCTCCAGGACAAGACTGCAGGCAAGATGAAGCGAGAGTTACCAACAAGACAAGGCAAGGCTTCAGGCAATGCAAGGTGAGATGAGAACTTCAAGTGAGGCAAGAATTACCGGCAAGACAAGGCAGGGCTTTAGGTGAGGAAACAGAAGGCAGAGGAAGGGATACAAGGAGTAAGGACAAGAACAATCCAGCCACCACACCCTGGTCTCTGAAGGTACTTATGCAGCCAGCCCCAATGAGCATCAGCTGGCTCAATTAGAGCTCAACAAGAACAGAAACAGGGTATACAGGAAAACCTGGAGCAAAGGTCGATGGACCGGACCATGAACTGGAATACGGACTTCACGGACTGGACCATGACAGTAAGTTCCTGAGATCCTGAGAGTGATGCCGGCTGGAGTTTAACCATCTAGTGCTTAACCCATGGTAGAGTCACCATGGTGGTAAGGTCAAGGGGGAGGTACCAGAAAAAGAGCAATCCAACCAAGACCTCAACGGTGGAACTGGCTGAAGAAGGTGACACATCCCTATGGCAGTGAAGGCAGAGGAAGACTGCAGCAGTGAAGGGTCCCCATTCATTTTGTATTCCATTCACTGCGTACATATTACACTTAACTTTTCAATCTGCACCATCTCACACATCCAGATTAAACTTCTGCCATCACTCTGTGCAAATTTCCAACAGATCTATATTCTGGTGTATCCTTTGATAACCTTTCTCTGTATCCACAAGTCCACCAATTTTTGTGTCATCTGCATTATTACTAATCAGACTACCTACACTTTCATGCAGATTAATGATATACATCAGAAACAGCAAAGGTTGTTGTTCTGCACCGATCCTTGCAGAATACCACACATCTTCGCCACTGCCCCCTGTCTTCTATTAAAAAGCCAATTTTGAATCTGACCTAGCAAGTCACATGGATCTCTTGTTACTTAAGCTCTTGGACAGGACGACCATGGGTGAACATCCTTTCTTCTAGAATAATCACTTTGTTGTGATGGGGAGGCACGTAAATTCCTGAGGTCCTCAGAGTGATGTCATTTGGAGTTTCGCCACCTGGCACTTAGCCGCTGATAGGATCATGCATGGCAGAAAGGTCAAGGGGGAGGATCCACACAAAGATCAGTTCACACTTTATTAGGTATATCTGTACACCTGGTTGATTATGCAAATAGCAAATCAGCCAATTATGAGGCAGCAAGTCAATGCATAAAAACAGGCAGGCATGATCAAGAAGTTTGATTCAAACATCAAAATGGGGAAGAAATGTGATCTAAGTGACTTTGACTGTGGAATGTTTGTTGGTGCCAGATGGGGTGGTTTCAGTATCTCAGTGCCGATCTCCTGGGATTTTTATTTTATTGGGATATAGCACAGAGTAGAACCTTCCAGCCCTTCGAGCTGCACCCCCCAGCAAGCCGCCAAATTTAACCCTGACCTAATCATGAGAGAATCTACAATGACCAATTAATCTACCACTGAGTACATCTGGACTGTCGGAGGAAACCGGAGCACCTGGAGGAAGACACAGGGAGAAAGTGAAAACTTTTTACAGGCAGCGGCAGGAATTGAACCAGGGCTGCCTTTACTGTAAAGTGTTGTGCTAACCACTACGTTACCATGCCGCTTCATTTTCATGCACAATATTCTCTAGGGTTTATAAAGAATAGTCTGAAAAACAAAACGAAGTCCAGTGAGCAGCAGTTCTACAAACAAAAACGCCTTATTAATGAGAGAGGTCAGAGGAGAATGTCCACTTCTAACTGACAGGATGGCGATATTAACCAAATAACAACTCACTACAACAATGGTGTGCAGAAGAACATCTCTGAACCCACAACATGTCAATCCTCGAAGAGGATAGTCTACAGTAGCAGAAGACCATGAAAATACAGAAATATACTCAGTGGCCACTTTACTAACTACAGGTAGTACCTGATAAAGAGGCCACTGAATATATCTCAGGCATGTATAGTTACTAGCTCAGTTCCATTCTCTCCTGACTGTATATGCCTGATGGATTCCCATCCCATCTATTTAGTCTTAATTTAGTAAAATGTTTGAAGAATATAGAACATAGAATGGTACAGCACAGGAACAGGCTCATCAGTCCACAAGATTGTGACAAACTAGTTAAACTAGTAATTAAATGCCAAACTAACTTAATCAGAAATAACATCTTGTCCTCGCTGACAATCAACATTGGCACACTTCAAGAATGCATCCTTAGTCCACTGCTCTATTCCCTCTACATCCTCAACTGTGTGGCTAGGCACAGCTCAAATGCCATCTATAAATTTGCCAATGACAATACTATTGTTGGCAGAATTTCAGATGGTGATGAAGAGGTGTACAGGAGGGAGATAGATCAGCTGGTTGAGTGGAGTCTCAGTAACAATCTTGTACTTGACGTCAGGAAGACCAAGGAACTGATTGTGGACTACAGGAAGGGGATGTCAAGGGAATACACATCAGTCATCACTGAGGGATCAGAATTGGAAGGGGTGAATAGTTTCAAATTCCTGAGTGTCAGCATCTCTGAAATCTTTCCTGGTTCCAGCATATTGATGAAGTTACAAAGGAGGCATGAAAATGGCTATATTTTGAGGAGACATAGTATGTCACCAAAGATTCACACAAATGTTTACAGGTAGAGAGCATTTTAAATGGTTGCAAAATGTCTGATATGGAGGGACACTGTTCAGGGAAACTGTAGAAAGTTGGAAACTCAGCCAACTCCATCATAGACACAAGCCTCCCCAGCATCAGGTACACCGTCTAAAAGTGATACTTCAAAAGGTGGCATCCAGCATTATGATTCCCCATCACCCAGGACATGCTCTCATTTCATTGCTACCATCAAGGAGGGGGTACGGGAGCATGAAGACACACACTCAGCATTTAAACAAATGCTTCTTCCTTTCCAACATCAGATTTCTGAATGGGCAATCAACCCATGTACACTATATCACTACTTTTTTTGCACATTTTGCACTACTTACTTAATTTAATTTTATATATATCATTTTTATTTTAATTTATAATTATTATGTCTTACAACGTACTGCTGTTGCAAAACAGCAAATTCCATGACATATGCTAGTGATTATTAAACCTGATTCTGATTCCATTCTGCCAACGTGCCAATACAACAGCCTCTGAACTGCCTTTATCATATCCGTCCCCAATGCCACCCCTAGCACTCCAAGCACCCAAACTATTTAAAAACTTTACCCCATACATCTCCTTTGAATTTACCCCCTCTCACCATAAATGCACGTCCTCTAGAATTAGACATTTTAAACCTCTGCGAAAATGCTTGCTGTCTACTCTATTTGTGCCTCTCATAATCTTTTACACTTTTATCAGGTCTCCCCAAAACTTCTGCTGCTCCAGAGAAAACAGCCCAAGTTTGTCTTTATTATCATTATTCCTTTCGTGGTCAGTCAGAATTGAATGCAATGCTGCAGTTCAAAGGTTCATTTTATTGTCAAAGTATGCATGCACAATACAACTCTGATATTTGTCTTCTCCAGAGAGCCATGAAATACAGAAAAGACACGGGTGTCATTAAAAAAAGACATCAACTGCCCTCCCCACATGAAAAGGAAAAAGAAACAAAATTTGCAAATGCCAAATCCCCCCCAACCCCCTCCCTCATGCAAAAAAAATTAACAGATCACCCACATGGAGATCAGAAGCTGGAACACCAAATCCCAAAACCCCCAGCCCCCTCCACTGCAAAAAGAACAGTGCCAACAGCACCAAAGCCCCCAACTCCCTCTCCCAAACACAAACACCAACAGTTCGCCCACATAGGAAATCCAGCAAGAACATCAGACCCCAATTCCCCAACACTTTCCTTGCATAAAAGCCAACACGTCGCCCACCTGGAATCCCAACCTGCCAATCGGCAACAATACAGAAAACTAAAGGAGAACAACACAAACCACAGTCCAATATATCACACAAATCCCAGAATATCGAAAACATCCTCCCGCCAGAACCAAGAAGAATGCCTACTTGAACTCAGTCCTTCTGCAGAGAATGACCACTGCGCTGCTGACCTGCAGCCTTCTGACCACCACAACGCTGACCTACAGCTTTCTCCACACTGCCAGTTCAATAACAGTTATTCCCCCTCAACCATCAGGATCTTGAACCACTGTGGATAGCTTCACTCGACTTCATTTGCCCCATCACTGAAATATTCCCACAACACATGAACTTGCTTTCAAGGACTCTTCATTCCTTATTTATTATTATTTCTTTTTTACTTTTGTATTTTCACACTTTGTCTTTAGGACATCGGTTATTTGCCCGTCCTGTTGGATGCAGTCTCTCACTGATTCTATTAGTTTCTTGGATTTTCTCAGTAGGTCTACAAGAAAATGAATCTAACAGTTGTAGGTGGTGACATATGTACTTTGATAATAAATTTACTTTGAACATTTAGCTTTGAACTTTGAACTCATGAGATCATCAATGAGGACTCAAACTTTTTCCACCTTTTAATTTTTTATTATTCTTGCATGTTGGGTGGTGGGGTAGAGATGCGTTTCTACCAAAGGGGGTATAAGATGCTCCTTTCCTCCATTAGCCTGCAAGTCACCCTTGGGCAAGGTGTAACACCTGCTTATTCCCCTGATCAGGGTCAATTGAAGCAGTGGAAGCAGGTGGTGGATGGTCGTATGAGCAGCTGCTGCATATCACAAATCCTCGTTATGCTATTACTGACACCAGGCAGACAATCTCTGAGGAGTATTAATGATGGCTGAGGTCACCTGTCTTGTTAAGTCACAGCCCAGAAGAAGGCAATGGCAATCGACTTCTGTAGAAAAATTTGCTAAGAACAATCATGGTCACCATGATCAACATGGCTGATGATGATGATTCTTGTACAAACTTCTCGTCTGTGGTTGTGAAAATGTATGAAGAGCCTTATGAGGATACAGCCTTAACTAGAGGGCCTGAGTTATATGAAGAGGTTGGCTATGCTGGATCTTTATTCTTTGGAGCATCGAAGAATGAGGGGTGACCTCACAGGTTTATAAAATCATGAGGGGTATGGATAAGTAGATGGTCATAGTCTTTTTCCTAGGGCTGAGGAGTCTAAAGCTAGAGGCTGCAGATACAAGATAAACAGAGACAGATTTAAATGAGACCTGAGAACATGCTACCTTACACAGTGGGTAATCAGTACCAGGAATGAGTTGCCAGAGGAAGTGATTGAGGTGAGTACAATTGTATCACTTATGAAGCATTTGGATAGATGCATGGAGAGTTCGGGGGTTGGATGGTTATGGACCAAACATGGGCAAATAGATGGAGGATGCAGGGCCAAGTTGGGAGGAAGGGTCTGTATCCACACTGCATCACCCTATCGCTCTATAATGCCTCTGATGCTCCACAGAAAACAACTCAGTCAACGTTTCAGGCCAAAAAGGAGCACTTCCGCCACCTCCAACTGATCCCACCATTAAGCACATGTTTACTTCCCCCCACTTTCTGCTTTCCAAAAGGATCACTCCCTACTCGACTCCTTCTTCACTGATCTCTCTCCTGGCACTTACCCTTGCAAGCGGAACAAGTGCTACACCTGCCCCTACACCTCCTCCCTCACTACCATTCAGGCCCCCAAACAGTCCTTCCAGGTGAGGTGACACTTCACCTGTTGGGGTCATATACTGTGTCCGGTGCTCCCAGTGGGTCCTCCTGTATATCAGTAAGACCTGCCATAAATTGGAAGACCATTTTGCCGAGCATCTATGTCCAACCACCAGAACAAGCAGGATCTCCTAGTGGCCACCCATTTTAATTCCACTTCCCATTCTCATTCCAATATGTCCATCCATGGCCTCCTCCACTGTCGGGATAAGGCCACAATGAGGTTTGGAAGAACAACATCTAATATTCCATCTGGGCAGCCTCTGACATCGATTTCTCAAACTTCCAGTAATGCCTCCCCCACCCGCTTCACCATTTCCCATCCACTTGTTCCTCTCTCGTGTTACCTCCTTGCCCGCTCATCGCCTCTGAGTGGTGCTCCTCTCCCCTCCCCCCCTTCTTTTTTCCATGGCCTTCTGTCTCTTTCACCAATCAACTTCCTAGCTCGTTGCTTCATTCCTCCCCCTCCAAGTTTCACCTATCGCCTGACATTTCTCTCTCCCTTCCCCTGACTTTTCAAATCTACTCCTCAGCTTTTTTTTCCAGTCCTGCGAAAGGGTCTCGGCTCAAAACATCACCTGTACTCTTTTCCATAGATGCTGCCTGGCCTGCTGAGTTCCTCCAGCATTTTGTGTGTGTTGCTCAGATTTCCAGCATCTGCAGGTTTTCTCTTGTTTGTCAATTTTGCCCATCCTCTTACTCTGGAGTCCAGGCAGCATTTTCTGAGAGGGAGATTTCATGTGTTATTCTTACTACATGTTGTCCATCTACCCAAAATGTGTGATCAGAAAGAAGTTCAAATCTCACTTTTTTCACTTTCTTCTCCATCTCCTATCTACTCCTCCATCTCTTGCTTCATCCCTACGGACAAGGACATTTATGTGTATTTGACGTAAGTAAATATCAGATTACATGTGTTACCATACACAACTCTGAGATTCATTTTCTTGTGGGCATACTCAATAAATCCAATAACAATAATAGAGTTAATGAAAGACCGCACCCAACAGGGCAGACAAACAGCCAATATGCAAAGGGAAAAAACACACTAATAATAAATTAATAAGCAATAAATATCAAGAACATGAGATGAAGAACCCTTGAAAGTGAGTCCCTGGGTTGTGGGAACAGCTCAGTGATTCACCAAGTGGCAGAGGCTACAATAGTTAGCTGTGAAGCAAACTACCAATTTTTATGTTACATAGAAACATAGAAAACCTACAGCACAATACAGGTCCTTCAGCCCACAAAACTGTGCTGAACATGTCCTTACCCTAGAACTACCTAGGTTTACCATAACCCTCTATTTTTCTAAGCTCCGTGTACCTATCCAGGAGTCTCTTAAAAGACCCTACCCTTTCCGCCTCCACCACCGCTGCCGGCAGCCCATTCCACGCACTCACCACTCTCTGCGTTAAAATCTTACCCCTGACATCCCCTCTGTACCTACTTCCAAGCACCTTAAAACTATGCCCTCTTCTGCTAGCCATTTCAGCCCTGAGAAATAGCCTCTGACTATCCACACAATCAATGCCTCTCATTATCTTGTATATCTCTATCAGGTCACGTCTCATCCTCCATCGTGCCAAGCAGAAAAGGCCAAGTTCACTTAACCTATTCTCATAAGGCATGCTCCTCAATCCAGGCAACATCCTTCTAAATCTCCTCTGCATCTTTTCTACGGTTTTCATGTCCTTTTTGTAGTGAGGTGACCAGAATTGAGCACAGTAATCCAAGTGAGGTCTGACCAGGGTCCTATATAGCTGCAACATTACCTCTCAGCTCTTAAACTCAATCCCACGGTTGAAGAAGGCCAATGCACCTTATACCTTCTTAACCACAGAGTCAACCCGCGCAGCAGCTTTGAATGTCCAATGGACTCAGACCCCAAGGTCCCTCTGATCCTCCACACTGCCAAGAGTCTTACCATTAATGCTATATTCTGCCATCATATTTGACCTACCAGAATTAACCACCTCACACTTATCTGGGTTGAACTCCATCTGCCACTTCTCAGCCCATTTTTGCATCCTATCAATGTCCCGCTGTAACCTCTGACATCCCTCCACACTATCCACAACATCCCCAACCTTTCTGGCATCAGCAACTTTACTAACCCATCCGTCCACTTCCTCATCCAGGTCATTTAGAAAAATCGCGAAGAGTAGGAGTCCCAGAACAGATCCCTAAGACACGCCACTGGTCACCGACCTCCATGCAGAAAATGACCCATCCACAGCCACTCTTTGCCTTCTGTAAGCAAGCCAGTTCTGGATCTATAAAGCAGTGTCCCCTTGGATCCTATGCCTCCTTACTTTCTCAATAAGCTTTGCATGAGGTACCTTATCAAATGCCTTGCTGAAATCCATATACACTACACCTATGGCTCTACCTTCATCAATGTGTTTAGTCACATCCTCAAAAAATTCAATCAGGCTCATAAAGCATGACCTGGACCTGCCAGTTCCAGAAACCTATACCAGATTGGGTTGTTTGTTTGTCCTGCCACAGAAATATATGACTGAAGAAGCAGAGTAATCCTTTCACTTTGCCGGAGTGTTCAGGTGTTGAGGTAGTCTAATCCTGACTTCTATTAGTTTTAGCGTTTTTTTAAAAGAGTTCTAATATTGAAAACATTCCACAAAATGAAATGAGACTGTTCTTTAAAAAAAAATTGGTGGAAAACAAGGAAGAAAGCAAAGACAAATTTATAATGTTGGCAATTCTTTTTTATGCAAAGGTTACAAAAAGTGAGAGACCATTTTAAAAAAAACAAAGAGAAAGAAAGTTATGTTGGCAATTCTTTTTGTTTATGGAGGAGCATAAGTTATGTGCATTGGTAAAGTGAACAGAATCAGTTTCAGTGACTGTAATTTCAATGCAACTCACTGAGCAAGAAGTGCATACCTTTTTGTAAGAAGGGGAGATGTAGTGGTAGTTAATAATGTTATTCCTATGCTACTCAGCCACGCCCACGTGGGCAGAGTTCACATACTGTTCAAGCAGAATGATCAATAAAGTTCAGTTGAATATTCTGCATATTGATTTATTGGTTTACTCTGCACTATCCCTCAATATTGAACACTGCAATTATTGTCCCTGCTGCACTTAGGGTGGTGAAAAGCTCCCTTTACTGAAACCACCAATCCATAATATTGATGCAGGACTTGCACATGCTACATCCTGTAATGTAAAATAGTATTAGGGATGTGGGATTTTGAATTAGACCCTGTTAGTTTGTTGCTGATTTTTTTTGAATACCAGTATCAATATTGCCACACTGTAGTGCTAGGCTTTGTTTCCTTGGATTAAATATCATGGAATTTAACTCATGCCTGAAAAACTTAAGCACAATGTCCAGTACTAAGAGAACATGGTCCTATCTGAACTATTTGCTCTTTGTGTACATAAGGTCCATTGACACTCCTCGAAGAATATCAAGGGAGATCTTCCTCTGTCCAATATTTATTTCTCAATAAGCTTCCCTGTAATGGATTGCCTAATCATTATCCTTTCAGGGTTTGTTGAAGCTTGTTGAGGTTAGTTTGCCTGGCATGTTTGCTGCACTTCAGAGGCTCGCTGGTACCAGCCATTGGAACTCCTCTCACTCTTTCCAATATCAAGTACAGTTCACATTAACGTAGGGTCAATCAATTCGCATCCATCATTTCTGTTGGCTTGAGTTCAGTCACACTCCTCCAGCTCTGTGTTTCTGGACTCCAAAGACAAGATGGGAGTAAATTTAAGGTGACCCAGTAGATGTTATAAAGGCTTTGCAACAACCTTAAGCTGGATTGCCTCCAGCATATTGACATTTCTTGGAAAGGAGGAAAAATGTGGTGGAAGTTATTGATTTATTCCTACAATTGATCATTCTCCCCACAACTTAGGGCCAACATTTTTGTGTGTGAATGCCATTCAGGTCACAGTCTCTGTTTCCTATCCTCTTACCACTGAGGTTTTCATTGATTCTGTGGTGGAGAGGGCCAAAGGTTGTGACAAAATACTAGAACACTAATGATCAAAGGTTGAAGGTCAGAGTTTCACCTTGACTTCAGCTTTTTCCATGGAACCCTTATCTATATATGGCTTCTTCCAGCTTCTTTTTCAGTCCTGTTGGAGGGTCTTGGCCTGAAACATCTACTGTTTATTAATTTCCATAGATGCTGCCTGACCTGCTGAGTTCCTCCAACATTTTATATGTGTTGCTCAGGATTTGCAGCATTTACAAAATCTCTTGTCTATATATTCCTTTATGTCCCTATTTCAGATAGTTTCCAAAAGACAGCTAGATATATATAACTATATATATTTTTTCTTTTGTAGCTCCCATGTTGTTATAAAACGTCCTTGGTGGGTGTAAGTCTTGGTCTTGAGCGGATTAGTATCCTTGCAGTTGGTCATGTGGGAAACTAAAAATTTGAAACCTAGGTCATACAATGCTGACAACCAATGAAAATACACCACAAACTGCAATAGTAATAGTCTGTTTTACACCAATACAAAACAAATTTATGTACATTTTACAATAGGCTTATTGTATTGCTTTATTATCACATGTGCTGAGATACAGTGAGAAGCTTTTGTTTGCATTCCATCCAGGCAGATTATGCCATTGAGGCAGTAAAAAGAGAAACTGAATGGCAAGATATTCTTGATCTACTATATTATTGTTAATCTACTGCCACAATGACACCACATTCAGGTTGGAGGAGCAACACCTTTATATTCCGTCTGGATAGCCTCCAATCTGATGGGATGAACAGTGATTTATTGAACTTCTGGTAATTACCTTCTCCTCCTCTTCTCCTTCACTATTCCCCCATTCTCGTTTCCTTCTCTCACCTTAACTCCTTACCTGCCCATCACCTCTTTCTGGTGCTCCTCCTCCTTCTCTTTCTTCCATTATCTTCTCTCCTCTCTCAGATTCCTCCTCCTCTAGCTGATTATCTCTTTCACTAATCAACTTTCCAGCTCTTCACTTCACCCCCTCCCCTCTCCCAGTTTCATCTACCACCTTGTACTACTTCCTCCCTTCCCCTCCCCACCTTCTTATTCTGATTTCTCCCCTTCCTTTCCAGTCTTGATGGGTCTATGCTTGAAACGTCAACTGTGAACTCTTTTCCATAGATGCTGCCTGGCCTCTATATTCCTCCAGTGTCTTGGGTGCGTATGGCAAAATGTAGTATTTTTGCTACAGAGGAAGTGTAAAGCGGGTAGACAAATGAAGTGCCAGGGTAAGGATAAGGTAGATTGAGAAATCAAGAGTTCATCTTATGAGAGGTCAGATATAGTGGGATAGAAACTGCTTTCAAGTCTAGTCGTACTTGCGTTTGTACTTTCTGTCCAAAAGGAGAGGAGAGGAAAAGAAATGACCAGAGTGGGAGGGGCCCTTTAATTGGCTGATTTCCTGAGGAAGCAGAAAATGGAGGTGGAATCAATAGAGGGCAGGCTGATTTGAATAAGCTGCATTCACAGTTCTGCAATTTCTTCTGGATGAATTTGCCAGCTCCTCACTAGAGTTTTACTTTTTCAGATGTTAGAGGTGGTTGGCAATTATTTGCCATACATGCAAATTGACCCCCATACAAAAACCTAGCCTGAATATTTGACTGAGCTGGAGTCATGCTTAGAGCAGTAAGGTGCTTGCTGGTCTGACCCCTCTTGAAGCCTGGTGCAATGTTGGTGGTGTCAAAATAATCCCAAACACTATGACTTGAACTTCAGTACACAATTGCAGGGAATAATTTCAGGAACCTCTGAATAGAATGGGCATTGTTCAAAGCCATGTCTGTATCAATGAAGTAGTTCTGAAGACATACAGAATGCTTGCCCTCTTTGACAATAGCCTGCTTCAAATACAAGGGTGGAAGGTTGCTGAACAGCTGGTCGGATCACAGCTACAGGGATGCTACATTGTCACTGGGGAAGGAGCAAAGAGTTAAGATGATGCAGTCAAGGCTGGAGGTTTATAGTCATGAGGGGAGATTTTGAGGTTTTCTTTGGAGTAGAGGGTAGATTTAAATTTAGTGTGTACAACAGGATTAGAGGTACAGCGTTTTGGGTATGCATGGCAAAATGTAGTGTTATTGTTACAGAGTAAGTGTAGAGCGGGTAGACAAATGCAGCCATGCAATCACCAAACTCCGTAGAGAGCGGGTCCTGGAGCTGCAGTATGCAGACGACTGTGCTCTTGTGGCCCATACTCTGGGAGATCTTCAGACTGTCCTTGCTGTGGCAGTGAGAGCGTACAGCAGGATGGGGCAGACTGTCAATACTACCAACACAGAAGTGGTTTGCCAATGGAGTACCAGTGTCCCACCCACTCTACCTGCCTTCACTGTTGGTGATGAAAAGCTGTCAGTAGTGCCATCTTCCAAATATCTGGGGAGCATTCTCTCTGAGGATAGCGGCATTGACAACGACATCCAGAGCCGCATTAAACAGGCATCAGCTGCCTTTGGGAGACTTCGGCGTAGAGGCTTTCAGAACAGGAGCCTTCGTCCCTCCATAAAGGTCGCCGTATACCAAGCGGTCTGTGTCACCACTCTCCTTTATAGCTGTGAAGCTTGGGTAACCTACAGCAAGTCCTTGGAGCGCTTCCACATAAGCTGCCTCCAATGCATCCTGGGAATTACCTGGCGTGAGCGGGTGCCTCACACTGAAACACTTGTAAAGACCGACTGCAGAAGTACTGAGGCCATGATTACCCAGCATCAGCTGCAGTGGCTGGGGCACGTGATAAGGATGCTCCCCATGTTGGCTACCCCGCAGAGTGTTATACGGCCAGCTACATCATGGTCGACACTCAGCTGGAAGGCCGAAGAAGCACTATAAGGATCAGATGAAGACTGCTTTAAGGAAGTGCAAGATCAGACCCGAGGACCTGGAGGAGGTTGCTACTGACCGTACCACTTGGCGACAGCTGTGTAGGGATGGGGTTCGTATTCTGGAGGTAGAAAGAACAACCAGAAGACAGCAGAAGAGAGCCAGGAGAAATGCAACCATGGTTGCTACCACTACTATATATACATGTCCCACTTGCAATAGAGCTTGTGGGTCCAGGATAGGACTGTATAGTCATCAAGGATCTCACCGTTAAAGGAGTGGACATCGTCATCAGATTTCGATGGACAACCAAAGAAGAAGGACAAGATTTACAACTTGTATTGAGAGACTGAGAACCAGGAAATGGGATTAAACCAGCCAGTCTGTTTTAACCAGCATAAACATCATCTGTCCCTCAACCTCTAATGTTTCAGTGTGATAACTTCACAACCACCAATGTCAATACACAGCTTTAATTTTATTTTACGCTGAACTCTGATTCACAAATAACCACATTAGGATTTGAACTCAGACCTCCAGATAATTCAGTCAGGTCTCTTGGAGGAATAATCATAGCTACTACAGTAACACAGCTGTGGTTTTATTTAAAGTCAAACTCTAAGTAGAAATGGATATCCTTTTGTCACTGTGCCAAGGTCTCACCTCACTTTGTTCAGTCCCATTAATCCAGCTAAAGGAATCGTTATTCTTTTATCTTGAAACACACTCAGCTCCCACACTCCCAGCTCTATATCTATACACCCACACACAAACACAAAAGCATAAACACATACCTATAATGCACATACAGAAATATTACATAGGCGAACATACATAAATGCACATCCTATACAAACACAAACCAAGAGACGCACTTGCACTTCCACACACACACAGACATGCACTACACGTGCAAGCAAACAAGCCAACACCCAAACTGACACACACACACACACACACACAGAACCAAGTTTGCAAAGTGATGCAGCTGAAGAATGAAACCCAATAATACCCATTGTTAGTTTTGTTACAGTCATTATTAGTAATAATCCCTTCTTAATGGAGGTAATGGAATGGTTGAAGCAGCATTGACGGTGGAGACCTATAGATCTCAAGAAAATAGTATTTCAAAGCACTATGCTGGTGGCAGGTTAGTAATGGCAGTGTAATAGGGGATCCTTTTGTTTCTCTCAGTATTCATTCTCATACATAGCACAAGTGCATCCAAGCAATAAGCCACAAGGTCTCTTTCTACCTGAGAAGTATCAGTTTCATGTCACGATCACACCGAGTCAGCTGTAACAGAATATCTTTCAGCTGCTTCAGACAGAGCTGTGAAACCAGAGCACGTAGAATGTGAATCGCAGCTTGGAACTCACAGCTCAGAGCTGTCCCCACATCTCTATGATAATATGGTTTAATTTTATTCAAACACTGTTTTACAGTGAGGATTAATTAGTCAATTAATACAGGCATCCCTAGTATCAGTAATGGGATATGGATGCAGCTTAAAGAAACAAAATTATTGGTGAATCCAAATGCAATATAGTACACACTGGTTCAAGAGGCTGAGCCTATTGGTATTGGAAAAATAGTTGGTTTCAAGTTTGGGTGCTTATCACATGTCAAGGGCCAACTCAAAGCAAGGTTACCCTACGGCATATTTTAACTTCAGTGCTAAAATTTAAGCACCACTCCCAAATAGAATAATAGAATCCAACGTCAGTAGTTACTTGTCTTCAGTGTCTCAAAGTCTCATATTTTACATCCCCGTCACCAAATGAGAAAAAGAAAAATCCAGCAACACTCTTGCTTTTCATAGGCCATCAGAGTACTCTTCTGTTGAGCAGTCATTTTGTGCAGCAACAAATAAAGCAGTTAATTTGCACACAAACAGATCTTTCAAAATGGCAAGGAACAAGCTAGCAGCTTAAGAAGGGATTGGCCAGCAAAGATGTCCTGCACAGTTCTTCAAACAATGCAATATCTATCTGAGAATTTAGACCTTCCTGTGGACTACTGTCGTATTTGAGATTCTATCAAATCAGCATGAAGTACAGCTTGGATTATCTGTCCTATTTCTTGAGCGAGGTTTAAAATAATAATCATTTGATCGAGTGTGCCACCCTTGAACCAAGATCAATCAATGTTAAACACTGAGATAGACTCATAATGTGCCAAGACTATGACAAACAATCCATGTTCCAAGTCTATACTGGTATCTGTCCCCCACTTTTCCTTTGCTACATTGACCACTGCATTGGCGCTGCTTCCTGCACGCATGCTGAGCTCGTTGACTTCTTTAACTTTGCCTCCAACTTTCACCCTGCCCTCAAGTTTTCCTGGTCCATTTCCGACACCTCCCTCCCCTTTCTTGATCTTTCTGTCTCTGTCTCTGGAGACAGCTTACCTACTGATGTCTACTATAAGCCTACGGACTCTCACAGCTACCTGGACTATTCCTCTTCCCACCCTGTCTCTTGCAAAAATGCCATCCCCTTCTCACAATTCTTCCGTCTCTGCTGTATCTGCTTTCAAGATTAGGCTTTTCATTCCAGGACGAAGGAGATGTCCTCCTTTTTTAAAGAAGGACTTCCTCCACCATCAACTCTGCTGTCAAATGCATCTCTCCCATTTCATGCACATCTGCTCTCACCCCATCCTCCCGCCACCCCGCTAGGAATAAGGTTCCCCTTGTCCTCACCTACCACCCCACCAGCCTCCGGGTCCAACATATAATTCTCGGTAACTTCCGCCACCTCCAACGGAATCCCACAACTAAGCACATCTTTCCCTACCTCCCCCCCCCCCATTTTCCGCAGGGATCGCTCCCTACATGACTCCCTTGTCCATTCGTCCCCCCAATCCCTTCCCACCGATCGCCCTCCCGACACTTATCCTTGTAAGCGGAACAAGTGCTACACATGCCCTTACACTTCCTCCCTCACTACCATTCAGGGCCCCAGACAGTCCTTCCAGGTGAGGCAACACTTCACCTATGAGTCGGCTGGGGTGATATACTGCGGCCTTCTATATATTGGTGAGACCCGACACAGGCTGGGGGATTGTTTCACTGAACACCTACACTCTGTCCACCAGAGAAAGCAGGATCTCCCAGTGGCCACACATTTTAACTCCACGTCCCATTCCCATTTTGATATGTCTATCCATGGCCTCCTCTACTGTCAAGATGAAGCCACACTTAGGTTGGAGGACCAACACCTTATAGGAGTCTGGGTGGCCTCCAAACTGATGGCATGATCCTTGACTTCTCTAACGTCCGTTAATGTCCCACCTCCCCTTTGTACCCCTTCTGTTATTTATTTATTTATTATTATTATTTTTAAATTCTCTCTTTTGTTTTCTCCCTCTGACCCTCTCACTATAACTCCTTGCCCATCCTCTGGGCTTCCCTCCCTCTCCTCCTTTCTTTCTTCCTAGGCCTCCCGTCCCATGATCCTCTCCTTCTCCAGCCTCGTATCCCTTTTGCCAATCAACTTTCCAGCTCTTAGCTCCATCCCTCCCCCTCCTGTCTTCTCCTATCATTTCAGATCTCCCACTTTCAAATCTCTTACTATCTCTTCTTTCATTTAGTCCTGATGAAGGGTCTCGGTCCAAAACGCTGACTGTACCTCTTCCTATAGATGCTGCCTGGCCTGCTGCATTCACAAGCACTTTATGTGTGTGTTGCTTGAACTTCCAGCATCTGTTTGACCTTTTATTTATTTATTTTTTGCAGGCTGTCCCTTGGCTATAAACACCCCACCTGCAGACACCCTAACAGAGAAACAAATTCCAACAAACCTTTGAAGTTTAAAAAGTTCATTGTTCTTCAGAATCATTATCATGTTTAATATCATTGGCATCCTATATTGTAGGTTCCTTAAGGTTGTTATGGCTGAGAGTGATAATGGGGAGAAGCTCCCACTATTTATTAAATGTTCCTAATGGCGTGTGACTCAAATAGCCTCTGACACCAAGGCCAGCTCCTGACCTTCACATGTGGCTTAGCTACTAAGCCTGACAGAACTGTCTCTATTGACAGGAAAAGAGGCAAAGGCAGGTTATTGGCACCTTAAAACCTGTCACTTTGGGCAAATGGGGCTCGTCAGCTGTGGTTGGTAGCTCATCTAGGAGAAGGAAAACTCTGATCTCAAACCTCCACTGTCTTACTGCTATGCCCACTCATGGGGAAGGCTTCAGAAGTAAACTCGGTGGGGGGGGGGGTGTGGAATCTGGAGCTAGAATCCCTAAGGCAGTCCTACATTGAGTTCAATGCTGACTAGCAACTCCTGCCTCACTTCTGGTACCAAACTGTATTGGTCTCTGCCGTTCCTTTCAGTTCATCAAATGCATGGAGAGGGGTCGCTTGCTACATGGCCAACAACTTGCTCTCCATATCTAGACAGCTGGGGCACAATATCCATGGTCAACTCTGACCGACAGTGGCCCTCACTATGTTATGAAATTTGTTGTTTTGTGGCAGTAGTACATTGCAATACATAATAAAACTATAAATTACAATAACCATACCATATAACCATATAACAATTACAGCACGGAAGCAGGCCATCTCGGCCCTTCTAGTCCGTGCCGAACTCTTACTCTCACCTAGTCCCACCGACCTGCACTCAGCCCATAACCCTCCATTCCTTTCCTGTCCAATTTAACTTCAAACGACAACATCGACCCTATCTCAACCACTTCTGCTGGAAGCTCGTTCCACACAGCTCCCACTCTCTGAGTAAAGAAGTTCTCCCTCATGTTACCCCTAAACTTTTGCCCTTTAACTCTCAACTCATGTCTTCTTGTTTGAATCTCCCCCACTCTCAATAGAAAAAGCCTATCCACGTCAACTCTATCTATCCCCCTCATAATTTTATATACCTCTATCAAGTCCCCCCCGCCAAACTTCTACGTTCCAAAGAATAAAGACCCAACTTGTTCAACCTTTCTCTGTAACTTAGGTGATGAAACCCAGGTAACATTCTAGTAAATCTTCTATGTACTCTCTCTATTTTGTTGACATCTTTCCTATAATTTGGTGGCCAAAACTGTACACAATACTCCAAATTTGGCCTCACCTATGCCTTGACAATTTCAACATTACATCCCAACTCCTATATTCAATTTATAAAGGCCAGCGTACCAAAAGTTTTCTTCACCACCCTATCCACATGAGATTCCACCTTCAGGGAACTATGCACCATTATTCCTAGATCCCTCTGTTCTACTGCATTCTTCAATGCCCTACTATTTACCATGTACGTCCTATTTTGATTAGTCCTACCAAAATGTAACACCACATTTATCAGCATTAATCTCCATCTGCCATCTTTCAGCCCGCTCTTCTAACTGGCCTAAATCTCTCTGCAAGTATATATAAATAAGTATATATCAAAAAAAAAATTAAATTAAAGATGTGGTGCAAAAAGAGGAAAAAAGTGAGGTGACGCTCATGCCTTCATTGTCAGTTCAGAAATCTGATGGTGGAGGGAAAGAAGCTGCTCCTGAAACATTGAATGTGTGTCTTCAGGCTCCTGTACCTCCTTAATGGCAGTAATGAGCAGAGGCCATGTCATGGGTGATGGAGTCTTTAATGATGGATGCTGCCTTTTCAGAGGCATCACCTTCTGAATGTGTTCTGGATGCTGGCAAGGCTAGTGCCTGTGATGGAGCTAGCTGAGTTTACAACTTTCTGTAGCTTTTCCTCTTCCTGTGCAGTGGCCCTTCAATACGGTGATGAAACTAGTTAGAATGCTCTCTATGATATATCTGTAGAAATTTGTGAGTGACATGCCAATTCTCCTCACACTCTGAATGAAATATAGCCACTGAAGCATTAATTCATTTCTACAAATGACAGAACTAGTTCCCTCTCACTCTCCAATTTCAGCTGTTGTTCTTTCTTATCAGTCTTCTGTATTTTTAATGCCACTCATTACAACACTCTGGATGTGTGGTTACTGTATCGTGTGATTTTTATGTATTTTACAACTTGTGGAAAAGTTTGATTTGTTGTTGTCTATAAAAGTGGAACCTGTTTGTTATCCAGGAACAATCTGTATGTATTTATTTTATCAATTTCTGAGGACATGTATGGAACCACCTTAACTCATGTGCCTGGAACATTTTGTCTAGAACTTGTATCTTAATTCTGTCTGCAGACCTAAATGTATATAGCTCTTCATACCAACATAGTGGTAAAAGAGAAGGAGGCACCTGTTGCTAAGAGAGGAGTATTACCAGTCATTCAACCAATGAGCACCAGGATATGAAAATTAAGATTTCAGATTTCAGTTTCATTGTCTTATACACCAGGGTACAATGAAATCCCTTGCTCATGTGAAGCTCACAGAATAAATAGGCTACATGGTAATAACTGATCCAGCAATAACTCCAGAGAAGTGTAAAAGGTCAATGTCAAGTTTATTATTTAGAACTTCGTTCAACTTTATTGTTATCTGACTGTGCATGTATACATCCAAATGAAACAATGTTCCTCCAGCACCACGGGGCTTCCACAAAACATATATCACACACAACACAAAACAAAGTATCTTCACAAATAAGTTAATAAAATATAAATCACAGGCACACATCATTAAAGACACATTCATGAGGAAAAACATAAATTAAACAAGAAAGAACACAACTTGAGCAAGAAAGTCAATTGTAGTGCAAAATGGTCAAAATGGTCACGGTATTGCTCTACTGAGCTAGTGATTAGGGTTGTGCAGGTTGGTTTAAGAACAGAATGGTTGAAGGAAAGTAACTGTTTTTAATTGTGGTCGTTGTAACAGCTTTTGAACCTGGTGGTGTCTAATTGTTCTTGAACATGCAGGTGCGGGACTTCAGGTATCTCCTGCCTGATGGTAAATATGAAAACATGGCACGGCCTAGATGGCAGAAATTTTTGATAAATGGTTTTTTGAGGCACCTCATGTAAATATTTCCAATGGCAAAGAGGTTTTGCATTCCAGGACATCCGAGATATCCTCTTTCTTCAGAAAATGGGGTTCACTTTCCTCCACTATCAATGCAGCCCTCACCCATATCTCCACCACATCCTGCAAGTTTGCTCTCCCTCCACCCAACAAAGGGTTCCATTTGGCCTTACCTAGTACCCTATGAGCCTCCACGTCCAACACATTATGTTCCACAACTCTGCTATCTTCAGAGGTCACCCTTTCTGCAACTCCCTTGTTTGCTTGGTCTTTCCCACTGATCTTTCTCCAGGTACTTATCCCTGCAATCATGCTAAGTGTTCCACTTGCTCCTACACCACCTCCCTCCACACCATTCAGGGACTTGAATAGTCCTTTCCAGTTAAGGCAGTGCTTCACACCTGAATGCATCAGTGCCACTTATTGCATCTGGTGCTTCCTGTAGACCTCCTCTACATTGATGAGATCCAACATAGATTGAGGATCTGCTTCATTGAGCACCTTCACTCCGTCCGTCACAACAACCAAGATCTCCTGGTGGCCACCCATTTTAATTCTATTTCCCATTCCCACAATGACATGTCTGTCCACAGCCTCTCTCACCTACCACTACATTGCGGCCAGATGCAGGTTGGAGGAGCAAAACCTCACCTTTGTCTTGGTAGTCTCCAAACTGATGTTATTAACATCGTTTTCTCCAATATCCATTAATCGCTCCCCTTTCCCTGCCACCTTTGTTTTCCTTTACCCATGGGCCCTTTACCCCTTCTCTTTCTTTTCACCTGTCCTCATGACTTGTACATCAACTTCACCTTCCCCCCTCTGGTTCTGCACCTCCTTCCATTTGTTCCATGATCTACTCTCCTCTCCTATGTAATTCCTGCTTCTGCCCATTGCCTATTACACCCATCACATCCCAGCTTCTTAAATCATTCCCTTTTACCCCCTTCCCTTGCCTTCCTGCCACCTTAATTCACCTATCACTGGCCAGCATGTCCTCCTAACCATTGCCCTTTTATTATGGTTCTGCCCTGTTTCTTTCCTGTTCTGATAAAAGGTCTTGGCCCAAAACATTGTTTTTTTTCCCCTCCATAGAGGCTGCCTGACCTGCTGAGTTCTTCCAGTATTTTGTGTGTGTTGCTCAGGAATTTAAAGCTGCATACTCTCTCCACTGCTAATTAATCAGTGTAGACTGGTTTCATATTTTGTCTTTCTTCCCCTTCCTGAAGGCAACAATCAGCTCTTTAGTTTTACTGAGATTGTGCGAAAGTTGTTTTTGCAACAATCAACCAGCTAGCCTATCATGCTCTGGTAAGATGACTCATTGTCATCTGTGAAAAACCAACAGAGTGCTACAGAGTAGTTAAAAAAAAACTAAAGTGACAATGTAATAACAGAAAATTAAGATGCTAAGAATGTGGCAGCACCGCTGGGAAGCATGTGTGAAAGAAGTGACTGGCTGCGTTCTGTTAATGAGGTGGGGGTGATGAAGTAGATCCTGAATTTAGTTGTCTGGGTTTTCAAACTCTTGTATCTTCTGGAATTTAGAAGAATGTGTGGGAATCTCATTGAAACCCACCGAATGTTGAAAGAACTAGATAAGGAGGATGTGGAGAGGATATTTCGTCTGGTGGGGGCATCCAGAACTAGATGGTGCAGCCTTTAAAGGGGTGACCCTTTAGAACAGAGGTAAGGAGGAATTTTTTGCAGAGTGTAGTAAATCTGTGGAATGCTCTGTCATAGACTGTGGTGGAGGCCAAGTCCATAGGTATATTTAAAGCAGAATTTGATAGTTTTCTGATCAGTGAGGGCATCAAAGGATATGGCAAGAAGGCAGGTGTACGAGATGGAGTGGGATTTGGGATCAGCCATGGTGGCGCATAATCAGTGGGCTGACTGGCCTAACTCTGCTCTGTGTCTGTGGTCTTATGGACTTCCCCTAAAAGGTAGAAGAGAGAAAAGGAAATGGCCAAAGTGGAAGACATTCTTGTTGATGCCACCAGGTTTCCTGAAGTAACACAGGGTGAAGATGGACTTGATGGAAGGAACTGATAGACTGCCACGTTTACCACCCTCAACAGGTTCCATTGGTCCAGTGCAGAGCAGTCAAAGTCAAAGTAAATTTATTATCAAAGTACTTATATGTCAATATATACTGCCCTGAGATTCATTTACTTGTGGGCATACACAATAAATCCAAAAACCATAATAGAATCAATGAAAGACCGTACCCAACAGGACAGACAAGCAACCAATGTGCGAAAGACAACAAACTGTGCAAATGCAGAAGAAAAAAGAACTAATAACAAGAAATAAGCATTGAGATCATGAGATGAAGAGTCCTTGAAAGTGAGTCCATAGGTTGTGGGAACAGTTCAGTGATGGTGCAAGTGAAGTTGAGTGAAATTATCCCCACTAGTTCAAGAACTAGAGTAATAACTTTTACTGAACTTGCTCATCTGGGTCCTGAGGTTCCTGTACCTCCTTCCGGAGGGCACCAGCGAAAAGAGAGTATGATCTGGCTGGCAGGAATCTATGATGATGGATGCTGTTTTGCTGTGACATTCTTTATTAGATAAACTCAGAGGTGGGCTTTACCTGTGACAGACTGGGCTATATCCACTGCTTTTTGTAGGATTTTCTGTTCAAGGGCAATGGTGTTCCTATACCATGATGCAACCATGCAGGCTGAAATGCAACCTGTCGGGATATTTTCTGTAGCACATCTCTAGATGTTTGAGAGAATCTTTATGCACAAGACAAATCTCAATACCTCAGATTCATTTGATGAATTTTCTCAATCACCGTATCAGTATGTAAGGACAAGGTAAAGTTGCTGATGATGTGGATGTCTAGGAACTTGAAACTGCCAACCATCTCTATACAGGTAGTTCAATTGTGAGGTAAAACAAAGTAAAATAATAACAATGCAGAATAATGTGTAACAGCTACAGAGAAAGTGAAGTTCAGATAAACAGTAATGTGCAAGATCATAATGAGGTAGGTTTTGAGATCACTAAATTAGTGCACTATGGAATCATTTAATAGTCTAATAACTGTTGAAGAAGCTGTCCTTAAGCCGAATAATATATGCTTTCAGGCTTTTGTATATTCTGCCCTATGGAACAGAGGAGAAGAGAGAATATCTGGGGTGGGTGGGGTCTTTGACTGTACTTGCAGTGCAAAGTATAGGCAGAATCTAGAGAGGAGAGGCTTGTTTCTGTGATGTGCTGACCTGTGTCCACAGCTCTCAGCAGTTTCTTGTGGTCGCATGCAAAGGCTTTAGTGAGCTATCTTGGCTGCGACATTTGTGTTTGGACCAAGACAGGCTATTGGTGATGTTCACTCCTAGTTACTTTCAGCTCTCAACCCACTCAATCTCAACACCATGGATACAGACAGGAGCTTGTGCACTGCAAACTCCTCCCTTCCTGAAGTCTATTGCCAACTCTTTTGTTTTGTTGATATTGAGGAAAATGTTGTTGTCATGACACCAACAAATCAAAATAATGTCCATGTGAAAAAGACTTCAGATTGATGAACAAATGTCTTGCACCTCAAGCAGTGCTCAATTTGACAACTCAGCTACAGAAGTGCATTAATTGCAAATGCATTGGTTTGCTCTTGGCTTTGTAACAGCAAAGTATTGATATAATACTGTACCCAACCGCCCCAGCTTCTGGGGTTTAGTTGCTCTAAGTCTCTGGAATATGGATAGCTGGCGCAGCCCCTTTAAAGATTCAGGGCTGCCCTGCTAATTGGCAATCATGTTTTGGGTGCCAAGAACTGAGTATTTAAAGAGCATCTGAATGGAGCCTCAATGCTCAATCATAAGCCCGACCAGAGATATTGTCCAGTGTTTTGTTTTGTGCTCAGTTCCTGATCCAGTTTTATTCCATTTCTTGATCTTAGCCTTGGATACTCCAGCATTGGATCCAAACCATCCTAGTGAAGGGGTCTATCACAGGTATATTGCAAAACTGGAGATATCTGCCGCTGAACCCCTAGTGACAAAGATCAGAATCTCAGCTGGACCAGCTGCATTAGTACACTGGCAACAAGAACAGCTCAGAATCAAAGGGAAGGCTTTTAATGACCATACATATTGCTCGACTTTGGATCACAATCATCAATGTGTACATTGAAAGACGTTAAACAGCAGGGGAATGGTTGCAATCAGCATGATTTTCAATTCTGTCCATTAGTTCAGCAGTATGTTCAGCCTGGTGTCTCCCCAGGTTCTAGAAAAAGCACTTGCATATCCATTTCCACTCAGGGCTGACAAGCCCTTATACTGCCATTCAGATATGATGCCATGTGTCTGTTATGCTGGTGCAAGCAAGTTTTCCATTAACTTAGCATACACTTTGACTTTGACTCTTGCTTTGGAGACCACTCTGTGCTAGGTTAAAGATATTATGTACGCAGATGCTACAGTAGTGTGCTAAGCTACTGGAATGTTATCAGTGGTAATCTAGCAACTTGAATTCAAACACCACACTGGCAGAGAAGATGATTTAAATTAATTTGTTATGCTTTTTTGGGATCTAAGCATTTCTGGCAAGGCCAGATTAATTGTCCATCTTTAATTGCCCTTGAGAAGATGGTGGTGAGCTTTGAACTGCTACGGTCTGTTGGATTGGAAGTTCTAGGGTTAGACACAATGATATTGAGGGACCAGGGATATATTTCTAAAGGGTCCTGCTGAAGTGTCTCAGCCCGAAACATCGATTGTGCTCTTTTCCATGGATGCTGCCTGGCCTGCTGAGTTCCTCCAACAATTTGTGTGTGGCTAGTAAGTGACTCTGAAGTGACTGCTCCTGTTGCTCTTGGGTACAGAGGTTGAAAGTTTCAAGGGAGCTACTGGAGTGGGTCCAGCATTCTGTAGTTGGTCACACTGGAGCTACTGCATACTTCTAGTGTAGCAAATGGATAATAATTCTGGTTGATAGGGTAGCAGTGTCTGTTCTGGATGGTGATGAGCTCCTTCTGAGTTATAGGCATTCCACTTATCCAGGCAAGTGAACAATCTTCCATCAGTCTCCACAACTGTTTCCTGCAGAGAAGGATGCCTTGCTTGTGTTGCCATGGCATCAATGCATCAAGTCCAACAGAATTTTTAGTCAATGCTGAATCCCAAAACTAGTTCTTGAATTAGAAAGCTGGCATCAGCAATGATGACCAATAAACAAATTAATTGCCATAAATGTTCATCTGATTCCCAATATTCCCCATCATTGCACACATTTACAAGTAACGCTACCACAAGAAAGCAGCATCAAGGAAGGCCACCATCCAAGCCATCCTCTATTCTTGCTATTACCATCAGGCAGCAGGTACAGAAGCCTTGGGTTCCATACAACATGGTTTGGGAACAGTATTTATCTTACAACTGTCAAGCTCATGAACCAGCATGGATAACTTCACTCACCTTAAATCTGAACTGATTCAAGAACATACAGACTAAACATTAAATCTCAAATAAGGGCTGTGAGAAATCAGCTGGGAGGAAATTGCTCATCCGCCCCCGGCCTCGTCCAGGTAGGCAAGAACTGGATCCCAGAGAGCCGAAAAATTTTTAATTGAATTGGTTCTCAAGAACCTAAGTTTCTCCATCTGTATGACTGAGATCATATCAGCCATCCATCTCTGAAAGGAGGGGGGAGAAAGTGATTTCCATTCCCCCAAGATAAGTCTTTTGGCAACAATCATGCCTAGCATCAGAGACTGTATTTTTGAACACTTTGTACAATAGGCATCCCTCTAATGTTATGTCTCGTTCTTTTTTTTTTGCTTTATTTCATTTTTGTACATGTCTGAGCTGGTGTGTTCTTGTTGATTTCATTTTTTTTTGAAAATTTTGAAAATAAAGTATAAAAAAAAACATACAGACTCAGCTTCAAGTATTCTACAACTCATGTTCTCAGTATTATTTGCCTACTGCATCTATCCTATCTATTTATTTATGTTTGCTTTATTTGCACAGTTTGTGTTGTTTTATACATTGCATTCTGAGGAGGCAACGCCCTCAACTGAACACTGATGATGGGCTCTCAACTGGAGCTGAAACGTCTGCAAACATTTTGCCAAACTTCCAAATAATCAACCCAAACTACCAATATTTAGCAATATTTCAATCTCAGGGTAGTATATGATTACATATATGTACTCTGGTAATAAATTAACTTTGACTTTGACTGATTTGTACGAGATAGTTGAAAGAAAATCTGCCATAATTGACCAACGTGGACAGTGTATGACTCTGAATCCAGTAATGTGGTAAGCTCTGAAATGGCCTAGGGGTTTCTCAGTGTATCTCAGTATAGTTTAGACTTGATCTGACTTTTTTAAGAGGCATGTTAACAGCACAATGGCAAGAAATTCATAAAATTTTTCAGGTGGGATTGGAACAATTGAATATTTTGACTTTCTGTCCTGTTATCAAATATAAAACTATTTATTTCTACAGGCCAATATTTTTTCTGACAAAAACAGCTTACTACATGTTTAGCAGAATAGAAAGCAGTACTTGCTGATTTATGAAGTCAAAGCCAGCTTCCTTATCAAAATAGCCAGCATAAAGTATATATTACAACACATTAATTTACTGAATGAGTTAGAACCTCCAGTAAATTGCTGCCTTTGAGTTTTTGCCACAGCTACCAACCAAAGTGAAATGGCCATTAAATGAGAACTCCTGTGGGTTTGCTATCTAATGATCAAACAGCAGTCTCTATAGGCTTTAAAGTGTTATAGGGATTAAAGTACAATCTGGCGGGAAAAATAGTTTAATGTTTCCGTCTGTGATTTTGATTGTTGTGTGGTGGACCTGTGGAAGATTCGATTCTGAAGCATATTAATTACATGTAATACTAGCTAATTGAATAAGCAATGGAACAAAACTCTATTGACTTAAGAAATGTGGTGAGGTTTACATTGAATTCTAATGAGTTGACTCAATTGAATCCTGACATTTTGATATTTATTTTCAGATTCCTGATATAAATATATATATATCACATAATATACAGTAAAATGTGTCAGTTGTGACAACACCAAACGCACCCAAGGATGCTCTGGGGGCAGCCTACAAGTGACACCAGATATTTCAGCACCAACACATAATGCCCACAATGCTCAGCAAAGCAACATTGAACATATCAAGCAACAAAACAGCAACTCTGTCACAAGCACCCGCACATATACACAGTCCTCTAACTCCAGGCATCATAATAATGCTAATTGTTTATAAATAAAATACCAGGTACTCTGTAACTGTCTTTGCTATCTAGACAAGGGGAATTATCATAAGTTTTAAAAGCTAGATTTAGAAAATAGATATTGGAGTCACTGAGCATTACAATATGGAAGCCGATCCTTTTGGCCCATCAAATATGCACTGATCATCAGGTATCTATTTGTATACCAATGCTACCTTCAACCCTTATTTCTTCACCCACATCCCCATCAACTCTATCCAGATTCTGCCAGAGACTGCAACAATGGAGGAAAATGTGATAAAATCCATATTACAGAGAGGCCTTGGATTTAAAGCATTTTCTCTTAAAAATCTTATCAGCATCACCAGATCTGGGTAAAGAGGAAACCAACAATTTTTCACATTATATGATGGTAAATATTCAGCTGTTGAAGAGAGCAGCTTGTCACTTCTCTCTCTAAGGCAGCTGGTCACGGGCAGTAGGTCCTGCTCTCCCAGTGTTGCCTTTCATGTTAATAAGTAATTTTAAAAAATTTGGAACATATTTTATGTGCAAAGTATTGGCGCCTATTGCTTGATAGTGTTGCTAAGACCTCATTTATAGCCACCTAATAGTCTCTATGAAATATTTTTGCTTTAGTGATCACCTTTGAATATCTTTGCCCAACCTGGGGTCCAAGGAGCGCTTGCTTAATGATGTTGGTCCATGGCATTAAAAAAAGGTTTGGGAACCGCTGACCTAGATGTACGATAGAAAGCATTCTATCCAGATACATCACAGCTTGGTATGGCAGCTGCTGTGCCCAGAGATCATAAGAAATTGCAAAGGGTTTTGAATGTAGCCCAGTCCATCACACAAACCAGTCTCCCATCTATTGACTCCGTCTACACTTCTAGTTGCCTCAAAAATGTAACCAAAATAATCAAGGGCCCCTTTCACCCTGATCATTTTTACTTCTCCTTTCTCCTGTCAGGCAGAATCTACAAAATCTTGAGAACATGTAACACTAGGCTCAAGAACGGCTTCTATCCTGTTCTTGAATGGACTACTCACATGCTAAAAGATGAATTTTTGATCTCTCATTCTTTCTCACCATGGTTTTGCACTTTTTCTGTCTACCTACACTGGACTGTCTCTGTAACTCTAACACGATGTTCTGCGTTCTGTTTTTCTTTTTACCACCTCAATGTCATTATGTATGGAATGTCTGGATATATTTCATTGTATCTTGATAACTGTGACAATAATAAACCAACAACAGTACCTTGTGGACCTGGCAGAAGAAAATGTGTCAATCGAGTAATGTAAAGAAGGGAGTGGGTGGGCCATGCTTCACAGTTAAGCTGACAGTGTCAACAGCATGAATATCTTGGCACTGCAAAAGAGGCTGACAGAAGAACAGACAACCACAAAAGGTGCAAGGATGAACTGAGGGAGTGAGACCGTACTCAGTTTCAGGGTCAGCGTCATTATTTGACAATGATGTAGCAAATGACACTTTGTAGGTAGCTGTGCTGTTAGTTACCAGACTGAATTTCTGTGGGGTGTTTAGTGGCTAATTATTCTATTCCAGTTTGGAAATAATTAAGAAACAAAAGAAAAAAATGACATTTATGTAAAGAAAATGGCGAAGAAGCACATCAGCCTACAGGTTTTGGAGCTTTGCAGCTTATCTGCTGAATTTTCTGTCTACTTTAGAATTACAAATTTACATGAAGCACAGAAGGAAGCTTATATTGTTCACCTATGCTTGGCCATGAATTGGAGAGGCAGCAGAGGATTAGCCAGCAAACACGAGGAAATTTGCAGATGCTGGAATTTCAAGCAACACACATAAAAGTTGCTGGTGAACACAGCAGGCGAGGCAGCATCTCTAGGAAGAGGTACAGTCGATATTTCGGGCCGAGACCCTTCGTCAGGACTAACTGAAAAAAGGCCTGGCCTGCTGCGCTCACCAGCAACTTTTATGTGTGTTGGAGGATTAGCCATATTGGCAAGTCTGGAGTTATCTATTGACCAGACAGTTAAAGTCGTAGATTTCCCCCTCTGAAGATGAGCAGGTGTTAAAACAGGAATGCCCACACCAAGTGCAATTCTGTCAGTTCCTCTCTCAGCTCTCTTCCTGTGACCATGCAATTCTCCCTCACTTACATACTTACATACTTACTCAGTTACCATTTTAGAGTGACAACTAAATCTATTCACACCAATATTTTGGGTAACAAATTCTAGATTAGGACCACTAGTTAAGTGAATATTCTGTAAACTTCCTTAAATCTTTGCAATCTCATTTTTGACAGTTGCACCCTGGAGTACGATTTCTCCTTTTGAAAACTTCCAAACATTCTCTTCAACCTCTCTGTTCAAAGAAAAATAATCTCAGCTGATCCGGTCTAAAATGTAACTCTGTGCTTTCATCTCCAGTACTATTCTATTAAACCTCTTCCACATCCTCTTCTTGGCCATTACATCAACCCTTCAGAATCATATTCAATAACCTCGTCATGTCAGGTCACTTGCATCTTATTGTCATGCGCACTGGGATGATGAGATATAGGCATAATGAAGTTGACTGCAGCAGCATCACAAGTACGTAAATATTGACACCACATAGTACTTAAATTAGACATAAATTACCTGAACCTAGTTTATCTACCTTAGTGGCAACCAAACTCAGGGTTTCCCAGAGGTTCAATGTAATTAGGGGTCTTTCTTTTGAATATCCTGGCTTTTCAATATTTGATAGGTTTCAATGAGATTCCCCCTCATCCTTCTAAGCTCCAGCAAATACAGGCACAGAGCCATCAAACACTCGTCATACATTGATCCCAAGGATGCAAGGGTTATTCATATAAACCCCCACTGAACCTATGCCAGCATATTCTTCCTTAGATATAGGGTCCTAAACTGCTCTCAACACACCAAATGACAAACGCCTTATAAGGCTTCAGTATTACATCCTTGCTTTCGTATTCTAGTACTCATCAAATGAATGCTAACATTACATTTGCTTTTCTTACTGACTCAATCTGCATGTTGACCTTTAGGGAATCCTACAGTGGGCCTTCCATGTCCCTTCGCACTTCTGAACTTGTGCCATATTTATTGCTTCTATCAAAATGTATGACCGTATATTTCCACGCACTGATTTCCCACTGCCACTTCTTTGCCCATTTTCTTAATCTAAGTCTTTCTGCAGACTCCCTCAACACTACCTGCTCCTCCACCTATCTTTGTATCATTCACAAACTTGGCCACAAAGCCATCAATTCTGTCATCCAGATCAGTAATATACAACATGAAAATGGACCCTACACCGAGGTCAAAAAGTCTGTGGGGTGGGGTGTGGAGAACTATTCCTCATCTTCCTTGGTGAGTCCAATTTAAATACGTTTAAATTAAATGGATCAGAGTAACTGCTAGTCAAGATGGTACCGAAATCTGTTGAGATCATGGCCCAGACTTAGTTGTTTTTTTAAATTTGTGGGAATGATTTTTGGATCAGAGAGGGGAATTAGATTAGGGTTTAATGATAGGGATGTGGAGGAGTTAGTAATCAAGCTGGAGTCTAGGCCACCATGCTGGAAGACCAGTTATGTGGATGGGTAGCAAAGGACATCCATGGATTGTGGGCTGTCCCAGGTCAGTGAGTCTGGGGATTGGATGTCTGTGTGAGCAGGAGGCACGAAAGCAAGTCAGTTGGCAAGCCTGCAGTTGACTTTGAGCTGGGAATTCAAAGTCCTGTCATCGGCTCATCCAGGGTTTGATACCAAAGCTCAGAGCCCAAATGTTGATCAGAACTTGGGAAAAGTGTATTGTAGTGGTTAGCAACCTTGGTTCAATTCCCACCTTTGCCTGAAAAGAGTTTGTATGTTCTCCCTGTGACAGCATGGAGTTTCTCCAAGTGCTCTGGTTTCCTCCTACAGTCCAAAGTTGGTATTTTTGTTGGTCATTGTAAATTGTCCTGTAATTAGATTAGGATTAACCAGGTGATTGTTGGATGGTGCAGCTTGAAGGGCCAAAAGGGCCGATTCTATGCTGTATCTTAATAACTAAATAAAGTTAAACACGGAAGCCTGGAGATTGGAGGACTGGAGGCCTGTCCTGAAGTTGGAGTTGTCCTGTGTATCCTAGGTGAGAGGGAAGAAAGGTGCTTGTTTTACTGTTGTTGCTTTGTTACTTGTAGTGTTCCACTTTGTGATGGTCTGTCTTTTTCTGCCAAGCATTGTGAGCATACTATGTTGGAACTGGAATTTGTGGCAACACTATTGAACTCTCCCTGCACATCCTTGAGTGTGATGGTTGTTAATGTAAATGACAAATTTCACTGCATGTGGCCATTTATATGTGATAAATAAATTCAGAATCCTAGGGGGTTGTCAAACTGCTTCACTTATTATCTAGCTTCAGACCTTTCAGCTTCTTTTCACCATCTCTTTAGTAACACTGACTCCTCTCAACTACCCCCCCCCACCACTCATGAAGTTTCTCGAATTTCTGACATATTACTGGTGTCTTCCACAGAGAAGACTGATGCAAGATACTTATTCAGTTTATCTGCCATTTCCTTGTCCCCCATTACTACTTCGCCAGTATCATTTTCCAGTGGACTGATGTCTACTCTTGCCTCTCTTTTATTCTTCATATAATTGGAAAAACTACTTTTGGTATCCTTTATTATATTATCAGCTAACTTAACTTCATATTTCATCTTTTCTTCTCTTATTACTTTTTTAGTTGCCTTCTATTGGTTTTAAGTGATTCCCTATCTTCTAGCTACCTAGTAATTTTTGCTGTATTGTACAGCGATTCTCTTCTAATTCATGCCGACTTTGACTTCCCTTGTCAGTCATGGTTGCCTCATCCTCCTTTTTCTTTGGGATGAAATAATCCTGTACCTTCCTAATTGCTCCCAGAAACTCAAGCCATTGCTGCTCTACTAACCATCCTTGCTAGGGGTCCCCTTCCAATCAACTTTGGCCAACTCCCCTCTCTCATGCTTCCGTCATTACCTTTACTCCACTGTAATGCTGATACATCTGACTTTAGCTTCAAACTGCAGGGTGAATTCTATCATATTATGATCACTGTCTCCTAAGGGCTCCTTTACCTTAAGCCTCCCAATCAAATTCAGTTTATTACACAACATCTATTCCAGAGTAGCCTTTTCTCTTGTGGGCTCAACCACAAGCTGCTCTAAAAAGCTGCCTCAAGGACATTCTACAAATTCCTGCTGTTGGGATCCTGCACCAACATGAATTTCCCAATCTACCTGCATGTTGAAATTCCCCATGACCATTGTAGCATTGCCCTTTTACATGCATTTTCCATCTCCTATTATGATTTGTATCACTACATCCTGGCTACTGTTCATGGACTTGTATATAGCTCCTATCAGGATCTTTTTACTCTCATAGTTTCTTAATCCTACCCAGAAGGATTTTACATTTTCTAATCCTATATCACTCCTTTCTAAAGATTTGATTTCAGTCTTTTACCAACAAAACCCCTTTGCTCACCTGCTTACCTTTTCGATAGGATGTGTATACTTCGATGTTTATCTCCCAGCTGTGATCTTTTTCAGCCACATTCTGCCTACAATGTCATACCCACCAATTTCTAACTGTGCTACAAGATCATCTTTCTTGTTTCATAAACTATGTGCATCCAAATATAACATCATCAGTCCTATATTCACCATCCCTCTTCACAAATTTGTTGTCTTCTTCTTTCCTGGAGTTAAACTCTTATTCCTTTATAAACTTTCTGAGTTTTATATTCTGGAGACTTCAGTAACCTCTTCCTTTTTACCTTATCCATACTTTTCCCCCACAACTATATAGTTCAAAGCCCAATGTATAGCCCTAGTTATGCAACTTACTAGGACCAAGGTTCCAAAATGCTACAGATGGAGCCAGTCCTATTCGAATAGCTCCTTTTTCCCAATACTGATGCCAATTTCCACAAATTCAAACTAACTTCTCCTGCAACAATCTTTGAGTCACGCATTTAACTCTCTAATCTTATTGTCCCTGGACTAATTTGCATGCAGCTCAGATAACAAGCAGATATTATTATTTTTTTGGTTCTGATTTTTATGCTCAATATCCCTCATCAGAACCTCTTTCCTCCTACCTATATCGTTGATACTCACATGGACTACACCAGCTAAAATTTTCCCCTCACACTCCAAATTCCTCTGCAGTTCAGATGAGATGCCCTGAACCCAGGCACCAGACAGGCAACACAATCTTCAGGACTCTCAAAGGCAAGGGAATGGGGTTGAGAAGGAAGTTATGATGGAATGGTGAGGCAGATGATGGGCTGAATGGCCTAATTCTATGATCAAGGAACGACTGCGCAGGCACGTGGATGTCAGCCAGTTAGACTGGTGGGAAGAGTATAAAAAGAAGACAGCTTTATAGAGTGGGCGATGCAGTAGCAAGGCTTTGGCTCAATGGGGCCTTGGCAATAACGGGTCAAGGTGAGATAAGTTTCTGGTGAAGAATAGGAATAAGAAATATGTCTATGAGGCCAGTGTTCTGTACCGGGAGTCAGATGTGGGGTGTCCAGGAGACTCCCAGCCTCCCAGATGGCAACATCTGCACCAGGTGCAGCTCCTTAGGGACCGGGTTCGGGAACTGGAGATGCAGCTCAATGACCTTCGTCTGGTCAGGGAAAGTGAGGAGGTGATAGAGAGGAGCTATAGGCAAGTGGTCACACCGGGGCTTCAGGAGACAGATAAGTGGGTAGCAGTCAGGAGAGGGAAGGGCAAGAGTCAGATACTAGAGAGTACTCCTGTGGCTGTCTCCCTTTCAATAAGCATTCCTGTTTGAGTACTGTTTGTGGGGGGGAGACCTACCTTGGGGAAGCAACAGTGGCCGTGCCTCTGGCACAGTCTGCCCTTGTAGCTCAGAAGGGTAAGGAAAGGAAGTGGATGGCAACAGTGATAGGGAACTCTATAGTTAGGGGGTTAGACAGGTGATTCTGTGGAGGTAGGAAAGAAACATGAATGTTAGTTTGCCTCCCAGGTGCCAGGGTCCGGGATGTTTCTGATTATGTTCACAATATCCTGAAGTGGGAAGGTGAACAGCCAAAGCTCGTGGTACATATTGGTACCAATGACATAGGTAGGAAAAGGTAGGAAAAGGGAGGAGGTCCTGAAAACCTCCAGGCTGAGTCGGTAGTGAAGAAGGCAATGTTGGCATTCATTTCTAGAGGAATAGAGTATAGGAGCAGGGATGTGATGTTGAGGCTCTATAAGGCGCTGGTGAGACCTCACTTGGAGTACTGTGGGCAGTTCTGGTCTCCTTATTTAAGAAAGGATGTGCTGATGTTGGAGTGGGTACAGAGAAGATTCACTAGAATGATTTCGAGAATGAGAGGGTTAACATATGAGGAACGTTTGTCCACTCTTGGACTGTATTCCTTGGAGTTTAGAAGAATGAGGGGAGACCTCATAGAAACATTTCGAATGTTGAAAAGCATGGACAGAGTGGATGTGGCAAAGTTGTTTCCCATGATGGGGGAGTCTAGTACAAGAGGGCATGACTTAAGGATTGAAGGGCGCCCATTCAGAACAGAAATGCGAAGAAATCTTTTTAGTCAGAGGGTGGTGAATCTATGGAATTTGTTGCCACGGGCAGCAGTGGAGGCCAAGTCCTTGGGTGTATTTAAGGCAGAGATTGATAGGTATCTGAGTAGCCAGGGCATCAAAGGTTATGGTGAGAAGGCGGGGGAATGGGACTAAATGGGAGAATGGATCAGCTCATGATAAAATGGTGGAGTAGATTCGATGGGCTGAATGGCCAACTTCTGCTCCTTTGTCGTATGGTCTTATGGTCTTAAAACAGACTACAGGGAGTTCGGAAGGAAGTTGAGAAGCAGGACCTCAAAGGTAGTAATCTCAGGATCATTGCCTGTGCCACGCAACAGTGATATAGGAATAGAGTGAGGTGGAGGATAAATGCACAGCTGAGGGATTGGAGCGGGGGTGGGGATTCAGATTTATAAACATAGAAACATAGAAAACATACAGCACAATACAGGCCCTTCGGCCCACAAAGCTGTGCCGAACATGTCCTTACCTTAGAAATTACCTGGGGTTACCCATAGCCCTCTATTTTTTTGAGCTCCATATACCTGTCCAGGAGTCTCTTAAAAGACCCTATTGTATCCACCTCCACCTCTGTCGCCAGCCGCCCATTCCACACACTACCCACCTTCTGCATAAATAACTTACCCCTGACATTTCCTCTGTACCTACCTCCAAGCAGCTTAAAACTGTGCCCTCTCATGCTAGCCATTTCAGCCCTGGGAAAAAGCCTCTGAATATCCACATGATCAATGCCTCTCATCATCTTATACAGCTCTATCAGGTAACCTCTCATCCTCCGTCACTCCAAGGAAAAAACGCCGAGTTCACTCAACCTATTCTCATAAGGCATGCTCTCCAATCCAGGCAACATCCTTGTAAATCTCCTCTGCACCCTTTCTATAGTTTCCACTACCTTCCTACAGTGAGGCAACCAGAACTGAGCACAGTACTCCAAGTGGGGTCTGACCAGGGTCCTATATAGCTGCAACATTACCTCTCGGCTCTTAAACACAATCCCATGATTGACAAAGGTCAGAGTCAACTTGCGTAGCAGTTTTGAGTGTCCTGTGGCTCGAACCCCAAGATCCCTCTGATTCTCCACACTGCCAAGAGTCTTGCCATTAATACTATATTCTGCCATCATATTTGACCTACCAAAATGAACCACCTCACACTTATCTGGGTTGAACTCCATCTGCCACTTCTCAGCCCAGTTTTGCATCATTGATTTCTGGATCATTGGGACTTCTTTTGGGACAAGAATTACCTGTACAAAGAGGATGCATCGCACTTGAATCTGAAGGGGACCAATATCTTGGCAGAGAGGTTTGCTAAGGCTACTGGGGAAAGTTTAAGCTAAAATTGCTGCGGGGTGGGAACCGAACTGGAGAGATGGAGGAAGGGGCGGTTGGCTCACAAATCAAGAAAACTTGCAGACAGTGTGAGAAGGAGGATAGGCAGGTGATAGAGAAGGGATACGCTCAGACTGATGGTTTGAGATGTGTCTATTTCAATGCAAGGAGAATCATGAACAAAGCGGATGAACTTAGAGCGTGGGTCAGTACTTGGAGCTATGCTGTTGTTGCCATTGCAGAGACTTGGATGGCTCAGGGGCAGGAATTGCTACTTAGAGTGCCAGGCTTTCAATAGAAACATAGAAACATAGAAAACCTTCAGTGCAATACAGGCCCTTCGGCCCACAAAGCTGTGCCGAACACGTCCCTACCTTAGAACTACCTAGGCTTTACCAATAGCCCTATTTTCCTAAGCTCCATGTAACTATCCAGGAGTCTCTTAAAAGACCCTATCGTTTCTGCATCCACCACTGCCGCTGGCAGCCCATTCAATGCACTCACCACTCTCTGTGTAAAAAATTTACCCCTGACATCTGCTCTGTACCTACTTCCAAGCACCTTAAAACTATGTCCTCTTGTGCTAGTCATTTCACCCCTGGGGGAAAGCCTCTGACTATCCACATGATCAATGCCTCTCATTATCTTGAACACCTTTATCAGGTCACCTCTCATCCTCCATCGTTCCAAGGAGAAAAGGCCGAGTTCACTCAACCTATTCTCATAAGGCATGCTCCCCAATCCAGGCAACATCCTTCTAAATCTCTATACCCTTTGTATGGTTTCCACATCCTTCCTGTAGTGAGGCGACATAATTGAGCACAGGACTCCAAGTGGAGTCTGATCAGGGTCCTATATAGCTGCAACATTTCCTCTTGGCTCTTAAACTCAATCCCACGATTGATGAAGGCCAATGTACCGTATGCCTTCTTAACCACAGAGTCAACCTGCGTAGCAACTTTGAGTGTCCTATGAACTTGGACCCCAATATCCCACTGACCCTCCACACTGCCAAGAGTCTTACCATTAATGTCATCATATTTGACCTACCAAAATGAACCACCTCACATTTACCTGGATTAAACTCCATCTGCCACTTCTCAGCCTATCAATGTCCCATTGTAACCTGTGACAGCCTTCCACGCTACCCACAACACCCCCAACCTTTGTGTCATCAGCAAATTTATTTTGCTCCAATTCCTCATCCAGGTCATTTATAAAAATCATAAAGAGTAGGGATCCCAGAACAGATCCCTGAGGCGCACCATTGGTCACCGGCCTCCATGCAGAATATGACCCATCTACAACCACTCTTTGCCTTCTGTGGGCAAGCCAGTTCTGAATCAGATGTTTCAGAAAGGACAGGGAGGGAGGCAAAAGAGGTGAGGGCATGTCACTGCTGATCAGAGATAGTGTCACGGCTGCAGAAAACAAGGAAGTCATGGAGGGGTTGTCTACCAAGTCTCTGTGGGTGGAAGTTAGGAACAGCAAAGGGTCAATAACTCTTCCTGGTGTTTTTTTATGGACCACCCAATAGCACCAGGGACATCAAGGAGCAGATAGGAAGACAGATTCTGGAAAGATACAATAATAACAAGGTTGTCATGGTGGGAGATTTTAATTTCCCAAATATTGATTGGCATCTCCCTCGAGCAAGGGGTTTAGATCGGGTAGAGTTTGTCAGGGGTGTTCAGGAAGGTTCCCTGACACAATATGTAGATAAGCCTACAAAAGGAGAGGCTGTACTTGATCTGGTGTTAGGAAATGAACCTGATCAGGTGTCAGGTCTCTCAGTAGAAGAGCATTTTGGAGATAGTGATCACAATTCTATCACCTTTACCAGAGCATCGGAGAGGAATAGGAACAGACAAGTTAGGAAAGCGTTTAATTGGAGTAAGGGGAAATATGAAGCTATCAGGCACTTAGAAGCATAAATTGGGAAAAGATGTTCTCAGGGAAATGTATGGTAGATATGTGGCGAATGTTCAGGGGATATTTGCGTGGCACTCTGTATAGATATGTTCCAATGAGACAGGGAAAGGATGGTAAGATACAGAAACTGTGGTGTACAAAGGCCGTTGTAAATCTAGTCAAGAAGAAAAAAAAAGCTTACGAAAGGTTCAAAAAACTAGATAATGGGAGAGATCTTGAAGATTATAAGGCGAGCAGGAAAGAGCTTAAGCATGAAATTAGGAGAGCCAGAAGGGGCCATGAGAAGGCCTTGGCGGACAGCATTAAGGAAAACTCCAAGGCATTCTACAAGTATGTGAAGAACAAAAGGATAAAACAATAAGACGTGAGAGAATAGGACCAATTGTTACATGGTCAAGGAGATCTGTGTTTTTTTTTGTGAGAATGATGTAATGGTCTTTTGGAGGTCACCTGATATCATTTTCCCACCAATGTGAGGTCACGTGATGACATGTGCACCATGAGTATATAAGGGTCGACACAAGTGATGCAGTTGGTTTTTAGTTTGTAGATTTCCAGGTAGAACGTGGTCTATCTCCGTTTCTGTTGCGTGTTTGTTTTTGTGATGCAGTTTCATTTTTAAAACGGAGTGTGCATTCTATTGCAAGATACCATATTATTGAACTGGAAATTCTTGGCTAGATGTGTTGATTTATCCAATTCCAACAGTAGAAGGGAGAGTGAAGAATTTATCGAAGTACAGGACTGAAGGATCGAGAGAAGTCGGCATTATTTGGCAGTTTTAATAAAGGATCGACCTTATTGAAGCTTCATTGGAGGAGTAGCTACCTGCATCGGAGATAACCCTTGCCAAAAAGAAGAAGGAGTTCATGCAACGGTTTGCTCTCTCTCTCTAAAAGAATTTAAGGTCAGTTGATTTAAACTGTTTATTTTTGGTATCATGAATCCTGTGGACAGAACCAATAGGAAAGTTGTGTCTATGAAGAAATCCATCCCCAGAGAAGTCTCTCCGAATTGAACGTATAATTCTGTTGGACTTTCGAATTTATCACTTTAAGAACTATATCAGACTGTATCGCTTTAAGAACTGTTTTCGCATTTAACGCTTTAAGAACCAGAGCCGAGTGACGAGTTGGTGAATGGCCGCATATCTGTTAACTTCCGGTTAAATTTTTTGTTTGCTTTTTTCCTTATCGTTTTTCCATATTTAATAAATAGAAACATAGAAACATAGAAAATAGATGCAGGAGTAGGCCATTCGGCCCTTCAAGCCTGCACCGCCCTTCAGTATGATCATGGCTGATCATCCAACTCAGAACCCTGTACCAGCCTTCCCTCCATACCCCCTGATCCCTTTAGCCACAAGGACGATATCTAACTCCCTCTTAAATATAGCCAATGAACTGACCTCAACAGTTTCCTGTGGCAGAGAATCCCACAGATTCACCACTCTCTGTGTGAAGAAGTTTTTCCTAATCTCAGTCCTAAAAGGCTTCCCCTTTAACCTCAAACTGTGACCCCTCGTTCTGGACTTCCCCAACATCGGGAACAATCTTCCTGCATCTAGCCTGTCCAAACCCTTTAGGATTCTATACGTTTCAATCAGATCCCCCCTCAATCTTCTAAATTCCAACGAGTATAAGCCTAGTTCATCCAGTCTTTCATCATATGAAAGTCCTGCCATCCCAGGAATCAATCTGGTGAACCTCCTTTGTACTCCCTCTATGGCAAGGATGTCTTTCCTCAGATTAGGGGACCAAAACTGCACATGATACTCCAGGTGTAGTCTCATCAAAGCCTTGTACAACTGCAGTAGTACCTCCCTGCTCCTGTACTCGAATCCTCTTGCTATAAATGCCAGCATACCATTCGCCTTTTTCACCGCCTGCTGTACCTGCATGCCCACTTTCAATGACTGGTGTATAATGACACCCAGGTCTCGTTGCACCTCCCCTTTTCCTAATCGGCCACCATTCAGATAATTATCTGTTTTCCTGTTTTTGCCACCAAAGTGGATAACCTGACATTTATCCACATTAAATTGCATCTGCCATGAATTTGCCCACTCACCTAACCTATCCAAGTCACCCTGCATCCTCTTAGCATCCTCCTCACAGCTAACACTGCCGCCCAGCTTCGTGTCATCCGCAAACTTGGAGATGCTGCATTTAATTCCCTCATCCAAGTCATTAATATATATTGTAAACAACTGGGGACCCAGCACTGAGCCTTGCGGTACCCCACAAGTCACTGCCTGCCATTCTGAAAAGGTCCCGTTTATTCCCACTCTTTGCTTCCTGTCTGCTAACCAATTCTCCATCCACATCAATACCTTACCCCCAATACCATGTGCTTTAAGTCTGCACACTAATCTCCCATGTGGGACCTTGTCAAAAGCCTTTTGAAAATCCAAATATACCACATCCACTGGTTCTCCCCTATCCACTCTACTAGTTACATTCTCAAAAAATTCTATGAGATTCGTCAGACATGATTTTCCTTTCACAAATCCATGCTGACTTTGTCCAATGATTTCACTGCTTTCCAAATGTGCTGTTATCACATCTTTGATAACTGACTCTAGCAGTTTCCCCACCACCGATGTTAGGCTAACCGGTCGATAATTCCCTGGTTTCCCTCTCCCTCCTTTTTTAAAAAGTGTGGTTACATTAGCCACCCTCCAATCCTCAGGAACTAGTCCAAAATTCTAAAGAGTTTTGAAAAATTATCACTAATGCATCCACTATTTCTTGGGCTACTTCCTTAAGCACTCTGGGATGCAGACCATCTGGCCCTGGGGATTTATCTGCCTTTAATCCCTTCAATTTACCTAACGCCACTTCCCTACTAACCTGTATTTCCCTCAGTTCTTCCATCTCACTGGACCCTCTGTCCCCTACTATTTCCGGAAGATTATTTATGTCCTCCTTAGTGAAGACAGAACCAAAGTAATTATTCAATTGGTCTGCCATGTCCTTGCTCCCCATAATCAATTCACCTGTTTCTGTGTGTAGGGGACCTACATTTGTCTTTACCAATCTTTTTCTACTCACATATCTATAAAAGCTTTTACAGTCAGTTTTTATGTTCCCTGCCAGTTTTCTCTCATAATCTTTTTTCCCCTTCCTAATTAAGCCCTTTGTCCTCCTCTGCTGAACTCTGAATTTCTCCCAGTCCTCAGGTGAGTCCTCACTTTTCTGGCTAATTTGTTTGCTTCTTCTTTGGAATTGATACTATCCCTAATTTCCCTTGTCAGCCACACTTGCACTACCTTCCTTGATTTATTCTTTTGCCAAACTGGGATGAACAATTGTTGTAGTTCATCCATACAATCTTTAAATGCTTGCCATTGCATATCCACCGTCAACCCTTTAAGTGTCCTTTGCCAGTCTATCTTAGCTAATTCACGTCTCATACCTTCAAAGTTTCCCTTCTTTAAGTTCAGAACCTTTGTTTCTGAATTAACTATGTCATTCTCCATCTTAATGAAGAATTCCACCACATTATGGTCACTCTTACCCAAGGGGTCTCTCACGACAAGATTGCTAATTAACCCTTCCTCATTGCTCAATACCCAGTCTAGAATAGCCTGCCCTCTAGTTGGTTCCTCGACATGTTGGTTCAAAAAACCATCCCGCATACATTCCAAGAAATCCTCTTCCTCAGCACCCTTACCAATTTGGTTCACCCAATCTACATGTAGATTGAAGTCACCCATTATAACTGCTGTTCCTTTATTGCACACATTTCTAATTTCCTGTTTAATACCATCTCCAACCTCACTACTACTATTAGGTGGCCTGTACACAACTCCCACCAGCGTTTTCTGCCCCTTAGTGTTATGCAGCTCTACCCATATTGATTCCACATCCTCCCAGCTTATGTCCTTCCTTTCTATTGCGTTAATCTCCTCTCTAACCAGCAACACCACCCCACCTCCTTTTCTTTCATGTCTATCCCTCCTGAATATTGAATATCCCTGAATGTTGAGCTCCCATCCTTGGTCACCCTGGAGCCATGTCTCTGTTATCCCAACTATATCATATTCATTAATAACAATCTGCACTTTTAATTTATCCACCTTGTTATGAATGCTCCTTGCATTGACACACAAAGCCTTCAGGCGCGCTTTTACAACTCTCTTAGCCCTTATACAATTATGTTGAAAAGTGGCCCTTTTTGATGCTTGCCCTGGATTTGTCGGCCTGCCACTTTTACTTTTCACCTTACTACTTTTTGCTTCTACCCTCATTTTACACCCCTCTGTCTCTCTGCACTGGTTCCCATCCCCCTGTTGTGAACTAACCTCCTCTCGCCTAGCCTCTTTAATTTGATTCCCACCCCCCAACCATTCTAGTTTAAAGTCACCTCAGTAGCCCTCGCTAACCTCTCTGCCAGGATATTTGTCCCCCTAGGATTCAGGTGTAACCCATCCTTTTTGTACAGGTCACGCCTGCGCCAAAAGAGGTCCCAATGATCCAAGAACTTGAATCCCTGCCCCCTGCTCCAATCCTTCAGCCACGCATTTATCCTCCACCTCATTGCATTCCTACACTCACTGTCATTACTACCTTTGCGGTCCTTTTTCTCAACCAGGGAGGCAAACCACCATCCGGGTTGGTTGTTTTTATATAACCTGTCTCAGTTGATATTCATTGTTGCCGGTTACGTAACACAATCAAGTATGACAGTGGAAAAGTGTGTATGGATCCGGAGGAGATAGCTGAGGAACTTAATGAATACTTTGCTTCAGTATTCAAAACAGGAAAGGATCTTGGTGATTGTAGGGATGACTTACTGTGGATTGAAAAGCTTGAGCATATAGACATTAAGAAAGGGGATGTGCTGAAGCTTTTGGAAAGCTTCAAGTTGGTTAAGTCTCTGGGACCGGACGAGGTATACCCCAAGCTACTTTGGGAGGCGAGGGAGGAGATTTCTGAGCCTTTGGCAATAATCTTTGCATCATCTTTAGACAGAAGAGGTTCTGGATGATTGGAGGGTTGCAGATGTTGTTCCCTTATTCAAGAAAGGGAGTGGAGATAGCCCAGAAAATTGTAGACCAGTGAGTCTTACTTCAGTGGTTGTTAAATTGATGGAGAAGATCCTGAGAAACAGGATTTATGAACATTTGGAGAGGTATAATATGATTAGGAATAGTCAGCATGGCTTTGTCAAAGGCAGGTCATGCCTTACTACCCTTATTGAATTTTCTGAGGATGTGACTAAACACATTGAGGAAGGTAGACAGTTGATGTAGTGTATATGGATTTCAGCAAGGCATTTGATAAGGTACCCCATACAAGGCTTATTGAGAAAGTAAGGAGGCATGGGATCCAAGGGGACATTGCTTTGTGGATCCAGAACCGGCTTGCCCACAGAAGGAAAAGAGTGGTTATAGATGGGTCATATTCTGCATGGAGGTTGGTCACCAGTGGTGTGCCTCAGGGATCTGTTCTGGGACCTCCTCTCTTCATGATTTTTATAATAACCTGGATGAGGAAGTGGAGGGATGGGTTAGTAAATTTGCTGATGACACAAAGGTTGGGGGTGTTGTGGATAGTGTGGTGGGATGACAAAGGTTACAGTGGGACATTGATAGGATGCAAAATTGAGCAGAGAAGTGTCAGATGGAGTTCAACCCAGATAAGTGTGAGGTGGTTCATTTTGGTAGGTCAAATATGATAGCAAAATATAATATTAATGGTAAGACTCTTGGCAATGTGGAAAATCAGAGGGATCTTGGGGTCTGTGACCATCGGACACTCAAACGTGCTGCGCAGGTTGACTGTGATTAAGAAGCCATGTGGTGCATTGGCCTTCATCATCCGCGGGACTCAGCTTAAGAGACGAGAGGTAATGTTACAGCTGGGGACTCTGGTCAGGCCCCACTTGGAGTACTGTGCTCAATTCTGGTCACCTCTCTACAGGAAACTTCTCCATGGGTTGTCACCTTGTTGTGGTGGAGGGTCCTGTGATCCCGAGAGCAATGCCGTCTGGAGCTATGCTTCTGGTAGGGTCACCCATGGTGGTAAGGTCGAAGGTGAGGTCCCTGACAAAGAACAATTCAACCAAGACCTCAATGGTGGAACAGGCGGACAAAGTTATTTCAAACTCAACGGCTGGAAAGGCTGATGAAGGCTGCAACAAATCCATCAGCCCCAATCGTCGTGGTTTCCATGCAATTGGAATCAGTTGGTTGATTTGTGAAGTATCGTGTGCTTCTTGGAGTGCAACATCAAGTACACATTAAACAAGTACACGTGCAGGCGTCTTCACTCTGTGGGCCACTTCTTCAGAACGAAGACCATCATCCTCGACCTCGAGGGATAGCCACAACGATGATGACTACAGGAAAGATGTGGAAACTATAGAAACGGTGCAGAGGAGATTTTAAAGGATGTTGCCAGCTGAAGGAACTAGAAAAAAAAACACAAATTGAGTTTGGTACAGGATATACTAGAGGAAATTTAAAAAAAATAAGAATGAAATTAATAGCTAGGCTACACAAGAAATTAGAAAAAATTTAATGTTTCTGAAACAGCGACACTACGAAAGTGGATCTAAATCTATGAAAATACTGGTGTGGAAACTGAAAAAAAAAATAGCAGAAAATACAATTCCTAGAATTAGGGATCCAAGAACAAAAGTGATAAAAAATGAGCTAAGTGAAATTCATGAAGCTTTTGAAATGTTTTACAAAACTTTAGAAGAATGAGGGGAGACCTCATAGAAACATTTCGAATGTTAAAAGGCATGGACAGAGTGGATGTGGCAAAGTTGTTTCCCATGATGGGGGAGTCTAGTACGAGAAGGCATGACTTAAGGATTGAAGGGCGCCCTTTCAGAACAGAAATGCGAAGAAATTTTTTTAGTCAGAGGGTGGTGAATCTATGGAATTTGTTGCCACAGGCAGCAGTGGAGGCCAAGTCATTGGGTGTATTTAAGGCAGAGATTGATAGGTATCTGAGTAGCCAGGGCATCAAAGGTTATGGTGAGAAGGCAGGGGAGTGGGACTAAATAGGAGAAAATGGATCAGCTCATGATAAAATGGCAGAGCAGACTCGATGGGCCGAATGGCCTACTTCTGCTCCTTTGTCTTATGCTCTTATGGTCTAAAACTCTATATTCCAAAGTTACAGGGGGAAATTTAACCCAAATTGACACCTTCCTGAATTCTTTAGAGTTACCCACTTTAAGCAAAGTACAAAATAGAACGATGACTGCTGACATAACTGAAGCTGAACTAAAACTGCAATTAGTAGGCTTAAATTAAGCAAGTCACCGAGATCAGATGGATATACGGCAGAGTGGTATAAAGAGTTTAGAAGTGAGTTAATCCCTGTTTTACTCCCCACACTGAACTGAGCCCTGAGAAAGGCACAAATGCCACCCAGCTGGAAGGAGGCGATAATCTCAGCTATACCAAAAGAAGGCAAGGATAAAATGGAATGTGGGTTATTTAGACCAATATCTGTTCTTAATGTGGATTATAGAATATTTACTTCCACCATGGCCAAACGATTAGAAGAGTTTCTACCCACACTGATACATAATGATCAGACAGGTTTCATACAACAACGCCAAACACAAGACAATATACGAAGGACACTTCACATTATGGATCATATTTTAAAAAATGAAATTGAAGCAATAGTGATAAGCGTGGACGCTGAAAAGGCATTTGATTCGGTTAATTGGAATTTTCTTTACAAAGTTTTACATAGATTTGGTCTATATGGCACAATTACTAAAACTATACAGGCACTATACGACAATCCTACTGCCAGGATTAAAATCAATGGATATTTATCTAATAGTTTTACCCTAGAAAGGGGCACGAGACAGGGTTGTGCATGGTCACCACTACTCTTCGCAATATATCTGGAACCATTAGCTCAATACATTAGACAAAATGAAGATATCAGGGGAATTACTATTAAAGGGACAGAGCATAAATTGGCCTGTCATGCGGATGACATTTTGATCTATCTAGGGCAACCAACAGACTCTTTACCTAAATTGATGCAATCCTTTGAACAATATGGCCATTTATCAGGATACAAGATCAACACAGATAAAACCCAACTACTTTCATATAACTATAGTCCACCAAGAGAAACTGGAAGTAGATATACTTGGACATGGCAAACAGAGTCCGTCAAATATTTGGGCATCATTATGCCAAAAGATTTGGCAAAATTATCAGAATGCGATTATCAGCCAATATATAAAAAAATTAAGGGACTTGTAACAAGGTGGAACCTAATCCCTTTTCTTGGTCTCAGTTCAAGGACTGAATCTATTAAAATGAATATACTGCCCAGACTACTATATCTCTTTCAGACCCTACCAATAGAGATTAACCAAAATCAATTCAATGAATGGAACAAGATGCTATCAAGATATATATGGCAAGGTAAAAGGCCTAGGGTTCGTCTCAAAACTTTGCAATTAGCCAAGGAAAAGGGGGGATGGGGCCTACCTTCTCTTAGAGATTATTATTTTACAGCACAGTTGAGAGCTGTGATATGCTGGTGCAACCCATCATATGTCGCTCAATGGAAAAACATTGAGGAGAAGATACTTTCCATCCCCATACAGGAAATTTTGGCTGATAACAACCTACAAAGTTACATAAATAATATTGATAACTCGTGGGTGAAATGGACTCTTAAAATATGGAAAACTATTGTAAAATATAAACTGGTGAGAGATATTGCAATTCTTAAATGATGTGCATATGACTCGGATTTTACGCCGAATAAACTGATGGCTAGATTTAAGGACTGGACAGCTAAAGGAATAACAGCTATTTGCTATACAGTGAAAGAAGGAATACTGCTTTTGTGGATTGAAAATGTACGTTCACCAGTGGGATTAGTATTGAGAATAAATTCGCTCCCATACAAGTACTGGTTGAAACATTCTATACCCCAAATGATGGTAGTGTAGCAATTAGTGTGATGCTATTACAGCTCAGAGTATTCTAGAGTGTGGAGTTCAATTCCAGTATTATTCTGTAAGGAGTGTCTGTAAGTCCTCCCCATGTAATGTGTGGGTTTTCTACAGGTCCTCCAGTTTCCTCCAACAGTCCAAAAATGTACAGCATAGGTTAATTGGTCATTGTAACTTGTCCTGTGATTACATTAGGGTTAATCGTGTTAAATCTGGGGTTGCTGGGGCAGCATGGCTTGAATGGCCAGAAGTGCCTATTTTGTGCTGTGTAGCCAAATAAATAAATAACCAGACTCAAGGCCTCTGTTGATCTGTGCATATTTTTTCTCTGCAGCGGTAAGGGAATGTGATGCAAAGAGTATGGGGGTGTTCATTTCCATCACTCATGACTGCACCTATACCATAAGGCGAAGCATCACAAGCAAGCTTCGCAGGACAATGTAGATCATAATGTGTGAGTACAGTGACTGACATCACCATTTTATTTACCATTTGGAAAGCCAATTCACACTGCTTTGTCACTTGCCATTTCTTCTCAATCTGCAATAATGACTTCAAAGGGTGGAGCATAGTAACCAGGTTTGGCAGGAACCTGTTAAAGTAATTGACAAATCTTATGTAGCCCCCTGGTAAGCCTCAGGCTCGCTCAACTCGCTTTCCTCTAGGGGGAGCAGCCTTCGGCTCCACCAGACTGGGTAATCAAGTTTGTGTGGATGCTGTGTGATGTACCCCACCCCGCCAAATGACAGACAATACAGTTCGGTAAACGCGGGCTCACTTTCAACATTTAAGAAAAACTCGGACAGGTACGTGGATGAGAGGTGTACGGAGGAATATGGTCCAGGTGCAGGTCAGTTGGACTAGGTAGAAAAATGGTTCGACATAGCCAAGAAGGACCAAAAGGCCTGTTTCTGTGCTGTAATGTTCTATGTTTCTATGGTTCTAATACACTATATGCAATTAAATAATTAAACTTTATAGGTCTTACTGGAACTATGTAATTAATGGAGATGAAACATAAAAGGAAAATAAAAGGCGCCAAACTTATCCAAGTTCAACCACTTCATGGACAACAGTTGGAGCTCAATTAACGGAGTCTTCTTTCCACCATTTGATCCCCTCCGACCCACCGCCTGGGACCAACCATGGTGGTCGACCAGACGCTCCACAGGAGCCTGTCTTCATCTCCTCTCGTTGCCGAAGACCCTGGGCCTCGGACTTCCACTCAGGGTCAGTCCCGCCGCCCAGGGTCACAGCATCGCGTCTTCTCTCTCTGTCCCCATCGCGCCTTCTCCCTCAAAGCCCGCGAACAATAGCTTACAAGAAAGAATAACATATATCCCAATCGGTTAGCAAATGAATACAAATCTCTTTACAACCCAAACAAGCTGCTAGAGAGAGAGCTTTTTCAGCAGTCAAGAACATAGATAGAACATAGAATAGTACAGCACAGTACAGGCCCTTTGGCCCACAATGTTGTGCCGACCCTCAAACCCTGCCTCCCATATAAGCCCCCACCTTAAATTCCTCGATATACCTGTCTAGTAGTCTCTTAAACTTCACTAGCGTATCTGCCTCCACCACTGACTCAGGCAGTGCATTCCACGCACCAACCACTCTCTGAGTAAAAAACCCTCCTCTAATATCCCCCTTGAACTTCCCACCCCTTACCTTAAAGCCGTGTCCTCTTGTATTGAGCCGTGGTGTCCTGGGGAAGAGGTGCTGGCTATCCACTCTATCTATTCCTCTTATTATCTTGTACACCTCTATCATGTCTCCTCGCATCCTCCTTCTCTCCAAAGAGTAAAGCCCTAGCTCCCTTAACATAACAAAGAAGCCATTTTGATTAGCCTCAGCAGTAACATAAAAGAAGAAACCCCTTACGCTCTCCCCCCACCAAATTTAGTCATGTCCTCATGCTTCTAAATAACTCGCCAACCATTCCTGCAGACACAAAAACCCAATCCAGGTACAAACAGTCACATGGCTCCCCAAACAGTAGACCTTATGCCCTGTTCCTCAGACGCTACATAAGCCGACCTATCTGGGAGTTTCCTAATCCTCTGAGACCTCCGTACCCTCTCATCTAAACCCTTAAGGCTCGGACACTACTGGGGATACCTTGGGTCTGCTTACCAGCTCCTCTCTCAATCTCTCACTCATGCCCCCACTGCACTTTGGAGCCCCCTGTCCCGTATCCAGGGCCCCGCTTCTTTTCCTTTAGGGTCCTGCTGTAACCCAGGCTGCCCACAGCTAGCCCTCTCCACTACTCCTGACTCAGTGGGGGAAGGGCCATAAGTCTCTTCCTCAATCAAGGGGAAGTTAGCGAAAGGCAGCATGTACCACACATCCAGCACATCATCCTTTGAATCCGTATTCTTCCTCATTTCCTCGATCGGTAGCTGCTGTTTGATTTTCTCCAAACTGAAGCACTTAGCCTGGGCTGCCTCTGCAGCCTCTTCAGCCTCCTGCAGTCGAGACGTCAGCTTCTTCTTTGACTCCTCCAACTCTCGCCCCAGTCTCAGCAGTTCTGACCCACGCTTTGTGTCCATCTCCATCTGGGACGCAATTACACCACCAGTTTCTTCCAATCTGTTCTGGATCGATGTCTTGAGTTGCTGCTGATCCTTTCGAAGGCTGGTCATTGTTTCATCTCTCTGGATTAATTCATCAGTACATGACTGCAGTTTTGGCTCGGAATTCCGTTTCCCCGTCTCCACTTTGATGAGCAAGAACTCCAAGTCTTCAATGGTTGTCCCGGGCTCCAGCACTCACCTCACATCATAGTCCCCCAAGGCAAATCCAAACCCTAGGCGATCATCCACATACGCCAAAACTCCAAACACCTCCACATCCCCCATGGTCTTCCCTATGCCCCACGGGAAGGTTGCAGGGGCTCCAGGTATGCCCTGTGGCATCTTTTCGGACCAGAAGAATCCTAGGGGACCTATAACAGCCATCTTCTCCTTGTTGGCCTCACTCATCAGGATCTGGCAACATCCACTCCTCAGATCCAGCACACTAAACCACGTCGCACCATTCAGACAGACCATCACGTCTTTGGCCCTCAGGACCATGTTCTGGTCAATGACAGTGCGCCTGTTCAGAGTCCTATAATCCACACACACGCTGCCTACGTCTTCCACGGCTACAGGGTCCAGTCGCCACGACCTCTCTCTCACCGAGGTGTCTTCAGTGGTCAACTCCCCTCCCTCGTGGTATTTCGGAGCATCTACTAAGAGGGTCTCACCCTCAGATACTTCCACCAGGCCGTACCACAATCGGCTCTTGTTTAAATTCAGTACCGGCCCAAGGCTGGTTGTAAAACGAACTGTACAACAACTTGACCTGCGCCCCGGTGTTGAGGATGGCTTTAGCATAGCTTCCATCTATCCGTAACGACACACGGGGGCATGGTCCCTCTAAGCCTTCAGGAATAGGGTCTTTTCCTTTCGGAAGTTCCTTGGTACATTGCTGGGAACATGCTCCCCCAGAGACCCCAAGCCGTTCCCCCACTGGGCCTCCACTAAGTTTCCCGACATCCTTCTGATCAACTGAACAACTGAGGGAGGGGCTGATCCCCTTAAATGATCTCCCTGGCACTACAAGCAATTTAGCTGCCATCCTAGCCAGAGAAGATACACTGAAAGCTTTTCCCCAATCTCCTGACACAGGTATGGAAAGCCCCCCAGGCACTGCATTTTACTTCCAGTCGAACCAGACGCATTTTCCCCTGCTTTCAGATAACTGGCAGCTGTCATTATGGGGTAATTGAACCTGACAGTTCTAACACCATCACCAGCCCGCCTACTCAATCTTTCAACCAATCCCTGTCACTCTCCCTCAAACGAGCACTGCCACTCACCTAACAACTGAGAGGTTCGCTCCGCCCACGTCTCGTACGCCTCCACCCCTTTAGGGGTGGACAATATCCCAAAAGCCAGGTGGAGCCTGCAATATCTGGAACATTTATTCGCAGACACTACCTCCAAATCAGACCGCTCTTTCCTCTCTCTCCTAACAGTATGGCCAGCCCATAGTCCCGCCTCAACTGGGTCACCAATAGACACTGGCAGTCCCACCACCAACTCATCAGCACTAGTCTGAACTCGAACAAAGACCTCCGGGGTACCAACAGCCACCCTACCCAACACGCATGCAGTAATAACCAGCAATCCCACAGAGACACACATTACTAACCACAATCCACAGAGAAACAGCAGCATTGATTTAAACCAGGCAATCACACAGCACCCCACTGAATCAAATCTTGGACAAAGCCCCCAAATGTAGCTCCCTGACAAGCCTCAGGCTCGCTCAACTCTCTTTCACCTAGGGGGAGCAGCCTTCGGCCCTGCCAAACTGCTCCCTATTCAAGTCTGCTACCATTCTTACACCCAAATTACACATGACTCCAGACTCACCAATGTGGCTGACTCTTAACAGTAAATTCAGTGCAGGGACAATTAAGGCCAATAGATGCTGGCATACCAGTGATGTCCATATCCTTTGATATACACTAATAATTCAGTGAATATTATTAATACCAGTTTCTTTTCAGCAAATCTTGTATTTCAAGTAGTGATATTAAAAAATTATAAGTTATAATAGTGCTATGTATTCAACAACTTCTCCCAACTTGGCAATGAACCTAAGATTTTTTTTGAGTTCCTATCTTTGTAGATAGTTCCTCACATTTCTGAACCATTCAACGTGGCAAAGAAAATATGGTAGGTTTATAGTATTGTTTACATTCTTATAAAATATTTAATGTTTATTTCTAGTACTTTTCTGCAGTTCCTGCTTTCAGAATTTCCTCCTCCTGTTGAATCCTCGCTTGTGCATTAAGCTCCATATGCTGCATGTTTTTAATAGGTATACAGGACTTTCTTGTTACCCAATGGATCAAGTGGTGAGGTAAGAGTGTCCGATCTTGACATCAAAGCAACAGTTGACCAAGTTTAGCATCAAGGAAACTTGGTAACACTGAAATTAATGGCATTAACTGGAAGATATGATATGACGTGGTGTGAGCATAATTATCTGCAGCTTAATGTGAAAAAGACTAAGGAGCTGGTGGTGGACTTGAGGAGGGCTAAGGCACCAGTGACCCCTGTTTCCATCCAGGGGGTCAGTGTGGACATGGTGGAGGATTACAAATACCTGGGGATATGAATTGACAATAAACTGGACTGGTTAAAGAACACTGAGGCTGTCTACAAGAAGGGTCAGAGCCGTCTCTATTTCCTGAGGAGACTGAGGTCCTTTAACATCTGTTGGACGATGCTGAGGATGTTCTATGAGTCTTTGTTGGCCAGTGCTATCATGTTTGCTGTTGTGTGCTGGGGCAGTAGGCTGAGGGTAGCAGACACCAACAGAATCAATAAACTCATTCGTAAGGCCAGTGATGTTGTGGGGATGGAACTGAACTCTCTGACGGTGGTGTCTGAAGAGAGGATGCTGTCCAAGTTGCATGCTATCTTGGACAATGTCTCCCATCCATTACATAATGTACTGGTTGGGCACAGGAGTGCATTCAGCCAGAGACTTATTCCACCGAGATGCAACACTGAGCGTCATAGGAAGTCATTCCTGCCTGTGGCCATCAAACTTTACAATTCCTCCCTTGAAGGGTCAGACACTCTGAGCCAATAGGCTGGTCCTGGACTTATTTCCATCTGGCATAAATTACATATTATTATTTAATTATTTATGGTTCTATATTGCTATATTTATACTATTCTTGGTTGGTGCAACTGTAACGAAACGCAATTTCTCTCAGGATCAATAAAGTACGTCTATCTATCTATCTATATCCCAATGGAGTTGTTCCAAAGAAAGTGACTGTGGTTTATGGAAGTCATTCATCTCTTTCCTGGGACATGACTACAGAAGTTCCTCAGAGCTTCAGCTGCTTCATCAATGCCCTTCTTTCCTTAATATCTGAAGTGGGGATATGAGTTGATGATAGCACAATGTTTAATTCCATTGACAACTCATCAGCAAATGAAGCAGTCTATGCCTGCATGAAGCAAGACCTAGATAACATTCAACATGGATCGATGACTGACAATTAACATTCCCATGGCAAATACATCAGGGAATGACCATATGTGATAAGAGGAAGTCTGACCATCTATACTTGACACCCAGTGATATCAAAGATACCTCCATTGTCAGTGCTCTGGTCATCATCATTGGTCAGAAAATTGATTGGATTAGCCATATAGTCACCACAGTTATGGGACAGGTAAGTGCAGCAGAGCAGATGAAGCAGTGAGGAAGCTAACCCAGTGAATTTAGTTGCAATCAGTCATTTTGATTATAAACCAGAAAACAAACTGAGGATCACTCCAGCAAGTTTCATTCTGGTGGGGAAAAGAACTGCAGCACCATCTACTGGACACATATCTTAAGGTGCGCAGAACTGTATTTCAAGACTGTAGTATCTTTGGTCTGTGCGTGTACCACTATTCCCTTGTCTTGAAATTTGTTCCTATGGGAATCCTTAGTCTGGAATAGTGATGCAAAATGAGATGGTACCAGACTAACCCTGTGCAATTGGTGCCAGCTCCTCATTCACACAATTATTGACACACAGTTCCTATACTTGGAATGTTTCCAAACATTCAGTCTCCAAGTTTTTGCATTTTCTGATCACTGCACTTACATAACCTCTAGGACACACATCAAGGTCTCTGCTGTTCTGCTACTTGTTCCTTCAGATCCTTGTGTCTCCACAGTTAAAAGTCCAACCAATTCTTCTTTATCTGAAGCTAAATAAACCAAAATTCAAAGCCAAAGTAAACTTATAATCAAAGTACATATAGTATATGTCCCTATATACTACCATGAGATTCATTTTCTTGTGAGCATTCACAGTAAATGTAAAGAAACACAATAGAATCAGTAAAAAAACTACACATAAACATAGACAGACAAACCAATCTGCAAAGGACAACAAATTGTGCAGATGCAAAAAAAAAGAAATTAAAAAAAGAAATAAATAATAACTATTGAGAACACGTGTTGTAGAGTCTTTGAAAGTGATTCCATAGATTCAAGATTGTTTAATGTCATTTCCAGTGCACAAGTGTGAAAGAGAAGAAATAATTGTTACTCCAAAACCAATACAGCTCAAAAAACACAATAAGGTAAAGAATGCAATAAAAACACAGTAAATATAAATAAGATACATGTACACATTGATTATATATCCATAAAGGGACACTAGGTGCAGGAGTGACTGTACATAAGATGTCTCCAACCAGAAATAATTAAACAGAAGTGGTGGGGAGTGGTAGGTTAGAGGGTGGAGGTGTTGATGAACCTTACTGCTTGGGGAAGGTATCTGTTTTTGAATCTGGTGTTCCTGTTGTGGATGCTACAAAGCCTCTTCCCTGATGGAAGTGGGACAAACAGTCCATAAGAATGGTGGGTGGGATCCTTCATACTATTGCTGGCCTTTTTCCGGCACCTTTCTTTGTACATGTCCTTGATGGCAGGTAGACTAATGCTGGTGATACGTTGGGCATTTTTGACTACCCATTGTAGAGCCTCCCATTCCACAACAGTGCAGTTTCCATACCATGCAGTGATGCAACATATTAGGATGCTCTCTACTGTGCATCTGTAGATGATTGTACGTATTGATGTACATAGCCTGGCTCACTTCAGTAGAGGCATTAAGCTTTCTTAATTGTGTAGAATGTGTTCTGGAATTATGAGAAGTTGTGCAAGATGTGCACTCCCAGGGGTTTAAAACTGCTTGCTATTTCCACTGCTGTGCATTCAAAGAGGGATATGATTGGTGTGAGTTCTCCTGAAGTTAATAGCCATCACTTTTGTCTTGTTGACATTGAGGAAAAGTTTATTTACTTGGCACCAGGTCTTGAGCTCTTTCACCTCCTCTCTGCAGGCCATCTCACCATTGCTGATGATGAGCCCCACCATTGTTGTGTCATCAGCAAACTTGACAATGCTGTCAGATTGTGGAATCAGGTCAGTGTTCGGGTGAGAAAAGTTATCCACTCTGGTTCAGGAGTCTAATGGTTGAGTAGTAATAACTGTTCCTAAACCTGGTGGTGTGGGACCCAAGTCTCCTGTACACAATTGCGACAACGCTCCTTGTAGATGAGCTCAGTGGTAGGGAGAGCTTTACCTGCAATGGACTGGGCCACATCCACATCTTTTTGGAGACTTTTCTCTTTGGGGGCATTGGTGCTTCCATGCCAGGCCTTGATGCAATCAGTCAGTTTACTTTCCACCATACATTTATAGATGTATGTCAAAGTTTTAAATGACATAAATCTTCACATTCTTCTAAGTAGAGGCACTACTGTGCCTTCTTTGTAATGGCACTTATGTGTTGGACCCAGGATACATCCTCTGAAATGATAATGCTGAGGAATTTAAAGCCCTCTCCTCCTGTGATTCCCTGATGAGGACTCATGGACCTCTGGTTTCCTCCTCCTGTAGACCATAATCTTTTTGGATTGGCTGACATTGAGTGCAAGGTTGTTGTTATGGCACTTAGCCAGATTTTCAGCCTCCCTCCTATATGCTGATGTGTCACCACCTTTTATTCGGCCAACAACAGTGGTATCATCAACTAACTTCAATATGGCTTTGGAGCTGTGACTGGCCTCATAGTTGCAAGTATAAAGTGAATAGAGCAGGAGGGCAAGCACACAGCCTTGGGGTGCACCTAAGCTGATGGTGATTGTGAGGAAAAGTTGTTGCCAATCTGAACTGATTAGGGTCTGCAAGTGAGGAAATCGAGGATTCAGTGGCACAAGGCCTAGGCCTTGAATTATAATGATTAATTTGGTAGGGATGATACTATTAAACCAATTCAATGGAAGACACAGTAATCTGCAAGGTGCATCTAATTCTGTGTTTACTTTAAGCGAGACGTGCCCGTATCACGTTGCATATGATAACGTATACAATTCACTTATTTATATATATATATAACAAAATAAATTATTTAGATGAACAAGAATGCTTAATCAAACAATATATTTACAATATCACTCAAATACTGCAGAAATATTAAGTATACAACATTACTCCCTGCTTAGCTATAAACAACTCAATACAGAACACAATTCAACCATGTACACAAGTATTCTCTATAATACAGCTACTATACAAAGATCCATTGCATAGTAAGTTTTAAATTGTCCCATTCAGGCCTAAAAATTTAATCACTGTGGAAGGATTTCTTACTCTTGTGGGATAATGTTTTTCTTGACAAGGGGGATCACTCTGCTTGGCAGGCGAGACTTGCAGCTGGGGCCAGGTCAGGGGCCTCCTCCATAGTGGTTGTAGTTGACTCTGAGACTGCAGGAAGTGGTTTTGACAGGTCTGGACACATTTCTTTTCCAACAATTGACTCTGCTGTCCTCAATTGATCGATGTGGTGTCTCCAGATGATATCAGATTCAATCTCCGCTATGTAGGAGAGTGGCCCAGTTCTGTCCTTAGTCTTTCTGAGTACCCACTTTTTTAAAATTAATTTTTTTATGAGTTTCTAAAATACAACAAAAAAACCACCAGCAAAAAAGAGATTTATACAGTGCAAAACAAACATGTCTAATATACAATTCATAACAGTAAAGAAAAAGCACCGAAAATAAAATCACATAAAGTTAGTATCCTCCCCCCCCACTTCGCAACTCCAAGCCAAGCATTTCGATGTAAAGAAAAGTTAAACAGAGCTTTTGACACCACAGAGCTGTGAATATAAAAAAAGTATATTGCCTACTAACTGAACTATAATATACCTCACATGAAAAAAACTGTAAAACTTAACCAGAAAAACAGCTGAAAGTAAGGGAATAAAATACAAAAAAAAGGAGGATAAATCTTTAATCTAAAGGGGAATTATGGAAGTATTCAAGAAAAGGTCCCCGAACCTTATGGAACTTTATGTCCGAATTAAGAAGTGAATAATGAATCTTTTCAAGGTCTAAGCAGGACATAATGTGTCTAAGCCATTGAGCATGAGTGGGTGGGGCAACATCTCTCCACGTAAGAAGAACTTAACGTCTAGCCAAAAGAGAGGCAAAAGATAATGTTCGATGTCTAGTTGGACTGAAGTGCATGTCAACTTCACTCAAGGTGCCAAAAAGAGCAATCAAAGGGTTGGGTTCTAAGTGGCAATTAAGAATATAGGATAAAGTTAAAAAAGACTTCTCTCCAAAATTTCTCCAAACTAGGACAAGCCCATTACATATGGATAAGAGGCCCCCTTTACACTTGTCACAAAAGGGACTAATATCAGGATAGAACCACGATAATTTAGTTTTAGACATATGAGCCTTATGTACAACCTTGAACTGCAAAAGACAGTTGCGATAAATACCCAATTTTGATCACCTCTGTAGTCCCTCACCCATCCACCATCCATCTCAGCATTCCTAGTGGCCAGCACTACTTATTGCTCTTGTTTTAAAATGCGTTCATGGGATTATAGTGTATGTTCAAGTTCATTTATTGTTACATTTTAGCTTGGGTGATACAGTTATTCATTGGTGTGTTTGTGGGTCACCCTGACTGTAACTGGGGGGGTGTAATAATCACCTCCCCCGTCTGTACGTGACTGAGTGGGTTCTCACCTAGCGATGGCGATCTGCTTGTTATTGTCCTTGCAATAACAAAGAGCAGTTGAGATAAATGAGCTCTTGTCTGTCATCCTGGACCAAATGCTTGCCACAGTATCTTAATTAAAAGGAACTTACAGGCTGCAGATTGCATCAACAGTATTTCAGAAGTAGATTGAGAAGTTTTGTGAGCTGTCTGCAAAACTTCACTGGTGCCATCTTGGCAATTTGGCACTATATGCCAATATAAATACAGAGAAGTAGTGTACTGCAAACCTAAACCAAAAACAGGAACTGTAAGTCAAAAGATAAAGCAGATCAAGAACCTACAAAGCAAATAGGATGTTGGCCAACACATTGGCAGGAAAGATACATCCCAAAGATGAAGAAATATTATAAAAGGTGGATGAGGCAACTATGGCAGACAAGGGAGGTCAAAGACTGCTTAATTGCCAAAAATAACAAAATTTAGTGAGAAGGCAGAGAATTGTGAAGCTTTTAAAACCCAACAGAAAGCAACTAAAAAAGTCTTAAGGAGAGAAAAGATGAAATATAAAGGTAAAGCAGCCAATAATATAAAAGATTACCTAAGGTTTTCTCAGATATATAAAGAGTAAAAGAGGTGAAAGTGAATACTAGACTGCTAGAAAATGACGTTGAAGAGGTAGATATGGGAAAACAAAAAAATGGTGGACAAACTTAAGTATTTTGTGTTATCTTTACTGTGGAAAACACAGTAAAATGCACTACGTCAGTAATTCGACAGTACCGGGGTCAGAAGAGCTTGTAGTTGTTATTACCAAGGGGAATGTGCTTGGGATGTTGAAAACTCTGACAATAGATAAGTCACCTGGACCAGATGGACTACACCCCAGAGTTCTAAAAGAAGTAGCTGAAGAGGTTGTGAAGGTATTAGTAACAATCTTTCAAGAATCGGTAGGTTCTGGAATGGTTCTGGAGGACTGGAAAATTGCAAATGTCACTCTACTCTTCAAGAAGGGAGGGAGGCAGAAGAAAGGAAATTATAGACTAGTTAGCCTGACTTCAGTGGTTGGAAAGTTGTTGGAGTTCATTATTAAGGATAAGGTTTCAGGGTACTTAGATGTGCATGATAAACAAGGCCATTGTCAGCATGGAGAAATCATGCCTGACAAATTTATTGGCATTCTTTGAGGATGTAACAGGCAGGATAGATAAAAGACAGTCAGTGAATGTTGCTTACTTGGATTTTCAGAAGGACTTTGATAAGGTGCCACACATCTTAGCTGCCTAACAAGATAAGAGCCTATGGAATTACAGGAAAGATACTAACTCAGATAGAACATTGGCTAACTGGCAGGAGGCAAAGAGTAGGAACAAAGGGGGCCTATTCTGGTTGGCTATCAGTGACTAGTGGTGTTCTGCAGGGGTCAGTACTGGGACCACCTTTTATACAGTGTATGTCAACAATTTGGATGATTGAATTGGTGGTTTTGTGGTCAAGTTTGCAGATGATACAAAGGTCGGTGAAGGAGCAGGTAATGTTGAGGGGGAAGATAATGTTGAGGAAGCAGGGAGTCTGCCAAAGGACTTAGATTGGGAGAATGGGAAAAGTAGTGGTAGATAGAATATACATAGCTTAGGGAAGTGTATAGTTTTGTACTTTGATAGAAGGAATAAAGACATAGACTATTTTCTAAATGAGGAGAAAATTCAAATATCAGAGGTGCAAAGGGGTCCTTGTTTAGGATTTCCTAGAGGCTAACTTGCAGGTTGAATCAATGGTAGGAAGGCAAATGCAATGATTGCATTCATTTCGAGAGGATTAGAACTTAAGGGCAAGGATGTAATGCTGAGGTTTTATAAGACATTGGTCAGGCTGCACTTGGAGTCTTGTGGCAGCTTCTGGAACTTTATCTAAGAAAAGATGTGCTGGCATTGGAGAGGGTCCAGAGGAGTTTCAGGAGAATTATTCCTGAAATGAAAGGGTTAATGTGTGTGAAGCATTTGATGGCTCTGCTCCTGTACTTGCTGAAGTTTAGAATGGTGGGGGGCAGGGTGGGAGAATCTCATTGAAACCTCTCGAATATTGAATTGCCTAGATAGAATGAATGTAGAGGGTTTTCCCTATAGTGGGTGAGTCTAGGTCCAGAGGGCACAGCCTCAGAATAGAGGGACATTCCTTTAGAACAGAGATGAGGAGGAATTTCTTTAGTTAGAGGGTGGTGAATCTGTGGAATTCATTGCCACGGATGTCTGTGGAGACCATGCTATTAAGTATATTTAAAGCAGAGAGTGATAAGTTCTTGACTAGTCATGAAGTCAAAGGTTATGAGGAGAAGGTAGAAAATGGGTTTGGGGGGATAATAAATCAGCTGTGATGGAATGGTGGAGCAGACTTGATGGGCTGAATGGCCTGCTTATGCTCCTGTGTCTTATGATCTTATAGACAATGCGTTATGTGTGCAACGGTCAGTTACAAGGCCATAAGACGTAGGAACAGAATTAGCCCATTTGGCCCATCAAGTATGTTGTGCCATTTTATCATAGCTGATTAATTATACTTCTCAACCTCATTCTCCTGCTTTCTCCCTGTAATCTTTGACACCCTTACTAATCGAGAATCTATGACCCTCTGCTTTAAATATGCTCAAATACCCACAGCTGCTTTTGGCAATGAATTCCACAGATTCACCAGCCTCTGGCGAAACAAGTTTGTCCTCATGTGGATTAGATTTGCACAACTTTATGGGCCAGATGGCCTGTCCATTGCTTGTGTAAGAGGACAGTGCCTGTGTAAGCTTTCACATGGTCCTCTCCCTTACCAGGACACCCTGAACCCACACCTTGTTCAGAGCCAATTTTCTAGCCACATACACCATCACCTGTTTGTCAAAGCACCTTACCTTTGCAATCATTTCCACCTGTCTTGCTCCTGGTTGTAGAACTGGAGTCTCCCCTGCCGTATATGCCAATAATTAAATTATCATCTTCTGTGCAGAGGTCCTGACTTGGGATCATTTCATAAAAAGTAGTCAGAATTCCTTGTTCTATGGTGAAACTTCTTGAAGTTGCAAAATTAAAGTAATGCTAATGCAGTGGCTGACACTATCATGCCCTTCCTTTTCTCTCTACCAATCTTTCTACAAGATGAGCTCCATATGTATCCTTCATCCATCCTGGATCGTTCTATCAAATGATCCACAATTGTTCAGCCACTCTCTCAGCTGGTTCCCTGCTGCCATCTGCTGTTGATGACTACTTCTAATTGCAGTAACCTTGGCCGGAAGGATCCACTTCGCAATCAGAATCAAAATTACTGTCTTGTATGATGTGGAATTTGTTGTTTTGCAATGGCAGCACAGTACAAAGACATAAAATTACTAGAAATTTTTTTAAAAGTTAAGAAGTGCAAGGAAAGGAATAATAAGGGAAGTGTACAGCTTCTTGCAATCCTATATGTTGGTGTTTATATACCAGAATGCTTTCCACTGTAAATCTGTAGAAATTTGCCAGAGTCTTTGGTGACAAGCCAAGTCTCCTCAAACTCCTAACAAAGTAGAGCCCCTGGAGTGAAATCTTCATGATGCATCACTGTGTTGGGCCTAGGACAAATCCTCTGAGATGTTGAAGTTCACCTTTTCCACTGCTGACACCTTAGTGAGTTTGAGGTTGTTGTTGCGACACCACTCAACTAGCCAATCTATCTCACTCCTGTACACCTCCTTATCATCTTCTGAGATTCTGCCAAAAACAATGGAGTCAGTGGAAAATTGATACATGGCCCTTGAACTGTCCTTAGCCATATAGTCACAAATGCAGAGAGTTTAGAGCAGTGGACAAAGATGCATCCTTGAGGTGTGTCTGTGTTGATTGTCAATAAGGAAGAGATGTTATTAAAAATCCACACTGGCTAATTTAGGGTGTCGAGGACCCATTTGTAGAGGGAGGTACAGAGACCTAGGTTTAGAAACTTGGTGGCTAATAGGCTGGATGCTGAAAACCTGTGCCGATCAGCTGGCTAGAATGCTCAAGGATATCTTCAATATCTCACATCTAACACAATGAATTTCTTCAAGAGGTTGTTTATGGCTAGGTTTAACTCCTGCCGAAGTAAGAACTTGGACTTGCTGTAATTTGCCTACCACTGCAGCACATCCACAGCAGATGCAATCTCACTGGCTCTTCACTCTGCTTTAGAGCACCTAGACAACACTAAAACATGTGTCAGGGTGCTGCTTCTCTACAGTGTGTGTAAACATAAATGAATCTTCATGGTCATAACCAATAGAAACCATATCTATCACTTTGACTTGCTGCTGTTTCAGGCTCCCTCTCCTCTCTTGACAGACAAGCTTTCATCTTTCATCTTTCTTCTTTCTGGTTTAGTACCTGCATTTTTGAACACTGCAACTTCGCAAATTGGCTGCACAGTATTGCAATTGGTAAATGGTAGGGCACTGAGGAATGCAGTAGAACAGAGGGATCTAGGAATAATGGTGCATAGTTCCCTGAAGGTGGAATCTCATGTGGATAGGGTGATGAAGAAAGCTTTTGGTATGCTGGCCTTTATAAATAGGAGTTGGGATGTAATGTTAAAGTTGTACAAGGCATTGGTGAGGCCAAATTTGGAGTATTGTGTACAGTTCTGGTCACTGAATTTTAGGAAAGATGTCAACAAAATAGAGAGAGTACAGAGGAGATTTACTAGAATGTTACCTGGGTTTCAGCACCTAAGTTACAGAGAAAGGTTGAACAAGTTAGGTCTTTATTCTTTGGAGCGTAGAAGGTTGAGGGGGGACTTGATAGAAGTATTTAAAATTTTGAGGGGGATAAATAAAGTTGACGTGGATAGGCTTTTTCCATTGAGAGTAGGGGAGATTCAAACAACAGGAGATGAGTTGAGAATTAAGGGGCAAAAGTTTAGGGGTAACACGAGGGGGAACTTCTTTGCTCAGAGAGTGGTAGCTGTGTGGAACGAGCTTCCAGTAGAAGTGGTAGAGGCAGGTTCGATTCTGTCATTTAAAAAAAAATTGGATAGGTATATGGACAGGAAAGGAATACAGGGTTATGGGCTGAGTGCAGGTAGATGGGACTAGATGAGAGTAAGCGTTCGGCACGGACTAGAAGGGCTGAGATGGCCTGTTTCTGTGCTATAATTGTTGTATGGTTATATGGTTATACTTGTCCCCCAGTTTGGACTATCTAAAGCTTGATCACTCTATATCAAGAAGAATTCCTTGTTATCTGTTTTAAAATTATGTTTCCCCCAATGGTTTAGACAGGGCAGAGTTTGTTAAGTGTGTCCAGGATGGATTCCTGTCACAATATGTTGGCAGGCCAACTAGGGGGAATGCCATACTAGATCTAGTATTAGGTAATGAATGGGGTCAGGTACAAATCTCTCAGTGGGTGAGCATCTAGGGGACAGTGACCACTGCTCCCTGGCCTTTAACATTATCATGGAAAAGGATAGAATCAGAGAGGACAGGAAAATTTTTAATTGGGGAAGGGCAAATTATGAGGCTATAAGGCTAGAAGTTGCACGTGTGAATTGGGATGATGTTTTTGCAGGGAAATGTACTATGGACATGTGGTTGATGTTTAGGGATCTCTTGCAGGATGTTAGGGATAAATCTGTCGCAGTGAGAAAGATGGTGTTAGGTACATTGAAGGGATTGAAGGCAGATAAATCCCCAGGGCCAGATGGTCTGCATCCTAGAGTGCTTAAGGAAGTAGCCCAAGAAATAATGGATGCATTAGTGATAATTTTTCAAAACTCGTTAGATTCTGGACTAGTTCCTGAGGATTGGTGGGTGGCTAATGTAACTCCACTTTTTAAAAAAGGAGGGAGAGAGAAACCGGGGAATTATAGACCGGTTAGCCTAACGTCGGTGGTGGGGAAACTGCTGGAGTCAGTTATCAAGGATGTGATAACAGCACATTTGGAAAGCGGTGAAATCATCGGACAAAGTCAGCATGGATTTGTGAAAGGAAAATCATGTCTGACGAATCTCATAGAATTTTTTGAGGATGTAACTAGTAGAGTGGATAGGGGAGAACCAGTGGATGTGGTATATTTGGATTTTCAAAAGGCTTTTGACAAGGTCCCACACAGGAGATTAGTGTGCAAACTTAAAGCACATGGTATTGGGGGCAAGGTATTGGTGTGGGTGAAGAATTGGTTAGTAGACAGGAAGCAAAGAGTGGGAATAAACGGGACCTTTTCAGAATGGCAGGCGGTGACTAGTGGGGTACCGCAAGGCTCAGTGCTGGAACCCCAGTTGTTTACAATATATATTAATGACTTGGATGAGGGAATTAAATGCAGCATCTCCAAGTTTGCGGATGACACGAAGCTGGGTGGCAGTGTTAGCTGTGAGGAGGATGCTAAGAGGATGCAGGGTGACTTGGATAGGTTGGGTGAGTGGGCAAATTCATGGCAGATGCAATTTAATGTGCATAAATGTGAAGTTATCAACTTTGGTGGCAAAAATAGGAAAACAGATTATTATCTGAATGGTGGCCGATTAGGAAAAGGGGAGGTGCAATGAGACCTGGGTGTCATTATACACCAGTCATTGAAAGTGGGCATGCAGGTACAGCAGGCGGTGAAAAAGGCGAATGGTATGCTGGCATTTATAGTGAGAGGATTCGAGTACAGGAGCAGGGAGGTACTACTGCAGTTGTACAAGGCCTTGGTGGGACCACGCCTGGAGTATTGTGTGCAGTTTTGGTCCCCTAATCTGAGGAAAGACATCCTTGCCATAGAGGGAGTACAAAGAAGGTTCACCAGATTGATTCCTGGGATGGCAGGACTTTCATATGAAGAAAGACTGGATGAACTGGGCTTGTACTCGTTGGAATTTAGAAGATTGAGGGGGGATCTGATTGAAACGTATAAGATCCTAAAGGGATTGGACAGGCTAGATGAAGGAAGATTGTTCCCGATGTTGGAGAAGTCCAGAACGAGGGGCCACAGTTTGAGGATAGAGGGGAAGCCTTTTAGGACCGAGATTAGGAAAAACTTCTTCACACAGAGAGTGGTGAATCTGTGGAATTCTCTGCCACAGGAAACAATTGAGGCCAGTTCATTGGCTATATTTAAGAAGGAGTTAGATATGACCCTTGTGGCTACGGGGGTCAGGGGGTATGGAGGGAAGGCTGGGGCGGGGTTCTGAGTTGGATGATCAGCCATGATCATAATAAATGGCGGTGCAGGCTCGAAGGGCCGAATGGCCTACTCCTGCACCTATTTTCTATGTTTCTATGTTTCTATAAAGAATGGTAGGGTGAAGAAACAATGAGTGACAAGTGAGGTGGAAAATCTAGTCAGGTGGAAGAAGGCAGCATATATGAGGTTTAGGAAGCAAGGATCAGATGAGCCTACTGAGGAATATAGGGTAGCAAGAAAGGAGCTTAAGAAGGGGCTCAGGAGAGCAAGAAGGGTGCATGAGAAGGCCTTGGCGAGTAGGGTAAAGGAAAACCCCAAGGCATTCTTCAATTATGTGAAGAACAAAAGGATGACAGGAGTGAAGGTAGGACCAATTAGAGATAAAGATGGGAAGATGTGCCTGGAGGCTGCAGAAGTGACCAAGGTCCTCAATGAATACTTCTCTTCAGTATTCACCAATGAGAGGGAACTTGATGACGATGACGACAATATGAGTGAGGTTGATGTTCTGGAGCATGTTGATATTAAGGGAGAGGAGGTGTTGGAGTTGTTAAAATACATTAGGACGGATAAATACCCGGGGCATGATGGAATATTCTCAGGCTGCTCCGTGAGGTGAGGCAAGAGATTGCTGAGTCTCTGGCTAGGATCATTATGTCCTCGTTGTCCATGGGAATGGTACCGGAGGATTGGAGGGAGGCAAATGTTGTCCTCTTGTTCAAAAAGGGTAGTAGAGACAGTCCAGGTAATTATAGACCAGTGAGTCTTACATCTGTGGTGGGAAAGCTGTTGGAAAAGATTCTTAGAGATAGGATCTATGGACATTTAGAAAATCATGGTCTGATCAGGGACAGTCAGCATGGCTTTATGAAGGGCAGATCATGTCTAACAAGACTGATAGAATTCTTTGAGGAGGTGACCAGACATATAGATGAGGGTAGTGTAGTGGATGTGATCTATATGGATTTTAGTAAGGCATTTGACAAGGTTCCACATGGTAGGCTTATTCAGAATGGGATCCAGGGAAGTTTGGCCAGGTGGATTCAGAATTGGCTTCCCTGCAGAAAGCAGAGGGTGGTGGTGGAGCGAGTACATTCGGATTGGAGGGTTGTGACTAGTGGTGTCCGACAAGGATTGGTTCTGGGACCTCTACTTTTTGCGATTTTTATTAACAACATGGATGTGGAGGTAGAAGGGTGGGTTGGCAAGTTTTCAGACAACACAAAGGTTGGTGGTGTTGTAGATAATGTAGAGGATTGTCAACGATTGCAGAGGGACATTGATAAGATGCAGAAGTGGGCTGAGAAGTGGCAGATGAAGTCCAACCCAGAGAAGTGTGAGGTGGTACACTTTGGAAGGACAGACTCCAAAGCAGAGTACAAAGTAAATGGCAGGATACTTGGTAGTGTGGAGGAGCAGAGAGATGTACACAGATCCCTGAAAGTTGCCTCATAGGTAGTTAAGAAAGTTTATGGGGCGTTAGCTTTCCTAAGTTGAGGGATAAAGTTTAAGAGTCGTAAAGTAATGATGCAGCTCTATAAAACTCCGGTGAGGCCACACTTGGAGTACTGTGTCCAGTTCTGGTCACCTCACTATAGGAAGGATGTGGAAGCATTGGAAAGGGTACAGAGGAGATTTACCAGGATGCTGCCTGGTTTAGAGAGTATGTATTATGATCAGAGATTAAGGGAGCTAGGGCTTTACTCTTTGGAGAGAAGGAGAATGAGAGGAGACATGATAAAAGTATACAAGATATTAAGAGGAATAGATAGAGTGGATAGCCAGCGCCTCTTCCCCAGGGCACCACTGCTCAATACAAGAGGACATGGCTTTAAGGTAAGGGGTGGGAAGTTCAAGGGGGATATTAGAGGAAGGTTTTTTACTCAGAGAGTGGTTCGTGCGTGGAATGCACTGCCTGAGTCAGTGGTGGAAGCAGATACACTAGTGAAGTTTAAGAGACTACTAGACAGGTATATGGAGAAATTTAAGGTAGGGGGGGTTATATGGGAGGCAGGGTTTAAGGGTTGGCACAACGTTGTGGGCCAAAGGGCCTGTACTGTGTATGTATGTTCTACGTTCTATGTTTATGTAGGTTTCTGTAGTATAATTCAAGATAAAAGTTTAACATAACTTGTTCAGAATCTTTAACAAGCTTAAGCAGTTTGATAAGATCAACTCTTTTCCAATTTGAAAAATCACATAAGCTAGTTAACTTGTTGACCCAAGGATTCCCCCTAACAGCTCCCCTCTCTGCTGGCTCTAGTTCTTTTTTTGGATATATTGTGAAGGACATTGACGGGCTTTATGTTTCTGCGGGACAATGAAAGTAAAAAACACTGGGGTCATTGAAGAAAAAATTAGATGCTTCCAACAGGCAACATTAGGATGTAGGTCCTCACTCTGAACAACGTTCCTTTGGCTCCTCCCACTTTATCCACATTCGAGGTGTAGCCACAGGTACTCGCAAGGGCCCAAACTATGCCTGCTTCTTCATTGGCTATGTGGAACAACCTATGTTCAAAGCTTTCCTCGGTTATACTCCCCAACTTGTCTTTCGCTACGTTGACAACCGCATTGATGCTGCTTCATGCACCCATTCTGAGCATGTCAATTTCATCAACTTTGCCTCTAATTTCCTCCCTCCCCTTAAGTTCACTTGAGCCATCTCTGGCACCTCCCTCTCCTTTCTTGGTCTCTCTGTCTCCATCTTTGGAGACAAACTGTCAACCAACATCTTTCATAAACCTTCTGATTTCCATAGTCATCTCGATTATAACTCTTCCATCCCCATCTCCGATAAAAATGCTTTTCCCTTTTCTTAGTTTCTTCACTTCTACCGCATTTGTTCTCAAGGTGTAGCTTTCTATTCCAGGACATCTGAGATGTCCTCCTTCTTTAAAGAATGGGGTTTCTCTCACTCTACTATTAATGCTGCCCTCACGCGCATCTTCTTCTTTTCCCGTGCATTGCACTCACCCCTCCTCCCACCATTGTAATAGTGATAGAGTCCCTCTTGTCCTCACCTACCAACCCATCAGCCCCCACATCCAACACATCATCCTCCGCAACTTCCTCCATCTCCAAAGGGACCCTATGACTAAACACATCTTTACCTCCTCCCCATCCCCCGCCCCCCACTTTCCGTAGGGATTGCTCACTCCACAATTTCCTTGTCTATTTGTCCCTCCCCACTAATCTCCTTCCAGGCACTTATCCCTGCAAGTAGCCTAAGTACTAACCTGCCCATTCACCACCGCCCCCCCTGCCGCCTTCCCCAACTCCATTAAGGGTCCCAACCATTCATTCAGTCAATACTTCAGCTGCGAATCATAAGACCATAAGATATAGAAGCAGAAATGGGCCATTCGGCCCATTGAGTCTGCTCCTCCATTCAATCATTCAATCATCCAATTCTTCCAGTCATCCCCACTCCCCTACCTACTCCCCATATTCTTTGATTCCCTAGCTAATCAAGAACCTATCTATCTCTGCCTTTAATGCACCCAATGATTTGGCCTCTACAGCTACTCGTGGCAACAAATTCCACAGATTTACAACCCAAAATCTGCTGGGATCATCTATTGTATCCAGTGCTTCAATGCAATCTCCACATTGGCGCAATTCTGTCGTAAATTGGGGAACCTCTTCATCAAGCACATCCTCACATTCTGCCACAAGTGGGACTTCCCAGTGGCCAGACATTTTTATTCCAATTCCCACTCCTGTTCTGATGTGTTGATCCATGGCCTCCTCATGTGCCAAAATGAGGCTGCTCTTAGGATGGAGGAGCAACACCTTATATTCCATCTGGGTACCCTCCAACCTGAAGGTATGCATATTGATTTCGCCTTCCAGTGAACAAAATTCCCCTCCCACCTTCCTCTATTCCCCACTAACCTTTTACTACTTTTCATGCCTACTACTTCACCCAGGTCCCCTTCTCCTTCCCTTTGTCCTAATGTCCCATCTCCTCTCATATCTGATTCTTTCTTCTCCAGCCCTTGATCTTTCCCACGCACCTGGCTTCACCTATCACCTTCCTGGCCTCTATACCCACCCACCCACCTTTAATTCAGGGATCTCCACCCTTCCCTCATAGACCTGAAGAAGGGTCTCGGCCCGAAACATCGACTGTTTACTCTTTTTCCATAGGTGCTGCCTGACCTTCTGAGTTTCTCCAGCATTTTGTATGTGTTACTAAGGATGTCTCAGGATGGATGGATCAAGATGGGTTGACGTCCTTGTTCATCCATAATTACTTCCTATTAAATAATGTTAGACAGGAATTGATAACTGTAGGCTCTGGCAGCCATGTTCTCTAAGACAGGGATCATCAAACTTGTGCTTTAGCTTAAGTGAGGGTCTTCATAAAGGAAATGCAGAAAGCTATGGTAAAATTGGTTTGAATATAGAACTTAGAACAGTTCACACAACATGCCTTTACCCAACTGAAGATGTTGAATTAAACTAAATCCCTTCTGCCTGTACATGATCCATAACTCCCCCATTCGCTGCATATTCATGGATCTATTTCATAGCCTCTTAAGTAGCACTGTCATATCTGCTTCCACTACTATATCTGGCAACCAATTTATGAAACCTACCACTCTGTGTAAAAGACTTCCCTCCCTTCATCTCACTTAAACATTCTCTCTCTCACATTAAGTCCATGTCCTATAGTATTTGACATTTCTACCCTGAGAGAAAGACTCTGACTGTATACTGTCTATACTTCACATAATTATATGAACTTCTGTCAGGTCTCCCCACAGTCTTTGATACTTCAGAGGAAGCAACCCAAGTCTTTCCAACCTTCTTTACTCTGTTTACTCTCTAATCTAGACAGAATCCTGGTAAACCTCTTTTGCACCATCTTCAAAGCCTCCACATCCTTCCTATAATGGAATGACAAGAACATCATCTCCTTTAATGTAGTGAGCTTAGAATTGCCACAAACATTATTTTGAGGTAACCTTATAAAGGGCCTCTTTACATTCCATTATCATAATAGACTAAGTATTTTCTGTTCTTCATTATTGGCTTTCCTTTACATTTAATTTTATTTTTGGTGCAAGTCTGTTCTTCATTATTGGCTTTCCTTTACATTTAATTTTATTTTTGGTGCAAGAACACAACTATTGGGGATATCTTGTAGGTCAGGCAGCATCCACAGAGAAAGAAACAGATTTAACATTACAAGTTTACATTAGAATTGGTGAAGAGGCAATTGGAAGGGTCTGGATTGTTAACTCTGTTTCTCTTCTCAGACACTGCTTGACATGCTAATTCCAACATTCTCTATTTCAAATTCAGATTTCCAATGTAAGTTTGCTTTTGATTTTGTATTCTTGCTGCACTGTTGCAAAACGAACTGAACTTTCTCCTCTTTCCTTATGAATGCATTTTGTTTTGTTATCTTTAGTTACAATTTTTGACTTCACTACTTTTTGTTTGGTAAACATTTAGAATACTCATAGGTGAGATGAGTGCTACTTGATGTTGTCTATTTAACAGTAAACTGATAGAACTGTTACTTTGTTACTTTGCAACAGGAACTACAGAAGTCTGAAGTACCACACCAGGCTCAAAAAGAGTTACTTCCCTTCAACCATTCATTTCTTGAACCAACCTGCACCAACTTTAATCACTATTTCATTATAGCAACACTATGGTTAATTAACACTGCAATGGACATTGTTTGTTATAATCACATTTGTCCTTAAATAATTTTGTGCAATTTATGTTTAATTTATGTCTTTCTTGTGACAGTTGTGTATCTGATGCCATATGTCGGTGATGCTGCTGAAAGTAAGTTTTTCATTGCATCTATACGTGTATGTAATTGTGCATATGACAATGAACTCAACATTGGCTTTTATCATAACCTGTTCAAAAACAGTGGGAGATTTGTCAGCAGAGAGAAAAAAAAGCTACAGGATCAATTTATTCAAACTGTTACTTGAATAAGGACCTATATTGTCAAGTACTGATTGCCATAAAACAGCATGCGCTAAAGCTTCCACAGAGCAGACACTGTGGCTTCTGAAAGACCCAATGGCTGATCTCGTCTCATATTCAGACAATGACGAATCAGAGTTTAAAATCACTCACACAAATCAACTGGAAACAAGTCATCCAATCTCCTGCAATAATTTTGACTTTGTTTCCATTAGGGTAGACATTTAGAATAAAATACCAGAGACCAGAAAAACAAATCTTGAGCTTTTGAAATGAGCATCTGTTGTCCTGGACCTTACAGGGAAAGAAATACAAGGTGTAATCTTATGCAATAGCACCCCAAGAACTGGGCCACATCCTTAGTGCAATTTCTAACCACTGCAGAACTTGTGTTTCAGTGGATGAAGTTACCTACAGACCACCCCAGGTTCAGAGAGCCCTATTTATGGACATTGTACATGAGTGAACTCCCATAATACTATTAAACCCAAAATTCCAACATGTGTTCAAATGGCAGAACTGGTTTCCTCTCCCCCTTCACTATAATTGTTTGTTCTTATCTGTCTGATGTGCCTATGTTGCCATTCATTACAACACTGCGAGCTATAGTTACCATATAACTCATTTCTGTGTATTTTCTGACAATGTCAATGTATGGATGTCCTTAAGAACAGAACCTATTCATGCCCATTATCAGCCTGCAACATTAATTCAGAATATTAGCTCTCCTGAGTGGTATAGATAGAAATTTAAATTTGAGCTCTTTAGGTGGGACATGTTATACAGATGTGCGACTTTAATGTGCTTAGAGATGGGGTGCATTTAATGATAATAAAGTGGCCAATAGAGTGGAAGTGATTGGATAATTTGCCCATCATTTAGGATCCATGATCACACAGCTGTATATGACAATGATTGGTGTTATGTACATCACTTGTCAAATTCAAATACTGAAATATTCAAAGTACATTTATTATCAAAGTATGTATGCAGTATAAAACCCGGAAACTCATCTTTCCCACAGACAGTCACAAAGCAAAGAACCATGGAACCAACCCATTCAAGGTAAAATGTCAAACATCAAACGCCCCCCCCCCATGTACAAAAAAATCACGCAAACAGTAACAAAAAAACACCGAATATAGAAACATAGAAACATAGAAAATAGGTGCAGGAGTAGGCCATTCGGCCCTTCGAGCCTGCACCGCCATTTATTATGATCATGGCTGATCATCCAACTCAGAACCCTGCACCAGCCTTCCCTCCATACCCCCTGACCCCCGTAGCCACAAGGGCCGTATCTAACTCCCTCTTAAATATAGCCAATGAACTGGCCTCAACTGTTTCCTGTGGCAGAGAATTCCACAGATTCACCACTCTCTGTGTGAAGAAGTTTTTCCTCATCTCGGTCCTAAAAGGCTTCCCCTCTATCCTCAAACTGTGACCCCTCGTTCTGGACTTCCCCAACATCGGGAACAATCTTCCTGCATCTAGCCTGTCCAATCCCTTTAGGATCTTATACGTTTCAATCAGATCCCCCCTCAATCTTCTAAATTCCAACGAGTACAAGCCCAGTTCATCCAGTCTTTCTTCATATGAAAGTCCTGCCATCCCAGGAATCAATCTGGTGAACCTTCTTTGTACTCCCTCTATGGCAAGGATGTCTTTCCTCAGATTAGGGGACCAAAACTGCACACAATACTCCAGGTGTGGTCTCACCAAGGCCTTGTACAACTGCAGTAGTACCTCCCTGCTCCTGTACTCGAATCCTCTCACTATAAATGCCAGCATACCATTCGCCTTTTTCACCGCCTGCTGTACCTGCATGCCCACTTTCAATGACTGGTGTATAATGACACCCAGGTCTCGTTGCACCTCCCCTTTTCCTAATCGGCCACCATTCAGATAATAATCTGTTTTCCTATTTTTGCCACCAAAGTTGATAACTTCACATTTATGCACATTAAATTGCATCTGCCATGAATTTGCCCACTCACCCAACCTATCCAAGTCACCCTGCATCCTCTTAGCATCCTCCTCACAGCTAACACTGCCACCCAGCTTCGTGTCATCCGCAAACTTGGAGATGCTGCATTTAATTCCCTCATCCAAGTCATTAATATATATTGTAAACAACTGGGGTCCCAGCACTGAGCCTTGCGGTACCCCATTAGTCACCGCCTGCCATTCTGAAAAGGTCCCGTTTATTCCCACTCTTTGCTTCCTGTCTGCTAACCAACTCTCCACCCACACCAATACCTTACCCGCAATACCGTGTGCTTTAAGTTTGCACACTAATCTCCTGTGTGGGACCTTGTCAAAAGCCTTTTGAAAATCCAAATATACCACATCCACTGGTTCTCCCCTATCCACTCTACTAGTTACATCCTCAAAAAATTCTATGAGATTCGTCAGACATGATTTTCCTTTCACAAATCCATGCTGACTTTGTCCGATGATTTCACCGCTTTCCAAATGTGCTGTTATCACATCCTTGATAACTGACTCCAGCAGTTTCCCCACCACCGACATTAGGCTAACCGGTCTATAATTCCCCGGTTTCTCTCTCCCTCCTTTTTTAAAAAGTGGAGTTACATTAGCCACCCTCCAATCCTCAGGAACTAGTCCAGAATCTAACGAGTTTTGAAAAATTATCACTAATGCATCCACTATTTCTTGGGCTACTTCCTTAAGCACCCTGGGAATATAAAACCAAAAATATAAAATCAAAAGGCATATTTCAGTACAGTTCAGCTCAGTGTTCATTTTCTATAGGCTGTCCCAATACAAAACTATCCCCAAAAGTAGTAACAAAAAAAGTGACCAGAACTAGATCTATAAACTAAATCAATTCATAAATCTGAATTAGAGTCCAAATTTACAATCTGCATCGATTTAAAACTTGCTCTGGCCCCATCTGGCAACATCACCGGGGGAAAGAGAGATCACTCCAACACAAGGACCTTGCCTCAGGAGCAGAGAGAGAGAGTGAGGGACCGCCACACACAGACGTTTCTCCAACAGCAGTGAGCAACAAGCTGAATGCTTGCTCACTTTCCACACCAACTCGACAATTTAAATCTTCCTCGGCACTTCACTCCATGAGATTGGCATGAGATGGATTTGATCCTGGGCTCACGTCCCATCTCCTGGCCTCTATGCCACATGCTTTGGTTTCAGCCTTGTTTAACACTCTTGGAGATAGTAATTGGCTTGAAATCGCACCAGCAGAATGTAGATTATTGGCCCTAACAGTAGCAGAACCATATATGAAATTAAAAGATGTGAAAGGAATTGCTTCTAACTATCTCCATTTATTAGATGTTTCCCTTGGGGAAACTGCCTTGCTTGGATTTGGGGGAAGTTGCTGTGTCTGAATTTCCTGCACTTTAGATAAATTCTTTTATGAGTGGATTGCCTTTTGTTTTGCTGTGACTCATTTGTCACATCCTTCCTCCATCTCACTGTCTGATATTACATTGTCAATAAATGCTCTTGAATGATTATCAGGAGGGGGAGGACAAGGCCTTTGACTCACGCCATGCACCTCCCTGATCTCTACAATCTTAGACCGTACCCCACTTGACTACAGGAAGCTCGTTTTTTATGTAATATGACCAACAATAGTGACTTCACATCAAAATATCTGCGTGCACAGTGCATACTGCTTTGATGTATTCCAATGAACTATGCTGCCAATATTAATTTAAAGCCTTATATGCCCTCCTCCACTTTACAAGGTTCCTCACAAGAAACTCAGAAGGACTGGGGGAAGTATAGTTATGAGGAGAGACAGAAAAGGATGGGATTATTTTCTTTAGTACAAAGAAGATTGAGAGAAGATTTAACTGAGTTATGTAATATGGTGAGAGGATTAGATAGAGTAAACAGAAGGAAGCTATTTCCATTCACAGGGAGGACAGTAGCTAAAGGACACAGATTTAAGTTAGTAGTTTAAAGGATAAGAGGAGAATTAAGTACAGATGGCCTTACTTTTTACTCCCTTGATGTACTTTTGTATGGAGTGATCTGACTTGGATATGTATCTGGGTGTGGTCAGATTCTACTTACGGCAGGGTTTAGGGAGATATGGGCCAAACATAGGCAAATGGGACCTGTTTGGTGGGAACCATGGTCTGTTTGGACAAGTTACGTTGAAGGTCCTGTTTCCATGACTGACTGGATGGCATGCAACCAAAAAACTTTTCACTGTATCTCGGTATAGATGATAAAAATAAATCAAGTCCAAATCCATTTCCATTGTGGTGATCTGGAAGACAGGTGGAGAGAGAGAGAGGTGCTCAACATACTTAACTAAGCCAAAACCTGCAAAACCTAGGAAGTGAGAATCATATTCTCTACTTTTGACAAGCATGGGCACTATGGGATGAATGGCCTCCTCTCTGTCAGGTTGATTTCTGATTCTATTTGTCTAAGACTGTTCTTGAATCATGCAACAAGGAAGGAAGCCAAGCACCAGTTGTATCAGGGACAGCTTTCTGAAATAGTTGTATAATTAAACTTCCTCCCACCAGCCAGGCCCTTACTCCTTCCCAGACTACGTACATGACCCTTTTAAAAGTTTGTATTGAAATTGCTTTCTCCCAATATTAATGCCAAGTGGTGGCAATTTACTGGAGTAAATAAAAATTGGAGATACAAGAGACTGCAAAAACTGGAATCAGGAGCAACAAACAATTTGCTGAAAGATTTCAATGAGTTGAGCAGCATCTGTTGATGGGAGGGGTGAATGGAAGGCATTTTCAACATTCTAATTCAAGACCCTGCATCAGAACCAAGAGATGGAGGGAAGAAAGAGAATGGTGAGACTGGAGTCTGAGATGATTGGTGGACTCCACTTTCAGTCCTGATGCAGGGTTCAACCTGAAATGTTGAGTGTACCTTCACCCCTGCCCCCACATGCACTGCTTGACCTGCTGAGTTTCTCTTGCAAGTTGTTTGCTTCATTAAAGGTAAAATAGCTTGGATTCCTCCAAGTGTTTAACCTGCTCTGGTAAACAGTCCTTTCGTTTGTTGAAGTATTTGCCTACTGAGCTGAAGATATCTCTAATTGCACCAGGAAACAGGAACTAGCCTCTTCAAAAGGTGTGTCTGAGACTGCAGCTGAGCCTTGCTGCAACAGGTTTCAGTCTTCACAGAAATAAGGAATTCTGCAGGGTACAAAGACTCTTCCTCCAAATGCAATCCTCTGCTCCTGGACATGAGCCAAGAGCCATAGTACAGGTGACTCAGAGAAAACCTTACCCAATGATATTGGAGCATAGGGAATGGGGAGCTGTGAAAGATCAGTGGTAGGGGTCTGGAAGTTACTGCCTTGAAAGGGAGGTGGAGGCAGAAACCCTCCACACAATTAAAGGCTACTTATTATGAACAGCCAGGACTGAGAGTTCTACCTCAAGAGTTTGTAATTACAATGTGGCAAATTATACTGTAAGTTTGAAATGTAAATGTGGATGCAGCAATGTATAATACGCAGTAAACTTAAAAACAGAGTAACTTGACCTTAAAATAACATCTGAAATTATGTTTGTCTCTCATTCTTTAACCAAAGTCCATTGGGAGACTTCACAGGTGAAGCTCCTCAAAGGGTCTCTGTTATGTTTTGTAACTCCAAAACATGAAACAAATCGAAATAAAAACACAGAGCTGGGTTTGTGTGTCTAAGTTTCGTTTTTACTTTAAGCAAGGCACACACATATGACAAGGTGATGTGATGATGTATGCCATTCATATACTTTTACATATAACCCGGTTCCTAAGGTTGTCAAGCTGAGGACAAGCTCCCATTACCTAAAAGTGCTCCTCATGGCATGCGCCTCAAATAGCTTCTAACAACCAAGTCCAACTCCTGGCCTTCTTGTGTGGCTTAGCCTGTAAGCCTGGTGGAACTGTTTCTACTGACAGGAGAAGGGGCGAAGGCGGGTCCTGGTGCATTAAAACCAGTGCTTCAGGTAGATGGAGCTCGTCAGCCTGAGAAGGCAGTCCATCTAAGAGAGGAATACTCAACCTCCACTGCCTTGCGGCCATACCCACTAATGGGCAAGGCTTCGAGAGTAAACTCTGAGGACAAATCCGGAGCTGGAGTCCCTAAGGCAGTCCAACGTTGCCTTCAACCTTGTTCTGGCAATTCTTGCGACGACAGTGGTGCCAAGCTATATCGGCCCTTGCCCTTCCCTTGGACAACATTGGTGGCGTGGAGAGGAGAGACGCTGCATGGGCAACTGCTGGTCTTCCATACAACCTTACCCAGGCTTGCGCCCTGGAAAGGAGAAGCAAGACTTTCCAGGTGCAGATCCATGGTCTTGCGAGACTAACGGATGCCACCAGCATATAACCCATAATGTATTATGTAAACAACAAAGAATGCTTAATGTTCCTGAAGTACTAAATACACAACACTCATCCCTGCTTAGTTAACAGTATAGAATGCATCTCAACTTACATACATATATGCTGTATATATGCAGTATAATATATCATACAACTACCACTAATGTATTCACAGCATAGTAAATTTTAAATTGTTGCATTCAGGCCTAAAGATTTGATTGCTGTGAAAGCTTTCTTACTCTAATGTCTTTCCTGAAAAGGGTGGTCACTCTGCTTGACAGGTGAGACTTGTGGCTTTGAATCAGTCTCAGATTCTGGGGTCTCCTCTGTTCCAGCTGAGTCTGGAACTGCAGGAAGTGGTTCCGACCATTCTGGACACCTTTCTTCTCTTTTCTCCAAAATCCTCCATCAGCATTTCCATGATTAGTTGTCCTCTTGAATTTGATCTTATGATTGTGTCCTCCAAGAAACAGAGCCCATCTCTGCATTCATGCTGCTGCTGTTAGTGGAACACCCTTCTATGGATTGAAAATGGACACTAGTGGTTGATGATCAGTAATGAGGACAAACTCTCTCCCATGCAAATACTGGTTGAAAAGTTTTACACCCCACACCAAATGGAAGGTCTCTCTGTCAATCTGCATGTAATTTTTCCCTGCAGCAGTCAGGAAACATGATGGGCTATGGGGTGTTCACTTCCATCACTCATAACATGTGACATGACTGCAAAGGAGTTTGTATGATCTCCCCATGACTGTGTGGATTTCCTCTGGGTGTTCCAGTTTCCTCCCAAGGTCCAAAGATGTACCATTGGTAGGTTAATTGGTCATTATAAATTGCCCATGATTAAGCTGGGTTAAGTTAAGGTTTGCTGGATGGTGTGTCATGAAGGGTCAGAAGGACCTACGCTGCGCTGATCACAATAGATAAATGAATAAATAATAAATAAGCTAAGGTGTCACAGGCAAGCTTCACTGCTTCTTCTTCTGCTTCTGCTTGGTACTGCGCAAGCACTGCCAGACAGCTGTTATAATGCACAGTCGGTGTGAACAGCATGGAAGTTAAATTGTAAAGTAAGCTTTTTTGACTAGGTCCCCTAAATCAATTTGTCTATCTTTAAAAATATTAATAGTCAGAAATACTGCGCAGGTCTGGCGGCAGAAGATTCCACTCTCATGTTGATCTTGGGTAGAGGGAGTACTGGTAGCAAATCTTATTGAATGAAGGAGTTTCCAATACGTGAGGTCCAGTTTGCTGTCAAGTTGAGCTGACCCTGTGACGAATTTAGATGTTTAATGGAGTGATGTTGTGAACTTCTTTGAAAGTGAAAATTAACTGTAGTTTAATACATCGGTTTTCAAGTGGTTCCCATTGAAGTTTGGAGAGCATATTGGTGACACTGGACTGCTTGCTGTAATCGTTTAACACAAAGTGAGCTGCACAGCATTGGATTTTTTCGATGGACTTCTTACTGTAGCTTGATGGGGATCCTATATGGCCGCGCAATACTCAAGCTTTGGACGGACGAGTATCTTACATGCTATGTCCTTGATAGATTTACTGCATGAGTGGAGGTTTCTTCTCAGGATACCCAGCATTTTATTTGCTTTGGCTGTAATCTGATTGATGTGGCATGCCCAGTTAAGATCCTTGTTAATTTCAACACCAAGATATGGATGACTGTTTCAAGACACAAACAACAGGAATATTGCAGATGCTGGAAATTCAAGCAACACACATCAAAGTTGCTGGTGAACGTAGCAGGCCAGGCAGCATCTCTAGGAAGAGGTGCAGTCGACGTATCAGGCCGAGACCCTTCGTCAGGACTAACTGAAGGAAGAGTGAATAAGGGATTTGAAAGTTGGAGGGGGAGGGGGAGATCCAAAATGATAGGAGAAGACAGGAGGGGGAGGGATAGAGCCAAGAGCTGGACAGGTGATAGGCCCATGATCCTGTCCCATGATCCTCTCGTATCTCCTTTTGCCTATCACCTGTCCAGCTCTTAGTTCTATCCCTCCCCCTCCTGTCTTCTCCTATCATTTTGGATCTCCCCCTCCCCCTCCAACTTTCAAATCCCTTACTCACCCTTCCTTCAGTTAGTCCTGACGAAGGGTCTCGGTCTGATACGTCGACTGCACCTCTTCCTACAGATGCTGCTTGGCCTGCTGCGTTCACCAGCAACTTTGATGTGTGTTGACTGTTTCAAGAATCTGTCCATTCATGTCATATGTTGTGTTGATTGGTTTAACTTTGTGACTGACATGCATAGCATAACATTTAGATGAGTTGAAGGACATTTGCCATTGACATAATGAATCAATATCATTTTGCAGCAGCTGAGCATCTTGGTCATTTTTTATCTCACAGTAGATTCGTTCCTGCCTGTGGCTATCGAACGCGCAGCTCCTCCCGTGGAGGGTCAGACACCCTGAGCCAATAGACTGGTCCTGGACTTATTTTCCATCTGGCATAGTTTACATTTTGTTGTTTGATTGTTGGGGTTTTTGTATTGCTATATTTACGCTCTATTCTTGGTTGGTGCGGCTGTAACGAAACCAAATTTCCCTCGGGATTAATAAAGTATATCTATCTATCTATCTATCTATCTATTATGCAGTCATCTGCAAAAAGTCTGACTTTGGACTTGACTATATTTGGCAAGCCGTTGATGTAAATGAGAAAAAGTAAGGGTCCCAACACGGTTCCCTGGGCCACTCCGGATGTTACTGGAGATTCAGGGGACTCTACCCCCTCAAGAAGCACACGTTGCTGTTTGTTGTTAAGGAACATGTTTAACCAATGTAGAAGGCTGTTGTTAATGCCCACATGTTCAAGCTTACGTAACAATCTCTGGTGGGGGACCGTGTCAAATGCCTTACTGAAGTCGAGTACGATCAAGTCTGCTTGGTTTCTATTGTCAAGGATCTTTGCTAAGTCATTGGTCAACTCTGCAAGTTGCATGTCACAAGAGCTGCCCTGACGGAATTCATGTTGATGGTGAGTAAGAGCATTGTGCCTGTCTAGATGGTCCATAATGTGATGGTGAGTAATATGTTCAAGAATTTTACAAAAGATGGAAGTGAGTGAAGCCGGTCTGTAATTTCCCGGGTTTGTACACTCGCCCTTTTTATAAATTGGAATAACATTCACTTTCAATCAATCGCCTGGTAATGTCCCAGTATCAATAGACTTCTGGAATATCTTTTCCAAAACGGGAGCTAGACTGGAAGCACAACCCTTTAGAATCATAGTTGGTACATGATCAGGTCCTGGTGCTGTAATTCCTCGATAAGCTCCTTAACGCCTGTTACAGTTATAATGAGATCTGGCAAGTCTGGGGTATATGGAGGGGTCTAAAGTGGGGAGTTCATTCAAATTTTCCCTTGTAAACACAGAGCAAAACTGCTGGTTAAGTGCTTGTGCTTTGTCTGTAGCAAGAGATACAACGCAGCCCCAGGATGAGAGAGAAGAAATTCCAAAAACTCCTTGCTTTGTAGATTTAATAAAGCTCCAGAAGGGTTTGGTGTTGTCACTCTTTAAGCTCTCACCTATTACCTCATTAACATACTGATGTTGAGTTTTCCTGATGTTTCTATCAACGTCAGCGCAAGGATTTAAACTTTTGCCAGTCTTCACTATGACTGAATTTCCTAGCTTTATTATAGAGTCTTTGCTTTCTACGTATCGCACGCCGAGTCGACTGGTTTACCCATCCATAGTAAATTGAACCTGGAAGAGCTCATTTCAGAGGGGATATACTTGTCAATTGCTGCTTGAAGGACCTCTTGGAAGTTAGACTAAAGAGTATTAATACTGACCGATGCTAAATATTCCTTAGTTAGTGACTGGTCAAAATCACTAACAAGTTTTGCAATTCCACTAAAATCTGCTTTCCTATACAGAAATATTTTCCTTTTGGGGGGTTTAATTAATTTTGCAGTAAGTTTTGCATTCACTACCACAACATCATTGTCACTAATCCCTGCAGTGACATTGTGATTCACAACTAAAGCTGGATTTGACACAACACAGAAGTCCAGTATGTTACTTTCTCTAGTTGGATGTCTAACAATTTGTGTCAAATTAAAATCAGCTACAGTATCAAGCATTAGTTTACTGACTGCTACATAGCTGACCCCTTGACAGACAATACAGCTCTCCCAATCCACACTAGGCAAATTAAAATCTCCAAGGAGCCAAATAGATGCTGATTGAGGGATTTTTGAAAGAGACAAATCCAGTTCCTTTAAATAACCAACATCAGATGATGGAGGACGATAGAATGCTCCAACATATACTGGTTTTAGACCTTTAACATGAATACTAATCCACTTTATTTCACAATTTGAATCTAGGGTATTTTCTTCAGTAACTATGTGAGCATTTTTCATTGCGATAACCACTCCACCATGGGAGCTAGATTTCCTGTCTTTCCTAAAAACCTGGAAGTAGGGGGGAAAGATTTCTCCCGAAGCAATGTCGTTGTTGAGTCATGACTCAGTACCAACTATTATGTCAGGGTTTTCATCGTCAATCAAGGCTTGAAAATTAGCTTTCTTTGCTCCCAAGCTCTGACAATTCATGCTTATAAGTTTTAAAGTCTTAAACTTCTGCTGGTTGCACATCTTTATAGGTCTACGACTCTTCCCTTTAATTTTAAAGTATGGTGTGAATGCCTTGGTAGGGGATCCATTATCTGGGGAGACATTTAAGTCCGACTCTGAGGGATCCGAGAACTGAGATGCAAGTAAATTGAATCTATTATAAGTTTCAATATTATCAACAGTGAAGAGGGAAGAATCGAAATTGGCGAGACTACAGTTACAACAGGTCTAGGAGTAAGATGGGTGCTATTATAAATCTGTACATTCATTTCATTGCATGCACGATGAAACCAAAAGTTACAAGTTTCACACTCATTTGCTTGTTGCCCATCCTTAGCAGCTTTGTTACAAACCATACAAGGGAATTTTGGCTGATACAGCCCTGGATTTAAATAAATGTCCTTTGTGAGAATGAGTATAAAAAGCGCGTAAGTCTTTGGTCTAGAAGTCAGAAGCATGATGTTCATCTTATTAATGCAATTAGCATTAATAGTAAAACAGAACGAACTCACCTGATCGACTGGGTTGGTGATTGTACCTAATAGTGGTGTGGTCCAATGTTTGGCAAAATGCAAGTGTGGCACTGACAGTGATGTGTAGTTTAAAGTTCTATTTAGAAGCAAACTTCTGATCCCGGTAGGCAAAGAAAGTAGAAACCCTCCATGACCACTGTTTCCCATTGCACTACCCAAATTTTCCACTGCACAAGCTGAGTCCATGAATCCACGATAATACACGCGAGGCACGGTATCCAAGATGGCCTCCAGTAGCGTGCAAAATGCGGTATCAAGTCCAAAAGTTTCTATCAAAATTACAGCTAAAAGTGCAAAAATGCACAACTCTGCTAATGCCAGAGTTAATTAAAAAAATCGTAATAAAATCACGAATTAAAGTTAAAGTTAAAAAGGAGTAATCCTTCAAAATAGAGAGCCGAAACAAAACACGTCTGTTCACGCCAACATGTAGCTCCTTTACCTCTTCCGCAAGCTCCTGCAGCCCTCTGTCTGACAGTGGATGACGTGGATCATAATGTGTGAGTACAGTGCCTGATGTCAGCTCTGTCTGTCCACTGGATGACATGGATCATAATGTGTGAGTACAGTGTCTGATGTCACCATTTCCTTTGTCTTTTGGAAAGCCACCTCATACTGTTTTGTTCATTTCTTCCCAATCTGTAGTAAACAAGTTCAAGGTGTGCAGCACAGTAGCCAGGTTTGGCAGGAACCTGCTATAGTAATTGACAAATCCTAAAAAGGACCACAACTGTGACACATTCCTTGGCCTTAGGGCATCCATCACTGCTTGAATTTTCTCAGCACACTTTGTAACTTGTGCGTCAGTGACATGACCACAGTAAGTGATGCTTGGTTTAAAGAATTCACACTCATTGCATCATGCTCTGAGCCCATAATTATCTAATCTTTTAACACTAGTTTGAGAATTTGGAGATGTCCCAATCATCCTCACTATTAACAATGATGTCATCCAGGTAACACTGAGTGCCGAGGTAGCCTTGCAGCACCTGGTCCCTAGCTTTCTGCTATTGTGCGGATGCACATGCTGCTCCAAAAATAAGACTATTATAGTGATAAAGCCCTTTGTGAGTGTTTATGGTGAGAATCACTTTGGACTCTTCTTCCATCTCCATTTGTAGGTCTGCCTCAGCTAAGTCCACTTTGCTGATGTGTTTCCCTTCTGAAAGGTTTGCTAAGATATCCTCTATCCTGGGGAGAGGGTATTGATCTACTTTCAGTACTGGGTTGATGGTGATATTAAAATCACCAAAGATCCTGGCAGAATCATTCTTCTTGGCTACCGGGACTTCTGGCATTGCCCATGGGCTCCACTTAACCTTGGAAAAATATCTTTAGCCTCCATGTGATCTAGTTCACTGGCTACTTTATCATGGATGGTATAAGGAACCAGATGGGCTTTGCAAGACTTAGATGTGGCCTCGTCATTTAACACTATGTTTAGGTTTTCCAGTGTCATCCTTGAACACTGCTATGGCATCATCCAGTCCCTTTCATAATTTGCTTTCAGTTGACTTTATTACAGGGGATGTGGCATGCAAATGGTAAATAGGTCTCCAATCAAGTTGCTTCAGTCAATCACATCCCCACAATGCTGGCCCTCCTGTTTTCACCACATACAATGTTGTATTTCACTATTACAAATTTATCACCACAGGAATTATCTTTTCTCCAGTTTAAGTTCTTAATTGGATATCTGAAGGCTTCATTTTAGTACTTTTGAAATTCCGTTCAAACTTATTTTGTGGAATGACTTAATCAGCCAAGCCAGTATCCAATTCCATTTTAGTTAATTTGCTGTTCACTTCAGCAGTAAGCCATATTGCTTGTCTATTGTTAGTTTTCATGTTTTAATCTCAAGGCTACTCAGTCCTGTGTCACCCTCATCATTATTAGATTTTTCATCAACAGCATGCAGATTAGTGTTCGTTTTGAAACTGCAACTTGACTTTTTAGCTTTTTCCCTACCTTTTGCAGTCCATTTACGTCTGCCCAACATGCTTTATGTGTCCTACTTTGTTGCACTTTCTGTAAGTTTCAACTTTAAAATTACATTGGTCTCATGTATGTGAGCCTCTGGTAGAACAGTAACACAACTACTTTGGCTAGTCAGGTTTCTGTTTCGACTTTGAAATTTAATCACACATTTTCATTTCTGACTGCAACCCAACTGCATCAATATCTGTTGTTTCCATTGATGCAACTGCTCTATTAAATGTAAGCTGTTCTTCAGTTAGAAGCTGTTTTTGAATGCTTTCTTGTAAGATTCTACAAACTAAACAATCTCTCATTGCATCATTAAACCCATTACCAAACTAATAATGCTCCAACAACCTCTTCAATTCAGTCTCATGTGCTGAAGTGGCTCTTCTTCCTTTTGATTCTGCTTATGAAACTTTAAGTGTTCTGCATTCAACAATGGTTTCAGTTTTAAGTGTTTCTGCAGTACTTTTATGATATCAGTAAAGCTAATTTCAGCTGGTTTGGTTGGAGTAGTTAAATTTGTAAGCATGTTGTATGCCTTTAAATCTAAAACACACAGCAAAATTGACACTCACTTTTCATTGGCTATTTCATTTACTTCAAAATACAACTCAATTCACTCAGACAATATCAAGTTATTTCTTCTGCAATAGAACATGACTGTATTTCTAATGTAGCCAGCCATTTCTGTCTTTTAAAATTCATGATTATATCACCCAGTACTCACTGTTTATGAACCCATGAATTTGTCCATTTTCTGCCTTTTTTAAAACTCAAATGTCTCTGCCCCTTCCCGCAAAAGCACGTGCTGCACTTATTTCTAACTCAAGTGACTCACTGTGCTTCAGCAGGTAGGTAGCCACCCTGGGTTCATTTTAAAACTACCTCACTGCCACTGTTATATTTTGTAACTCCAAAATTTAAAACAAATTGAAATAAAAACATGTAGCTGGGATTGCGTGCTTTAGTTGTGTTTTTACTTTAAGCAAGGAGCACACATACGATGTGGTGGTGTGATGACCTACACCATTCACATACTTTTACATAATTAGATTTGCAAACTACAAGAAGTACTTAAACAATATACTATATTTACAATATTACTCAAATATTACTGAAATATTAAATACACAGCAGTCTCTACTTTATCCCGGTATATTTGGCAGCAGATACTCCAATTTATTGCCAAAAACACTGTTATTAAGCAGAAACTATACTTCAATAGATGGGTTTGCTGCCAAACTCTTGAAATTATAGTGGTAGAGTGGGAGCAACTACATTTCACCAACCTTGTATTAACACATCAACATGGTGCAACATATCGAGAGAGAGAGAGAGAGAGAGATAATGCTTCAGTTTGGCTCTCTGTATACACGATATGTACGATACAGCTTTCAGATGACATATGCAGTAATCAAGTCCCTTTCTTTGATTGCAATTTTCCAGTGTTTTCTCTTCTTCAAATTTCAGATTTAAAGCATCTGCCCTTTATTTTTGGTTTGTTTCATCAGGCATGACTTACCCATGTTTCTGGGCCATAAGGTAGAGTGGAAGAAGTAAGTTCTTCACAAGTTGAGACTTATGCTTCTGTCGAGTTTGTTGTTGATCTGAACTCTGTCTTCTATAAAAAAAAACTTCCTCCCAGTTCTAATGGTGAACTCAGGACCTAGACTGTTGGTAACTGGAGTCAACATAGTAAAATTGGTCAGGACTAGTCAAGTTGGATGATATGTGGTTCTAATGAAATTTAGTGTAGAATTAAAATCTTTTTTCAAACCTCTTGCCTATCCAAAATATGGTGATAAAATGTAGTAGACCATCAATTCAGTAAGGGCTGCATCATCTGTAAACAACTCATAGCTCATCTACTTCAATTAAATTTATTAATTATACAATTATTCATTACAAAGAAATTCAGCATGTCCCCAATGACCTTTACAGATATACCATAGAAAACATCCTATGCAAATACATCATTGACACAAAAGATTCTACATATACTTGAAATCCAGGGCAACTCGAAGCAACTGGAGGAACTCAGCAGGTCAGGCAGCATCTATGGAAATCAAAGGTCCAAAGGTTCATTTATTATCAAAGTATACAACCCTGAAATTCTTCTTCTCTCGATAGCCATGAAACCAAGAAAGAAAATAATGGCAACATGATTATGAACCCTGAGATATACCACCCCCCACACAAAAAATGAACAAAAATGGATTAGGAACATTGGCTCCCAAATCCCCCTCCCCACACAAATAAACAAGAAAGATTGGACAAAAATCACAGAATATAAAAAAACTATAAGACTGAAAAATAAGTCCATAGTTTATAGTCCAAGTCCATATCCATAGCCATATCCAAAATGCAGAAAACCTCAGTAGCATCCTTCAGGTACAGCAGCAGGCTACCGAGGCACCCCCCTCCAGCAGTACATCGATCTCACTAGCAATCAAAAGGCGGGCAGCCGATGCTCACCTTCTGCATTTGCCTTGATGTTTCAAACTCCCTTATCACTTTAATTGGGGATCAATGGAAGCTTTAATCCACAAAATGGATTTAAACATTCACTCATTCTCCCCACAGCCACCTCGCGAGGAGGCTCGCGCTCACTGCCTCTGCCTCCCAGAATGCTCTTGGAGACTGCAAAGTGCTGGATCACCCCAACAATCTCCAAACTGCAAATCAGTGTCTCCAACAGCTCCAAAAACACATTTGAGATATAAAGCAGATGTAAGAGACATAAAAGAAGTGAAATAAATAGTTTTGTGCTCTATCCAGAAGATGTTGACCATGGAAGCATTGTACACAGGTGCCATCTTGACCAGAATGCCTTGGAGACCTTGAATAAACAGTCACTGTTTCGGGTCAAGACCCTTTGTCAGGACAAATGCATCATTGCTAGGTATTGCAATTGCTCTACCCAAGACTCCAAGAATTTGAGGAGAGTGTGAAATGCAGCCTAGCCCATCACAAATACCAGCCTCCTCTTGTCAACACTTGTCTTGGGAAAGTAGTCAACATAATCAAGCACCTTTCACCTCATTGGGCAAAAGATATAGAAGCTTGAGAACAGTTTCACAAGGCTCAAGGACTGCTTCTGTCCCACTGTAATCAGACTATTGACTGGACTTCTCATACATTTAAAATTAATTGTTGATCTCTCGGTATACCTGATCACGGTCCTTGCACTTCACTTTCATGATAACTGTAACACTATATTCTGTATTGTGCTTTATTTCCCCTTTTATACTGATGTGTTATGTTTAGTAACTCCACGACAGTAATGAATTGAAAACGAAAAGATGGGAGCCCAGGAAAACTTGTGCACTTTGTTTTTTCACTTTATGCGAGAAACGCACATTTGAAGTTGTAGCACCATGACATATGCAATTAACTTGTTTTTACATATAAACCATATTGAATTATTTCAATGAACAAGGCTGCTTAAACAAACAATATATTTCAAAGATTCAAAGATTAGAAGTACATTTATTATTACCTTCCGCCACCTTCAACAGGACCCCACCACTAAGCACATCTTTCCCTCTCCACCCCTCTCCGCCTTCCGCAGGGATCGGTCCCTCCGAGACTCCCTGGTCCACACGTCCCTCCCCATGGATCTCCCACCTGGCACTTATCCCTGTAAGCGCAAGGTGTGGACACCTGTCCCTACACCTCCTCTCTTGCCACCATTCAGGGCCCCAAACAGTACTTCCAAGTGAGGCAACACTTCACTTGTGAGTCTGTTGGGGTCATCTATTGCATCCAGTGCTCCCGGTGCGGCCTCCTCTACATCGGTGAAACCCGATGCAGATTGGGGGACCGCTTCGTCGAGCACCTCCGCTCCGTCTGCTAAAACAGACAGGATCTCCCAGTAGCCACCCACTTCAACTCTGCTTCCCAATCCCATTCAGATATATCCATACATGGCCTACTCTACTGCCATGATGAGGCTAAACTCAGGTTGGAGAAGCAACACCTCACATACTGTCTAGGTAATCTCCAGCCCCTTGGTATGAACATAGAATTCTCCAACTTCCAGTAATTCCCTCTCCCTCCCTTCCCCTATCCCTATATCCCTCTGCCCCCTCCCCCAGCTGCCTACCACCTCCCTCATGGTCCCACCTCCTTCTACTACCCATTGTGTTTCCCCCTATTCTTTTTTCACCTTTCCTGCCTATCACCTCCCTGCCTCCCTTCCCCCACCCCTTTATCTTTCCCTTTACTGGTTTTTCACCTGGAACCTACCAGCCTTCTCCTTCCCACCCTCCCCCCCACCTTCTTTATAGGGCCTCTGCCCCTTTCCCCTACAGTCCTGACGAAGGGTTCCGGCCCGAAACGTCGACTCATCATTTCCACAGATGCTGCCCGACCTGCTGAGTTCCTCCAGCGTGTTGTGAGTGTTGCTTTGACCCCAGCATCTGCAGAGTATTTTGTGTTTTTGCATTTATTATCAAAGTATGTATGCCATATATAATTCTGAGATTTGTCTTCTCCACAGACAGCCATGAAACAAAGAAAACCATGGAACTCATTCAAAGAAAAACATCAAACCTCCTCCATGCAAAAAAAGCAAAAAAAAACAAATTGTGCAAATTGCAACAAAAGAAAAGAAAAAGCACAGAATATCAAACACAAAATTGAAAGAGTCCAGGCATAATTCAGTTCAGCAGTGTTCATTATCTGTAGGCTGCCCTAATTCAACATTGCCCAAAATAGCAACAAAAAAGGAGCAACCAGAAACACGTCATAACATGAATACAGAGTAATAATTACAATATTACTCAAATATTTCTGAAACATTAAATGCACAATACTTTGATGTACTTACGTATGGAATGATCTGTCTGGATGGCATGCAAATAATGTATGTTTTCAGGGTATCTCAGTACATGTGACAATAATAAGTCAATTATATTAGTAATTGACAAACAGACCACCATTTCCTCTGAGGTATAGGGTAAATGAAAATCATATAAAAGTTGAGGATGTTGGTAATCTGATATAAAAATGGAAAATGCAGAAAAAAAGACTCAGCAGTTCAGGTATCATCTGTTAGAAAGAGAAACAGTTGTGTTTCTGGTCCAAATTCCTTCATCAGGACTGAGAAAGTAAAGAAACAAGTTGGTTGAGGCAGCAGAGAAGGTGGGAGAGGGTAGTGGGTGGAACAAAGAGAATTGCTCAATGAGATGGAATAATGAGGCATTTAAAGAGACTGTAGTACTGTATTAGGTTGAACTTCCTTGTCTATATTATGTTGTTTAGTTGTGGAATGTAATGCCTGAGCAACTGGGACATGTCTAGCAAACCTCACTATATAAAAATTTTTTTAAATCTTGTCAAGTAAATGAGTCACATCTAATATAGATAGATCACAATCCCAACGTCCAGTCTTTCATTCTCAAATATTACATTTCAACCATTGACACTTTTCCATACAGCTTCGGGGGGTGGGGGGGACACCATTTCTATTCACCTCTTCCCCAGAGATCCAAATAGTCTCTTATAAAGCAGAAATTCACTTGCACTTCTTCCAATCTAGTGCAATGCATTCAGTGTTTACTGTACAGTCTGCTCTACTTTTGGAAAAACCAAACACAGATTGGATTATTGCTTTGTAGACCACCCATCTCAGCCCATGGCAGTGACTCTGAACTTCCAGTTGCTTCTATTTGAATTTACCATCACACTTCTGCTTTGACCTCTCTCTCTGTGACCTCCTGCACTGTTACAATAGAGCCCAACACAAACTCAAAGAAAAACACCTCATCATCCATCCAGGTGCATTGCTTTAGAAATTCACCTGCTCTTAAAATAACTTACACTTTTTAGCCATTTATATCACAACAGGCAAATTTTGCCTGCTACCTTCTTTATCTTTCATTTTTGGTACAGTTGGATCTGCTGGACACCATTCCACAACTAAACAACATTTTTGACAGATCACCAATAGATAAGGAAACTTAATCTGATTTCAACTACAAAACGCAAGATATTCTGCAGATGCTGGAAATCCAGAGCAACAGACATAAAATGCTGGAGGAACTCAGCAAGTCAGGCAGCATCTATGGAAATGAATGTCTTGGGCTTATACCCTTCTGACTGGAAAAGAAGGGGGGAGATTCCAGAATAAAATGATGAGAGGGGGCATGTGCAGGCCAAAGAGATTCTGCGTTGTTTTTAACGCAGCCATCGTGGGCTGAATGGCCTGTCTGGTGCTGCATTACGTTCTATTAGCAAAACACTCAGCTTCTCAAACATTACTAACACAAGTTAAAACAGGAATGAGGTTTAAATGCCAAACAAATGATTGAGCCAGTGCTCAGTACTCCAAAGTTGATGTGAGCAGAGTTGCTTTAATATGTTTTTAGACACATTTATCCCTTCCTACAGCAGTATTCAATTGCTGAAAGAACTAAGTGTATCAGGCAGCATCTGTGGAGAAAAAAGGATGGCCAATGTTTCAGGTCGAAACCCTGAAATAGGACTCAGAGTGTAGAGTGAAATTAGCCAATGTCTAGACAAGTGATGGCCGGTGATTGGTAGAACCCAGTGATGTGGGGGGAGGGTTGATGGGCAGATAACACTAGGTGGGGGAGGGAAATAGTTCTTTGTAATGGGGGGAAGGGATGGAAAATGCGAATAGATAGTGATAGAACCTGACTGCTGAGAGTAGGAAAGGAATGTGGCAGGGAATTCCTGAAACTGGAAAATTCATTGTTCATACCATTCATCTGTAGGCACTCCAGACTGAATATGACATGTTGTTCTTCTAGGTTGCATTTAGCCTCACTGTGACAGTGAAGAATGGTAAGGACAGGTATGGGAGTCAGAAAGAGATAAAATGACATGCAACCAGATGTTCTGCAAAATGGTTGCCTAATTTATGTTTGACCTTGCCAATGTAGAGAAAACCACATTAGGAGCGGTGAATGCAGTCAATTAGGATAGAGGAGGAAGTGCATGAGAATCTCCACAGCACCTGAAAGGACTGATCCTTGGATGATGGTGAAAGAAGAAGTGTTGCATCTCCTACTTACTTGCTGCCCATTATGCTGCTGGCATTTAGGGAAGCAATGAAGGTCTTCCAGCTCCGTTTGTATAGAAGGATTCTTCATTGCTGTTTCCGCATCAATTTTTTTTGACCAGTCAGAATTGTTAGCCCTGAGCTGAGCCTTTGACCTGGAGGACTAGTGAACCACTCTTTGTCTGGCCTCTACTGTCATGTGACCAGCAACAATGAATATAGGACTGAGTCAGTATTAAAAAAACAAACATTTATTAAACTCTGCTCAACGATAGTGAAAATTCAAACAACTAACTTAACCAGAAGCTAACTGCTATGTGGCAACGCTGGAACAGTTCTTAAAGTGGTACATTCAAAAGTCCAAGTGATTTACACAGTCAATTAGAGACTTCTCTGGAAACCGATTTCTTCGAAGATGTGACGTTACTGCTGATTCTGTCCAAAGGATTCACGACGAGGAAATAAAACGGTTTAAAGGAACTGACCTTTTCCTGGCGAGTGAACACTGCAAAAAAACTTCTTGTTCTTACAGGGGTTACCTTAAATGCAGGTCACTATTTCTGAACGAAGATTCAATAAGGTCGATCATTTATGAAACCGCCGAACGACACCAACATTACTCGCTCCTTCAGGTTCCCGTACTTTGTAAGGTCTTCACTCTCCAATACTAGACCGTAAAGGTAAATCAAAGATACCAAACAAAATTGGCAGCAATTGGCAAAACTGCCTGCACAACGATTTTAGTCATAATCATAGTCATAGTCATACTTTATTAATCCCGGGGGAAATTAGTTTTCGTTACAGTTGCACCATAAATAATAAATTGAAATAGAACCATAATAGTTAAATAGTAATATGCAAATTATGCCAGTAAAATATGAAATAAGTCCAGGACCAGTCTATTGGCTCAGGGTGTCTGACCTCCAAGGGAGGAGTTGTAAAGTTTGATGGCCACGGCAGGAATGACTTCCTATGATGCTGTGTGCTGCATCTTGGTGGAATGAGTCTCTGGCTGAATGTACTTCTGTGCCCACCCAGTACATTATGTAGTGGATGGGAGACATTGACCAAGATGGCATGCAACTTAGACAGCATCCTCTTTTCAGACACCACCGTCAGAGAGTCCAGTTCCATCCCCACAACATCACTGGCCTTACAGATGAGTTTGCTGATTCTGTTGGTGTCTGTTACCCTCAGCCTGCTGCCCCAGCACACAACAGCAAACATGATAGCACTGGCCACCACAGATTTGTAGAACATCCTCAGCATCGTCTGGCAAATGTTAAAGGACCTCAGTCTCCTCTGAAAATACAGACGGCTCTGACCCTTCTTGTAGACAGCCTCAGTGTTCTTTGACCAGTCCAGTTTATTGTCAATTCATATCCCCAGGTATTTGTAATCCTCCACCATGTCCACACTGACCCCCTGGATGGAAACAGGGGTCACCGGTACCTTAGCTCTCCTCAGGTCTACCACCAGCTCCTTAGTCTTTTTCACATTAAGCTGCAGATCATTCTGCTCACACCATGTGACAAAGTTTCTTACTGTAGCCCAGTACTCAGCCTCATCTCCCTTGCTGATGCATCCAACTATGGCACAGTCATCAGAAAACTTCTGAAGATGACAAGACTCTGTGCAGTAGTTGAAGTCCGAGGTGTAAATGGTGAAGAGAAAGGGAGACAAGACAGTCCCCTGTGGAGCCCCAGTGCTGCTGAACACTCCGTCGGACACACAGTGTTGCAAGCACGTACTGTGGTCTGCCAGTGAGGTAATCAAGAATCCATGATACCAGGGAAGCATCCACCTGCATCGCTGTCAGCTTCTCCCCCAGCAGAACAGGGCGGATGGTGTTGAACGCACTGGACAAGTCAAAAAACATGACCCTCATAGTGCTCGCTGGCTTGTCCAGGTGGGCGTAGACACAGTTCAGCTGGTAGACGATGACATCCTCAACTCCTAGTCGGGGCTGGTAGGTGAACTGGAGGGGATCTAAGTGTGGCCTGACCATAGGCCGGATTTACCTTACAATAGAAAGTAAAACTCCACTTTAAAACAAAACTGCGTCATAAGACGAATACGCAGCATAACGGAGTAACTGATGAATTAAACAACGAACTAAAGTCTGTGACAACAGGGGTTTCCCGTTATATACCTGTTGAGAACATGTCATCACGTGACCTCACAATGGCGGGAAAATTACATCACCCCACCATCACAAGACCATTACATCATGCTGACAAGATTATCAATTACATCATGGTCATAAGACAGCCACAAGATACCCACGAGGTATGTAACACTACGTTTTGACCTGTTTAGCATGGGTGACCCAACCAAGAACCAAGGCACAAGGCCTGACTCTAGTCAACATAGATGTCAAGCTCATTGAGGCACACAAGCTTCCACACCCTACGACAAGGTTGTGGTCCTCTTGCAGGTACACCTTCTACTGTTGGAGAGGAAACTGCCAGGATAAGCGAGGGGTGGGTAGGAAGGAATGAACAGACCAGAGAGCAAAGGGAGGGGGAAATGGTCAATGGGGAAAGCAGAAAGGATGAGAGAGGTAAAGCTGTGACTAGTGGTGGTGTCAGGTTGGATGTAACAAAAATGGTGAAGGATAATATGGCAGATGCAGAGACTTATGGGGTGAAAAGCAAAAAGCAAGGCAACTACATCTCTGTCCTATTGGGGAGAGGGGAGAGCAGACATTTGTGAAAGAGGGAACCCTTGTAAGGGTTCCACCAATTACTGCAGATTGAAACCCATGTTTCCAGAAGAAGGAGAACATTTCAGAAGTCCCAGAGTGGAAAGACTCACTTTGAGAACAGAGGTTATGGACAAACTGGGAAAAAAGTGATGGCATCCTTACAGGGGACAGCTTGGCAGGAGGTACCTGTGGAGTCAATGATTTATACTAGATATTGGTAACTAGATGGCAAAGATGATAACATTGACAAGTACAGGAATTAACACTCATGCAGTCATCAATGTAGCGGTGAAAGATTAGGGGAGGGAGGATTGGAATGAGAACTATTCCATGTAGCCATCTCCTGCAGCAACCCTGTGCTTGCATGTGAAGCTGCCTCCAGGGAGGGGACCGGAGGGGAGCTGCAGCTTGTAGAATGATACAGAGGCAAAGTATCAGTTTCCTTGGCATATCAGTATTTCAGTGGACTTGGAATGCCAATTCGGCCAAAGTACGCTGACTCTGGCTGGTGCTTCTTTATACAGCTGCTGGCAATCGGCCATTCACACTGAAGCAAGTCCTGAATTTAATTTACACACACACACACAAGCAAACACACCGTATGGGAATCAATCACAGAGATTTGTGGGGAAGGGGGAGCATGGTGACTGACCTGTCAACGCTTGACTGCTGGACTCCCCTATGAGAGAAGATAAGGTCCTGTCTTGCTGGGTTTCCTTGTTCTTACACTGGGAAAAAATGACCACTCAAGTCCTACACCAGGTCTGACCCATTGCAGGACCCAAAATCCCGTTCTAGATCTGCAGATTAAGATGCAAAGTATAGATTTTTATTAAAATTATTCTTTAGTTAAATAACTTAAATTATTTTATTTTTCATTAATAATGTTCTGCATTTTATTCTATTTTAATTAGTTACTTCAATTCCAAGGATTTTTTAATTCAGTAACAGTTTTGAAGCTTGCTGTGGTGTTTATCAATGTCTACCAGGGTAGTCTGGAGTGGGGACTTCCCCACTGTGTTGTCTGAGACCCTGATGCCACTAGAGTTTGATGCTGGACCTGAAGATGGGAGGTCAGTAGGACACACCCTGCATAGGGAAGGGATTCCAAGCACTGGGATAAGCTCCAACTTGACTTAACCCAATAAGTGGCAGATGAAGTCTGCACACAGGATGGTCACCAAATTCAGTTATTAATGGAAAATCAGGAAATCATAAGGCTCTAAGACACAGGAGTGCAGAATTAGGCCACTCAGCCCGTCAAGTCGGTCTACTACTCCATCGTGGCTGATTTATTATCCCTCTCAACCCCATTATCCTACCATCGCCCTATAAAATTTGTTGCCCTTACTAATTAAGAACCTATAAACTTCTGCTTTAAATATACCCAATGACTTGGCCTCCACAGTCATCTATGGGAATGAACCCAACAGATTCACCATTCTCCGCCTGAAGAAATTTCTCCTCATTTCTGTTCTAAAGGGATGTCCTTCTAATCAGAAGGCTTCGCCCTCTGGTCCTGACACCCCAATATAGGAAATATTGTCTTCACATTCACTCTATCTGGCTTTTTCAATATTTGATATGTTTCAATGAGATCCCTCCCTAATTCTTCTGAACTCCAACGAGTCCAGATCCAGAGCCATCAAACATTCCTCATATATTAATTCTTTCATACCCAGGACAATGCTTGAGAACCTTCTCTAGATCCTCTGCAATGCCAGCACATCTTTTCTTAGATAAGGGGTCCAGACTGCTCATAATACTCCTAGTGTAGTCTGACCAGTGCCTTGTATCGTCTCAGCATTATATCCTTGCTTTTATATTCTAGTCTTCTAAAAATGAATGCTAGTGTTGTATTTTCCTTCCATACCACCAACTCAACCTCCAAGTTAACCTCTAGGGAACCCTGCACGAGGACTCCCAAGTTCCTTTGCACCTCTGATTTCTGAATTTGCTCACCCTTTAGAAAACAAAGTGCATGACAATACACTTCCTTATACAATTGACAAGGATGTCTTTCAGGGAAGAAAGTCTGCTGTCTTTACCTAGACTGGACCATTTGTGAGTTTAGAGTCATCTGGGTTCAATCCTAGGCATATATGATCCACCCTACTTCAGTCCTGGAAATATATTACAAATACACAATAAATGCCCTAGAATTATACAGCACAGAAATGGGCCATTTGTCCTATTGGCTCCATGCTAACCCTTTTGTTCATCTACACAAATCCCATTTGCCTGCATTAGAAATGTACTCCTCTATGTCTTGCCTATTTTTCAGTGTTTGTCTAAATGCTTCTTAACTATTACTTGTGTCTGATCACATTTTTCTGGCAAAAAGAGAGGTATTAATTCTCTATACAGTATACTGTATCAGGTGGCAGGATGGAGATACATCTCCTTCCCTCCACTAACCTGCAGATCATCCTTCGGCAAGGTGTAGCACCAGCGTAGCCACCCCCACCCCACCCCAATCAGGGTTACATGAAACCACAGGAGCAGATCATATGAGCATATCGCAAGTCCTGGTTATGCGACACCAGACTGACAATCTCTGAAGATAGTGGCAATTATCATAATAATGGTATTGGGGTCACCCATCTTGTAAAAGCACTGCCTGGAAGAAGCCAATGGCAAACCACTTCTGTGGAAAAATTTGCCAAGAATAGTTGTGGTCAAGACCATGATCACCCATGACACAGCACATAATGATAATGATATTGTCATGCGGGGGTGGCTGGGAACGGACCCAAGTGCAAGACACAGACACTGAAGTACTAGGGACAGGACTAGGATACAGGCTGAGGGCAAGGACATGGACACGAAAACTGGGAACCTGGAACAGGACTGGACAAGAGAGCTAAGAGCCTGGGCTTGGACTCCGAGCCAGAGACTGGAAAAGGACCCAGTACCTGGGTCCTGCCTCTGGCTCGGACCCCAGAATTAGGCAAGGATGAGGCTTGGCAGGCAGGCAGGACAAGGTTGGAGTCTTCAGGCTAGGGGCTTGAGGTGAGGCTTGGCAGGAGGCAGGAGACTTGAGGCGAGGCTTGGCACGAGGCAGGAGACTTGAGGCGAGGCTTGGCAGGAGGCAGGAGGTTGGAGTCTTCAGGCCTGAGGCTAGGCAGGAGGCTGGAGTCTTCATCGCCTGAGGCTAGGCAGGCTCCTCCTGGGCAGAGCGTGGTTCACCTGGGCAGGGCGCGGTACTCTTGGGCAGGGCGCGGATCACCACCCGATGGAGGATTGGGACAGGAAGGGACAGAACCAACCACAGGTAACGGCAAGACGGCCTGGCTTACTCGACAGAGGCAAGGGACAGGAAGAGACAGAACCAACCTCAGGTAATGGCAAGACGGCCTGGTTTACCTGACGGAGGCAAGGGACAGGAAGGGACAGAACCAACCCAAGGTAACGGCAAGACGGCCTGGCTTACCTGGGCAGAGGCAAGGGACAGGAAGGGAGCTAGGTACAAGGTGGCTCCAGGACAAGACTGCAGGCGAGATGAGGCAAGAGTTACCAGCAAGACAAGTCAAGGCTTCAGGCAATGCAAGGCGAGACGAGAACTTCAGGTGAGGCGAGAGTTACCGACAAGACAAGGCAAGGCTTCTGGCAAAACAAGGTGAGACGAGAACTTCAAGCGAGACAAGAGTTACCGGTAATTCCCTCCCCCTCCCTTCCTCTATCCCTATTTCACATCACCTCCCTCATAGTTCCGCCTCCTTCTACTACCTCGCATTGTTCTCCTGCCAATCACCTCCCTGCTTCCCCTCCCCCACCCCTTTGTCTTTAAAATTACTGTTTTTTTCAACTACCAGCGTTCTTCAAACCCTCCCCAAAGTTCTTCCTTCAGTCCTGACAAAGGATTTCGGCCTGAAACATCGACTAATCTTTTCAACTGATGCTGACTGACCTGCTGAGTTCCTCCAGTGCATTGTGAGTGTTCCTTTGACAACAGCATCTGCAGATTATTTTGTGTAGTAGAGTCACTCTGTAGCTCCCCACAGCCCACATCTGCTCATCCAGTAAGAGATTGCTAAAATGAAACTTTTGTGCATCAACAGTTTATTTTGACATTTGTTCTCCTTTATAACTAACTCAAGTTCCTTCAGGATTTTTTAAAGAAAGGGGCTTCCCTTCCTCCACTATCAACTCTGCTCTTAAACGCATCTCCCCCATTTCACGTACATCTGCTCTCACTCCATCCTCCCGCCACCCCACTAGGAATAGGGTTCCCCTGGTCCTCACCTACCACCCCACCAGCCTCCGGGTCCAACATATTATACTCCGTAACTTCCGCCACCTCCAACGGGATCCCACCACTAAGCACATCTTTCCCTCCCCCCCTCTCTCTGCTTTCTGCAGGGATCGCTCCCTACGCGACTCCCTTGTCCATTCTTCCCCCCCATCCCTCCCCACTGATCTCCCTCCTGGCACTTATCCGTGTAAGCGGAACAAGTGCTACACATGCCCTTACACTTCCTCCCTTACCACCATTCAGGGCCCCAAACAGTCCTTCCAGTTGAGGCCACACTTCACCTGTGAGTCGGCTGGGGTGATATACTGCGTCCGGTGCTCCCGATGTGGCCTTTTATATATTGGCGAGACCCGACGCAGACTGGGAGACAGCTTCACTGAACACCTACGCTCTGTCCGCCAGAGAAAGCAGGATCTCCCAGTGGCCACACGTTTTAACTCCACATCCCATTCCCATTCTGACATGTCTATCCACGGCCTCCTCTACTCTATAGATGAAGCCACACTCAGGTTGGAGGAACAACACCTTATATTCCGTCTGGGTAGCCTCCAACCTGATGGCATGAACATCGACTTTTCTAACTTCCGCTAAGGCCCCATTTCCCCCTTGTACCCCATCTGTTACTTACTTTTATACACACATTCTTTCTCTCACTCTCCTTTTTCTCCCTCTGTCCCTCTGAATATACCCCTTGCCCATCCTCTGGGTTCCCCCCCGCCCCGTCTTTCTTCCCGGACCTCCTGTCCCATGATCCTCTCTTGCCAATGTATCCCTTTTGCCAATCACCTGTCCAGCTCTTGGCTCCATCCCTCCCCCTCCTGTCTTCTCCTATCATTTTGGATCTCCCCCTCCCCCTCCAACTTTCAAATCTCTTACTGACTCTTCCTTCAGTTAGTCCTGACGAAGGGTCTCGGCCTGAAACGTCGACTGCACCTCTTCCTAGATATGCTGCCTGGCCTGCTGCGTTCACCAGCAACTTTGATGTGTGTTCCTTCAGGATTACCTTTTGAAACAAATGCACTGAGATCCTTTCTCAAAGGTCTAATTCATGTCCATTATTGTTTGTGGGAGATAAACCTGGATGTGAAATATTAATAACTGAGTTCAAAACTACTGTCAGACACACTGCACTTCTCTCTAGGTTCCTAACAGGTTTTTCAAAATGCCAAGTTCCCAGGATTTGACGGAGTTAAGGTTGGGATCATAATTTTGCCTATACCATGCACAATGTCATAACACTGGCTATTTGTAACATTAACATAGGTAACTATGATCTTTGAAGCTCATTCACTCACTCCATTATTGTATAGAGATTCAGATTAATTTATACCTGTACATTGAAACATACAGTGAAATGCAGGGTTTGTTTTAACAACCAACACAACCTAAGGATGTGCTGGGGGCAGAGTTACAGACATCAGATCTCAGACTTCTCAGTGGACTTGCAGACTCTTTTGTACAGGGCTTTTGTCCTCAGGCCTCAACTTCCGGACTTGCCAGCTTCGATCTTTGACCATCAGACTTCAATCTTCAGTATTGACTCACTGACTCCAGGACTTGCCAATCAGTGGATCCCAAACTCTGGACTCACCAACTCACTGACTCTCTGACTTAGGATGTCACTGGCATTTATGCCTCCTTCCCACGTGGACCTCAGCTCCTGAGATCCGCTGACCTGGGAGACTCGCCAACCTGAGGGTCGGGGTTGTCATTAGACATCATTTTCACTGGTCTTCATCTACAACACTTGCCAGCTCAATATCCGTCCATGGGGATTATTGGTCTTCCCCTGTGGAGCACTCCAACTTGGACTCTGGCCTAACCTCTCACTCCTTCACATCCCTGTCACTAAATCCTAACCTGATCCCTAGCTCCCCTCTATATCCTCACAACCATCCCTCCAAACCTAAAAAAAAACAGGCATTGCAGTTCAGTGCCATCTTGACCAGAACTATGGAACCTGGAGGTGAGACATGGAAATAGTCTCCTGAGAGGATAAAGGGATTATTATTAGCATTCTTACATTGTAAGTGGAAATATTTCCCTGCCACAAATTGTAATACCAGAATATCCAAAACTTCCATAGCATTGGAAGATGTTATTCTTCATTTGTTTGACCCTGATAACAAAATAGGGTATTCAAGAAATTCTATTGGTACATCTAGGTCAACTGGGAAAAGGAGCCAAGCAATGGCAGTTGGAATTTAACTTGGAGATGTGTGTGAGTGGAATACCTGATAAGTTAAAACAGGGCAGAACTTGTCTGTAGATGGTAAGACTCTGGAACAAGTTGTAGAACAGAGAGTTCAAGTGATATATATACATAATTAACTAAAAGAGAAGGCAGAGGTAACGCAGTGGTGAAGAAACAATTTACTTGCATCCATCAGTCAGGACGTTGAGTATAGGAATTGGGACATCATGTTGCAACTGGACAAGTTACTGGTAAAATCAAATTTTGAGTGTTGTTTGCAGTTCTGGTCACCCTGTGTTAGAAGGATGGAAATTTTGCGGAAAAGAATTCACAAGAATGTTACCAAGATTGGATATCTTGAGTTACAAAGAGACAGTAAACTATTTTCATGGAATGTAGGGGGCTGAGAGTGATGTTACAGAGATGTACAATCATGAGGAACATAGATAAAGCCTTTTTCACAGAGGAGGAGAGTATAGAACTAGAGGGCATAGGTTTAAAGTGAGAGGAAAAGATTTGAAAGGATCCTGGGGGACAATATTTTCACATAGAGGGTGGTGGGTGCTTGGAACAAGCTGTAGAGGAAGCTGTAAAGGTGGGTGCAATTTAGAAGACTTGGACAGATACGTGGATATGAAAGGTGTAGAGGGATATGGGTCAAATGCAGGCAAATGAGATTGGTTCAGATTGAGAGTTGAAATTAGCCCAATTTCCCTGCATTTGAGACTAACTTAAGTGCTGTATAACTCCTATTCTCTACTCAGTGGATATGGGTGTGTTGTTGAGAGCAGACGAAGTTAGTAGATGGGCAGACACCAGAAATATATAACTAATTAAACACCAACCTTCAGACCTCTCTGTGTTCCTATGAAATGTATGTAAATGCACAACGTTAAAAATCTATGTCTTAAGCACACCTGTATCTGTGTGCTATAACAGATGATGGATATAATTATAAATTGATCTTGATGTGATGCTTGATCCCTCAGTTCCAGCTGAGATGTGGGATGTCCTGACGAAGGGTTCTAGCCCGAAACGTCGACTCAACGTTTCCACGGATGCTGCCCGACCTGCTGAGTTCCTCCAGCGTGTTGTGAGAGTTGCTTTGATCCCAGCATCTGCAGATTATTTTGTGTTTGAGATGTGGGATGTGTCAGCTGAGAACAGCCAGGATTCAAGATGTCAGCCAACACCAAAGTTCAATCATCAAAGGCCAGGACCACAGACAAGGCTAAGGTGAGGAACGAAAGAAGACTTGAGTTGCAAATTGTTGAAAAAGTACTAAAAAGTAATTAGATAGGATGTATGCAGTAATCAGTTTTCAACTACATAACGCTGAAAATAAAAAGGACCATGTGATTCTTTTCTGGGTCAATGATTCCAGCAGTAGTGAATCCTACTTTAAGTTTATGTTGTGAGGTGTTAAGTGAATTTAATAACGTAGTACTATCAAAGTTTAGTGCTCTAAAACTCAGGGAACTGTTAATCTCAGCTGAATTAGATAAATACCATAGCAAAAGCTATTGTGTTAAATACTTCGTACATCTTCAAAGTTGGATAGATCATGGGGAGGGTAGTTGTAATATTTTTGCAATCAAGATGCAAACCCCAACAGAATATTAGGGAAAATATTTTTCTTTCCTCATCTCAAGAATGTTCATTTTCTAAGTTTTCTGGGGAGGCATGGCTGTTGTGTCACTGCACCTGTATTTCTGGCTTGCTTTTTGATGGGGGGAAGTTGGGGGGAGGTTCCTTCCTGTCATACTGCTTTTATATAGAGTGGATACTACTTCAAGGTAGTTGCTACAAGTATGATGATCTGGGAAGAGTAATTGAAAACTGGATGTTGACTGGGATACCAAAGGTCTAAATATGAGAAAAGAGGAACATGTTTTTGGATCATGTAGGTTGTGAGGGTCTTGTGACAAGTCTACTGTCAAGAGCAAAGAGGAAAGCTGTTGAAACAGAATTTCCACTTCTTGGCATCTGATCACCCCATCTGGGGATATTCCTTTCACAAATGGGATTGGTTTGTGAAAATGACCGAGAGAAGAACCAAGTCCACGTCCCTTATTGACAAAATATGCCTCATGATGGCCATCACTGGTCTGTCCTCTGTAAACTATGAATCTGTATAATATGGCCCATGGTCTCCTCTTGTGCCACGATGAGGCCACCCTCAGGGTGGAGGAGCACCACCTTATATTCCGTCTGGGCAGCTTCCAACCTGATGGTATGAAAATCGATTTCTCCTTCCAGTAAAAAAAATCCCTCCCCCACCTCTCTCCTTCTATTCCCTACTCTGGCCTCACTCCTTCTCACCTTATCACTTCCCCCTGGTACCTCTCCTTCTTCCATTTCTCTTACAGTCCACTATCATTTCTCCTACAGTCCACTATTCCTTCATCTCTAGCCCTTTACCTTTTCTAACCATCTGGCTTCACCAACCACCTTCTTGCTACCTTTCTTCCCTCCCTCTACCTTTTTTTATTCTGGAGTCTTCTCCCTTCCTTTTCAGTCCTGACAAAGGGTCTCAGACCGAAATTTCGTCAGTTTGCTCATTTCCATTAATGCTGCCTGACCTGTTAAGTTCCTACAGCATTTTGTGTGTGTTGCTTTGGATTTCCAGAGTAGAATTTTTTGGTTTATATTTTTCTTTGTGCTGCATTGCAGCTGATATAAAATAATAAATGGATCTTACAGAAATTAGTTCTTCTCAAATTGCCACTGATTGATATAATCATGAATTTTTCCAATTACATAACTAATTTAACTCATATGTATTTAAATTTAATATTTTCCTCAGTGTTTATTCAAGTAAAACATATACAATACTTTAATTATTGCACATTATGACACTGCCTGATCCATTAAGTTCCTTCAGCATCTTATGTATTGCTCCAGGTTCCAGCATCTGCAGTTTCTTGTATCTCCAGTCGTTTGAAACTACTCCTGGAAAACTTTTCTGGATGACCTGGTCCTTCTCCTGAAACTGCAGCATGAATCAAGATCTGGGGTCATCAAGCCATGGAAAATAACAGAAAAAAATACCAAGAAATATGGAAGATGTTCCTCCCCACCAAAGTTTGACTAGCTTGAGCAGTTGATGTGTCCAGTGGTATCAGGAACAAACTATTCTAAAGAGAAACAGAAAATAAAACTTAAAAAAAGAACTGCAGGTGCTGGAAGTCTGAAATAAAAAGAGAAAACAAGTCAGCTACTTCTGTTATTCAAGCTCTAAATGTCAGACTACAATGTTTATTGACTCAGTGATCCTCAGAACTGACTTGGACACTGATGATGTCAATGGTTTAACCATATAACTATATAACAATTACAGCACAAAAACAGGCCGTCTCAGTCCTTCTAGTCCGTGCCAAACTCTTACTCTCACCTAGTCCCACCGAATAATGCTGATCAAGTTTCCAAATCTGGATTTTCCACTACCAAAAGTATGCAGGCACTCAGATTAGGGTTAGTAAATGCTATGTTGGCACACGGAAGCATGGTGGACACTTGCGGCTGCCCCCAGCACAGTTTTGGACTGTATTGGCCATTGACTTAAAGTACACATTTTGCTGTGTGAACACAGAACACAGTAGATAGAAATTTACAGCACATTACAGGCCCTTTGGCTCACAATGTTGTGCTGACAATGTAACCTACTCTAGAGACTGTCTAGAATGTCCCTAGCGCATAGCCCTCTAGCTTTCTAAGAGGCTCTTAAAAGACCCTATTGTATCAGCTTCCACTATATCCACCGTAGTGCATTCCATGTACCCACCACTCTCTGTGTGAAAAACGTACCCCTGATGTTCCATCAGTACCTATTTCCAAGCACCTTAAAACTAAGCCCCCTTGTGTTAGCCTTTTCAGCCCTTGGAAACAGCCTCTGGCTATCCATATGATCAATGCCCAATGATCAATGATCAATGTATATCATATATACATGTGTTTTGATGTTTCAATGTACATGTGATAAATAAGGCTTATCTTTATTATCTTTATCTCTATCGCTAGTTTATTTTCTGCTCCAAGTCACACACCACCCTGACCTGAACATCCATTCCTTCTTTATATTCAATCAAAGTCTTGGAATTCACTGTCAAAGAGGAATGGTTTCACCAGATAGACTACTGATCTTCCAGATCATCACCACCATCTAAAGGGCATTTAAGGACTGGAACCAAATCGCCACTGCATTTTAATGACAAATCATCCCAAGAGTGTCTTGTTTTCAATATTTTGCCTTCCTTAGCTACTGAAGCTATGCCACTGAAAATCTCTGCAAGAAAAACATTCTGTGATGACCTGAAGTCATTGGGTCATAGAGCTGTGTTGTACACAAACAGGCCCGTTGGCCCAGCTTGCCTATGCCGACCACTTTATATAGTTCGTATCACTCAATATCTCTACATTGAGGATTTCAATTTTGCCAGTGACAGACACTGTTTGGAGATTGGAATTTCGGATATACAGTTTCATTACTTTGAAAGAGATGGCAATACCTGGAGTGCAAAAGAGCTGGCAGATTATTCCAAAACATCACCAAGGTATTAAAAAAAACAAAGATTTATAGATCAAAATTGATTTAAATATGTAGAATAATGGCTTGTTCATTCCATTAATCTTTGGGTTGAAATATAGTTTTGTCCAGTGTTGAGAATCAGCCTTCTGTATTTAATAAACGATGAATAATGTAGCCAGACAAAAAAAAAATGGCATTAGCACAAAAAGTCTTGTCTACTCTATTCTGCAAACCAATTTCTATTGCTTTCCACAATCTTATCCATTCCCCAACATATCCATAGTAGCAGTTACTTGCAAACAAACCAAAAGTGCGCAGAGAACAAGCACAGGGGTTGATACTGTACGACACGCTATCCACAATAATGAAGTTCTAAGTCAAGGAAGGTATATTGGATCCTTTATGCTCAGGGCTATCGGCCCGTGTTTATCTAGGGGAAACCTTGTCTGCCCACCAAACCGTGTCTCGCGTTTGCGTAGTTGCTGTGTAATGCACCCTGGTACAAACTCACACATCAAATATCAGACAGCACAGAATGAACAATTTACAGATTACACTTTATAGATCTTACTGGAACTATATAATCAATAGAGATACAATATAAAAGGAAAGTAAAAGGTGCCAAACTTATCAGAGTTCAACCACTTCATGCACAACTTTGCTTTTCCTACTTTGCTATGCAAACAGAATACAAAGGAATCAGGATATGTTAATGTAGATTAGTAAAGGGCAGGTAAATAGTAGGAACACAAACAGATCCATTAGCAAATACTGAGCATCAGCTTGTATTTATATATGGTTCAATGGTTCAAGGGTTCCATTTAATATAAGAGAATGTATACAGTATATAAACTGAAATTCTTGCTCTTACCAGACATCAATAAAACAGAAGAAAACCCCCAAAGAATGAATGACAAAAAAACATTAGAACCCCAAAGCCCCCCTCACCCTCCCACACACAAGCAGCAGTAAAGCATTAGCCTTCCCCCTCCTCCTCTCCAGACCTGCCTGAGCAAAAGCATCAGAACCCCACCATCCACCATGCAAACTATAGCAAAACCCAAAGGAACCACGATCTAGAGTCCATTAAAAAAAATCACTGTTCATCCAAACACTTCAACATTCCACAGTCTCTCTCTCTCTCTCTCTCTCTTTCTCTCTCTCTCATTAATAAGGGACAGAGTAGTATCACTCCCAGTGTAATGATGGGGGAGACCAACAGCTTGCTACTTTGATGTTAAGTGGAAGAAGTCGCCCTCTGGTGCCATCTTAATATTCATCATATCTCTGCACATTTGAGAGAAATGTAGGCAAATAAAAACATCGATGCTGTGCCATACATGGGTACCGAGGGCATGTGGCCAAAGGCTTAGTCATGGAGCTAGGTTTTATGAAGCATTTTAAAGAGTTAATAGAAGTAGAGAGGCTTTTGGAAGGAATCCAACTGTAGGGCCTTGACAGTTAAAGGCTCAGCCATCAATATCAAAAGGATTAGATTCAGGGCTGTTCAATAGACCAGAAGGGAGGACCACATGTCCTTTGTAGGGGAAACACTTCAGAGAGAGAGAGGGGTGATGCAATGAAGGGGGTTGAAAGTAAGGATGAGAATTTTGAAGATAGGGCATTGTTTAAGCAGGAGCCAGGACTTTGAGTGAGTTAAGATTTAGACAGCAAAATTTCAGATGAGCTAAAGTTTATAGGGGCAGGTTAGAAGAGGAATAAACATGGAATGAATGAAGGCTTCAGCAGCAGGTGAGATGAAGCAGGAGAGGGAAAATGCCAGAGAGAGGAAATCACAGCCTTTCCAATGGCATGGATATGGATCTGCAGCCCAGAACTTGGACTAGTATTATGATTGGTTAATTTCAGTTTTAAGAAGTTGTCTCTGAGACAGATAGAGTTGGTCAGTCAGCCTTGTGATGGAGATCTTTCGTTTTCAATTGGAAAACGTTTCTTCTCATTCAGTGCCAGGTATTAGACAGTCTGGTGGTGGAGGGTTCAGGATATAACAAAAAATGAGTCTGCAACACTGGATCATTGAAACATTCAGCATTGAGTCCAACAACAATAATGTCAGGGAACAGGACATGTGGATGTATGGCTAGAGGGTTGACAACTCTGGGAGGTAATATCACCACACCTGGAGAACCATATTCAGTTCTACTTGCTGTATTTCAGCAAAGTCACCCAGGCTTCCTTTAATGTGGTTGACATTACTCAAGTTGAAATAACTCAAGTTGCATCTCCCAATCCCCAAGGTTTGCTTAAGGTTATCTGTAAAGTTATCTATAATTGCTGAATGCAAGTGTCCTGCCTGAAATTTTGTTGCAAGATTTTTGGTGTACCAAGTTCCCCATTAACTTGTTCATGAGGAAAACCACCCAGGAGCTCACTCTCTGTTCCCTATTTAAAACCCTTTTCAAAACCTCTTGTTCACTCCAAAATTATTGCTTCTTGGGTCAAATACTATCCCTGCAATTATATCACCATGTTAACTGTTCAGATCATTCCTCTGCTTGATTCTGAATATTAGATTGTATGGCACCCATGAATATCTAGAAATCCACAGTCTTGCATCAGGAAACTGTAAAAACTGCAGTGGGATGGATGGGTAAATGGTGATCTGAAGAAGGTAGATTCAGCTGTTTCTTTGGAGGCAGGAACTTCTGACACCCCAGGCATTAATGAGAGTAGATGTCCCTGAAATCCAGCACCACTTTACTTGGCCAGGTCAAGCCAAGTCACAACAAGACAAGTTCATTGTCATATGCACAAGTACAGCAATATACAGATATGATGAAAACAATTCTTGCTGTAGCATCACGGGTATGTAGATTCAGACAACACCCAGAACAGTCCTAACGAAGGGTCTCAACCGGAAACGTCGACTGTACCTCTTCCTATAGATGCTGCCCGGCCTGCTAAGTTCACCAGCATTTTTTACATGTGGTACCCAGAACATCAATAAGACAAGACAGTTCAGAAAAAGACAGTGCAAAACAAGACATTAGTGGAAACAAAACCACATTCAGAGACAAGTCGGCAGTAATGCAAGAAGTGGTCCTTGGTGTTCTATTGCTGAGGTAGAATTAGGGTTGTACAAGTTGATGTTTCCAGGAAAGTAGTTGTTCCTATTCACAAAGTGTGGGACTTCATGCTTCTGTACTTCTTGTCTGATGGAAACAGCCAGAAGAGGAAAAGGCAAACCAAGACATCATTCACTAAGAAACCATGATACATTACTATATTTATTATGACCCTGTATACCGTTTATTCTGTGAGCTTCACTCCAGCTAGGAATTTCATTAATACACTGGCAAAAATGACAATAAATTTATCTAACTCAAAATCTAATCTAAATCATCAACCTGAAACCTTTTCTTTCCTCTCACCCAGATGCTTCCTGACCTACCGGCTTTTTTCTCTTTCAGATTTCCAGTATCTGCAGTTTTGTTTATTTCTGAAACAAAGCCCTTTAAGAGAAACACTGTGGCAGTCAGATATGTTTCCCAGCGTGAGCGTGAGAGCGAGAGAGCGAGAGCGAGAGAGAGAGCGAGAGAGAGAGAGAGAGAAAATCCCTTTAAATGCGCCTGCCTTCTCTTAAAGGCGTGCTTTTCGGTGTTGGAGCGGCAGAGTGTGAGTGGTGTTGGTAGCGGGCGGTCTGATGTGACTTTGCAGCGCTTGTGTAATCTGCGAGTGGGCGAGCGGGAATTGTCGTGAACGGTGTGCTCGTCCATTTCTGCTGTCCTGGCCGTCCCCCCTTTCCGAGTCCCTGCATCCCAATGCCGGCCGCCTCGAGTAAGAGTGGGCCCCAGCAGCAGCAGCGAGCGGGCCGTTCAGCCATGGCAGCCGGCGACTATTCCATCAATTTGACAGTGCAGCAAGTGCTGAGCCTGTGGGCGCATGGTACCCTGCGGCATTTCACAGGTAGAGAGCGGTGGGGGTGGGTGTAGGGGAAGGAGGGAGAGGATGGCGAGGCGGTGACTGGGTTTGTGTTGGGGAGCAGTTAGACACAAGACAACCTGTCTACCCATACATCCCCTCCCGGCGGCTCCTTATCCATCTATTCCATTCCAAGAGCAGAGTCTCCCTATCTATCCACCCATTCCCTCTGAGGGGGTATCGGCTCCACATCCAACCCGAGTCTGCCCGCTGCGGCGACCTAATCCAGCCAATGGACGCGCTGGGTTTCAGCTCCTCAGGGGGTGAAACTAACCATTCTGACGCATTGAAGCCCGGCGCTATCGATTTAAAGGCCAGGGCTCCTCCTGGAACCGGGTTAGAGCCACTCTTTTATAGTCGAGAAAATTTGAGAGCATTTGCACAATTTTGTTCTCCATCAGCTGACGGGACGAAATTGCTAATTTATTTGATCTGTAGAGGAAAAGAGAACGTGCATATTTCAAAACTTCCTTTTTATATATTTCTTATTTTATGAATTATGCTGAATAAAGAGTTAATTACATTACTAGCCGTGTAAGTGCTGAGGAAATAAGAAACTGCATCGTGAATTATACATCAAACTACCAACCTGCTCGAGGAATCGCTCTTTGTCTCGGTTTAGATGATAGTAACACCATTGGCAGTCGGATTACTAAATACCATTTAGTAACTACTTGTACAGTATACAAGGTGCTTTTGAGTTGGAACCATGTATATTTTTAAAAATTATCTAGAATAATTAAAATGGTGTTTTAAGCAACTTTCATTGCAAGTTTTGAATTTAATTATCCTGTTGGAAAGAAAAATGGAATTTGGTGTTGCCTTGTGTGCAATCAAACGAGAATGAAGATGCAGTTTTAGAGTAGTTCATAAATGTGGGACAGGCAGCCCCTTTGGCCATTTGATCTTGACACCTGTTTATATGCTGCATGAGTGCAAATGGGCTGCAGAGACATTTCCAATAGAATGGGATAACTTGGAGTTGGTATGCACTTAATGGGCTGAATGGTCTTCTGTTACTTTAAATGGTTTAGCTATTTGATAAAACAGTAGGTTGTAAAGCAGAGTATGTGTCTTATCCAGCAATTAAAATCATATTTCTTTGGTAAATATTTCCTTGCTATAAGTGGGATGTAATGTTTCTTTTAAAACTGACATATGGCAAAACCATCTAGCAAGTTGGTATGTTTTATTGGCCAGCACTGATGCACAGAGCTAGAGTATGTTATGTGAAACCATTGGTGGTCATGTTTTTCGCTGTCTAGTCCTTGAGCTGTGGAGTTTCTCTCCCCTATACCTCTTAACCCCCCACCCCCATCTGTCCTTGTGATTTCCTGCTGCATTAATAGTGTTATTGTGGAGGCTTCAAAACTGCTTGCATTCCAGTGTTTTGTAGTGTCATGCCTGGCTACCAAATTCTTGCACAGTTTACTATATCTTGGTACAATCTCTTTGCTATTGCAAATACCATAACAAGGTGGCCTGTACTTGGTCCAGGTTTACGTCCCACACCATCAGAGTGGATGTGATCAGAGGGAATTGTTTTTACTACTGCGAGGAAGAGCTCTGTTTTCCACATAATTAGAACATACAGGTTGAAATAATTTTATCATATATAGATCTGTATTGAGTGTATTTTCTAATGGTGCTACGAAGTCTGAATTTTAAAGCGGATTAGTGCTGCGCTGGCTTCATCTTGCAGGATTTCAGTTGATGAATGTTGACCTTGTTCAACTCTACAATGCCTGGAAAGGACCAGCACAGCATCATACTTTGAACAATAAAGCTTGTTCCCAGTCCTCTTGACAACTTCCTGTTAGATTTGGGCATCAAAAGCAAGGGTATTATTGATTTTTGTCTCACTGGTTTGCTTTTTAATATGGCTGCACTTTATGCCCAGAGCGTGGCTGGGTTGAAGTCTTCTGCAGGTTCCTTCACTCTTATTTGTAAATAGTTAAAATGAGTGTCCCATTTTTTAAAATTTTGAATTGTGCTTTTGAGTTGCATGGAAGAATGAGTTTCAAAGCTTGGTTTCACAGTTATTCAACTGGAATAGGTTTATTATTGTCATGAGCACTGAAATACAGTGAAAACTTGTTTTGTATGTAATCAAATGATGATTTCAAAACATAAGTAAATTGAGGTTATACAGATGGAAAAGCAATAGCATTGCAGGGTATACAATTAGAGTGAGAGTGCAAGTAAATAATAAGGTGCAAGGGTCATAACGAGGTAGCTTGTGAAGTCGAGAGTTTATTTTTAATATACAAGAGGTCACTTAAGAGACTTGTTACTGTTTGGCAGAAATTGTACTTGAGCCTGGCGTGATGTGTTTTCTAGTGACAGTGTGGAGAGACCTGGAGCATTTGTGAACTCTGATAGCTTTGGAGAAAAAGTTAAATTAAGATTTCAGTCTCAGTGACTTGTATCATAACACCCATGCTCTGAAGATTACTGTGGTTGTGGATCAAAAAAGGCAAATGATATGTTTTAGTCATAGTCATACTTTATTGATCCCAGGGGGAAATTGATTTTCATTACAGTTGCACCATAAATAATGAATAGTAATAGAACCATAAATAGTTAAATAGTAATATGTAAATTATGCCAGGAAATTATGAAATAAGTCCAGGACCAGCCTATCGGCTCAGGGTGTCTGACCCTCCAAGGGAGGAGTTGTAAAGTTTGATGGCCACAGGCAGGAATGACTTCCTATGACGCTCTGTGCTGCATCTCGGAGGAATGAGTCTCTGACTGAATGTACTCCTGTGCCCACCCAGTACATTATGTAGTGGATGGGAGACATTGACCAAGATGGCATGCAACTTAGACAGCATCCCCTTTTCAGACACCACTGTGAGAGAGTCCAGTTCCATCCCCACAACATCACTGGCCTTACGAATAAGTTTGTTGATTCTGTTGGTGTCTGCTACCCTCAGCCTGCTGCCCTAGCACACAACAGCAAACATGATAGCACTGGCCACCACAGACTCGTAGAACATCCTAAGCATTGTCCGGCAGATGCTAAAGGACCTCAGTCTCCTCAGGAAATGGAGACGGCTCTGACCCTTCTTGTAGACAGCCTCTGTTCTTTAACCAGTCCAGTTTATTGTCAATTCGTATCCCCAGGTACTTGTAATCCTCCACCATGTCCACACTGACCTCTTGGATGGAAACAGGGGTCACTAGTGCCTTAGCTCTCCTCAGGTCTACCACCAGCTCCTTAGTCTTTTTCACATTAAGCTGCAGATAATTCTGCTCACACCATGTGACAAAGTTTCCTACCGTAGCCCTGTACTCAACCTCATCTCCCTTGCTGATGCATCCAACTATGGCAGAGTCATCTGAAAACTTATGAAGATGACACTAAATTTAGTGCCATAAAGAAGATGATACTTCTTTATGGCACTAAATGAAGTTATTGTGCAGTTCCCTTTTAAATAAACAAGAGTACTTGGATTTAACTGCTAAACCTGATCAGGTTTCCAATATGACAGGGACAAAGGTTTTCTCTTATCCTTTTGCAACGTGGCTGCAGCTTTTAATGCCATTAAGACATCACTGTCGTCACATCATTTGAGTGTTCTTGTCCATTTGGGGAGACTTGGCCAGGTTGAAGTTTTTACTACTTGAGCATAGTCAATTAATTTGGGTGCAGCATGCTACCCCTAAATAGTCATCTCTGGTGTCCAATCACAAACGAGAAATCTGCATTTGCTGGAAATCCAAGCAAAAACACACAAAATGCTGGAGGAACTCAGCAGGCTAGGCAGCATCTTTGGAAAAGAGTATTGTTGACTTTTTGGGCTGAGACTCTTCGACAGTACTGGAGGAACAAGTGCTGAGGAGTAGGTTTAAAATACACACAAATCTTCTACTCAGTTTTTTTCTCAGCTGGAAACGTCAACAATACTCTTTTGCATAGATGCTGTCTGGCCTGCTGAGTTCCTCCAGCATTTTGTGTGTTTTACCTCTGGTGTCCATTGGGGATATATGCAGTGTGAGTTTCCAAATACATGACTATGTACAGTTCCACCACCTCCACTACCTCACTTGGCCCCTATAATGTCCATAAATGATAGACGAGTATGATAGGACACTCGGCACTCAAACCCTCTCTGTCTTCCAAGATATTCTTAGCTGATTGCCCTGCTGAAGGGTCTTGGCCTGAAACATCGACTGTACTCTTTTTTGCATAGATGCTGGCTGGCCTGCTGAGTTCCTCCAGCATTTTATGTGTGTTGCCCAGTTTACTTGTTTAATGTTCAGTACTGGGTGAGCCAAAATTTCCTCCAAGTAATTACTTGGAAGAGGGTTGCCATTAATTTGGTCACCAGTGTAACCTTGATTCCATTCCCTGGCAACTGCCTGAAACTGAAACAGATGATTACATTTGCTCGGTAAGAATGCTATATTACAACTCACTGAATGGATGAGTTTAGGACCACACATCTGTGCCATCATGAAGGCTGGTGTATTTCATTCTTGCCTCCTGCTCTGCTGCACCCACCCCATCCCCTTGCATTAGATCCTTGTTAGCTCTCATCTCCGTTATTTTACCTTTCTCATCTCCCTTGTACCTTTTGTGAACTTGCAATCTTGGGGAAACTCTTTTCTGTTTGTCCTTGCTTTCACACCTGTTAGCCACACTTTGATTTTCAAAATGATCAGTGTTGCTTTCAAATTGTAGCCAAGCCTTTCCACTGCCCACCACCCTCTCCCATTGGTGACCCTGCCTCAAGATCTGAAATCTAATCCCCAAGTTATTGCAGTTCTTAAATGATCTTCCTCATTGATCAGTGCAAGGAATACGCTTTGCTGTCAAATTTTGGTCTTTGGGCACAAACGTGAAAATCTGCAGATATGGGAAATCCAAGGCAAAACACACACAATGCTGAAGGAACTCAGCAGGTCAGGCAGCATTTATGGTAATTTATTTTTATGGAAATCTATTTCCATAGGTGCTGCCTGACCTGCTGAGTTCTTCCAGCATTTTGTCTTTGTTCTTTGGGACTTTTTTTTCTAATGTAACTTGTTTTTTTGTTTTCAAAGCAGCAGGGATTTGTACCTCTTTGTCACCCAATGTCCCCTTTCCTTCGTTCATGAACTGCTTTCACTGTAGACCTAAACTTGGAAGGTGAGGGCCAGATGTTGCTGTACTTTTAGGCTTGGACAAATTAATATTAATTACACTTTTTAATTCACACTATTCACAGTACATATTACAGGAACATCAATACAGTCATTGCGCAAGGATGTTGATGGAGTCTTGTGAATAAAAGCCCTATTGCTAGAACAAACCTATTTTAATGGGCAATGATAGAGAAGCAAATAGGTGGGATTAATCAAATTAGATGGGGAAAGATGTTAAGGGAATGACAGTGGTTTTTTTTATTAGAAAGTATTGTAACCTCATTGGGTTTAGTAATTCTTGAAGTTAGTGAATGGTAGAGTCTGACACTAAAATGAATAAGCATTTTTGATCTGTGATTTGTAGATTGTAATTGGGTCCAGGAGCATTTTGTGAATGCACCATTTCACTATTTTCAGAATAAAGTGAGAGTTGCAGAATGTTTTGTTCCATTGTTGGAACTAATTTTTGAATTTAATGGGTAACAATAGATAAAAATCAAAGTCTTGTTTATTGTCATATGCACAAGTACATGTATGCAGAGGTGCAATGAAAAACTTGGTTGCAGCAGCATCACATACACATATAAGCAGTATTCACAAGAAAAAAAACACTTTCCAAGAAAGAACACAATTAGAGCAAAAAAATTTGGTCAATTTTAGCTTGTGCTATTGTGATCTTTATTGTTTATCAAGGACAGTCAGAATGGATTTGGTAAAGGCCAGACAAGTTTGACTAAGATGATTGAAGGAAGGTTGATTAGATGTTATAAATGTTGTGAATGGGCATATGAAAGGAATATGGAAAGCCTGTATCATGTTGAGCTGATACAAGCCATGGACTTGAGTGTTGACAGTATAAACATGGGTTAGGGCTGGTGATGAGAAGCGGGTGGTGGTAATGGATGGTTGTGTTGCATCTGGAATGTTGAATGCTCAGTTTTAGGATATCATTTGAATTTTTTAAAAATAGAAATGATCTAGGCTTGGGAGGAGGGAGTAGCATTATAAACTTCTTAAAATATCTTCTCCCTCATTTGATAAATTCACCCTATTTGCTGCTTTGCCATCTTCTATTATAAAAGCTTTTGGCCTGTATGTATGAAATCAACATCAAAATAGTTGAGGATAGTGGCAGACTTTTGTGTGATTTAGACAAGGTAACAAAGTGGAAGAATGGCAAGTGTCATTTAGTGCAGGGAAGTGGGAAGTGATGGACTTCCAGGTAGACTATTGGAGAAAGGCCATATACCACGAATAGCACAATTGTTGAGTAGCAGGGAGATTTTGGAACCAGAGTGACTGTAAAACCAGTCTTTGATTTTGTACTTGGTTACATAGTATATGAAAGTGAAGTAGAGAAGTTGCACAACTTGTAGGTTAGGTCTATGCTTCAGTATGGTGGACAATTCTTTGCACTTGACAACATGGAAAGATAATGGGACCTTACAAAAAAAAAAGGTAGAGGGAAAATTTACCCGGATGTTGCCAAACATTAAGGAGCTCAGTGAGGAAGACGGGTTGGAAAAGTGAAGTAAAGAATAACTGTTATCTCAAGTGGAAAATAATAGCTGAAAAAACACAAAAGATCTATAGGAATGTAGAGAATGTTTATCACTGAGTTGCTGAAATGTAGAATATGCTACTCAAATAGGAAATGGGTTCCTAACTTTCAAGCATAACTTTGGAAAGGAATTGGGGAAGTATTTGAAGAACTTGTGGATTTATAGTCAAAAGATGAGTACGTTGTATGAAACACCATTATGGGCACCTGAATGATGGGCTGAATGGCCTTTCATGAGTACTTCTTAAGAACTTGGAAAGAGGAAAATGCATGGAATAAAAATCAATAAATATGATCTACCAAAGTTCAATGGCATTCTAAGTAGAAGTATCACCTGGGTGGTATATGATGTAGCTGGGGTCAGTCAAAGGAAGTTAAGGTGGAAATTATAGAGTCTGAAACAAGGGAAAATCCCAGCTGAAGAAAACTTTGGAGGAAATATAAACTCAAAATCACATTCTCCCTTCAAGCATGCTACAGGAAATCTGCAATTTAAAAGAGTGAAGCCTAAGGGACCATTTTGCTTTGCCAGCAAAATTGCCTTTCAACAGTGCCAACTGGGAATGCCAAAACAATCATAAGATTAACAAGACAGATTATATTTTTTTTAAAAAAACTCCCTTAAGTGGTTTCCATTTTCACATTCTTTATCAATTTGTAGCTTTTTGTGTCCCTGCTAGCACCCTCCAGCCTCTGTCTCCGTCTTCACCCTACCCTTAACGCACCACCAAACTTGGCTTCATCTGCCCAGTTTTATCCCTTGTTGTGTTCCACCTATCTTCTAACTCTTCCCTCTCCTTCCACAGCCTGGCTCTTTCTGCCCATCATCCCTGCCCCTTCCCAGGTCCACCTATCATCCGCTGATCTGTCTTGCTATTCCCCCTCTCCTCTTTACACCGGTCACCTGAAACATTACTGATTTCTTTCCCGTGACAGACAGCATTTGATTTGTTGAGTTCCTCCAGCAGTTTTTTTTTAAACCTTACCTGACTGACTTATTGCCTGTAGAAATGTGAATTCTGGGCTTCAGGAATTCTTTGAGCCTTTAAGATTGACCGTAGCATTTAATGTGTGGATAGTATAATTCATGTCAAAATGAATGCTATGCCCAAGTTGTTCAAAAAGAACTGAATCATTTAGGAAACTGAGACGTAGGCAATGTCATTAAATCAGTTGATATTTCCACTTGTGTTGTTCTTTTTTCCTAAAATGAAGACGGGTAGCATCTTCAGGTTTGTTGAATGTTAGAAGATATCAATCAATAGGCATGTAAAGGTATGCCTTTTACCTCTGATTAGTTAGTCCAGCTAGGTAGGATACTTGTTTTCACAACACTTGATGTGTTGTGCACTTCAGAGGAGTGCTCACCTGGTGTTCCTCAACAACAGGTAATTTTGCAACAATATAGGACCCTGGTCAGTCCCCACTTGGAGTACTGTGCTCACTTCTGGTCGCCTCACTACAGGAAGGATGTGGAAACCATAGAAAGGGTGCAGAGGAGATTCACAAGGATGTTGCCTGGATTGGAGAGCATGCCTTATGAAAGCAGGTTGAGTGAACTCTGCTTTTTCTCCTTGGGGTGACGGAAGATGAGAGGTGACCTGATAGAGGTGTATAAGATGATGAGAAGCATAGATCATGTGGATAGTCAGAGGCTTTTCCCAGGGCTAAAATGGCTGCCACAAGAGAGCACAGGTTTAAGGTGCTGGGGAGTAGGTACAGAGGAGATGTCAGGGGTAAGTTTTTTACGCAGAGAGTGGTGAGTGCATGGAATGGGCTGCCAGTAATGGTGGTGGAGGCAGATACAATAGGGTATTTTAAGAGACTTTTGGATAGGTATATGGAGCTTAGAAAATAGAGGGCTGTGAGTAACCCTAGTAATTTCTAAGGTAGGGGCATGTTCGGCACAACTTTGTGGGCTGAAGGGCCTGTATTGTGCTGTAGGTTTTCTATGTTTCTAACAAACCTCTATTTCAAGAGATTTGCAGAGAGTGAGGAAAAATATTAATTAATCTTGCTGTATGTTACCTAGCTCTAGCTTGGTGTCTACCAAGACAAAGCGAAAGGTACAGAATCTCGTGGGAATGAAGTTGAGAAGAGACTTGTATCTCTAAAGAGGTCCAATTTGAATGTACATTGAAAATCTGCACTAGTTGAGGGACCTGTTAAAACAGTTGAGGACAACTTGTCTGACCAGCTTGATGGACTTAATGAACATCTCGATGACTATGGACATTTCACAAAATCTTCAAGCACTGCTAGACCCCTTCAAGAGTTTCTGGTTGAACATGGAATTAGACAAAGCAGCAGAAAGCTGACCTCTGAGAACTGGATCAGTTGCTGCTAAATTTTCAGCTTCTTGTTGGTAATGATCCATGAAGTTGTTGTCATTGACCAGTGTTGGTTCAGCTTGGTATTGGTAGGTGATTTTTCTCTCTTTTTCCCTTGAACTGAGGAGAATGGAGTTGAATGGCTTGTTTTGTTTCAAGATCTCTTTCAAAATCAATAATGGAATCTGACAAGGATTTGACAATTGCCTGTGGAATGAGAGTACTGGAACCACATATATGGTGAAATTTTACCATATAAGCCCCTGCAGACTATTTCTTTTGGTGAATCCAAATAAATGAGAATGCAGATGCAGAGAGGATTTGGTTTTCACAGTTGGTGCACTTCTGTGTGAGGCAATTGTGTGTAGGTGTGATTTTTTTTTTCCCCCCACCACTGTTATATATAGACAGTACTTCCAGTCACACTCTGCTTTAAGGTTTGATCCTACCCTCTTGTGGTTCAATCTGGAGTGGAAGGAAAATATAAAGGTGATGCATTTTTGGCAATATTAGAGTGAAGGCTATATCTTTCTTTTAAAAGAAAAAAAAATCTGGAGTACAGTAACCTCTTGAGCCAGTTCTTCCATCAGTAAGGCTATGGGTGTTCCTTCAATAAAACTGATTATTTTTCTAATGGTTTAATAAATGTCCTGCTATTTCCTCTTTAATTCCCAGCAATTTTTTTCCCAACATCAGATACTGGACTAATTCTCTTATCCTTTCCTGTTTTTAGGGTCAATCTCATCTTAAGTAGTGGTGTCACAACTGGGCACATACAAAAGCTCCACAGTCTCTGCAGCCACTCTCTTAGGCATCAGGTGCAGGGGACTAGTTGGTCTTCAGCCACATTACTTTGCTTATTAACTACGTTATATAGTAGTAGTTTTGTCTGAGTTCCTCTATCCCTTTTTGGGCCCATGATTATTTTTATTGTCGTAGAAATCTCAGCTATTTCTCCATTTTCCATTAATATCTCAGACTCTCCCTCTAAGGGGCCACTATCTTCCTTTATTTGTACTGTAGAAACTTGTACTGCCTGTTTTAATGAGAACAGATAATCTCCCTCTGTTTGAATGAATTATCTTTTTCTAGGTATTGAACCACCTTTGCCTTGAAAATTATCTTTCACCAGCAACAAATGCAGATAGGAAACCTGTCACAAATAGTACTACCAATGCAAATGAAAAAGAATAAAGAAGAAATCTGAGCTATTAGTACATGTACAGGTATGACATCAAAGCTTCTTTTTAATAGGTTTCTAAATTTATGCATAATGATTAAACTTCCTGGCATTTAAAATGCAGAAGCCATGATAGTTGCCCAACTGGCATGGTTCTTTGGGGATCCAGAGTAGTTGTTCCACACATTGGAAGAGAATCTATTCTGAGGCTCCTTCCTCTTGTAGGAAGGATACACAAGTTTTGTTTTTGTTCTATGATTGTAATATTACTGATAAGCACTTCACAATGGAGCACTGTAGCAGGAAAGCAGCATCCATCATCACAGGCTGCCTACCATCCAAGCCGTGCTCTCTTCTCACTCTTCTCTTATCAGGAAGGTGGTACAGGAGCATCAGGTCCCACACCACCAGGTTCAGGAATGCTTAGTACTCCTCAGCCATCAGGCTCTTGAACCAGAGGGGATAACTTCATTCACCCCAACAGCTATATGGACTCGCTTTCAAGGACTGTTCATTTCATGTACTCTATTTATTACTTATTTATTGTTTTCTTTTTGTAGTTTCAGTCTGTTGTCTTTTGCACATTGGTTGGTTGTCTGTCTTGTGTGTGGTCTTTCATTATTTTGCTGGCATTCACAGTAACTACAGTGAATCTCAGGGTTTTGTATGGTGTACCTAGCTTTGGAAATTGTACTGCTGCATTTTATTTGCTTATGTTCTGAAAAGTGCAAGACAGCTTTTGAAATAAAAACATTCAATTGGAAAGTGACAATTTTTTTATAATGTGGGGATTACACACATCCAAAGAAAATCTCAACACTGCTCAATTCATGAGAGAATATGCAAATATTTTCCTAATCTAACAGCTAAAAGATTTAAGTAGTCACAGTAAGGGATTTGCTCCTGATTATTTGAAGTGGCCTAATGCTGGTAGACCTAGTAAATCATCTTTAGCAGAAGGAAAGTAGGATCTAGTTATTGGAGTGCAGAAAAGCACAATTCATTGTGTGCTGTTACTTTAAATTCATCTGCATGTCATTAATATCCAGAACAGCATATCCTCTTGAGTTGTGATATCAAAATGGACTGTAGTGTCCTGATTAACATTTGGACAAATCCATTGACAGTAGACTCAAATTCTTGATGTGATCTGCTCTGAGGAATAGATTTGACGTTTCCTTTTATAGTGGGATCCAGTAAATTGGACCGTCGGTTAATCGGAGCAGCTGGCTATTTCGGACAACTCTTAAAGAACAAAATCTAGTAAAAAAAGAAATAGCCAGGATTCTCTTCAAGCAACACACACAAAAAATGCTGGCGAATGCAGCAGGTCAGGCAGCATCTACAGGAAGAGGTACAGTCGACGTTTCGGGCCAATACCTTTCGTCAGGACTAACTGAAAGAAGAGATAGTAAGAGATTTGAAAGTGGGAGGGGGAGATCTGAAATGATAGGAGAAGACAGGAGGGGAGGCGTAGATCTAAGAGCTAGAGAAGGGAGAGTATCATGGGATGGGAAGTCTGGGGAGAAAGAGAAGGGGGGAGGGGAGCCTAGAGGGGGGACAGCAGGTAAGGAGTTGTAGTGAGAGGGACAGAGGGAGAAAAAAAGAGAGAGAGAGAGAGAAAAAGAGGGGAAAATGAAAAATATATAAAATAAGGGATGAGGGGTGGAGGGGCGTTAACGCAAGTTAGAGAAACCAATATTCATGCCGTCAGGTTGGAGGCTACCCGGACGGAATATAAGGTAGTGTTCCTCCAACCTGAGTATGGCTTCACCTTGACAGTAGAGGAGGCCGTGGATAGACATATCAGAATGGGAATGGGACGTGGAATTAAAATGTGTGGCCACTGGGAGATCCTGCTTTCTCTGGCGGACAGAGCATAGATGTTCAGCGGAACGGTCTCCCAGCCTGCGTCGGGTCTCGCCAATATATAGAAGACCGCACCAGACGCAGTATATCACCCCAGCCGACTCACAGGTGAAGTGTCGCCTCACCTGCAAGAACTGTCTGGGGCCCTGAATGGTGGTGAGGGAGGAAGTGTAAGGGCATGTGTAGCACTTGTTCTGCTTACAAGGATAAGTGCCAGGAGGGAGATCAGTGGGGAGGGATGAGGGGAACGAATGGACAAGGGAGTTGCGTAGGGAGCGATCCCTGCGGAAAGCGGGGGGAGGGGAGAGGGAAAGATGTGCTTGGTGGTGGGATCCCATTGGAGGTGGAGGAAGTTACGGAGAATTATATGTTAGACCCAGAGGCTAGTGTGGTGGTAGGTTAGGACAAGGGGAACCCTATTCCTAGTGGGATGGCGGGAGGATGGGGTGAGAGCAGATGTACGTGAAATGGGAGAGATGCATTTGAGAGCAGAGTTGATGGTGGAAGAAGGGAAGCCTCTTTCTTTAAAAAAGGAAGATATCTCCTTTGTCCTGGAATGAATAGTCTCATCCGAAAGCAGACGCGGCAGAGACGGAGGAATTGCGAGAAGGGGATGGCATTTTTGCAAGAGACGGGGTAGGAAGAGGAATAGTCCAGGTAGCTGTGAGAGTCCGTAGGCTTATAGTAGACATCAGTAGATAAGCTGTCTCCAGAGATAGAGACAGAAAGATCAAGAAAGGGGAGGGAGATGTTGGAAATGGACCAGGTAAACTTGAGGGCAGGGTGAAAGTTGGAGGCAAAGTTAATGAAGTCAACGAGCTCAGCGTGCATGCAGGAAGCAGCGCCAATGCAGTCGTCAGTGTAGCGAAGGAAAAGAGGGAGACAGATACCAGTATAGGCTTGAAACATGGATTGTGCACAAAGCCAACGAAAAGGCAGGCATAGCTGGGACCCATACGGGTGCCCATGGCTACACCTTTAGTTTGTAGGAAGTGGGAGGAGCCAAAGGAGAAATTGTTAAGAGTAAGGACTAATTCCTTTAGACGGAGGAGAGTGGTGGTAGAGCGGAATCCAAAAAGAAGTGGAGAGCTTTGAAAACTTCCTGGTGGGGGATGGAGGTATATAGGGACTGAACATCCATGGTGAAAATAAAGCGGTGGGGGCCAGGGAACTTAAAATCATTGAAAAGATTCAGAGCGTGAGAAGTGTCACGAACATAGGTGAGAAACAGCCTTTCCGCATCTACCGTGTTCAGCTCTTTCAACATTAGAAATGTTTCTATGAGATCCCCTCTCGTTCTTCTATACTCTAATGAATACAGTCCAAGAGCCGACAAACACCCTCACATGTTAGACTCTGCATTCCAGGAATCATCCTCGTGAATCTCCTCTGAACTCTCTCCAACATCAGAACATCCTGTCTAAGATAGGATGCCAAAAACTGCACACAGTATTTCAAATGAGGTCTCACTAGTGCCCCAAAGAGCCTCATCAACACCTCCTTACTCTTATACACTATTCCTCTTGAAATGAATGCCAACATAGTGTTCGCTTTACTTACTGCCGATCCAGCCTGGTGGTTAAACTTTAGGGTATCCTGCACGAGGGCTCCTGAGTCCCTTTGCACTTCCGATTTTTGAATTTTCTCCCCATCTAAATAATAATCTGCCCAATTATTTCTTCTTCCAAAATGTACAACTGTACATTTCTCAACATTGTATCTCACCTGCCATTTCTTTGCCCACTCTCCTAAACTGACCAAGTCTCTCTGCAACCCTTCTGTTTCTTCAACACTTCCTGCTCCTCCACCTTTCTTGGTGTCATCAGCAAACTTAGCCACAAAACCAATTAATCCATAATCTAAATCATTGATATACATTGTAAAAAGAAGCGGCCCCAACACCGACCCCTGCGGAACACCACTAGTAACCGGCAACCAATCAGAATTCCCACCCTTCGCTTTCTGCCTATCAGCCAATGCTCCATCCATTCCAATATCTTTCCTGTAATTCTATGGGCTCTCATTTCATTAAGCAGCCTCTTATGTGGCACCTTATCAAAGGCCTTTTTAAAATCCAAATACACAACATCCACAGCCTCTCCCTTGTCAATCTTATTTGAGATTACCTCAAAAAATTCCAATAGGTTGGTGAGGCAGGATCTTCCCTTCATGAAACCATACTGGCTTGGGCCTGTCTTGTCATGTACCTCGGTATTTCATAACCTCGTCCTTGAGGATCGACTCCAATAACTTCCCAACTACCAATGTCAGCCTAATAGGTCTGTAATTTTCTTTTTGCTGCCCCCCTCCTTTCTTAAACAGCGGAGCTACATTTGCGACTTTCTAGTCTTCCGGAATCGTGCCAGAGTCTATTGATTCCTGGAAGATCATTTCCAATGCCTCCACAATCTCCAAAGCCACCTCCTTCAGAACCCTTGGGTGCACCTCATCCGGTCTGGGAGACTCATCTATTTTTAATCCATTTAGCTTCCCAAACATTTTCTCTCTAGTAATCTTGACTGTACCTAATTCTATTCCCTGAGACCCCTGGTTATCAGGTATATTGCTAATGTCTTCCACTGTGAAGACTGATGCAAAATACTCATTTAGTTCCTCTGCCATCTCTTTGTTACCCATTATAATTTCTCCAGCATCATTTTCAATTGGATCTATATCTACACGTGTCACTCTTTTACTCTTCATATATTTAAAAAAACTCTTAGTATCCTTTTTTTATGTTAATTGCAAACTTCCTTTCATGATTCATCTTTCCTAATCACTTTCTTAGGTCCTTCTGTAAATTTTTAAAAGTCGTCCAGTCCTCCGTTTTCCCACTAATTTTTGCTTCCTTGTATGCTGTCTCTTTTGCTTTTATTTTAGCCTTAACCTCTCTCGTTAGCCACATTTGTGCCATTTTTCCATTCATGATTTTCTGTTTTCTTGGAATATATTTTTCCTACACTTATTTCTTGTAGGAATTTCATCCAATTCTGCTCTACCGGCCCTCCATCTAGCTTACTTTTGCAATCGACTTGGGCCAGTTCCTCTCTCATACCACTGTAATTTCCTTTGTTCCACTGAAATATCGATACACTTGATACCAGCTTCTCCTTTGCAAATTTGAAACTGAACTCAATCATATTATGATCACAACTTCCAAGGGGTTCCATTACCGCCAGCTCCCTAATCGCCTCAGGTTCATTACACAGCACCCAGTCCAAAACAGCTGATCGCCAGGTGGGCTTATGGACAACCTTCTAAAAAAAGCCATCCCATAGGCATTTTACAAACTCCCTCTCCTGAGATCCATTACCTTCCTGACTTTCCCAATTCACTTTCATATTAAAATCCCTCATAATTATCTTGATATTTTCCTTCTGACACGTTTTTTCTATTTCCAGCTGAAACTTGTAGTCCACATCCCAGCTGCTGTTTGGAGGCCTGTATATAACTACTATTTGTGTCTTTTTAACCTTGCCATTTCTTAACTCGACCCATAAGGATTCTACCTCTTCTGATCCTATGTCCCTTCTTTCTAATGATTTGATATCGTTGCTTACCATCAGGGCCACGCCACCCCCTTTACCTACCTTCCTATCTTTCCTATGCACTGTGTATCCTTGGACATTCAGCTCCCAATCACATCCATCATTTAGCCATGACTCAGTGATGGCCACAGTGTCATATCTTTTAACCCGTAGCTGTACAACAAGGTCATCCACTTTATTTCTAATGCTGCGTGCATTTAAGTACAGTTCGTTTCGATCAGTATCTGTTACTAATTTTGCTATATTTCTATTGCACAGTAAATTATCCTGTCTATTCACCTGCCTGTCCTTCTTGCCATCTTTGCTGCACGGTACCTTTGACTTATTTCTATTTTCCTCTTCCTCGACCTTAACACCCTGGTTTCCTTCTCCCTGCCAGCTTAGTTTAAACTCTCCCTAACAGCTATATTAAACAACCGCCAGGATATTAGTACCCTTTGAGTTCAGGTGTAACCCATCGTTTTTGTATAAGCGGTACCTCCCCCAAAATAGATCCTAATGATCCAAGAATTTGAAGCTCTGCCCCCTGCACCAGTTACTTAGCCACACATTCATCTGCTTAATTCTGCTATTCTTACCTTCATTAGCACGTGGCTCAGGTAGTAATCCTGAGATTTACTCTGGAGGTCCAGCTTTTCAATTTTCTTCCTAGCTCCCAGTAATCTTCCTTCAGGACCTCCTCTCTTTTTCTGTCTATGTCATTGGTACCAAGATGTACCAAGACTTCTGGCTGCCTACCCTCTCTCCTCAGAATACTCTGGACCTGATCTGAGACATCCCGTACCCTGGCACCAGGGAGGCAACACACCATCCGGGTATCCTTGTCCGTCTCGCAGAATCGCTTGTCTGTTCCCCTCACTATGGAATCCCCTATAACTACTGCATTTCTCCTTGCTGTCTTGATCACAGCACTGGGCAGAGTGCCAGAGTCCCGTTCGCTGTGGTCTTCCCTCTGTCAGGTCAACCTCTCCAACATTATATTGTTTTAGATATCGACTTCTGAGGGGGACTGTCACAGAGGTGCTGTCAACTATCTCTCTATAGGTATATTCAATTACCTTCTCACTTTCCTTAATTAGCGGAAGGTCATCAAGTTGCAGCTCCAGATCCCTGTTTAAACCTTGCTTTAATTTTAGGTTTTTAAATGTCTGAGAAACTTAAACATTGGAAGCTCCTTCCCAGCTTTGCCTCCTGTCTATGGCTGTCAGCAGCATTTCAGGGGTGATATCTCTGCAGTACATTGACAGTAGCTCAGTGGTTACACAGATCTTGTTACAGATGGCCAGTGAGCTTTGGTCTTTGCACCTAACTTGGGAACTGTTGATGTTTTAGAATTTGAGCTAACTCAGCAAGATCCTGCCCAATATCACTGATCTTGGACAAAAATCACCAATAAGGTTCCTTTTGGTTTTCTGGATATTCAAAACCATTTTAACACTTGGCATTTACATGAACCTTTTGGCATGGGAATTTTTCTAAGGTGCCTCACAGGAGTACTAATGAACACTCTTTGATACGGAGATATGGGGATGGGAGTTGGTTTTGAGAAACAAGGAGGAAAGGAGTTTTGGGAAATTAATTCCAGAACCTGCCTCTGAGGAACTTGGAGTCACTTCAGAGCTTAAACATTACTGTTGTAGGCAGAATCTTAGATACTGACAAGGAGTCAGATAGATCAGCTGGTTAAGTGGTGTTGCAACACCAACCTCCCACTCCGTATCAGCAAGAGCAAGGAGTTGATTGTGGTCTTCAGGAAACAGAAGTCAGAACATACACCAGCCATCATTGATGGCTGTGGAAATGTGAATGGCTTCAAGTTCCCTGGGCCCAACACATTAATGAATCTCAAAGAAACATTGAAAATAGGTGCAGGAGTAGGCCATTCTGCCCTTTGAGCCTGCACCACCATTCAGTATGATCATGGCTGGTCATCCAACTCAGAACCCTGTACCTGCCTTCTCTCCATATTCCCGATCCCTTTAGCCACAAGGGCCATATCTAACCGTCTTAAATATAGCCAATGAACTGGCCTCAACTGTATCCTGTGGCAGAGAATTCCACAGATTCACCACTCTCTGTGTGAAGAAGTTTTTCCTCATCTCGGTCCTAAAAGGCTTCCCCTTTATCCTTAAACTGTGACCCAGCACACCTGCAGCTCTACTTTGTTCGGTATTTGGAGAGATTTGAAATCTGATCATTTTTACAGATGTACTATGAAGAGCATCACAACCTGGTATGGAGTCTCCAAAACATAGGATCAAAAAAAAAGTTGTAGAGGGTTGTTTATGCAGCCAGTTCCATTTGGACACAACCTTCCTTGCCATCAAGGATATCTTCAAGAATAGGTGCCTAAAGAAGGCAGCATCCATCATTAAACACTGTCAACATCTGGAAAATGCCATCTTTGCATAATTATCTTCAAGGATGAAGTACAAGAGCCTGAAGACTCTCACACAATATTTTAAGAACAGCTTAATCCCCTCTGATGTCAGGTGTCTGAATGATCCATGACACAGCCTCATTATTTGTCTTTTGCATTATGTATTTATTTGGTAATTTATAACTTTTATGTCTTGCACTATAGTGCTCCCATGAAACAACAAATTTCATACCATACGTCAGTGATAATAAACCTGATTCTGATTGTGCTTTCATTTCCACCATTATAGCAATATTCTCAACTGGAGTAGTTTACAGTGAGTTCCACATCTGTTTTATGGTTTCTATGATATATTTGAACTCTGAAATTGCATGCACAGTGTAGTGTTAGCATAACATTTTACTGTACAGGTGACCTGGGTTCAATTCCTGCTGTTGCCTGTAAGGAGTATGTACATTCTCCCTGTGACCTCGTGGGTTTCCTCTGGGTGTTCCAGTTTCCTCCCAGAGTCCAAAGATGTACTGGTTGGTAGGTTGATTGGTCATTGTAAATTCTCCCACAATTAGGCTGGGATTAAATCAGGGATTGCTGAGTGGTGCGGCTCAAAGGGTCTATCCTGTGCTGTATCTTAATAGATATTACTATGTTATTTTCTATTTGTTACTATTCAAATTATGCTTTTTGATATTTCTCCCTCCCTAAATGTCTGCTTCTGACCCAATAAAGCTGCAAGCCCTTGGCACTCTCATGTGAATCTATAGCAGAGTGTGAGGGGTTAGCCACATAATAGCCCAGTTCAGTAGTGAGAATACTGCTTTACCAGAGGCTCCAACTTCTGACTGTAAGTTGCAACTACCTTCCTCCATGGATGGCTGCAACTGTTCAAAGAAAGAAAAACATGGTATTTTTGCTGATGTGTTTGGTCAGTGTTTAGCTATCACCCAACTTTAAAAATAGATTTTATTTGCTAACTCATTGTTGCTTCCTGTGGACAAATTAGATATTGCATTTCCCACATTACTTTTGAAGTGTGATCTCTTTTTTTTTATATTCCATTGACCCTAAAGCACTGAAACATGAAATTATGGAAGGTGTTGCATGATCGTGTCATTCCAGCCTCGTTATTTCCTTTTTGACTCTGACAAAAGCAGGAAGCTTGCCATTGACCAATCTTGTACAGATTCACTAGCTTTTAATTGTACAAGGGGTGATTGATAAGTTTGTAGCCTAAGATAGAAGGAGTCAATTTTAGAAAACCTAGCACATTTATTTTTCAACATAGTCCCCTCCTACATTTACACACTTAGTCCAGCAGTCACGGAGCTTACGGATCCCTTCTTTGTAGAAGTCGGCGTCTTGGACCTCCAGAAAGTGGAGTTATACAGCCCCCATTACATGCACTTGCAGTTCAACTCTTTGAGTGATTATGCGGAAAGTTTGAAGTTAATAACTCATCTCCTTCTACTGTAGGCCACGAGCTTATCAATCACCCCTACTGTGGACCACTTTCTGGAGGTCCAAGATGCCGACTTCGACAAAGAAGGTCTCTGTATGCTCCACGACCACTGGACTAAGTGTGTAAATGTAGGAGGGGACTATGCTGAAAAATAAATGTACTAGGTTTTCTAAAATTGACTCCTTCTACCTTAGGCCACAAACTTATCAATCACCCCTCTTAGGTCTACCGAGCTCGCCAAATCTTGCTGCCCCTCCACAGTTGGTTCTTACCATTATATTTTAGGGCTGTACGATAGTGTAGCGGTTAGCGTACTGCCAGTGACCTGGGTTCAATTCCCATCACTGTTTGACCGCAACCATTTTGCAGTTTTCACTTCTGGGTGCTCCAGAATCCTCCCGCATTTCAGAGATGTAGGTTAACTGGTCAAATGGGTGTAATTGGGCTGTGTGGACTCATTGAGTCAGATGGGCCTGTTGCCATGCTGATTCTCTAAATAAATAAATCTCCCTTTTCAATGTTATGAGTCCATGGTGAATAATCCCACACTTGCCTACATTAAATGTCATTTGCTATTGTGTTGTACTGTTGAACTTGTTGCAAATGTGGAAGGAAATGGAGTCAACAACACAGTATGCCCAAGCTTCTCAGGAGTTTATTTTGGACTCTCCTAAAATGATTTTCCATCTGTATCCATCATTTTAAAAACAAAAAATTGCCTGAAGTCATAGTGTCTATTATTGTTCTTACCATTCTGCTTCCAAGGAGTAATTATTTAATTTGTTTATAATGGCCTGTTCTGCTTGTTTGAACTATATGCAAATCCTTGGGGTTTTAACTTCGTTTTCCTGGATCTGAAGGATTCTTTTAGGGTTTTGCTTTGTGTCTGGTCTCATTTCTTTCTGGGTTTCTCTTGGCATCTTTGGGCCACTTGTACTTTGTTCACTGCACTTAAGGTTTGCACTCTTGATTTTTGTTCACTAATGTGAATTGTGCATAGCAGTCCCTTGTGATTTGCCTCGAGCTGAGGAACAATCATGCTTCTATATATTGGCGAGACCCGACGCAGACTGAGAGACCGCTTTGCTGAACACCTACACTCGGTCCGCCAGAGAAAGCAGGATCTCCCAGTGGCCACACATTTCAATTCCACATCCCATTGCCATTCTGACATGTCTATCCACGGCCTCCTCTACTGTAAAGATGAAGCCACAATCAGGTTGGAGGAACAACACCTTATATTCTGTCTGGGTAGCCTCCAACCTGATGGCATGAACATCGACTTCTCTAACTTCCGCTAATGCCCCACCTCCCCCTCATACCCCATCCGTTATTTATTTTTATACACACATTCTTTCTCTCACTCTCCTTTTTCTCCCTCTGTCCCTCTGACTATACCCCTTGCCCATCCTCTGGTTCACCCCCCCCCCCCCACCGTCTTTCTCCCCGGACCTCCTGTCCCATGATCCTCTCATATCCCCTTTGCCAATCACCTGTCCAGCTCTTGGCTCCATCCCTCCCCCTCCTGTCTTCTCCTATCATTTTGGATCTCCCCCTCCCCCTCCCACTTTCAAATCCCTTACTCACTCTTCCTTCAGTTAGTCCTGACGAAGGGTCTCAGCCTGAAACGTCAACTGCACCTCTTCCTAGAGATGCTGCCTGGCCTGCTGCGTTCACCAGAAACTTTGATGTGTGCTGCTTGAATTTCCAACATCTGCAGAATTCCTGTTGTATGCCAGACAATGCCATTTGATTTGTTTCTGTCGATGTTCAGTCCTCTATCACACTATTTCCCATGCTTTTAGTCTGATTAATTGGAGCTAACTTTCAAACATATTTTCAGCAATGAAGTTGCAACCTTTGTATCACAATATCCAAAATCGTGGTCTGACTATCCTAATTTCTGTAGGTATTCATGTAAAGCAACAGAAACAAAATTCTGGAGGAGCTCAGCAAGCTGGGCAGCATCCATGAAGGCCAATAAACAGAAGCAGTGAGGGTAACCAGAATGAGAAATGGACCGCTTCTCACCCATCCTTCACCTCTTACGGTTTTTCCTCTCCTATTATATCCCTTCTTCAGCCCTTTACCCCTTCCACCTATCCTTTCCCAACTTCCTGCTTGTGTATATATATTTTTCATTTTCAGACAATTACCTGGTTTAATTTTTTTGAGCACTGTCTTTAGATTAACACACTACCAACACCTGAGCTTATGCACTTCCTATTTCTAGGAGAACCACACCTTTGTTTTTGTTAATTGTGTTCTATCGTTGACCACTCAACCACTGAGAACTGTTTCTCTTGACCATTTCTGTCCATATTCTTGATGATTTTAAACACTCTCTGGTCCACTCATCATCTTCTATGTTAAGAGGGGAGTAACTGTAGTTTCTCAAGATTATTATCACCAAAATCAAAGCTGAATTTGCCGTATGTGCAATTACATGTTTGCACAGGTGGAATCAAAACTGATTTGAAGCAGCATCACAGGCACACAGCATTAGATACACAACCTTCACAAAAAAAACACTGTACTGAGTGTTTGTAAGGCAAAGTATGGCAGCAGTACAGTGCAATACATAACATTACTTGAGTACTGTTCAAAAGTCTTGGGCACCATAGATAGATATATCTAAGATCTTTGCACAGAGCAGTAAATTAAACAAATTATACACAAAATACTAATTAGAATTAAAAAAAAAAGAAGTCCATTCTTGTGCAAAATGGCCAGTGTTGTCATAATAAGGTAATGAAGAGGGAGAGCCTCTGGTATGCCAAGTTGTCTGGTGAATGATTAGTTTTTATTGTACAGCGAATCATGGTCTTTATTGGAGGCTTTGTTACTGAATGGTTGATGGTACTAATGCTTTTCTGTGGAAATGGGTGGGGGAGGGTCGTTGCTTTGCTGCTTGTGCGTGGGGGGAGGGGCAGATTTGGGGTTCTAATGTTTTAACTGTTACTCAGGCTTTGGGGCACTGTTTTTCATGAATGTCTGCAAAGAAGAATATTGTGTACATTTCTCTGATATTAAAAGGACCTATTGAATAGGGTTGTGCACATTGGTTCAGGAAGCGAACAGTTGAAGAGAAGTAGATATTCTTTACCCTGATGGTACAGGACTACAGGCCTCTACTTGCTGCCCAATGGTAGCTTTGAGATGGTAGGGACCTTTGGATGGTAATTGGAATCCAAGATGGTGCCAAGCTTGATTTCTGAGTCACAGCTCAGATTTAGTCGTTTTTTAATTAATTGTATTTTTTTTTTACGTGTGTAAGAACATTTTTGGGGATAAGGTTGGGAGTTAGGAGATCAGGTTAGGGCTTTAGGAACATGGACAAGAATATACAGTGTATCGGAAAAACAGGTTAGTCGGCATAGGGGATGGTGTGGCTCCGTGTTGAAGAAATAATATTAAATCATTAGAAAGAGATGACATTGGATTGGAAGGTGTTGAGTCTCTATGGGTTGAGTTAAGAAATGGCAAGGGTAAAAAGACCCTAATGGCAGTTGTATACAGGCCTCCAAACAGCAGCTGGGATGTGGATTACAAATTACAGCAGGCGATAGAAAAGCAAGGTCATGATAATCATTGGGAACTTTAACATGGAAAGTGGATTGGGAAAACCAGGTCAGCACTGGACCTCGAGAGATTTTGTAGGAAGTCTAAGGGATGGCTTTTTAGAACAGCTTGTTGAGCCCACTAGGGGATTGTCTGTGCTGGTTTGGGTGTTGTGCAATGATCCGAAGGTGATGAGAGCTTAAGGTTAAGGAACCCTTAGGGAACAGTGATCACAATATAATCGAGTTCACATTGGATTTTATTTTTTTCCTCTCTCAAATTTCAATGTGTCAGTATTTCAGTGGAATAAAGGAAATTAAATTGGCATGTGAGGGGACCTGGCTGAAGATGACTGGAAATCATCCAAGGATGATTACTGGGAGCTAGGAAGAAAATTGAAAAGCCGGACCTCCAGAGTAATAATGTCAGGATTGCTGCCTGAGCTACGCGCTAATGATGGCAAGAATAGCAGAATTAAGCAGATGAATGTGTGGCTAAGTAACTGGTGCAGGGGGCAGGGCTTCAAATTCTTGAATCATTGGGATCTATTTTGGGGAAGGTATGACTTATACAAAAAAGATGGATTACACCTGAACTCAAAAGGTACTAATATCCTGGCGGGATTGTTTAATATAGCTGTTAGGGAGGGTTTAAACTAAGTTGGCAAGAGGAAGGAAACCAAAGTGTTAGGGTCGAGGAAGAGGAAAATAGAAATAATTCAAAAATACTGTGCAGCAAAGATGGCAAAAAGGACAGGCCGGTGAATTTACAGGATAACTTGCTGCAAAATAGAAATATAACAAAATCGGCAACAGATACTGATCTAAATGTACTGTACTTAAATGCACGCAGCATTAGAAATAAAGTGGATGACCTTGCTGCACAGCTGCAGGTTAAAAGATATGACATTGTGGCCATCACTGAGTCATGGCTAAATGATGGATGTGTTTGGGAGCTGAATATCCAAGGATACACAGTGTATAGGAAAGATAGGAAGGTAGGTAAAGGGGTGGCGTGACCCTGATGGTAAGTAACGATATCAAATTAATAGAAAGAAGGGACATAGGATCAGAAGAGGTAGAATCCTTATGGGTAGAATTAAGAAATGGCAAGGGTAAAAAGACACCAATAGCAGTTACATACAGGCCTCCAAACAGCAGCTGGGATGTGGACTACAAGTTGCAGCTGGAAATAGAAAAAGCGAGTCAGAAGGAAAATGTCAGGATAATTATGGGAGATTTTAATATGAAAGTGAATTGGGAAAGTCAGGAAGGTAATGGATCTCAGGAGAGGGAGTTTGTAGAATGCCTACAGGATGGCTTTTTGGAGCAGCTTGTCCAGAAGCCCACCAGGGGGCTGGCTGTTTTGGATTGGGTGCTGTGTAACGAACCTGAAGCAATTAGGGAGCTGGAGGTAAAGGAACCCCTTGGAAGTAGTGATCATAATATGATTGAGTTCAGTTTCAATTGTGAAAAGGAGAAGCTGGTGTCAGGTGTATCGATATTTCAGTGGAACAGGGGAAATTACAGTGGTATGAGAGAGGAACTGGCCCAAGTCGATTGGAAAAGTAAGCTAAATGGAGGGACGGCAGAGCAGAATTGGTTGAAATTCCTGCAAGAAATAAGGAAAATGCAGGAAAAATATATTCCAAGAAATAAGAAAATCATGAATGGAAAAATGGCACAAATGTGGCGAACGAGAGGTTAAGGCAAAAATAAAAGCAAAAGAAACTGCGTACAAGGAAGCAAAAATTAGTGGGAAAAATGAGGACTGGAAGACTTTTAAAAACTTACAGAAGGAAACGAAGAAAGTCATTAGGAAAGAAAAGATGAATTATGAAAGGAAGTTGGCGATTAACATTAAAAAAAAGATACTAAGAGTTTTAAAATGTGAAGAGTAAAAGAGTGACAAGGGTCACGGTGACACGGGACCGATTGAAAATGATGCTGGAGAAATTATAATGGATAACAAAAAGATGGTGGAGGAACTGAATGAGTATTTTGCATCAGTCTTCACAGTGGAGGACATGAGCAATATACCTGATAACCAGAGGTATCAGGGAATAGAATTAGGTACAGTCAAGATTACTAGAGAGAAAGTGCGTGGGAAGCTAAGTGGACTAAGAATAGATAAGTCTCCCGGTCCGGATGAGGTGCACCCAAGGGTTCTGAAGGAGGTGGCTTTGGAGATTATGGAAACATTGGAAATGATCTTCCAGGAACCTATAGACTCTGGTATGGTTCCGGGGGACTGGAAGGTCGCAAATGTAGTTCCGCTATTTAAGAAAAGAGGGAGGCAGCAAAAAGAAAATTACAGACCTATTAGTCTGACATCGGTAGTTGGAAAGATATTGGAGTCAATCCTCAAGGACGAGGTTATGAAATACCTCGAGGTGCATGACAAGATAGGCCGAAGCCAGCATGGTTTCATGAAGGGAAGATCCTGCCTCACCAACCTATTGGAATTTTTTGAGGTAATCTCGAATAAGATTGACAAGGGAGAGGCTGTAGATGTTGTGTATTTGGATTTTCAAAAGGCCTTCGATAAGGTGCTGCATATGAGGGTGCTTAATAAGATGAGAGCCAATGGAATTATAGGAAAGATTTTGAAATGGGTGGAGCATTGGCTGATAGGCAGAAAGCAAAGTGTGGGAATAAAGGGATCCTATTCTGATTGGTTGCCGGTTACTAGTGGTGTTCCGCAGAGACGGTGTAGGGGCCGCTTCTTTTTACGATGTATATTGATGATTTGGATTATGGATTAAATGGTTTTGTGGCTAAATTAGTGGATGATACCAAGATAGGTGGAGGAGCAGGAAATGTTGAAGAAACGGAAAGGTTGCAGAGAGACTTAGTCAGTTTAGGAGAGTGGGCAAAAAAATGGCAGATGAGATTGTTGACAAATGTACAGTCGTACATTTTGGAAGAAGAAATAATCAGGCAGATTATTATTTAGATGGGGAGAAAATTCAAAACTCGGAAGTGCAAAGGGACTTGTGGGTCCTCGTGCAGGATACCCTAAAGGTTAACTGCCAAATTGGATTGGTGGTAAGGAAATCGAATGCTATGTTGGCATTCATTTCAAGAGGAATAGTGTATAAGAGTAAGGAGGTGTTGATGAGGCTCTATGGGGCATTAGTGAGACCTCATTTGGAATACTGTGTGCAGTTTTGGGCCCCCTATCTTAAAAAGGATGTACTGATGTTGGAGAGAGTTCAGACAAGATTTACGAGGATGATTTCTGGAATGCAGGGGCTAACATATGAGGAGCGTTTGTCAGCTCTTGGACTGTATTCACTAGAGTATAGGAGAATGAGAGGGGATCTCATAGAAACATTTTGAATGTTGAAAGGGTTGGACAGAGTAGATGTGGAAAGGTTGTTTCCCTTGGTGGGTGAGTCCAGGACAAGAGGCCATTGTCTTAGAATTAGAGGGTACCCAGTTAAAACAGAGATGAGGAGAAATTTTTTTAGCCAGAGGGTCATGGATTTGTGGAATTCGTTGCCACATACAGCTGTGGAGGCCTGATCATTGAGGGTGTTTAAGGAGGAGATTGACAGGTATCTAATTAGTCAGGGTATCAAGGGATCTGGGGAAAAAGCCATAAATTGGAACTAGATGGGTGAATAGTTTAGCACATGGGGGAGCTGCGGAGCAGACTCGATGGGCCGAATGGCCTACTTCTGCTCCTTTGTCTTGTGTGATCTTGTGAAAGGGACATTTGCAGGAAGGATGGCAGAGCAGCAATGGCTGGAGTTTGTGTGAAAAATGAGGGAAGTGCAAGACATACATTCTAAATAAGAAATTTTCAAAGAGAAGAAGAACACTACTGTGGATTACAAGTGAACTCAGAGCCAAAGTAAAAGCAAAAGAGAGGACATACAAGGAAGCCAGAGCTAGCGGAAAGATACAGGATTGAGAAGCTTTTAAGAACTTGCAGAAGGAAACTAAGAAGGTCATTAGGAAGGAAAAGATGAATTATGAAAGAAAGCTGGCGACTATTATCAAAGAAGATATGAAAAGCTTTAGGTATATAAAGGGTAAAAGAGAGTAGAGGGTAGATATAGGACCAATACAAAATGACGCTGGAGATATTATAATCAGAGATGACAGAGGAACTGATTGCATATTTTGCATCTGTCTTCACAGTGGAGGACGTCTGCGGTATACCAGACATTCAAGAATGTCAGGGAAGTGAAGTTTGTGCAGTGAAAATTATGACTGAGAAGGTGCTCAGGAAGCTTAATGGTCTGAGGGTGGGAGGCAGCAGAAATGAAACTATAGACCTGGTAGCCTGACATCAGTGGTTGGGAAGTTGTTGGAATCGATTGTTAGGGATGAGATTACGGATTACATGACAAGATAAGCCAATGCCAGCATGGTTTCCTGAAAAGAAAATCCTGTCTGACAAACCTACTGCAATTCTTTGAGGAAATTACAAGCGGGATGGACGAAGGAGATGCAGTAGATGTGGTGTACTTGGATTTTCAGAAGGCCTTTGACAAGGTGCCGCATATGAGATTGCTTAACAATATAAGATCCCATAGAATTGCAGGGAAGTTACTAGCATGGGTGGATCATTGGCTGGTCAGCAGAAAACAGAGTGGGAATAAAGGGATCCTATTCTGGAGTTACCAATGGAGTTCCACAGGGGTTGGTGTTGGGACCGCTGCTTTTTACGATGTATGTCAATGAATTGGGCTACAGTATTAATGGATTTGTGGCTAAGTTTGCTGATGATACAAAGATAGGTGGAGGAGCAGGTAGTGTTGAGGACACAGACGGATAGGTTAGGGGAATGGGCAAAGAAGTGGCAAATGAAATACAATGTTGGAATGTGTATGGTCATGCCCTTCGGTGGAAGAAATAAATGGGCAGACTAAATATTTAGATGGGGAGTGAATTTAAAATGCAGAGATGCAAAGGGACTTGGGATATCTTGCACAAGGACTCCCAAAGGTTAACCTCCAGGTGGAGTCAATTGTGAAGAAGGTGAATACAATGTTGGCATTCATTTCTAGAGGTATAGAATATAAGAGCAGGGATGTGATGTTGAGGCTCTATAAGGCACTCATGAGACCACACTTGGAGTATTGTGTGCAGTTTTGGGCTCCTTATTTTAGAAAGGATATACTGACATTGGAGAGGGTTCAGAGAAGATTCACAAGAATGATTCCAAGGATTGAAAGGGTTACCACATGAGGAACATCTGGTAGCTCTTGGGCTGTATTCCCTGGAGTTCAGGAGAATGAGGGGGGAATCTCAAAGAAACATTGCAAATGTGAAAAGGCCTAAACAGATTAGAGATGGCAAAGTTATTTCTCGTGGTAGGGGATTCTAGGACAAGAGGACACGACTTCAGGATTGAAGGACTTCCATTTGGAACTGAGGTGCGGAGAAATTACTTTAGTCAGAGGGTGGTAAATCTGTGGAATTTGTTGCCATGAGCAGCTGTGAAGGCCAAGTCACTGGGTGTATTTAAGACCGATAGATAGGTTCTTGATTAGCCAGGGCATCAAAGAGTATGGAGTGAAGGCAGGGGAGTGGGGATGATTGTAAGAATGATTGAATGCAGAGCAGACTGGATGGGACGAATGGCCTACTTCTGCTCCTATATCTTATGGACATGGGGAATTGGAGCTCAGGCTGGAGTACAAAAACCTGCGCAAACATGAGACCAGTCAGATGTCAGACCAGCAGACAGCAGGTGGGGGACAAGCCCCTCCCCTTCCATTCCCCCTCCACCTCCAGGTCATAGAGATGTCTGCAGTTTCTAGAATTAAGAGTTCCATGCAGGAAGGAGGAATGAGTTCTGATGACCCCGAGTGCGCAGTTCAATGAGACCAGAGTTTGAGGCCTAGTGTTCAGAATCCAGCCATCAGAGATTCTAGATTTTGAGATCTGATGTTCATTGATCAACATGTACTATGATTGATGCTGAGGGCTGAGGCCGGAGGATGTATTGCAAGTCTGGAATTCAAAGCCCGTTGACCAGAGTTGAGTGCTGTGATTCTGCTGGGGACATTGAAGCCCTGTGTCTGTAGGCCTGAGTCAGTGTTAGCTGGTGCTGGAGGTCCATCCTGTGATTAAAGGACTGTGTGTGGAAGGAAGGAATGGGGCTTGTGCTGTGTTGTTTTCAAGCATGCGATGTTGGCAGTGGAATGTGTGGTGATACTCATCTTAAGGAGGGGTATTACCCACAAAGTTTCTCTTTATGCTGATGACCTTCTGCTCTACATTCCTAATGTGGAGTCTTCTTTACCTTCGCCAGTCCTGACGAAGGGTCTCGGCCTGAAACGTTGACTGTACCTCTTCCTAGAGATGCTGCCTGGCCTGCTGTGTTCACCAGCAACTTTGTGTGTTGCTTGAATTTCCAGCATCTGCAGATTTCCTCGTGTTTGTGTCTTTAACTTCCCTACTTTCTTTACTCTCCTGTTTTCAGTATATAAACTTAACTTTCATAAGAGTGAACTTTTTCCTTTGAATAATTTGGTATTAGTTAATACTAAATTTCCTTTTAAAATTGTAAGAAATCAATTTACTTATTTGGGCGTAACAATTACTAGGAATTATAAATTCCTTTTTAAAGAAATTTTTTTTACACTTCTGAATTATGTTAAGAAGGTGCTATCAAATTGGTCGCCCCTCTCTTTATCATTGATTGGCCGAATCAATTCTATTAAAATGAATATTTTGCCTAAATTTTTGTATTTATTTCAGGCTATTCCTGTTTTTATTCCTAAATCCTTTTTTGATTCTTTGGATTCTATTATATCTTCTTATATATGGAAAACTAAAATTTCTCATTTAAATAAAGTTCATCTTCAAAAAGCTAAAAAGAATGGAGGTTTGGCCTTACCCAATTTTCAGTTTTATTACTGGGCAGTCAATATACGGAATCTTACATTTTGGTTATATTATATTAATCGAGAGGACTGTCCGGTCTGGGTTTCTTTGGAAACTAACTCTGTTAATAAATTTTCTATCATTTCTCTTCTCGGATCCTCAATTCCGTTATCTTTAAGTAATTTAACTGATAATTTTGAAGTTGGGTACAATTTAGAAAATATTTTGGTTTATTGAGTTTTTTACTTTCCAGTCCCATTTTTTTCTAACTTTTTTTAAACCTTCTATGTCTGATGTAGTTTTTAAAGAGTGGAATAGATTGGGTATTAAATGTTTTCATGATTTGTTGTTGGAGACAGTCTCTCTTCATTTGAACAACTGTCAGTTAAGTATAGCCTACCGAGAACTTACTTTCTTCAGTATTTACAAATCAGAGACTTTTTGTGTTCTCAGGTACATACATTTCCTGAAAGTCCAGATAAAAATTTACTTGATATAATTTTTAATTTGAAACCCTTCATTATGCATCGATATCTAATATTTATATTTGTTGGGAATGAGAAATATTCCTTTAGATAAAATTAAAAATCTTTGGGAACAAGATTTACAGATTTCAATTTCTGAGTCCACTTGGAATGCAATTTTTAAATGGGTTAATACTTCATCATTATGTGCCCGTCATTCCCTTCTACAATTTAAAGTGGTTCATAGAGCCCACATGTCTAAAGATAAGCTGTTTTGTTTTTATTCGGATATATCTGCCTATTGTGATAGATGTAATAATGGAGAAGCCTCACTAATCCATATGTTTTGGACTTGTCCGAGTCTTGAAAAATATTGGAAGGAAGTATTTCAAACTTTTTCGGTGCTTTTTAAAGTAAATTTTAAACCTAATCCTTTGACAGCCTCCAACAATACCAAATAAGGAAATGATATTATTTTGGAGACACATGATCTGCATATTTTAGCCTTTATTTCTCTCATAGCCAGGAGGGCATTGTTGCTTAAGTGGAAGGATGCCATTCCACCTATTCATACTCATTGGTTACAGGATATTATGTCTTGCTTAAATTTAGAGAAGATTCGCCGTTCAATTTCTGAACCAAGACAAAATTTTTTGTAATTTATTTTTATTGAAGTTCATCATCAAACGAACATTTCCATAGGATGTTTTTCAGATATTGTATGTATATATCATATAATCATATTTGCTACAAATCTCCACATAATATTTATCTGAGATATACACCTATAGAAAAGAGAGGAAAGAAAGAACAAGCAAAAAGAGAAAATTATGTACAAGTAGGGAGTAATCTTTTTTTTACAATATATTCATTGATTGTGAGAATAAAATCAGGTTTATGAGGTGCTAGGTAGTTGAAACATTTTTCCCAGTATGAATCAAATCGTTCCAACTTATGGTTAACAGATGCTGTTCATTTTGTAAATGTCCATTGTAATTTCCAGCCATGTGTTTAAAGTTGGGCTGTCCTGTGATAACCATTTCCTGGTCATCATCATCATCAGGTGCCATGCCCAGTTTGAGCTTTGACTGCCATGGCCCACACACTCCTGTTTCGGGTCAAGTGGATCAATTCGTTGGTATTCATTTCCAGTTCTCTGGTCGCTGTCTCCATCATCATTTGTCTTTATCTTCCTCTTGCTTTCTTCCCTTCAATCTTACATTTCCTGGTAAGAGTCTTTTTACCAGCCACCAGCAGTATATTCATTAAATATTTATCTCTTTTCAACCATTCTTGACGTACATACCTAAAATATATGGTCTTACTTTCCAAGGGTATTTCACATTTTAAAAATGTCTTGTAGGGCATTGTGTATCCCACTCCAATAGTCTTTGATAACGGGGCAATCTCAGAAAATAGTTTGCATTTTGATTTCCACAATTTCTCCAGCAAACAGGGAGGTTACAGGGATGCAATAGATGACCCCCAACAGACTCACAAGTGATTTCTGAGAGGGTGTAACAAAATATATTAAGTTTTTTTCCATCCAAACTTCCTCCATTTCTGTGAACTGGTACACTTCCATTGATACCTCCATGTTATTGTCCATTCTTCCTCAGATATAATTATCCCTCCTTCCTTCTCCCATTTTGTTTTAATGTATGAAGTCGAATGTGTTTTAAGATTTGACAAACCCTTATACATGCTTGAAATGATTCTACGACCGTTATCTGAATTATATGCTTTTCTAAATAGCTCTATCAAACATGTACTTTCCTTGGTTACAGTTTTTAACCCTCCTATTAACATACTATCGCATCTGTAGATACTGGTAAAAGTCTTGTTTTTCTAATAAGTGTTTCTCTTTAAGCATTTCAAAACTGAACCATGTTCCTTCTTTCATCATATTGCAAAGAACTGTTATTCCTTTAGTTGTCCAGTCCTTAAATCTAGCATCCAGTTTATTCGACGTAAAATCTGAGTCATATGCACACCATTTAAGAACTGCAATATCTCCATCTAGTTTGTATTCTTTTATAATAGTTTTCCATATTTTAAGAGTCTATTTCACCTATGGATTATCAATAGTATTAATGTACCTTAAACACAAAATAACCTGTAGATGCTGGGGTCAAAGCAATACTAGAACACAACACGCTGGAGGAACTCAGCAGGTTGGGCAGCATCTATGGAAAAGATCGGTCGATGTTTTGGGCCGGAACCCTTCGTCAGGACTGTAGAGGGAAGGGGCAGAGGCCCCATAAAGAAGGTGGGGGGAGGGTAGGAAGGAGAAGGCTGGTAGGTTCCAGGTGAAAAGCCAGTAAGGGGAAAGATAAAGGGGTGGGGGAGAGGAGGCAGGGAGGTGATAGGCAGGAAAGGTGAAGAAAGAATAGGGGAAAATACAATGGGTAGTAGAAGGAGGCGGAACCATGAGGGAGGTGGTAGGCAGCTGGGGGAGGGGGCAGAGGGACATAAAGATGGGGGAAGGGAGAGGGAGGGAATTACCGGAAGTTGGAGAATTCTATGTGCATACCAAGGGGCTGGAGACTACCTAGACGGTATATGAGGTGTTGCTCCTCCAACCTGAGTTTAGCCTCATCATGGCAGTAGAGGAGGCAGTGTATGGACATATCTGAATGGGAGTGGGAAGCAGAGTTGAAGTGGGTGGCTACTGGGAGATCCTGTCTGTTTTGGCGGAGGGAGCGGAGGTGCTCGACGAAGCGGTCCCCCATCTGCTTCGGATTTCACCGATGTAGAGGAGGCCGCACCGGGAGCATCGGTTGCAATAGATGACCCCAACAGACTCACAAGTAAAGTGTTGCCTCACTTGGAAGGACTGTTTGGGGCCCTGAATGGTGGCAAGAGAGGAGGTGTAGGAACAGGTTTAGCACTTGCGCTTACAGGGATAAGTGCCAGGTGGGAGATCCGAGGGAAGGGATGTGTGGACCAGGGAGTCACGGAGGGACAGATCCCTGCGGAAAGCCGAGAGGGGTGGAGAGGGAAAGATGTGCTTAGTGATGGGGTCCTGTTGAAGGTGGCGGTAGTTGCTAAGGATAATCTGCTGGTGGGGTGGTAGGTGAGGACAAGGGGAATTCTGTCCCTGTTGTGCTGGTGGGAGGATGGGGTGAGAGCCGACGTGCGGGAAATGGAAGGGATGCGGGTGAGGGCATCACTGATGACAGCAGAAGGGAAACCACAATCCTTAAAGAAAGAGGACATTTGAGATGTCCTGGAATGGAAAACCTCATCCTTGGAGCAGATGCGGTGGAGACGGAGGAACTGGGAATAGGGAATGGAGTTTTTGCATGTGGCAGGGTGAGAAGAGCTGTAGTTGAGGTAGTTATTAGAATCAGTGGGCTTGTAGAAGATGTCAGTAGTCAGTCTGTCTCCAGAGATGGAGACCGAGAGATCGAGAAAGGGGAGAGAAGTGTCCGAGATAGACCAAGTGAATTTGAGGGCTGGGTGGAAGTTAGAAGTGAAGTCGATGAAATTGACTGCATAGGTGCAGGAAGCAGGGCTGGGTCCCTCGGCGACTCCCTGGTCCACGCGTCCCTTCCCACAGATCTCCCACCTGGCACTTATCCCTGTAAGCGCAAGTGCTACACCTGTTCCTACACCTCCTCTCTTGCCACCATTCAGGGCCCCAAACAGTCCTTCCAAGTGAGGCAACACTTCACTTGTGAGTCTGTTGGGGTCATCTATTGCATCCGGTGCTCCCGGTGCGGCCTCCTCTACATCAGTGAAACCCGACGCAGATTGGGGGACCGCTTCTTCCAGCACCTCCGCTCCGTCCGCCAAAACAGACAGGATCTCCCAGTAGCCACCCACTTCAACTCTGCTTCCCACTCCCATTCAGATATGTCCATACACTGCCTCCTCTACTGTCATGATGAGGCTAAACTCAGGTTGGAGGAGCAACACCTCATATATCATCTAGGTAGTCTCCAGCCCCTTGGTATGAGCATAGAATTCTCCAACTTCTAGTAATACCCTCCCCCTTCCTTCCCCCACCCCTATGTCCTTCTGCCCCCTCCCCCAGCTGCCTACCACCTCCCTCATGGTTCCGCCTCCTTCTACTACCCATTGTGTTTTCCCCTATTCTTTCTTCACCTTTCCTGCCTATCACCTCCCTGCTTCCCCTCCCCCACCCCTTCATCTTTCCCCTTAGTGGTTTTTCACCTGGAACCTAAGAGCCTTCTCCTTCCCACCCTCCCCCCACCTTCTTTATAGGGCCTCTGCCCCTTTCCCCTACAGTTCTGATGAAGGGTTCCGGCCCAAAACGTCGACTGATCTTTTCCACGGATGCTGCCTGACCTGCTGAGTTCCTCCAGCATGTTGTGTTCTATTTATCTACCTTTATAGGTTATCAGCCAAAATTGCTTGTATGGGGATGAAAAATATCCTCTCCTCAATGTTTTTCCATTAAGCGTCATATGATGGGTTGCACCAACATATCACAGCTCTCAATTGTGCTGCAAAATAATCATCTCTAAGAAAAGGTATGCCCCTCTTTCCCCTCCACCCCCCCCCCCCAACTTTTCCTTGGCTAATTTTCCTTTCCTAGACAAGATTTTTTAACATTGTGGGGACTTTTTTTGAATTATTTTCAAAATCTTTGATTTGCTATTAGGCTAATAATATGTTTTACTATATGTTAAGGATTTTTTCCTTTTTTAAACCAAACAGCTGTTTTCTCTTCTGGTAGTGGGTTTAGATTTTTGTATAATAAAATCATTTCTTTTCAATATTATGTTTAAATTTAATTTGCATGGATATGGGGTAATTACACTTGATCTGTGACTTCAATTTATTGTAATCGATATATATTATATCCTACTGTACTCTGTATTCTTTTATGCAAGAAATTAATAAAAATACTGAAAAAGAAAGAAGCCCTGTGTCTGTAGACCTGAGTCAGTGTTAGCTGGAGGTCCATCCTGTAATTAAAGGACTGTGTGTGGGAGGAAGGAACGGGGCTTGTTCTGTGTTGTTTTGCCAAGCATGTGATGTTGGCAGTGGAATGTGTGGTGATACTTGTGGGCTGCCCCCAGCACACCCTCGGGTATTGGTTGTTAACACAAATGACCCATTTCACTGTATGTTTTGATATGGATGTGACAAACTTGAATCGTCAATCTTGGAGATCTGTTCTGAGGAGGGGTACGCCGATGATAGATTGGTATGATAACTACACTCTGCAGCATCTTTCATTCCTGCACATTCAGATTGCTGACCTAGACTGTGATATAACCAATCTGGGTCTGGATACTTTAAACAATACACCTGTAGATATTTGGACTGTTGGATGACATGCAGAACCCCCTTAAGCTACTATAAGTAGAAATACTGTATGCTTTCCATAAGGTTGTATCCCTTGTCCCTAGAATTCGAAAAATCCTTTTCTGTACCTTTGACAGTCTTTGTAACTTGAGCAGTCCAAAATATTCCATTGGTGGCAGATGTAGGACTTTGTAAAGGTTTATGATGATTCCCTTGCTCTTGTTCTCTGCAGCTTTTTTTTTATAAAGCCTACCCCACAGATCTACCCCAAATCTTTTGTTTTACACTTATTTTAGAATTGTTTCTTCCAATTTATAATCACCTTTTCTCATCTTCCTATAAATTACAACACTTCACATTTCTCCACACTGAATTTCAGTTGCACCTGTCTGTTTCTGCATGGTCTGTTGCTGTTCTGAGAGTTTGCAATGTTTCCAAATCTTGCCATCTGCAGGTTTGAAAATTGTGTCCAGTACAGTGAAGTCTCAATCCTCAAGGGAATTTTTCTTTTTCAATTCAATTAGATTAAAGTTTAACTGTCATTCCACCATACATGAATACCCATGAATACAATAGTCTTGAAAGATTCTTTCACTGCTGCTGTTACCTAATTGGCTACCCATGCTCTTGTGACCCCCTTTTGCTTTGTTATTCTATGGTCTTCTAAGTAATGTTGGATGTTTGATGTTACATGTGAAATGTCATACAGGATGGAGGTGGGGCCATTCAGGTACCGAGTCTTTATGGTTCATCAATTGCCCACCTAAATTCCATTTTCATTCTTCTTACCTTTCCATCGATATTTCCAGATTTTGCTACTCACATACATGCCAATAGCAAGTTATGATTTAATTAACCTACTAGCTTGTGTCTTTAGAATGTGGGAGAAAGCCACTCGGTCACAGTAAGAATGTACAAACTCCACACCCACAATAATGGAGGGCAGGACTGAACCTGGGTTGTTGGAATTACTAGTTGTGCAGTTGTACTGCCACCCTTTATGACTGCATCTCTTGAATGTTAAGGTTTCTAGGAACACCTAATTTGTAGACACCTGCAGGGGAGAAAAGTTCATCAGTCTTTTACCAAATTAAAACTACCTTTTTCTGGTACATTTATAAAATTGACTACTTGTTTTACATCCTTTAGGTGAAGTTCCAGATAATCTCGATTTGAGCACAGTGGGAGGAAATTTATCCTTGCATGCAGGTTGTTTTTTTTCTAAAAAGAAAAGTTTTGCCGCTCTGTCACACTGCCTGCATTGCACTTCAAGATGTGTGTGTAATGAAATGCAATGGCATAGTGCCAGTCATTGACTAAGTGGTGGTTTAGCAACACTTGCTCTCGCCCTTTCGAAAACCTGAGAGATTAACAACTGACTTAAATGGTTATTTATATTTTTGCAGCACTTTTCAGTAGACAGATTAGCAGCTCCTGGCATGTTCACCTGCATGCAATGTCAAAGAATCATACAAAATCTTTGACATGGAGACCACTTGCCCTATATTCCATGTTGGATGAAAACAAGTGAGCCAGTGTAATCCCACTTTCTAGCCCTGGATTTGTAAGGGTCCTTAAATACTACTTGTATGGTGATACCTTCTGCATCTACCAGTCTTTCAGGCAGTAAACTCCGATCATCACCCCCTGGGTTAAAAACTAACTTCTTTTTCCCTTTTTTCTGTTGATTACTTTCCATTGCACCTTTTTGGTTTTTATCAGTAAGATACAACCACATGGGGGGGAAAGAAAGTCCAGACCCTGAGTCCATAAAGGCCACAGAAGTCTGTATTCGATCACAATACAGCTTCTCTTCTGCCAAGTGAACACTGGAAGGCAACACTGACTCCTGCCTGGATGCTACGCCACACCGCTCCTGGTGGAGCACACCGGCTTCGCCCCTCTCCTCACGGAAACTGGCAGCACTGTGAGTTGAGGTTTAGTCCTTGCTACAACCAAGGCCATCCACCCCTGTTTTCTGCCAATAAATCAGTGAATCAGACTTGTGGTATACCCCATTGACAATGTCCAAAAGGGTCTTGCAATCACAAGAAAAGCGACTCGCTATTAAACTGTAAGCCTTATTCGACTCAGGCAGCAGCAAGACGCGCAGCTCCTTCATTTTCTCCGCCAACAAGCAATCCGCTGATGAAGAAGACCTGCAATACTTTAAGTTCTTAATGTCTAAAAGGACCTTGTAGTCATTTTAAAAAAAACATTTAAAAAGGACAATTACACCTTTTGTTGACCCATTAGAAGCTGCTGTGGTCAAACATGCTGCCACTTTACCGGAACTGGATGAGAGAGCATTCTATGTTAATGATCGTTCTGACCGCTGGGCAACTTCCCTATAGTCTTGAAATATTCTTTAACTACTGTTGTTACCTAATTAGCTACCCATGTCAACCACAATACAGCTTGTCCCCTGAACAGTAGGGGTGTGTGGGGAACAGCAGTATCTCCAGCCTGGATGCGACGCCAAACTGCCCCCAGTGGAGCGCACAAGCTCAGATTAGACGATGCCATGGCTTGGGACCTGACCCTCTCACATACAAGATTGTGTGTGTATGTGTGTTATTTATTTTTAAGTTGAGAGGGGAAAGATTTCTGAGATTTGAAGGGCTACAAGGAGAGCGGTGTGTATATGGAATGAGCTGCAAGAGGAAGTGGCTGAGTCAGGTATAATAATAACTCTTAAAAGGCTTTTAGATAAGTACATGGATAGGAAAAGTGTAGAATGAAGTGGGACTAGTTTAGCACTTTGCTCAGCTTGGATGAGTTGATCTAAAGGGCCTGGTTTCGTGCTGCATTACTCTGCCTCTAATAGAATAAATTTCTTCGGAAGAAGAACCTAACTTGGGCTTGCACTTCCCTTGAAAGGTGAATTAGTTTATTTTCCAAGCCGATTTTAAAACAGGGCCCTCCTGAATTTATCCCCTCTTTATTTCAGTTGTTTCATTTGTCTTATTTGTTTTTCTTCACAGAGATGTGGTACTGGGTTTTCCTCTGGGCCCTCTTCTCCTCCCTCTTCGTTCATGGTGCCGTTGGTCTCCTGATGTTTGTAATGCTTCAAAGACACAAGCAGGGCAGATTAATATCTGTGATAGCCATAGTTGTGGGCTTCCTGGCATCCATAACAGGAGGAATGATCACAAGTAAGTACTTGAGATTTGGGCAGTTATGTATAGTGCCTTTTGGTATCTGGATAGTTAAATCCTGGAATTTTTCATGCTGTATGTTAATGTGTTTTGAAGATTTTAATCAAAAATTTGTGTAAGTTCTTTGGTTTGTCCCCGGAGTTTTTCCACTTGTGGCTTACCATAGATTTCCATTTAAGAGTGCTTGAGCCATTCTCAGTTTGGTTAAAATCTGTGTTAGTATTTTTGGAGTTTTTGAAATTGTGTCATTAGTTAAGCTATCAAATGTGGGAAAAGCCAGTTGGCAGGAAGCCTTTCATCTTCCTTTGAAATTAAACAATTCAACTAGATGCTTTCTGACTTCGTTAACACAGTTCTCTTTTGAAAATTGAAGCTTTGCCCCTCTAATCTTGATATTTAAAACTGAGTTAAGCATTTGAGGGGTATGAAGTGTAATTGGGGGTTAGGGAAATTAATGGGACTCTAATAATAAAGGTAGTGGTGGTAGAAGAAAGCTTCAAAGGATTGAGGAATAAAGATAGGTTGGAGAGCTTGGGGAAAGAATTAATTGAGTATAAATGGTTAATACTGTAACCCAGACTGTTAGTTCAGACCCCCAAAGACAGCGAATAATCTGGATTTTGAAAATGAAATCGTTAAATTTGGTATATACAGTAAGTCTTCGAGAGAAACAAGTTTGCTGGTCTGGCCCAGGCATGAATCCAAACCCAGACCAGATGGTTGACTTTTCCTATGGGTTTCTGCTGTCCTCCTTTCTAAATCTGGTGAGAAGAGGGAGAAAATCCTGACAAAGGGTAGAATTGCAGGAACAGAGTCTATAGGAGAAGTTAGCATGGAGGAGTATTTTATGAAGGAGGGGATAAGCCCTTGAGAGGAGTATAAACTTGAGTTTTAGAAACCGAATCAGAGAAGTAAAAGCACTCCTGTCTGAGCAAGAACAGAAATAACAGGTGAATTTATTCTTGGGCTAAATGTTATAAAAGTAGCAAAGCACCAGATTCTTAAATTGCTTAACCACCATATAATAAGTTACAATTCCAACTATAGTCAATTAACAACAATCCAAAGTTCAAAATATTCTATATATAAGTAAATACACCATCTGTGCCATATACAACCCATCTATACCATACACAATCCTGAGATTCATTTTCTTCTGGGCATACTCAGTAAATCCAAGAACCATAATAGAATCAATGAAAGACCACACTCAACAGGGCGGATGTATAACCAGTGTGCAAAAATGCAACAAACTGTACAAATACAAAATAAATGATAATAAATATCGAGAGCATGAGGTGAAGAGTCCTTGAAAGTGAGTCCATAGTTCGTGGGAACATTTCAATGATGGGGGAAATAAAGTTATCTCCTCTGGATTTCTGGTGATAGGTCCTTTCCTCCTCATCAGGGTTAGTTGTACAGAGAAGTACTAACATAAAGAAATGAAAATCAAGACAATTTTATTAGCAAACAAGGTTGATAAGGATTTTAAGAATGTATTTAATAGTGACAAAATGAGAATGGTGGGAGGGTTATTTAATGCTTTTAGTAGTTGTAGCAGAATATTGTCTCTCGGGGACATGAGTTAAGAAAGAAACCTGTTAGATTAGGCAAAGTAACAACAATGCCATTACCACCCTGGTGAGAAGGGTTGAGGGGCCCTGCCGGAAGCTGAGAATTTTCTCAGAAGCCACGCCTACCCTGGAAGAGGAGGATAACTACGAAGTATGGATTGAGAATACGTCTCAGTTGTTAGAGGCATGGTCAGTTTCGGATGAGGAAAAGAGACAGCGATTGGTGGAAAGTTTGAGGGGTGGAGCGGCCAGTGTAGTCTGCGAGTTGAGAGCGGAACGGCCTTCGGCTTCCCTGTCGGAGTGTTTGGACGCTTTGGAGGAAGTGTTTGGACGGTCAGGAGATCCCTGGCGACTTTTAGTGGAGTTTCAAAAAATGGGGCAGGGAAGAGGGGAAAGGATCTCAGAATACGCTTTCCGGCTGGAAGGAAAGCTTACTGGGTTGCGGCGCCGAGGAGTAGTGAAGGCAGACGAAGTGGCAAAGTTGAGGATGAGTCAGATATGTAACAGTTCCTGGGAGGATGACAGGGTGGCTTGGAGTATCCAGCAGTCATATAAGAGGAGCCGCCCTCCTTCATTCGGGCAGCTGATTAGAGAGGTGTGGGAGGAGGAGAGTGCTTTGGGCTGTAAAGGGGGCTCAGATCCCCAGGGACGGTCTTCAGCGGTTCAGGAGGTAGCTGGGTTGAGAACAGAGAAATCCAAGGGGTCCCGGGGGGGAGGGACCCCACCGCTTGAGGGGATGGACAGGGGATTACCCCCTTCGGGGGGCGTCCCGGGAGGAGAGAGGCGGCGGGTAGCATGTGCTATAACTGTGGGAGAGAGGGGCATTTCTGGTGGGAATGTGAGTGGCCAGGGATGTGCTACAGCTGTGGGGAAGCGGGTCACTTGCGGAGGGATTGTGAGAGACAAGATGCTCCGAGGAGGGAGGGCCCCTGGGCCACTAAGAAGGGAGAGGTTTGGGAAACTTAGGAGAGGCTCAATGAGGGAATGGACTGGAGTCTCAGGAGGAACACGTTCCCAGAAAGCAGCCATGGAACCCCCGAAAGCACAAGCCCTTAATTCTGGATGGACTGGTGGGACCCCGTTCCAGTGTGTCCCTATGGATAGGGGAAATCTTTGCAAAAGCCATCCCTGACCCAGGATTGCAGGTTACCTTACTGTACCAGTCGTTCTACAACAAATATCTGAAGCATTTGCCAGTAACCCCGTTTAATGCACTGGAGATTTGGGGCATAGGTGGCGGTGATTACCCGTACAATGGGTACCTGTTAGTGAGATTGGAATTCTCGGAGGGCAATGTGGGAGTGTCAGAAGCCCTTGACACATTGGTGTTGGTTTGTCCGGACCTGGTGGAAACCGGTGGCGCTGCCCTGCTGATGGGGATTAACTCCCCTCTGGTGCGACAGCTCTTGGGAGCCTGTAAGGAGAAGGTGTGGGAGAACTTTCTGGAGACCCTCTCGGTACACCCAGTGTTTCGAGTGGTGTTCGAAGAAGTGGGTGACCCCCAGGGGCAGGATCCTGAATGCAAACTAGGGATAGTGTGGTGTATGGCCAGGGGAGGTGGCATTAGTGATGGGGACCCCCGGAGTACTGGCGGGTGAGGCCCTGCTAGTAGACGCCCCAGACGACCTGGAAGGGGAGTCCCGGTTCCCGCCTGGGGCACTGGTGAGACCTGAATTGCAGAGGCCCTCAGCTGTACAGGCACGGCAGATAGGGGTGATAAGGAACATTACGGACAGGGAGATCACCTTTAAGTGCGGGATGCCCCTTGCGCACTTGTTCCCGGTTACGGTGATGTTTAGTGCCCCCGTGAGACCCACTGGAGGAAAACTATTGGAGAACGGGGGCGGGGGGTGGGGGGAGCTGACCGAGGAGGCCTTTAATTTTAAAGACTCCCCTGTACCGCCGAAGTATAAGAGCAGGCTGGTGGAGAAGATGCTGAAGCTAGGGGATGTCTTTTCTCAGGGTGAGTTTGATGTGGGATGTTCCAAGGGCACTCGGCACACTATCCGGGTGACAAATGACACCCCGTTTAGAGAAAGGTCGCGGCGGTTGGCCCCAGCAGATGTGGAAGATGTGCGGCAGTTGAAGGATGCAGGGATTATCGCGGAGTCCCGAAGCCCCTATGCGTCCCCCATAGTGTTGGCAAGGAAGAAAAATGGGAAGGTACACATGTGCGTGGACTATAGGACTCTGAACCGGCGCACGGTTCCCAACCAGTATACGGTCCCAGGGGTGGAAGACGCATTGGCCTGTTTAACTGGGACGCAGTGGTTTAGTGTATTGGATTTGCGGAGTGGGTATTACCAGATTCCAATGAGTGAGGCTGATAAAGAGAAGACGGCCTTTATCTGGCCCCTGGGATTTTTCCAGTTCGAATGAATGCCCAAGGCATATCGGGGGCCCCAGCCACCTTCCAGTGGCTCATGGAGAGGACAGTGGGGGATATGAACCTGCTGGAGGTATTGGTTCAATGTGGACGACCTGATAGTGTTTGGATCTACGTTGGAGGAACATGAGGAGCGGCTGCTGAAGGTGCTGAGTCGGCTGAAGGAGGACGGGTTAAAACTTTCCCTGGATAAATGTCAGTTCTGTAAGACGTCGGTCAGCTATGTCGGGCACATAATCTCGTGAAATGGAGTGGCCACTGATCCGGTTAAGATAGCCGCAGTAACCACCTGACCGAGACCCCAGAATGTGAGTGCCTTACGCTTGTTTTTTGGGGTTGTGTGGGTATTACCGGTGATTCGTGAAAGGATATGCGAAAATGAGTCACCCATTGAACCAGCTGTTGTGTGGTTATCCACCTGTGGAGAAGGAAAGGAAGGGAGACTGAGGGCCAGAGGTAGAAGGATACTTGAACCCGGGGGAGCCCTTTGGATCAAAGTGGGATGCTCAATGTGAAGAGGCGTTCTAATCTCTAAGAAGGGCACTGACACAGGCCCCGGTGTTGGCTTTTGCTGATCCCCGGAAGCCGTATGTTCTACACACTGATGCCAGTCACGAGGGTCTGGGGGCTGTCCTGTACCAGGAACAGGGCAACGGATTGAGGTCGGTGGCGTTTGTCAGCTGGAGCTTGTCGCCATCTGAGAGAAACTATCCCACTCACAAGCTGGAGTTCTTGGTGTTGAAATGGGCGGTAGTGGACAAGTTGAGTGACTATCTATAGGGGGCCCAGTTTGAGATGAGAACTGACAACAACCCCCTCACTTGTATCCTGACCTCTGCAAAGCTGGACGTTACTGGACACCGGTGGTTATCGGCCTTGTCTGCCTATGAGTTCAGCCTGAAGTACGGGCCGGGGAGTCGGAACATCGATGCAGATGCTCTATCTCGTCAGGCGCATGACGAGTTGGGCACGGCTGAGGAGTGGAAGAGTGTCCCTGCCCCGGGAGTGAAGGCCATGTGTCAAGTTGGGAGCGACGGAGAAGCAGGAGCCCCGATGGGGCCGGATCGGGCAGTGGATCAATTGGGGGTTGACGATGACGCGCTACCACTGTTTACTGTAATTTGACTGCTCTGAGGAACAGGCAGCTGCCGGAGTTGAGCCCCCAGGGAGTGGGGGCGGCTCTGCATGATGACCCGAGCATTGGCACTATCTGGTATGCGGTTAGACGGGGATATGGCCCAGGTGAAGAAGGCAAAGCACGCCTCCACTCCCCTACTACTGAAAGAGTGGCCTCGGTTGAAGCTGAAGAACCAAGTCTTGTACTGGGTCACGTCGCCCCCGCACCACCCCCAGTGCTGGCAGCTGGTCATGCCTGAGAAGAATCGGAAGACTGTGCTCCAGGCACTACGTGATGATTCCGGGCACTTGGGGGTAGAAAAGACCTATGGATTACTTAAGGACCGGTTTTACTGGCCCCAGATGAGGGGGGAGGTTGAAGAATACTGTAAGACCTGTAGCCATTGCGTCAGGAGGAAGACCTTGCTTGCGCAGGCGGCTCCTTTGTCCCATTTGCAGAGTGCGGGACCCATGGACCTGGTGTGTATGGATTTCCTGTCTATTGAGCTAGACACCAGCAACACCGCCAATGGTCATCATGGATCACTACACTAGATATGCGCGGGCTTTTCCTACTAAGGACCAGAAAGTGACTACAGTGGCAAAGGTGTATGGGAGAAGTACTTTGTTCATTATGGCCTTCCCCGGCAGATCCATAGTGATCAGGGACGGGACTTTGAGAGCAGGCTTATCCACGAATTACTGGGTATGCTTGGGGTTGAGAAATCCAGAACCACCCCCTATCACCCGCAGGGTGATCCTCAGCCCGAGAGGTTTAACTGGACCCTGCTGGACATGGTTGACACTTTGGAGATCGGACAGAAGAGTAAGTGGAGTCAGCACGTCGGCCATTTGATTCACTGTTTACAATTGTACTCGCAATGACGCTACGGGTATCTGATGTTCGGACGGGAAGTGAGGTTGCCCATTGATCTGTGTTTTGGAACTGAAGCGGGTGAAATAACTTCGAAGCCATATCTGAAGTGAGGAGAGAGTTGAAAAGGGCGTACAAGTTGGCTGATGCGGCGGCAACCAAGCAGAATCAGCGCAATAAGAAGAGGTATGATCAGAAAGTAAAGTTCATCCAGCTATTGCCGGGAGACCAAGTCCTTATCCGGAATTTAGGACTACCTGGTAAGCACAAGTTGGTGGATCGTTGGGCAGCCACCCCCTATGTGGTGGAGAGTCAGATGCCGAATCTCCCTGTTTACTGGGTGAGACCCGAGGATGGGAAGGGGCCTGTCAAGGTACTCCATCTGAACTACCTGTTGCTTCTAGGTCGAGAGGTGCAGGTAGACCCAGAGCCCGAATGGGAGTTTATGGCTTGTATGAGGTCTCTGCGAGGGTGCGGGGGGAGGGAAGAGCCCGCTGCAAAAGAGACGGGGCCAGTCCCCACCCCGAGAAGGGATACGTCATCGGAAGACGATGATTCGGATGTGTGGTACCTGTTTCCGTTCACTGATTCGCCAGTGCTGGGAGAAGAGGCTCCTGGCCCTTCCCTCACTGAGTTAGGGGAGAGGAGGAAGGGTGTTGCAGAGCCGCCTGTAATACAGCCGGGATTGGGGGAGGAGAGTGTGGAGCCAGAACCTGAGGCAGAGGGCTCACAGGTGCCAAGGGGTCCCCGTGAGGGTGAGGGTCTGACAGGTAGGCCTGGGGTGTCTGAACCGGAAGAGCCAGCAGAGGAAGTACATAGGTCTCAGACGAGTAGGCACCCCCTGGAGAGGTTGACTTCTACAGCGCCGGGAGAACAGGGTGTGATCTCTACAGCCCTGGGAAGTTATGTCACTGCTTTATGCACCTGGGTTGGGTTTTGTTTTGCAAAGAGCACTGGTGAATCCTGTTAACGTCATGAGGGCATGACTTTTATTTGGTGGGGGTCTTTGTTATGATAATCTTGAAATTGCTGCGTATGTGGATTGCTGCTTTGTTATGATAATCTTGAAATTGCTGCGTATATGGCTTCTTTGTTATGATAATCTTGAAATTGCTGCGTATGTGGATTAAAATGGTTTCTATGTTATGTTAAATGCTGAGAAAGTCTCTAGCTAGACATTTGCTTGGGTTAATACAGATAGCAGGGTGCTATTAGCCAATGGGTGTTCATGTTATCGTTTCTTCGGGTGATAATGCTGTATCATATGACTGGGAACGGGGGTTTTTGGCGGGGAGTCGGAGGAGAGACGGAGAGGACGGCGGATGTGCGAAAAGGCTCTGGTCGATCACTCCGGGTGGTCCCGAGCTGCGAGTCAACAGGATCTAGGTGGTCATCAGAAATTGATTGAGCTCTAACGGTTGCGCACGAAGAACTTGGACTGTGATAAGTCTGGCGCCTTTTTTTCCCCATTACTTCCTTTTCTGTATCGCACTTATATTAATTTCATAGGCTTAGTAATATCTATAGAGTGCACTTGGTACAACGTACTGTGTGTGCTGGCTGATGATTGATGTGTGGGATTGATTCGGGTGGCAGTGGTACAGCAACCGACTCAGTGAGAAGTGTTCAGGCTGGTGCTGGGCGGGACTTCCCCTAGACATATACGAGCCAATATAGCTGAGTGTTACACGTTCTTAATGGTGGTGTAACAGTGGTCAAGTGTGTTGGCTCCTCTGGTTCCACAGGTGATGTGTTAGTGGTAGCTGTTCAGAGACGACTTCAAGTTGGCCTGGTTGAAATCCCCCACAATGATAGGGAAGTCATCAGGTTGTGCTGTTTCGTGTACGTTGATCATGGTGCTCAGTTGCCTCAGTGCCTGGCTGATGATCACCAGAGGTGGAATGCACACCACTGACTGGATGATGGTGGATAAAATGGATGAACATGACTGCTAGATGTTCCAGGTTGCGTGAGCAGGATTGAAGTAGAACTGCCCTGTGCACCATGATGGAGTTGATCACAAAGCATACTGCACCTCCATTACCTTTAGGAAACTCAAAAGGAGACCTGTCTTTTCAATGGATAGTGAAGTCCTCTGGCTGCAGCGCTGTGTCCAAAGTAGCCAGGGGCGAGCCATATTTCTGTGAAGCAATGTAGACAGCAGTCTCTGATGTCCCTCTGGTACTGCAATCTTGCCCTGAGGTCTTCAGTTTTATTGTCTAGAGACTGTCCATTCGCCAGCGGGATAGTCAGGAGTTGGGGGTCTAAGGCTTTTGCATTCCAATCCTACTTGTAGCCCAGAGTGCCTTCCCTGTTTCTGTTTTCTTAAAGGGAAACTACACTTGTGTCCTGAATCTGCCATCCGGGGTCCACCAATTTGAGGATTGATAGATTTTTATTTAGAATATTTAGAATGGACTTCATTCAAGGCCAATTTTTTTAAATATTGGTAACTAGAACCTCAGAGACTTTGGATTAAGTGGCTGATGCCATATCATAATTATCCTTGCCAAGGTAATTTGTGAGATTACAAGACAAATCCAGAATTTTAAAGTGCTGCTGTGATTGATGTGTTTAAATTGCATAATGCAGCACATCACCAAACAAAGCGATGGCAGTTGCAAATTAACATAAACATACCTGTGTGCAAAATAAACAAAATATAACAATAACAAAAACAACAAGAATTCTGCAGGTGCTGGAAATTCAAGCAACACACATCAAAGTTGCTGGTGAACGCAGCAGGCCAGGCAGCATCTCTAGGAAGAGGTACAGTCGATGTTTCAGGTCTGAGGTCGTGGAAGATTTTACAGGTCTGTTCAAAAACCCGATGGCAATGGGAAAGAAGCTGTTTTATCTTGAGCTTCAAGTTCTTGTACTTCCTGAATGATGGCAGCATTGAGAAGAGAGCTTGGCCTGGGTAGTGGAGGTCCCTGATGATGGATGCTTCTGACTTGAAGGTGCTCTTAATGGTGAGGAGAACTGTACCCATGTTGGAACTGGCTGAGTCCACCACTCTCTGTAGTTTCTTGCATTCCTGTGCTTTGGCATTTGCATACCAGGCTCTGATGCAACTTGTCAGAATGCTTACCTTCCAAAGAAAGTTGTCAGTCTTTGACATGCCCAATCTCCTTAAGCATTTTTCTGTAATTTATTTTTTATTGAATTTCATCATCAAACAAACATTTTCATAAGATGTATTTCAGATACTGTACATATCAACATATTTGTCACAAATCTCCACATAATATTTATCTGAGGTATGCACTTATAGAAAGGAGAGGAAAGAAAGAACAATCGAAAGAAGAAAACTATGTACAGAGTAGGGAGTAATTTTTTTTTTTACAACATATTCATTGACTTGTGAGAATAAAATCAGGCCTGTGAGGTGTTATGTAGTTAAACCATTTTTTCCAGTATGAATAAAATTGTTCCAACTTATGATTAACAGATGCTGTTATCTTCATTTTGTAAATGTCCATTGTAATTTCCATCCATACATTTAAAAATTGGGCTCTCCTGTGATAACCATTTCCTGGTAAGGGTCTTTTTACCAGCCACCAGCAGTACATTCATTAAATATTTATCTCTTTTCAACCATTCTTGAGGTATATATCTAAAATATATGGTCTTGTTCTTCACAGTTAAAGATGTCTTGTAGGGCATTATGTATCCCACTCCAATAGTCTTTGATAACGGAGCATTCCCAGATAATATGATAGTGGTTTGCATTTTGATTCCACAATCTCTCCAGCAAGCCGGGGGGGTGCGGGGGGGGCGGTTACTATCATAATGAGTTTTCTGAGAGGGTGTAATAAAGTACCTTGTCAGGTTTTTCCACCGGAACTCCCTCCATTTCTGTGAACTGGTACAATTCCATTGATACCTCCATATTATTGTCCAGTCTTCCTCAGATATTATTATCCCTCCTTCCTTCTCCCATTTTGTTTTAATGTATGAACTACATGCTGGACCCAGGATAGTTTCTCAGATGTTGACACCAGGAACTGGAACCTCAAGTTCAAGTTTATTGCCATCTCACTGGAAGGGGCTCGCCCTTTCCGCTGCAGACCCTTTAATGAGGACACATAGTGTTTGCTTACTTCACCTTCTTAAATTCTGCAATCAGTTCCTTGGTCTTGCTGATATTGAGCACAAGGTTGTTCTTCTGACCTCACTCGACCAGCTGACCCATCTCAGTCCAATATGCTGCATTATCGCCATCTGTGGGATGGAGTTGGAGAAGAGGGTATTTCCTTTCCCTGCCCTCTCACCCCCTTGAAGTAGAGAGAAGGATGCATAGTAGTGGTTGATGATGGCCTTATTTGTAGTGAACACATAAGCTCTATTGTGTGGTTGTATCGGGGAGTTTTATTTTGTTTAGGGAAATCAAACTTGACATTTTTTTAAATTTTGGTGATCATTTACAGTTGTTTTCAGGTGCAGATACTGAGGGAATTCAAACATGGTATTAGTGCAGGAATGTGAATTGAAGGTTAAGAATTTCAACCTCCCCCTCCCCCCCAATTCAGTGGTGGAACATGCCTGACTCTGAGGCTCTTGACTTTGAATGTTCCATTTTATGGAAAAAAACAATTCCAAACTTGTGGATAGCTCTTGCAATGCTTAAGATAATGTTGTAAGAGATTTTTTTTTAATATAGAGAAGTAGCAAAGTATCACAGTAAGACAATTCTGCAGCAAGTTGTATTTGGATGAAAGTACTGATGTTCCATGTGAAAAGCTGGTCTACACCAAACTATGCCAATATACGTGAATAAAAACAAAATATCTTTCCATCTTGCCGTTGCTTCAGAATGTTCAAATTGTAGCCAACAGCTAAACTATTCTGCCTCTACCAACTGTCCAGATGTGGCATGTGCTTTGTTTTCCGTAATTTGTGAGAGCGATCAGTGTTGAATCAGAAGCAGTATCTTTCAATTTTATAATTCTTTTCATATGAATGATATTTATTGTGGTAGTTTGTTTGACTTCTGTCAATCCTGGGGCTTTTCTATACTGTTGAAATTATAAACTCCCCAGATTTCTAACTCAACACTTGCCTTTGCTTCCTGCGCAGCAGGCAGAATCCAACAATGCCACTTGAACAAGACTGTGATCTGTACAATAGAAGTCACTTGTTGTTTGAACCTTATGACTTGCGCTTTACAGTAGATTGGTTTGAGACTGCCCCAATCTCATTTTGTATTTTTTTTTGTTTGTAGTTATAACTAAATTAAGGAATCACCATTTAAGGAAAGCACTGCAGATGTTTGCAGTCTTAAAAACTGAACATGTTGGAAGCATTTAGCAGGTCAGGCAGTGTCTGTGAAGGGAGAAACAGGAACATTTCAGTTGGGTGGAAAGTTAGTTGTCTTGGAAAATAGCATTCTGCACAAATACTGTGTGACTTGCTGATCATTGATTCAGCAAGGTTCTTGACTTCAGAAGGAGTCTACTATAACTATCGTTCTGTGTCAATGTCAGTTGTTTAGCTTCTCAACTGGCTATAAATTTATTTAATCATGTCAAAAAAATTGTGCCATTTCACAGTACATCTCTTCACACACATCTGCATCTAACCCCTTTTGGTGAAATTTATCTAGACCATTTATTTGTACACAGTGCTTGCTGAATATTGAATTGTATTTCTGTTTGTGGTAATGAATGACCACAAACCTTTGTAATAACCTTTGCCATTCCATATAGTTTGAGCAAAATTGTACAAATACAGTCTAACCAATATTTTGTGCAAATGCAATATAACATCCTAGTTCTTGTTATCGGTGCTTCTGCTTAAGGAATGTATTTTTCACTTTCCTGTGCAATTATGTCATCACTTTCATGGAGATACGGTCATGCACCCCCAGGTTTTAAATTTTACAGCTCCATTCTAAACTCTTCTCACCACTGTCAGGGTGCTTACTTTCAGTCTGTGGTCAATGAACTTTGTCCTGTTAAACTAGCATTTTGAACAATGATGTCTGATTATATTTTGATGGCTTTAATACTTCTCTCCTTAATCATGCCCTTGCTTCTCTGCAGGTGCAGCAGTTGCCGGTGTGTACCGGGTAGCAGGGAAGACGATGGCTCCACTTGAGGCATTGGTATTTGGTGCTGGACAAACAGTGCTCACAGTTGTCATCTCATTCTCGAGGATTCTAGCCACCCTGTGAGGGCAGAATTCTGAGGAGTAAGCAAGTATCGTTGGAGCTCTTTAAACATGAGGAGACAAGAGTTTGAGAGACAGATTTGAATGCCAAGATGTGCAACCAAGAGATGGTATGAAAGAAGCAAGCTTATGTGACCGTCAGGCGAGCAGAACCAAGCCATCTGCACTACAGCACCATATGTGCTTCCTTCGTAAAGGAGAGCGTGAAGATTACTAATGAGCCTATGAAGCCTCACGAGCAAATCATCCTGTACAGTTATCAATCCCCAATGAGCATTAGTGGTGACTGATGCACACAGCTGTGACTGCACGCTAATGGAAACTGCAGGGATAGCAGTAGTATTACTTGTGCCAAACTTGGAAATTTTTAAAACATTATTTTGGAACTGTGAACTGCAGCCCATGGCATCCAGGCAAAACTTAGACTTTGGGAAGGGGGCTGGTGTACACTACTGTATATTCATAAGATTTCAAGTATGAGATGCATTTCCTTTTCTGCCTTTCCTGACACTTGAAAATATTTCTGATGGTATTTGTGTTGATGGAAAATCCCAGCCCCTGTAATCATGTTTAAACACTGCTGATTTTACATTCTAATGAGCAACCTACCTTTCTGTTCATTAATTCTGCTTCCAGCTGCACATCTACTACTCAACAGCACTTTATAGATGTTTTTGGGACGGAGCCACTATATTCTGTATGTGAGTAGAGAATGCAACCAAGGTTCTCATTATAGTTTATTGAGTGTGTCACATTAATCAGAAGAATGGATCCAGCTTTGAGAGTGGTATGTCGGCAGCAATGCAAATGGACATCATTATTTAAAAACAGAAAATCCTAAAAGTTACTCAGCAGGTTTAGGTTGCATGTGTGAAGTAGAACAAAGTTAGTAGTTTTGGGTTCATTCATTTTACAGCTCATAATGCAACATCATTGGACATTTACTATAGAGATTGAGGAAGGAATCTCTTGTTCCCAGCACCATATTACGAGTGGAGTTTCAATCTTCTGTCGATGATTACAATGATTTGAGGGTTGTTTTCCAAGGGATATCTAAGTGACCATGTCAGGTCAGTAGATATTGAGCCTGGATACAATTCAAATGAATTCTCCTTGGTGGAATATTCTCCTTTTGTCTAGAGTATCAGGTGCATGTGAGCAAAATGCATCTTGAAGCACTGAAACATGCCTATCATGCACTAACCTTGAGTTTTATCAGGGAGATAATAATTATAATTCCTTTTTGTTCAGTGCGAGGTAAACCCCTGCTTTGCAAATTCCTTGAGCTCAAATTCTGAGCTGTTGGAGGTTGAGCCTTTCACAGCATTTCGATTACTTGCAGATATACGTTAAAACTTTAACACCTTACTGACATGACTTCAGGCTTCACTTTAGTATTAAAAGTCATTTTTAAAGAGCATGTTCCAGAAATTAACTTTATATAAAAAATATTGAAACCTCTTTCAGAAATGCAATGTGAAGAGACATGCTTGCTGGAAGCTTTTAGTTTTTGGTGGCTTCAAGAACCTCTTTTTTTTCCTAGAGTTGAATGTAGGATTAACAAGCTTGTTTTTTTTTAAAGTAATTGCAGACTTAGTGGCAAAAAATATTGAAGCTGTTGAAATTACTTCAGGCACTTAAAATTTCAAAACAAAACTAGTTACTTTCTGTTTGAAACATTCTTTGGAGAGGGAAATGGACTAAAAGCTTTTATTGAGCCAGAATATTTAAGTTCATCCATTCCGGGTTGCATTAATGATGTGTTCTGGCTGTTGGGGTTTAGCCTGTTTTCCCCTCTTGGAATGTGCTCTGTTCCTGTTTTTCTATGAGAGGAGAATATCCAATCAAAAATGAGGACCACCTTTGCGTTCTAGACCCAGTCTTCAGCCATCATTGCAAGCTCAAATTGGTTTTGATTGGTCCTCTCTGAAATTTGTAAGTGACTTGAAATGGTGAAGTCTGGACCAACACAAAAAGCTGGAGGAACTCTGCAGATCAGGCATCTGTAGAGGGAAATGATTAGGGAACATTTTTTTGGGTGAAGACCCATCTAAATGAAGTTCTCGACCTGAAATGTTGACTTTCCATTTCCCTCCATGGATGCTTCCTGAGCTACTGAGATCTTCCATTTTTTGTTGTGGTTGCTGTGTGGTTCTTCCTGGTTGGAACGTCTAAACTCTTATAGCCAAGTGACTGAAAGTATTGGTGCTGCAAGCATGAACTAGAGCAATATGCTGATAATCTCCTGTTTACTCATTTGTTCAGGAAAGTATGGGGTGAAGAGTAAAGTACATATCCACAAGACCAGGGGCCCTTTAGTTAATGGTAAGGGTTAGTGGTATTTTTTTTTTAAAAGAAGATTGTAAACCCAAAAATGCTTGTCACTCCCAAATTGTAATTGCATTTGTGAATATTTTGGTTAATTAGTTGGCTCACTGATGCTAACCAAGACTCCAAAGCTTTAATTTCCTCAAATGTCACTAAAATGTCAGTGGGAGGACCACCTTATTGGTTTTACAAAAACAGCAGTATGACTTTGAACCAGAGGATCTGGAAGGCTCTGGAGAGAAAAACAATGGCAGAACTGCCAATAATGAAATGTTCTGCAAAGTTGGTGCTTGGTGAAAGATGTGTTTGTTTCTTACAGTTTACAGATGGTAGGCGGGGGGGATGGTGGGCTGCACAGTTAGGTGGAAGTGAAATTGTCCACATGTGTTGAATCCTAATGGCACAAAACTCTATTTCTAAACAAATGGCCCAAAAAGTGTTTGTTTTCAGCTGGTCCAAAAATTTAGATTTTAATCAACATAGACCTTCCTATATTTGAGCCACTGGGGCTGATCTTTGATTGCCTTGGTATCACTGGCTGCTTGCCTTGAGTTAGGCTGTTGGTTTCAGCATGTCCCCAGTGCAATCTGCTACTGCAAGGCCAGCACTCGCCCTGGTTCATGGTAGCAGATAGGTTATCTCTGAGTGGGCAGCAGGTGACTCTCAGCTTTGGCAACTGGTGAAATACCCACTTTTCCATAGGTCACAAAACTGTCAGTGCGAATGTGTTTGATGCTCATGAAGATTTCATTAACACTTGGAACATTTGGGGGGTGGAAGTAAAATAAAACTTAAACATTTTAAATCTAAAGACAGGCTCGTACACCAAATCAATTAAGTTTATTAAAATTGAAACAATTAAAAATATGCCTGCTTGCTGTTCTCTTGTTAAACAACTGTCAATGTCAAATGGGCACTATCTTGTGATGCCAAGAATACATAATGCGGCCAAAAAGCTGAGCCTGAGCAGAGTCAGAAACACAGAACTGCCCAGATCCAGATGCACTGGGTCTTTAATCAGGGCAGAATATCTGCCATGGTACAATTAGGGATGGTTGCCTATTGCTAATTCTTGCTGTCTTGCTGTTTCCAAACACTAAGCTTCTAATGTGGATGTAAGTCCATAAAACATGGGAGCAGAATTAAGCCATTCAGCCCATTGAGTCTGCTCTGCCGTCCCATCATGGCTGATCCCGGATCCTGCTCAACCCCATACACCTGCCTCTTGCCAGTCGTAGGAACATAGAAATGGAAGAAGGAGTAGCCCCTTGTATCTGCTTCCTATTCAAGATGGGATTGTTAGCACTACTCTCTTATATTTGCCTCCATTTCTCTTAAATCAATAGTTTTCTTGAACCTCCACAGCTTTCCAGGGTACGGAATACCAAATATTCACTCCTGAGTGCAGAAACCCATCTTGACCTGCAATGGCTAACCTTAAATTCTAGCCCCTATGGCAAGAGACTTACATCTACCTATCAGACTTCATAAAATTTGCTGGTCACAATACAATTAATTCTCATCTGTCTAACCTTGTGTAGACTTGTTTAACCTCACAGTAGCACTGTGCTCCCAGTAATCATGGTGAATTGTCATTGCACTCCCTCTATCCTAAACACCCCTGTTAAATGTAGTTTTAAAACGACTGCATTTTATGCTCAAGCTGGTAGTAAAAAATTTTTAAAAGGCTTGAAGTCCGGCAAGGCAGATTTTCAATGTATGGAGATGTGCATTTTTGGATTTCATGCAATTCCATAATTTCTTATGGCAAGTTTTTTTTATAAATTACAAATCCTTGAAAATTCAATTCTGGAAAACATTCTCCTATCAAGAAACAAATAAGGATCCAGTGATGACTTAAATTGGACAGATTAAAATGCATTTATCACTCTTGTAAAACGGGTTGTATTCTGCAGTATTAGCTCATAAAGCATTAATTTGGCATTATGGTGCTGGCAGTAAATGTCAATCCTTGTGCAGTGTTGAATTTAATGCCTGTCTGCCTTTTATTTACAGAAATTTGTGGAAAGTCCTCTTATACGCAGGCACGTGCTTGGTTGTGGTGAATGGTTGCTGAGTCAGGAAGGGGAAGACTTAAAGCTATTCAATGGGAACCTGGGGACTTAAGCCATACTTGTGGATCCCAGAGAGAAGAAATAACTGACCCAAAGGGCTCAAGTGACAGGAAGGTTCTGGCCTAGCTGTCCTGCATTAGACCTCTTTTCCTAAGAGGCCACCATAGAGATGTACTACAATGAATCCTGCATCTGTTCAGCAGGGCTAATGCTGCCGCATTGGTGCTACTCAAATTCAGCACGGCTGTAATCTTCTGCTCCCTGTCCAATAAGGCTGACATTGAAGATCACAGTTGTATTTCCTATTTGCCTATGTGTGGGGAGTTACGTAGGTGCTCTACACAGCGCAAGCCAAATTTACCATCTTATCGTGCAATAGACCATCTAGTATAGGGGAATCTAAGGAGTAAAAAGTCATTGATTGTGTACAAGCTGCACTGTAAATTCCACACTAGAGCTTGGTTCTAAGCAAAGGCATTAATCCTTTCACATTCAGCCTGAATGTGACTATAGCCAGAAGATTTTGATGACTAACTTTCAGTACAATTTTTTTAATGTTGCCATGTACTAGCCTGCTGTGCCTGACCTTTTACAAGCACCTTGTCATACCAAAAGATGTTTACAATGAAGCCCTGTAACTCTAGGTTTGGCTTCCTGTTATTGATCATGAGAAATGTGTAGGAAAAGCTGTTGGGAAGATAGACAAGGCTAGTAATGCTGCTTCAATTTTTCTGGAGCATCAGGTCCACTGTCTGGATCAGTCAGTAAGTGCACAGTGCAACTAATAGGCTTTATCTTGAGTCAGTTTGCATTCTTTAGACTGGTTTCCTATTTGTCCTGGATCATGTAGATCACTGGCACTAGCTGCCTCCACAGTGAGGGAGATAAGACTCTATGCTTAGAGGGTCTAAAGTTGTGAACTAGGTAAGTTTTAATGAAAGCCCAGTGATGGCATACTTACTGATTCTAGTTCCCATCAATACTTTGAGAACTTGAGTTCCAGGTGGGATTCAAACTTGTGTTGCTGGGCCAGTACTCCAAAACTCTAGTTGCTGCTCTAGTAATCCACCCTTTACATCATTATTCATGTGATCTGTTGTCAGCACTTTACTAGGAAAGTAAGAGATAACATTAGGAGCCCCTTTTCTACCTTGACTGTGGGAACAGACTACTTACTGTGGCATCTTCAAAGGTTCATTTATTATCAAAGTATGTATCCATATACAACTCCGAAGTTCTTCTTTGAGTTGTTTATGGATACTATGGGAACAGATCTCTTGCTGTCATGTCTTCAATGAAGGTGTTAATGCAACTATTCTCCCTTCTTGATTTGGCAAGCAGCAACACCAAGAGAATGTGTGTGGTTAGGCTGAGAATCACTATACACCTTGCCAGGCATTGACTCTGAATAATTGCACATTCCCCACTAACATCTAAGGTATTGCTGTTAAGAGTTAACAGTAATTAGTGATTTGAAACTGGATATTTAGCAGTGGAAAATGCAATCCCATCTCCATATTTTTTTTTTGTCTATGAGCCAAAAGCTAACAATAATGGAATGCAGTTCATTTGAAGCTTCTACTACACAGGAAGTTTGGCATCTAAATCAAACCAGCCTGCTGAACAGGACTTGGCCCCCCACCTAATAAGGTAGGTTAAGATGTTGGCAAAAGAAAGACAGAAAGTAATAGATGTAAATTCTTTCTGCAGATTCTGATACTGAAGAGGTTACAAAGGACATTCTGTGTAAAGGTTAGATTGAGTAATTAGTCTTCAGTGACCTCTGGCTTGCTATGGTGACCAGTGAACCTGATCTTGTCTGCTAATATGATATCAGGAGAAACCATAGAGAGGAAAGTGCAAAGCGTGCATTAGTACAATATGTCTTCCCTGGTTGAGTAGCTAGCAGTACATGTACAGTGTGTGGGAATAGTGGTAATTATGGATGGTGTATTGAGATGTCAAATGCAAGAGTTGGTGAGTGGAAGGAAGGAATGGTATGAAGAAGGCCATAAGACCTTGGCAGGCAGGAGAGCTGGGACTTGTGCTTGTTAACCATGTGAGAAGAATGAGTTTTTCAATGTATCCAGTTCAGTATGTTTTTTCTCCCAGTACTGCCCTCAGTAATGACCTCCCACTGGGCTTCCAAGGTGGAATTGGATGACTTCACTTTCTGTAAACCTATCAGAAGAGGATCTCCCTCTTCTATTCCAGCTATGAAACTCACTCTTCATCCTGTTCTCCCAAACCTTTGAACCCAAAAGCATTTCCTCTCCAACTAACTAGCTGAAACTGGCCCTAGTGACTCTCACCCTGTGGAGATGTGCTATAATGAAGTGTGTCCCACCAAGCAGTACAGGATAGGCCTTTCTAACTATTCTAACATTCCAACTATTATTTCTGTCTCAGTTTACCAAATCTCCCTGCATCTCATTTGTGTGCATCAACCAAGCAGAACAGATAGGTGGTGGTGGAGCAGAGGTGGTGAAGAAAGCTGCCAGTAGAAATCCTGTCACTAAGAGGAATTCTGCAGATGCTGGAAATTCAAGCAACACATATCAAAGTTGCTGGTGAACGCAGCAATCCAGGCAGCATCTCTAGGAAGAGGTACAGTCGACGTTTCAGGCCAAGACCCTTCGTCAGGACTAATTGAAGAAAGAGCTAGTAAGAGATTTGAGAGGGGGAGGGGGAGATCCAAAATGATAGGAGAAGACAGGAGGGGGAGGGATGGAGCCAAGAGCTGGACAGGTGATTGGCAAAGGTGATATGAGAGGATCATGGGGCAGGAGGCCCAGGCAGAAGGAAAAGGGGGAGGGAGGGAAAACTCAGAGGATGGGCAAGGGGTATGTGTACTGTACTTTTGCTACCCACTTCTGCCAGGGAATTGTTTTTCAGTGCAGTCGTCCTAAGGAGATGGACTTTGTCACAATCCACATCTAACTGCATTTCAAAAATCCCATTCTTTTTCCCACTCTATCTGAAATTGCTGTTGTTTTCATCACTGATTTCTACAGAAACCTGGGGGCAACATTTGTCAAAAAATCTAGAAAGAAACTGTCTCATGATGAGGGTGTCAAATTCTGGATGGCACCTTCAATTGCAGACACATCATTGGGCCATACCTCTAGCTAGGCATTCAAGCAAATGGAGGGTGTGTTATCATCCAGTTAATGCACATGGCACAAAGCTCTTGTGTATATTTCTTAGAGGTATTGAAAAGGCTAATCCAACTGTTCTTGCTTTTCTGTGGACTAAGTTCCTGGAATGCCCTTTCCAATTTATTCATGAAGAATTGAGTTCTTGCATTTTGGGACATTTGAATTAACTGTAGTTTTCATAACTGTAAGCTGCAAGTTCAGAAGTGAAGTTACTGGCTGCAGATTTCTAGAGATGACAGGTGTGACGTGGAGTAAAGCTGGCATAAATCTGGAAGGCAAAAAATTCCCTCGGACAGATTTGCACCCTTATGATTGAGAATGATCCCAAGCTGCAGTTTGTGCAAGTCACCTGCCGGTAGCTTCTGATATTCCCCGCAGATGGCATGGTTGAGTTAGCACAATGCTTTAGAGTACCAGTGACCCAAGTTTAATTCATGTCACTGTATGTTCTCCTTGTGACTCTGTGGGTTTCTTCTGGGTACTCCAGTTTCCTCCCACAGGCCAAAGTTATTCTGGTTGGTAGGTTAATTGGTCATTGTAAATTGTCCTGTGATTAGGCTAGGGTTAAATCAGTGATTACTGGATGGCACAGCTTGAAGGGCTGGAAGGGCCCTTCCACTGTAAGTGTTCCAAGGCCACTGTATCCAAATGGGTAAAACAGAATTGACCCTTGCTCAGTGACAAGAATGTTCGATTCACAGAGTCTTTTGTTGCATTACACTCAATTAGTTGATCAGTGAGGAAGCTATAACTGATTTTGTGTTGTTTGATCCTGCCTCTGGAAGCTGCAGCTACCCTCAAACTGTATTGATGGAATAAATACCAACAAGACAAAGTAGCAGCATTAGCTTGAGGCATGCTGCAAGTGAAAGTTTGTCTCATTAATTGTAGGCTACTTGTTTCTTGTTCTCTTGCAGTCAATTTCCCTAACCCTACAGTGCAATAAGCTGAATGCAGCTGCATCATCTGATCATGTTTAACCAGAGTAATGCAAGAGGTGTTATCCATCCAGTAGTCAGATTGAGATTTGGCCCTTTAGAATTTTAAACTGCTACCTAAAATTAAACCCTCCTCTTTACTGTGTTAAGCTGCAAGTATTTGTATTACAAATTTTAAAAGGAATTTCTTATTTTAAAAAAGCTACAGGAATAATAAGATATCCATGGCAGCAAATAATTCAATGAAGATATGTGGGCTCCACGTGCTAATTCCAAAAGCCTACATTTTGACAGAACACATTTAGGTTCCAGGGAAACCATTTTTGTACTTAAGATATTTAGAAAGTATTTATTCTAGATGTTTACTATGAGTGTCTGTAAAGGGGACTGTCTCACCAGTATTATGTTTTCTAAAATATTAGTTTAATGAGATTAAGAATGGAAGCAGTAATCTTAATGTAATTGTGGTTATGATTTCAGTATTAACTGCATAACATGGAATGCTGCAGTCCGCAGCTGTAGACTGGTGCAGTGAGTAAGTTGCTTTTCCCAAGCAACCTCATTTTGTATTTAAGCAAATAGTTGATATCTTCTAAATGAACTTGCAGCCATTTGAACATTCACCTGTTTTTTTTAAGTAAATTACAATATGCAGTTTCATACTTTTTACAAGTAAAACTGTATTGGCTTGAGCACATGACACATTTAAATTGTGCTGCTCCTGGGTAATTTGGAGCATGTTGTATTCTTGGACTGGATTTGGTTATTCTTATGATAATTAAAGGTCTGAGTTGTAAATAATGTATTTTTTTTTATAACCAACCATTTTTATTTCCCTATTTACACACAGCCTTGTACATCAGTACTTGGAGAATAAAATTTTGCAGTGAACAGTTCTGATTTGGCCTGGTTTCATTTGTAATTTGAAAAAGATAGTTTATGAGTTGCTCAAAGATATTGCCATATTTTAATTAGTATGCCAATGTGCCATGAAACTCAAGGACCTGTATACCATTTGACCTTGAACTGTTTCTACAATGAGACAGCTGATCTGTAACCCAATTTTGTATCTTTGCTTCCCTTCTCCCCCTGCCCCACATGTCCTTAAATCATTAAGATCTATTGATTTCGGATTTCAAACTAAGAATTAATGTGGCATCAATTATGACCTGTGGAAATATTCCAAAATTCCATGAATCTATCACTAGAGGAGATTTCTAATGTCAACACTGAAAGATCTGCCTCCAACATTCAAATTATTCCCTTTCTAGTTCTAGAGTCCCCAGCCAACAAAACCACTTCTACCTATATTCGACAATTTTATTGGAACATTCCTTTAATATTCTAGATTAAAGCTCAACTTTTCAAAAGTTTGGTGAAAATACCTCACTAGAACCATTTTGTTCAGCTTGAACTTGAGCAAGTTGAAGTTGATTTGGTTAAGTAAATTACAGAAAGTAATATCACACTTTTTACATTTAAACTGTGCTTCTCTTGGGTAATTTGGGGTGTGTTGCAGACCATAAGATGTAGGAGCAGAAGTAGGCCATTCAGCCCATCGAGTCTGCTATTCCCTCCACCCCGTGGTGTCCAACAGAAATTTTGCTTCAAGCAGGTGGTTACTCAATTGAAATAAGCTTCAGAGTTGTTCATTTCTCAGGTTCTAATATTTTTCCCTCCATGTTTAAACATGATAAAGCAGGAGGTATTAAAGTCAGAGGGTGGCATTACTAGATGGAAAATGCAATGGCAGTGCTCAGATAGGACAGAGTGGAGGGCTTGTCTACTGAGGCTATATGGGTATAACTGAGGAATAAGAAAGTGATGAACTCATGAATGGAATTATACTATAGACCTGCCCATAGTGGGCAGGATTTAGAGGAGCAAATTGTAGAGAGATTACAGAGAGTTACGAAAAACGAGACTGATAGGAGATTCTAATTTTCCACATATTGACCATGACTCCCATACTTAAAAAGGGTGGATGGGATAGAGTTTGTCAAATGTGTTCAGGAAAGTTTTCTTAATTGATATATCAATAGAGTGCAATCAGTAGAGAAATAAGACAGGGCAGGTGATAGTGTATCTGGGAACAAACACAAAATGTTGGAGGAACTCAGCAGGTCAGGCAGCGTCTATGGAAATGAAAAGATAAGTCGACATTATGGGCTGAGACATCAACTATTTATTCATTTCCATAGATTCTGCTTGACCTGCTGAGTTCCTCCGGTGTTTTGTGTGTATCACTTTGGATTTCCAGCAGCTGCAGACTTTCTTGAGCAGAAACAATTTTGATTGAGTGATCATAATTCCATTAATTTCAAAATAATAATGAGAAGGATGGGACTGATCCTTGGATTGAGATTCTATATCAGAGAAAAGCCAGTCTGATGGTATTAGAAGGGGTATGGCAGGTGTAGATTGGGATAACTTGTTTTCTGCCATAGATGCTTGGTAACTGGGAGGCTTTCAACAGCGATATGTTGAGTGTTGGTATGTTCCTATTAAGATGAAAGACAGAGTTAACAAGTTTAGGGAGCCAGGGATTTCAAGGGATAATGAGGCTCTGGTTAAGAAGTAGTAGATACATAGAAAGCATAGACATCAAAGAACACTTGTGTAAAAGAAATGCAAGGGAGAGGGCCAAAAGAAAACATGAGTTTGCTGTGTTAGACAAGGTGAAAGAGGATCCTACTGATTATTCGACCATTAGCCATAGGAGCAGAATTAGGCCATTCAGCCCATCAAGTCTGCTCCACCATTCCATCATGTCTGATCCCGAATCCCACTCGACCCCATTCACCACATCCTTCGATGCCCTGACCAATCAGGAAATGATTAACTTCCACTTTAAGTATACTCATGGACTTGGCCTCCACCACAGTCTATGGCAGAGCATTCCATAGATACACTACTTTATGGCTGCAGAAATATCCTTCTTACCTCCATTATAAAAGGTCCCCCCTCAGTTCTGAGGCTGTGTCCTGTAGTTCTGGGTAACTCCACCATAGGAAATATTCTCTCCACATCCACCCTATCTAATCCTTTCAACATTTGGTAGGTTTCAATGAGATCCCCACATTCTTCTAAATTCCATTGAGTACAGGGCCAAAGCTGTTAAATGCTCCTCATATGTTAAGCCCTTCATTCCCAGGATCATCCCCGTGAATCTCCTCTGGACTTTGTCCAATGACAACATATCCTTTCTGAGATACAGGGGCCCAAAACTGTTGACAGTACTCCAAGTGCGGTCTGACTAACATCTTATAAAGGCTCAGTATTATCTCCTTGCTTTTATATTCTACTCCCCTTGAAATGAATGCCAGCATTGCATTTGCCTTCTTTACCACAGACTCTACCTAATAATTAACCTTCTGGGGTCTTGCATGATGACTCCCAAATCCCCCTGCACCCCTGAGGTTTGAACCTTCTCCCCATTTAGATAACAGTCTGCACTATTGTTCCTTTTACCAAAATGCTTTATCATATATTTCCCAACATTGTATTCGATCTGCTACTTTTTTGCTCATTCTTCCAATTTGCCTAAGTGCTGCTCTGATCGCATCACTTTCTTGGCACTACCTAACCCTCCACCTATCTTCACATTATCTGTAAACTTTGCCACAAAGCCTTCAATTCCATTATCCAAATTATTGACAAACAATGTGAAAAGTAGTGGTGCCCTGAGGAATACCACTAGTCTCTGGCAGCCAATCAGAAAAGGCCACCTTTATTCCCTCTTGCTGCTTCCTGCCTGCCCGCACCTCTGCTTTCCAAGCCAGTATCTTTCCTGTAATGCCATTGGATTTTAATTTGTTAAGCAGCCTCCTGTGGCACTTTATCAAATACCTTCTAAAAATCCAAGTAAATGACATCCTTTGTCCACCCAGCTTGTTACTTCCTCGAAGAATTCTAACAGATTTGTCAGGCAAAATTTCCCTTTACAGAAGCTGTGCTGACTTTGACTTATTTTATCATTAATCTCCAAGTACCCCAAAACCTCATCCTTAATAATAGGGTCCAACACTTTCTCAACCACTGAGGTTAGGCTAACTAGCCTATAATTTCCTTTCTTTTGCCTTCCTCCCTTATCAAAGGGTGGAGTGACATTTGCAATCTTCCAGTCCTCTGGAACCATGCTAGAGTCAAGTGATTCTTGAAAGGCCATGACCAATGCATCCGCTATCTCTTCAGCAACCTCTCTCAGGACTCTGGGATGTGGTCCACTTGGTCCAGGTGACTTAAGACGTTTGAGTTTTAAACCTAGTTGGCCAATGGCCAGGGGTGCAGAGTCAATTTTTTAGATGCTGGAGCTGTACGAGGGGTGATTGATAAGTTTGTGGCCTAAGGTTATATAGCTGTCATCACATGCACATGCAGTTCAACTCTTTGCGTGATTATGCTGTAAGTTTGAAGTTAATAACTTTTGTGGTATTTCTGTTTCAGATTAATTGAAAATTGCTAGGTTTTCTAAAATTGACTCCTTCCACCTTAGACCACAAACTTATCAATCACCCCTTGTATGTCAAACCCAATTTGTGTACCCAATTTAATGTACTGGGCAACTTCCTTGCCCCATTCATGTAATGAGCAGGTACACAAATTGGGTATGACATATATACGTATGTATATGAATAGGGTTTCTTATAATGTCAAGCACTAAACCAAGGTGAAAGAAATACATGAATTCCAGAGCTCCACAGAAATATAGTGATAGTTAAGACATTAACAAGATTATAGCCTATCACTACATTTCAGTGTATAATTGGTACAATAAAACATATAATACTTCACAAGATCACAAGACAAAGGAGCAGGAGTAGGCCATTCGGCCCATCGAGTCTGCTCCACCACTCCACCATCAGCTAAACTATTCTCCCATCTAGTTCCAATTTCTGGCTTTTTCCCCATATCCCTTTATACCCTGACTAATTAGATACCTATCAATCTTCTCCTTAAACAACCTCAATCATCGGTCCTCCACAGTTGTATGTGGCAACGAATTCCATAAATCCACGACCCACTGGCTAAAAAAATTTCTTCTCATCTCTGTTTTAAATGGGTACCCTCTAATTCTAAGACTGTGGCCTCTTGCCCTGGACCCACCCAACAAGGGAAACAGCCTTTCCACATCTACTCTGATGTTTCTATGAGATGCCCTCTCATTCTTCTATACTCTAATGAATACAGTCCAAGAGCCGGCATACACTCCTCATATGTTAGCCACTGCATTCCAGGAATCATCCTCGTAAACCTTCCCTGAACTCTCTCCAACATCAGTACATCCCTTCCAAGATAAGGGGCCCAAAACTGCACACAGTATACCAAATGAGGTCTCACCTCATAGAGCCTCATCAACACCTTCTTACTCTTAGACACTATTCCTCTTGAAATGAATGCCAACATAGCATTCGCTTTCCTTACTGCCAATCCAACCTAGTGGTTAAACTTTAGGGTATCCTGCACGAGGACCCCAAGTCACTTTGCACTTCTGATTTTTGAACTTTCTCTCCATCCATATAATAATCTGCCCGATTATTTCTTAGAAACATAGAAACATAGAAAATAGGTGCAGGAGTAGGCCATTCGGCCCTTCAAGCCTGCACCGCCATTTATTATGATCATGGTCGATCATCCAACTCAGAACCCTGCACCAGCCTTCCCTCCATACCCCCTGATCCCCGTAGCCACAAGGACCATATCTAACTTCCTCTTAAATATAGCCAATGAACTGGCCTCAACTGTTTCCTGTGGCAGAGAATTCCACAGATTCACCACTCTCTGTGTGAAGAAGTTTTTCCTAATCTCGGTCCTAAAAGGCTTCCCCCTTATCCTCAAACTGTGACCCCTCGTTCTGGACTTCCCCAACATTGGGAACAATCTTCCTGCATCTAGCCTGTCCAATCCCTTTAGGATTTTTTACGTTTCAATCAGATCCCCCCTCAATCTTCTAAATTCCAACGAGTACAAGCCCAGTTCATCCAGTCTTTCTTCATATGAAAGTCCTGCCATCCCAGGAATCAATCTGGTGAACCTTCTTTGTACTCCCTCTATGGCAAGGATGTCTTTCCTCAGATTAGGGGACCAAAACTGCACACAATACTCCAGGTGTGGTCTCACCAAGGCCTTGTACAACTGCAGTAGTACCTCCCTGCTCCTGTACTCGAATCCTCTCGCTATAAATGCCAGCATACCATTCACTTTTTTCACCGTCTGCTGTACCTGCATGCCCACTTTCAATGACTGGTGTATAATGACACCCAGGTCTCGTTGCACCTCCCCTTTTCCTAATCGGCCACCATTCAGATAATAATCTGTTTTCCTATTTTTGCCACCAAAGTTGATAACTTCACATTTATCCACATTAAATTGCCTCTGCCATGAATTTGCCCACTCACTCAACCTATCCAAGTCACCCTGCATCCTCTTAGCATCCTCCTCACAGCTAACACTGCCGCCCAGCTTCGTGTCATCCGCAAACTTGGAGATACTGCATTTAATTCCCTCATCCAAGTCCATTAATATATATTGTAGACAACTGGGGTCCCAGCACTGAGCCTTGCGGTACCCCACTAGTCACTGCCTGCCATTCTGAAAAGGTCCCGTTTATTCCCACTCTTTGCTTCCTGTCTGCTAACCAATTCTCTATCCACATCAATACCTTACCCCCAAAACCATGTGCTTTAAGTTTGCACACTAATCTCCTGTGTGGGACCTTGTCAAAAGCCTTTTGAAAATCCAAATATACCACATCCACTGGTTCTCCCCTATCCACTCTACTAGTTACATCCTCAAAAAATTCTATGAGATTCGTCAGACATGATTTTCCTTTCACAAATCCATGCTGACTTTGTCCGATGATTTCACGGCTTTCCAAATATGCTGTTATCACATCTTTGATAACTAACTCCAGGAGTTTCCCCACCACCGACGTTAGGCTAACCGGTCTGTAATTCCCTGGTTTCTCTCTCCCTCCTTTCTTCTTCCAAAATGTACAACTGTACTTTTCTCAACATTGTATCTCATCTGCTATTTCTTTACCCACTCTCCTAAACTGACTAAGTCTCTCTTCAACCTTTTCGTTTCATCAACACTTCCTGCTCCTCCAACTATTTTGGTGTCATCCGCAAACTTAGCCACAAAACCATTTAATCCATAATCTAAATCATCGATATACGTTGTAAAAGAAAAGCGGCCCGAACACCGATCCCTGCGGAACACCACTAGTAACCGGCAACCAATCAGAATAGGATCCCTTTATTCCTATCCTTCGCTTTCTGCCTATCAGCCAATGCTCCATCCATTCCAATATCTTTCCTGTAATTCCATGGGCTCTCATGTCATTAAGCAGCCTCTTATGTGGCACCTTATCAAAGGCCTTTTTAAAATCCAAATACACAACATCCACAGCCTCTCCCTTATTAATCTTATTTGAGATTACCTCAAAAAATTCCAATAGATTGGTGAGGCAGGATCTTTCCTTCATGAAACCACGTTGGCTTGGGCCTATCTTGTCATGCATCTCAAGGTATTTCATAACCTCGTCTTTGAGGATTGACTCCAATAACTTCCCAACTACCGATGTCAGACTAATAGGTCTGTAATTTTCTTTTTGCTGCCTCGCTCCTTTCTTAAACAGCGGAACTACGTTTGCGACTTTCCAGTCCTCTGGAACCATGCCAGAGTCTGTTGATTCCTGGGAGATCATTTCCAATGCCTCCACAATCTCCAAAGCCACCACCTTCAGAACCCGTGGGTGCACCTCATCCGGTCTGGGAGACTTATCTATTCTTAGTCCATTTAGCTTCCTAAGCACTTTCTCTCTAGTAATCTTGACTGTACCTAATTCTATTCCCTGAGACCTCTGGCTATCAGGTATGTTGCTAATGTCTTCCACTGTGAATACTGACGCAAAATACTCATTTAGTTCCTCTGCCATCTCTTTGTTACCCATTATAATTTCTCCAGCATCATTTTCAATTGGACCCATATCTACACGTGTCACACTTTTACTTTTCAAATATTTAAAAAAAACTCTTAGTATCCCTTTTTTTATGTTAATTGCCAACTTCCTTTCATGATTCATCTTTTCTTTCCTAATGACTTTCTTAAGTTTCCTTCTGTAAGTTGTTAAAAGTCATCCAGCCTTCAGTTTTCCCACTAATTTTTTCTTCGCTGTCTCTTTTGCTTTTATTTTAGCCTTAACCTCTCTCGTTAGCCACATTTGTGCCAGTTTTCCATTCATGATTTTCTTTTTTTTTGGTATATATTTTTCCTGCACTTTCCTTATTTCTTGCAGGAATTTCATCCAATTCTGCTCTACCGGCCCTCCATCCAGCTTACTTTTCCAATTGACTTGGGCCAGTTCCTCTCTCATACCACTGTGATTTCCTTTGTTCCACTGAATTATCGATACACCTGATACCAGCTTCTCCTTTTCAAATTTGAAACTGAACTCAATCATATTATGATCACTACTGCCTGGACTTGAGAAACTCCGTTACAGAGAAAGGTTGAATAGGTTAGGACTTTATTCCCTGGAGCGCAGAAGAATGAGGGGAGGTTTGATTATGATGGGTAAAGATCAGGGGTCCCCAACTTTTTTGCACTGCGGACCCGGTTTAATACTGACAATATTCTTGCGGACCAGCCAACCCTGGGGGGGGGGGTGCGGGTAGGGTTGCCCATCAGACAAGAGTAGCAGTCAAATACGTTGTGTTTACCCCGAAAAAGACTACAATGACCATGAAGCCTTGCGCAGGCATCAGTGCACATGCGTGTACATGCCGATTTTTTTCCTCTCTGCAAATTGATTTTGGCCATTCTGTTCGGGGGGGGGGGGCGGGGTTGAGTTAAGCACGACCGGAATATAGGTGATAAGTGGCTAATACACTCAATTTCGTTTCTAAAAGGATTTATCTGCCGAATTTAATATTAAACACACAGCGCATATTTTCCTCGCATGAATATAGCAATAAGTCAATTATCAGGGGAGGACATGGGAGCTTGAAGTAAGTGTTGAACGAACTTCCAGTAGAAGTGGTAGAGGCAGGTTCGATATTATCACTTAAAGAAAAATTGGATTGGTATATGGACAGGAAAGGAATGGAGGGTTACAGGCTTGGTGGGATGAGGTGAGGGTAGTGTTTGGCACGGACTAGAAGGGCTGAGATGGCCTGTTTCCATGCTGTAATTGTTATATGGTTATATAAGTCAATAGCATCATAACATTTTAAGTAACGTTTGGATATTAAACACACAGCACATATTTTTCCCATATGAACATATAAAATCATTGCAACACACCAAAATCGCTGAATCAGTGGGATTCCCTGCAACAAGATGGTCCTATCGGGGGTGATGGGAGACAGCGATACTCAAAGGGGGTTCCTTATGTCCAGTCTATTCTGCAATTTAGTTTTCGTTGCATTCATTGCCGAAAACTTCACTTCGCAGAAAAATGTTGGAAATAGAAGCAACGTTTTCAGTGCTTTCGTGGTTATCTCAGGATACTTAAGACCATAAGACCATAAGACAAAGGAGCAGAAGTTGGCCTTTTGGCCCATTGAGTCTGCTCTGCCATTTTATCATGAGCTGATCCATTCTCCCATTTAGTCCCACTTCCCCGCCTTCTCACCATAACCTTTGATGCCCTGGCTACTCAGATACCTATCAATCTCTGCCTTAAATACACCCAAGGACTTGGCCTCCACTGCTGTCCATGGCAACAAATTCCATAGATTCACCACCCTCTGACTAAAAAAATTTCTTCGCATTTCTGTTCTGAATGGGCGCCCTTCAATCCTTAAGTCATGCCCTCTCGTACTGGACTCCCCCATCCTGGGAAACAACTTTGCCACATCCACTCTGTCCATGCCTTTCAACATTCAAAATGTTTCTATGAGGTGTCCCCTCATTCTTCTAAACTCCAAGGAATACAGTCCAAGAGCGGACAAACATTCCTCATATGTTAACCCTCTCATTTCCGGAATCATTCTATTGAATCTTCTCTGTACCCTCTCCAATGTCAGCACATCCTTTCTTAATAAGGAGACCAAAACTGCCCACGGTACTCCAAGTGAGGTTTCACCAGCACCTTATAGAGCCTCAACATCACATCCCTGTTCCTATACTCTATTCCTCTAGAAATGAATGCCAACATTTCATTCCCCTTCTTCACCACCGACTCAACCTGGAGGTTAACCTTAAGGGTATCCTGTACGAGGACTCCCAAATCCCGTTGCATCTCAGAACTTTGAATTCTTTCCCCATTTAAATAATAGTCTGCCCGTCTATTTCTTCTGCCAAAGTGCATAACCAACACTGTATTTCATTTGCCACTTCTTTGCCCATTCTTCCAATCTATCCAAGTCTCTCTGCAGACTCTCCATTTCCTCAGCACTATGGGCCCCTCCACCTATCTTCGTATCGTCAGCAAACTTAGCCACAAAGCCATCTATTCCATAATCCAAATAGTTGATGTACAATGTAAAAAGAAGCGGCCCCAACATGGACCCCTGTGGAACTGGCAGCCAACTAGAATAGGATCCATTTATTCCCACTCTCTGTTTCCGGCCAATCAGCCAATGCTCTATCCATGTATGTAACTTTCCCGTAATTCCATGGGCTCTTATCTTGTTAAGTAGCCTCATGTGTGGCACCTTGTCAAAGGCCTTCTGAAAATCCAAATATACAACATCCACTACATCTCCCTTGTCTAGCCTTCTTGTAGTTTCCCCAAAAAATTGTAATAGGTTTGACAGGCAGGATTTTCCTTTAAGGAATCCTTGTTGAGTTCGGCCTATCTTGTCATATGCCTCCAGGTACTCTGTAACCTCATTCTTGACAATCGACTCCAACAACTTCCCAACCACCGATGTCAAGCTAACAGGTCTATAATTTCTTTTTTGCTTCCTTGACCCCTTCTTAAATAGCGGAGTGACATTTGCAATCTTCCAGTCCTCTGGAACCATGTCAGAATCTATCGACTTTTGAAAGATCATCGCTAATGCCTCCGCAATCTCCACAGCTACTTCCTTCAGAACACAAGGGTGCATTCCATGTGGTCCAGGAGATTTATCCACCTTTAGACTATTCAGCTTCCTGAGTACTTTCTCTGTTGTAATTGTGACTGCGCACACTTCTCTTCCCTGCCACTCTTGAGTGTCCGGTATACTGCTGATGTCTTCCCCAGTGAAGACTGATGCAAAATACTCGTTCAGTTCCTCCGCCATCTCCTTATCTCCCATTACAATTTCTCCAGTATCATTTTCTATCGGTCCTATATCTATTCTCACCTGTCTTTTACTCTTTATATACTTGAAAAAGCTTTGAGTATCCTCTCTGATATTATTTGCTAGCTTCCTTTCATAGTTAATCTTTTCCCTCTTAATGACCTTCTTAGTTTCCTTTTGTAAACTTTTAAAAACTTCCCAATCCTCTGTCATCCCACTAATTTTTGCTTCCTTGTATGCCCTCTCCTTTGCTTTAACTTTGGCTTTGACTTCTCTTGTCAACCACGGTTTCATCCTTTTTCCATTCGGAAATTTCTTCTTTTTTGGACTATACCTGTCTTGCACCTTCCTCACTTCTCGCATAAACTCCAGCCACTGCTGCTCTGCCGTCTTTCCCGCCAGTGTCCCTTTCCAGTCAACTTTGGCCAGTTCCTCCCTCATGCCACTGTAATTTCCTTTACTCCACTGAAATAACGACACATCAGATTTTGGCTTCTCTTTTTCAAATTTCACAGTGAACTCAATCATGTTATGATCACTGCCTCCTAAGGGTTCCTTCACCTCAATCTTTCTAATCACCTCTGGTTCATTACACAATACCCAATCCAGTACAGCCGATCCCATAGTGGACTCAACAACAAGCTGTTCTAAAAAGCCATCTCGCAGACATTCTACAAATTCTCTCTCTTGAGATCCAGTGCCGACCTGATTTTCCCAATCCACTCACATGTTAAAATCCCCCACAATTATCATAACACTGCCCTTCTGACAAGCCTTTTCTATTTCCTGTTGTAATTTGTAGTCCACATCACTGCAGCTGTTTGGAGGCCTATAAGTAACTGCCATCAGGGTCCTTTTACCCCTGCGATTTCTTAGCTCAACCCATAAAGATTCTGCACCTTCCGATCCTATATCATCTCTTTCTAATGATTTAATATCATTTCTTACCAATAAAGCCACGCCTCCCCCTCTGCCTACTTTCCTATCATTCTGATACACCGTGTATCCTTGGACGTTCAGCTCCCAGAGACATGCATCCTTTAGCCACATCTCAGTGATGACCACAATATCATACCTGCCAATCTGTAGCTGTACGACAAGATCATCCACCTTATTCCTTATGCTGCGTGCATTTAAGTATAACACCTTAAGACTAGTATTTGGTACTTTTCGCTTTGATTTCACTGCAATTTTGTTGCACTGCATCTCATACCAATGGCTACAAATTTGCCCCATCACCTGCCTGTCTTTCCTGACATCTTTACTGCTCACTATCTTAGATTTATTTCTGTTTTCCTCTTCCTCCGCCCTATCATTCTGGTTCCCATCCCTCTGCCAAATTAGTTTAAACCCTCCCTAACAGTTCTATTAAACTTTCCCGCCAGGATATTGGTCCCCTTCGGGTTCAGGTGTAACCTGTTCATTTTGAACAGGTCATACTTCCCCCAGAAGAGATCCCAATTATCCAAGAATCTGAAGCCCTGCCCCCGTGCACCAGTCTCTCAGCCACGCATTCATCTGCCTGATCCTACTATTCTTGCCCTCACTAGCACGTGGCACAGGTAGCAATCCCGAGATTACTACCCTGGAGGTCCTGCTGCTCTGCTTCCTTCCTAACTCCCAGAAATCTCTCTTCAGGACCTCCTCCTTTGTCCTATCTATGTCATTGGTACCAACATGTACCAAGACAACTGGCTGCTCACCCTCCCGCTTCAGAATATTCTGGACCCGATCTGAGACATCCCATACCCTGGCACCTGGGAGGCAACACACCATGCGAGTATCTCTATCAGGCTCACAGAATCTCCTGTCCATTCCCCTGACTATGGAATCCTCTATGACTACCGCATTCCTCTTCTCCCTCCTTCCCTCCTGCACAACGGCGCCTTGACTTTGATCCGGAATGCCGGCAGAGATGTTATGTCAAACATACTTTTCAGCCCGCCATCATTTGTAAGCTCGAGGAGTTATCTCCTTCCCACACTGACATGGATGACACACGGGTAATGACCTCGCGTGTGTAATGGCTCAACAGTAGGCGTGACAGGAAATGAGGAAAGGTTTCCTCGTGGCCCGGTACCACATGCTTCGTGGCCCAGTACCGGTCCGCGGCCCGGTGGTTGGGGACCGCTGGTACAGACAGAGTGAATGCAAGCAGGCTTTTTCCACTGAGGCAAGGGAAGAAAAAAAAACCAGAGGACATGGGTTAAGGGTGAAGGGGGAAAAGTTTAAAGGGAACATTAATGGGGGCTTCTTCACACAGGGAGTAGTGGGAGTGTGGAATGAGCTGCCAGACGAGGTGGTAAATGCAGGTTCTTTTTTAAGATTTAAGAATAAATTGGACAGATACATGGATGGGAGGTGTATGGAGGGATAGGGTCTGTGTGCAGGTCAGTGGGACTAGGCAGAAAATGGTTCGGCACAGCCAAGAAGGGCCAAAAGGGCTGTTTCTGTGCTGTAGTTTTTCTATGGTTTTCTATGGTTTCTAAGTGTACCTGTGAGTGTTGATACTCACAATATCCTCACACGTCGGGTATTACATGGTTAGACCAATACAGATCCTGTTTAGTCTTTCAATATATAAAAAGTTAAAGCAGCTTGAATCTTTACATAAATTATTATTGTACCTATACGAATAATAAATATCATATTTTGGAAGTGACAAATGCTAATGGGGAGGAGAGTAACCATTTGGGAAGTTTGGAAATGCATTTCATCTCATTCATTGCCTCACTAAATTACTCTTTTTCCAATCAACACAAAGACAAAGAGGCCCCCTTTCCAATCAACTATAGTTGGTGGAGCTAGGCCAAGGGGTTGATCCGCTTTTAATGATAGTTGAAATGATGTAAAACTAGCTTATAGTTTGGTTGTAAAAAAATAAATTCACTTTATCCAGCTGTAGAAGAGGATTTTGGATGATTACCTTGAATATTTCATCAAAATTAGGCCGAAGATAAGCCAGCAGTGAATTTTTCTTTCATTATTTTCGACTTTTAACCTTCGGTTTCAATATTCATTCCTTGCTTAATATAGCTCCTACCAGGAATCCAATGGTACCCATTGGAAAGAGCGGAAAAATGCTCACACTTGTGAACAGTCGTCCCTCGGCTGGGGAGAGACTGAGGATCTGTGAAATGTATACTTGAGTTTCTTGAGACCTGTTTGATCACTGAGCTCTTCAAAACAAAATGGTAGTTTTCTCAGTGTGTACAGTTCATTGATATTAAAAGACATATACATTTCAATTTCACTCAAAAGTACTGACTGCAAACCTGATGGAAACATCTGAACTTAACACCCCATGTGATTCTGAGTTGTCTCAGGCCTGTTTTATCATGGAGCACTTCAAGACCGAAAAATTGTTTTCTCAGTGCATACAGTTCATTGACATTAAAAGAAGGAAATATTTGAATTTTACTCAAAAGTACTGACTGCAAACCTGATGGAAACACCTGAACTTAACTCCGCAGATGATTCTGAATTGTTTGAGGGCTGTTTTTCCACTGAGCACTTCAAGACAGAAAAGTTGTTTTCTCAGTGCGTACAGTACATTAACATTAAAAGAAGTATACATTTCAATTTTACTCTAAAGTACTGACTGCAAACCTGATGGAAACATCTGATCTTAACTCCTAATATGAATCTGAGTTGTTCCAGGCCTGTTTTTTCACTGAGCACTACAAGACAAAAAGGTTGTTTTCTCATTACATACAGCGCATTGTCATTAAAAGAAGTATACATTTCAATATTACTCAAAGGTACTGACTGCAATCCTAATGGAAACATCTGAACTTAACTCCCCATATGATTCTGAGTTTCTTGAGACCTGTTTGATCACTGAGCTATTCAAAACAAAATGATAGTTTTCTCAGTGCATACAGTTCATTGATATTAAAAGACGTATACATTTCAATTTCACTCAAAAGTACTGACTGCAAACCTGATGGAAATATCTGAACTTAGCTGCTCATATGATTGTGAGTTGTTTCAGATCTGCTTTATCACTGAGATCTTCAAGATAAAAAAGTTGTATTCTCAGTGCTTACAGTGTATTGACTAAAGGAAATATGCATTTAATTTTACTCAAAAGTACTGACTGCAAACCTGATGGAAACATCTGAACTTAACTCCTCATATAATTCTGAGTTGTTTGAGACCTGTTTGATCGTTGAGCTCTTCAAGACAAAAAGTTGTCTTCTCATGGCATACAGAGTATTGACTAATGGAAGTATGCATTTAATTTTACTCAAAAATACTGACTGCAAACCTAATGGAAACATCTGAACTTAACACCCCACGTGATTCTGAGTTGTCTCAGGCCTGTTTTATCATGGAGCACTTCAAGACCGAAAAATTGTTTTCTCAGTGCATACAGTTCATTGACATTAAAAGAAGGAAATATTTGAATTTTACTCAAAAGTACTGACCGCAAACCTGATGGAAACATCTGAACTTAACTCCCCATATAATTCTGAGCTGTTTGAGACCTGTTTGATCGCTGAGCTCTTCAAGACAAAAAGTTGTCTTCTCATGGCATACAGAGTATTGACTAATGGAAGTATGCATTGAATTTTACTCAAAAATACTGACTACAAACCTGATGGAAACATTTGAACTTACCTCCCCAGATGATTCTGAGTTATTTAAAGCCTGTTTTTTCATTGCGCACTACAAGACATAAAAGTTGTTTTCTCAGTGCATATAGTGCAATAACATTAAAAGAAGTATACATTTCAGTGTTACTCAAAAGTAATCACTGCAAACCTGATGGAAACATCTGAACCGAACTCCCCATATGACTCTGAGTTCCTTGAGACCTGTTATCTCACTCAGCACTTCAAGACAAAAAAGTTGTTTTCTCAGAGTGTACAGAGCATTGACATTAAAAGAAGTATACATTTCAATTTTACTCAAAAGTACTCACTGCAAACCTGATGAATCCATCTGAACTTAGCTCCCCATGTGATTGTGAGTTGTTTGAGACCTGTTTGATCACTGAGCTCTTCAAGACAAAAAAATTGTTTTCTCAGTGAATACAGTGTATTGATTAATGGAAGTATACATTGCAATTTTACTCCAAACTGCTCACTGCAAACCTTACGGAAACATGTGAACTTAACTCCCTATATGATTCTGAGTTGTTTGAGACCTCCTCTATCACCGAGCTCTTTAAGATAAATAAGCTGTTTTCTCAGAGCATACAGTGCATTGACATTAAAAGAAGTACACATTTCAATTTTGCTCAAAAGTACTGACTGCAAACCTGATGGAAACACCTGAAATTAACTCCCCATATGATTCTGAGTTGTATGAGACCTGCTCTTTCACCGAGCTGTTCAAGATAAAAAAGCTCTTTTCTCAGTGTATGCAGCGCATTCACATTAAAAGTGTACATTTCAATTTTGCTCAAAAGTACTGACTGCAAACCTAATGGAAACATCTGACCTTAACTCCCGATATGATTCTGAGTTCCTTGTGACCTGATTTATCACTGAGCACTTCAAGACAAAAAAGATGTTTTCTCACTGCATACAGTACATTGACATTAAATGAAGTATACATTTCAATTTTGCTCAAAAGTACTGACTGCAAACCTAATAGAAACATCTGAACTTAACTCCCCATATGATTCTGAGTTGCTTCAGACATGTTTATCACTGAGATATTCAAGAAAAAAAAGTTGTTTTCGCAGTGTGTGTAGTGCATTGACATTAAAAGAAGTATAAGTTTCAATTTTACTCCAAAGGACTAACTGCAAACCTGATGGAAACATTTGAACTGACCTCCCCATATGATCCTGAGTTGTTTGAGGCCTGTTTTTTCACTGACCACTACAAGACAAAAAAGTTGTTTCCTCAGTGCATACAGTGCATTGACATTAAAAGAAGTATACGTTTCAATTATACTCAACATTACTGACTGCAAACCTGATGGAAACATCTGAACTTAACTCCCCATATGTCTGTGAGTTCCTTAACACCTGTTTTATCACTGAGCACTTCAAGACAAAAAAGTTGTTTTTTCAGTGTGTACAGTGCATTGACATTAAAAGAAGTATACATTTCAATTTTGTTCAAAATGACTGACTGCAAACATGATGGAAATATCTGAACTTAACTCTCCAAATGATTCTGAGTTGTTTCAGAACTGTTTGATCACTGAGCACTTCAAGACAAAAAATGTGTTTTCTCAGTGAGTACAGTGCATTGACATTAAAAGAACTGTAGGTTTCAATTTTCCTCTAAGGTACTGACCGTGTATATGATGGAAACTTCTGAACTTAGCTCCCCATATGATTCTGAGATGTTTGAGTCCTGTTTCATCACTGAGTTCTCAAGACAAAAAAGTTGATTTCTTCTGACTGAAAGAAGTATACATTTCAATTTTACTCAAAAGTAATGACTGCAAACCTGATAGAAACACATGAACTTAACTCCCCATATGATTCTGAGTTGTATGAGACCTGTTCTATCACCCTGCTCTTCAAGATAAAAAAGCTCTTTTCTCAGTGCATGCAGTCCACTGATATAGACAGAAGTATACATTTCAATTTTCTCAAAAGTACTGACTGCAAACCTGATGGAAACATCTCACCTTAACTCCCCAAATGATTCTCAGTTGTTTGAGCCCTGTTTGATCACTGAGTTCTTCAAGACAAAACAGTTTTCTTCTCAGTGAATAGTGTTTAATGACTAATGGAAGTATACATTTCAATTTTGCACAAAGGTACTGATGGCATACCTGATTGAAACACCAGAACTTAACTCCCCATATGATTCTCAGTTGTAGGAGACCTGTTCTATCACCCTGCTCTTCAAGATAAAAAAGCTCTTTTCTCAGTGCATGCAGTCCATTGACATTGACAGAAGTATACATTTCAATTTTGCTCAAAAGTACTGACTGCATACCTGATGGAAACATCTGAACTTAACTCCCCATATGATTCTGAGTTGTTTGAGACTTTTTTCATCACTCTGCACTTCAAGACAAAAAGTTGTTTACTCGGTGCGTACAGTGCATTGACATTAAAAGAACTATACATTTCAATTTTCCTCCAAAGTACTGACAGTTCACCTGATGGAACCATCTTAACTTAACTCCCCATATCATTCTGAGTTGTTTGAGCCCTGTTTGATCACTGAGTTCTTCAAGAGAAAAAAGTTGTTTTCTCAGTGAACAGAGTTTAATGGCTAATGGAAGTATACATTTCAATTTTACTAAAATATACTGACTGCATACATGATGGAAACATCTGAACTTAACTCCCCATATGATTCTGAGTTCTTTGAGGACTGCTTGATCACTGAGCTGTTCAAGACAAAAAAGTTGTTTTCTCAGTGCCTACAGTGAATTGTGAATAAAAGAAGTATACTTTTCAATTTTACTCAAATTCGGACTTCAAACCTGATTGAAACACCTGAACTTAACTCCCCATATGATTCTGAGTTGTAGGAGACCTATTCTATCACCCTGCTCTTCAAGATAAAAAAGCTCTATTCTCAGTACATGCAGTCCCTCGACATTGACAGAAGTATACATTTCAATTTTGTTCAAAAGTACTGACTGCAACCTGATGGAAACATCTGAACTTAACTCCCCAAATGATTCTGAGTTGTTTGAGAACTGTTTGATCACTGAGTTCCTCAAGGCAAAAAAGTTGATTTCTTAGTGCCTACTGTGCATTGCGATTAAAAGAAGTATACATTTCAATTTTACTCAAAAGTACTGACTGCTTACCTGATGGAAACATCAGAACTTATCTCCCCATATGATTCTGAGTTGTATGAGACCTGTTCTATCAGCAAGCTCTTCAAGATAAAAAGGCACTTTTCTCAGTGCATGTAGACCATTGACATTGTAAGAAGAATACATTTCAAGTTTGCTCAAAAGTAATGACTGCAAACCTGATAGAAACATGTCAACTTAACTCCCCAAATGATTCTGAGTTGTTTGAAAACTGTTTGATCACTGAGCACGTCAACACAAAAAATTTGTTTACTCAGTGCGTACAGTGCATTGACATTAAAAGAAAAATACGTTTCAAATTTTCCTCTAAAGTACTGACTGTGTATGTGATGGAAACACTTGAACTTAACTCCCCATAAGATTCTGAATAGTAGAAGACGTGTTTTATCACTCTGCTCTTCAAGATAAAAAAGCTCTTTTCTCAGTGCATGCAGACCTTTGACATTGACAGACGAATACATCTCAATTTTGTTCAAAAGTACTGACTGCAATCCCGATGGAAACATATGAACTTAACTCTCCAAATGATTCTGAGTTGTTTGAGAACTGTTTGATCACTGAGCCCTTCAAGACAAAAAATGTGTTTACTCAGTGAGTACAGTGCATTGACATTAAAAGAACTGTAGGTTTCAATTTTCCTCTAAAGTACTGACTGTGTATGTGATGGAAACATCTGAACTTAACTCCCCATATGATTCTGAGATGTTTGAGCCCTACTTCATCACTGAGTTCTTCAAGACAAAAAAATTGATTTCTTAGTGCCTACTGTGAATTGTGTCTAAAAGAGGTATACATTTCAATTTTACTCAAAAGTAATAATTGCAAACCTGATAGAAACACATGAACTTAACTCCCCATATGATTCTGAGTTGTTTCAGAACTGTTTGATTACTGAGTTCTTCAAGACAAAAAAGTTGATTTATTAGTGCCTACTGTGCATTACGATTAAAAGAAATATACATTTCAATTTTACCTAAAAATGCTGACTGCTTACCTAATGGAAACATCGGAACTTATCTCCCCATATGATTCTGAGTTGTATGAGACCTGTTCTATCAGCGATCTCTTCAACATAAAAAAGATCTTTTCGCTTTTCTTCAACATAAAAAAGCTCTTTTCTTAATGGCATGCAGTGCATTGACGTTAAAAGAAATATATATTTCAATTTTCCCAAAAGTACTCAGTGCATACAGTGCATTGACATTAAAAGAACTATACATTTCAATTTTGCTCTACAGTACTGACTGTTTACATGATGGAAACATCTGAACGTACCTCCCCATATGATTCTGAGTTGTTTGAGACTTGTTTCATTACTCTGTACTTCAAGACAAAAAAGTTGTTTACTCAGTGCATACAGTGCATTGACATTAAAAGAACTATACATTTCAATTTTCCTCCAAAGTACTGACGGTTTACCTGATGGAACCGTCTTAACTTAACTCCCCATATCATTCTGACTTGTTTGAGCCCTGTTTAATCACTGAGTTCTTCAAGAGAAAAAAGTTGTTATCTGTGAATAGAGTTTAATGGCGAATGGAAGTATACATTTCAATTTTACTAAAATATACTGACTGCATACCTGATGGAAACATCTGAACTTATCTCCCCATATGATTCTGAGTTCTTTGAGGACTGCTTGAACCCTCCGCACTTCAAGACAAAAAAGTTGTTTTCTCAGTGCGTACAGTGCAATGACATTAAAGAAATATACCTTTCAATTTTCCTGTAAAGTACTGACTGTTTACCTGATGAAAACATCTGAAATTAACTCCCCATTTAATTCTGAGTTGTATGAGAACTGTTTGATCACTGAGCTGTTCAAGACAAAAAAGTTGTTTTCTCAGTGCCTACAGTGAATTGTGAATAAAAGATGTATACTTTTCAATTTTACTCAAATTCAGACTTCAAACCTGATTGAAACACCTGAACTTAACTCCCCATATGATTCTGAGTTGTAGGAGACCTGTTCTATCACCCTGCTCTTCAGGATAAAAAAGCTCTATTCTCAGTACATGCATTCCCTCGACATTGACAGAAGTATACATTTCAATTTTACTCAAAAGTACTGACTGCTTACCTGATGGAAACATCGGAACTTATCTCCCCATATGATTCTGAGTTGTACGAGACCTGTTCTATCAGCGAGCTCTTCAAGATAAAAAGGCACTTTTCTCAGTGCATGTAGACCATTGACATTGTAAAAAGAATACATTTCAATTTTGCTCAAAAGTACTGACTGCAAACCTGATAGAAACATGTCAACTTAATTCCCCAAATGATTCTGAATTGTTTCAAAACTGTTTGATCACTGAGCACGTCAACACAAAAAAATTTGTTTACTCAGTGCGTACAGTGCATTGACATTAAAAGAACTATACGTTTCAAACTTTCCTCTAAAGTACTGACTGTGTACGTGATGGAAACCCTTGAACTTAACTCCCCATAAGATTCTGAATAGTAGGAGAGGTGTTCTATCACCCTGCTCTTCAAGATAAAAAAGCTCTTTTCTCAGTGCATGCAGACCTTTGACATTGACAGACGAATACATTTCAATTTTGTTCAAAAGTACTGACAGCAATCCCGATGGAAACATATGAACTGAACTCTCCAAATGATTCTGAGTTGTTTGAGAACTGTTTGATCACTGAGCCCTTCAAGACAAAAAATGTGTTTACTCAGTGAGTACAGTGCATTGACATTAAAAGAACTGTAGGTTTCAATTTTCCTCTAAAGTACTGACTGTGTATGTGATGGAAACATCTGAACTTAACTCCCCATATGATTCTGAGATGTTTAAGCCCTGTTTCATCACTGAGTTCTTCAAGACAAAAAAGTTGATTTCTTAGTGCCTACTGTGCATTGCGATTAAAAGAAGTGTACATTTCAATTTTGCTCAAAAGTACTGACTGCTTACCTGATGGAAACATCGGAACTTATCTCCCCATATGATTCTGAGTTGTATGAGACCTGTTCTATCACCCTGCTCTTCAAGATAAAAAGCTGTTTTCTCAGTGCATGCAGTCCATTGATATTGACAGAAGTATACATTTCAATTTTGCTCAAAAGTACTGACTGCAAACCTGATGGAAATATCTCACCTTAACTCCCCAAATGATTCTCAGTTGTTTGAGCCCTGTTTGATCACTGAGTTCTTCAAGACAAAACAGTTTTTTCTCAGTGAATAGAGTTTAATGACTAATGGAAGTATACTTTTCAATAATGCACAAAGCTACTGACGGCATACCTGATGGAAACATCTGAACAAAACTCCCCATATGATTCTGAGTTGTATGATACCTTTTCTATCACTGAGCTCTTCAAGATAAAAAAAGCTCTTTTCACAGTGCATGCAGTGCATTGATATTAAAAGAAGTATACATTTCAATTTTGCTCAAAGTTGCTGACTGCCAACCTGATGGTAACAGCTGAACTTCACTCACCGTATGATTGCGAGTTGTTTGAAACTTGTTTCATCACTGAGCTCTTCAAGACAAAAAAAGATGTTTACTCAGAGCGTACAGTGCATTACATTAAAAGAAGTATACATTTCAATTTTCCTCCAAAGTACTAATGGTTTACCTGATGGAATCATCTGAACTTAACTCCCCATATGATTCTGAGTTCTTTGAGGACTGTTTGATCACTGAGCTCTTCAAGATAAAAAAGCACTTTTCTCACTGCTTGCAGTGCATTGACATTAAAAGAGGTATACATTTCAATTTTCCTCAAAGTTACTAACTGCAATCCTAATGGAAACATCTGAACATAAATCTCAATATGATTCTGAGTTGTTTGCGTCTTGTTTCATCACTGTGCTCTTCAAGACAAAAAGGTGTTTTCTCAGAGCGTACAGTGCATTGACATTAAAAGAAGTACACATTTCAATTTTGCTCTACAGTACTGACCGCTTACCTGATGGAAACTTGTGAACTTATCTCCCCATATGATTCTGAGTTGTAGGAGACCTGTTCTATCACCCTGCACTTCAAGATAAACAAGCTCAATTCTCAGTGCTTGCAGTCCTTTGACATTGACAGAAGTATACATTTCAAGTTTGTTCAAAAGTACTGACTGCAATCCTGATGGAAACATCTGTACTTAACTCCCCATATGATTCTGAGTTGTACGAGACCTGTTCTATCAGCGTGCTCTTCAACATAAAAAAGCTCTTTTCTCTTTCCTTCAACATAAAAAAGTTCTTTTCTTAATGCCATGCAGTGCATTGACATTAAAAGAAGTATATATTTCAATTTTCCTCAAAAGTACCGACTGTGCACGTGATGGAAACATCAGAACTTAACTCCCCTTATGATTCTGAGTTGTTTGAGAATTGTTTCATCACTGAGCTGTTCAAGACAAAAAAGTTGTTTTCTCAGTGCCTACAGTGAATTGTGATTAAAAGAAGTATACATTTCAATTTTACTCAAAAGTACTGACTGCAAACTTGATGGAAACACCTGAACTTAACCCCCCATGTGATTCTGAGTAGTAGGAGACGTGTTCTATCACCCTGCTCTTCAAGATAAAAAAACTCTTTTCTCAGTGCATGCAGACCTTCAACGTTGACAGACGTATACATTTCAATTTTGTTCAAAAGTACTGACTGCAAACCTGAGGAAACATTTGAACTTAACTATCCAAATGATTCTGAGTTGTTTGAGAACTGTTTGATCACTGAGCACTTCAAGACAAAAAATGTGTTTACTTAGTGAGTACAGTGCATTGACATTAAAAGAACTGTAGGTTACGATTTTCCTCTGACTGTGTATGTGATGGAAACTTCTGAACTTAACTCCCCATATGATTCTGAAATGTTTGAGCCCTGTTTTATCACTGAGTTCTTCAAGACAAAAAAGTTGATTTCTTAGTGCCTACTGTGCATTGCGATTAAAAGAAATATACATATCAATTTTACTCAAAAATACTGACTGCTACCTGATGGAAACATCAGAACGTATCTCCCCATATGATTCTGAGTTGTATGAGACCTGTTCTATGCGAGCTCTTCAACATAAAAAAGATCTTTTCGCTTTTCTTCAACATAAAAAAGTTCTTTTCTTAATGCCATTGACGTTAAAAGAAGTATACATTTCAATTTTCCCAAAAGTACTCAGGGCGTACAGTGCATTGACATTAAAAGAACTATACATTTCAAATTTGCTCTACAGTACTGACTGTTTACATGATGGAAACATCTGAACTTAACTCCCCATATGATTCTGAGTTGTTTGAGACTTGTTTCATATCTCTGCACTTCAAGGCAAAAAAGTTGTTTACTCAGTGCGTACAGTGCATTGACATTAAAAGAACTATACATTTCAATTTTCCTCCAAAGTACTGACGGTTACCCTGATGGAAACAGCTTAACTTAACTCCCAATATCATTCTGAGTTGTTTGAGCCCTGTTTGATCACTGAGTTCTTTAAGACAAAAAAGTTGTTTTCTCAGTGAATAGAGTTTAATGACTAATGGAAGTATACATTTCAATTTTACTAAAATATACTGAGGGCATACCTGATGGAAACATCTGAACTTAACTCCCCATATGATTCTGAGTTCTTTGAGGACTGTTTGATCACTCTGCACTTCAAGACAAAAAAAGTTGTTTCCTCAGTGCGTACAGTGCATTGACATTAAAGAAATATACATTTCAATTTTCCTGTAAAGTACTGACTGTTTACCTGATGGAAACATCTGAACTTAACTCCCCATTTAATTCTGAGTTGTTTGAGTCTTGTTTCATCACTGAGCTCCTCAAGACAAAAATGTGTTTTCTCAGTGCCTACAGTGAATTGTGAATAAAAGAAGTATACTTTTCAATTTTACTCAAATTCAGACTTCAAACTTGATTGAAACACCAAAACTTAACTCCCTATATGATTCTGAGTTGTAGGAGACCTGTTCTATCACCTTGCTCTTCAAGATAAAAAAGCTCTATTCTCAGTGCCTAGAGTCCCTCGACATTGACAGTGGTATACATTTCAATTTTGTTCAAAAGTACTGACTGCAAACTGATAGAAACATCTGAACTTAACTCCCCTTATGATTCTGAGTTGTATGAGAACTGTTTGATCACTGAGCTGTTCAAGACAAAAAAAGTTGTTTTCTCAGTGCCTACAGTGAATTGTGAATAAAAGAAGTATACTTTTCAATTTTACTCAAATTCAGACTTCAAACCTGATTGAAACACCAAAACTTAACTCCCTATATGATTCTGAGTTGTAGGAGACCTGTTCTATCACCTTGCTCTTCAAGATAAAAAAGCTCTATTCTCAGTGCATAGAGTCCCTCGACATTGACAGTGGTATACATTTCAATTTTGTTCAAAAGTACTGACTGCAAACCTGATGGAAACATCTGAACTTAACTCCCCAAATGATTCTGAGTTGTTTGAGAACTGTTTGATCACTGAGTTCTTCAAGAAAAAAAAGTTGATTTATTATTGCCTACTGTGCATTGCGATTAAAAGAAGTATACATTTCAATTTTACTCAAAAGTACTGACTGGAAACCTGATGGAAACAACGGAACTTATCTCCCCATATGATTCTGAGTTGTACGAGACCTGTTCTATCAGCGAGCTCTTCAAGATAAAAAGGCACTTTTCTCAGTGCATGTAGACCATTGACATTGTAGGAAGAATACATTTCAATTTTGCTCAAAAGTACTGACTGCAAACCTGATAGAAACATCTGATCTTAACTCCCCAAATGAATCTGAGTTGTTTGAGAACTGTTTGATCACTGAGCACGTCAACACAAAAAATTTGTTTACTCAGTGCGTACAGTGCATTGACATTAAAAGAACTATACGTTTCAAATTTTCCTCTAAAGTACTGACTGTGTACGTGATGGAGACATCAGAACTTAACTCCCCTTATGATTCTGAGTTGTTTGAGAACTGTTTCATCACTGAGCTGTTCAGGAGAAAAAAGTTGTTTTCTCAGTGCCTACAGTGAATTGTTATTAAAAGAAGTATGCATTTCAATTTTACTCAAAAGTACTGACTGCATACCTGATGAAAACACCTGAACTTAACTCCCCATATGATTCTGAGTAGTAGGAGACATGTTCTATCACCCTGCTCTTCAAGATAAAAAAGCTCTTTTATCAGTGCATGCCCACCTTTGACATTGGCAGACGTATACATATCAATTTTGTCCAAAAGTACTGACTGCAATCCCGATGGAAACATCTGAACTTAAATCTCCAAAGGATTCTGAGTTGTTTGAGAACTGTTTGATCACTGAGCACTTCAAGACAAAAAATGTGTTTACTCAGTGAGTACAGTGTATTGACATTAAAAGAACTGTAGGTTTCAATTTTCCTCTAAAGTACTGACTGTGTATGTGATGGAAACATCTGAACTTAACTCCCCATATGATTCTGAGATGATTGAGCCCTGTTTGATCACTGAGTTCTTCAAGACAAAACAGTTTTTTTCTCAGTGAATAGAGTTTAATGACTAATGGAAGTATACATTTCAATAATGCACAAAAGTACTTACGGCATAGCTGATGGAAACATCTGAACAAAACTCCCCATATGATTCTGAGTTGTATGATACCTTTTCGATCACCGAACTCTTCATGATTAAAAAGCTCTTTTCTCAGTGCATGCAGGCATTGACATTAAAAGAAGTATACATTTCAATTTTGCTCAAAGGTGCTGACTGCCAACCTGATGGTAACAGCTGAACTTCACTCCCCGTATGATTGTGAGTTGTTTGAGACTTGTTTCATCACTGAGCTCTTCAAGGCAAAAAAGATGTTTACTCAGAGCGTACAGTGCATTGACATTAAAAGAAGTATACATTTCAATTTTCCTCCAAAGTACTGACGGTTTACCTGATGGAATCATCTGAACTTAACTCCCCATATCATTCTGAGTTGTTTGAGCCCTGCTTGATCACTGAGTTCTTCAAGACAAAGAAGTTTTTTTCTCAGTGAATAGAGTTTAATGACTAATGGAAGTATACATTTCAATTTTATTAAAATATACTGACTGCAAACCTGATGGAAACATCTAAACTTAACTCCCCATATGATTCTGAGTTCTTTGAGCACTGTTTGATCACTGAGCACTTCAAACAAAAAAGTTATTTTCTCAGTGCCTACAGTGCATTGTGATTAAAAGAAGTATGCATTTCTATTTTACTCAAAAGTACTGACAGCAAACCTGATGGGAACACCTGAACTTAACTCCCCATATGATTCTGAATAGCATGAGACCTGTTCTATCACTGAGCTCTTCAAGATAAAAAAGCACTTTTCTCAGTGCTTGCAGTGCATTGACATTAAAAGAAGTATACATTTCAATTTTCCTCAAAGTTACTGACTGCAAACCTAATGGAAACATCTGAACGTAACTCCCAATATGATTCTGAGTTGTTTGAGTCTTGTTTCATCATTGAGCTCTTCAAGACAAAAAGGTGTTTTCTCAGAACATACAGTGCATTGACATTAAAAGAAGTACACATTTCAATTTTGCTCTACAGTACTGACCGCTTACCTGATGGAAACTTCTGATCTTATCTCCCCATATGATTCTGAGTTGTAGGAGACCTGTTCTATCACCCTGCTCTTCAAGATAAACAAGCTCTATTCTCAGTGCATGCAGTCCTTTGACATTGACAGAAGTATACATTTCGAGTTTGTTCAAAAGTACTGACTGCAAACCTGATGGAAACATCTGAACTTAACTCCCCAAATGATTCTGAGTTGTTTCAGAACTGTTTGATCACTGAGTTCGTCAAGACAAAAAAGTTGATTTATTAGTGCCTACTGTGCATTGCGATTAAAAGAAATATACATTTCAATTTTACTCTAAAGTACTGACTGCTTACCTGATGGAAGCATCGGAACTTATCACCCTTGATGATTCTGAGTTGTATGAGACCAGTTCTAACAGCGAGCTCCTCAACATAAAAAAAGCTCTTTTCTCTTTCCTTCAACATAAAAAAGCTCTTTTCTTAATGCCATGCAGTGCATTGATGTTAAAAAAGTATATATTTCAATTTTCCTCAAAAGTACTCAGTGCGTACAGTGCATTGACATTAAAAGAACTATACATTTCAATTTTTCTCTAAAGTACTGACTGTTTACCTGATGGAAACATCTGAACTTCACTCCCCATTAAATTCTGAGTTGTTTGTGACTTGTTTCATCACTGAGCTCTTCAAGAAAAAAAGGTGTTTTCTCAGTGCGTACAGTGCATTGATATTAAAAGAACTATACATTTCAATTATGCTCTACAGTACTGACTGTTTACATGATGGAAACATCTGAACGTAACTCCCCATATGATTCTGAGTTGTTTTTGAGACTTGTTTCATCACTCTGCACTTCAAGACAAAAAAGTTGTTTACTGAGTGCGTACGGTTCATTCACATCAAAAGAACTATACATTTCAATTTTCCTCCAAAGTACTGACGGTTTACCTGATGGAAACATTAGAACTTAACTCCCCATATGATTCTGAATTGTTTGAGCCCTGTTTGATCACTGAGTTCTTCAAGACAAAACAGTTTTTTTCTCGGTGAATAGAGTTTAATGACTAATGGAAGTATACATTTCAATTTTGCTCAAAAGTACTGACTATTTACCTGATGCAAACATCTGAACTTAACTCCCCATATGATTCTGAGTTCCATGCGACCTGTTCTACCACCGAGCTCTTCAAGATAAAAAAGCTCTTTTCTCAGTGCATGCAGTGCATTGACATTAAAATAAGTATACCTTTCAATTTTGCACAAAGGTGCTGACGGCACACCTGATGGAAACATCTGAGCATAACTCCACATATGATTCTGAGTTGTATGAGACCTGTTCTATCACCGAGCTCTTCAAGATAAAAAAGCTCTTTTCTCAGTGCATGTAGTGCATTGACATTAAAAGAAGTATACATTTCAATTTTGCTCAAAGGTACTGACTACAGTACTGACCGTTTACATGATGGAAACATCTGAACTTAACTCCCCATATGATTCTGAGTTGTTTGAGGCTTGTTTCTTCACTCTGCACCTCAAGACAAAAATGTTGTTCACGCAGTGCGTACAGTGCATTGACATTAAAAGAAGTATACATTTCAATTTTGCTCTACATTACTGACTGCTTTCCTGATGGAAACATCTGAACTTAACTCCACATATGATACTGAGTTGTATGTGACCTGTTCTATCAGAGAGCTCTTCAACATAAAAAAGCTCTTTCTCTTTTCTTCAACATAAAAAAACCTCTTTTCTTAATGCCATGTAGTGCATTGACGTTAAAAGAAGTATACATTTCAATTTTCCTCAAAAGTACTCAGTGCGTACAGTGCATTGACATTGAAAAAACTATACATTTCAATTTTGCACTACAGTACTGACCTTTTACATGATGGAAACATCTGAACTTAACTCCCCATATGATTCTGAGTTGTTTGAGTCTTGTTTCTTCAATCTGCACTTCAGGACAAAAATGTTGTTCACTCAGTGCGTACAGTGCATTGACATTAAAAGAAGTATACATTTCAATTTTGCTCTACGGTACTGACTGCTTACATGATGGCAAAATATGAACTTATTGCCCCATATGATTCTGAGTTTTTTGAGACTTGTTTCATCACTGAGATCTTCCAGACAAAAATGTGTTTTCTCAGTTCGTACAGTGCATTGACATTAAAAGAAGTATACATTTCAATTTTGCTCGACAATACTGACTGCTTACCTGATGGAAACTTCTCAACTTATCTTCCCATATGATTCTGAGTTGTATGAGACCTGTTCTATCACCGAGCTCTTCAAGATAAAAATGCTCTTTTCTCAGTGCATGCGGTCGATTGACATTGTAAGAAGTATACATTTCAATTTTGCTCAAAAGTACTGACTGCAAACTGATAGAAACATCTGAACTTAACTCCCCATATGATTCTGAGTTGTATGAGAACTGTTTGATCACTGAGCTGTTCAAGACAAAAAAGTTGTTTTCTCAGTGCCTACAGTGAACTGTGAATAAAAGAAGTGTACATTTCCATTTTACTCAAAAGTACTGACTGAAATCATGATGGAAACACCTGAACTTAACTCCCCATTAGATTCTAAGTTGTATGAGAACTGCTTGATCACTGAGCTGTTCAAGACAAAAAAGTTGTTTTCTCAGTGCCTACAGTGAACTACAGTGAAGTATACTTTTCAATTTTACTCAAATTCAGACTTCAAACCTGATGGAAACATCTGAACTTATCTCCCCAAATGATTCTCAGTTGTATGAGACCTGTTCTATTAGCGAGCTCTTGAAGATAAGGCACTTTTCTCAGTGCATGTACACCATTGCCATTGTAAGAAGAATACATTTCAATTTTGCTCAGAAGTACTGACTGCAAACCTGATGCAAACATTTGAACTTAACTCCCCAAATGATTCTGAGTTGTTTGAGAACTGTTTGATCACTGAGCACGTCAACACAAATAATTTGTTTACTCAGTGCGTACAGTGCATTGACATTAAAAGAACCATACGTTTCAAATTTTCCTCTAAAATACTGACTGTGTACGTGAAGGAAACATCAGAACTTAACTCCCCTTATGATTCTGAGTTGTTTGAGAACTGTTTCATCACTGAGCTGTTCAAGACAATAAATTTGTTTTCTCAGTGCCTACAGTGAATTGTGATTAAAAGAAGTGTACATTTCAATTTTACTCAAAAGTACTGACTGCAAACCTGATGGAAACACCTGAACGTAACTCCCCATATAATTCTGAGTTGTATGAGACCTGTTCTATCACCCTGCTCTTCAAGAAAAAACAGCTCTTTTCTCAGTGCATGCAGTCCATTGATATTGACAGAAGTATACATTTCAATTTTGCTCAAAAGTACTGACTGCAAACCTGATGGATTGACAGTGCATTGACATTGAAAGAAGTATACATTTCAATTTTGCTCGACAGTACTGACTGCTTACCTGATGGAAGCTTCTGAACTTATCTTCCCATATGATTCTGAGTTGTATGAGACCTGTTCTATCACCGAGCTCTTCAAGATAAAAAAGCTCTTTTCTCAGTGCATGCGGTCAACTAACATTGTAAGAAGAATACATTTCAATTTTGCTCAAAAGTACTGACTGCAAACTGATAGAAACATCTGACCTTAACTCCCCTTATGATTCTGAGTTGTTTGAGAACTATTTGATCACTGAGCTGTTCAAGACAAAAAAGTTGTTTTCTCAGTGCCTACAATGAATTATGAATAAAAGAAGTGTACATTTCAATTTTACTCAAAGTACAGACTTCAAACCTGATTGAAACACCTGAACTTAACTCCCCATATGATTTTGAGTTGTAGGAGACCTGTTCTATCACCTTGCTCTTCAAGATAAAAAAGCTCACTTCTCAGTGCATGCAGTCCATCGACGTTGACAGAAGTAAACATTTCAATTTTGTTCAAAAGTACTGACTGCAATCCAGATAGAAACTCATGAACTTAACTCCACAAATGATTCTGAGTTGTTTGAGAACTGTTTGATCATTGAGTTCTTCAAGACAAAAAAGTTGATTTCCTAGTGCCTACTGTGCATTGCAATTAAAAGAAATATTCATTTCAATTTTACTCAAAAGTACTGACTGAAATCATGATAGAAACACCTGAACTTAACTCCCCATATGATTCTGAGTTGTATGAGAACTGTTTGATCACTGAGCTGTTCAAGACAAAAAAGTTGTTTTCTCAGTGCCTACAGTGAATTGTGAATGAAAGAAGTATACTTTTCAATTTTACTCAAATTCAGACTTCAAACCTGATGGAAACATTTGAACTTATCTCCCCATATGATTCTGAGTTGTATGAGACCTGTTCTATCAGCGAGCTCTTGAAGATAAAAAGGCACTTTTCTCAGTGCATGTAAACCATTGACATTGTAAGAAGAATACATTTCAATTTTGCTCAGAAGTACTGACTGCAAACCTGTTGCAAACATCTGAACTTAACTCCCCAAATGATTCTGAGTTGTTTGAGAACTGTTTGATCACTGAGCACGTCAACACAAAAAATTTGTTTACTCAGTGCGTACAGTGCATTGACATTAAAGGAACTATACGTTTAAAATTTTCCTCTAAAGTACTGACTGTGTACGTGATGGAAACATCTGAACTTAACTCCCCATATGATTCTGAATTGTTTGAGCCCTTTTGACCACTGAGTTCTTCAAGACAAAAAAGTTGATTTCTTAGTGCCTACTGTGAATTGTGATTAAAAGAATTATACATTTCAATTTTACTCAAAAGTACTGACTGCAAACCAGATAGAAACACCTGAACTTAACTCCCCATATGATTCTGAGTTGTATGAGACCTGTTCTATCACCCTGCTCTTCAAGACAAAAAAGCTCTTTTCTCAGTGCCTGCAGTCCATTCATATTGACAGAAGTATACATTTCAATTTTGCTCAAATGTATTGACTGCAAATCTGAAGGAAACATCTCACCTTAACTCCCCAAATGATTCTCAGTTGTTTGAGCCCTGTTTGATCACTGAGTTCTTCAAGACAAAAAAGCTCTTTTCTCAGTGCATGCAGTGCATTGACATTAAAAGAAGTATACATTTCAATTTTGCTCAAAGGTACTGACTTCCAACCTGATGGTAACATCTGAACTTCACTCCCCGTATGATTCTGAGTTGTTTGAGACTTGTTTCATCACTGAGTTCTTCAGGACAAAAAAGGTGTTTTCTCAGTGCATATAGTGCATTGACATTAAAAGAAGTATACATTTCAATTTTGCTCTACAGTACTGACTGCTTACCTGATGGAAACATCTGAGCTTAACTCCTCATATGATTCTGAGTTGTATGAGACCTGTTCTATCAGCGAGCTCTTCAAGGTAAAAAAGCTGTTTTCTCAGTGCATGCAGTCCATTCACATTGTAAGAAGTATACATTTCAATTTTACTCAAAAGTACTGACTGCAAACCTAATGGAAACCATAGAAACCATAGAAACTACAGCACAGAAACAGGCCTTTTGGCTCTTCTTGGCTGTGCCGAACCATTTTCTGCCTAGTCCCACTGACCTGCACACGGACCATATCCCTCCATACACCTCCCATCCATGTATCTGTCCAATTTATTCTTAAATGTTAAAAAAAACCCACATTTACCACATCGTCTGGCAGCTCATTCCATACTCCCACCACTCTCTGTGTGAAGAAGCCGCTCCTAATGTTCCATAGAACCATAGAACCATAGAAACTACAGCACAGAAACAGGACCTTTGGCCTTTCTTGGCTATGTCGAACCATTTTCTGCCTAGTCCCACTGACCGGCACACGGACCATATCCCTCCATACACCTCCCATCCATGTATCTGTCCAATTTATTCCTAAATGTTAAAAAAGAACCCGCATTTACCACCTCGTCTAGCAGCTCATTCCATACTCCCACCACTCTCTGTGTGAAGAAGCCCCCCCTAATGTTCCCTTTATACTTTTACCCCCTCACCCTTAACTCATGTCCTCTGGTTTTTTTCTCCCCTTGCCTCAGTGGAAAAAGCCTGCTTGCATTCACTCTATCTATACCCATCATAATTTTATATACCTCTATCAAATCTCCCCTCATTCTTCTACGCTCCAGGGAATAAAGTCCTAACCTATTCAACCTTTCTCTGTAACTGAGTTTCTCAAGTCCCGGCAACATCCTTGTAAACCTTCTCTGCACTCTTTCAACCTTATTTATATCCTTCCTGTAATTTGGTGACCAAAACTGAACACAATACTCCAGATTCGGCCTCACCAATGCCTTATACAACCTCATCATAACATTCCAGCTCTTATACTCAATACTTCGATTAATAAAGGCCAATGTACCAAAAGCTCTCTTTACGACCCTATCTACCTGTGACGACACTCTTAGGGAATTTTGTATCTGTATTCCCAGATCCCTCTGTTCCACTGCACTCCTCAGTGCCTTACCATTAACCCTGTATGTTCTACGTTGGTTTGTCCTTCCAACGTGCAATACCTCACACTTGTCAGTATTAAACTCCATCTGCCATTTTTCAGCCCTTTTTCTCCAGCTGGTCCAAGTCCCTCTGCAGACTCTGAAAACCTTCCTCACTGTCTACTACACCTCCAATCTTTGTATCATCAGCAAATTTGCTGATCCAATTTACCACATTATCATCCAGATCATTGATATAGATGACAAATAACAATGGACCCAGCACTGATCCCTGTGGCACACCACTAGTCACAGACCTCCACTCAGAGAAGCAATTCTCTACCACCACTCTCTGGCTTCTTCCATCAAGCCAATGTCTAATCCAATTTACCACCTCTCCATGTATACCTAGCGACTGAATTTTCCTAACTAACCTCCCATACGGGACCTTGTCAAAGGCCATACTGAAGTCCACGTAGACAATATTCACTGCCTTCCCTTCATCCACTTTCCTGGTAATCTCCTCGAAAAACTCCAATAGATTGGTCAAACATGACCTACCACGCACAAAGCCATGTTGACTCTCCCTAATAAGTCCCAGTCTATCCAAATGCTTGTAGATTCTGTCTCTTAGTACTCCCTCCAATAACTTACCTACTACTGACTCTCCAATCCTCCGGCACCTCACCTGTAGACAGCGACATTTTAAATATTTCAGCCAGGGCCCCTGCAATTTCAACATTAGTCTCCTTCAAGGTCCGAGGGAACACTCTGTCAGGTCCCGGGGATTTATCCACTTTAATTTTCCTCAAGACAGCAAGGACCTCCTCCTTTTCGATCTGTACAGTTTCCATGATCTCACTACCTGTTTCCCTTAATTCCATAGACTTCATGCCAGTTTCCTTAGTAAACACAGACGCAAAAAACTTATTTAAGATCTGCCCCCATTTCCTTTGGTTCCGCACATAGCCGACCACTCTGATCTTCAAGAGGACCAATTTTATCCCTTACAATCCTTTCACTCTTAATATACCTGTAAAAGCTCTTTGGATTATCCTTCACTTTGACTGTCAAGGCAACCTCATGTCTTCATTTAGCCCTCCTGATTTCTTTCTTAAGTATTTTCTTGCACTTTTTATACTCCTCAAGCACCTTATTTACTCCCTGCTTCCTATACACATCATACAACTCCCTCTTCTTCTTTATCAGAGTTGCAATATCCCTTGAGAACCAAGGTTCCTTATTCCTATTCACTTTGCCTTTAATCCTGACAGGAACATACAAATTCTGCACACTCAAAATTTCTGCTTTGAAGGATTCCCACCTACCCATCACATCCATGCCAGAGAACAATCTGTCCCAATCCACGTTTTTTAGATATTTTCTCATTTCTTCAAATTTGGCCTTCTTCCAGTTAAGAACCTCAACCCTAGGACCAGATCTATCTTTGTCCATGATCAAGTTGAAACTAATGGTGTTATGATCACTGGAACCAAAGTGCTCCCCTACACAGACGTCTGTCACTTGTCCTAACACCTGAACTTAACTCCCCATATGATTCTGAGTTGTATGAGACCTGTTCTATCACCGAGCTCTTCAAGATAAAAAAGCTCTTTTCTCAGTGCATGCAGCCCATTGACATTGACAGAAGTATACATTACAATGTTGCTCAAAAGTACTGACTGCAAACCTAATGGAGACGTTTGAACTTAACTCCCCATATCATTCTTAGTTGTTTGAGCCCTGTTTGATCTCTGAGTTCTTTTAGACAAAAAAGTTGTTTTCTCAGTGCGTACAGTTTAATTACTAATGCAAGTATACATTTCAATTTTACTAAAAAGTACTGACTGCAAACCAGATGGAAATACCTGAACTTAACTCCCCATATGATTCTGAGTTGTTTGAGACTTGTTTCACAACTGAGCACTTCAAGACAAAGAAGTTGTTTACTCTGTGCGTACAGGTCATTGACATTAAAAGAATTATACATTTCAATTTTCGTCTAAAGTACTGACTGTTTACCTAATGGAAACATCTGAACTTAACTCCTCATATGATTCTGAGTTCTTTGAAACTTGTTTCATCACTCTGCGCTTCAAGACAAGAATGTTGTTTACTCAGTGCGTAGAGTGCTTTGACATTCAAAGAACTATACATTTCAATATTCCTCTGAAGTACTGACTGTTTACCTGATGGAAACATCTGAACTTAACTCGCTATATCATTCTGGGTTGTTTGAGCACTGTTTGATCACTGAGTTCTTCAAGACTAAAAAGTTGTTTTCTCAGTGATTCAGAGTTGTTTGAGCCCTGTTTGATCGCTGAGTTCTTCAAGACAAAAAAGTTGATTTCTCAGTGCCTACAGTGCATTGTGATTAAAAGAAGTATACAATTCGATTTTACTCAGAAATACTGACTGCAAACCTGATGGAAACACCTGAACTTAACACCCCATATGATGCTGAGTTGTATGAGACCTGTTCTATCACTGAGCTCCTCAAGATAAAAAAAAAACCTCTTTTCTCAGTGCATGCTGCGCATAGAGTTTAATGACTAATGGAAGTATACATTTCAATTTTGCTTAAAAGTCCTGACTGCAAACCTGATGGAAACATCTGAACTTAACTCCCCATATGATTCTCAGTTGTATGAGACCTGTTCTATCACCGAGCTCTTCAAGATAAAAAAGCTCATTTCTCACTAAATGCAGACCATTGACATTGAAAGAGGTATACATTTCAATTTTGCTTAAAGTACTGACTGCAAACCTGATGGAAACATCTGAACTTAACTCCCCATATGATTCTGAGTTGTATGAGACCTGTTCTATTACCGAGCTCTTCAAGAAAAAATGCTCTTTTATCGGTGCAGGCAGAGCACTGAAATTAAAGTAATTATACATTTCTGTTTTCTTCCAAAGTACTGACTGCAAACCTAATGGAAACATCTGAACGTAACTCACTGTATGATTCTGAGTTGTTTCAGACTTGTTTCCTCACTCTGCACTTAAAGACTAAACAGTTGTTTACTCAGTGCGTACAGTGCATTGACATTACAAGAAATATACATTTCAATTTTCCTCTGAATTACTGACTGTTTCCCTGTTGGAAACATCAGATTTCAATTCCCCGTATCATTCTTAGTTGTTTGAGCCCTGTTTGATCTCTGAGTTCTTCAACACAAAATAGTTGTTTTCTCAGTGCATACTGTTTAATGACTAATGAAAGTATACTTTTCAATTTTACTAAAAAGTACTGACTGCAAACCTGATGGAAACACCTGAACTTAACTCCTCATATGAATCTGAGTTGTTTGAGACTTGTTTCATCACTGAGCACTTCAAGACAAGAAAGTTGTTTACTCAGTGTGTACAGGTCATTGACATTAAAAGAACTATACATTTCAATATTTGTCTAAAGTACTGACTGTTTACCTAATGGAAACATCTGAACTTAACTCCCCATATGATTCTGAGTTCTTTGAGACTTGTTTCATCACTCTGCGCTTCAAGACAAATAGTTGTTTACTCAGTGTGTACACTGCTTTGACATTCAGAGAACTATACATTTCAATATTCCTCTGAAGTACTCACTGTTTATCTGATGGAAACCTCTGAACTTCACTCGCCATATCATTCTGAGTTGTTTGAACCCTGTTTCATCACTGAGTTCTTCAAGACAAAAAAGTTGTTTTCTCAGTGATTCAGAGTTGTTTGAGCCCTGTTTGATCACTGAGTTCTTTAAGACAAAAAAGTTGATTTCTCAGTGCCTACAATGCATTGTGATTAAAAGAAGTATACATTTCTATTTTACTCAAAAGTACTGACTGCAAACCTGATAGAAACATCTGACCTTAACTCCCCGTATGATTCTGAGTTGTTTTTGACTTGTTTCATCACTGAAAACTTCAAGACGAAAATGCTGTTTACTCTGTGCATACAGGTCATTGACATTAAAAGAACTTTAAATTTCAATTTTCCTATAAAATACTGACTGTTTATCTGATGGAAACATCTGAACTTAACTCCCCATATGATTCTCAGCTCTTTGAGACTTGTTTCATCACTCTGCACTTCAAGACAAAAAATTTGTTTACTCAGTGTGTACAGGTCATTGACATTCAAACAACTATACATTTCAGTTTTCCTCTAAAGTACTGACTGTTTGCCTGATGGAAACATCTGAACTTAACTCCCCATATCATTCTGAGTTGTATTAGCCCTGCTTGATCACTGAGTTCTTCAAGACAAACAAAGTTGTTTTCTCAGTGAATAGAGTTTAATGACTAATGGAAGTATATGTTTCAATTTTGCTCGAAAGTACTGACTGTTTACCTGATGGAAACATCCGAACTTCTCTCCTCATATGATTCTGAGTTGTTGAGACTTGTTTCATCACTGAACTCTTCAAGGCAAAAAAGGTGTTCTCTCAGTGCCTACAGTCCATTGACATTCAAAGAACTATACATTTCAATTTTCCTATAGAGTACTGACTGTTTACCTGATGGAAACATCTGAACTTAACTCCCCATATCATTTTGAGTTGATTGAGCCCTATTTGATCACTGAGTTCTTAAAGACAAAAAAGTTCTTTTCTCAGTGCGTAGAGATAATGACTAACGGAAGTATACATTTCAATTTTACTAAGAAGTACTGACTGCAAACCTGATGGAAACACCTGAACTTAACTCCCCATATGATTCTGAGTTGTATCAGACCGGTTCTATCACCGAGCTCTTCAAGATAAAAAAGCTCTTTTCTCAGGGCATGCAGTGCCTTGACATTAAAAGAACCATACATTTCAATTTTCCTATAAAGTACTGACTGTTTACCTGATGGAAACATCTGAACTTAACTCCCCATATAATTCTGAGTTCTTTCAGACTTATTTCATCACTCTGCACTTCAAGACAAAAAATGTGTTTACTCAGTGTGTACAGGTCATTGACATTCAAACATCTATACATTTCAATTTTCCTCTAAAATACTGACTGTTTACCTGATGGAAACATGAACTTAACTCCCCATATCATTCTGAGTTGTTTGAGCCCTTCTTGATCACTGAGTTCTTCAAGACCAAAAAAGTTATTTTCTCAGTGAATAGAGTTTAATGACTAATAGAAGTATACATTTCAATTTTGCTCAAAAGTACTGACTGTTTACCTGACGGATACATCTGAACTTAACTCCCCATATGATTCTGAGTTGTTTGAGAACTGTTTGATCACCGAGCTCTTCAAGATTAAAAAAAGCTCGTTTTTCAGAGCATGCAGTGCATTGACATTAAACAAGTATACATTTCAATTTTCCTCAAAAATACTGACTTCAAACCTGATAGCAACATCTGAACTTAACTCCCCATATGATTCTGAGTTGTTTTTGACTTGTTTCATCACTGAGCACTTCAAGACAAAAAAGTGGTTTACTCAGTGCGTACAGGTCATTGACATTCAAATAACTATACATTTCAATTTTCCTATAAAGTACTGACTGTTTACCTGATGAAAACATCTGAACTTAACTCCCCATATCATTCTGAGTTGTATGAGAGCTGTTCTATCACCATGCTCTTCAAGATAAAAAAGCTCTTTTCTCAGTGCATGCAGTGCATTGACATTAAAAGAAGTATACATTTCAATTTTGCTTAAAGGTACTGACTGCAAACCTGATGGAAACATCTGAACTTAACTCCCCATATGATTCTGAGTTGTTTGAGACTTGTTTCATCACTCAGATCTTTAAGACAAAAAAAGGTGTTTTCTCAGTGCGTACAGTGCATTGACATTAAAAGAAGTATACATTTCAATTTTCCTCTCAAGTACTGACTTTTTACCTCATGGAAACATCTGAACTTAACTCCCCATATCATTCTGATTTGCTTGAGCCCTGTTTGATCACTGAGTTCTTCAAGAGAAAAATGTTGTTTTCTCAGTGAATAGAGTTTAATGGAAGTATACATTTCTATTTTACTGAAATATACTGACTGCAAACCTGATGGAAACACCTGAACTTAAATCCCCATATGAATCTGGGTTGTATGAGAGCTGTTCTATCACCGAGCTCTTCAAGATAAAAAAGCTCGAAGATAATTTATGTAACGAATGTTGTAGGTTTGTTAAGTAGATCAAAACATCATCGGCAAAAAGATTAATTTTATATTGCTCCTGATTAACTCTAAAACCCATAATATCTGGATCAATTCTGATTCGTTCTGCTAATGGCTCTATCACCAGTACAAATAAAGCAGGTGATAATGGACAACCTTGTCTAGTTGACCTTTTTAACTGGAATGGTGTTGAAATTTGAGAGTTTGTGACTACTTTAGCCTTAGGATTAGAATTTAAAGTTTTAATCCAATTTATAAAAGATGTTCCTAACCCATATTTTTCTAATACTTTAAATAAAAAATCCCATTCTAATCTATCAAATGCTTTTTCTGCATCCAAGGCTACTACTATACTCTTCTTGTCCCTTTTTTGTGCCAAATGAATTTTACTGAGTAGCCGGGTTACATTATCTGCCAACTGTCTATTTTTAATAAATCCTGTTTGATCCATATGTATTAATTTTGGTAAATATTTAGATAATCTATTCGATAAAATTTTTGCTATTATTTTATAATCTGTATTCAACAGAGAAATAGGCCTGTATGATGTTGGTTTCATAGGGTCTCTGTCTTTTTTTGGCAATACTATTACAATCGCTGTTGAAAAAGATTCTGGGAGTTTATGTGTTTTATCTTCTAAATCTTGTAAATTATCTTCTAGGTTGGATGAATATGAGAAGGTATCAGGTTACAAAATAAATTGGGATAAAAGTGAAATTGTACCTCTTACTAAAGGAGACTATAGTCAATGTCAATTAGTAACCCAATTTAGATGGCCGGTAAATGGTATAAAGTATTTAGGTATAAGACTTGATAATGATGTAAAGAATTTATATAAATTTAATTATTTACCACTATTGAAAAAAATTCAAGAAGATTTTGACAAATGAATGATACTACCAATAACATTAGTAGGTAGAGTCAATGTTGTAAAAATGAATATATTTCCTAGATTACAGTATTTCTTTCAAACATTACCAATACAACTGCCACAGAAATTTTTTCAAGAGTTAAATAAATATGTGAGAAAATTTATTTGGAAAGGTAAAATGTCAAGAATATCATTGGAAAAATTGACATGTAAATTTCGGTTAGGAGGGTTACAACTTCCAAACTTTAAAAATTTTTATAAAGCAAATCAACTTAGATTTATTGCATCTTTCTTCGATGATCGAAAACCAGCATGGATTAAAATAGAATTAGACAAGATAGGAGAAATGGACCTGAAGATTTTATATGTAAATGGGAATCTAAATGGATACGGGAAAAGAAAGAATCTCCTATATTAACACATTTGATTGATCTATGGAATAAGATAAATGTTGATAATGAAATACAGAAATCTCTATTAGCAAGGAGACCTTTGTTCCAAAACAGACTTATTCCTTTTACAATGGGCAATCAACTTTTATATAATTGGTACCAAAAAGGGATTAAATTTATAGGAGATTGTTATGAACGAGGTATATTGATGTCATTTGAACAATTAAAGGATAAATATAAAATATCAAGTAATACTTTCTTTTGTTACCTTCAATTAAAAGGTAAGCTGGGTCAAACAATGTTTTTGCCAAAACCTAATGAAATTGAAATTTTAATTCAAAAAGGGAAAATTAAAAAAAATATTTCTTGTATGTATAAATTGATTCAAGAACAGACAATTAAACAAGGAATCCATAAGTCAAAGCAAAAATGGGAAACAAATCTGAATATTATTATTGATGAAACAAATTGGTCAAGACTTTGTCTTGACAGTATGACAAATACAATAAATGTTCGACTTAGATTAGTACAACATAAATTTTTACACCAATTATGTATTACACCACAAAAAATAAATAGATTAAATTCAAATCTATCCAATAAATGCTTTCAGTGTAATCAAGAAATTGGTACTTTTTTACATTCTACTTGGTCTTGTTTTAAAATTCAACCCTTTTGGATAAATCTAAGAGTCTTACTGGAACAAATTACTGGAATTCAACTTCAACACAACCCTGTATTATTTCTATTAGGTGATATTGAGGGATAAAGCCGAAACTTAAATTGAATAAATATCAGAAAGAATTTATAAAAATTGCATTGGCAGTAGCTAAGAAGACTATAGCAGTTACTTGGAAATCTGATTCGTATTTAAGTATGGATCGTTGGAATAATGAAATGGCTAGTTCTATTCCACTCGAAAAAATTACTTATAATTTAAGAGATAAATATGTAACATTTTTGAACATTTAGCGCCCTTATTTACAAAAGATAGGATGGCATATTTAAGTGCTCCGAAAAAGATCTTGGTCCCTTGGGGAAAGTAACGAATAATTATACCAAATTTATTTTGAATCCCATGGAGCATGTGGAAACCTTCCAACACCCAGGCGGCTCTTTTTTTTTTCTCTTCTTCCTTTTAGGTAGGACTATATATGGGGGGGGTAGGGTTGAGGGGAAGGGGGAGGGTAGATTTTATCTTTCTTGTATTCTTTTTGAAAACTCAATAAAAATTATATTATAAAAAAGATAAAAAAGCTCTTCTCTCAGTGCATGCAGTGCATTGACATTAAAAGAAGTATACATTTCAATTTTGCTCAAAGGTACTGACTGCAAACCTGATGGAAACATCTGAACTTCACTCCCCATATGATTCTGAGTTGTTTGAGACATGTTTCATCACTCAGCTCTTCAAGACAAGAAAAGGTGTTTTCTCAGTGCATACAGTGCATTGACATTAAAAGAAGTATACATTTCAATTTTCCTCTGAAGTACTGACTGTTTAACTGATGGAAACATCTGTACTTAACTCCCCATATCATTCTGATTTGCTTGAGCCCTGTTTGATCACTGAGTTCCTCAAGACAAAAAATTTGTTTTCTCAGTGAATAGATTTAATGACTAATGGAAGTATACATTTCAATTTTACTATAATGTACTGACTGCAAACCTAATGGAAACATCTGAACTTAACTCCCCATATGATTCTGAGTTGTTTGAGCCCTGTTTGACCACTGAGTTCTTCAAGACAAAAAAGATGATTTCTCAGTGCCTACAGTGCATTGTGATTAAAAGAAGTATACATTTCTATTTTACTCAAAAGTACTGGCTGCAAAACTGATGGAAACACCTGCATTTAACTCCCCATATTATTCTGAGTTGTATGAGACCTGTTCTCTCACCGAGCTCCTCAAGATAAAAAAACCTCCTTTCTCAGTGCATGCAGTGCATAGACATTAAAAGAAGTGTACATTTCAATTTTGCTCAAAGGTACAGACTGCAAACCTGATGGAAACATCTGAACTTCACTCCCCATATGATTCTGAGTTGTTTGAGACTTGTTTCATCACTGATCTCTTCAAGGCAAAAATGGTGTTATCTCAGAGCGCACAGGGCATTTACATTAAAACAAGTATACGTTTCAATTTTGCTCTACAGTACTGACTGCTTACCTAATGGAAACATCTGAACTTAACTCCCCATATGATTCTGAGTTGTATAGGACCTGTTCTATCACCCTGCTCTTCAAGATAAAAAATCTCTTTTCTCAGTGCATGCAGTCCATTGACATTGACAGAAGTATACATTTCAATTTTGCTCAAAAGTGCTGACTGCATACCTGATGGAAACATCTGAACTTAACTCCCCATATGATTCTGAGTTGTAGGAAAACTGCTTCATTGCTGAGCAATTCAAGACAAAAAAGTTGTTTTCTCAGTGCCTACAGCGGATTGTGATTAAAAGAAGTATACATCTCTATTTACTAAAAAGTACTGACTGCAAACCTGATGGAAACACCTGAACGTAACTCCCCATATGATTCTCAGTTGCATGAGACCTGTTCTATCACCGAACTCCTCAACATAAAAAACCTCTTTTCTCACTGCGTGCAGTGCATTGACTTTAAAAGAAGTATACATTTCAATTTTCCTTAGAAGTACTGACTGCAAATCTGATGGAAACATCTGAATGTAACTCCTTATATGATTCTGAGTTCTTTCAGACTTGTTTCATCACTCTGCACTTCAAGACAAAAAAGTTGTTTACTCAGGGCGTAGAGTGCATTGACATCCAAAGAACTATACATTTCAATTTTCCTCTAAAGTACTGATTGTTTACCTGATGGAAACATCTGAACTTCTCTCCCCATGTTATTCTGTGTTGTTTGAGACTTGTTTCATCACTGATCTCTTCAAGACAAAAAGGGTGTTTTCTCAGTCCGTAGAGTGCATTGTATTGGAAGAAGTATACATTTAAATTTTGGTCTACAGCACTGACTGCTTACCTGATGGAAACATCTGAACTTAACTCCCCATATGATTCTCAGCTGTATGAGACCTTTTCTATCACTGAGCTCTTCAAGATAAAAAAGCTCTTATCTCACTGCATTCAGTCCATTGACATGGACAGAAGTATACATTTCAATTTTGGTCGAAAGTACTAACTGCAAACCAGATGGAAACAGCTGAACTTAAATCCCCATACGATTCTGAGTTGTATGAGAGCTGTTCTATCACCGAGCTCCTCAAGATAAAAAATTTCCTTTCTCAGTGTGTGCAGTGCATAGACATTAAAAGAAGTGTACATTTCAATTTTGCTCAAAGGTACTGACTGCAAACCTGATGGAAACATCTGAACATCACTCCCCATATGTTTCTGATTTGTTTGAGACTTGTTTCATCACTGAGCTCTTCAAGGCAAAAATATTGTTTTCTCAGTGCGTACAGTGCATTTACATTAAAAGTATACGTTTCAATGTTGCTCTACAGTACTGACTGCTTACCGCGTGGAAACATCTGAACTTATCTCCCCATATGATTCTGAGTTGTATGAGACCTGTTCTATCACCCTGCTCTTCAAGATAAAAAAGCTCTTTTCTCAGTGCATGCAGTCCATTGACATTGACAGAAGTATACATTTCAATTTTGCTCAAAAGTACTGACTGCATACCTGATGGAAACATCTGAACTTAACTCCCTATATGATTCTGAGTTGTATGAGAACTGCTTCATTGCTGAGCCATTCAAGACAAAAAAGTTTTTTTCTCAGTGCCTACAGCAGATTGTGATTAAAAGAAGTATGCATTTCTATTTTACTAAAAAGTACTGACTGCAAACCTGATGGAAACACCTGAACGTAACTCCCCATATGATTCTGACTTGTATGAGACCTGTTCTATCACTGAGCTGTTCAAGATAAAAACGCTCTTTTCTCAGTGCATGCAGTGCATTGACTTTAAAAGAAGTGTACATTTCAATTTTGCTCAAAGGTACTGACTGCAAATCTGATGGAAACATCTGAACTTAACTCCCCAAATGATTTTGAGTTGTTTCTGAGTTGATGACTGAGCAATTCTAGACAAAAAATTTGTTTACTCAGGGCGTACAGTTCATTGACATTAAAAGAACTATACGTTTCAATTTTCCTCTAAAGTACTCACTGTGTACATGATGGAAACATCTGAACTTAACTCCCGATATGATTCTGATTTCTTTGAGACTTGATTCATCACTCTGCACTTCAAGACAAAAAAGTTGTTTACTCAGTGTGTACAGTACATTGACATTGAACTATACATTTCAGTTTTCCTCTTAACTACTGACTGTTTACATGATGGAAACATCTGAACTAAACTCCCCATATCATTCTGAGTTGTTTGAGCCCTGTTTGATCACTGAGTTCTTCAAGACAAGAAAGTTGTTTTCTCAGTGAATAGAGTTTAATGACTAATGGAAGTATACATTGCAATTTTACTAAAAAGTACTGACTGCAAACCTGATGGACACATCTGAACTTAACTCCCCATATGATTATGAGTTGTTTGAGCCCTGTTTGATCACTGAGTTCTTCAAGACAAAAAAGTTGATTTCTCAGTGCCTACAGTGCATTGTGATTAAAAGAAGTATACATTTCTATTTTACTCAAAAGTACTGGCTGCAAACCTGATGGAAACACCTGAACTTAAATTCCCATATGATTCTGAGTTGTATGAGACCTGTTCTCTCACCGAGCTCTTCAAGATAAAAAATCTCTTTTCTCAGTGCATGCAGAGCATAGACATTAAAAGAAGTGTACATTTCAATTTTGCTCAAAGGTACTGACTGCAAACCTGATGGAAACATCTGAACTTCAGTCCCCAAATGATTCTGAGTTGTTTCAGACTTGTTTCATCACTCTGCAGTTCAAGACAAAAAAGTTGTTTTCTCACTGCGAACAGTGCATTGACATTAAAAGAACTATACATTTCAATTTTCCTCTAAAGTACTGACTGTTTACCTGAGGGAAACATGTGAACTTAACTCCCCATATGATGCTGAGTTGTTTGAGCCCTGTTTGATCACTGAGTTCTTCAAGACAAAAAATTTGTTTTCTCTGTGAGTAGAGTTTAATGACTAATGGAAGTATACATTTCAATTTTACTGAAAAGTACTGACTGCAAACCTGATGGAAACATCTGAACATAACTCCCCTTATGATTCTGAGTTGTATGAGAACTGCTTCATTGCTGAGCAATTCAAGACAAAAAAGTTGTTTTCTCAGGGCCTACAGCAGATTGTGATTAAAAGAAGTATACATTTCTATTTTACTCAAAAGTACTGACTGCATACCTGATGGAAACACCTGAACTTAACTCCCCATCTGATTCTGAGTTGTATGAGACCTGTTCTGTCACCGAGCTCTTCAAGATAAAAAAACGTCTTTTCTCACTGCATGCAGTGCATTGACATTAAAAGAAGTATACATTTCAATTTTCTTCTAAAGTACTGACAGTTTACCTGATGGAAACATCTGAACTTAACTCCCCATATGATTCTGAGTTCATTCCGACTTGTTTCATCACTCTGCACTTCAAGACAAAATAGTTGTTTACTCAGAGCGTAGAGTGCATTGACATTGAAATAACTGTACATTTCAATTTTCCTCTAAAGTACTCACTGTTTACCTGTTGGAAACATTTGAACTTCAGTCCCCATAGGATTCTGTGTTGTTTGAGACTTGTATCATCAATGATCTCTTCAAGAAAACTGAAGTGTTTTCTCAGTGCTTACAATACATTGACATTAAAAGGAGTATACATTTCAATTTTGGTCTACACTACTGACTGCTTACCTGATGGAAACATCTGAACTAAATTCCCCATATGATTCTGAGCTGTATGAGACCTGTTGTATCATCGAGCTCTACAAGATAAAAGAGCTCTTTTCTCACTGCATTCAGTCCATTGACCTTAACAGAAGTATATATTTCAATTTTGCTCAAAAGTACTGACTGCAATCCTGAAGGAAACATCTGATCTTAACTCCCCATATGATTCTGAGTTTTTTGAGAACTGTTTGATCACTGACCACTTCAAGACAAAAAAGTTGATTTCTCAGTTCCTACAGTGCTTTGTGATTGAAAGAAGGTTACATTTCTCTTTTACTCAACAGTACTGACTGCAAACCTGATGGAAACACCTGAACTTAAATCCCTATATGATTCTGAGTTGTCTGAGAGCTGTTCTATCACTGAGCTCTTCAAGATAAAAAAGCTCTTTTTTCAGTGCATGCAGTGCATTGACATTAAAAGAAGTATACATTTCAATTTTGCTCAAAGGTACTGACTTCAAACCTGATGGAACCATCTGAACTTCACTCCCCGTATGATTCTGAGTTGTTTGAGACTTGTTTCATCACTGAGCTCTTCAAGACAAAAAATATTACTCCCCACATGATCCTGAGATGTTTCACACCCGTTATATCACCCAACTATGCAAGATAAAAAAAGTTGATATCTCTGTGCATACAGGGCTTTCGCATTAAATGGTGTATCTATTTCAATTTTACTCAGTAGTACTGACTGCAAACCTAATGGAAACATCTTAACATAGCTCCCCACATGATCCTGAGATGTTTGACAGCTGTTATATCACTATGGTATTCAAGACTTAAAAGTTGATTTCTCAGTTCATGCAGTGCATTAGCATTGAATGAAGTATATATTTCAATTTTACTCAAAGGTACTGACTGCAAACCTTATGGAAACATGCTAATATAACTCCCCACATGATCCTGAGATGTTTGACACCTGTTATGTCACTCAGCTATTCAAGACAAAAAAGTTGTTTTCTCAGTGCATGCAGTGCTTTGGCACTAAAAGTATATATTTCAATTTTGCTCTGAAGTACTGAACGCAATCCTTATGCAAACATCTTAATGTAACTCCCCACATGATTCTGAGATGTATGACACCTGTTATGTCACTCAGCTATTCAAGACAAAAAAGTTGTTTTCTCAGTGCATGCAGTGCTTTGGCACTAAAAGTATATATTTCAATTTTGCTCTGAAGTACTGAACGCAATCCTTATGCAAACATCTTAATGTAACTCCCCACATGATTCTGAGATGTATGACACCTGTTATATCACTCAGCTATGCAAGATAAAAAGTTCATATCTCAGTGCATACAGTGCTTTGACAATAAAAGGTGTATGTATTTCAGTTTTACTCAATAGTACTGACTGCAAACCAAATGGAAACATCTTAACATAGCTCCCCACATGATCCTGAGATATTTGACACTTGTTATATCACTCAGCTATTCAAGATAAAAAAGTTGATTTCTCAGTGCATACAGTGCTTCAGCATTGAATGAAGTATACATATCAACTTTTCTCAAAGGTACTGACTGCAAACCTTATGGAAACATCTTAATATAACTCCCCACATGATCCTGAGATGTTTGACACCTGATATATCACTCAGGTATTCAAGACAAAAAAGTATATTTCTCAAATCATACATTTCTTTAGCACTGAATGAAGTATACATTTCAATTTTACTCAAAGGTACTGACTGCAAACGTTATGGAAACATCTTAATATAACTCCCCACATGATCCTGAGATGTTTGACACCTGTTATATCACTCAGCTATTCAAGACAAAAAAGTTGTTTTCTCAGTGCATGCACAGCTTTGGCACTAAAAGTATATATTTCAATTTTACTCTAAAGTATTGAATGCAAACCTCATGGAAACATCTTAATATAACACCCCACATGATCCTGAGATGTTTGACACCTGTTATATCACTCAGCTAATCAAGATATAAACTTGATATCTCAGTGCATGCAGTACTTTAGCATTGAATGAAGTATACATTTCAATTTTACTCAAAGGTACTGACTGCAAACCTTATGGAAACATCCTAATATAACTCCCTACATAATACTCAGATGTTTGACACCTGTTCTATCAATCAGGTATTCAAGACAAAAAAGCTTATTTCTCAAAGCGTACATTTCTTTAGCATTCAATGAAGTATACATTTCAATTTCTCTCGAAGGTACTGACTGCAAACCTTATGAAAAAATCTTAATATAACTCCCCACATGATACTGAGATGTTTCACACCTGTTATATCACTCAGCTATTCAAGATAAAAAAGTTGTTTTCTCAGTGCATGCAATGCTTTGGCACTAAAAGTATATATTTCAATGTTGCTCCAAAGTACTGAATGCAAACCTTATGGAAACATCTTTATATTACTTCCCACGTGATCCTGAGATGTTTGACCCCATTTTATATCACTCAGCTATTCAAGACAAAAAATTGTTTTCTCAGTGCATGCAGTGCTTTGGCACTAAAAGTATATATTTTTATTTTGCTCCAAAGTACTGAACGCAAACCTTATGGAGACATCGTAATATAACTCACTACATGAGTCTGAGAAGTTTGACACCTCTTCTATCACTCAGCTATGCAAGATAAAAAAGTTGATTTCTCAGTGCATAGAGAGCATTGGCATTGAATGAAGTATACATTTCAATTTTACTCAAATGTACTGACTGCAACCCTTATGGAAACATCTTATTATAAATACCCACATGAACCTGAGATGTTTGACACCTTATATATCACTTAGGTAGTCAAGACAAAAAAGTTGATTTCTCAGTGAATGCAGTGCTTTCGCACTAAAAGTTTATACTTCAATTTTACTCAAAAGTACTGAATGCAAACCTTATGGAAAAATCTTAATATAACTCCCCACATGATCCTCAGACGTTTGACACCAGCTATATCACTCAGGTATCAAGGCAAAAAAGTTGATTTCTCAGTGCATACAATGCTTTGGCATTAAAACGTTTATGTATTTCAATTTTACTCAATAGTACTGAATGCAAACCTTGTGGAAACATCATAATATAACTCCGCGCACGATCCTGAGATTTTTGACACCTGTTATATCACTCAGGTATTCAAGGTAAAAAAGTTGATTTCTCAGTGAATGCAGTAGTTTGGCACTAAAAGTATATATTTCAATTTTACTCTAAAGTTCTGAATGCAAACCTTATGGAAATAATCTCAACATAACTCCCCACATGATCCTGAGATGTTTGACAGCTGTTATATCACTCAGGTATTCAAGACAAAAAAGTTGATTTCTGAAATCCTACTGTGCTTTAGCATTGAATGCAGTATAAATTTCAATTTTACTCAAAGGTACTGACTGCAAACCTGATGGAAACATCCTAATATAACTACGGACATAATACTCAGATGTTTGACACCTGTTATATCACTCAGGTATTCAAGACAAAAAAATTGATTTCTCAGTGAATGCAGTGATTTGGCACTAAAAGTATATATTTCAATTTCACTCTAAAGTACTGAATGCAAACCTTATGCAAACATCTTAATATAACTCCCCACATGATACTGAGATGTTTGACACCTGTTATATCACTCAGGTATTCAAGACAAAAAAGTTGATTTCTCAGTGCATAGAGAGCATTGGCATTGAATGAAGTATACATTTCAATTTTACTCAAATGTACTGACTGCAACCCTTATGGAAACATCTTATTATAAATCCCCACATGAACCTGAGATGTTTGACACCTTATATATCACTCAGGTAGTCAAGACAAAAAAGTTGATTTCTCAGTGAATGCAGTGCTTTTGCACTAAAAGTTTATACTTCAATTTTACTCTAAAGTACTGAATGCAAACATTATGGAAACATCTTAATATAACTCCCCACATGATCCTCAGATGTTTGACACCAGCTATATCACTCAGGTATTCAAGGCAAAAAAGTTCATTTCTCAAACCATACAGTGCTTTAGCATTGAATGAAGTACACATTTCAATTTTACTCAAATGTACTGACTGCAAACCTTATGGAAACATCCTAATATATTCCCCAGATCATACTGAGATGTTTGACATGTGTTATATCACTCAGCTATACAAGACAAAACTTTGATTTCACAGTGCTTAGAGTGCATTGGCATTGAATGAAGTATACATTTCAATTTTACTCAAATGTACTGACTGCAACCCTTATGGAAACATCTTATTATAAATCCCCAGATGAGCCTGAGATGTTTGACACCTTATATATCACTCAGGTAGTCAAGACAAAAAAGTTGATTTCTCAGAGAATGCAGTGATTTGGCACTAAAAGTATATATTTCAATTTCACTCTAAAGTACTGAATGCAAACCTTATGCAAATATCTTAATATAACTCCCCACATGATCCTGAGATGTTTGACACCTGTTATATCACTCAGGTATTCAAGGCAAAAAATTGATTTCTCAGTGAATGCAGTACTTTGGCACTAAAAGTATATATTTCAATTTTACTCTAAAGTTCTGAATGCAAACCTTATGGAAACATCTCAACATAACTCCCCAGATGATCCTGAGATGCTTGACAGCTGTTATATCACTCAGGTATTCAAGACAAAAACGTTGATTTCTGAAACCCTACAGTGATTTGCATTGAATGCAGTATAAATTTAAATTTTATTCAAAGGTATTGACTGCAAACCTGAAGGAAACATCCTAATATAACTACGGACATAATACTCAGATGTTTGACACCTGTTATATCACTCAGGTATTCAAGACAAAAAAGTTTATTTCTCAAAGCATACATTTCTTTAGCATTGAATGAAGTATACATTTCAATTTTACTCAAAGCTACAGACTGCAAACCTTATGGAAACATCTTAATGTAACTCCCCACAGAATACTCAGATGTTTGACAACTGTTAAATCACTCAGATATTCAAGACAAAAAAGTATATTTCTCAAAGCATACATTTCTTTAGCATTGAATGAAGTATACATTTCAATTTTACTCAAATGTACTGACTGCAACCCTTATGGAAACATCTTATTATAAATATCCACATGAACCTGAGATGTTTGACACCTTATATATCACTCAGGTAGTCAAGACAAAAAAGTTGATTTCTCAGTGAATGCAGGGCGTTGGCACTAAAAGTATATACTTCAATTTTACTCTAAACTACTGAATGCAAACCTTATGCAAAGATCTTAATATAACTCCCCACATGATCCTGAGATGTTTGACTCCCGTTATATCACTCAGGTATTCAAAACAAAAAAGTTGATTTCTCAGAGCATAGAGCGCTTTGGCATTGAAATAAGTATACATTTCAATTTTACTCAAATGTACTCACTGCAAACCTTATGGAAACATCTTAATATAACTCCCCACATGATCCTGAGATGTTTGACAACTGCTATATCACTCAGGTATTCAAGACAAAAAAGTTGATTTCTCAGTGCATGGAGAGCATTGGCATTGAAAGAAGTATACATTTCAACTTTACTCAAATGTACTGACTGCAGAACTTATGGAAACTCCCCACATGATCCTACCCGCATGATCCTGAGATGTTTGACACCTGCTATATCACTCAGGTATTCAAGACAAAAAAGTTGATTTCTCAGTGAATGCAGTACTCTGGCACTAAAAGTATATACTTCAATTATACTCTAAAGTACTGAATGCAAACCTCATGCAAGCATCTTAATATCACTCCCCACATGATCCTCAGATGCTTGACACCTGTTATATCACTCAGGTATTCAAGACAAAAAAGTTCATTTCTCAGTGCTTAAAGTGCATTGGCATTGACTGAAGAATACATTTCAATTTTACTCAAATGTACTGACTGCAAACTAATGGAAACATACTAATATAATTCCCCACATGATCCTGAGATGTTTGACACCTGTTATATCACTCAGGTATTCAACACAAAAAAGTTGATTTCTCAAAGCATACAGTGCTTTAGCATTCATTGCAGTATACATTTAAATTTTACTCAAAGGGACTGACTGCAAACTTTATAGAAACATCCTAATATAACTCCCCACATGAACCTGAGATGTTTGACACCTTATATATCACTCAGGTAGTCAAGACAAAAAAGTTGATTTCTCAGTGAATGCAGGGCGTTGGCACTAAAAGTATATACTTCAATTTTACTCTAAAGTACTGAATGCAAACCTTATGCAAAGATCTTAATATAACTCCCCACATGATCCTGAGATGTTTGACTCCCGTTATATCACTCAGGTATTCAAAACAAAAAAGTTGATTTCTCAGAGCATAGAGCGCTTTGGCATTGAAATAAGTATACATTTCAATTTTACTCAAATGTACTCACTGCAAACCTTATGGAAACATCTTAATATAACTCCCCACATGATCCTGAGATGTTTGACAACTGCTATATCACTCAGGTATTCAAGCCAAAAAAGTTGATTTCTCAGTGCATGGAGAGCATTGGCATTGAAAGAAGTATACATTTCAACTTTACTCAAATGTACTGACTGCAGAACTTATGGAAACTCCCCACATGATCCTACCCGCATGATCCTGAGATGTTTGACACCTGCTATATCACTCAGGTATTCAAGACAAAAAAGTTGATTTCTCAGTGAATGCAGTACTCTGGCACTAAAAGTATATACTTCAATTATACTCTAAAGTACTGAATGCAAACCTCATGCAAGCATCTTAATATCACTCCCCACATGATCCTCAGATGCTTGACACCTGTTATATCACTCAGGTATTCAAGACAAAAAAGTTCATTTCTCAGTGCTTAAAGTGCATTGGCATTGACTGAAGAATACATTTCAATTTTACTCAAATGTACTGACTGCAAACTAATGGAAACATACTAATATAATTCCCCACATGATCCTGAGATGCTTGACACCTGCTATATCACTCAGGTATTCAAGACAAAAAAGTTGATTTCTCAGTGAATGCAGGGCTTTGGCACTAAAAGTTTATACTTCAATTGTACTCTAAAGTACTGAATGCAAGCCTTATGCAAACATCTTAATATAACTCCCCACATGATCCTGAGATGTTTGATACCTGTTATATCACTGAGGTATTTAAGACAAAAAAGTTCATTTCTCAAACCATACAGTGCTTTAGCATTGAATGAAGTACACATTTCAATTTTACCCAAAGGTACTGACTGCAAACCTTCTGGAAACATCCTAATATAACTCCCCAAATAACACTGAGATGTTTGACACGTGTTATATCATCAGGTATACAGGACAAAACTTTGATTTCTCAGTGCATAGAGTTCATTGGCATTGAATGAAGTATTCATTTCAATTTTACTCAAATGCACTGACTGCAAACCTTATGGAAACATCCTAATATAACTGCCCACATGATACTGAGATATTTGACACACGTTATATCACTCATGTATTCAAGACAAAAAAGTTGATTTCTCAGTGAATGCAGTGCTTTGGCACTTAAAGTATATACATCAATTTTACTCTAAAGTTCTGAATACAATCCTTATAAAAACATCTTAATATAACTCCCCACATGATCCTGAGATGTTTGACAGCTATTATATCACTCAGGTATTCAAGACAAAAAAGTTGATTTCTGAAACCCTACAGTGATTTGCATTGAATGCAGTATAAATTTCAATTTTATTCAAAGGTATTGACTGCAAACCTGATGGAAACATCCTAATATAACTACGGACATAATACTCAGATGTTTGACACCTGTTATATCACTCAGGTATTCAAGACAAAAAAGTTGATTTCTCAGTGCATAGAGAGCATTGGCATTGAAAGAAGTATACATTTCAATTTTACGCAAATGTACTGACTGCAAACCTTATGGAAACATCCTAATATAACTGCCCACATGATACTGAGATGTTTGACACATGTTATATCGCTCAGGTATTCAAGACAAAAAATGTTGATTTCTCAAAGCATACAGTGCTTTAGCATTGAATGAAGTATACATTTCAATTTTACTCAAAGGTACTGAAAGCAAAGTTGACGGAAACATCTTAATATAACTCCCCACATGATCCTGAGATGTTTGACACCTGCTGTATCACTCAGGTATTCAAGGCAAAAAAGTTGATTTACCAGTGAATGCAGTGCTTTGGCACTAAAAGTATATCTTCAATTTTACTCTAAAGTACTGAATGCAAGCCTTATGCAAAGATCTTAATGTAACTCCCCACATGATTCTGAGATGTTTGACACTTGTTATATCTCTCAGGTATTCAAGACAAAAAAGTTGATTTCTCAGTGCATAAAGTGCATTGGCATTGAATGAAGAATACATTTCAATTTTACTCAAATGTACTGACCACAAACCTTATGCAAACATCTTAATATAACTCCCCACATGATCCTGAGATGTTTGACGCCTGTTATATCACTCAGGTATTCTAGACAAAAAAGTTGATTTCGGAAACCATAGAGTGCTTTAGCATAGATTGAAGTGTACATTTCAATGCTACTCAAAGGTACTCACTGAAAACCTGATGGAACCTCCTAATATAACTCCCCACATGATACTGAGATGTTTGACACCTGTTATATCACTCAGGTATTCAAGACAAAAAAGTTGATTTCTCAGTGAATCCACAAATTTGGCACTAAAAGTATACATTTCAATTTTACTCTAAAGTACTGAATGCAAACCTTATGGAAACATCTTAATACTACTCCCCACATGATCCTGAGATGTTTGACACCTGTTATATCACTCAGGTAATCAAGACAAAAAAGTTGATTTCTCAAAGAATATAGTGCTTTAGCATTGAATGATGTATACATTTCAATTTTACTCAAAGGTACTGACTGCAAACCTTATGGAAACATCCTAATATAACTCCCCACATGATACTGAGATGTTTGACACCTGTTATATCACTCAGGTATTCAAGGCAAAAAAGTTGATTTCTCAGTGAATGCAGTACTTTGGCACTAAAAGTATATATTTCAATTTTACTCTAAAGTTCTGAATGCAAACCTTATGTAAACATCTCAACATAACTCCCCACATGATCCTGAGATGTTTGACAGCTATTATATCACTCAGGTATTCAAGACAAAAAAGTTGATTTCTGAAACCCTACAGTGATTTGCATTGAATGCAGTATAAATTTCAATTTTATTCAAAGGTATTGACTGCAAACCTGATGGAAACATCCTAATATAACTACGGACATAATACTCAGATGTTTGACACCTGTTATATCACTCAGGTATTCAAGACAAAAAAGTTGATTTCTCAGTGCATAGAGAGCATTGGCATTGAATGAAGTATACATTTCAATTTTACTCAAATGTACTGACTGCAACCCTTATGGAAACATCTTATTATAAATACCCACATGAACCTGAGATGTTTGACACCTTATATATCACTTAGGTAGTCAAGACAAAAAAGTTGATTTCTCAGTGAATGCAGTGCTTTCGCACTAAAAGTTTATACTTCAATTTTACTCAAAAGTACTGAATGCAAACCTTATGGAAAAATCTTAATATAACTCCCCACATGATCCTCAGACGTTTGACACCAGCTATATCACTCAGGTATCAAGGCAAAAAAGTTGATTTCTCAGTGCATACAATGCTTTGGCATTAAAACGTTTATGTATTTCAATTTTACTCAATAGTACTGAATGCAAACCTTATGGAAATAATCTCAACATAACTCCCCACATGATCCTGAGATGTTTGACAGCTGTTATATCACTCAGGTATTCAAGACAAAAAAGTTGATTTCTGAAATCCTACTGTGCTTTAGCATTGAATGCAGTTTAAATTTCAATTTTATTCAAAGGTACTGACTGCAAACCTGATGGAAACATCCTAATATAACTACGGACATAATACTCAGATGTTTGACACCTGTTATATCACTCAGGTATTCAAGACAAAAAAATTGATTTCTCAGTGAATGCAGTGATTTGGCACTAAAAGTATATATTTCAATTTCACTCTAAAGTACTGAATGCAAACCTTATGCAAACATCTTAATATAACTCCCCACATGATACTGAGATGTTTGACACCTGTTATATCACTCAGGTATTCAAGACAAAAAAGTTGATTTCTCAGTGCATAGAGAGCTTTGGCATTGAATGAAGTATACATTTCAATTTTACTCAAATGTACTGACTGCAACCCTTATGGAAACATCTTATTATAAATCCCCACATGAACCTGAGATGTTTGACACCTTATATATCACTCAGGTAGTCAAGACAAAAAAGTTGATTTCTCAGTGAATGCAGTGCTTTTGCACTAAAAGTTTATACTTCAATTTTACTCTAAAGTACTGAATGCAAACATTATGGAAACATCTTAATATAACTCCCCACATGACCCTCAGATGTTTGACACCAGCTATATCACTCAGATATTCAAGGCAAAAAAGTTCATTTCTCAAACCATACAGTGCTTTAGCATTGAATGAAGTACACATTTCAATTTTACTCAAATGTACTGACTGCAAACCTTATGGAAACATCCTAATATATTCCCCAGATCATACTGAGATGTTTGACATGTGTTATATCACTCAGCTATACAAGACAAAACTTTGATTTCACAGTGCTTAGAGTGCATTGGCATTGAATGAAGTATACATTTCAATTTTACTCAAATGTACTGACTGCAACCCTTATGGAAACATCTTATTATAAATCCCCACATGAACCTGAGATGTTTGACACCTTATATATCACTCAGGTAGTCAAGACAAAAAAGTTGATTTCTCAGTGAATGCAGTGATTTGGCACTAAAAGTATATATTTCAATTTCACTCTAAAGTACTGAATGCAAGCCTTATGCAAATATCTTAATATAACTCCCCACATGATCCTGAGATGTTTGACACCTGTTATATCACTCAGGTATCCAAGGCAAAAAATTGATTTCTCAGTGAATGCAGTACTTTGGCACTAAAAGTATATATTTCAATTTTACTCTAAAGTTCTGAATGTAAACCTTATGGAAACATCTCAACATAACTCCCCACATGATCCTGAGATGCTTGACAGCTGTTATATCACTCAGGTATTCAAGACAAAAACGTTGATTTCTGAAACCCTACAGTGATTTGCATTGAATGCAGTATAAATTTAAATTTTATTCAAAGGTATTGACTGCAAACCTGAAGGAAACATCCTAATATAACTACGGACATAATACTCAGATGTTTGACACCTGTTATATCACTCAGGTATTCAAGACAAAAAAGTTTATTTCTCAAAGCATACATTTCTTTAGCATTGAATGAAGTATACATTTCAATTTTACTCAAAGCTACAGACTGCAAACCTTATGGAAACATCTTAATGTAACTCCCCACAGAATACTCAGATGTTTGACAACTGTTAAATCACTCAGATATTCAAGACAAAAAAGTATATTTCTCAAAGCATACATTTCTTTAGCATTGAATGAAGTATACATTTCAATTTTACTCAAATGTACTGACTGCAACCCTTATGGAAACATCTTATTATAAATACCCACATGAACCTGAGATGTTTGACAGCTGTTATATCACTCAGGTATGCAAGACAAAAAAGTTGATTTCTCAGTGAATGAAGTTCTTTGGCACTAAAAGTTTATACTTCAATTTTACTCTAAACTACTGAATGCAAACCTTATGGAAACATCTTAATATTACTCCCCACATGATCCTGAGATGTTTGACACCTGTTATATCACTCAGGTATTCAACACAAAAAAGTTGATTTCTCAAAGCATACAGTGCTTTAGCATTGAATGCAGTATACATTTAAATTTTACTCAAAGGGACTGACTGCAAACTTTATAGAAACATCCTAATATAACTCCCCACATGACCCTCAGATGTTTGACACCAGCTATATCACTCAGATATTCAAGGCAAAAAAGTTCATTTCTCAAACCATACAGTGCTTTAGCATTGAATGAAGTACACATTTCAATTTTACTCAAATGTACTGACTGCAAACCTTATGGAAACATCCTAATATATTCCCCAGATCATACTGAGATGTTTGACATGTGTTATATCACTCAGCTATACAAGACAAAACTTTGATTTCACAGTGCTTAGAGTGCATTGGCATTGAATGAAGTATACATTTCAATTTTACTCAAATGTACTGACTGCAACCCTTATGGAAACATCTTATTATAAATCCCCACATGAACCTGAGATGTTTGACACCTTATATATCACTCAGGTAGTCAAGACAAAAAAGTTGATTTCTCAGTGAATGCAGTGATTTGGCACTAAAAGTATATATTTCAATTTCACTCTAAAGTACTGAATGCAAGCCTTATGCAAATATCTTAATATAACTCCCCACATGATCCTGAGATGTTTGACACCTGTTATATCACTCAGGTATCCAAGGCAAAAAATTGATTTCTCAGTGAATGCAGTACTTTGGCACTAAAAGTATATATTTCAATTTTACTCTAAAGTTCTGAATGTAAACCTTATGGAAACATCTCAACATAACTCCCCACATGATCCTGAGATGCTTGACAGCTGTTATATCACTCAGGTATTCAAGACAAAAACGTTGATTTCTGAAACCCTACAGTGATTTGCATTGAATGCAGTATAAATTTAAATTTTATTCAAAGGTATTGACTGCAAACCTGAAGGAAACATCCTAATATAACTACGGACATAATACTCAGATGTTTGACACCTGTTATATCACTCAGGTATTCAAGACAAAAAAGTTTATTTCTCAAAGCATACATTTCTTTAGCATTGAATGAAGTATACATTTCAATTTTACTCAAAGCTACAGACTGCAAACCTTATGGAAACATCTTAATGTAACTCCCCACAGAATACTCAGATGTTTGACAACTGTTAAATCACTCAGATATTCAAGACAAAAAAGTATATTTCTCAAAGCATACATTTCTTTAGCATTGAATGAAGTATACATTTCAATTTTACTCAAATGTACTGACTGCAACCCTTATGGAAACATCTTATTATAAATACCCACATGAACCTGAGATGTTTGACAGCTGTTATATCACTCAGGTATGCAAGACAAAAAAGTTGATTTCTCAGTGAATGAAGTTCTTTGGCACTAAAAGTTTATACTTCAATTTTACTCTAAACTACTGAATGCAAACCTTATGGAAACATCTTAATATTACTCCCCACATGATCCTGAGATGTTTGACACCTGTTATATCACTCAGGTATTCAACACAAAAAAGTTGATTTCTCAAAGCATACAGTGCTTTAGCATTGAATGCAGTATACATTTAAATTTTACTCAAAGGGACTGACTGCAAACTTTATAGAAACATCCTAATATAACTCCCCACATGACCCTCAGATGTTTGACACCAGCTATATCACTCAGATATTCAAGGCAAAAAAGTTCATTTCTCAAACCATACAGTGCTTTAGCATTGAATGAAGTACACATTTCAATTTTACTCAAATGTACTGACTGCAAACCTTATGGAAACATCCTAATATATTCCCCAGATCATACTGAGATGTTTGACATGTGTTATATCACTCAGCTATACAAGACAAAACTTTGATTTCACAGTGCTTAGAGTGCATTGGCATTGAATGAAGTATACATTTCAATTTTACTCAAATGTACTGACTGCAACCCTTATGGAAACATCTTATTATAAATCCCCACATGAACCTGAGATGTTTGACACCTTATATATCACTCAGGTAGTCAAGACAAAAAAGTTGATTTCTCAGTGAATGCAGTGATTTGGCACTAAAAGTATATATTTCAATTTCACTCTAAAGTACTGAATGCAAACCTTATGCAAATATCTTAATATAACTCCCCACATGATCCTGAGATGTTTGACACCTGTTATATCACTCAGGTATCCAAGGCAAAAAATTGATTTCTCAGTGAATGCAGTACTTTGGCACTAAAAGTATATATTTCAATTTTACTCTAAAGTTCTGAATGTAAACCTTATGGAAACATCTCAACATAACTCCCCACATGATCCTGAGATGCTTGACAGCTGTTATATCACTCAGGTATTCAAGACAAAAACGTTGATTTCTGAAACCCTACAGTGATTTGCATTGAATGCAGTATAAATTTAAATTTTATTCAAAGGTATTGACTGCAAACCTGAAGGAAACATCCTAATATAACTACGGACATAATACTCAGATGTTTGACACCTGTTATATCACTCAGGTATTCAAGACAAAAAAGTTTATTTCTCAAAGCATACATTTCTTTAACATTGAATGAAGTATACATTTCAATTTTACTCAAAGCTACAGACTGCAAACCTTATGGAAACATCTTAATGTAACTCCCCACAGAATACTCAGATGTTTGACAACTGTTAAATCACTCAGATATTCAAGACAAAAAAGTATATTTCTCAAAGCATACATTTCTTTAGCATTGAATGAAGTATACATTTCAATTTTACTCAAATGTACTGACTGCAACCCTTATGGAAACATCTTATTATAAATACCCACATGAACCTGAGATGTTTGACAGCTGTTATATCACTCAGGTATGCAAGACAAAAAAGTTGATTTCTCAGTGAATGAAGTTCTTTGGCACTAAAAGTTTATACTTCAATTTTACTCTAAACTACTGAATGCAAACCTTATGGAAACATCTTAATATTACTCCCCACATGATCCTGAGATGTTTGACACCTGTTATATCACTCAGGTATTCAACACAAAAAAGTTGATTTCTCAAAGCATACAGTGCTTTAGCATTGAATGCAGTATACATTTAAATTTTACTCAAAGGGACTGACTGCAAACTTTATAGAAACATCCTAATATAACTCCCCACATGAACCTGAGATGTTTGACACCTTATATATCACTCAGGTAGTCAAGACAAAAAAGTTGATTTCTCAGTGAATGCAGTGCTTTTGCACTGAAAGTTTATACTTCAATTTTACTCTAAAGTACTGAATGCAAACATTATGGAAACATCTTAATATAACTCCCCACATGATCCTCAGATGTTTGACACCAGCTATATCACTCAGGTATCAAGGCAAAAAAGTTGATTTCTCAGTGCATACAGTGCTTTGGCATTAAAACGTTTATGTATTTCAATTTTACTCAATAGTACTGAATGCAAACCTTATGGAAACATCCTAATATAACTCCGCGCACGATCCTGAGATGTTTGACACCTGTTATATCACTCAGGTATTCAAGACAAAAAAATTGATTTCTCAGTGAATGCAGTGATTTGGCACTAAAAGTATATATTTCAATTTCACTCTAAAGTACTGAATGCAAACCTTATGCAAACATCTTAATATAACTCCCCACATGATCCTGAGATGTTTGACACCTGTTATATCACTCAGGTATTCAAGGCAAAATAGTTGATTTCTCAGTGAATGCAGTGGTTTGGCACTAAAATATTATATTTCAATTTTACTCAGAAGTTCTAAATGCAAACCTTATGGAAACATCTTAACATAACTCACCACATGATCCTGAGATGTTTGACAGCTGTTATATCACTCAGGTATTCAAGACAAAAAAGTTGATTTCTGAAACCCTACAGTGATTTGCATTGAATGCAGTATAAATTTCAATTTTATTCAAAGGTATTGACTGCAAACCTGATGGAAACATCCTAATATAACTACGGACATACTACTCAGATGTTTGACACCCTTTATATCACTCAGGTATTCAAGACAAAAAAGTTTATTTCTCAAAGCATACATTTGTTTAGCATTGAATGAAGTATGCATTTCAATTTTACTCAAAGCTACAGACTGCAAACCTTATGGAAACATTTTAATGTAGCTCCCCACATAATACTCAGATGTTTGACAACTGTTAAATCACTCAGATATTCAAGACAAAAAAGTATATTTCTAAAAGCATGCATTTCTTTAGCATTGAATGAAGTATACATTTCAATTTTACTCAAATGTACTGACTGCAAACCTTATGGAAACATCCTAATATAACTCCCCACATGATACTGAGATGTTTGACACCTGTTATATCACTCAGGTATTCAAGAAAAAAAGTTGATTTCTCAGTGCATAGAGTGCATTGGCATTGAATGAAGTATACATTTCAATTTTACTCAAATGCACTGACTGCAACCCTTATGGAAACATCTTATTATAAATCCCCACATGAACCTGAGATGTTTGACACCTTATATATCACTCAGGTAGTCAAGACAAAAAAGTTGATTTCTCAGTGAATGCAGTGCTTTCGCACTAAAAGTTTATACTTCAATTTTACTCTAAAGTACTGAATGCAAACCTTATGGAAACATCTTAATATAACTCCCCACATGATCCTCAGATGTTTGACACCAGCTATATCACTCAGGTATTCAAGGCAAAAAAGTTCATTTCTCAAACCGTACAGTGCTTTAGCATTGAATGAAGTACACATTTCAATTATACTCAAATGAACTGACTGCAAACCTTATGGAAACATCCTAATATATCTCCCCACGTCATACTGAGATGTTTGACAGCTGTTATATCAGGCGTTCAAGGTCAAAAAGTTGATTTCTCATTGAATGCAGGGCTTTGGCACTAAAAGTATATACTTCAATCTTGCTCTAAACTACTGAATGCAAACCTTACGGAAACATCGTAATATAACTCCCCACGTGATCCTGAGATGTTTGACACCTGTTATATCACTCAGGTATACAAGACAAAACTTTGATTTCACAGTGCTTAGAGTGCATTGGCATTAAATGAAGTATACATTTCAATTTTACTCAAATGTACTGCCTGCAAACCTTATGGAAACATCTTAATATAACTGCCCACATGATACTGAGATGTTTGACACATGTTATATCACTCAGGTATACAAGACAAAAATCGTGATTTCTAACTGAATGCAGTGCTTTGGCACTAAAAGTATATCTTCAATTTTACTCTAAAGTACTGAATGCAAACCTTATGCAAAGGTCTTAATGTAACTCCCCACATGATTCTGAGATGTTTGACACCTGTTATATCTCTCAGGTATTCAAGACAAAAAAGTTGGTTTCTCAGTGCATAAAGTGCATTGGCATTGAATGAAGAATACATTTCAATTTTACTCAAAGGTACTGACTACAAACCTTATGGAAACATCCTAATATAACTCCCCACTTCATTTGAGATGTTTGACACCTGTTATATAACTCAGGTACTCAAGACAAAAATCGTGATTTCTCAGTGCCTAGAGAGTATTGGCATTGAAAGAAGTATACATTTCAATTATACTCAAATGAACTGACTGCAGTCCTTATGGAAACATCTGAATATAACTCCCCACATGATCCTAAGATGTTTGACACCTGCTTTATCACACAGGTATTCAAAACAAAAAAGTTGATTTCTCAGTGAATGCAGGGCGTTGGCACTAAAAGTATATACTTCAATTTTACTCCAAAGTACAGAATGCAAACTTTATGGAAAGATCTTAATTTAACTCCGCACATGATCCTGAGATGTTTGACACCTGTTATATCGCTCAGGTATTCAAGACAAAAAAGTTGATTTCTCAGTGCATAAAGTGCATTGGCATTCAATGAAGTTTACATTTCAATTTTACTCAAATGTACTGACTGCAAACCTTATGGAAATATCCTAATATAACTCCCCATATGATCCTTAGATGTTTGACAGTTGTTATATCACTCAGGTATTGAAGACAAAGAATGTTGATTTCTCAGTGCATAGAGTGCATTTGCATTGAAAGAAGTATACATTTCAATGTTATTCAAAGGTACTGACTGCAAACCTTATAGAAACATCCTAATATATCTCCCCACGTCATACTGAGATGTTTGACAGCTGTTATATCACTCAGGCGTTCAAGGCCAAAAAGCTGATTTCTCAGTGAATGCAGTGCTTTGGCACTAAAAGGATGTATTTCAATTTTACTCTAAAGTTCTGAATGCAAACCTTATGGAAACATCTTAACATAAATCCCCACAGGATCGTGAGATGTTTGACAGCTGTTATATCACTCTGGTATTCAAGGCAAAAAAGTTGATTTCTGAAACCATACGGTGCTTTAGCATTGAATGAAGTATACATTTCAATTTTTCTCAACTGTACTGCCTGCAAACCTTATGGAAACATCCTAATATAACTACCCACATGATACTGAGATGTTTGACACCTGTTATATCACTCAGGTATTCAAGACAAAAAAGTTGATTTCTCAGTGAATGCAGTGCTTTGGTACTAAAAGTATATACTTCAATTTTACTCTAAAGTTCTGAATGCAAACCTTATGGAAACATCTTAACATAACTCCCCGCAGGATCCTGAGATGTTTGACACCTGTTATATCTCTCAGGTATTCAAGACAAAAAAGTTGGTTTCTCAGTGCATAAAGTGCATTGGCATTGAATGAAGAATACATTTCAATTTTACTCAAAGGTACTGACTACAAACCTTATGGAAACATCCTAATATAACTCCCCGCTTCATTTGAGATGTTTGACACCTGTTATATAACTCAGGTATTCAAGACAAAAATCGTGATTTCTCAGTGCCTAGAGAGTATTGGCATTGAAAGAAGTATACATTTCAATTATACTCAAATGAACTGACTGCAGTCCTTATGGAAACATCTGAATATAACTCCCCACATGATCCTAAGATGTTTGACACCTGCTTTATCACACAGGTATTCAAAACAAAAAAGTTGATTTCTCAGTGAATGCAGGGCGTTGGCACTAAAAGTATATACTTCAATTTTACTCCAAAGTACAGAATGCAAACTTTATGGAAAGATCTTAATTTAACTCCGCACATGATCCTGAGATGTTTGACACCTGTTATATCGCTCAGGTATTCAAGACAAAAAAGTTGATTTCTCAGTGCATAAAGTGCATTGGCATTCAATGAAGTTTACATTTCAATTTTACTCAAATGTACTGACTGCAAACCTTATGGAAATATCCTAATATAACTCCCCATATGATCCTTAGATGTTTGACAGTTGTTATATCACTCAGGTATTGAAGACAAAGAATGTTGATTTCTCAGTACATAGAGTGCATTTGCATTGAAAGAAGTATACATTTCAATGTTATTCAAAGGTACTGACTGCAAACCTTATAGAAACATCCTAATATATCTCCCCACGTCATACTGAGATGTTTGACAGCTGTTATATCACTCAGGCGTTCAAGGCCAAAAAGCTGATTTCTCAGTGAATGCAGTGCTTTGGCACTAAAAGGATGTATTTCAATTTTACTCTAAAGTTCTGAATGCAAACCTTATGGAAACATCTTAACATAAATCCCCACAGGATCGTGAGATGTTTGACAGCTGTTATATCACTCTGGTATTCAAGGCAAAAAAGTTGATTTCTGAAACCATACGGTGCTTTAGCATTGAATGAAGTATACATTTCAATTTTTCTCAACTGTACTGACTGCAAACCTTATGGAAACATCCTAATATAACTACCCACATGATACTGAGATGTTTGACACCTGTTATATCACTCAGGTATTCAAGACAAAAAAGTTGATTTCTCAGTGAATGCAGTGCTTTGGTACTAAAAGTATATACTTCAATTTTACTCTAAAGTTCTGAATGCAAACCTTATGGAAACATCTTAACATAACTCCCCGCAGGATCCTGAGATGTTTGACACCTGTTATATCTCTCAGGTATTCAAGACAAAAAAGTTGGTTTCTCAGTGCATAAAGTGCATTGGCATTGAATGAAGAATACATTTCAATTTTACTCAAAGGTACTGACTACAAACCTTATGGAAACATCCTAATATAACTCCCCGCTTCATTTGAGATGTTTGACACCTGTTATATAACTCAGGTATTCAAGACAAAAATCGTGATTTCTCAGTGCCTAGAGAGTATTGGCATTGAAAGAAGTATACATTTCAATTATACTCAAGTGAACTGACTGCAGTCCTTATGGAAACATCTGAATATAACTCCCCACATGGTCCTAAGATGTTTGACACCTGTTATATCACTCAGGTATTCAAGACAAAAAAATTGATTTCTCAGTGAATGCAGTGATTTGGCACTAAAAGTATATATTTCAACTTTACTCTAAAGTGCTGAATGCAAACCTCACGGAAACATATTAATATAACACCCCACATGATCCTGAGATGTTTGACACCTGTTATATCACTCAGCTAATCAAGATATAAACTTGATATCTCAGTGCATGCAGTACTTTAGCATTGAATGAAGTATACATTTCAATTTTACTCAAAGGTACTGACTGCAAACCTTATGGAAACATCCTAATATAACTCCCTACATAATACTCAGATGTTTGACACCTGTTCTATCACTCAGGTATTCAAGACAAAAAAGTTTATTTCTCAAAGCGTACATTTCTTTAGCATTCAATGAAGTATACATTTCAATTTTTCTCGAAGGTGCTGACTGCAAACCTTATGAAAACATCTTAATATAACTCCCCACATGATACTGAGATGTTTCACACCTGTTATATCACTCAGTTATTCAACATAAAAAAGTTGTTTTCTCAGTGCATGCAATGCTTTGGCACTAAAAGTATATATTTCAATGTTGCTCCAAAGTACTGAATGCAAACCTTATGGAAACATCTTTATATTACTTCCCACGTGATCCTGAGATGTTTGACACCTGTTATATCACTCAGCTATTCAACATAAAAAAGTTGTTTTCTCAGTGCATGCAATGCTTTGGCACTAAAAGTATATATTTCAATGTTGCTCCAAAGTACTGAATGCAAACCTTATGGAAACATCTTTATATTACTTCCCACGTGATCCTGAGATGTTTGACACCTGTTATATCACTCAGCTATTCAAGACAAAAAAGTTGTTTTCTCAGTGCATGCAGTGCTTTGGCACTAAAAGTATATATTTTTATTTTGCTCCAAAGTACTGAACGCAAACCTTATGGAAACATAATAACATAACTTACTACATGATTCTGAGAAGTTTGACACCTGTTCTATCACTCAGCTATGCAAGATAAAAATGTTGATTTCTCAGTGCATCCAGTGGTTTGGTATTAACAGAAGTATGTATTTTAATTTTACTCAATAGTACTGAATACAAAACTGATGGAAACATGTTAACATCACTCCTCATATTATTCTGAGTTGTTTAAAACCTGATACGTCACTCAGCTCTTCAAGATAAAAAAGTTGATATCTCAGTGCATACAGTGGTTTGGTACTAAAAGTATATATTTCAATTTTACTCTAAAGTACTGAATGCAAAGCTTATGGAAACATCTGAACATAACTCCCCACATGATCCTGAGATGTTTGACAGCTGTTATATCACTAAGGTCTTCAAGACAAAAAAGTTCATTTCTCAGTTCAAACAGTGCTTTAGCATTGAATCAAGTATACATTTCAATTTTACACAAAGGTTCTGACTGCAAACCTGATGGAAACATCCTAATATAACTGCGAACATAATACTCAGATGTTTGACACCTGTTATATCACTCAGGTATTCAAGACAAAAAAGTTCATTTCTCAAAGCATATAGAGCTTTAGCATTGAATGATGTATACATTTCAATTTTACTCAAAGGTACTGACTGCAAACCTTATGGAAACATCCCAATATGACTCCCCACATAATCCTGAGATGTTTGACAGCTGTTATTTTACTCAGGTATTCAAGGCAAAAAAGTTGATTTCTCAGTGAATGTAGTGCTTTGGCACTAAAATATTATATTTCAATTTTACTCTGAAGTTCTGAATGCAAACCTTATGGAAACATCTTATCATAACTCCCCACATGATCCTCAGATGTTTGACAGCTGTTATATCACTCAGGTATTCAAGACAAAAAAGTTGATTTCTGAAACCATACACTGCTTTACCATTGAATGAAGTATACATTTCAATTTTACTCAAATGTACTGACTGCAAACCTTATGGAAACATCTTAATGTAACTCCCCACATAATACTCAGATGTTTGACACCTGTTATATCACTCAGATATTCAAGACAAAAAACTATATTTCTCAAAGCATACATTTCTTTAGCATTGAATGAAGTATACAATTCAATTTTACTCAAATATACTGACTGCAAACCTTATGGAAACATCCTAATATAACTCCCCACATGATACTGAGATGTTTGACACCTGTTATATCACTCAGGTATTCACGACAAAAAAGTTGATTTCTCAGTGCATGCAGTGGTTTGGCATTAAAAGGTTTATGTATTTCAATTTTACTCAATAGTACTGAATGCAAACCTTATTGAAACATCCTAATATAACTCCGCGCACGATCCTCAGATGTTTGACAGCTGTTATATCACTCAGGTATGCAAGACAAAAAAGTTGATTTCTCAGTGAATGCAGTGCTTTGGCACTAAAAGTATATACTTCAATTTTACTCTAAAGTTCTGAATGCAAACCTTATGGAAACATCTTAACATAACTCCCCTCAGGATCCTGAGATATTTGACAGCTGTTATATCACTCAGGTATTCAAGGCAAAAAAGTTGATTTCTCAGTGAATGCAGTACTTTGGCAGTAAAAGTATATATTTCAATTCTACTCTAAAGTTCTGAATGCAAACCTTATGGAAACATCTTAACATAACTCCCCGCAGGATCCTGAGAAATTTGACAGCTGTTATATCACTCAGGTATTCAAGACAAAAAAGTTGATTTCTGAAACCATACAGTGCTTTAGCATTGAATGAAGTATTCATTTCAATTTTACTCAAAGGTACTGTCTGCAAACCTAATGGAAACATCCGAATATAACTCCCCACATGATACTGAGATGTTTGACGCCTGTTATATCACTCAGGTAATCAAGACAAAAAAGTTGATTTCTCAAAGCATATAGTGCTTTAGCATTGAATGATGTATACATTTCAATTTTACTCAAAGGTACTGACTGCAAACCTTATGGAAACATCCTCATATAACTCCCCACATGATACTGAGATGTTTGACACATGTTATATCACTCAGGTATTCAAGACAAAAATCGTGATTTCTCACTGAATGCAGTGCTTTGGCACTAAAACTATATCTTCAATTTTACTCTAAAGTACTGAATGCAAACCTTATGCAAAGATCTTAATGTAACTCCCCACATGATTCTGAGATGTTTGACACCTGTTATATCTCTCAGGTATTCAAGACAAAAAAGTTGATTTCTCAGTGCATAAAGTGCATTGGCATTGAATGAAGAATACATTTCAATTTTACTCAAATGTACTGACTACAAACCTTATGGAAATATCCTAATATAACTCCCCACTTCATTTGAGATGTATGACACCTGTTATATAACTCAGGTATTCAAGTCAAAAATCGTGATTTCTCAGTGCCTAGAGAGTATTGGCATTGAAAGAAGGATACATTTCAATTATACTCAAATGAACTGACTGCAGTCCTTATGGAAACATCTGAGTATAACTCCCCACATGATCCTAAGATGTTTGAAACCTGCTATATCACTCAGGTATTCAAAACAAAAAAGTTGATTTCTCAGTGAATGCAGGGCGTTGGCACTAAAAGTATATACTTCAATTTTACTCTAAAGTACAGAATATAAAACTTTATGGAAATATCCTAATATAACTCCCCACATGATCCTGAGATGTTTGACACCTGTTATATCACTCAGGTATTGAAGACAAAAAATGTTGATTTCTCAGTGCATAGAGTGCATTTGCATTGAAAGAAGTATACATTTCAATGTTATTCAAAGGTACTGACTGCAAACCTTATGGAAACATCCTAATATATCTCCCCACATCATACTGAGATGTTTGACAGCTGTTATATCACTCAGGCGTTCAAGGCCAAAAAGTTGATTTCTCAGTGAATGCAGGGCTTTGGCACTAAAAGTATATATTTCAATTTTACTCTAAAGTGCTGAATGCAAACCTTATGGAAACATTTTAACGTAACTCCCCACATGATCCTGAGATGTTTGACACCTGTTATATCACTCAGGTATTCCAGACAAAAAGTTGATTTCTCAGTTCATACAGTGCTTTAGCATTGAATGAAGTATACATTTCAATTTTACTCAAAGGTACTGAATGCAAACCTGACGGAAACATCTTAATATAACTCCCCACATGATCCTGAGATGCTTGACACCTGCTATATCACTCAGTTATTCAAGGCAAAAAAGTTGATTTACCAGTGAATGCAGTGCTTTGGCACTAAATGTATATCTTCAATTTTACTCTAAAGTACTGAATGCAAACCTTATGCAAAGATCTTAATGTAACTCCCCACATGATTCTGAGATGTTTGACACCTGTTATATCTCTCAGGTATTCAAGACAAAAAAGTTGATTTCTCAGTGCATAAAGTGCATTGGCATTGAATGAAGAATACATTTCAATTTTACTCAAACGTACTGACTACAAACCTTATGGAAATATCCTAATATAACTCCCCACTTCATTTGAGATGTATGACACCTGTTATATAACTCAGGTATTCAAGTCAAAAATCGTGATTTCTCAGTGCCTGGAGAGTATTGGCATTGAAAGAAGGATACATTTCAATTATACTCAAATGAACTGACTTCAGTCCTTATGGAAACATCTGAGTATAACTCCCCACATGATCCTAAGATGTTTGACACCTGCTATATCACTCAGGTATTCAAAACAAAAAAGTTGATTTCGGAAACCATAGAGTGCTTTAGCATAGAATGAAGTATACATTTCATTGCTACTCAAAGGTACTCACTGAAAACCTGATGGAACCTCCTAATATAACTCCCCACATGATACTGAGATGTTTGACACCTGTTATATCACTCAGGTATTCAAGACAAAAAAGTTGTTTTCTCAGAGCATAGAGTGCTTTAGAATTGAATGAAGTATACATTTCAATTTTACTGAAAGGTACTGACTGCAAACCTTATTGAAACATCCTAATATAAATCCCCACATGATACCGAGATGTTTGACACCTGTTATATCACTCAGGCATTCAAGAGAAAAAAGTTGATTTCTCAGTGCATAGAGAGTATTGGCATTGAAAGAAGTATACATTTCAGTTTTACTCAAATGTACTGACTGCAGTCCTTATGGAAATATCTGAATATAACTCCCCACATGATCCTAAGATGTTTGACTCCTGCTATATCACTCAGGTATTCAAAATAAAAAAAGTTGATTTCTCAATGAATGCAGGGCGTTGGCACTAAAAGTATGTACTTCAATTTTACTCTAAAGTACTGAATGCAAACCTTATGCAAAGATCTTAACATAACTCCCCACATGATCCTGAGATGTTTGACACCTGTTATATCGATCAGGTATTCAAGACAAAAAAGTTGATTTCTCAGTGCATAAATTGCATTGGCATTCAATGAAGTATACATTTCAATTTTACTCAAATGTACTGACTGCAAACCTTATGGAAATATCCTAATATAACTTCCCACATGCTCCTGAGATGTTTGACACCTTTTATATCACTCAGGTATTGTAGACAAAAACTGTTGATTTCTCAGTGCATCGAGTGCATTTGCATTGACAGAAGTATACATTTCAATTTTACTGAAATGTACTGACTGCAAACCTTATGGAAACATCTTAATATAACTCCACAGATGATCCTGAGATGTTTGGCACCTGCTATATTTGGCACTCAGGTATTCCAGACAAACTTTGATTTCTCAGTAAATGTAGTGTTTTGGCACTAAAAGTATATACTTCAATTCTACTCTAAAGTACTGAATGCAAACCTTATGCAAAGATCTTAATATAACTCCCCACATGATCCTGAGATGTTTGACACCTGTTATATCGCTCAGGTATTCAAGACAAAAAAGTTGATTTCTCAGTGCATTAAGTGCATTGGCATTGAATGAAGTATACATTTCAATTATACTCAAATGTACTGACTGCAAGCCTTATGGAAACATCTTAATATAACTCCACACATGATCCTCAGATGTTTGACATCTGCAATATCACTCAGGTATTCAAGACAAAAAAGTTGATATCTCAGTGAATGCAGTGTTTTGGCACTAAAAGTATATACTTTAATTTTACTCTAAATTACTGAATGCAAACCTTATGCAAACATCTTAATATAACTCCCCACATGATCCTGAGATATTTGATACCTGTTATATCACTGAGGTATTCAAGACAAAAAAGTTCATTTTCAAACCATACAGTGCTTTAGCATTGAATGAAGTACACATTTCAATTTTACTCAAATGTACTAACTGCAAACCTCATGCAAACTTCCTAATATAACTCCCCACATGATACTGAGATGTTTGACACCTGTTATATCACTCAGGTATTCAAGACAAAAAAGTTGATTTCTCAGTGAATGCACTACTTTGGCACTAAAAGTATATATTTCAATTTTCCTCTAAAGTACTGAATGCAAACCTTATGCAAACATCTTAATATAACTTCGCACATGATCCTGAGATGTTTGACAGCTGTTATTTCACTCAGGTATTCAAGGCAAAAAAGTTGATTTCTCAGTGAATGCAGAGATTTGGGACTAAAATATTATATTTCAATTTTACTCTGGAGTTCTGAATGCAAACCTTATGGAAACATCTTAACATAACTCCCCACATGCTCCTGAGATGTTTGACAGCTGTTATATCACTAAGGTATTCAAGGCAAAAAAGTTCATTTCTCAAACCATACAGTGCTTTAGCATTGAATGAAGTACACATTTCAATTTTACTCAAAGGTACTGACTGCAAACCTTATGGAAACATCCTAATATAACTCCCCAGATCATACTGAGATGTTTGACACGTGTTATATCACTCAGGTATACAAGACAAAACTTTGATTTCACAGTGCATAGAGTGCATTGGCATTGAATGAAGTATACAATTCAATTTTACTCAAATGTACTGACTGCAAACCTTATGGAAACATCCTAATATAACTGCCCACATGATACTGAGATGTTTGACACATGTTATATCACTCAGGTATTCAAGACAAAAATCGTGATTTCTCACTGAATGCAGTGCTTTGGCACTAAAACTATATCTTCAATTTTACTCTAAAGTACTGAATGCAAACCTTATGCAAAGATCTTAATGTAACTCCCCACATGATTCTGAGATGTTTGACACCTGTTATATCTCTCAGGTATTCAAGACAAAAAAGTTGATTTCTCAGTGCATAAAGTGCATTGGCATTGAATGAAGAATACATTTCAATTTTACTCAAATGTACTGACTACAAACCTTATGGAAATATCCTAATATAACTCCCCACTTCATTTGAGATGTATGACACCTGTTATATAACTCAGGTATTCAAGTCAAAAATCGTGATTTCTCAGTGCCTAGAGAGTATTGGCATTGAAAGAAGGATACATTTCAATTATACTCAAATGAACTGACTGCAGTCCTTATGGAAACATCTGAGTATAACTCCCCACATGATCCTAAGATGTTTGAAACCTGCTATATCACTCAGGTATTCAAAACAAAAAAGTTGATTTCTCAGTGAATGCAGGGCGTTGGCACTAAAAGTATATACTTCAATTTTACTCTAAAGTACAGAATATAAAACTTTATGGAAATATCCTAATATAACTCCCCACATGATCCTGAGATGTTTGACACCTGTTATATCACTCAGGTATTGAAGACAAAAAATGTTGATTTCTCAGTGCATAGAGTGCATTTGCATTGAAAGAAGTATACATTTCAATGTTATTCAAAGGTACTGACTGCAAACCTTATGGAAACATCCTAATATATCTCCCCACATTATACTGAGATGTTTGACAGCTGTTATATCACTCAGGTATTCAAGGCAAAAAAGTTGATTTACCAGTGAATGCAGTACTTTGGCACTAAAAGTATATCTTCAATTTTACTCTAAAGTACTGAATGCAAGCCTTATGCAAAGATCTTAATGTAACATCCCACATGATTCTGAGATGTTTGACACCTGTTATATCTCTCAGGTATTCCAGACAAAAAGTTGATTTCTCAGTTCATACAGTGCTTTAGCATTGAATGAAGTATACATTTCAATTTTACTCAAAGGTACTGAAAGCAATCTTGACGGAAACATCTTAATATAACTCCCACATGATCCTGAGATGTTTGACACCTGCTATATCACTCAGGTATTCAAGGCAAAAAAGTTGATTTACCAGTGAATGCAGTACTTTGGCACTAAAAGTATATCTTCAATTTTACTCTAAAGTACTGAATGCAAGCCTTATGCAAAGATCTTAATGTAACATCCCACATGATTCTGAGATGTTTGACACCTGTTATATCTCTCAGGTATTCAAGACAAAAAAGTTGATTTCTCAGTGCATAAAGTGCATTGGTTTGAAGGAAGAATACATTTCAATTTTACTCAAATGTACTAACTGCAAACCTCATGCAAACTTCCTAATATAACTCCCCAAATGATACTGAGATTTTTGACACCTGTTATATCACTCAGGTATACAAGACAAAACATTGATTTCTCAATGCATAGAGTGCATTGGCATTGAATGATGTATACATTTCAATTTTACTCAAAGGTACTGACTGCAAACCTTATGGAAACATCCTAATATAACTCCCCACATGATACTGAGATGTTTGACACCTGTTATATCACTCAGGTATTCAAGACAAAAAAGTTGATTTCTCAGTGAATGCACTACTTTGGCACTAAAAGTATATATTTCAATTTTCCTCTAAAGTACTGAATGCAAACCTTATGCAAACATCTTAATATAACTTCGCACATGATCCTGAGATGTTTGACAGCTGTTATTTCACTCAGGTATTCAAGGCAAAAAAGTTGATTTCTCAGTGAATGCAGAGATTTGGGACTAAAATATTATATTTCAACTTTACTCTGGAGTTCTGAATGCAAACCTTATGGAAACATCTTAACATAACTCCCCACATGATCCTGAGATGTTTGACGCCTGTTATATCACTCAGGTATTCTAGACAAAAAACTTGATTTCGGAAACCATAGAGGGCTTTAGCATAGATTGAAGTGTACATTTCAATGCTACTCAAAGGTACTCACTGAAAACCTGATGGAACCTCCTAATATAACTCCCCACATGATACTGAGATGTTTGACACCTGTTATATCACTCAGGTATTCAAGACAAAAAAGTTGTTTTCTCAGAGCATAGAGAGCTTTAGCATTGACTGAAGTATACATTTCAATTTTACTGAAAGGTACTGACTGCAAACCTTATTGAAACATCCTAATATAAATCCCCACATGATACTGAGATGTTTGACTCCTGTTATATCACTCAGGTATTCAAGAAAAAAAAGTTGATTTCTCAGTGCATAGAGAGTATTGGCATTGAAAGAAGTCTACATTTCAATCATACTCAAATGTACTGAATGCAAGCCTTATGGAAACATCTTAATATAACTCCCCACATGATCCTCAGATGTTTGACACCAGCTATATCACTCAGCTGTTCAAGGCAAAAAAGTTGATATCTCAGTGAATGCAGGGCTTTGGCACTAAAAGTATGTACTTCAATTTTACTCTAAAGTACTGAGTGCAAACCTTACGGAAACATGGTAATATAACTCCCCACATAATCCTGAGATGTTTCACACCTGTTATATCACTCAGCTATTCAAGACAAAAAAATTGATTTCTCAGTGAATGCAGTGCTTTGGCACTAAAAGTATATATTTCAATTTTACTCTAAAGTACTGAATGCAAACCTTATGGAAGCTTTTTAACATAACTCCCCACATGATCCTGAGATGTTTGACACCTGTTATATCACTCAGGTATTCCAGACAAAAAAGTTGATTTCTCAGTTCATACAGTGCTTTAGCATTTAATGAAGTATACATTTCAATTTTACTCAAAAGTACTGAATGCAAACCTTACGGAAACATCTTAATATAACTCCCCACATGATCCTGAGATGTTTGACACCTGCTATATCACTCAGGTATTCAAGGCAAAAAAGTTGATTTCTCAGTGAATGCAGTGCTTTGGCACTAAAAGTATATACTTCAATTTTACTCTAAAGTTCTGAATGCAAACCTTATGGAAACATCTTAACATAACTCCCCTCAGGATCCTGAGATATTTGACAGCTGTTATATCACTCAGGTATTCAAGGCAAAAAAGTTGATTTCTCAGTGAATGCAGTACTTTGGCAGTAAAAGTATATATTTCAATTCTACTCTAAAGTTCTGAATGCAAACCTTATGGAAACATCTTAACATAACTCCCCGCAGGATCCTGAGAAATTTGACAGCTGTTATATCACTCAGGTATTCAAGACAAAAAAGTTGATTTCTGAAACCATACAGTGCTTTAGCATTGAATGAAGTATTCATTTCAATTTTACTCAAAGGTACTGTCTGCAAACCTAATGGAAACATCCGAATATAACTCCCCACATGATACTGAGATGTTTGACGCCTGTTATATCACTCAGGTAATCAAGACAAAAAAGTTGATTTCTCAAAGCATATAGTGCTTTAGCATTGAATGATGTATACATTTCAATTTTACTCAAAGGTACTGACTGCAAACCTTATGGAAACATCCTCATATAACTCCCCACATGATACTGAGATGTTTGACACCTGTTATATCACTCAGGTATTCAAGACAAAAATCGTGATTTTTCACTGAATGCAGTGCTTTGGCACTAAAACTATATCTTCAATTTTACTCTAAAGTACTGAATGCAAACCTTATGCAAAGATCTTAATGTAACTCCCCACATGATTCTGAGATGTTTGACACCTGTTATATCTCTCAGGTATTCAAGACAAAAAAGTTGATTTCTCAGTGCATAAAGTGCATTGGCATTGAATGAAGAATACATTTCAATTTTACTCAAATGTACTGACTACAAACCTTATGGAAATATCCTAATATAACTCCCCACTTCATTTGAGATGTATGACACCTGTTATATAACTCAGGTATTCAAGTCAAAAATCGTGATTTCTCAGTGCCTAGAGAGTATTGGCATTGAAAGAAGGATACATTTCAATTATACTCAAATGAACTGACTGCAGTCCTTATGGAAACATCTGAGTATAACTCCCCACATGATCCTAAGATGTTTGAAACCTGCTATATCACTCAGGTATTCAAAACAAAAAAGTTGATTTCTCAGTGAATGCAGGGCGTTGGCACTAAAAGTATATACTTCAATTTTACTCTAAAGTACAGAATATAAAACTTTATGGAAATATCCTAATATAACTCCCCACATGATCCTGAGATGTTTGACACCTGTTATATCACTCAGGTATTGAAGACAAAAAATGTTGATTTCTCAGTGCATAGAGTGCATTTGCATTGAAAGAAGTATACATTTCAATGTTATTCAAAGGTACTGACTGCAAACCTTATGGAAACATCCTAATATATCTCCCCACATCATACTGAGATGTTTGACAGCTGTTATATCACTCAGGCGTTCAAGGCCAAAAAGTTGATTTCTCAGTGAATGCAGGGCTTTGGCACTAAAAGTATATATTTCAATTTTACTCTAAAGTGCTGAATGCAAACCTTATGGAAACATTTTAACGTAACTCCCCACATGATCCTGAGATGTTTGACACCTGTTATATCACTCAGGTATTCCAGACAAAAAGTTGATTTCTCAGTTCATACAGTGCTTTAGCATTGAATGAAGTATACATTTCAATTTTACTCAAAGGTACTGAATGCAAACCTGACGGAAACATCTTAATATAACTCCCCACATGATCCTGAGATGCTTGACACCTGCTATATCACTCAGTTATTCAAGGCAAAAAAGTTGATTTACCAGTGAATGCAGTGCTTTGGCACTAAATGTATATCTTCAATTTTACTCTAAAGTACTGAATGCAAACCTTATGCAAAGATCTTAATGTAACTCCCCACATGATTCTGAGATGTTTGACACCTGTTATATCTCTCAGGTATTCAAGACAAAAAAGTTGATTTCTCAGTGCATAAAGTGCATTGGCATTGAATGAAGAATACATTTCAATTTTACTCAAACGTACTGACTACAAACCTTATGGAAATATCCTAATATAACTCCCCACTTCATTTGAGATGTATGACACCTGTTATATAACTCAGGTATTCAAGTCAAAAATCGTGATTTCTCAGTGCCTGGAGAGTATTGGCATTGAAAGAAGGATACATTTCAATTATACTCAAATGAACTGACTTCAGTCCTTATGGAAACATCTGAGTATAACTCCCCACATGATCCTAAGATGTTTGACACCTGCTATATCACTCAGGTATTCAAAACAAAAAAGTTGATTTCGGAAACCATAGAGTGCTTTAGCATAGAATGAAGTATACATTTCATTGCTACTCAAAGGTACTCACTGAAAACCTGATGGAACCTCCTAATATAACTCCCCACATGATACTGAGATGTTTGACACCTGTTATATCACTCAGGTATTCAAGACAAAAAAGTTGTTTTCTCAGAGCATAGAGTGCTTTAGAATTGAATGAAGTATACATTTCAATTTTACTGAAAGGTACTGACTGCAAACCTTATTGAAACATCCTAATATAAATCCCCACATGATACCGAGATGTTTGACACCTGTTATATCACTCAGGCATTCAAGAGAAAAAAGTTGATTTCTCAGTGCATAGAGAGTATTGGCATTGAAAGAAGTATACATTTCAGTTTTACTCAAATGTACTGACTGCAGTCCTTATGGAAATATCTGAATATAACTCCCCACATGATCCTAAGATGTTTGACTCCTGCTATATCACTCAGGTATTCAAAATAAAAAAAGTTGATTTCTCAATGAATGCAGGGCGTTGGCACTAAAAGTATGTACTTCAATTTTACTCTAAAGTACTGAATGCAAACCTTATGCAAAGATCTTAACATAACTCCCCACATGATCCTGAGATGTTTGACACCTGTTATATCGATCAGGTATTCAAGACAAAAAAGTTGATTTCTCAGTGCATAAATTGCATTGGCATTCAATGAAGTATACATTTCAATTTTACTCAAATGTACTGACTGCAAACCTTATGGAAATATCCTAATATAACTTCCCACATGCTCCTGAGATGTTTGACACCTTTTATATCACTCAGGTATTGTAGACAAAAACTGTTGATTTCTCAGTGCATCGAGTGCATTTGCATTGACAGAAGTATACATTTCAATTTTACTGAAATGTACTGACTGCAAACCTTATGGAAACATCTTAATATAACTCCACAGATGATCCTGAGATGTTTGGCACCTGCTATATTTGGCACTCAGGTATTCCAGACAAACTTTGATTTCTCAGTAAATGTAGTGTTTTGGCACTAAAAGTATATACTTCAATTCTACTCTAAAGTACTGAATGCAAACCTTATGCAAAGATCTTAATATAACTCCCCACATGATCCTGAGATGTTTGACACCTGTTATATCGCTCAGGTATTCAAGACAAAAAAGTTGATTTCTCAGTGCATTAAGTGCATTGGCATTGAATGAAGTATACATTTCAATTATACTCAAATGTACTGACTGCAAGCCTTATGGAAACATCTTAATATAACTCCACACATGATCCTCAGATGTTTGACATCTGCAATATCACTCAGGTATTCAAGACAAAAAAGTTGATATCTCAGTGAATGCAGTGTTTTGGCACTAAAAGTATATACTTTAATTTTACTCTAAATTACTGAATGCAAACCTTATGCAAACATCTTAATATAACTCCCCACATGATCCTGAGATATTTGATACCTGTTATATCACTGAGGTATTCAAGACAAAAAAGTTCATTTTCAAACCATACAGTGCTTTAGCATTGAATGAAGTACACATTTCAATTTTACTCAAATGTACTAACTGCAAACCTCATGCAAACTTCCTAATATAACTCCCCACATGATACTGAGATGTTTGACACCTGTTATATCACTCAGGTATTCAAGACAAAAAAGTTGATTTCTCAGTGAATGCACTACTTTGGCACTAAAAGTATATATTTCAATTTTCCTCTAAAGTACTGAATGCAAACCTTATGCAAACATCTTAATATAACTTCGCACATGATCCTGAGATGTTTGACAGCTGTTATTTCACTCAGGTATTCAAGGCAAAAAAGTTGATTTCTCAGTGAATGCAGAGATTTGGGACTAAAATATTATATTTCAATTTTACTCTGGAGTTCTGAATGCAAACCTTATGGAAACATCTTAACATAACTCCCCACATGCTCCTGAGATGTTTGACAGCTGTTATATCACTAAGGTATTCAAGGCAAAAAAGTTCATTTCTCAAACCATACAGTGCTTTAGCATTGAATGAAGTACACATTTCAATTTTACTCAAAGGTACTGACTGCAAACCTTATGGAAACATCCTAATATAACTCCCCAGATCATACTGAGATGTTTGACACGTGTTATATCACTCAGGTATACAAGACAAAACTTTGATTTCACAGTGCATAGAGTGCATTGGCATTGAATGAAGTATACAATTCAATTTTACTCAAATGTACTGACTGCAAACCTTATGGAAACATCCTAATATAACTGCCCACATGATACTGAGATGTTTGACACATGTTATATCACTCAGGTATTCAAGACAAAAATCGTGATTTCTCACTGAATGCAGTGCTTTGGCACTAAAACTATATCTTCAATTTTACTCTAAAGTACTGAATGCAAACCTTATGCAAAGATCTTAATGTAACTCCCCACATGATTCTGAGATGTTTGACACCTGTTATATCTCTCAGGTATTCAAGACAAAAAAGTTGATTTCTCAGTGCATAAAGTGCATTGGCATTGAATGAAGAATACATTTCAATTTTACTCAAATGTACTGACTACAAACCTTATGGAAATATCCTAATATAACTCCCCACTTCATTTGAGATGTATGACACCTGTTATATAACTCAGGTATTCAAGTCAAAAATCGTGATTTCTCAGTGCCTAGAGAGTATTGGCATTGAAAGAAGGATACATTTCAATTATACTCAAATGAACTGACTGCAGTCCTTATGGAAACATCTGAGTATAACTCCCCACATGATCCTAAGATGTTTGAAACCTGCTATATCACTCAGGTATTCAAAACAAAAAAGTTGATTTCTCAGTGAATGCAGGGCGTTGGCACTAAAAGTATATACTTCAATTTTACTCTAAAGTACAGAATATAAAACTTTATGGAAATATCCTAATATAACTCCCCACATGATCCTGAGATGTTTGACACCTGTTATATCACTCAGGTATTGAAGACAAAAAATGTTGATTTCTCAGTGCATAGAGTGCATTTGCATTGAAAGAAGTATACATTTCAATGTTATTCAAAGGTACTGACTGCAAACCTTATGGAAACATCCTAATATATCTCCCCACATTATACTGAGATGTTTGACAGCTGTTATATCACTCAGGTATTCAAGGCAAAAAAGTTGATTTACCAGTGAATGCAGTACTTTGGCACTAAAAGTATATCTTCAATTTTACTCTAAAGTACTGAATGCAAGCCTTATGCAAAGATCTTAATGTAACATCCCACATGATTCTGAGATGTTTGACACCTGTTATATCTCTCAGGTATTCCAGACAAAAAGTTGATTTCTCAGTTCATACAGTGCTTTAGCATTGAATGAAGTATACATTTCAATTTTACTCAAAGGTACTGAAAGCAATCTTGACGGAAACATCTTAATATAACTCCCACATGATCCTGAGATGTTTGACACCTGCTATATCACTCAGGTATTCAAGGCAAAAAAGTTGATTTACCAGTGAATGCAGTACTTTGGCACTAAAAGTATATCTTCAATTTTACTCTAAAGTACTGAATGCAAGCCTTATGCAAAGATCTTAATGTAACATCCCACATGATTCTGAGATGTTTGACACCTGTTATATCTCTCAGGTATTCAAGACAAAAAAGTTGATTTCTCAGTGCATAAAGTGCATTGGTTTGAAGGAAGAATACATTTCAATTTTACTCAAATGTACTAACTGCAAACCTCATGCAAACTTCCTAATATAACTCCCCAAATGATACTGAGATTTTTGACACCTGTTATATCACTCAGGTATACAAGACAAAACATTGATTTCTCAATGCATAGAGTGCATTGGCATTGAATGATGTATACATTTCAATTTTACTCAAAGGTACTGACTGCAAACCTTATGGAAACATCCTAATATAACTCCCCACATGATACTGAGATGTTTGACACCTGTTATATCACTCAGGTATTCAAGACAAAAAAGTTGATTTCTCAGTGAATGCACTACTTTGGCACTAAAAGTATATATTTCAATTTTCCTCTAAAGTACTGAATGCAAACCTTATGCAAACATCTTAATATAACTTCGCACATGATCCTGAGATGTTTGACAGCTGTTATTTCACTCAGGTATTCAAGGCAAAAAAGTTGATTTCTCAGTGAATGCAGAGATTTGGGACTAAAATATTATATTTCAACTTTACTCTGGAGTTCTGAATGCAAACCTTATGGAAACATCTTAACATAACTCCCCACATGATCCTGAGATGTTTGACGCCTGTTATATCACTCAGGTATTCTAGACAAAAAACTTGATTTCGGAAACCATAGAGGGCTTTAGCATAGATTGAAGTGTACATTTCAATGCTACTCAAAGGTACTCACTGAAAACCTGATGGAACCTCCTAATATAACTCCCCACATGATACTGAGATGTTTGACACCTGTTATATCACTCAGGTATTCAAGACAAAAAAGTTGTTTTCTCAGAGCATAGAGAGCTTTAGCATTGACTGAAGTATACATTTCAATTTTACTGAAAGGTACTGACTGCAAACCTTATTGAAACATCCTAATATAAATCCCCACATGATACTGAGATGTTTGACTCCTGTTATATCACTCAGGTATTCAAGAAAAAAAAGTTGATTTCTCAGTGCATAGAGAGTATTGGCATTGAAAGAAGTCTACATTTCAATCATACTCAAATGTACTGAATGCAAGCCTTATGGAAACATCTTAATATAACTCCCCACATGATCCTCAGATGTTTGACACCAGCTATATCACTCAGCTGTTCAAGGCAAAAAAGTTGATATCTCAGTGAATGCAGGGCTTTGGCACTAAAAGTATGTACTTCAATTTTACTCTAAAGTACTGAGTGCAAACCTTACGGAAACATGGTAATATAACTCCCCACATAATCCTGAGATGTTTCACACCTGTTATATCACTCAGCTATTCAAGACAAAAAAATTGATTTCTCAGTGAATGCAGTGCTTTGGCACTAAAAGTATATATTTCAATTTTACTCTAAAGTACTGAATGCAAACCTTATGGAAGCTTTTTAACATAACTCCCCACATGATCCTGAGATGTTTGACACCTGTTATATCACTCAGGTATTCCAGACAAAAAAGTTGATTTCTCAGTTCATACAGTGCTTTAGCATTTAATGAAGTATACATTTCAATTTTACTCAAAAGTACTGAATGCAAACCTTACGGAAACATCTTAATATAACTCCCCACATGATCCTGAGATGTTTGACACCTGCTATATCACTCAGGTATTCAAGGCAAAAAAGTTGATTTATCAGTGAATGCAGTGCTTTGGCACTAAAAGTATATATTTCAATTTTACTCTAAAGTACTGAATGCAAACATTATGGAAACATCTTAACATAACTCCCCACATGATCCTGAGATGTTTGACAGCTGTTATATCACTCAGGTATTCAAGACAAAAAAGTTGATTTCTGAAACCATACAGTGCTTTAGAATTGAATGAAGCATACATTTCAATTTTATTCAAAGGTACTGACTGCGAACCTGATGGAAACATCCTAATATAACTACGAACATAATACTCAGATGTTTGACACCTGTATTCAAGACAAAAAAGTTTATTTCTCAAAGCATACATTTCTTTAGCATTCAATGAAGTATACATTTCAAATTTACTCAATGGTACTGACTGCAAACCTTATGGAAACATCTTAATGTATCTCCCCACATAATACTCAGATGTTTGACACCTGTTTGACTGCAAACCTTATGGAAACATCTTAATGTAACTCCCCACATAATACTCAGATGTCTGACACCTGTTAAATCACTCAGATATTCAAGACAAAAAAGTATATTTTTCAAAGCATTCATTTCTTTAGCATTGAATGAAGTGTACATTTCAATTTTATTCAAATGTACTGACTGCAAACTTTATAGAAACATCCTAATATAACTCCCCACATGATACTGAGATGTATGACACCTGTTATATCACTCAGGTATTCAAGACAAAAAGTTGATTTCTCTGTGCATAGAGAGCATTGGCATCGAATGAAGTATACATTTCAATTTTACTCAAATGTACTGACTGCAACCCTTATGGAAACATCCGAATATAACTCCCCACATGATACTGAGATGTTTGACACCTGTTATATCACTCAGCTATTCAAGATAAAAAAGTTGATTTCTCAGTGAATGCAGTGCTTTGGCTCTAAAAGTATATATTTCAATTTTACTCTTAAGTACTGAATGCAAACCTTATGCAAACATCTTAATATAACTCCCCACATGATCCTGAGATGTTTGACAGCTGTTATTTCACTCAGGTATTCAAGGCAAAATAGTTGATTTCTCAGTGAATGCAGTGGTTTGGCACTAAAATATTATATTTCAATTTTACTCAGAAGTTCTAAATGCAAACCTTATGGAAACATCTTAACATAACTCACCACATGATCCTGAGATGTTTGACAGCTGTTATATCACACAGGCATTCAAGGCAAAAAAGTTGATATCTCAGTGACTGTAGGGCTTTGGCACTAAAAGTATATACTTCAATTTTACTCTAAAGTACTGAATGCAAACCTTACGGAAACATCTTAATATAACTCCCCACATGATCCTGAGATATTTGACACCTGTTATATCGCTCAGGTATTTAATACAAAAAAGTTGATTTCTCAGTGCATAAAGTGCATTGGCATTCAATGAAGTATACATTTCAATTTTACTCAAATGTACTGAATACAAACCTGATGGAAACATCCTAATATAACTCCCCACATCATCCTGAGATGTTTGACACCTGTTATATAACTCAGGTATTCAAGACAAAAATGTTGATTTCTCAGTGCATAGAGAGTATTGGCATTGAAAGAAGTATACATTTCAATTTTACTCAAATATACTGACGGCAGTCCTTATAAAAACATCTGAATATAACTCCCCACATGATCCTAAGATGTTTGAGACCTGCTATATCAGTCAGCTATTCAAAACAAAACAGTTGATTTCTCAGTGAATGCAGGGCGTTGGCACTAAAAGTATATACTTCAATTTTACTCTAAAGTACTGAATGCAAACCTTATGCAAAGATCTTAATATAACTCCCCACATGATCCTGAGATGTTTGACTCCCGTTATATCACTCAGGTATTCAAAACAAAAAAGTTGATTTCTCAGAGCATAGAGCGCTTTGGCATTGAAATAAGTATACATTTCAATTTTACTCAAATGTACTCACTGCAAACCTTATGGAAACATCTTAATATAACTCCCCACATGATCCTGAGATGTTTGACAACTGCTATATCACTCAGGTATTCAAGACAAAAAAGTTGATTTCTCAGTGCATGGAGAGCATTGGCATTGAAAGAAGTATACATTTCAACTTTACTCAAATGTACTGACTGCAGAACTTATGGAAACTCCCCACATGATCCTACCCGCATGATCCTGAGATGTTTGACACCTGCTATATCACTCAGGTATTCAAGACAAAAAAGTTGATTTCTCAGTGAATGCAGTACTCTGGCACTAAAAGTATATACTTCAATTATACTCTAAAGTACTGAATGCAAACCTCATGCAAGCATCTTAATATCACTCCCCACATGATCCTCAGATGCTTGACACCTGTTATATCACTCAGGTATTCAAGACAAAAAAGTTCATTTCTCAGTGCTTAAAGTGCATTGGCATTGACTGAAGAATACATTTCAATTTTACTCAAATGTACTGACTGCAAACTAATGGAAACATACTAATATAATTCCCCACATGATCCTGAGATGCTTGACACCTGCTATATCACTCAGGTATTCAAGACAATAAAGTTGATTTCTCAAACCATACAGTGTTTTAGCATTGAATGAAGTATACATTTCAATTTTACTCAAAGGTACTGACTGCAAACCTTATGGAAACATCCTAATATAGCTCCCCACATGATACTCAGATGTATGACACCTGTTATATCGCTCAGGTATTCAAGACAAAAAAGTTGATTTCTCAGTGCATAGAGTGCTTTGGCATTGAATGAAGTATACATTTCAATTTTTCTCAAATGTACTGACTGTAAACATTATGGCAACAGCTTAATATAACTTCCCACATGATCCTGAGATGTTTAACACCTGTTATATCGCTCAGGTATTCAAGACAAAAAAGTTGATTACTCAGGGAATTCAGTGCTTTGGCACTAAAAATTTATATTTCAACTTTATTCTAAAATGATAAAAGCAAACTTTAGACAAACATCTTAACATAATTCCCCACAGGATCCTGACATGTTTGACACCTGTTATATCACTCAGGTATTCAAGACAAAAAAGTTGATTTCTCAGTGCATAGAGTGCATTGGCATTGAAAGAAGTATACATTTCAATTTTACGCAAATGTACTGACTGCAAACCTTATGGAAACATCCTAATATAACTGCCCACATGATACTGAGATGTTTGACACATGTTATATCGCTCAGGTATTCAAGACAAAAAATGTTGATTTCTCAAAGCATACAGTGCTTTAGCATTGAATGAAGTATACATTTCAATTTTACTCAAAGGTACTGAAAGCAAAGTTGACGGAAACATCTTAATATTACTCCCCACATGATCCTGAGATGTTTGACACCTGCTGTATCACTCAGGTATTCAAGGCAAAAAAGTTGATTTACCAGTGAATGCAGTGCTTTGGCACTAAAAGTATATCTTCAATTTTACTCTAAAGTACTGAATGCAAGCCTTATGCAAAGATCTTAATGTAACTCCCCACATGATTCTGAGATGTTTGACACTTGTTATATCTCTCAGGTATTCAAGACAAAAAAGTTGATTTCTCAGTGCATAAAGTGCATTGGCATTGAATGAAGAATACATTTCAATTTTACTCAAATGTACTGACCACAAACCTTATGCAAACATCTTAATATAACTCCCCACATGATCCTGAGATGTTTGACGCCTGTTATATCACTCAGGTATTCTAGACAAAAAAGTTGATTTCGGAAACCATAGAGTGCTTTAGCATAGATTGAAGTGTACATTTCAATGCTACTCAAAGGTACTCACTGAAAACCTGATGGAACCTCCTAATATAACTCCCCACATGATACTGAGATGTTTGACACCTGTTATATCACTCAGGTATTCAAGACAAAAAAGTTGATTTCTCAGTGAATCCACAAATTTGGCACTAAAAGTATACATTTCAATTTTACTCTAAAGTACTGAATGCAAACCTTATGGAAACATCTTAATACTACTCCCCACATGATCCTGAGATGTTTGACACCTGTTATATCACTCAGGTAATCAAGACAAAAAAGTTGATTTCTCAAAGAATATAGTGCTTTAGCATTGAATGATGTATACATTTCAATTTTACTCAAAGGTACTGACTGCAAACCTTATGGAAACATCCTAATATAACTCCCCACATGATACTGAGATGTTTGACACCTGTTATATCACTCAGGTATTCAAGGCAAAAAAGTTGATTTCTCAGTGAATGCAGTACTTTGGCACTAAAAGTATATATTTCAATTTTACTCTAAAGTTCTGAATGCAAACCTTATGTAAACATCTCAACATAACTCCCCACATGATCCTGAGATGTTTGACAGCTATTATATCACTCAGGTATTCAAGACAAAAAAGTTGATTTCTGAAACCCTACAGTGATTTGCATTGAATGCAGTATAAATTTCAATTTTATTCAAAGGTATTGACTGCAAACCTGATGGAAACATCCTAATATAACTACGGACATAATACTCAGATGTTTGACACCTGTTATATCACTCAGGTATTCAAGACAAAAAAGTTTATTTCTCAAAGCATACATTTCTTTAGCATTGAATGAAGTATACATTTCAATTTTACTCAAAGCTACAGACTGCAAACCTTATGGAAACATCTTAATGTAACTCCCCACAGAATACTCAGATGTTTGACAACTGTTAAATCACTCAGATATTCAAGACAAAAAAGTATATTTCTCAAAGCATACATTTCTTTAGCATTGAATGAAGTATACATTTCAATTTTACTCAAATGTACTGACTGCAACCCTTATGGAAACATCTTATTATAAATACCCACATGAACCTGAGATGTTTGACAGCTGTTATATCACTCAGGTATGCAAGACAAAAAAGTTGATTTCTCAGTGAATGAAGTTCTTTGGCACTAAAAGTTTATACTTCAATTTTACTCTAAACTACTGAATGCAAACCTTATGGAAACATCTTAATATTACTCCCCACATGATCCTGAGATGTTTGACACCTGTTATATCACTCAGGTATTCAACACAAAAAAGTTGATTTCTCAAAGCATACAGTGCTTTAGCATTGAATGCAGTATACATTTAAATTTTACTCAAAGGGACTGACTGCAAACTTTATAGAAACATCCTAATATAACTCCCCACATGAACCTGAGATGTTTGACACCTTATATATCACTCAGGTAGTCAAGACAAAAAAGTTGATTTCTCAGTGAATGCAGTGCTTTCGCACTAAAAGTTTATACTTCAATTTTACTCAAAAGTACTGAATGCAAACCTTATGGAAAAATCTTAATATAACTCCCCACATGATCCTCAGACGTTTGACACCAGCTATATCACTCAGGTATCAAGGCAAAAAAGTTGATTTCTCAGTGCATACAATGCTTTGGCATTAAAACGTTTATGTATTTCAATTTTACTCAATAGTACTGAATGCAAACCTTATGGAAATAATCTCAACATAACTCCCCACATGATCCTGAGATGTTTGACAGCTGTTATATCACTCAGGTATTCAAGACAAAAAAGTTGATTTCTGAAATCCTACTGTGCTTTAGCATTGAATGCAGTATAAATTTCAATTTTATTCAAAGGTACTGACTGCAAACCTGATGGAAGCATCCTAATATAACTACGGACATAATACTCAGATGTTTGACACCTGTTATATCACTCAGGTATTCAAGACAAAAAAATTGATTTCTCAGTGAATGCAGTGATTTGGCACTAAAAGTATATATTTCAATTTCACTCTAAAGTACTGAATGCAAACCTTATGCAAACATCTTAATATAACTCCCCACATGATACTGAGATGTTTGACACCTGTTATATCACTCAGGTATTCAAGACAAAAAAGTTGATTTCTCAGTGCATAGAGAGCATTGGCATTGAATGAAGTATACATTTCAATTTTACTCAAATGTACTGACTGCAACCCTTATGGAAACATCTTATTATAAATCCCCACATGAACCTGAGATGTTTGACACCTTATATATCAGTCAGGTAGTCAAGACAAAAAAGTTGATTTCTCAGTGAATGCAGTGCTTTTGCACTGAAAGTTTATACTTCAATTTTACTCTAAAGTACTGAATGCAAACATTATGGAAACATCTTAATATAACTCCCCACATGATCCTCAGATGTTTGACACCAGCTATATCACTCAGGTATTCAAGGCAAAAAAGTTCATTTCTCAAACCATACAGTGCTTTAGCATTGAATGAAGTACACATTTCAATTTTACTCAAATGTACTGACTGCAACCCTTATGGAAACATCCTAATATATTCCCCAGATCATACTGAGATGTTTGACATGTGTTATATCACTCAGCTATACAAGACAAAACTTTGATTTCACAGTGCTTAGAGTGCATTGGCATTGAATGAAGTATACATTTCAATTTTACTCAAATGTACTGACTGCAACCCTTATGGAAACATCTTATTATAAATCCCCACATGATCCTGAGATGTTTGACACCTGTTATATCACTCAGGTATTCAAGGCAAAATAGTTGATTTCTCAGTGAATGCAGTGGTTTGGCACTAAAATATTATATTTCAATTTTACTCAGAAGTTCTAAATGCAAACCTTATGGAAACATCTTAACATAACTCACCACATGATCCTGAGATGTTTGACAGCTGTGATATCACTCAGGTATTCAAGACAAAAAAGTTGATTTCTGAAACCCTACAGTGATTTGCATTGAATGCAGTATAAATTTCAATTTTATTCAAAGGTATTGACTGCAAACCTGATGGAAACATCCTAATATAACTACGGACATACTACTCAGATGTTTGACACCCTTTATATCACTCAGGTATTCAAGACAAAAAAGTTTATTTCTCAAAGCATACATTTGTTTAGCATTGAATGAAGTATGCATTTCAATTTTACTCAAAGCTACAGACTGCAAACCTTATGGAAACATTTTAATGTAGCTCCCCACATAATACTCAGATGTTTGACAACTGTTAAATCACTCAGATATTCAAGACAAAAAAGTATATTTCTAAAAGCATGCATTTCTTTAGCATTGAATGAAGTATACATTTCAATTTTACTCAAATGTACTGACTGCAAACCTTATGGAAACATCCTAATATAACTCCCCACATGATACTGAGATGTTTGACACCTGTTATATCACTCAGGTATTCAAGAAAAAAAGTTGATTTCTCAGTGCATAGAGTGCATTGGCATTGAATGAAGTATACATTTCAATTTTACTCAAATGTACTGACTGCAACCCTTATGGAAACATCTTATTATAAATCCCCACATGAACCTGAGATGTTTGACACCTTATATATCACTCAGGTAGTCAAGACAAAAAAGTTGATTTCTCAGTGAATGCAGTGCTTTCGCACTAAAAGTTTATACTTCAATTTTACTCTAAAGTACTGAATGCAAACCTTATGGAAACATCTTAATATAACTCCCCACATGATCCTCAGATGTTTGACACCAGCTATATCACTCAGGTATTCAAGGCAAAAAAGTTCATTTCTCAAACCATACAGTGCTTTAGCATTGAATGAAGTACACATTTCAATTATACTCAAATGAACTGACTGCAAACCTTATGGAAACATCCTAATATATCTCCCCACGTCATACTGAGATGTTTGACAGCTGTTATATCAGGCGTTCAAGGTCAAAAAGTTGATTTCTCATTGAATGCAGGGCTTTGGCACTAAAAGTATATACTTCAATCTTGCTCTAAACTACTGAATGCAAACCTTACGGAAACATCGTAATATAACTCCCCACGTGATCCTGAGATGTTTGACACCTGTTATATCACTCAGGTATACAAGACAAAACTTTGATTTCACAGTGCTTAGAGTGCATTGGCATTAAATGAAGTATACATTTCAATTTTACTCAAATGTACTGCCTGCAAACCTTATGGAAACATCTTAATATAACTGCCTACATGATACTGAGATGTTTGACACATGTTATATCACTCAGGTATACAAGACAAAAATCGTGATTTCTAACTGAATGCAGTGCTTTGGCACTAAAAGTATATCTTCAATTTTACTCTAAAGTACTGAATGCAAACCTTATGCAAAGGTCTTAATGTAACTCCCCACATGATTCTGAGATGTTTGACACCTGTTATATCTCTCAGGTATTCAAGACAAAAAAGTTGGTTTCTCAGTGCATAAAGTGCATTGGCATTGAATGAAGAATACATTTCAATTTTACTCAAAGGTACTGACTACAAACCTTATGGAAACATCCTAATATAACTCCCCACTTCATTTGAGATGTTTGACACCTGTTATATAACTCAGGTACTCAAGACAAAAATCGTGATTTCTCAGTGCCTAGAGAGTATTGGCATTGAAAGAAGTATACATTTCAATTATACTCAAATGAACTGACTGCAGTCCTTATGGAAACATCTGAATATAACTCCCCACATGATCCTAAGATGTTTGACACCTGCTTTATCACACAGGTATTCAAAACAAAAAAGTTGATTTCTCAGTGAATGCAGGGCGTTGGCACTAAAAGTATATACTTCAATTTTACTCCAAAGTACAGAATGCAAACTTTATGGAAAGATCTTAATTTAACTCCGCAAATGATCCTGAGATGTTTGACACCTGTTATATCTCTCAGGTATTCAAGACAAAAAAGTTGATTTCTCAGTGCATAAAGTGCATTGGCATTCAATGAAGTTTACATTTCAATTTTACTCAAATGTACTGACTGCAAACCTTATGGAAATATCCTAATATAACTCCCCATATGATCCTTAGATGTTTGACAGTTGTTATATCACTCAGGTATTGAAGACAAAGAATGTTGATTTCTCAGTGCATAGAGTGCATTTGCATTGAAAGAAGTATACATTTCAATGTTATTCAAAGGCACTGACTGCAAACCTTATAGAAACATCCTAATATATCTCCCCACGTCATACTGAGATGTTTGACAGCTGTTATATCACTCAGGCGTTCAAGGCCAAAAAGCTGATTTCTCAGTGAATGCAGTGCTTTGGCACTAAAAGGATGTATTTCAATTTTACTCTAAAGTTCTGAATGCAAACCTTATGGAAACATCTTAACATAAATCCCCACAGGATCGTGAGATGTTTGACAGCTGTTATATCACTCTGGTATTCAAGGCAAAAAAGTTGATTTCTGAAACCATACGGTGCTTTAGCATTGAATGAAGTATACATTTCAATTTTTCTCAACTGTACTGACTGCAAACCTTATGGAAACATCCTAATATAACTACCCACATGATACTGAGATGTTTGACACCTGTTATATCACTCAGGTATTCAAGACAAAAAAGTTGATTTCTCAGTGAATGCAGTGCTTTGGTACTAAAAGTATATACTTCAATTTTACTCTAAAGTTCTGAATGCAAACCTTATGGAAACATCTTAACATAACTCCCCGCAGGATCCTGAGATGTTTGACACCTGTTATATCTCTCAGGTATTCAAGACAAAAAAGTTGGTTTCTCAGTGCATAAAGTGCATTGGCATTGAATGAAGAATACATTTCAATTTTACTCAAAGGTACTGACTACAAACCTTATGGAAACATCCTAATATAACTCCCCGCTTCATTTGAGATGTTTGACACCTGTTATATAACTCAGGTATTCAAGACAAAAATCGTGATTTCTCAGTGCCTAGAGAGTATTGGCATTGAAAGAAGTATACATTTCAATTATACTCAAGTGAACTGACTGCAGTCCTTATGGAAACATCTGAATATAACTCCCCACATGGTCCTAAGATGTTTGACACCTGTTATATCACTCAGGTATTCAAGACAAAAAAATTGATTTCTCAGTGAATGCAGTGATTTGGAACTAAAAGTATATATTTCAACTTTACTCTAAAGTGCTGAATGCAAACCTCACGGAAACATATTAATATAACACCCCACATGATCCTGAGATGTTTGACACCTGTTATATCACTCAGCTAATCAAGATATAAACTTGATATCTCAGTGCATGCAGTACTTTAGCATTGAATGAAGTATACATTTCAATTTTACTCAAAGGTACTGACTGCAAACCTTATGGAAACATCCTAATATAACTCCCTACATAATACTCAGATGTTTGACACCTGTTCTATCACTCAGGTATTCAAGACAAAAAAGTTTATTTCTCAAAGCGTACATTTCTTTAGCATTCAATGAAGTATACATTTCAATTTTTCTCGAAGGTGCTGACTGCAAACCTTATGAAAACATCTTAATATAACTCCCCACATGATACTGAGATGTTTCACACCTGTTATATCACTCAGTTATTCAACATAAAAAAGTTGTTTTCTCAGTGCATGCAATGCTTTGGCACTAAAAGTATATATTTCAATGTTGCTCCAAAGTACTGAATGCAAACCTTATGGAAACATCTTTATATTACTTCCCACGTGATCCTGAGATGTTTGACACCTGTTATATCACTCAGCTATTCAAGACAAAAAAGTTGTTTTCTCAGTGCATGCAGTGCTTTGGCACTAAAAGTATATATTTTTATTTTGCTCCAAAGTACTGAACGCAAACCTTATGGAAACATCTTAATATAACTCCCTTCATGATCCTGAGATGTTTGACACCTGCTATATCACTCAGATATTCAAGGCAAAAAAGTTGATATCTCATTGAATGCAGGGCTTTGGCAATAAAAGTATATACTTCAATTTTACTCTAAAGTACTGAATGCAAACCTTACGGAAACATGGTAATATAACTCCCCACATGATCCTCAGACGTTTGACACCAGCTATATCACTCAGGTATCAAGGCAAAAAATTTGATTTCTCAAAGCATATAGTGCTTTAGCATTGAATAATGTATACATTTCAATTTTACTCAAAGGTACTGACTGCAAACCTTATGGAAACATCCTAATATAACTCCCCACATGATACTGAGATGTTTGACACCTGTTATATCACTCAGGTATACAAGACAAAACATTGATTTCTCAATGCATAGAGTGCATTGGCATTGAATGATGTATACATTTCAATTTTACTCAAAGGTACTGACTGCAAACCTTATGGAAACATCCTAATATAACTCCCCACATGATACTGAGATGTTTGACACCTGTTATATCACTCAGGTATTCAAGACAAAAAAGTTGATTTCTCAGTGAATGCACTACTTTGGCACTAAAAGTATATATTTCAATTTTCCTCTAAAGTACTGAATGCAAACCTTATGCAAACATCTTAATATAACTTCGCACATGATCCTGAGATGTTTGACAGCTGTTATTTCACTCAGGTATTCAAGGCAAAAAAGTTGATTTCTCAGTGAATGCAGAGATTTGGGACTAAAATATTATATTTCAATTTTACTCTGGAGTTCTGAATGCAAACCTTATGGAAACATCTTAACATAACTCCCCACATGCTCCTGAGATGTTTGACAGCTGTTATATCACTAAGGTATTCAAGGCAAAAAAGTTCATTTCTCAAACCATACAGTGCTTTAGCATTGAATGAAGTACACATTTCAATTTTACTCAAAGGTACTGACTGCAAACCTTATGGAAACATCCTAATATAACTCCCCAGATCATACTGAGATGTTTGACACGTGTTATATCACTCAGGTATACAAGACAAAACTTTGATTTCACAGTGCAGAGAGTGCATTGGCATTGAATGAAGTATACAATTCAATTTTACTCAAATGTACTGACTGCAAACCTTATGGAAACATCCTAATATAACTGCCCACATGATACTGAGATGTTTGACACATGTTATATCACTCAGGTATTCAAGACAAAAATCGTGATTTCTCACTGAATGCAGTGCTTTGGCACTAAAACTATATCTTCAATTTTACTCTAAAGTACTGAATGCAAACCTTATGCAAAGATCTTAATGTAACTCCCCACATGATTCTGAGATGTTTGACACCTGTTATATCTCTCAGGTATTCAAGACAAAAAAGTTGATTTCTCAGTGCATAAAGTGCATTGGCATTGAATGAAGAATACATTTCAATTTTACTCAAATGTACTGACTACAAACCTTATGGAAATATCCTAATATAACTCCCCACTTCATTTGAGATGTATGACACCTGTTATATAACTCAGGTATTCAAGTCAAAAATCGTGATTTCTCAGTGCCTAGAGAGTATTGGCATTGAAAGAAGGATACATTTCAATTATACTCAAATGAACTGACTGCAGTCCTTATGGAAACATCTGAGTATAACTCCCCACATGATCCTAAGATGTTTGAAACCTGCTATATCACTCAGGTATTCAAAACAAAAAAGTTGATTTCTCAGTGAATGCAGGGCGTTGGCACTAAAAGTATATACTTCAATTTTACTCTAAAGTACAGAATATAAAACTTTATGGAAATATCCTAATATAACTCCCCACATGATCCTGAGATGTTTGACACCTGTTATATCACTCAGGTATTGAAGACAAAAAATGTTGATTTCTCAGTGCATAGAGTGTATTTGCATTGAAAGAAGTATACATTTCAATGTTATTCAAAGGTACTGACTGCAAACCTTATGGAAACATCCTAATATATCTCCCCACATCATACTGAGATGTTTGACAGCTGTTATATCACTCAGGCGTTCAAGGCCAAAAAGTTGATTTCTCAGTGAATGCAGGGCTTTGGCACTAAAAGTATATATTTCAATTTTACTCTAAAGTGCTGAATGCAAACCTTATGGAAACATTTTAACGTAACTCCCCACATGATCCTGAGATGTTTGACACCTGTTATATCACTCAGGTATTCAAGACAAAAAGTTGATTTCTCAGTTCATACAGTGCTTTAGCATTGAATGAAGTATACATTTCAATTTTACTCAAAGGTACTGAATGCAAACCTGACGGAAACATCTTAATATAACTCCCCACATGATCCTGAGATGTTTGACACCTGCTATATCACTCAGGTATTCAAGGCAAAAAAGTTGATTTACCAGTGAATGCAGTGCTTTGGCACTAAATGTATATCTTCAATTTTACTCTAAAATACTGAATGCAAACCTTATGCAAAGATCTTAATGTAACTCCCCACATGATTCTGAGATGTTTGACACCTGTTATATCTCTCAGGTATTCAAGACAAAAAAGTTGATTTCTCAGTGCATAAAGTGCATTGGCATTGAATGAAGAATACATTTCAATTTTACTCAAACGTACTGACTACAAACCTTATGGAAATATCCTAATATAACTCCCCACTTCATTTGAGATGTATGACACCTGTTATATAACTCAAGTATTCAAGTCAAAAATCGTGATTTCTCAGTGCCTGGAGAATATTGGCATTGAAAGAAGGATACATTTCAATTATACTCAAATGAACTGACTTCAGTCCTTATGGAAACATCTGAGTATAACTCCCCACATGATCCTAAGATGTTTGACACCTGCTATATCACTCAGGTATTCAAAACAAAAAAGTTGATTTCGGAAACCATAGAGTGCTTTAGCATAGAATGAAGTATACATTTCATTGCTACTCAAAGGTACTCACTGAAAACCTGATGGAACCTCCTAATATAACTCCCCACATGATACTGAGATGTTTGACACCTGTTATATCACTCAGGTATTCAAGACAAAAAAGTTGTTTTCTCAGAGCATAGAGTGCTTTAGAATTGAATGAAGTATACATTTCAATTTTACTGAAAGGTACTGACTGCAAACCTTATTGAAACATCCTAATATAAATCCCCACATGATACCGAGATGTTTGACACCTGTTATATCACTCAGGCATTCAAGAGAAAAAAGTTGATTTCTCAGTGCATAGAGAGTATTGGCATTGAAAGAAGTATACATTTCAGTTTTACTCAAATGTACTGACTGCAGTCCTTATGGAAATATCTGAATATAACTCCCCACATGATCCTAAGATGTTTGACTCCTGCTATATCACTCAGGTATTCAAAATAAAAAAAGTTGATTTCTCAATGAATGCAGGGCGTTGGCACTAAAAGTATGTACTTCAATTTTACTCTAAAGTACTGAATGCAAACCTTATGCAAAGATCTTAACATAACTCCCCACATGATCCTGAGATGTTTGACACCTGTTATATCGATCAGGTATTCAAGACAAAAAAGTTGATTTCTCAGTGCATAAATTGCATTGGCATTCAATGAAGTATACATTTCAATTTTACTCAAAAGTACTGACTGCAAACCTTATGGAAATATCCTAATATAACTTCCCACATGCTCCTGAGATGTTTGACACCTTTTATATCACTCAGGTATTGAAGACAAAAACTGTTGATTTCTCAGTGCATCGAGTGCATTTGCATTGACAGAAGTATACATTTCAATTTTACTGAAATGTACTGACTGCAAACCTTATGGAAACATCTTAATATAACTCCACAGATGATCCTGAGATGTTTGGCACCTGCTATATTTGGCACTCAGGTATTCCAGACAAACTTTGATTTCTCAGTAAATGTAGTGTTTTGGCACTAAAAGTATATACTTCAATTCTACTCTAAAGTACTGAATGCAAACCTTATGCAAAGATCTTAATATAACTCCCCACATGATCCTGAGATGTTTGACACCTGTTATATCGCTCAGGTATTCAAGACAAAAAAGTTGATTTCTCAGTGCATTAAGTGCATTGGCATTGAATGAAGTATACATTTCAATTATACTCAAATGTACTGACTGCAAGCCTTATGGAAACATCTTAATATAACTCCACACATGATCCTCAGATGTTTGACACCTGCTATATCACTCAGGTATTCAAGACAAAAAAGTTGATTTCTCAGTGCATAAAGTGCATTGGCATTGAATGAAGAATACATTTCAATTTTACTCAAACGTACTGACTACAAACCTTATGGAAATATCCTAATATAACTCCCCACTTCATTTGAGATGTATGACACCTGTTATATAACTCAAGTATTCAAGTCAAAAATCGTGATTTCTCAGTGCCTGGAGAATATTGGCATTGAAAGAAGGATACATTTCAATTATACTCAAATGAACTGACTTCAGTCCTTATGGAAACATCTGAGTATAACTCCCCACATGATCCTAAGATGTTTGACACCTGCTATATCACTCAGGTATTCAAAACAAAAAAGTTGATTTCGGAAACCATAGAGTGCTTTAGCATAGAATGAAGTATACATTTCATTGCTACTCAAAGGTACTCACTGAAAACCTGATGGAACCTCCTAATATAACTCCCCACATGATACTGAGATGTTTGACACCTGTTATATCTCTCAGGTATTCAAGACAAAAAAGTTGATTTCTCAGTGCATAAAGTGCATTGGCATTGAATGAAGAATACATTTCAATTTTACTCAAATGTACTGACTACAAACCTTATGGAAATATCCTAATATAACTCCCCACTTCATTTGAGATGTATGACACCTGTTATATAACTCAGGTATTCAAGTCAAAAATCGTGATTTCTCAGTGCCTAGAGAGTATTGGCATTGAAAGAAGGATACATTTCAATTATACTCAAATGAACTGACTGCAGTCCTTATGGAAACATCTGAGTATAACTCCCCACATGATCCTAAGATGTTTGAAACCTGCTATATCACTCAGGTATTCAAAACAAAAAAGTTGATTTCTCAGTGAATGCAGGGCGTTGGCACTAAAAGTATATACTTCAATTTTACTCTAAAGTACAGAATATAAAACTTTATGGAAATATCCTAATATAACTCCCCACATGATCCTGAGATGTTTGACACCTGTTATATCACTCAGGTATTGAAGACAAAAAATGTTGATTTCTCAGTGCATAGAGTGTATTTGCATTGAAAGAAGTATACATTTCAATGTTATTCAAAGGTACTGACTGCAAACCTGATGGAAACATCCTAATATATCTCCCCACATCATACTGAGATGTTTGACAGCTGTTATATCACTCAGGCGTTCAAGGCCAAAAAGTTGATTTCTCAGTGAATGCAGGGCTTTGGCACTAAAAGTATATATTTCAATTTTACTCTAAAGTGCTGAATGCAAACCTTATGGAAACATTTTAACGTAACTCCCCACATGATCCTGAGATGTTTGACACCTGTTATATCACTCAGGTATTCCAGACAAAAAGTTGATTTCTCAGTTCATACAGTGCTTTAGCATTGAATGAAGTATACATTTCAATTTTACTCAAAGGTACTGAATGCAAACCTGACGGAAACATCTTAATATAACTCCCCACATGATCCTGAGATGTTTGACACCTGCTATATCACTCAGGTATTCAAGGCAAAAAAGTTGATTTACCAGTGAATGCAGTGCTTTGGCACTAAATGTATATCTTCAATTTTACTCTAAAGTACTGAATGCAAACCTTATGCAAAGATCTTAATGTAACTCCCCACATGATTCTGAGATGTTTGACACCTGTTATATCTCTCAGGTATTCAAGACAAAAAAGTTGATTTCTCAGTGCATAAAGTGCATTGGCATTGAATGAAGAATACATTTCAATTTTACTCAAACGTACTGACTACAAACCTTATGGAAATATCCTAATATAACTCCCCACTTCATTTGAGATGTATGACACCTGTTATATAACTCAAGTATTCAAGTCAAAAATCGTGATTTCTCAGTGCCTGGAGAATATTGGCATTGAAAGAAGGATACATTTCAATTATACTCAAATGAACTGACTTCAGTCCTTATGGAAACATCTGAGTATAACTCCCCACATGATCCTAAGATGTTTGACACCTGCTATATCACTCAGGTTTTCAAAACAAAAAAGTTGATTTCGGAAACGATAGAGTGCTTTAGCATAGAATGAAGTATACATTTCATTGCTACTCAAAGGTACTCACTGAAAACCTGATGGAACCTCCTAATATAACTCCCCACATGATACTGAGATGTTTGACACCTGTTATATCACTCAGGTATTCAAGACAAAAAAGTTGTTTTCTCAGAGCATAGAGTGCTTTAGAATTGAATGAAGTATACATTTCAATTTTACTGAAAGGTACTGACTGCAAACCTTATTGAAACATCCTAATATAAATCCCCACATGATACCGAGATGTTTGACACCTGTTATATCACTCAGGCATTCAAGAGAAAAAAGTTGATTTCTCAGTGCATAGAGAGTATTGGCATTGAAAGAAGTATACATTTCAGTTTTACTCAAATGTACTGACTGCAGTCCTTATGGAAATATCTGAATATAACTCCCCACATGATCCTAAGATGTTTGACTCCTGCTATATCACTCAGGTATTCAAAATAAAAAAAGTTGATTTCTCAATGAATGCAGGGCGTTGGCACTAAAAGTATGTACTTCAATTTTACTCTAAAGTACTGAATGCAAACCTTATGCAAAGATCTTAACATAACTCCCCACATGATCCTGAGATGTTTGACACCTGTTATATCGATCAGGTATTCAAGACAAAAAAGTTGATTTCTCAGTGCATAAATTGCATTGGCATTCAATGAAGTATACATTTCAATTTTACTCAAAAGTACTGACTGCAAACCTTATGGAAATATCCTAATATAACTTCCCACATGCTCCTGAGATGTTTGACACCTTTTATATCACTCAGGTATTGAAGACAAAAACTGTTGATTTCTCAGTGCATCGAGTGCATTTGCATTGACAGAAGTATACATTTCAATTTTACTGAAATGTACTGACTGCAAACCTTATGGAAACATCTTAATATAACTCCACAGATGATCCTGAGATGTTTGGCACCTGCTATATTTGGCACTCAGGTATTCCAGACAAACTTTGATTTCTCAGTAAATGTAGTGTTTTGGCACTAAAAGTATATACTTCAATTCTACTCTAAAGTACTGAATGCAAACCTTATGCAAAGATCTTAATATAACTCCCCACATGATCCTGAGATGTTTGACACCTGTTATATCGCTCAGGTATTCAAGACAAAAAAGTTGATTTCTCAGTGCATTAAGTGCATTGGCATTGAATGAAGTATACATTTCAATTATACTCAAATGTACTGACTGCAAGCCTTATGGAAACATCTTAATATAACTCCACACATGATCCTCAGATGTTTGACACCTGCTATATCACTCAGGTATTCAAGACAAAAAAGTTGATATCTCAGTGAATGCAGTGTTTTGGCACTAAAAGTATATACTTTAATTTTACTCTAAATTACTGAATGCAAACCTTATGCAAACATCTTAATATAACTCCCCACATGATCCTGAGATGTTTGATACCTGTTATATCACTGAGGTATTCAAGACAAAAAAGTTCATTTTCAAACCATACAGTGCTTTAGCATTGAATGAAGTACACATTTCAATTTTACTCAAATGTACTAACTGCAAACCTCATGCAAACTTCCTAATATAACTCCCCAAATGATACTGAGATGTTTGACACCTGTTATATCACTCAGGTATACAAGACAAAACATTGATTTCTCAATGCATAGAGTGCATTGGCATTGAATGATGTATACATTTCAATTTTACTCAAAGATACTGACTGCAAACCTTATGGAAACATCCTAATATAACTCCCCACATGATACTGAGATGTTTGACACCTGTTATATCACTCAGGTATTCAAGACAAAAAAGTTGATTTCTCAGTGAATGCACTACTTTGGCACTAAAAGTATATATTTCAATTTTCCTCTAAAGTACTGAATGCAAACCTTATGCAAACATCTTAATATAACTTCGCACATGATCCTGAGATGTTTGACAGCTGTTATTTCACTCAGGTATTCAAGGCAAAAAAGTTGATTTCTCAGTGAATGCAGAGATTTGGGACTAAAATATTATATTTCAATTTTACTCTGGAGTTCTGAATGCAAACCTTATGGAAACATCTTAACATAACTCCCCACATGCTCCTGAGATGTTTGACAGCTGTTATATCACTAAGGTATTCAAGGCAAAAAAGTTCATTTCTCAAACCATACAGTGCTTTAGCATTGAATGAAGTACACATTTCAATTTTACTCAAAGGTACTGACTGCAAACCTTATGGAAACATCCTAATATAACTCCCCAGATCATACTGAGATGTTTGACACGTGTTATATCACTCAGGTATACAAGACAAAACTTTGATTTCACAGTGCATAGAGTGCATTGGCATTGAATGAAGTATACAATTCAATTTTACTCAAATGTACTGACTGCAAACCTTATGGAAACATCCTAATATAACTGCCCACATGATACTGAGATGTTTGACACATGTTATATCACTCAGGTATTCAAGACAAAAATCGTGATTTCTCACTGAATGCAGTGCTTTGGCACTAAAACTATATCTTCAATTTTACTCTAAAGTACTGAATGCAAACCTTATGCAAAGATCTTAATGTAACTCCCCACATGATTCTGAGATGTTTGACACCTGTTATATCTCTCAGGTATTCAAGACAAAAAAGTTGATTTCTCAGTGCATAAAGTGCATTGGCATTGAATGAAGAATACATTTCAATTTTACTCAAATGTACTGACTACAAACCTTATGGAAATATCCTAATATAACTCCCCACTTCATTTGAGATGTATGACACCTGTTATATAACTCAGGTATTCAAGTCAAAAATCGTGATTTCTCAGTGCCTAGAGAGTATTGGCATTGAAAGAAGGATACATTTCAATTATACTCAAATGAACTGACTGCAGTCCTTATGGAAACATCTGAGTATAACTCCCCACATGATCCTAAGATGTTTGAAACCTGCTATATCACTCAGGTATTCAAAACAAAAAAGTTGATTTCTCAGTGAATGCAGGGCGTTGGCACTAAAAGTATATACTTCAATTTTACTCCAAAGTACAGAATATAAAACTTTATGGAAATATCCTAATATAACTCCCCACATGATCCTGAGATGTTTGACACCTGTTATATCACTCAGGTATTGAAGACAAAAAATGTTGATTTCTCAGTGCATAGAGTGTATTTGCATTGAAAGAAGTATACATTTCAATGTTATTCAAAGGTACTGACTGCAAACCTTATGGAAACATCCTAATATATCTCCCCACATCATACTGAGATGTTTGACAGCTGTTATATCACTCAGGCGTTCAAGGCCAAAAAGTTGATTTCTCAGTGAATGCAGGGCTTTGGCACTAAAAGTATATATTTCAATTTTACTCTAAAGTGCTGAATGCAAACCTTATGGAAACATTTTAACGTAACTCCCCACATGATCCTGAGATGTTTGACACCTGTTATATCACTCAGGTATTCCAGACAAAAAGTTGATTTCTCAGTTCATACAGTGCTTTAGCATTGAATGAAGTATACATTTCAATTTTACTCAAAGGTACTGAATGCAAACCTGACGGAAACATCTTAATATAACTCCCCACATGATCCTGAGATGTTTGACACCTGCTATATCACTCAGGTATTCAAGGCAAAAAAGTTGATTTACCAGTGAATGCAGTGCTTTGGCACTAAATGTATATCTTCAATTTTACTCTAAAGTACTGAATGCAAACCTTATGCAAAGATCTTAATGTAACTCCCCACATGATTCTGAGATGTTTGACACCTGTTATATCTCTCAGGTATTCAAGACAAAAAAGTTGATTTCTCAGTGCATAAAGTGCATTGGCATTGAATGAAGAATACATTTCAATTTTACTCAAACGTACTGACTACAAACCTTATGGAAATATCCTAATATAACTCCCCACTTCATTTGAGATGTATGACACCTGTTATATAACTCAAGTATTCAAGTCAAAAATCGTGATTTCTCAGTGCCTGGAGAATATTGGCATTGAAAGAAGGATACATTTCAATTATACTCAAATGAACTGACTTCAGTCCTTATGGAAACATCTGAGTATAACTCCCCACATGATCCTAAGATGTTTGACACCTGCTATATCACTCAGGTATTCAAAACAAAAAAGTTGATTTCGGAAACCATAGAGTGCTTTAGCATAGAATGAAGTATACATTTCATTGCTACTCAAAGGTACTCACTGAAAACCTGATGGAACCTCCTAATATAACTCCCCACATGATACTGAGATGTTTGACACCTGTTATATCACTCAGGTATTCAAGACAAAAAAGTTGTTTTCTCAGAGCATAGAGTGCTTTAGAATTGAATGAAGTATACATTTCAATTTTACTGAAAGGTACTGACTGCAAACCTTATTGAAACATCCTAATATAAATCCCCACATGATACCGAGATGTTTGACACCTGTTATATCACTCAGGCATTCAAGAGAAAAAAGTTGATTTCTCAGTGCATAGAGAGTATTGGCATTGAAAGAAGTATACATTTCAGTTTTACTCAAATGTACTGACTGCAGTCCTTATGGAAATATCTGAATATAACTCCCCACATGATCCTAAGATGTTTGACTCCTGCTATATCACTCAGGTATTCAAAATAAAAAAAGTTGATTTCTCAATGAATGCAGGGCGTTGGCACTAAAAGTATGTACTTCAATTTTACTCTAAAGTACTGAATGCAAACCTTATGCAAAGATCTTAACATAACTCCCCACATGATCCTGAGATGTTTGACACCTGTTATATCGATCAGGTATTCAAGACAAAAAAGTTGATTTCTCAGTGCATAAATTGCATTGGCATTCAATGAAGTATACATTTCAATTTTACTCAAAAGTACTGACTGCAAACCTTATGGAAATATCCTAATATAACTTCCCACATGCTCCTGAGATGTTTGACACCTTTTATATCACTCAGGTATTGAAGACAAAAACTGTTGATTTCTCAGTGCATCGAGTGCATTTGCATTGACAGAAGTATACATTTCAATTTTACTGAAATGTACTGACTGCAAACCTTATGGAAACATCTTAATATAACTCCACAGATGATCCTGAGATGTTTGGCACCTGCTATATTTGGCACTCAGGTATTCCAGACAAACTTTGATTTCTCAGTAAATGTAGTGTTTTGGCACTAAAAGTATATACTTCAATTCTACTCTAAAGTACTGAATGCAAACCTTATGCAAAGATCTTAATATAACTCCCCACATGATCCTGAGATGTTTGACACCTGTTATATCGCTCAGGTATTCAAGACAAAAAAGTTGATTTCTCAGTGCATTAAGTGCATTGGCATTGAATGAAGTATACATTTCAATTATACTCAAATGTACTGACTGCAAGCCTTATGGAAACATCTTAATATAACTCCACACATGATCCTCAGATGTTTGACACCTGCTATATCACTCAGGTATTCAAGACAAAAAAGTTGATATCTCAGTGAATGCAGTGTTTTGGCACTAAAAGTATATACTTTAATTTTACTCTAAATTACTGAATGCAAACCTTATGCAAACATCTTAATATAACTCCCCACATGATCCTGAGATGTTTGATACCTGTTATATCACTGAGGTATTCAAGACAAAAAAGTTCATTTTCAAACCATACAGTGCTTTAGCATTGAATGAAGTACACATTTCAATTTTACTCAAATGTACTAACTGCAAACCTTATGGAAACATCCTAATATAACTCCCCACATGATACTGAGATGTTTGACACCTGTTATATCACTCAGGTATTCAAGACAAAAAAGTTGATTTCTCAGTGAATGCACTACTTTGGCACTAAAAGTATATATTTCAATTTTCCTCTAAAGTACTGAATGCAAACCTTATGCAAACATCTTAATATAACTTCGCACATGATCCTGAGATGTTTGACAGCTGTTATTTCACTCAGGTATTCAAGGCAAAAAAGTTGATTTCTCAGTGAATGCAGAGATTTGGGACTAAAATATTATATTTCAATTTTACTCTGGAGTTCTGAATGCAAACCTTATGGAAACATCTTAACATAACTCCCCACATGCTCCTGAGATGTTTGACAGCTGTTATATCACTAAGGTATTCAAGGCAAAAAAGTTCATTTCTCAAACCATACAGTGCTTTAGCATTGAATGAAGTACACATTTCAATTTTACTCAAAGGTACTGACTGCAAACCTTATGGAAACATCCTAATATAACTCCCCAGATCATACTGAGATGTTTGACACGTGTTATATCACTCAGGTATACAAGACAAAACTTTGATTTCACAGTGCATAGAGTGCATTGGCATTGAATGAAGTATACAATTCAATTTTACTCAAATGTACTGACTGCAAACCTTATGGAAACATCCTAATATAACTGCCCACATGATACTGAGATGTTTGACACATGTTATATCACTCAGGTATTCAAGACAAAAATCGTGATTTCTCACTGAATGCAGTGCTTTGGCACTAAAACTATATCTTCAATTTTACTCTAAAGTACTGAATGCAAACCTTATGCAAAGATCTTAATGTAACTCCCCACATGATTCTGAGATGTTTGACACCTGTTATATCTCTCAGGTATTCAAGACAAAAAAGTTGATTTCTCAGTGCATAAAGTGCATTAGCATTGAATGAAGAATACATTTCAATTTTACTCAAATGTACTGACTACAAACCTTATGGAAATATCCTAATATAACTCCCCACTTCATTTGAGATGTATGACACCTGTTATATAACTCAGGTATTCAAGTCAAAAATCGTGATTTCTCAGTGCCTAGAGAGTATTGGCATTGAAAGAAGGATACATTTCAATTATACTCAAATGAACTGACTGCAGTCCTTATGGAAACATCTGAGTATAACTCCCCACATGATCCTAAGATGTTTGAAACCTGCTATATCACTCAGGTATTCAAAACAAAAAAGTTGATTTCTCAGTGAATGCAGGGCGTTGGCACTAAAAGTATATACTTCAATTTTACTCTAAAGTACAGAATATAAAACTTTATGGAAATATCCTAATATAACTCCCCACATGATCCTGAGATGTTTGACACCTGTTATATCACTCAGGTATTGAAGACAAAAAATGTTGATTTCTCAGTGCATAGAGTGTATTTGCATTGAAAGAAGTATACATTTCAATGTTATTCAAAGGTACTGACTGCAAACCTTATGGAAACATCCTAATATATCTCCCCACATCATACTGAGATGTTTGACAGCTGTTATATCACTCAGGCGTTCAAGGCCAAAAAGTTGATTTCTCAGTGAATGCAGGGCTTTGGCACTAAAAGTATATATTTCAATTTTACTCTAAAGTGCTGAATGCAAACCTTATGGAAACATTTTAACGTAACTCCCCACATGATCCTGAGATGTTTGACACCTGTTATATCACTCAGGTATTCCAGACAAAAAGTTGATTTCTCAGTTCATACAGTGCTTTAGCATTGAATGAAGTATACATTTCAATTTTACTCAAAGGTACTGAATGCAAACCTGACGGAAACATCTTAATATAACTCCCCACATGATCCTGAGATGTTTGACACCTGCTATATCACTCAGGTATTCAAGGCAAAAAAGTTGATTTACCAGTGAATGCAGTGCTTTGGCACTAAATGTATATCTTCAATTTTACTCTAAAGTACTGAATGCAAACCTTATGCAAAGATCTTAATGTAACTCCCCACATGATTCTGAGATGTTTGACACCTGTTATATCTCTCAGGTATTCAAGACAAAAAAGTTGATTTCTCAGTGCATAAAGTGCATTGGCATTGAATGAAGAATACATTTCAATTTTACTCAAACGTACTGACTACAAACCTTATGGAAATATCCTAATATAACTCCCCACTTCATTTGAGATGTATGACACCTGTTATATAACTCAAGTATTCAAGTCAAAAATCGTGATTTCTCAGTGCCTGGAGAATATTGGCATTGAAAGAAGGATACATTTCAATTATACTCAAATGAACTGACTTCAGTCCTTATGGAAACATCTGAGTATAACTCCCCACATGATCCTAAGATGTTTGACACCTGCTATATCACTCAGGTATTCAAAACAAAAAAGTTGATTTCGGAAACCATAGAGTGCTTTAGCATAGAATGAAGTATACATTTCATTGCTACTCAAAGGTACTCACTGAAAACCTGATGGAACCTCCTAATATAACTCCCCACATGATACTGAGATGTTTGACACCTGTTATATCACTCAGGTATTCAAGACAAAAAAGTTGTTTTCTCAGAGCATAGAGTGCTTTAGAATTGAATGAAGTATACATTTCAATTTTACTGAAAGGTACTGACTGCAAACCTTATTGAAACATCCTAATATAAATCCCCACATGATACCGAGATGTTTGACACCTGTTATATCACTCAGGCATTCAAGAGAAAAAAGTTGATTTCTCAGTGCATAGAGAGTATTGGCATTGAAAGAAGTATACATTTCAGTTTTACTCAAATGTACTGACTGCAGTCCTTATGGAAATATCTGAATATAACTCCCCACATGATCCTAAGATGTTTGACTCCTGCTATATCACTCAGGTATTCAAAATAAAAAAAGTTGATTTCTCAATGAATGCAGGGCGTTGGCACTAAAAGTATGTACTTCAATTTTACTCTAAAGTACTGAATGCAAACCTTATGCAAAGATCTTAACATAACTCCCCACATGATCCTGAGATGTTTGACACCTGTTATATCGATCAGGTATTCAAGACAAAAAAGTTGATTTCTCAGTGCATAAATTGCATTGGCATTCAATGAAGTATACATTTCAATTTTACTCAAAAGTACTGACTGCAAACCTTATGGAAATATCCTAATATAACTTCCCACATGCTCCTGAGATGTTTGACACCTTTTATATCACTCAGGTATTGAAGACAAAAACTGTTGATTTCTCAGTGCATCGAGTGCATTTGCATTGACAGAAGTATACATTTCAATTTTACTGAAATGTACTGACTGCAAACCTTATGGAAACATCTTAATATAACTCCACAGATGATCCTGAGATGTTTGGCACCTGCTATATTTGGCACTCAGGTATTCCAGACAAACTTTGATTTCTCAGTAAATGTAGTGTTTTGGCACTAAAAGTATATACTTCAATTCTACTCTAAAGTACTGAATGCAAACCTTATGCAAAGATCTTAATATAACTCCCCACATGATCCTGAGATGTTTGACACCTGTTATATCGCTCAGGTATTCAAGACAAAAAAGTTGATTTCTCAGTGCATTAAGTGCATTGGCATTGAATGAAGTATACATTTCAATTATACTCAAATGTACTGACTGCAAGCCTTATGGAAACATCTTAATATAACTCCACACATGATCCTCAGATGTTTGACACCTGCTATATCACTCAGGTATTCAAGACAAAAAAGTTGATATCTCAGTGAATGCAGTGTTTTGGCACTAAAAGTATATACTTTAATTTTACTCTAAATTACTGAATGCAAACCTTATGCAAACATCTTAATATAACTCCCCACATGATCCTGAGATGTTTGATACCTGTTATATCACTGAGGTATTCAAGACAAAAAAGTTCATTTTCAAACCATACAGTGCTTTAGCATTGAATGAAGTACACATTTCAATTTTACTCAAATGTACTAACTGCAAACCTCATGCAAACTTCCTAATATAACTCCCCAAATGATACTGAGATGTTTGACACCTGTTATATCACTCAGGTATACAAGACAAAACATTGATTTCTCAATGCATAGAGTGCATTGGCATTGAATGATGTATACATTTCAATTTTACTCAAAGGTACTGACTGCAAACCTTATGGAAACATCCTAATATAACTCCCCACATGATACTGAGATGTTTGACACCTGTTATATCACTCAGGTATTCAAGACAAAAAAGTTGATTTCTCAGTGAATGCACTACTTTGGCACTAAAAGTATATATTTCAATTTTCCTCTAAAGTACTGAATGCAAACCTTATGCAAACATCTTAATATAACTTCGCACATGATCCTGAGATGTTTGACAGCTGTTATTTCACTCAGGTATTCAAGGCAAAAAAGTTGATTTCTCAGTGAATGCAGAGATTTGGGACTAAAATATTATATTTCAATTTTACTCTGGAGTTCTGAATGCAAACCTTATGGAAACATCTTAACATAACTCCCCACATGCTCCTGAGATGTTTGACAGCTGTTATATCACTAAGGTATTCAAGGCAAAAAAGTTCATTTCTCAAACCATACAGTGCTTTAGCATTGAATGAAGTACACATTTCAATTTTACTCAAAGGTACTGACTGCAAACCTTATGGAAACATCCTAATATAACTCCCCAGATCATACTGAGATGTTTGACACGTGTTATATCACTCAGGTATACAAGACAAAACTTTGATTTCACAGTGCATAGAGTGCATTGGCATTGAATGAAGTATACAATTCAATTTTACTCAAATGTACTGACTGCAAACCTTATGGAAACATCCTAATATAACTGCCCACATGATACTGAGATGTTTGACACATGTTATATCACTCAGGTATTCAAGACAAAAATCGTGATTTCTCACTGAATGCAGTGCTTTGGCACTAAAACTATATCTTCAATTTTACTCTAAAGTACTGAATGCAAACCTTATGCAAAGATCTTAATGTAACTCCCCACATGATTCTGAGATGTTTGACACCTGTTATATCTCTCAGGTATTCAAGACAAAAAAGTTGATTTCTCAGTGCATAAAGTGCATTGGCATTGAATGAAGAATACATTTCAATTTTACTCAAATGTACTGAATGCAAACCTTATGCAAAGATCTTAATGTAACTCCCCACATGATTCTGAGATGTTTGACACCTGTTATATCTCTCAGGTATTCAAGACAAAAAAGTTGATTTCTCAGTGCATAAAGTGCATTGGCATTGAATGAAGAATACATTTCAATTTTACTCAAATGTACTGACTACAAACCTTATGGAAATATCCTAATATAACTCCCCACTTCATTTGAGATGTATGACACCTGTTATATAACTCAGGTATTCAAGTCAAAAATCGTGATTTCTCAGTGCCTAGAGAGTATTGGCATTGAAAGAAGGATACATTTCAATTATACTCAAATGAACTGACTGCAGTCCTTATGGAAACATCTGAGTATAACTCCCCACATGATCCTAAGATGTTTGAAACCTGCTATATCACTCAGGTATTCAAAACAAAAAAGTTGATTTCTCAGTGAATGCAGGGCGTTGGCACTAAAAGTATATACTTCAATTTTACTCTAAAGTACAGAATATAAAACTTTATGGAAATATCCTAATATAACTCCCCACATGATCCTGAGATGTTTGACACCTGTTATATCACTCAGGTATTGAAGACAAAAAATGTTGATTTCTCAGTGCATAGAGTGCATTTGCATTGAAAGAAGTATACATTTCAATGTTATTCAAAGGTACTGACTGCAAACCTTATGGAAACATCCTAATATATCTCCCCACATCATACTGAGATGTTTGACAGCTGTTATATCACTCAGGCGTTCAAGGCCAAAAAGTTGATTTCTCAGTGAATGCAGGGCTTTGGCACTAAAAGTATATATTTCAATTTTACTCTAAAGTGCTGAATGCAAACCTTATGGAAACATTTTAACGTAACTCCCCACATGATCCTGAGATGTTTGACACCTGTTATATCACTCAGGTATTCCAGACAAAAAGTTGATTTCTCAGTTCATACAGTGCTTTAGCATTGAATGAAGTATACATTTCAATTTTACTCAAAGGTACTGAAAGCAATCTTGACGGAAACATCTTAATATAACTCCCACATGATCCTGAGATGTTTGACACCTGCTATATCACTCAGGTATTCAAGGCAAAAAAGTTGATTTACCAGTGAATGCAGTACTTTGGCACTAAAAGTATATCTTCAATTTTACTCTAAAGTACTGAATGCAAGCCTTATGCAAAGATCTTAATGTAACACCCCACATGATTCTGAGATGTTTGACACCTGTTATATCTCTCAGGTATTCAAGACAAAAAAGTTGATTTCTCAGTGCATAAAGTGCATTGGTTTGAATGAAGAATACATTTCAATTTTACTCAAATGTACTGACTACAAACCTTATGCAAACATCTTAATATAACTCCCCACATGATCCTGAGATGTTTGACGCCTGTTATATCACTCAGGTATTCTAGACAAAAAAGTTGATTTCGGAAACCATAGAGGGCTTTAGCATAGATTGAAGTGTACATTTCAATGCTACTCAAAGGTACTCACTGAAAACCTGATGGAACCTCCTAATATAACTCCCCACATGATACTGAGATGTTTGACACCTGTTATATCACTCAGGTATTCAAGACAAAAAAGTTGTTTTCTCAGAGCATAGAGAGCTTTAGCATTGACTGAAGCATACATTTCAATTTTACTGAAAGGTACTGACTGCAAACCTTATTGAAACATCCTAATATAAATCCCCACATGATACTGAGATGTTTGACTCCTGTTATATCACTCAGGTATTCAAGAAAAAAAAGTTGATTTCTCAGTGCATAGAGAGTATTGGCATTGAAAGAAGTCTACATTTCAATCATACTCAAATGTACTGAATGCAAGCCTTATGGAAACATCTTAATATAACTCCCCACATGATCCTCAGATGTTTGACACCAGCTATATCACTCAGCTGTTCAAGGCAAAAAAGTTGATATCTCAGTGAATGCAGGGCTTTGGCACTAAAAGTATGTACTTCAATTTTACTCTAAAGTACTGAGTGCAAACCTTACGGAAACATGGTAATATAACTCCCCACATAATCCTGAGATGTTTCACACCTGTTATATCACTCAGCTATTCAAGACAAAAAAATTGATTTCTCAGTGAATGCAGTGCTTTGGCACTAAAAGTATATATTTCAATTTTACTCTAAAGTACTGAATGCAAACCTTATGGAAGCATTTTAACATAACTCCCCACATGATCCTGAGATGTTTGACACCTGTTATATCACTCAGGTATTCCAGACAAAAAAGTTGATTTCTCAGTTCATACAGTGCTTTAGCATTTAATGAAGTATACATTTCAATTTTACTCAAAAGTACTGAATGCAAACCTTACGGAAACATCTTAATATAACTCCCCACATGATCCTGAGATGTTTGACACCTGCTATATCACTCAGGTATTCAAGGCAAAAAAGTTGATTTATCAGTGAATGCAGTGCTTTGGCACTAAAAGTATATATTTCAATTTTACTCTAAAGTACTGAATGCAAACATTATGGAAACATCTTAACATAACTCCCCACATGATCCTGAGATGTTTGACAGCTGTTATATCACTCAGGTATTCAAGACAAAAAAGTTGATTTCTGAAACCATACAGTGCTTTAGCATTGAATGAAGCATACATTTCAATTTTATTCAAAGGTACTGACTGCGAACCTGATGGAAACATCCTAATATAACTACGAACATAATACTCAGATGTTTGACACCTGTATTCAAGACAAAAAAGTTTATTTCTCAAAGCATACATTTCTTTAGCATTCAATGAAGTATACATTTCAAATTTACTCAATGGTACTGACTGCAAACCTTATGGAAACATCTTAATGTATCTCCCCACATAATACTCAGATGTTTGACACCTGTTTGACTGCAAACCTTATGGAAACATCTTAATGTAACTCCCCACATAATACTCAGATGTCTGACACCTGTTAAATCACTCAGATATTCAGGACAAAAAAGTATATTTTTCAAAGCATTCATTTCTTTAGCATTGAATGAAGTATACATTTCAATTTTATTCAAATGTACTGACTGCAAACTTTATAGAAACATCCTAATATAACTCCCCACATGATACTGAGATGTATGACACCTGTTATATCACTCAGGTATTCAAGACAAAAAGTTGATTTCTCTGTGCATAGAGAGCATTGGCATCGAATGAAGTATACATTTCAATTTTACTCAAATGTACTGACTGCAACCCTTATGGAAACATCCGAATATAACTCCCCACATGATACTGAGATGTTTGACACCTGTTATATCACTCAGCTATTCAAGATAAAAAAGTTGATTTCTCAGTGAATGCAGTGCTTTGGCTCTAAAAGTATATATTTCAATTTTACTCTTAAGTACTGAATGCAAACCTTATGCAAACATCTTAATATAACTCCCCACATGATCCTGAGATGTTTGACAGCTGTTATTTCACTCAGGTATTCAAGGCAAAATAGTTGATTTCTCAGTGAATGCAGTGGTTTGGCACTAAAATATTATATTTCAATTTTACTCAGAAGTTCTAAATGCAAACCTTATGGAAACATCTTAACATAACTCACCACATGATCCTGAGATGTTTGACAGCTGTTATATCACACAGGTATTCAAGGCAAAAAAGTTGATATCTCAGTGACTGTAGGGCTTTGGCACTAAAAGTACATACTTCAATTTTACTCTAAAGTACTGAATGCAAACCTTACGGAAACATCTTAATATAACTCCCCACATGATCCTGAGATATTTGACACCTGTTATATCGCTCAGGTATTTAATACAAAAAAGTTGATTTCTCAGTGCATACAGTGCTTTAGCATTGAATGAAGTACACATTTCAATTTTACTCAAAGGTACTGACTGCAAACCTTATGGAAACATCCTAATATAACTCCCCAGATCATACTGAGATGTTTGACACGTGTTATATCACTCAGGTATACAAGACAAAACTTTGATTTCACAGTGCATAGAGTGCATTGGCATTGAATGAAGTATACAATTCAATTTTACTCAAATGTACTGACTGCAAACCTTATGGAAACATCCTAATATAACTGCCCACATGATACTGAGATGTTTGACACATGTTATATCACTCAGGTATTCAAGACAAAAATCGTGATTTCTCACTGAATGCAGTGCTTTGGCACTAAAACTATATCTTCAATTTTACTCTAAAGTACTGAATGCAAACCTTTGGCAAAGATCTTAATGTAACTCCCCACATGATTCTGAGATGTTTGACACCTGTTATATCTCTCAGGTTTTCAAGACAAAAAAGTTGATTTCTCAGTGCATAAAGTGCATTGGCATTGAATGAAGAATACATTTCAATTTTACTCAAATGTACTGAATGCAAACCTTATGCAAAGATCTTAATGTAACTCCCCACATGATTCTGAGATGTTTGACACCTGTTATATCTCTCAGGTATTCAAGACAAAAAAGTTGATTTCTCAGTGCATAAAGTGCATTGGCATTGAATGAAGAATACATTTCAATTTTACTCAAATGTACTGACTACAAACCTTATGGAAATATCCTAATATAACTCCCCACTTCATTTGAGATGTATGACACCTGTTATATAACTCAGGTATTCAAGTCAAAAATCGTGATTTCTCAGTGCCTAGAGAGTATTGGCATTGAAAGAAGGATACATTTCAATTATACTCAAATGAACTGACTGCAGTCCTTATGGAAACATCTGAGTATAACTCCCCACATGATCCTAAGATGTTTGAAACCTGCTATATCACTCAGGTATTCAAAACAAAAAAGTTGATTTCTCAGTGAATGCAGGGCGTTGGCACTAAAAGTATATACTTCAATTTTACTCTAAAGTACAGAATATAAAACTTTATGGAAATATCCTAATATAACTCCCCACATGATCCTGAGATGTTTGACACCTGTTATATCACTCAGGTATTGAAGACAAAAAATGTTGATTTCTCAGTGCATAGAGTGCATTTGCATTGAAAGAAGTATACATTTCAATGTTATTCAAAGGTACTGACTGCAAACCTTATGGAAACATCCTAATATATCAACCCACATCATACTGAGATGTTTGACAGCTGTTATATCACTCAGGCGTTCAAGGCCAAAAAGTTGATTTCTCAGTGAATGCAGGGCTTTGGCACTAAAAGTATATATTTCAATTTTACTCTAAAGTGCTGAATGCAAACCTTATGCAAACATTTTAACGTAACTCCCCACATGATCCTGAGATGTTTGACACCTGTTATATCACTCAGGTATTCCAGACAAAAAGTTGATTTCTCAGTTCATACAGTGCTTTAGCATTGAATGAAGTATACATTTCAATTTTACTCAAAGGTACTGAAAGCAATCTTGACGGAAACATCTTAATATAACTCCCACATGATCCTGAGATGTTTGACACCTGCTATATCACTCAGGTATTCAAGGCAAAAAAGTTGATTTACCAGTGAATGCAGTACTTTGGCACTAAAAGTATATCTTCAATTTTACTCTAAAGTACTGAATGCAAGCCTTATGCAAAGATCTTAATGTAACACCCCACATGATTCTGAGATGTTTGACACCTGTTATATCTCTCAGGTATTCAAGACAAAAAAGTTGATTTCTCAGTGCATAAAGTGCATTGGTTTGAATGAAGAATACATTTCAATTTTACTCAAATGTACTGACTACAAACCTTATGCAAACATCTTAATATAACTCCCCACATGATCCTGAGATGTTTGACGCCTGTTATATCACTCAGGTATTCTAGACAAAAAAGTTGATTTCGGAAACCATAGAGGGCTTTAGCATAGATTGAAGTGTACATTTCAATGCTACTCAAAGGTACTCACTGAAAACCTGATGGAACCTCCTAATATAACTCCCCACATGATACTGAGATGTTTGACACCTGTTATATCACTCAGGTATTCAAGACAAAAAAGTTGTTTTCTCAGAGCATAGAGAGCTTTAGCATTGACTGAAGCATACATTTCAATTTTACTGAAAGGTACTGACTGCAAACCTTATTGAAACATCCTAATATAAATCCCCACATGATACTGAGATGTTTGACTCCTGTTATATCACTCAGGTATTCAAGAAAAAAAAGTTGATTTCTCAGTGCATAGAGAGTATTGGCATTGAAAGAAGTCTACATTTCAATCATACTCAAATGTACTGAATGCAAGCCTTATGGAAACATCTTAATATAACTCCCCACATGATCCTCAGATGTTTGACACCAGCTATATCACTCAGCTGTTCAAGGCAAAAAAGTTGATATCTCAGTGAATGCAGGGCTTTGGCACTAAAAGTATGTACTTCAATTTTACTCTAAAGTACTGAGTGCAAACCTTACGGAAACATGGTAATATAACTCCCCACATAATCCTGAGATGTTTCACACCTGTTATATCACTCAGCTATTCAAGACAAAAAAATTGATTTCTCAGTGAATGCAGTGCTTTGGCACTAAAAGTATATATTTCAATTTTACTCTAAAGTACTGAATGCAAACCTTATGGAAGCATTTTAACATAACTCCCCACATGATCCTGAGATGTTTGACACCTGTTATATCACTCAGGTATTCCAGACAAAAAAGTTGATTTCTCAGTTCATACAGTGCTTTAGCATTTAATGAAGTATACATTTCAATTTTACTCAAAAGTACTGAATGCAAACCTTACGGAAACATCTTAATATAACTCCCCACATGATCCTGAGATGTTTGACACCTGCTATATCACTCAGGTATTCAAGGCAAAAAAGTTGATTTATCAGTGAATGCAGTGCTTTGGCACTAAAAGTATATATTTCAATTTTACTCTAAAGTACTGAATGCAAACATTATGGAAACATCTTAACATAACTCCCCACATGATCCTGAGATGTTTGACAGCTGTTATATCACTCAGGTATTCAAGACAAAAAAGTTGATTTCTGAAACCATACAGTGCTTTAGCATTGAATGAAGCATACATTTCAATTTTATTCAAAGGTACTGACTGCGAACCTGATGGAAACATCCTAATATAACTACGAACATAATACTCAGATGTTTGACACCTGTATTCAAGACAAAAAAGTTTATTTCTCAAAGCATACATTTCTTTAGCATTCAATGAAGTATACATTTCAAATTTACTCAATGGTACTGACTGCAAACCTTATGGAAACATCTTAATGTATCTCCCCACATAATACTCAGATGTTTGACACCTGTTTGACTGCAAACCTTATGGAAACATCTTAATGTAACTCCCCACATAATACTCAGATGTCTGACACCTGTTAAATCACTCAGATATTCAGGACAAAAAAGTATATTTTTCAAAGCATTCATTTCTTTAGCATTGAATGAAGTATACATTTCAATTTTATTCAAATGTACTGACTGCAAACTTTATAGAAACATCCTAATATAACTCCCCACATGATACTGAGATGTATGACACCTGTTATATCACTCAGGTATTCAAGACAAAAAGTTGATTTCTCTGTGCATAGAGAGCATTGGCATCGAATGAAGTATACATTTCAATTTTACTCAAATGTACTGACTGCAACCCTTATGGAAACATCCGAATATAACTCCCCACATGATACTGAGATGTTTGACACCTGTTATATCACTCAGCTATTCAAGATAAAAAAGTTGATTTCTCAGTGAATGCAGTGCTTTGGCTCTAAAAGTATATATTTCAATTTTACTCTTAAGTACTGAATGCAAACCTTATGCAAACATCTTAATATAACTCCCCACATGATCCTGAGATGTTTGACAGCTGTTATTTCACTCAGGTATTCAAGGCAAAATAGTTGATTTCTCAGTGAATGCAGTGGTTTGGCACTAAAATATTATATTTCAATTTTACTCAGAAGTTCTAAATGCAAACCTTATGGAAACATCTTAATATAACTCACCACATGATCCTGAGATGTTTGACAGCTGTTATATCACACAGGTATTCAAGGCAAAAAAGTTGATATCTCAGTGACTGTAGGGCTTTGGCACTAAAAGTACATACTTCAATTTTACTCTAAAGTACTGAATGCAAACCTTACGGAAACATCTTAATATAACTCCCCACATGATCCTGAGATATTTGACACCTGTTATATCGCTCAGGTATTTAATACAAAAAAGTTGATTTCTCAGTGCATAAAGTGCATTGGCATTCAATGAAGTATACATTTCAATTTTACTCAAATGTACTGAATACAAACCTGATGGAAACATCCTAATATAACTCCCCACATCATCCTGAGATGTTTGACACCTGTTATATAACTCAGGTATTCAAGACAAAAATGTTGATTTCTCAGTGCATAGAGAGTATTGGCATTGAAAGAAGTATACATTTCAATTTTACTCAAATATACTGACGGCAGTCCTTATAAAAACATCTGAATATAACTCCCCACATGATCCTAAGATGTTTGAGACCTGCTATATCAGTCAGCTATTCAAAACAAAACAGTTGATTTCTCAGTGAATGCAGGGCGTTGGCACTAAAAGTATATACTTCAATTTTACTCTAAAGTACTGAATGCAAACCTTATGCAAAGATCTTAATATAACTCCCCACATGATCCTGAGATGTTTGACTCCCGTTATATCACTCAGGTATTCAAAACAAAAAAGTTGATTTCTCAGAGCATAGAGCGCTTTGGCATTGAAATAAGTATACATTTCAATTTTACTCAAATGTACTCACTGCAAACCTTATGGAAACATCTTAATATAACTCCCCACATGATCCTGAGATGTTTGACAACTGCTATATCACTCAGGTATTCAAGACATAAAAGTTGATTTCTCAGTGCATGGAGAGCATTGGCATTGAAAGAAGTATACATTTCAACTTTACTCAAATGTACTGACTGCAGAACTTATGGAAACTCCCCACATGATCCTACCCGCATGATCCTGAGATGTTTGACACCTGCTATATCACTCAGGTATTCAAGACAAAAAAGTTGATTTCTCAGTGAATGCAGTACTCTGGCACTAAAAGTATATACTTCAATCATACTCTAAAGTACTGAATGCAAACCTCATGCAAGCATCTTAATATCACTCCCCACATGATCCTCAGATGCTTGACACCTGTTATATCACTCAGGTATTCAAGACAAAAAAGTTCATTTCTCAGTGCTTAAAGTGCATTGGCATTGACTGAAGAATACATTTCAATTTTACTCAAATGTACTGACTGCAAACTAATGGAAACATACTAATATAATTCCCCACATGATCCTGAGATGCTTGACACCTGCTATATCACTCAGGTATTCAAGACAAAAAAGTTGATTTCTCAGTGAATGCAGGGCTTTGGCACTAAAAGTTTATACTTCAATTGTACTCTAAAGTACTGAATGCAAGCCTTATGCAAACATCTTAATATAACTCCCCACATGATCCTGAGATGTTTGATACCTGTTATATCACTGAGGTATTCAAGACAAAAAAGTTCATTTCTCAAACCATACAGTGCTTTAGCATTGAATGAAGTACACATTTCAATTTTACCCAAAGGTACTGACTGCAAACCTTCTGGAAACATCCTAATATAACTCCCCAAATAATACTGAGATGTTTGACACGTGTTATATCATCAGGTATACAGGACAAAACTTTGATTTCTCAGTGCATAGAGTGCGTTGGCATTGAAAGAAGTATACATTTCAATTTTACACAAATGTACTGACTGCAAACCTTATGGAGACATCCTAATATAACTGCCCACATGATACTGAGATGTTTGACACATGTTATATCGCTCAGGTATTCAAGACAAAAAATGTTGATTTCTCAAAGCATACAGTGCTTTAGCATTGAATGAAGTATACATTTCAATTTTACTCAAAGGTACTGAAAGCAAAGTTGACGGAAACATCTTAATATAACTCCCCACATGATCCTGAGATGTTTGACACCTGCTGTATCACTCAGGTATTCAAGGCAAAAAAGTTGATTTACCAGTGAATGCAGTGCTTTGGCACTAAAAGTATATCTTCAATTTTACTCTAAAGTACTGAATGCAAGCCTTATGCAAAGATCTTAATGTAACTCCCCACATGATTCTGAGATGTTTGACACTTGTTATATCTCTCAGGTATTCAAGACAAAAAAGTTGATTTCTGAGTGCATAAAGTGCATTGGCATTGAATGAAGAATACATTTCAATTTTACTCAAATGTACTGACTACAAACCTTATGCAAACATCTTAATATAACTCCCCACATGATCCTGAGATGTTTGACGCCTGTTATATCACTCAGGTATTCTAGACAAAAAAGTTGATTTCGGAAACCATAGAGTGCTTTAGCATAGATTGAAGTGTACATTTCAATGCTACTCAAAGGTACTCACTGAAAACCTGATGGAACCTCCTAATATAACTCCCCACATGATACTGAGATGTTTGACACCTGTTATATCACTCAGGTATTCAAGACAAAAAAGTTGATTTCTCAGTGAATCCACAAATTTGGCACTAAAAGTATACATTTCAATTTTACTCTAAAGTACTGAATGCAAACCTTATGCAAACATCTTAATATTACTCCCCACATGATCCTGAGATGTTTGACACCTGTTATATCACTCAGGTAATCAAGACAAAAAAGTTGATTTCTCAAAGAATATAGTGCTTTAGCATTGAATGATGTATACATTTCAATTTTACTCAAAGGTACTGACTGCAAACCTTATGGAAACATCCTAATATAACTCCCCACATGATACTGAGATGTTTGACACCTGTTATATCACTCAGGTATTCAAGACAAAAAAGTTGATTTCTCAGTGAATGCACTACTTTGGCACTAAAAGTATATATTTCAATTTTCCTCTAAAGTACTGAATGCAAACCTTATGCAAACATCTTAATATAACTTCGCACATGATCCTGAGATGTTTGACAGCTGTTATTTCACTCAGGTATTCAAGGCAAAAAAGTTGATTTCTCAGTGAATGCAGAGATTTGGGACTAAAATATTATATTTCAATTTTACTCTGGAGTTCTGAATGCAAACCTTATGGAAACATCTTAACATAACTCCCCACATGCTCCTGAGATGTTTGACAGCTGTTATATCACTAAGGTATTCAAGGCAAAAAAGTTCATTTCTCAAACCATACAGTGCTTTAGCATTGAATGAAGTACACATTTCAATTTTACTCAAAGGTACTGACTGCAAACCTTATGGAAACATCCTAATATAACTCCCCAGATCATACTGAGATGTCCCCCCCCCCCCCCCCCCCCCCTCCCCCCCAACCCCCCAGAATACTTTGATTCAGCAGTGCTTAGATCAGCATCAAATAGTGCAATGCATGAATGAAGTATACAATTCAATTTTACTCAAATGTAGCTGACTGCAAACCTTATGGAAACATCCTAATATAACTGCCCACATGATACTGAGATGTTTGACACATGTTATATCACTCAGGTATTCAAGACAAAAATCGTGATTTCTCACTGAATGCAGTGCTTTGGCACTAAAACTATATCTTCAATTTTACTCTAAAGTACTGAATGCAAGCCTTATGCAAAGATCTTAATGTAACTCCCCACATGATTCTGAGATGTTTGACACTTGTTATATCTCTCAGGTATTCAAGACAAAAAAGTTGATTTCTCAGTGCATAAAGTGCATTGGCATTGAATGAAGAATACATTTCAATTTTACTCAAATGTACTGAATGCAAACCTTATGCAAAGATCTTAATGTAACTCCCCACATGATTCTGAGATGTTTGACACCTGTTATATCTCTCAGGTATTCAAGACAAAAAAGTTGATTTCTCAGTGCATAAAGTGCATTAGCATTGAATGAAGAATACATTTCAATTTTACTCAAATGTACTGACTACAAACCTTATGGAAATATCCTAATATAACTCCCCACTTCATTTGAGATGTATGACACCTGTTATATAACTCAGGTATTCAAGTCAAAAATCGTGATTTCTCAGTGCCTAGAGAGTATTGGCATTGAAAGAAGGATACATTTCAATTATACTCAAATGAACTGACTGCAGTCCTTATGGAAAGATCTGAGTATAACTCCCCACATGATCCTAAGATGTTTGAAACCTGCTATATCACTCAGGTATTCAAAACAAAAAAGTTGATTTCTCAGTGAATGCAGGGCGTTGGCACTAAAAGTATATACTTCAATTTTACTCTAAAGTACAGAATATAAAACTTTATGGAAATATCCTAATATAACTCCCCACATGATCCTGAGATGTTTGACACCTGTTATATCACTCAGGTATTGAAGACAAAAAATGTTGATTTCTCAGTGCATAGAGTGCATTTGCATTGAAAGAAGTATACATTTCAATGTTATTCAAAGGTACTGACTGCAAACCTTATGGAAACATCCTAATATATCAACCCACATCATACTGAGATGTTTGACAGCTGTTATATCACTCAGGCGTTCAAGGCCAAAAAGTTGATTTCTCAGTGAATGCAGGGCTTTGGCACTAAAAGTATATATTTCAATTTTACTCTAAAGTGCTGAATGCAAACCTTATGGAAACATTTTAACGTAACTCCCCACATGATCCTGAGATGTTTGACACCTGTTATATCACTCAGGTATTCCAGACAAAAAGTTGATTTCTCAGTTCATACAGTGCTTTAGCATTGAATGAAGTATACATTTCAATTTTACTCAAAGGTACTGAAAGCAAACTTGACGGAAACATCTTAATATAACTCCCACATGATCCTGAGATGTTTGACACCTGCTATATCACTCAGGTATTCAAGGCAAAAAAGTTGATTTACCAGTGAATGCAGTACTTTGGCACTAAAAGTATATCTTCAATTTTACTCTAAAGTACTGAATGCAAGCCTTATGCAAAGATCTTAACGTAACTCCCCACATGATTCTGAGATGTTTGACACCTGTTATATCTCTCAGGTATTCAAGACAAAAAAGTTGATTTCTCAGTGCATAAAGTGCATTGGTTTGAATGAAGAATACATTTCAATTTTACTCAAATGTACTGACTACAAACCTTATGCAAACATCTTAATATAACTCCCCACATGATCCTGAGATGTTTGACGCCTGTTATATCACTCAGGTATTCTAGACAAAAAAGTTGATTTCGGAAACCATAGAGGGCTTTAGCATAGATTGAAGTGTACATTTCAATGCTACTCAAAGGTACTCACTGAAAACCTGATGGAACCTCCTAATATAACTCCCCACATGATACTGAGATGTTTGACACCTGTTATATCACTCAGGTATTCAAGACAAAAAAGTTGTTTTCTCAGAGCATAGAGAGCTTTAGCATTGACTGAAGTATACATTTCAATTTTACTGAAAGGTACTGACTGCAAACCTGATGGAAACATCCTAATATAGCTCCCCACATGATACTCAGATGTATGACACCTGTTATATCGCTCAGGTATTCAAGACAAAAAAGTTGATTTCTCAGTGCATAGAGTGCTTTGGCATTGAATGAAGTATACATTTCAATTTTTCTCAAATGTACTGACTGTAAACATTATGGAAACAGCTTAATATAACTTCCAACATGATCCTGAGATGTTTAACACCTGTTATATCGCTCAGGTATTCAAGACAAAAAAGTTGATTTCTCAGTGCATTAAGTGCCTTGGCATTCAATGAAGTACACATTTCAATTTTACTCAAATGTACCGACTGCAAACCTCATGGAAATATCCTAATATAACTCCCCACATGATCCTGAGATGTTTGACACCTGTTATATCACTCAGGTATTGAAGACAAAAAATGTTGATTTCTCAGTGCTTAGAGTGCATTGGCATAGAAAGAAGTCTACATTTCAATCATACTCAAATGTACTGAATGCAAGCCTTATGGAAACATCTTAATATAACTCCCCACATGATCCTCAGATGTTTGACACCAGCTATATCACTCAGCTGTTCAAGGCAAAAAAGTTGATATCTCAGTGAATGCAGGGCTTTGGCACTAAAAGTATGTACTTCAATTTTACTCTAAAGTACTGAGTGCAAACCTTACGGAAACATGGTAATATAACTCCCCACATAATCCTGAGATGTTTCACACCTGTTATATCGCTCAGGTATTCAAGACAAAAAAGTTGATTACTCAGGGAATTCAGTGCTTTGGCACTAAAAATTTATATTTCAACTTTATTCTAAAATGATAAATGCAAACTTTAGACAAACATCTTAACATAATTCCCCACAGGATCCTGACATGTTTGACAACTGTTATATCACTCAGGTATTCAAGACAAAAAAGTTGATTTCTCAGTGCATAGAGTGCGTTAGCATTGAAAGAAGTATACATTTCAATTTTACGCAAATGTACTGACTGCAAACCTTATGGAGACATCCTAATATAACTGCCCACATGATACTGAGATGTTTGACACATGTTATATCGCTCAGGTATTCAAGACAAAAAATGTTGATTTCTCAAAGCATACAGTGCTTTAGCATTGAATGAAGTATACATTTCAATTTTACTCAAAGGTACTGAAAGCAAAGTTGACGGAAACATCTTAATATAACTCCCCACATGATCCTGAGATGTTTGACACCTGCTGTATCACTCAGGTATTCAAGGCAAAAAAGTTGATTTACCAGTGAATGCAGTGCTTTGGCACTAAAAGTATATCTTCAATTTTACTCTAAAGTACTGAATGCAAGCCTTATGCAAAGATCTTAATGTAACTCCCCACATGATTCTGAGATGTTTGACACTTGTTATATCTCTCAGGTATTCAAGACAAAAAAGTTGATTTCTGAGTGCATAAAGTGCATTGGCATTGAATGAAGAATACATTTCAATTTTACTCAAATGTACTGACTACAAACCTTATGCAAACATCTTAATATAACTCCCCACATGATCCTGAGATGTTTGACGCCTGTTATATCACTCAGGTATTCTAGACAAAAAAGTTGATTTCGGAAACCATAGAGTGCTTTAGCATAGATTGAAGTGTACATTTCAATGCTACTCAAAGGTACTCACTGAAAACCTGATGGAACCTCCTAATATAACTCCCCACATGATACTGAGATGTTTGACACCTGTTATATCACTCAGGTATTCAAGACAAAAAAGTTGATTTCTCAGTGAATCCACAAATTTGGCACTAAAAGTATACATTTCAATTTTACTCTAAAGTACTGAATGCAAACCTTATGGAAACATCTTAATATTACTCCCCACATGATCCTGAGATGTTTGACACCTGTTATATCACTCAGGTAATCAAGACAAAAAAGTTGATTTCTCAAAGAATATAGTGCTTTAGCATTGAATGATGTATACATTTCAATTTTACTCAAAGGTACTGACTGCAAACCTTATGGAAACATCCTAATATAACTCCCCACATGATACTGAGATGTTTGACACCTGTTATATCACTCAGGTATTCAAGACAAAAAAGTTGATTTCTCAGTGAATGCACTACTTTGGCACTAAAAGTATATATTTCAATTTTCCTCTAAAGTACTGAATGCAAACCTTATGCAAACATCTTAATATAACTTCGCACATGATCCTGAGATGTTTGACAGCTGTTATTTCACTCAGGTATTCAAGGCAAAAAAGTTGATTTCTCAGTGAATGCAGAGATTTGGGACTAAAATATTATATTTCAATTTTACTCTGGAGTTCTGAATGCAAACCTTATGGAAACATCTTAACATAACTCCCCACATGCTCCTGAGATGTTTGACAGCTGTTATATCACTAAGGTATTCAAGGCAAAAAAGTTCATTTCTCAAACCATACAGTGCTTTAGCATTGAATGAAGTACACATTTCAATTTTACTCAAAGGTACTGACTGCAAACCTTATGGAAACATCCTAATATAACTCCCCAGATCATACTGAGATGTTTGACACGTGTTATATCACTCAGGTATACAAGACAAAACTTTGATTTCACAGTGCATAGAGTGCATTGGCATTGAATGAAGTATACAATTCAATTTTACTCAAATGTACTGACTGCAAACCTTATGGAAACATCCTAATATAACTGCCCACATGATACTGAGATGTTTGACACATGTTATATCACTCAGGTATTCAAGACAAAAATCGTGATTTCTCACTGAATGCAGTGCTTTGGCACTAAAACTATATCTTCAATTTTACTCTAAAGTACTGAATGCAAGCCTTATGCAAAGATCTTAATGTAACTCCCCACATGATTCTGAGATGTTTGACACTTGTTATATCTCTCAGGTATTCAAGACAAAAAAGTTGATTTCTCAGTGCATAAAGTGCATTGGCATTGAATGAAGAATACATTTCAATTTTACTCAAATGTACTGAATGCAAACCTTATGCAAAGATCTTAATGTAACTCCCCACATGATTCTGAGATGTTTGACACCTGTTATATCTCTCAGGTATTCAAGACAAAAAAGTTGATTTCTCAGTGCATAAAGTGCATTAGCATTGAATGAAGAATACATTTCAATTTTACTCAAATGTACTGACTACAAACCTTATGGAAATATCCTAATATAACTCCCCACTTCATTTGAGATGTATGACACCTGTTATATAACTCAGGTATTCAAGTCAAAAATCGTGATTTCTCAGTGCCTAGAGAGTATTGGCATTGAAAGAAGGATACATTTCAATTATACTCAAATGAACTGACTGCAGTCCTTATGGAAAGATCTGAGTATAACTCCCCACATGATCCTAAGATGTTTGAAACCTGCTATATCACTCAGGTATTCAAAACAAAAAAGTTGATTTCTCAGTGAATGCAGGGCGTTGGCACTAAAAGTATATACTTCAATTTTACTCTAAAGTACAGAATATAAAACTTTATGGAAATATCCTAATATAACTCCCCACATGATCCTGAGATGTTTGACACCTGTTATATCACTCAGGTATTGAAGACAAAAAATGTTGATTTCTCAGTGCATAGAGTGCATTTGCATTGAAAGAAGTATACATTTCAATGTTATTCAAAGGTACTGACTGCAAACCTTATGGAAACATCCTAATATATCTCCCCACATCATACTGAGATGTTTGACAGCTGTTATATCACTCAGGCGTTCAAGGCCAAAAAGTTGATTTCTCAGTGAATGCAGGGCTTTGGCACTAAAAGTATATATTTCAATTTTACTCTAAAGTGCTGAATGCAAACCTTATGGAAACATTTTAACGTAACTCCCCACATGATCCTGAGATGTTTGACACCTGTTATATCACTCAGGTATTCCAGACAAAAAGTTGATTTCTCAGTTCATGCAGTGCTTTAGCATTGAATGAAGTATACATTTCAATTTTACTCAAAGGAACTGAAAGCAAACTTGACGGAAACATCTTAATATAACTCCCACATGATCCTGAGATGTTTGACACCTGCTATATCACTCAGGTATTCAAGGCAAAAAAGTTGATTTACCAGTGAATGCAGTACTTTGGCACTAAAAGTATATCTTCAATTTTACTCTAAAGTACTGAATGCAAGCCTTATGCAAAGATCTTAACGTAACTCCCCACATGATTCTGAGATGTTTGACACCTGTTATATCTCTCAGGTATTCAAGACAAAAAAGTTGATTTCTCAGTGCAAAAAGTGCATTGGTTTGAATGAAGAATACATTTCAATTTTACTCAAATGTACTGACTACAAACCTTATGCAAACATCTTAATATAACTCCCCACATGATCCTGAGATGTTTGACGCCTGTTATATCACTCAGGTATTCTAGAGAAAAAAGTTGATTTCGGAAACCATAGAGGGCTTTAGCATAGATTGAAGTGTACATTTCAATGCTACTCAAAGGTACTCACTGAAAACCTGATGGAACCTCCTAATATAACTCCCCACATGATACTGAGATGTTTGACACCTGTTATATCACTCAGGTATTCAAGACAAAAAAGTTGTTTTCTCAGAGCATAGAGAGCTTTAGCATTGACTGAAGTATACATTTCAATTTTACTGAAAGGTACTGACTGCAAACCTGATGGAAACATCCTAATATAGCTCCCCACATGATACTCAGATGTATGACACCTGTTATATCGCTCAGGTATTCAAGACAAAAAAGTTGATTTCTCAGTGCATAGAGTGCTTTGGCATTGAATGAAGTATACATTTCAATTTTTCTCAAATGTACTGACTGTAAACATTATGGAAACAGCTTAATATAACTTCCAACATGATCCTGAGATGTTTAACACCTGTTATATCGCTCAGGTATTCAAGACAAAAAAGTTGATTTCTCAGTGCATTAAGTGCCTTGGCATTCAATGAAGTACACATTTCAATTTTACTCAAATGTACCGACTGCAAACCTCATGGAAATATCCTAATATAACTCCCCACATGATCCTGAGATGTTTGACACCTGTTATATCACTCAGGTATTGAAGACAAAAAATGTTGATTTCTCAGTGCTTAGAGTGCATTGGCATAGAAAGAAGTCTACATTTCAATCATACTCAAATGTACTGAATGCAAGCCTTATGGAAACATCTTAATATAACTCCCCACATGATCCTCAGATGTTTGACACCAGCTATATCACTCAGGTATTCTAGACAAAAAAGTTGATTTCCATGAAACAAATTTCAAACTTCTCATAATCATGTGGAAAGTTAACTTATGGTGTTTCCATTTGGTTTGCAGTCAGGACTTTTGAGTACAATTGAAATGGAAACTACATTTATGTCAAAGCATTCTATTCACTGAGAAATCATACCTCAGTGCATGCAATGCTTGGACAATACACATAGTATACATTTCAATTTTACACCAAAGCACTTACTACAAACCTAATGGAAACACTTTAGGTTAACTTCCCACATGATTCTGAGATGTCTGAAAGTTGTTTCATACCTGTGCACATAAAGACAAAAAAGTTGATTTCTCAGTGAATAGAATGCTTTGACATAAATGTCGTTTCCATTTCAATTATACTCAAAAGTCCTGACTGCAAACCTACTGGAAACACCATAATTTAGCTTTCCACATGATTATGAGTAGTTTGAAAGTTGTTTCATGGCTGTACACATCAACACAAAAAAGTTGTTATCTCAGTGCATGCAATGCTTAGACAATACAAATAGTATACATTTCAATTTTACACCAAAGCACTTACTGCAAACCTAATGGAAATCTCTAGGTTAACTTCCCACATGATTCTGAGATGTCTGAAAGTTGTTTCATTCTTGTGCACATAAAGACAAAAAAGTTGATTTCTCAGTGAATAGAATACTTTGACATAAATGTAGTTTCCATTTCAATTGTACTCAAAAGTCCTGACTGCAAACCTAATGGAAACACTTTAGGTTAACATTCCACATGATTATGCGTAGTTTGAAAGTTGTTTCATGGCTGTACACATCTACACAAAAAAGTTGCTCTCTCAGTGCATGCAATGCTTAGACAATACAAATAGTATACATTTCAATTTTACACCAAAGCACTTACTACAAACCTAATGGAAACACTTTAGGTTAACTTCCCACATGATTCTGAGATGTCTGAAAGTTGTTTCATACCTGTGCACAGAAAGACAAAAAAGTTGATTTCTCAGTGATTAGAATGATTTGACATAAATGTAGTTTCCATTTCAATTGTACTCAAAAGTCCTGACTGCAAACCTAATGGAAACACCTTAGGCTAAATTTCCACATGATTATGAGTAGTTTGAAAGTTGTTTCATGGCGGTACATATCAACACAAAAAAGTTGTTATCTCAGTGCATGCAATGCTTAGACAATACAAATAGTATACATTTCAGTTTTTCACCAAAGCACTTACTACAAACCTAAAGGAATCACATTAGGTTAACTTCCCACATGATTCTGAGATGTCTGAAAGTTGTTTCAAACCTGTGCACATAAAGACAAAAAAGTTGATTTCTCAGTGAATAGAATGCTTTGACATAAAAGTAGTTTCCATTTCAATTCTACTCAAAAGTCCTGACTGCAAAACTAATGGAAACACCATAGGTTAACTTTCCACATGATTATGAGAAGTTTGAATGTTGTTTCATGGCTGTACACATCAACACAAAAAAGTTGTTATCTCAGTGCATGCAATGCTTAGACAATACAAATAGTATACTTTTCAATTTTTCACCAAAGCACGTACTACAAACCTAATGGAATCACCTTAGGTTAACTTCCCACATGATTCTGAGATGTCTGAAAGTTGTTTCATACCTGTTCACATAAAGACAAAAAAGTTGATTTCTCAGTGATTAGAATGCTTTGACATAAATGTAGTTTCCATTTCAATTTTACTCAAAAGTCCTGACTGCAAACCTAATGGAAACACCTTAGGTTAACTTTCCACATGATTGTCAGTAGTTTGAAAGTTGTTTCTTGGCTGTACACATCAACACAAAAAAGTTGTTATCTCAGTGGATGCACTGTTTAGACAATACAAATAGTATACATTTCAATTTTACACCAAAGCACTTACTGTAAACCTACTGGAAACACTTTAGGCTAACTTCCCACATGATTCTGAGATGTCTGAAAGTTGTTTCATACCTGTGCACATAAAGACAAAAAAGTTGTTTTCTCAGTGAATAGAATCCTTTGACATAAATGTAGTTTCCATTTCAATTGTACTCAAACGACCTGACTGAAACCTGATGGAAACACCTTAGGTTAACTTTCCACATGTTTATGAGTAGTTTGAAAGTTGTTTCATGGCTGTACACATCTACACAAAAAAGTTGTTATCTCAGCGCATGCAATGCTTAGACAATACAAATACTATACATTTCAATTTTACACCAAAGCACTTGCTACAAACCTAATGGAAACACCTTAGGTTAACTTCCCACATGATTCTGAGATGTCTGAAAGTTGTTTCATACCTGTGCACATAAAGACAAAAAAGTTGATTTCTCAGTGAATAGAATGCTTTGACATAAATGTAGTTTCCATTTCAATTGTACTCAAAAGTCCTGACTGCATACTGAATGGAAACACCTTAGGTTAACTTTCCACATGTTTATGAGTAGTTTGAAAGTTGTTTCATGGCTGTACACATCAACACAAAAAAGTTGTTATCTCAGTGCATGCAATGCTTAGACAATACAAATAGTATACATTTCAATTTTACACCAAAGCACTTACTGCAAACCTAATGGAAAGAACTTAGATTAACTACCCACATGATTCTGAGATGTCTGAAAGTTGTTTCATACCTGTGCACATAAAGACAAAAAAGTTGATTTCTCAGTGATTAGAATGCTTTGAAATAAATGTAGTTTCCATTTCAATTTTACTCAAAAGTCCTGACTGCAAACCTAATGGAAACACCTTAGGTTAACTTTCCACATGATTATCAGTAGTTTGAAAGTTGTTTCTTGGCTGTACACATCAACACAAAAAAGTTGTTATCTCAGTGGATGCACTGCTTAGACAATACAAATAGTATACATTTCAATTTTACACCAAAGCACTTACTGTAAACCTACTGGAATCACCTTAGGTTAAATTCCCACATGATTCTGAGATGTCTGAAAGTTGTTTCATACCTGTGCACAGAAAGACAAAAAAGTTGATTTCTCAGTGATTAGAATGCTTTGACATAAATGTAGTTTCCATTTCAATTGTACTCAAAAGTCCTGACTGCAAACCTAATGGAAACACCTTAGGTTAACTTTCCACATGATTATGAGTAGTTTGAAAGTTGTTTCATGGCGGTACACATCAACACAAAAAAGTTGTTATCTCAGTGCATGCAATGCTTAGACAATACAAATAGTATACATTTCAGTTTTTCACCAAAGCACTTACTACAAACCTAATGGAATCACCTTAGGTTAACTTCCCACATGATTCTGAGATGTCTGAAAGTTGTTTCAAACCTGTGCACATAAAGACAAAAAAGTTGATTTCTCAGTGAATAGAATGCTTTGACATAAAAGTAGTTTCCATTTCAATTCTACTCAAAAGTCCTGACTGCAAACCTAATGGAAACACTTTAGATTAACTTTCCACATGATTATGAGTAGTTTGAAAGTTGTTTCATGGCTGTACACATCTACACAAAAAAGTTGCTATCTCAGTGCATGCAATGCTTAGACAAAACAAATAGTATACATTTCAATTTTACACCAAAGCACTTACTACAAACCTAATGAAATCACCTTAGGTTAACTTCCCGCATGATTCTGAGATGTCTGAAAGTTGTTTCATACCTGTGCACAGAAAGACAAAAAAGTTGATTTCTCAGTGATTAGAATGCTTTGACATAAATGTAGTTTCCATTTCAATTATACTCAAAAGTCCTGACTGCAAACCTAATGGAAACACCTTAGGTTAACTTTCCACATGATTATGAGTAGTTTGAAAGTTGTTTCATGGCGGTACACATCAACACAAAAAAGTTGTTATCTCAGTGCATGCAAAGCTTAGACAATACAAATAGTATACATTTCAGTTTTTCACCAAAGCACTTACTACAAACCTAATTTAAACACTTTAGGTTAACTTCCCACATGATTCTGAGATGTCTGAAAGTTGTTTCATACCTGTGCACATAAAGACAAAAAAGTTGATTTCTCAGTGAATAGAATGCTTTGACATAAATGTAGTTTCCATTTCAATTGTACTCAAAAGTCCTGACTGCAAACCTAATGGAAACACCATAGGTCAACTTTCCACATGATTATGAGAAGTTTGAAAGTTGTTTCATGGCTGTACACATCAACACAAAAAAGTTGTTATCTCAGTGCATGCAATGCTTAGACAATACAAATAGTATACATTTCAATTTTTCACCAAAGCACGTACTACAAACCTAATGGAATCACCTTAGGTTAACTTCCCACATGATTCTGAGATGTCTGAAAGTTGTTTCATACCTGTTCACATAAAGACAAAAAAGTTGATTTCTCAGTGATTAGAATGCTTTGACATAAATGTAGTTTCCATTTCAATTGTACTCAAAAGTCCTGACTGCAAACCTAATGGAAACACCTTAGGTTAACTTTCCACATGATTATCAGTAGTTTGAAAGTTGTTTCTTGGCTGTACACATCAACACAAAAAAGTTGTTATCTCAGTGCATGCACTGCTTAGACAATACAAATAGTATACATTTCAATTTTACACCAAAGCACTTACTGTAAACCTACTGGAAACACTTTAGGCTAACTTCCCACATGATTCTGAGATTTCTGAAAGTTGTTTCATACCTGTGCACATAAAGACAAAAAAGTTGTTTTCTCAGTGAATAGAATGCTTTGACATAAATGTAGTTTCCATTTCAATTGTACTCAAACGTCCTGACTGCAAACCTAATGGAAACACCTTAGGTTAACTTTCCACATGTTTATGAGTAGTTTGAAAGTTGTTTCATGGCTGTACACATCAACACAAAAAAGTTGTTACCTCAGCGCATGCAATGCTTAGACAATACAAATACTATACATTTCAATTTTACACCAAAGCACTTGCTACAAACCTAATGGAAACACCTTAGGTTAACTTCCCACATGATTCTGAGATGTCTGAAAGCTGTTTCATTCCTGTGCACATAAAGACAAAAAAGTTGATTTCTCAGTGAATAGAATGCTTTGACATAAATGTAGTTTCCATTTCAATTGTACTCAAAGGTCCTGACTGCAAACCTAATGGAAACACTTTAGGTTAACTTTCCACATGATTATGCGTAGTTTGAAAGTTGTTTCATGGCTGTACACATCTACACAAAAAAGTGGCTATCTCAGTGCATGCAATGCTTAGACAATAGAAATAGTATACATTTCAATTTTACACCAAAGCACTTACTACAAACCTAATGGAAACACTTTAGGTTAACTTCCCACATGATTCTGAGATGTCTGAAAGTTGTTTCATACCTGTGCACATAAGGACAAAAAAGTTGATTTCTCAGTGAATAGAATGCTTTGACATAAATGTAGTATCCATTTCAATTCTACTCAAAAGTCCTGACTGCAAAGCTAATGGAAACACCATAGGTTAACTTTCCACATGATTATGAGAAGTTTGAAAGTTGTTTCATGGCTGTACACATCAACACAAAAAAGTTGTTATCTCAGTGCATGCAATGCTTAGACAATACAAATAGTATACATTTCAATTTTTCACCAAAGCACGTACTACAAACCTAATGGAATCACCTTAGGTTAACTTCCCACATGATTCTGAGATGTCTGAAAGTTGTTTCATACCTGTTCACATAAAGACAAAAAAGTTGATTTCTCAGTGATTAGAATGCTTTGACATAAATGTAGTTTCCATTTCAATTGTACTCAAAAGTCCTGACTGCAAACTTGATGGAAACACTTTAGGTTAACTTTCCACATGATTATGAGCAGTTTGAAAGTTGTTTCATGGCTGTACACATCTACACAAAAAAGTTGCTCTCTCAGTGCATGCAATGCTTAGACAATACAAATAGTATACATTTCAATTTTACACCAAAGCACTTACTACAAACCTAATGGAATCACCTTAGGTTAAATTCCCACATGATTCTGAGATTTCTGAAAGTTGTTTCATACCTGTGCACAGAAAGACAAAAAAGTTGATTTCTCAGTGATTAGAATGCTTTGACATAAATGTAGTTTCCATTTCAATTGTACTCAAAAGTCCTGACTGCAAACCTAATGGAAACACCTTAGGTTAACTTTCCACATGATTATGAGTAGTTTGAAAGTTGTTTCTTGGCGGCACACATCAACACAAAAAAGTTGTTATCTCAGTGCATGCAATGCTTAGACAATACAAATAGTATACATTTCAGTTTTTCACCAAAGCACTTACTACAAACCTAATTTAAACTCTTTAGGTTAACTTCCAACATGATTCTGAGATGTCTGAAAGTTGTTTCATACCTGTGCACATAAAGACAAAAAAGTTGATTTCTCAGTGAATAGAATGCTTTGACATAAATGTAGTTTCCATTTCAATTGTACTCAAAAGTCCTGACTGCAAACTTAATGGAAACACTTTAGGTTAACTTTCCACATGATTATGAGCAGTTTGAAAGTTGTTTCATGGCTGTACACGTCTACACAAAAAAGTTGCTCTCTCAGTGCATGCAATGCTTAGACAATACAAATAGTATACATTTCAATTTTTCACCAAAGCACGTACTACAAACCTAATGGAATCACCTTAGGTTAACTTCCCACATGATTCTGAGATGTCTGAAAGTTGTTTCATACCTGTTCACATAAAGACAAAAAAGTTGATTTCTCAGTGATTAGAATGCTTTGACATAAATGTAGTTTCCCTTTCAATTTTACTCAAAAGTCCTGACTGCAAACCTAATGGAAACACCTTAGGTTAACTTTCCACATGATTATGAGTAGTTTGAAAGTTGTTTCTTGGCTGTACACATCAACACAAAAAAGTTGTTATCTCAGTGGATGCACTGCTTAGACAATACAAATAGCATACATTTCAATTTTACACCAAAGCACTTACTGTAAACCTACTGGAAACACTTTAGGCTAACTTCCCACATGATTCTGAGATGTCTGAAAGTTGTTTCTTACCTGTGCACATAAAGACAAAAAAGTTGTTTTCTCAGTGAATAGAATGCTTTGACATAAAAGTAGTTTCCATTTCAATTCTACTCAAAAGTCCTGACTGCAAACCTAATGGAAACACTTTAGATTAACGTTCCACATGATTATGAGTAGTTTGAAAGTTGTTTCATGGCTGTACACATCTACACAAAAAAGTTGCTATCTCAGTGCATGCAATGCTTAGACAATACAAATACTTTACATTTCAATTTTACACCAAAGCACTTACTACAAACCTAATGGAATCACCTTAGGTTAAATTCCCACATGATTCTGAGATGTCTGAAAGTTGTTTCATACCTGTGCACAGAAAGACAAAAAAGTTGATTTCTCAGTGATTAGAATGCTTTGACATAAATGTCGTTTCCATTTCAATTGTACTCAAAAGTCCTGACTGCAAACCTAATGGAAACACCTTAGGTTAACTTTCCACATGATTATGAGTAGTTTGAAAGTTGTTTCTTGGCGGTACACATCAACACAAAAAAGTTGTTATCTCAGTGCATGCAATGCTTAGACAATACAAATAGTATACATTTCAGTTTTTCACCAAAGCACTTACTACAAACCTAATTTAAACACTTTAGGTTAACTTCCAACATGATTCTGAGATGTCTGAAAGTTGTTTCATACCTGTGCACATAAAGACAAAAAAGTTGATTTCTCAGTGAATAGAATGCTTTGACATAAATGTAGTTTCCATTTCAATTGTACTCAAAAGTCCTGACTGTAGACCTAATGGAAACACCATAGGTTAACTTTCCACATGATTATGAGAAGTTTGAAAGTTGTTTCATGGCTGTACACATCAACACAAAAAAGTTGTTATCTCAGTGCATGCAATGCTTAGACAATACAAATAGTATACATTTCAATTTTACACCAAAGCACTTACTGTAAACCTAATGGAATCACCTTAGGTTAACTTCCCACATGATTCTGAGATGTCTGAAAGTTGTTTCATACCTGTTCACATAAAGACAAAAAAGTTGTTTTCTCAGTGAATAGAATGCTTTGACATAAATGTAGTTTCCATTTCAATTGTACTCAAACGACCTGACTGAAACCTGATGGAAACACCTTAGGTTAACTTTCCACATGTTTATGAGTAGTTTGAAAGTTGTTTCATGGCTGTAGACATCAACACAAAAAAGTTGTTATCTCAGTGCGTGCACTGCTTAGACAATACAAATAGTATACATTTCAATTTTTCACCAAAGCACTTACTACAAACCTAATGGAATCACATTAGGTTAACTTCCCACATGATTCTGAGATGTCTGAAAGTTGTTTCATACCTGTGCACATAAAGACAAAAAAGTTGATTTCTCAGTGAATAGAATGCTTTGACATAAATGTAGTTTCCATTTCAATTTTACTCAAAAGTCCTGACTGCAAACCTAATGAAAACACCTTAGGTTAACTTTCCACATGATTATGAGTAGTTTGAAAGTTGTTTCTTGGCTGTACACATCAACACAAAAAAGTTGTTATCTCAGTGGATGCATTGCTTAGACAATACAAATAGTATACATTTCAATTTTACACCAAAGCACTTACTGTAAACCTACTGGAAACACTTTAGGCTAACTTCCCACATGATTCTGAGATGTCTGAAAGTTGTTTCTTACCTGTGCACATAAAGACAAAAAAGTTGTTTTCTCAGTGAATAGAATGCTTTGACATAAAAGTAGTTTCCATTTCAATTCTACTCAAAAGTCCTGACTGCAAACCTAATGGAAACACTTTAGATTAACTTTCCACATGATTATGAGTAGTTTGAAAGTCGTTTCATGGCTGTACACATCTACACAAAAAAGTTGCTATCTCAGTGCATGCAATGCTTAGACAATACAAATAGTATACATTTCAATTTTACACCAAAGCACTTACTACAAACCTAATCAAATCACCTTAGGTTAACTTCCCGCATGATTCTGAGATGTCTGAAAGTTGTTTCATACCTGTGCACAGAAAGACAAAAAAGTTGATTTCTCAGTGATTAGAATGCTTTGACATAAATGTAGTTTCCATTTCAATTGTACTCAAAAGTCCTGACTGCAAACCTAATGGAAACACCTTAGGTTAACTTTCCACATGATTATGAGTAGTTTGAAAGTTGTTTCTTGGCGGTACACATCAACACAAAAAAGTTGTTATCTCAGTGCATGCAATGCTTAGACAATACAAATAGTATACATTTCAGTTTTTCACCAAAGCACTTACTACAAACCTAATTTAAACACTTTAGGTTAACTTCCAACATGATTCTGAGATGTCTGAAAGTTGTTTCATACCTGTGCACATAAAGACAAAAAAGTTGATTTCTCAGTGAATAGAATGCTTTGACATAAATGTAGTTTCCATTTCAATTGTACTCAAAAGTCCTGACTGCAAACCTAGTGGAAACACCATAGGTTAACTTTCCACATGATTATGAGAAGTTTGAAAGTTATTTCATGGCTGTACACATCAACACAAAAAAGTTGTTATCTCAGTGCATGCAATGCTTAGACAATACAAATAGTATACATTTCAATTTTACACCAAAGCACTTACTGTAAACCTAATGGAATCACCTTAGGTTAACTTCCCACATGATTCTGAGATGTCTGAAAGTTGTTTCATACCTGTTCACATAAAGACAAAAAAGTTGTTTTCTCAGTGAATAGAATGCTTTGACATAAATTTAGTTTCCATTTCAATTGTACTCAAACGACCTGACTGAAACCTGATGGAAACACCTTAGGTTAACTTTCCACATGTTTATGAGTAGTTTGAAAGTTGTTTCATGGCTGTAGACATCAACACAAAAAAGTTGTTATCTCAGTGCATGCACTGCTTAGACAATACAAATAGTATACATTTCAATTTTTCACCAAAGCACTTACTACAAATCTAATGGAATCACCTTAGGTTAACTTCCCACATGATTCTGAGATGTCTGAAAGTTGTTTCATACCTGTGCACATAAAGACCAAAAAGTTGATTTCTCGGTGAATACAATGCTTTGACATAAATGTAGTTTCCATTTCAATTGTACTCAAAAGTCCTGACTGCAAACCTAATGAAAACACCTTAGGTTAACTTTCCACATGATTATGAGTAGTTTGAAAGTTGTTTCATGGCTGTACATATCAACACAAAAAAGTTGTTATCTCAGTGCATGCAATGCTTAGACAATACAAATAGTATACATTTCAATTTTACACCAAAGCACTTACTGCAAACCTAATGGAAAGAACTTAGATTAACTACCCACATGATTCTGAGATGTCTGAAAGTTGTTTCATACTTGTGCACATAAAGACAAAAAAGTTGATTTCTCAGTGAATAGAATGCTTTGACATAAATGTAGTTTCCATTTCAATTGTACTCAAAAGTCCTGACTGCAAACTTAATGGAAACACTTTAGGTTAACTTTCCACATGATTATGAGCAGTTTGAAAGTTGTTTCATGGCTGTACACATCTACACAAAAAAGTTGCTCTCTCAGTGCATGCAATGCTTAGACAAGACAAATAGTATACATTTCAATTTTACACCAAAGCACTTACTACAAACCTAATGGAATCACCTTAGGTTAAATTCCCACATGATTCTGAGATGTCTGAAAGTTGTTTCATACCTGTGCACAGAAAGACAAAAAAGTTGATTTCTCAGTGATTAGAATGCTTTGACATAAATGTAGTTTCCATTTCAATTGTACTCAAAAGTCCTGACTGCAAACCTAATGGAAACACCTTAGGTTAACTTTCCACATGATTATGAGTAGTTTGAAAGTTGTTTCATGGCGGTACACATCAACACAAAAAAGTTGTTATCTCAGTGCATGCAATGCTTAGACAATACTAATAGTATACATTTCAGTTTTTCACCAAAGCACTTACTACAAACCTAATTTAAACACTTTAGGTTAACTTCCAACATGATTCTGAGATGTCTCAAAGTTGTTTCATACCTGTGCACATAAAGACAAAAAAGTTGATTTCTCAGTGAATAGAATGCTTTGACATAAATGTAGTTTCCATTTCAATTGTACTCAAAAGTCCTGACTGCAAAACTAATGGAAACACCATAGGTTAACTTTCCACATGATTATGAGAAGTTTGAAAGTTGTTTCATGGCAGTACACATCAACACAAAAAAGTTGTTATCTCAGTGCATGCAATGCTTAGACAATACAAATAGTATACATTTCAATTTTTCACCAAAGCACGTACTACAAACCTAATGGAATCACCTTAGGTTAACTTCCCACATGATTCTGAGATGTCTGAAAGTTGTTTCATACCTGTTCACATAAAGACAAAAAAGTTGATTTCTCAGTGATTAGAATGCTTTGACATAAATGTAGTTTCCATTTCAATTTTACTCAAAAGTCCAGACTGCAAACCTAATGGAAACACCTTAGGTTAACTTTCCACATGATTATCAGTAGTTTGAAAGTTGTTTCTTGGCTGTACACATCAACACAAAAAAGTTGTTATCTCAGTGCATGCAATGCTTAGACAATACAAATAGTATACATTTCAATTTTACACCAAAGCACTTACTGTAAACCTACTGGAAACACTTTAGGCTAACTTCCCACATGATTCTGAGATGTCTGAAAGTTGTTTCTTACCTGTGCACATAAAGACAAAAAAGTTGTTTTCTCAGTGAATAGAATGCTTTGACATAAAAGTAGTTTCCATTTCAATTCTACTCAAAAGTCCTGACTGCAAACCTAATGGAAACACTTTAGATTAACTTTCCACATGATTATGAGTAGTTTGAAAGTTGTTTCATGGCTGTACACATCTACACAAAAAAGTTGCTATCTCTGTGCATGCAATGCTTAGACAATACAAGTAGTATACATTTCAATTTTACACCAAAGCAGTTACTACAAACCTAATTTAAACACTTTAGGTTAACTTCCAACATGATTCTGAGATGTCTGAAAGTTGTTTCATACCTGTGCACATAAAGACAAAAAAGTTGATTTCTCAGTGAATAGAATGCTTTGACATAAATGTAGTTTCCATTTCAATTGTACTCAAAAGTCCTGACTGCAAACCTAATGGAAACACCATAGGTTAACTTTCCACATGATTATGAGAAGTTTGAATGTTGTTTCATGGCTGTACACATCAACACAAAAAAGTTGTTATCTCAGTGCATGCAATGCTTAGACAATACAAATAGTATACATTTCAATTTTTCACCAAAGCACGTACTACAAACCTAATGGAATCACCTTAGGTTAACTTCCCACATGATTCTGAGATGTCTGAAAGTTGTTTCATACCTGTTCACATAAAGACAAAAAAGTTGATTTCTCAGTGATTAGAATGCTTTGACATAAATGTAGTTTCCATTTCAATTTTACTCAAAAGTCCTGACTGCAAACCTAATGGAAACACCTTAGGTTAACTTTCCACATGATTATCAGTAGTCTGAAAGTTGTTTCTTGGCTGTACACATCAACACAAAAAAGTTGTTATCTCAGTGCATGCACTGCTTAGACAATACAAATAGTATACATTTCAATTTTACACCAAAGCACTTACTGTAAACCTACTGGAAACACTTTAGGCTAACTTCCCACATGATTCTGAGATGTCTGAAACTTGTTTCATACCTGTGCACATAAAGACAAAAAAGTTGTTTTCTCAGTGAATAGAATGCTTTGACATAAAAGTAGTTTCCATTCCAATTGTACTCAAACGACCTGACTGAAACCTGATGGAAACACCTTAGGTTAACTTTCCACATGTTTATGAGTAGTTTGAAAGTTGTTTCATGGCTCTACACATCTACACAAAAAAGTTGTTATCTCAGCGCATGCAATGCTTAGACAATACAAATACTATACATTTCAATTTTACACCAAAGCACTTGCTACAAACCTAATGGAAACACCTTAGGTTAACTTCCCACATGATTCTGAGATGTCTGAAAGTTGTTTCATACCTGTGCACATAAAGACAAAAAAGTTGATTTCTCAGTGAATAGAATGCTTTGACATAAATGTAGTTTCCATTTCAATTGTACTCAAAAGTCCTGACTGCATACTGAATGGGAACACCTTAGGTTAACTTTCCACATGTTTATGAGTAGTTTGAAAGTTGTTTCATGGCTGTAGACATCAACACAAAAAAGTTGTTATCTCAGTGCATGCACTGCTTAGACAATACAAATAGTATACATTTCAATTTTTCACCAAAGCACTTACTACAAACCTAATGGAATCACCTTAGGTTAACTTCCCACATGATTCTGAGATGTCTGAAAGTTGTTTCATACCTGTGCACAGAAAGACAAAAAAGTTGATTTCTCAGTGATTAGAATGCTTTGACATAAAAGTAGTTTCCATTTCAATTGTACTCAAAAGTCCTGACTGCAAACCTAATGGAAACACCTTAGGTTAACGTTCCACATGATTATGAGTAGTTTGAAAGTTGTTTCATGGCGGTACACATCAACACAAAAAAGTTGTTATCTCAGTGCATGCAATGCTTAGACAATACAAATAGTATACATTTCAGTTTTTCACCAATGCACTTACTACAAACCTAATTTAAACACTTTAGGTTAACTTCCAACATGATTCTGAGATGTCTGAAAGTTGTTTCATACCTGTGCACATAAAGACAAAAAAGTTGATTTCTCAGTGAATAGAATGCTTTGACATAAATGTAGTTTCCATTTCAATTGTACTCAAAAGTCCTGACTGCAAACCTAATGGAAACACCATAGGTTAACTTTCCACATGATTATGAGAAGTTTGAAAGTTGTTTCATGGCTGTACACATCAACACAAAAAAGTTGTTATCTCAGTGCATGCAATGCTTAGACAATACAAATAGTATACATTTCAATTTTACACCAAAGCACTTACTGTAAACCTAATGGAATCACCTTAGGTTAACTTCCCACATGATTCTGAGATGTCTGAAAGTTGTTTCATACCTGTTCACATAAAGACAAAAAAGTTGTTTTCTCAGTGAATAGAATGCTTTGACATAAATGTAGTTTCCATTTCAATTGTACTCAAACGACCTGACTGAAACCTGATGGAAACACCTTAGGTTAACTTTCCACATGTTTATGAGTAGTTTGAAAGTTGTTTCATGGCTCTACACACCTACACAAAAAAGTTGTTATCTCAGCGCATGCAATGCTTAGACAATACAAATACTATACATTTCAATTTTACACCAAAGCACTTGCTACAAACCTAATGGAAACACCTTAGGTTAACTTCCAACATGATTCTGAGATGTCTGAAAGTTGTTTCATACCTGTGCACATAAAGACAAAAAAGTTGATTTCTCAGTGAATAGAATGCTTTGACATAAATGTAGTTTCCATTTCAATTGTACTCAAAAGTCCTGACTGCAAACCTAATGGAAACACCATAGGTTAACTTTCCACATGATTATGAGAAGTTTGAAAGTTGTTTCATGGCTGTACACATCAACACAAAAAAGTTGTTATCTCAGTGCATGCAATGCTTAGACAATACAAATAGTATACATTTCAATTTTTCACCAAAGCACGTACTACAAACCTAATGGAATCACCTTAGGTTAACTTCCCACATGATTCTGAGATGTCTGAAAGTTGTTTCATACCTGTTCACATAAAGACAAAAAAGTTGATTTCTCAGTGATTAGAATGCTTTGACATAAATGTAGTTTCCATTTCAATTGTACTCAAAAGTCCTGACTGCAAACCTAATGGAAACACCTTAGGTTAACTTTCCACATGATTATCAGTAGTTTGAAAGTTGTTTCTTGGCTGTACACATCAACACAAAAAAGTTGTTATCTCAGTGCATGCACTGCTTAGACAATACAAATAGTATACATTTCAATTCTACACCAAAGCACTTACTACAAACGTAATGGAAACACTTTAGGTTAACTTCCCACATGATTCTGAGATGTCTGAAAGTTGTTTCATACCTGTGCACATAAGGACAAAAAAGTTGATTTCTCAGTGAATAGAATGCTTTGACATAAATGTAGTATCCATTTCAATTCTACTCAAAAGTCCTGACTGCAAACCTAATGGAAACACCATAGGTTAACTTTCCACATGATTATGAGAAGTTTGAAAGTTGTTTCATGGCTGTACACATCAACACAAAAAAGTTGTTATCTCAGTGCATGCAATGCTTAGACAATACAAATAGTATACATTTCAATTTTTCACCAAAGCACTTACTACAAACCAAATGGAAACACTTTCGGTTAACTTCCCACATGATTCTGAGATGTCTGAAATTTGTTTCATACCTGTGCACAGAAAGACAAAAAAGTTGATTTCTCAGTGATTAGAATGCTTTGACATAAATGTAGTTTCCATTTCAATTGTACTCAAAAGTCCTGACTGCAAACCTAATGGAAACACCTTAGGTTAACTTTCCACATGATTATGAGAAGTTTGAATGTTGTTTCATGGCTGTACACATCAACACAAAAAAGTTGTTATCTCAGTGCATGCAATGCTTAGACAATACAAATAGTATACATTTCAATTTTTCACCAAAGCACGTACTACAAACCTAATGGAATCACCTTAGGTTAACTTCCCACATGATTCTGAGATGTCTGAAAGTTGTTTCATACCTGTTCACATAAAGACAAAAAAGTTGATTTCTCAGTGATTAGAATGCTTTGACATAAATGTAGTTTCCATTTCAATTTTACTCAAAAGTCCTGACTGCAAACCTAATGGAAACACCTTAGGTTAACTTTCCACATGATTATCAGTAGTTTGAAAGTTGTTTCTTGGCTGTACACATCAACACAAAAAAGTTGTTATCTCAGTGCATGCACTGCTTAGACAATACAAATAGTATACATTTCAATTTTACACCAAAGCACTTACTGTAAACCTACTGGAAACACTTTAGGCTAACTTCCCACATGATTCTGAGATGTCTGAAAATTGTTTCATACCTGTGCACATAAAGACAAAAAAGTTGTTTTCTCAGTGAATAGAATGCTTTGACATAAATGTAGTTTCCATTTCAATTGTACTCAAAAGTCCTGACTGCAGACCTAATGGAAACACCATAGGTTAACTTTCCACATGATTATGAGAAGTTTGAAAGTTGTTTCATGGCTGTACACATCAACACAAAAAAGTTGTTATCTCAGTGCATGCAATGCTTAGACAATACAAATAGTATACATTTCAATTTTACACCAAAGCACTTACTGTAAACCTAATGGAATCACCTTAGGTTAACTTCCCACATGATTCTGAGATGTCTGAAAGTTGTTTCATACCTGTTCACATAAAGCCAAAAAAGTTGTTTTCTCAGTGAATAGAATGCTTTGACATAAATGTAGTTTCCATTTCAATTGTACTCAAACGACCTGACTGAAACCTGATGGAAACACCTTAGGTTAACTTTCCACATGTTTATGAGTAGTTTGAAAGTTGTTTCATGGCTGTAGACATCAACACAAAAAAGTTGTTATCTCAGTGCATGCACTGCTTAGACAATACAAATACTATACATTTCAATTTTACACCAAAGCACTTGCTACAAACCTAATGGAAACACCTTAGGTTAACTTCCCACATGATTCTGAGATGTCTGAAAGCTGTTTCATTCCTGTGCACATAAAGACAAAAAAGTTGATTTCTCAGTGAATAGAATGCTTTGACATAAAAGTAGTTTCCATTTCAATTGTACTCAAAAGTCCTGACTGCAAACCTAATGAAAACACCTTAGGTTAACTTTCCACATGATTATGAGTAGTTTGAAAGTTGTTTCATGGCTGTACATATCAACACAAAAAAGTTGTTATCTCAGTGCATGCAATGCTTAGACAATACAAATAGTATACATTTCAATTTTACACCAAAGCACTTACTGCAAACCTAATGGAAAGAACTTAGATTAACTACCCACATGATTCTGAGATGTCTGAAAGTTGTTTCATACCTGTGCACATAAAGACAAAAAAGTTGATTTCTCAGTGAATAGAATGCTTTGACATAAATGTAGTTTCCATTTCAATTGTACTCAAAAGTCCTGACTGCAAACTTAATGGAAACACTTTAGGTTAACTTTCCACATGATTATGAGCAGTTTGAAAGTTGTTTCATGGCTGTACACATCTACACAAAAAAGTTGCTCTCTCAGTGCATGCAATGCTTAGACAATACAAATAGTATACATTTCAATTTTACACCAAAGCACTTACTACAAACCTAATGGAATCACCTTAGGTTAAATTCCCACATGATTCTGAGATGTCTGAAAGTTGTTTCATACCTGTGCACAGAAAGACAAAAAAGTTGATTTCTCAGTGATTAGAATGCTTTGACATAAATGTGGTTTCCATTTCAATTGTACTCAAAAGTCCTGACTGCAAACCTAATGGAAACACCTTAGGTTAACTTTCCACATGATTATGAGTAGTTTGAAAGTTGTTTCATGGCGGTACACATCAACACAAAAAAGTTGTTATCTCAGTGCATGCAATGCTTAGACAATACTAATAGTATACATTTCAGTTTTTCACCAAAGCACTTACTACAAACCTAATTTAAACACTTTAGGTTAACTTCCAACATGATTCTGAGATGTCTGAAAGTTGTGTCATACCTGTGCACATAAAGACAAAAAAGTTGATTTCTCAGTGAATAGAATGCTTTGACATAAATGTAGTTTCCATTTCAATTGTACTCAAAAGTCCTGACTGCAAAACTAATGGAAACACCATAGGTTAACTTTCCACATGATTATGAGAAGTTTGAAAGTTGTTTCATGGCTGTACACATCAACACAAAAAAGTTGTTATCTCAGTGCATGCAATGCTTAGACAATACAAATAGTATACATTTCAATTTTTCACCAAAGCACGTACTACAAACCTAATGGAATCACCTTAGGTTAACTTCCCACATGATTCTGAGATGTCTGAAAGTTGTTTCATACCTGTTCACATAAAGACAAAAAAGTTGATTTCTCAGTGATTAGAATGCTTTGACATAAATGTAGTTTCCATTTCAATTTTACTCAAAAGTCCTGACTGCAAACCTAATGGAAACACCTTAGGTTAACTTTCCACATGATTATCAGTAGTTTGAAAGTTGTTTCTTGGCTGTACACATCAACACAAAAAAGTTGTTATCTCAGTGGATGCACTGCTTAGACAATACAAATAGTATACATTTCAATTTTACACCAAAGCACTTACTGTAAACCTACTGGAAACACTTTAGGCTAACTTCCCACATGATTCTGAGATGTCTGAAAGTTGTTTCTTACCTGTGCACATAAAGACAAAAAAGTTGTTTTCTCAGTGAATAGAATTCTTTGACATAAAAGTAGTTTCCATTTCAATTCTACTCAAAAGTCCTGACTGCAAACCTAATGGAAACACTTTAGATTAACTTTCCACATGATTATGAGTAGTTTGAAAGTTGTTTCATGGCTGTACACATCTACACAAAAAAGTTGCTATCTCAGTGCATGCAATGCTTAGACAATACAAATAGTATACATTTCAATTTTACACCAAAGCACTTACTACAAACCTAATCAAATCACCTTAGGTTAACTTCCCGCATGATTCTGAGATGTCTGAAAGTTGTTTCATACCTGTGCACAGAAAGACAAAAAAGTTGATTTCTCAGTGATTAGAATGCTTTGACATAAATGTAGTTTCCATTTCAATTGTACTCAAAAGTCCTGACTGCAAACCTAATGAAAACACCTTAGGTTAACTTTCCACATGATTATGAGTAGTTTGAAAGTTGTTTCATGGCTGTACATATCAACACAAAAAAGTTGTTATCTCAGTGCATGCAATGCTTAGACAATACAAATAGTATACATTTCAATTTTACACCAAAGCACTTACTGCAAACCTAATGGAAAGAACTTAGATTAACTACCCACATGATTCTGAGATGTCTGAAAGTTGTTTCATACCTGTGCACATAAAGACAAAAAAGTTGATTTCTCAGTGAATAGAATGCTTTGACATAAATGTAGTTTCCATTTCAATTGTACTCAAAAGTCCTGACTGCAAACTTAATGGAAACACTTTAGGTTAACTTTCCACATGATTATGAGCAGTTTGAAAGTTGTTTCATGGCTGTACACATCTACACAAAAAAGTTGCTCTCTCAGTGCATGCAATGCTTAGACAATACAAATAGTATACATTTCAATTTTACACCAAAGCACTTACTACAAACCTAATGGAATCACCTTAGGTTAAATTCCCACATGATTCTGAGATGTCTGAAAGTTGTTTCATACCTGTGCACAGAAAGACAAAAAAGTTGATTTCTCAGTGATTAGAATGCTTTGACATAAATGTAGTTTCCATTTCAATTTTACTCAAAAGTCCTGACTGCAAACCTAATGGAAACACCTTAGGTTAACTTTCCACATGATTATCAGTAGTTTGAAAGTTGTTTCTTGGCTGTACACATCAACACAAAAAAGTTGTTATCTCAGTGGATGCACTGCTTAGACAATACAAATAGTATACATTTCAATTTTACACCAAAGCACTTACTGTAAACCTACTGGAAACACTTTAGGCTAACTTCCCACATGATTCTGAGATGTCTGAAAGTTGTTTCTTACCTGTGCACATAAAGACAAAAAAGTTGTTTTCTCAGTGAATAGAATGCTTTGACATAAAAGTAGTTTCCATTTCAATTCTACTCAAAAGTCCTGACTGCAAACCTAATGGAAACACTTTAGATTAACTTTCCACATGATTATGAGTAGTTTGAAAGTTGTTTCATGGCTGTACACATCTACACAAAAAAGTTGCTATCTCAGTGCATGCAATGCTTAGACAATACAAATAGTATACATTTCAATTTTACACCAAAGCACTTACTACAAACCTAATCAAATCACCTTAGGTTAACTTCCCGCATGATTCTGAGATGTCTGAAAGTTGTTTCATACCTGTGCACAGAAAGACAATAAAGTTGATTTCTCAGTGATTAGAATGCTTTGACATAAATGTAGTTTCCATTTCAATTGTACTCAAAAGTCCTGACTGCAAACCTAATGGAAACACCTTAGGTTAACTTTCCACATGATTATGAGTAGTTTGAAAGTTGTTTCTTGGCGGTACACATCAACACAAAAAAGTTGTTATCTCAGTGCATGCAATGCTTAGACAATACAAATAGTATACATTTCAGTTTTTCACCAAAGCACTTACTACAAACCTAATTTAAACACTTTAGGTTAACTTCCAACATGATTCTGAGATGTCTGAAAGTTGTTTCATACCTGTGCACATAAAGACAAAAAAGTTGATTTCTCAGTGAATAGAATGCTTTGACATAAATGTAGTTTCCATTTCAATTGTACTCAAAAGTCCTGACTGCAAACCTAATGGAAACACCATAGGTTAACTTTCCACATGATTATGAGAAGTTTGAAAGTTGTTTCATGGCTGTACACATCAACACAAAAAAGTTGTTATCTCAGTGCATGCAATGCTTAGACAATACAAATAGTATACATTTCAATTTTACACCAAAGCACTTACTGTAAACCTAATGGAATCACCTTAGGTTAACTTCCCACATGATTCTGAGATGTCTGAAAGTTGTTTCATACCTGTTGACATAAAGACAAAAAAGTTGTTTTCTCAGTGAATAGAATGCTTTGACATAAATGTAGTTTCCATTTCAATTGTACTCAAACGACCTGACTGAAACCTGATGGAAACACCTTAGGTTAACTTTCCACATGTTTATGAGTAGTTTGAAAGTTGTTTCATGGCTGTAGACATCAACACAAAAAAGTTGTTATCTCAGTGCATGCACTGCTTAGACAATACAAATAGTATACATTTCAATTTTTCACCAAAGCACTTACTACAAACCTAATGGAATCACCTTAGGTTAAATTCCCACATGATTCTGAGATGTCTGAAAGTTGTTTCATACCTGTGCACATAAAGACAAAAAAGTTGATTTCTCAGTGAATAGAATGCTTTGACATAAATGTAGTTTCCATTTCAATTGTACTCAAAAGTCCTGACTGCAAACTTAATGGAAACACTTTAGGTTAACTTTCCACATGATTATGAGCAGTTTGAAAGTTGTTTCATGGCTGTACACATCTACACAAAAAAGTTGCTCTCTCAGTGCATGCAATGCTTAGACAATACAAATAGTATACATTTCAATTTTACACCAAAGCACTTACTACAAACCTAATGGAATCACCTTAGGTTAAATTCCCACATGATTCTGAGATGTCTGAAAGTTGTTTCATACCTGTGCACAGAAAGACAAAAAAGTTGATTTCTCAGTGATTAGAATGCTTTGACATAAATGTAGTTTCCATTTCAATTTTACTCAAAAGTCCTGACTGCAAACCTAATGGAAACACCTTAGGTTAACTTTCCACATGATTATCAGTAGTTTGAAAGTTGTTTCTTGGCTGTACACATCAACACAAAAAAGTTGTTATCTCAGTGGATGCACTGCTTAGACAATACAAATAGTATACATTTCAATTTTACACCAAAGCACTTACTGTAAACCTACTGGAAACACTTTAGGCTAACTTCCCACATGATTCTGAGATGTCTGAAAGTTGTTTCTTACCTGTGCACATAAAGACAAAAAAGTTGTTTTCTCAGTGAATAGAATGCTTTGACATAAAAGTAGTTTCCATTTCAATTCTACTCAAAAGTCCTGACTGCAAACCTAATGGAAACACTTTAGATTAACTTTCCACATGATTATGAGTAGTTTGAAAGTTGTTTCATGGCTGTACACATCTACACAAAAAAGTTGCTATCTCAGTGCATGCAATGCTTAGACAATACAAATAGTATACATTTCAATTTTACACCAAAGCACTTACTACAAACCTAATCAAATCACCTTAGGTTAACTTCCCGCATGATTCTGAGATGTCTGAAAGTTGTTTCATACCTGTGCACAGAAAGACAATAAAGTTGATTTCTCAGTGATTAGAATGCTTTGACATAAATGTAGTTTCCATTTCAATTGTACTCAAAAGTCCTGACTGCAAACCTAATGGAAACACCTTAGGTTAACTTTCCACATGATTATGAGTAGTTTGAAAGTTGTTTCTTGGCGGTACACATCAACACAAAAAAGTTGTTATCTCAGTGCATGCAATGCTTAGACAATACAAATAGTATACATTTCAGTTTTTCACCAAAGCACTTACTACAAACCTAATTTAAACACTTTAGGTTAACTTCCAACATGATTCTGAGATGTCTGAAAGTTGTTTCATACCTGTGCACATAAAGACAAAAAAGTTGATTTCTCAGTGAATAGAATGCTTTGACATAAATGTAGTTTCCATTTCAATTGCACTCAAAAGTCCTGACTGCAAACCTAATGGAAACACCATAGGTTAACTTTCCACATGATTATGAGAAGTTTGAAAGTTGTTTCATGGCTGTACACATCAACACAAAAAAGTTGTTATCTCAGTGCATGCAATGCTTAGACAATACAAATAGTATACATTTCAATTTTACACCAAAGCACTTACTGTAAACCTAATGGAATCACCTTAGGTTAACTTCCCACATGATTCTGAGATGTCTGAAAGTTGTTTCATACCTGTTGACATAAAGACAAAAAAGTTGTTTTCTCAGTGAATAGAATGCTTTGACATAAATGTAGTTTCCATTTCAATTGTACTCAAACGACCTGACTGAAACCTGATGGAAACACCTTAGGTTAACTTTCCACATGTTTATGAGTAGTTTGAAAGTTGTTTCATGGCTGTAGACATCAACACAAAAAAGTTGTTATCTCAGTGCATGCACTGCTTAGACAATACAAATAGTATACATTTCAATTTTTCACCAAAGCACTTACTACAAACCTAATGGAATCACCTTAGGTTAAATTCCCACATGATTCTGAGATGTCTGAAAGTTGTTTCATACCTGTGCACAGAAAGACAAAAAAGTTGATTTCTCAGTGATTAGAATGCTTTGACATAAATGTAGTTTCCATTTCAATTGTACTCAAAAGTCCTGACTGCAAACCTAATGGAAACACCTTAGGTTAACTTTCCACATGATTATGAGTAGTTTGAAAGTTGTTTCATGGCGGTACACATCAACACAAAAAAGTTGTTATCTCAGTGCATGCAATGCTTAGACAATACTAATAGTATACATTTCAGTTTTTCACCAAAGCACTTACTACAAACCTAATTTAAACACTTTAGGTTAACTTCCAACATGATTCTGAGATGTCTGAAAGTTGTTTCATACCTGTGCACATAAAGACAAAAAAGTTGATTTCTCAGTGAATAGAATGCTTTGACATAAATGTAGTTTCCATTTCAATTGTACTCAAAAGTCCTGACTGCAAAACTAATGGAAACACCATAGGTTAACTTTCCACATGATTATGAGAAGTTTGAAAGTTGTTTCATGGCTGTACACATCAACACAAAAAAGTTGTTATCTCAGTGCATGCAATGCTTAGACAATACAAATAGTATACATTTCAATTTTTCACCAAAGCACGTACTACAAACCTAATGGAATCACCTTAGGTTAACTTCCCACATGATTCTGAGATGTCTGAAAGTTGTTTCATACCTGTTCACATAAAGACAAAAAAGTTGATTTCTCAGTGATTAGAATGCTTTGACATAAATGTAGTTTCCATTTCAATTTTACTCAAAAGTCCTGACTGCAAACCTAATGGAAACACCTTAGGTTAACTTTCCACATGATTATCAGTAGTTTGAAAGTTGTTTCTTGGCTGTACACATCAACACAAAAAAGTTGTTATCTCAGTGGATGCACTGCTTAGACAATACAAATAGTATACATTTCAATTTTACACCAAAGCACTTACTGTAAACCTACTGGAAACACTTTAGGCTAACTTCCCACATGATTCTGAGATGTCTGAAAGTTGTTTCTTACCTGTGCACATAAAGACAAAAAAGTTGTTTTCTCAGTGAATAGAATGCTTTGACATAAAAGTAGTTTCCATTTCAATTCTACTCAAAAGTCCTGACTGCAAACCTAATGGAAACACTTTAGATTAACTTTCCACATGATTATGAGTAGTTTGAAAGTTGTTTCATGGCTGTACACATCTACACAAAAAAGTTGCTATCTCTGTGCATGCAATGCTTAGACAATACAAGTAGTATACATTTCAATTTTACACCAAAGCAGTTACTACAAACCTAATTTAAACACTTTAGGTTAACTTCCCACATGATTCTGAGATGTCTGAAAGTTGTTTCATACCTGTGCACATAAAGACAAAAAAGTTGATTTCTCAGTGAATAGAATGCTTTGACATAAATGTAGTTTCCATTTCAATTGTACTCAAAAGTCCTGACTGCAAACCTAATGGAAACACCATAGGTTAACTTTCCACATGATTATGAGAAGTTTGAATGTTGTTTCATGGCTGTACACATCAACACAAAAAAGTTGTTATCTCAGTGCATGCAATGCTTAGACAATACAAATAGTATACATTTCAATTTTTCACCAAAGCACGTACTACAAACCTAATGGAATCACCTTAGGTTAACTTCCCACATGATTCTGAGATGTCTGAAAGTTGTTTCATACCTGTTCACATAAAGACAAAAAAGTTGATTTCTCAGTGATTAGAATGCTTTGACATAAATGTAGTTTCCATTTCAATTGTACTCAAAAGTCCTGACTGCAAACCTAATGGAAACACCTTAGCTTAACTTTCCACATGATTATCAGTAGTTTGAAAGTTGTTTCTTGGCTGTACACATCAACACAAAAAAGTTGTTATCTCAGTGCATGCACTGCTTAGACAATACAAATAGTATACATTTCAATTTTACACCAAAGCACTTACTGTAAACCTACTGGAAACACTTTAGGTTAACTTTCCACATGATTATGCGTAGTTTGAAAGTTGTTTCATGGCTGTACACATCTACACAAAAAAGTGGCTATCTCAGTGCATGCAATGCTTAGACAAAAGAAATAGGATACATTTCAATTTTACACCAAAGCACTTACTACAAACCTAATGGAAACACTTTAGGTTAACTTCCCACATGATTCTGAGATGTCTGAAAGTTGTTTCATACCTGTGCACATAAGGACAAAAAAGTTGATTTCTCAGTGAATAGAATGCTTTGACATAAATGTAGTATCCATTTCAATTCTACTCAAAAGTCCTGACTGCAAACCTAATGGAAACACCATAGGTTAACTTTCCACATGATTATGAGAAGTTTGAAAGTTGTTTCATGGCTGTACACATCAACACAAAAAAGTTGTTATCTCAGTGCATGCAATGCTTAGACAATACAAATAGTATACATTTCAATTTTTCACCAAAGCACTTACTACAAACCAAATGGAAACACTTGCGGTTAACTTCCCACATGATTCTGAGATGTCTGAAATTTGTTTCATACCTGTGCACAGAAAGACAAAAAAGTTGATTTCTCAGTGATTAGAATGCTTTGACATAAATGTAGTTTCCATTTCAATTGTACTCAAAAGTCCTGACTGCAAACCTAATGGAAACACCTTAGGTTAACTTTCCACATGATTATGAGTAGTTTGAAAGTTGTTTCATGGCGGTACATATCAACACAAAAAAGTTGTTATCTCAGTGCATGCAATGCTTAGACAATACAAATGGTATACATTTCAGTTTTTCACCAAAGCACTTACTACAAACCTAAAGGAATCACATTAGGTTAACTTCCCACATGATTCTGAGATGTCTGAAAGTTGTTTCAAACCTGTGCACATAAAGACAAAAAAGTTGATTTCTCAGTGAATAGAATGCTTTGACATAAAAGTAGTTTCCATTTCAATTCTACTCAAAAGTCCTGACTGCAAACCTAATGGAAACACCATAGGTTAACTTTCCACATGATTATCAGTAGTTTGAAAGTTGTTTCTTGGCTGTACACATCAACACAAAAAAGTTGTTATCTCAGTGCATGCACTGCTTAGACAATACAAATAGTATACATTTCAATTTTACACCAAAGCACTTACTGTAAACCTACTGGAAACACTTTAGGCTAACTTCCCACATGATTCTGAGATGTCTGAAAATTGTTTCATACCTGTGCACATAAAGACAAAAAAGTTGTTTTCTCAGTGAATAGAATGCTTTGACATAAATGTAGTTTCCATTTCAATTGTACTCAAAAGTCCTGACTGCAGACCTAATGGAAACACCATAGGTTAACTTTCCACATGATTATGAGAAGTTTGAAAGTTGTTTCATGGCTGTACACATCAACACAAAAAAGTTGTTATCTCAGTGCATGCAATGCTTAGACAATACAAATAGTATACATTTCAATTTTACACCAAAGCACTTACTGTAAACCTAATGGAATCACCTTAGGTTAACTTCCCACATGATTCTGAGATGTCTGAAAGTTGTTTCATACCTGTTCACATAAAGACAAAAAAGTTGTTTTCTCAGTGAATAGAATGCTTTGACATAAATGTAGTTTCCATTTCAATTGTACTCAAACGACCTGACTGAAACCTGATGGAAACACCTTAGGTTAACTTTCCACATGTTTATGAGTAGTTTGAAAGTTGTTTCATGGCTGTAGACATCAACACAAAAAAGTTGTTATCTCAGTGCATGCACTGCTTAGACAATACAAATAGTATACATTTCAATTTTTCACCAAAGCACTTACTACAAACCTAATGGAATCACCTTAGGTTAACTTCCCACATGATTCTGAGATGTCTGAAAGTTGTTTCATACCTGTGCACATAAAGACAAAAAAGTTGATTTCTCAGTGAATAGAATGCTTTGACATAAATGTAGTTTCCATTTCAATTGTACTCAAAAGTCCTGACTGCAAACCTAATGAAAACACCTTAGGTTAACTTTCCACATGATTATGAGTAGTTTGAAAGTTGTTTCATGGCTGTACATATCAACACAAAAAAGTTGTTATCTCAGTGCATGCAATGCTTAGACAATACTAATAGTATACATTTCAGTTTTTCACCAAAGCACTTACTACAAACCTAATTTAAACACTTTAGGTTAACTTCCAACATGATTCTGAGATGTCTGAAAGTTGTTTCATACCTGTGCACATAAAGACAAAAAAGTTGATTTCTCAGTGAATAGAATGCTTTGACATAAATGTAGTTTCCATTTCAATTGTACTCAAAAGTCCTGACTGCAAAACTAATGGAAACACCATAGGTTAACTTTCCACATGATTATGAGAAGTTTGAAAGTTGTTTCATGGCTGTACACATCAACACAAAAAAGTTGTTATCTCAGTGCATGCAATGCTTAGACAATACAAATAGTATACATTTCAATTTTTCACCAAAGCACGTACTACAAACCTAATGGAATCACCTTAGGTTAACTTCCCACATGATTCTGAGATGTCTGAAAGTTGTTTCATACCTGTTCACATAAAGACAAAAAAGTTGATTTCTCAGTGATTAGAATGCTTTGACATAAATGTAGTTTCCATTTCAATTTTACTCAAAAGTCCTGACTGCAAACCTAATGGAAACACCTTAGGTTAACTTTCCACATGATTATCAGTAGTTTGAAAGTTGTTTCTTGGCTGTACACATCAACACAAAAAAGTTGTTATCTCAGTGGATGCACTGCTTAGACAATACAAATAGTATACATTTCAATTTTACACCAAAGCACTTACTGTAAACCTACTGGAAACACTTTAGGCTAACTTCCCACATGATTCTGAGATGTCTGAAAGTTGTTTCTTACCTGTGCACATAAAGACAAAAAAGTTGTTTTCTCAGTGAATAGAATGCTTTGACATAAAAGTAGTTTCCATTTCAATTCTACTCAAAAGTCCTGACTGCAAACCTAATGGAAACACTTTAGATTAACTTTCCACATGATTATGAGTAGTTTGAAAGTTGTTTCATGGCTGTACACATCTACACAAAAAAGTTGCTATCTCTGTGCATGCAATGCTTAGACAATACAAGTAGTATACATTTCAATTTTACACCAAAGCAGTTACTACAAACCTAATTTAAACACTTTAGGTTAACTTCCCACATGATTCTGAGATGTCTGAAAGTTGTTTCATACCTGTGCACATAAAGACAAAAAAGTTGTTTTCTCAGTGAATAGAATGCTTTGACATAAATGTAATTTCCATTCCAATTGTACTCAAACGACCTGACTGAAACCTGATGGAAACACCTTAGGTTAACTTTCCACATGTTTATGAGTAGTTTGAAAGTTGTTTCATGGCTGTACACATCTACACAAATAAGTTGTTATCTCAGCGCATGCAATGCTTAGACAATACAAATACTATACATTTCAATTTTACACCAAAGCACTTGCTACAAACCTAATGGAAACACCTTAGGTTAACTTCCCACATGATTCTGAGATGTCTGAAAGTTGTTTCATACCTGTGCACATAAAGACAAAAAAGTTGATTTCTCAGTGAATAGAATGCTTTGACATAAATGTAGTTTCCATTTCAATTGTACTCAAAAGTCCTGACTGCATACTGAATGGGAACACCTTAGGTTAACTTTCCACATGTTTATGAGTAGTTTGAAAGTTGTTTCATGGCTGTAGACATCAACACAAAAAAGTTGTTATCTCAGTGCATGCACTGCTTAGACAATACAAATAGTATACATTTCAATTTTTCACCAAAGCACTTACTACAAACCTAATGGAATCACCTTAGGTTAACTTCCCACATGATTCTGAGATGTCTGAAAGTTGTTTCATACCTGTGCACAGAAAGACAAAAAAGTTGATTTCTCAGTGATTAGAATGCTTTGACATAAAAGTAGTTTCCATTTCAATTGTACTCAAAAGTCCTGACTGCAAACCTAATGGAAACACCTTAGGTTAACTTTCCACATGATTATGAGTAGTTTGAAAGTTTTTTCATGGCGGTACACATCAACACAAAAAAGTTGTTATCTCAGTGCATGCAATGCTTAGACAATACAAATAGTATACATTTCAGTTTTTCACCAATGCACTTACTACAAACCTAATTTAAACACTTTAGGTTAACTTCCAACATGATTCTGAGATGTCTGAAAGTTGTTTCATACCTGTGCACATAAAGACAAAAAAGTTGATTTCTCAGTGAATAGAATGCTTTGACATAAATGTAGTATCCATTTCAATTGTACTCAAAAGTCCTGACTGCAAACCTAATGGAAACACCATAGGTTAACTTTCCACATGATTATGAGAAGTTTGAAAGTTGTTTCATGGCTGTGCACATCTACACAAAAAAGTTGTTATCTCAGCGCATGCAATGCTTAGACAATACAAATACTATACATTTCAATTTTACACCAAAGCACTTGCTACAAACCTAATGGATACACCTTAGGTTAACTTCCCACATGATTCTGAGATGTCTGAAAGTTGTTTCATACCTGTGCACATAAAGACAAAAAAGTTGATTTCTCACTGAATAGAATGCTTTGACATAAATGTAGTTTCCATTTCAATTGTACTCAAAAGTCCTGACTGCAAACCTAATGGAAACACCATAGGTTAACTTTCCACATGATTATGAGAAGTTTGAAAGTTGTTTCATGGCTGTACACATCAACACAAAAAAGTTGTTATCTCAGTGCATGCAATGCTTAGACAATACAAATAGTATACATTTCAATTTTTCACCAAAGCACGTACTACAAACCTAATGGAATCACCTTAGGTTAACTTCCCACATGATTCTGAGATGTCTGAAAGTTGTTTCATACCTGTTCACATAAAGACAAAAAAGTTGATTTCTCAGTGATTAGAATGCTTTGACATAAATGTAGTTTCCATTTCAATTGTACTCAAAAGTCCTGACTGCAAACCTAATGGAAACACCTTAGCTTAACTTTCCACATGATTATCAGTAGTTTGAAAGTTGTTTCTTGGCTGTACACATCAACACAAAAAAGTTGTTATCTCAGTGCATGCACTGCTTAGACAATACAAATAGTATACATTTCAATTTTACACCAAAGCACTTACTGTAAACCTACTGGAAACACTTTAGGTTAACTTTCCACATGATTATGCGTAGTTTGAAAGTTGTTTCATGGCTGTACACATCTACACAAAAAAGTGGCTACCTCAGTGCATGCAATGCTTAGACAAAAGAAATAGTATACATTTCAATTTTACACCAAAGCACTTACTACAAACCTAATGGAAACACTTTAGGTTAACTTCCCACATGATTCTGAGATGTCTGAAAGTTGTTTCATACCTGTGCACATAAGGACAAAAAAGTTGATTTCTCAGTGAATAGAATGCTTTGACATAAATGTAGTATCCATTTCAATTCTACTCAAAAGTCCTGACTGCAAACCTAATTGAAACACCATAGGTTAACTTTCCACATGATTATGAGAAGTTTGAAAGTTGTTTCATGGCTGTACACATCAACACAAAAAAGTTGTTATCTCAGTGCATGCAATGCTTAGACAATACAAATAGTATACATTTCAATTTTTCACCAAAGCACTTACTACAAACCAAATGGAAACACTTGCGGTTAACTTCCCACATGATTCTGAGATGTCTGAAATTTGTTTCATACCTGTGCACAGAAAGACAAAAAAGTTGATTTCTCAGTGATTAGAATGCTTTGACATAAATGTAGTTTCCATTTCAATTGTACTCAAAAGTCCTGACTGCAAACCTAATGGAAACACCTTAGGTTAACTTTCCACATGATTATGAGTAGTTTGAAAGTTGTTTCATGGCGGTACATATCAACACAAAAAAGTTGTTATCTCAGTGCATGCAATGCTTAGACAATACAAATGGTATACATTTCAGTTTTTCACCAAAGCACTTACTACAAACCTAAAGGAATCACATTAGGTTAACTTCCCACATGATTCTGAGATGTCTGAAAGTTGTTTCAAACCTGTGCACATAAAGACAAAAAAGTTGATTTCTCAGTGAATAGAATGCTTTGACATAAAAGTAGTTTCCATTTCAATTCTACTCAAAAGTCCTGACTGCAAACCTAATGGAAACACCATAGGTTAACTTTCCACATGATTATGAGAAGTTTGAATGTTGTTTCATGGCTGTACACATCAACACAAAAAAGTTGTTATCTCAGTGCATGCAATGCTTAGACAATACAAATAGTATACATTTCAATTTTTCACCAAAGCACGTACTACAAACCTAATGGAATCACCTTAGGTTAACTTCCCACATGATTCTGAGATGTCTGAAAATTGTTTCATACCTGTGCACATAAAGACAAAAAAGTTGTTTTCTCAGTGAATAGAATGCTTTGACATAAATGTAGTTTCCATTTCAATTGTACTCAAAAGTCCTGACTGCAGACCTAATGGAAACACCATAGGTTAACTTTCCACATGATTATGAGAAGTTTGAAAGTTGTTTCATGGCTGTACACATCAACACAAAAAAGTTGTTATCTCAGTGCATGCAATGCTTAGACAATACAAATAGTATACATTTCAATTTTACACCAAAGCACTTACTGTAAACCTAATGGAATCACCTTAGGTTAACTTCCCACATGATTCTGAGATGTCTGAAAGTTGTTTCATACCTGTTCACATAAAGACAAAAAAGTTGTTTTCTCAGTGAATAGAATGCTTTGACATAAATGTAGTTTCCATTTCAATTGTACTCAAACGACCTGACTGAAACCTGATGGAAACACCTTAGGTTAACTTTCCACATGTTTATGAGTAGTTTGAAAGTTGTTTCATGGCTGTAGACATCAACACAAAAAAGTTGTTATCTCAGTGCATGCACTGCTTAGACAATACAAATAGTATACATTTCAATTTTTCACCAAAGCACTTACTACAAACCTAATGGAATCACCTTAGGTTAACTTCCCACATGATTCTGAGATGTCTGAAAGTTGTTTCATACCTGTGCACATAAAGACAAAAAAGTTGATTTCTCAGTGAATAGAATGCTTTGACATAAATGTAGTTTCCATTTCAATTGTACTCAAAAGTCCTGACTGCAAACCTAATGAAAACACCTTAGGTTAACTTTCCACATGATTATGAGTAGTTTGAAAGTTGTTTCATGGCTGTACATATCAACACAAAAAAGTTGTTATCTCAGTGCATGCAATGCTTAGACAATACAAATAGTATACATTTCAATTTTACACCAAAGCACTTACTGCAAACCTAATGGAAAGAACTTAGATTAACTACCCACATGATTCTGAGATGTCTGAAAGTTGTTTCATACCTGTGCACATAAAGACAAAAAAGTTGATTTCTCAGTGAATAGAATGCTTTGACATAAATGTAGTTTCCATTTCAATTGTACTCAAAAGTCCTGACTGCAAACTTAATGGAAACACCTTAGGTTAACTTTCCACATGATTATGAGCAGTTTGAAAGTTGTTTCATGGCTGTACACATCTACACAAAAAAGTTGCCTTCTCAGTGCATGCAATGCTTAGACAATACAAATACTATACATTTCAATTTTACACCAAAGCACTTACTACAAACCTAATGGAATCACCTTAGGTTAAATTCCCACATGATTCTGAGATGTCTGAAAGTTGTTTCATACCTGTGCACAGAAAGACAAAAAAGTTGATTTCTCAGTGATTAGAATGCTTTGACATAAATGTAGTTTCCATTTCAATTGTACTCAAAAGTCCTGACTGCAAACCTAATGGAAACACCTTAGGTTAACTTTCCACATGATTATGAGTAGTTTGAAAGTTGTTTCATGGCAGTACACATCAACACAAAAAAGTTGTTATCTCAGTGCATTCAATGCTTAGACAATACTAATAGTATACATTTCAGTTTTTCACCAAAGCACTTACTACAAACCTAATTTAAACACTTTAGGTTAACTTCCAACATGATTCTGAGATGTCTGAAAGTTGTTTCATACCTGTGCACATAAAGACAAAAAAGTTGATTTCTCAGTGAATAGAATGCTTTGACATAAATGTAGTTTCCATTTCAATTGTACTCAAAAGTCCTGACTGCAAAACTAATGGAAACACCATAGGTTAACTTTCCACATGATTATGAGAAGTTTGAAAGTTGTTTCATGGCTGTACACATCTACACAAAAAAGTTGCTATCTCAGTGCATGCAATGCTTAGACAATACAAATAGTATACATTTCAATTTTACACCAAAGCACTTACTACAAACCTAATGGAATCACCTTAGGTTAACTTCCCGCATGATTCTGAGATGTCTGAAAGTTGTATCATACCTGTGCACAGAAAGACAAAAAAGTTGATTTCTCAGTGATTAGAATGCTTTGACATAAATGTAGTTTCCATTTCAATTGTACTCAAAAGTCCTGACTGCAAACCTAATGGAAACACCTTAGGTTAACTTTCCACATGATTATGAGTAGTTTGAAAGTTGTTTCTTGGCGGTACACATCAACACAAAAAAGTTGTTATCTCAGTGCATGCAATGCTTAGACAATACAAATAGTATACATTTCAGTTTTTCACCAAAGCACTTACTACAAACCTAATTTAAACACTTTAGGTTAACTTCCAACATGATTCTGAGATGTCTGAAAGTTGTTTCATACCTGTGCACATAAAGACAAAAAAGTTGATTTCTCAGTGAATAGAATGCTTTGACATAAATGTAGTTTCCATTTCAATTGTACTCAAAAGTCCTGACTGCAAACCTAATGGAAACACCATAGGTTAACTTTCCACATGATTATGAGAAGTTTGAAAGTTGTTTCATGGCTGTACACATCAACACAAAAAAGTTGTTATCTCAGTGCATGCAATGCTTAGACAATACAAATAGTATACATTTCAATTTTACACCAAAGCACTTACTGTAAACCTAATGGAATCACCTTAGGTTAACTTCCCACATGATTCTGAGATGTCTGAAAGTTGTTTCATACCTGTTCACATAAAGACAAAAAAGTTGTTTTCTCAGTGAATAGAATGCTTTGACATAAATGTAGTTTCCATTTCAATTGTACTCAAACGACCTGACTGAAACCTGATGGAAACACCTTAGGTTAACTTTCCACATGTTTATGAGTAGTTTGAAAGTTGTTTCATGGCTGTAGACATCAACACAAAAAAGTTGTTATCTCAGTGCATGCACTGCTTAGACAATACAAATAGTATACATTTCAATTTTTCACCAAAGCACTTACTACAAACCTAATGGAATCACCTTAGGTTAACTTCCCACATGATTCTGAGATGTCTGAAAGTTGTTTCATACCTGTGCACATAAAGACAAAAAAGTTGATTTCTCAGTGAATAGAATGCTTTGACATAAATGTAGTTTCCATTTCAATTGTACTCAAAAGTCCTGACTGCAAACCTAATGAAAACACCTTAGGTTAACTTTCCACATGATTATGAGTAGTTTGAAAGTTGTTTCATGGCTGTACATATCAACACAAAAAAGTTGTTATCTCAGTGCATGCAATGCTTAGACAATACAAATAGTATACATTTCAATTTTACACCAAAGCACTTACTGCAAACCTAATGGAAAGAACTTAGATTAACTACCCACATGATTCTGAGATGTCTGAAAGTTGTTTCATACCTGTGCACATAAAGACAAAAAAGTTGATTTCTCAGTGAATAGAATGCTTTGACATAAATGTAGTTTCCATTTCAATTGTACTCAAAAGTCCTGACTGCAAACTTAATGGAAACACTTTAGGTTAACTTTCCACATGATTATGAGCAGTTTGAAAGTTGTTTCATGGCTGTACACATCTACACAAAAAAGTTGTTATCTCAGTGCATGCAATGCTTAGACAATACAAATAGTATACATTTCAATTTTACACCAAAGCACTAACTGTAAACCTAATGGAATCACCTTAGGTTAACTTCCCACATGATTCTGAGATGTCTGAAAGTTGTTTCATACCTATTCACATAAAGACAAAAAAGTTGTTTTCTCAGTGAATAGAATGCTTTGACATAAATGTAGTTTCCATTTCAATTGTACTCAAACGACCTGACTGAAACCTGATGGAAACACCTTAGGTTAACTTTCCACATGTTTATGAGTAGTTTGAAAGTTGTTTCATGGCTGTAGACATCAACACAAAAAAGTTGTTATCTCAGTGCATGCACTGCTTGGACAATACAAATAGTATACATTTCAATTTTTCACCAAAGCACTTACTACAAACCTAATGGAATCACCTTAGGTTAACTTCCCACATGATTCTGAGATGTCTGAAAGTTGTTTCATACCTGTGCACATAAAGACAAAAAAGTTGATTTCTCAGTGAATAGAATGCTTTGACATAAATGTAGTTTCCATTTCAATTGTACTCAAAAGTCCTGACTGCAAACCTAATGGAAACACCTTAGGTTAACTTTCCACATGATTATGAGTAGTTTGAAAGTTGTTTCATGGCGGTACACATCAACACAAATAAAGTTGTTATCTCAGTGCATGCAATGCTTAGACAATACTAATAGTATACATTTCAGTTTTTCACCAAAGCACTTACTACAAACCTAATTTAAACACTTTAGGTTAACTTCCAACATGATTCTGAGATGTCTGAAAGTTGTTTCATACCTGTGCACATAAAGACAAAAAAGTTGATTTCTCAGTGAATAGAATGCTTTGACATAAATGTAGTTTCCATTTCAATTGTACTCAAAAGTCCTGACTGCAAAACTAATGGAAACACCATAGGTTAACTTTCCACATGATTATGAGAAGTTTGAAAGTTGTTTCATGGCTGTACACATCAACACAAAAAAGTTGTTATCTCAGTGCATGCAATGCTTAGACAATACAAATAGTATACATTTCAATTTTTCACCAAAGCACGTACTACAAACCTAATGGAATCACCTTAGGTTAACTTCCCACATGATTCTGAGATGTCTGAAAGTTGTTTCATACCTGTTCACATAAAGACAAAAAAGTTGATTTCTCAGTGATTAGAATGCTTTGACATAAATGTAGTTTCCATTTCAATTTTACTCAAAAGTCCTGACTGCAAACCTAATGGAAACACCTTAGGTTAACTTTCCACATGATTATCAGTAGTTTGAAAGTTGTTTCTTGGCTGTACACATCAACACAAAAAAGTTGTTATCTCAGTGCATGCAATGCTTAGACAATACAAATAGTATACATTTCAATTTTACACCAAAGCACTTACTGCAAACCTAATGGAAAGAACTTAGATTAACTACCCACATGATGCTGAGATGTCTGAAAGTTGTTTCATACCTGTGCACATAAAGACAAAAAAGTTGATTTCTCAGTGAATAGAATGCTTTGACATAAATGTAGTTTCCATTTCAATTGTACTCAAAAGTCCTGACTGCAAACTTAATGGAAACACTTTAGGTTAACTTTCCACATGATTATGAGCAGTTTGAAAGTTGTTTCATGGCTGTACACATCTACACAAAAAAGTTGTTATCTCAGTGCATGCAATGCTTAGACAATACAAATAGTATACATTTCAATTTTACACCAAAGCACTTACTGTAAACCTAATGGAATCACCTTAGGTTAACTTCCCACATGATTCTGAGATGTCTGAAAGTTGTTTCATACCTGTTCACATAAAGACAAAAAAGTTGTTTTCTCAGTGAATAGAATGCTTTGACATAAATGTAGTTTCCATTTCAATTGTACTCAAACGACCTGACTGAAACCTGATGGAAACACCTTAGGTTAACTTTCCACATGATTATCAGTAGTTTGAAAGTTGTTTCTTGGCTGTACACATCAACACAAAAAAGTTGTTATCTCAGTGCATGCACTGCTTAGACAATACAAATAGTATACATTTCAATTTTTCACCAAAGCACTTACTACAAACCTAATGGAATCACCTTAGGTTAACTTCCCACATGATTCTGAGATGTCTGAAAGTTGTTTCATACCTGTGCACATAAAGACAAAAAAGTTGATTTCTCAGTGAATAGAATGCTTTGACATAAATGTAGTTTCCATTTCAATTGTACTCAAAAGTCCTGACTGCAAACCTAATGGAAACACCTTAGGTTAACTTTCCACATGATTATGAGTAGTTTGAAAGTTGTTTCATGGCGGTACACATCAACACAAAAAAGTTGTTATCTCAGTGCATGCAATGCTTAGACAATACTAATAGTATACATTTCAGTTTTTCACCAAAGCACTTACTACAAACCTAATTTAAACACTTTAGGTTAACTTCCAACATGATTCTGAGATGTCTGAAAGTTGTTTCATACCTGTGCACATAAAGACAAAAAAGTTGATTTCTCAGTGAATAGAATGCTTTGACATAAATGTAGTTTCCATTTCAATTGTACTCAAAAGTCCTGACTGCAAAACTAATGGAAACACCATAGGTTAACTTTCCACATGATTATGAGAAGTTTGAAAGTTGTTTCATGGCTGTACACATCAACACAAAAAAGTTGTTATCTCAGTGCATGCACTGCTTAGACAATACAAATAGTATACATTTCAATTTTTCACCAAAGCACTTACTACAAACCTAATGGAATCACCTTAGGTTAACTTCCCACATGATTCTGAGATGTCTGAAAGTTGTTTCATACCTGTGCACATAAAGACAAAAAAGTTGATTTCTCAGTGAATAGAATGCTTTGACATAAATGTAGTTTCCATTTCAATTGTACTCAAAAGTCCTGACTGCAAACCTAATGGAAACACCATAGGTTAACTTTCCACATGATTATGAGAAGTTTGAAAGTTGTTTCATGGCTGTACACATCAACACAAAAAAGTTGTTATCTCAGTGCATGCAATGCTTAGACAATACAAATAGTATACATTTCAATTTTACACCAAAGCACTTACTGTAAACCTAATGGAATCACCTTAGGTTAACTTCCCACATGATTCTGAGATGTCTGAAAGTTGTTTCATACCTGTTCACATAAAGACAAAAAAGTTGTTTTCTCAGTGAATAGAATGCTTTGACATAAATGTAGTTTCCATTTCAATTGTACTCAAACGACCTGACTGCAAACCTGATGGAAACACCTTAGGTTAACTTTCCACATGTTTATGAGTAGTTTGAAAGTTGTTTCATGGCTGTAGACATCAACACAAAAAAGTTGTTATCTCAGTGCATGCACTGCTTAGACAATACAAATAGTATACATTTCAATTTTTCACCAAAGCACTTACTACAAACCTAATGGAATCACCTTAGGTTAACTTCCCACATGATTCTGAGATGTCTGAAAGTTGTTTCATACCTGTGCACATAAAGACAAAAAAGTTGATTTCTCAGTGAATAGAATGCTTTGACATAAATGTAGTTTCCATTTCAATTGTACTCAAAAGTCCTGACTGCAAACCTAATGAAAACACCTTAGGTTAACTTTCCACATGATTATGAGTAGTTTGAAAGTTGTTTCATGGCTGTACATATCAACACAAAAAAGTTGTTATCTCAGTGCATGCAATGCTTAGACAATACAAATAGTATACATTTCAATTTTACACCAAAGCACTTACTGCAAACCTAATGGAAAGAACTTAGATTAACTACCCACATGATTCTGAGATGTCTGAAAGTTGTTTCATACCTGTGCACATACAGACAAAAAAGTTGATTTCTCAGTGAATAGAATGCTTTGACATAAATGTAGTTTCCATTTCAATTGTACTCAAAAGTCCTGACTGCAAACTTAATGGAAACACCTTAGGTTAACTTTCCACATGATTATGAGTAGTTTGAAAGTTGTTTCATGGCGGTACACATCAACACAAAAAAGTTGTTATCTCAGTGCATGCAATGCTTAGACAATACTAATAGTATACATTTCAGTTTTTCACCAAAGCACTTACTACAAACCTAATTTAAACACTTTAGGTTAACTTCCAACATGATTCTGAGATGTCTGAAAGTTGTTTCATACCTGTGCACATAAAGACAAAGAAGTTGATTTCTCAGTGAATAGAATGCTTTGACATAAATGTAGTTTCCATTTCAATTGTACTCAAAAGTCCTGACTGCAAAACTAATGGAAACACCATAGGTTAACTTTCCACATGATTATGAGAAGTTTGAAAGTTGTTTCATGGCTGTAGACATCAACACAAAAAAGTTGTTATCTCAGTGCATGCACTGCTTAGACAATACAAATAGTATACATTTCAATTTTTCACCAAAGCACTTACTACAAACCTAATGGAATCACCTTAGGTAAACTTCCCACATTATTCTGAGATGTCTGAAAGTTGTTTCATACCTGTGCACATAAAGACAAAAAAGTTGATTTCTCAGTGAAAAGAATGCTTTGACATAAATGTAGTTTCCATTTCAATTGTACTCAAAAGTCCTGACTGCAAACCTAATGGAAACACCATAGGTTAACTTTCCACATGATTATGAGAAGTTTGAAAGTTGTTTCATGGCTGTACACATCAACACAAAAAAGTTGTTATCTCAGTGCATGCAATGCTTAGACAATACAAATAGTATACATTTCAATTTTACACCAAAGCACTTACTGTAAACCTAATGGAATCACCTTAGGTTAACTTCCCACATGATTCTGAGATGTCTGAAAGTTGTTTCATACCTGTTCACATAAAGACAAAAAAGTTGTTTTCTCAGTGAATAGAATGCTTTGACATAAATGTAGTTTCCATTTCAATTGTACTCAAACGACCTGACTGAAACCTGATGGAAACACCTTAGGTTAACTTTCCACATGTTTATGAGTAGTTTGAAAGTTGTTTCATGGCTGTAGACATCAACACAAAAAAGTTGTTATCTCAGTGCATGCACTGCTTGGACAATACAAATAGTATACATTTCAATTTTTCACCAAAGCACTTACTACAAACCTAATGGAATCACCTTAGGTTAACTTCCCACATGATTCTGAGATGTCTGAAAGTTGTTTCATACCTGTGCACATAAAGACAAAAAAGTTGATTTCTCAGTGAATAGAATGCTTTGACATAAATGTAGTTTCCATTTCAATTGTACTCAAAAGTCCTGACTGCAAACCTAATGGAAACACCTTAGGTTAACTTTCCACATGATTATGAGTAGTTTGAAAGTTGTTTCATGGCGGTACACATCAACACAAATAAAGTTGTTATCTCAGTGCATGCAATGCTTAGACAATACTAATAGTATACATTTCAGTTTTTCACCAAAGCACTTACTACAAACCTAATTTAAACACTTTAGGTTAACTTCCAACATGATTCTGAGATGTCTGAAAGTTGTTTCATACCTGTGCACATAAAGACAAAAAAGTTGATTTCTCAGTGAATAGAATGCTTTGACATAAATGTAGTTTCCATTTCAATTGTACTCAAAAGTCCTGACTGCAAAACTAATGGAAACACCATAGGTTAACTTTCCACATGATTATGAGAAGTTTGAAAGTTGTTTCATGGCTGTACACATCAACACAAAAAAGTTGTTATCTCAGTGCATGCAATGCTTAGACAATACAAATAGTATACATTTCAATTTTTCACCAAAGCACGTACTACAAACCTAATGGAATCACCTTAGGTTAACTTCCCACATGATTCTGAGATGTCTGAAAGTTGTTTCATACCTGTTCACATAAAGACAAAAAAGTTGATTTCTCAGTGATTAGAATGCTTTGACATAAATGTAGTTTCCATTTCAATTTTACTCAAAAGTCCTGACTGCAAACCTAATGGAAACACCTTAGGTTAACTTTCCACATGATTATCAGTAGTTTGAAAGTTGTTTCTTGGCTGTACACATCAACACAAAAAAGTTGTTATCTCAGTGCATGCAATGCTTAGACAATACAAATAGTATACATTTCAATTTTACACCAAAGCACTTACTGCAAACCTAATGGAAAGAACTTAGATTAACTACCCACATGATGCTGAGATGTCTGAAAGTTGTTTCATACCTGTGCACATAAAGACAAAAAAGTTGATTTCTCAGTGAATAGAATGCTTTGACATAAATGTAGTTTCCATTTCAATTGTACTCAAAAGTCCTGACTGCAAACTTAATGGAAACACTTTAGGTTAACTTTCCACATGATTATGAGCAGTTTGAAAGTTGTTTCATGGCTGTACACATCTACACAAAAAAGTTGTTATCTCAGTGCATGCAATGCTTAGACAATACAAATAGTATACATTTCAATTTTACACCAAAGCACTTACTGTAAACCTAATGGAATCACCTTAGGTTAACTTCCCACATGATTCTGAGATGTCTGAAAGTTGTTTCATACCTGTTCACATAAAGACAAAAAAGTTGTTTTCTCAGTGAATAGAATGCTTTGACATAAATGTAGTTTCCATTTCAATTGTACTCAAACGACCTGACTGAAACCTGATGGAAACACCTTAGGTTAACTTTCCACATGATTATCAGTAGTTTGAAAGTTGTTTCTTGGCTGTACACATCAACACAAAAAAGTTGTTATCTCAGTGCATGCACTGCTTAGACAATACAAATAGTATACATTTCAATTTTTCACCAAAGCACTTACTACAAACCTAATGGAATCACCTTAGGTTAACTTCCCACATGATTCTGAGATGTCTGAAAGTTGTTTCATACCTGTGCACATAAAGACAAAAAAGTTGATTTCTCAGTGAATAGAATGCTTTGACATAAATGTAGTTTCCATTTCAATTGTACTCAAAAGTCCTGACTGCAAACCTAATGGAAACACCTTAGGTTAACTTTCCACATGATTATGAGTAGTTTGAAAGTTGTTTCATGGCGGTACACATCAACACAAAAAAGTTGTTATCTCAGTGCATGCAATGCTTAGACAATACTAATAGTATACATTTCAGTTTTTCACCAAAGCACTTACTACAAACCTAATTTAAACACTTTAGGTTAACTTCCAACATGATTCTGAGATGTCTGAAAGTTGTTTCATACCTGTGCACATAAAGACAAAAAAGTTGATTTCTCAGTGAATAGAATGCTTTGACATAAATGTAGTTTCCATTTCAATTGTACTCAAAAGTCCTGACTGCAAAACTAATGGAAACACCATAGGTTAACTTTCCACATGATTATGAGAAGTTTGAAAGTTGTTTCATGGCTGTACACATCAACACAAAAAAGTTGTTATCTCAGTGCATGCACTGCTTAGACAATACAAATAGTATACATTTCAATTTTTCACCAAAGCACTTACTACAAACCTAATGGAATCACCTTAGGTTAACTTCCCACATGATTCTGAGATGTCTGAAAGTTGTTTCATACCTGTGCACATAAAGACAAAAAAGTTGATTTCTCAGTGAATAGAATGCTTTGACATAAATGTAGTTTCCATTTCAATTGTACTCAAAAGTCCTGACTGCAAACCTAATGGAAACACCATAGGTTAACTTTCCACATGATTATGAGAAGTTTGAAAGTTGTTTCATGGCTGTACACATCAACACAAAAAAGTTGTTATCTCAGTGCATGCAATGCTTAGACAATACAAATAGTATACATTTCAATTTTACACCAAAGCACTTACTGTAAACCTAATGGAATCACCTTAGGTTAACTTCCCACATGATTCTGAGATGTCTGAAAGTTGTTTCATACCTGTTCACATAAAGACAAAAAAGTTGTTTTCTCAGTGAATAGAATGCTTTGACATAAATGTAGTTTCCATTTCAATTGTACTCAAACGACCTGACTGCAAACCTGATGGAAACACCTTAGGTTAACTTTCCACATGTTTATGAGTAGTTTGAAAGTTGTTTCATGGCTGTAGACATCAACACAAAAAAGTTGTTATCTCAGTGCATGCACTGCTTAGACAATACAAATAGTATACATTTCAATTTTTCACCAAAGCACTTACTACAAACCTAATGGAATCACCTTAGGTTAACTTCCCACATGATTCTGAGATGTCTGAAAGTTGTTTCATACCTGTGCACATAAAGACAAAAAAGTTGATTTCTCAGTGAATAGAATGCTTTGACATAAATGTAGTTTCCATTTCAATTGTACTCAAAAGTCCTGACTGCAAACCTAATGAAAACACCTTAGGTTAACTTTCCACATGATTATGAGTAGTTTGAAAGTTGTTTCATGGCTGTACATATCAACACAAAAAAGTTGTTATCTCAGTGCATGCAATGCTTAGACAATACAAATAGTATACATTTCAATTTTACACCAAAGCACTTACTGCAAACCTAATGGAAAGAACTTAGATTAACTACCCACATGATTCTGAGATGTCTGAAAGTTGTTTCATACCTGTGCACATACAGACAAAAAAGTTGATTTCTCAGTGAATAGAATGCTTTGACATAAATGTAGTTTCCATTTCAATTGTACTCAAAAGTCCTGACTGCAAACTTAATGGAAACACCTTAGGTTAACTTTCCACATGATTATGAGTAGTTTGAAAGTTGTTTCATGGCGGTACACATCAACACAAAAAAGTTGTTATCTCAGTGCATGCAATGCTTAGACAATACTAATAGTATACATTTCAGTTTTTCACCAAAGCACTTACTACAAACCTAATTTAAACACTTTAGGTTAACTTCCAACATGATTCTGAGATGTCTGAAAGTTGTTTCATACCTGTGCACATAAAGACAAAAAAGTTGATTTCTCAGTGAATAGAATGCTTTGACATAAATGTAGTTTCCATTTCAATTGTACTCAAAAGTCCTGACTGCAAAACTAATGGAAACACCATAGGTTAACTTTCCACATGATTATGAGAAGTTTGAAAGTTGTTTCATGGCTGTAGACATCAACACAAAAAAGTTGTTATCTCAGTGCATGCACTGCTTAGACAATACAAATAGTATACATTTCAATTTTTCACCAAAGCACTTACTACAAACCTAATGGAATCACCTTAGGTTAACTTCCCACATTATTCTGAGATGTCTGAAAGTTGTTTCATACCTGTGCACATAAAGACAAAAAAGTTGATTTCTCAGTGAAAAGAATGCTTTGACATAAATGTAGTTTCCATTTCAATTGTACTCAAAAGTCCTGACTGCAAACCTAATGGAAACACCATAGGTTAACTTTCCACATGATTATGAGAAGTTTGAAAGTTGTTTCATGGCTGTACACATCAACACAAAAAAGTTGTTATCTCAGTGCATGCAATGCTTAGACAATACAAATAGTATACATTTCAATTTTACACCAAAGCACTTACTGTAAACCTAATGGAATCACCTTAGGTTAACTTCCCACATGATTCTGAGATGTCTGAAAGTTGTTTCATACCTATTCACATAAAGACAAAAAAGTTGTTTTCTCAGTGAATAGAATGCTTTGACATAAATGTAGTTTCCATTTCAATTGTACTCAAACGACCTGACTGAAACCTGATGGAAACACCTTAGGTTAACTTTCCACATGTTTATGAGTAGTTTGAAAGTTGTTTCATGGCTGTAGACATCAACACAAAAAAGTTGTTATCTCAGTGCATGCACTGCTTAGACAATACAAATAGTATACATTTCAATTTTTCACCAAAGCACTTACTACAAACCTAATGGAATCACCTTAGGTTAACTTCCCACATGATTCTGAGATGTCTGAAAGTTGTTTCATACCTGTGCACATAAAGACAAAAAAGTTGATTTCTCAGTGAATAGAATGCTTTGACATAAATGTAGTTTCCATTTCAATTGTACTCAAAAGTCCTGACTGCAAACCTAATGAAAACACCTTAGGTTAACTTTCCACATGATTATGAGTAGTTTGAAAGTTGTTTCATGGCTGTACATATCAACACAAAAAAGTTGTTATCTCAGTGCATGCAATGCTTAGACAATACAAATAGTATACATTTCAATTTTACACCAAAGCACTTACTGCAAACCTAATGGAAAGAAGTTAGATTAACTACCCACATGATTCTGAGATGTCTGAAAGTTGTTTCATACCTGTGCACATAAAGACAAAAAAGTTGATTTCTCAGTGAATAGAATGCTTTGACATAAATGTAGTTTCCATTTCAATTGTACTCAAAAGTCCTGACTGCAAACTTAATGGAAACACTTTAGGTTAACTTTCCACATGATTATGAGCAGTTTGAAAGTTGTTTCATGGCTGTACACATCTACACAAAAAAGTTGTTATCTCAGTGCATGCAATGCTTAGACAATACAAATAGTATACATTTCAATTTTACACCAAAGCACTTACTGCAAACCTAATGGAAAGAACTTAGATTAACTACCCACATGATTCTGAGATGTCTGAAAGTTGTTTCATACCTGTGCACATAAAGACAAAAAAGTTGATTTCTCAGTGAATAGAATGCTTTGACATAAATGTAGTTTCCATTTCAATTGTACTCAAAAGTCCTGACTGCAAACTTAATGGAAACACTTTAGGTTAACTTTCCACATGATTATGAGCAGTTTGAAAGTTGTTTCATGGCTGTACACATCTACACAAAAAAGTTGTTATCTCAGTGCATGCAATGCTTAGACAATACAAATAGTATACATTTCAATTTTACACCAAAGCACTTACTGTAAACCTAATGGAATCACCTTAGGTTAACTTCCCACATGATTCTGAGATGTCTGAAAGTTGTTTCATACCTGTTCACATAAAGACAAAAAAGTTGTTTTCTCAGTGAATAGAATGCTTTGACATAAATGTAGTTTCCATTTCAATTGTACTCAAACGACCTGACTGAAACCTGATGGAAACACCTTAGGTTAACTTTCCACATGTTTATGAGTAGTTTGAAAGTTGTTTCATGGCTGTAGACATCAACACAAAAAAGTTGTTATCTCAGTGCATGCACTGCTTAGACAATACAAATAGTATACATTTCAATTTTTCACCAAAGCACTTACTACAAACCTAATGGAATCACCTTAGGTTAACTTCCCACATGATTCTGAGATGTCTGAAAGTTGTTTCATACCTGTGCACATAAAGACAAAAAAGTTGATTTCTCAGTGAATAGAATGCTTTGACATAAATGTAGTTTCCATTTCAATTGTACTCAAAAGTCCTGACTGCAAACCTAATGGAAACACCTTAGGTTAACTTTCCACATGATTATGAGTAGTTTGAAAGTTGTTTCATGGCGGTACACATCAACACAAAGAAGTTATTATCTCAGTGCATGCAATGCTTAGACAATACTAATAGTATACATTTCAGTTTTTCACCAAAGCACTTACTACAAACCTAATTTAAACACTTTAGGTTAACTTCCAACATGATTCTGAGATGTCTGAAAGTTGTTTCATACCTGTGCACATAAAGACAAAAAAGTTGATTTCTCAGTGAATAGAATGCTTTGACATAAATGTAGTTTCCATTTCAATTGTACTCAAAAGTCCTGACTGCAAAACTAATGGAAACACCATAGGTTAACTTTCCACATGATTATGAGAAGTTTGAAAGTTGTTTCATGGCTGTACACATCAACACAAAAAAGTTGTTATCTCAGTGCATGCACTGCTTAGACAATACAAATAGTATACATTTCAATTTTTCACCAAAGCACGTACTACAAACCTAATGGAATCACCTTAGGTTAACTTCCCACATGATTCTGAGATGTCTGAAAGTTGTTTCATACCTGTTCACATAAAGACAAAAAAGTTGATTTCTCAGTGATTAGAATGCTTTGACATAAATGTAGTTTCCATTTCAATTTTACTCAAAAGTCCTGACTGCAAACCTAATGGAAACACCTTAGGTTAACTTTCCACATGATTATCAGTAGTTTGAAAGTTGTTTCTTGGCTGTACACATCAACACAAAAAAGTTGTTATCTCAGTGCATGCAATGCTTAGACAACACAAATAGTATACATTTCAATTTTACACCAAAGCACTTACTGCAAACCTAATGGAGAGAACTTAGATTAACTACCCACATGATTCTGAGATGTCTGAAAGTTGTTTCATACCTGTGCACATAAAGACAAAAAAGTTGATTTCTCAGTGAATAGAATGCTTTGACATAAATGTAGTTTCCATTTCAATTGTACTCAAAAGTCCTGACTGCAAACTTAATGGAAACACTTTAGGTTAACTTTCCACATGATTATGAGCAGTTTGAAAGTTGTTTCATGGCTGTACACATCTACACAAAAAAGTTGTTATCTCAGTGCATGCAATGCTTAGACAATACAAATAGTATACATTTCAATTTTACACCAAAGCACTTACTGTAAACCTAATGGAATCACCTTAGGTTAACTTCCCACATGATTCTGAGATGTCTGAAAGTTGTTTCATACCTGTTCACATAAAGACAAAAAAGTTGTTTTCTCAGTGAATAGAATGCATTGACATAAATGTAGTTTCCATTTCAATTGTACTCAAACGACCTGACTGAAACCTGATGGAAACACCTTAGGTTAACTTTCCACATGTTTATGAGTAGTTTGAAAGTTGTTTCATGGCTGTAGACATCAACACAAAAAAGTTGTTATCTCAGTGCATGCACTGCTTAGACAATACAAATAGTATACATTTCAATTTTTCACCAAAGCACTTACTACAAACCTAATGGAATCACCTTAGGTTAACTTCCCACATGATTCTGAGATGTCTGAAAGTTGTTTCATACCTGTGCACATAAAGACAAAAAAGTTGATTTCTCAGTGAATAGAATGCTTTGACATAAATGTAGTTTCCATTTGAATTGTACTCAAAAGTCCTGACTGCAAACCTAATGGAAACACCTTAGGTTAACTTTCCACATGATTATGAGTAGTTTGAAAGTTGTTTCATGGCGGTACACATCAACACAAAAAAGTTGTTATCTCAGTGCATACAATGCTTAGACAATACAAATAGTATACATTTCAATTTTTCACCAAAGCACGTACTACAAACCTAATGGAATCACCTTAGGTTAACTTCCCACATGATTCTGAGATGTCTGAAAGTTGTTTCATACCTGTTCACATAAAGACAAAAAAGTTGATTTCTCAGTGATTAGAATGCTTTGACATAAATGTAGTTTCCATTTCAATTTTACTCAAAAGTCCTGACTGCAAACCTAATGGAAACACCTTAGGTTAACTTTCCACATGATTATCAGTAGTTTGAAAGTTGTTTCTTGGCTGTACACATCAACACAAAAAAGTTGTTATCTCAGTGGATGCACTGCTTAGACAATACAAATAGTATACATTTCAATTTTACACCAAAGCACTTAGTGTAAACCTACTGGAAACACTTTAGGCTAACTTCCCACATGATTCTGAGATGTCTGAAAGTTGTTTCTTACCTGTGCACATAAAGACAAAAAAGTTGTTTTCTCAGTGAATAGAATGCTTTGACATAAAAGTAGTTTCCATTTCAATTCTACTCAAAAGTCCTGACTGCAAACCTAATGGAAACACTTTAGATTAACTTTCCACATGATTATGAGTAGTTTGAAAGTTGTTTCATGGCTGTACACATCTACACAAAAAAGTTGCTATCTCAGTGCATGCAATGCTTAGACAATACAAATAGTATACATTTCAATTTTACACCAAAGCACTTACTACAAACCTAATGAAATCACCTTAGGTTAACTTCCCGCATGATTCTGAGATGTCTGAAAGTTGTATCATACCTGTGCACAGAAAGACAAAAAAGTTGATTTCTCAGTGATTAGAATGCTTTGACATAAATGTAGTTTCCATTTCAATTGTACTCAAAAGTCCTGACTGCAAACCTAATGGAAACACCTTAGGTTAACTTTCCACATGATTATGAGTAGTTTGAAAGTTGTTTCTTGGCGGTACACATCAACACAAAAAAGTTGTTATCTCAGTGCATGCAATGCTTAGACAATACAAATAGTATACATTTCAGTTTTTCACCAAAGCACTTACTACAAACCTAATTTAAACACTTTAGGTTAACTTCCAACATGATTCTGAGATGTCTGAAAGTTGTTTCATACCTGTGCACATAAAGACAAAAAAGTTGATTTCTCAGTGAATAGAATGCTTTGACATAAATGTAGTTTCCATTTCAATTGTACTCAAAAGTCCTGACTGCAAACCTAATGGAAACACCATAGGTTAACTTTCCACATGATTATGAGAAGTTTGAAAGTTGTTTCATGGCTGTACACATCTACACAAAAAAGTTGTTATCTCAGTGCATGCAATGCTTAGACAATACAAATAGTATACATTTCAATTTTACACCAAAGCACTAACTGTAAACCTAATGGAATCACCTTAGGTTAACTTCCCACATGATTCTGAGATGTCTGAAAGTTGTTTCATACCTGTTCACATAAAGACAAAAAAGTTGTTTTCTCAGTGAATAGAATGCTTTGACATAAATGTAGTTTCCATTTCAATTGTACTCAAACGACCTGACTGAAACCTGATGGAAACACCTTAGGTTAACTTTCCACATGTTTATGAGTAGTTTGAAAGTTGTTTCATGGCTGTAGACATCAACACAAAAAAGTTGTTATCTCAGTGCATGCACTGCTTAGACAATACAAATAGTATACATTTCAATTTTTCACCAAAGCACTTACTACAAACCTAATGGAATCACCTTAGGTTAACTTCCCACATGATTCTGAGATGTCTGAAAGTTGTTTCATACCTGTGCACATAAAGACAAAAAAGTTGATTTCTCAGTGAATAGAATGCTTTGACATAAATGTAGTTTCCATTTCAATTGTACTCAAAAGTCCTGACTGCAAACCTAATGGAAACACCTTAGGTTAACTTTCCACATGATTATGAGTAGTTTGAAAGTTGTTTCATGGCGGTACACATCAACACAAAAAAGTTGTTATCTCAGTGCATGCAATGCTTAGACAATACTAATAGTATACATTTCAGTTTTTCACCAAAGCACTTACTACAAACCTAATTTAAACACTTTAGGTTAACTTCCAACATGATTCTGAGATGTCTGAAAGTTGTTTCATACCTGTGCACATAAAGACAAAAAAGTTGATTTCTCAGTGAATAGAATGCTTTGACATAAATGTAGTTTCCATTTCAATTGTACTCAAAAGTCCTGACTGCAAAACTAATGGAAACACCATAGGTTAACTTTCCACATGATTATGAGAAGTTTGAAAGTTGTTTCATGGCTGTACACATCAACACAAAAAAGTTGTTATCTCAGTGCATGCAATGCTTAGACAATACAAATAGTATACATTTCAATTTTTCACCAAAGCACGTACTACAAACCTAATGGAATCACCTTAGGTTAACTTCCCACATGATTCTGAGATGTCTGAAAGTTGTTTCATACCTGTTCACATAAAGACAAAAAAGTTGATTTCTCAGTGATTAGAATGCTTTGACATAAATGTAGTTTCCATTTCAATTTTACTCAAAAGTCCTGACTGCAAACCTAATGGAAACACCTTAGGTTAACTTTCCACATGATTATCAGTAGTTTGAAAGTTGTTTCTTGGCTGTACACATCAACACAAAAAAGTTGTTATCTCAGTGCATGCAATGCTTAGACAATACAAATAGTATACATTTCAATTTTACACCAAAGCACTTACTGCAAACCTAATGGAAAGAACTTAGATTAACTACCCACATGATGCTGAGATGTCTGAAAGTTGTTTCATACCTGTGCACATAAAGACAAAAAAGTTGATTTCTCAGTGAATAGAATGCTTTGACATAAATGTAGTTTCCATTTCAATTGTACTCAAAAGTCCTGACTGCAAACTTAATGGAAACACTTTAGGTTAACTTTCCACATGATTATGAGCAGTTTGAAAGTTGTTTCATGGCTGTACACATCTACACAAAAAAGTTGTTATCTCAGTGCATGCAATGCTTAGACAATACAAATAGTATACATTTCAATTTTACACCAAAGCACTTACTGTAAACCTAATGGAATCACCTTAGGTTAACTTCCCACATGATTCTGAGATGTCTGAAAGTTGTTTCATACCTGTTCACATAAAGACAAAAAAGTTGTTTTCTCAGTGAATAGAATGCTTTGACATAAATGTAGTTTCCATTTCAATTGTACTCAAACGACCTGACTGAAACCTGATGGAAACACCTTAGGTTAACTTTCCACATGATTATCAGTAGTTTGAAAGTTGTTTCTTGGCTGTACACATCAACACAAAAAAGTTGTTATCTCAGTGCATGCACTGCTTAGACAATACAAATAGTATACATTTCAATTTTTCACCAAAGCACTTACTACAAACCTAATGGAATCACCTTAGGTTAACTTCCCACATGATTCTGAGATGTCTGAAAGTTGTTTCATACCTGTGCACATAAAGACAAAAAAGTTGATTTCTCAGTGAATAGAATGCTTTGACATAAATGTAGTTTCCATTTCAATTGTACTCAAAAGTCCTGACTGCAAACCTAATGGAAACACCTTAGGTTAACTTTCCACATGATTATGAGTAGTTTGAAAGTTGTTTCATGGCGGTACACATCAACACAAAAAAGTTGTTATCTCAGTGCATGCAATGCTTAGACAATACTAATAGTATACATTTCAGTTTTTCACCAAAGCACTTACTACAAACCTAATTTAAACACTTTAGGTTAACTTCCAACATGATTCTGAGATGTCTGAAAGTTGTTTCATACCTGTGCACATAAAGACAAAAAAGTTGATTTCTCAGTGAATAGAATGCTTTGACATAAATGTAGTTTCCATTTCAATTGTACTCAAAAGTCCTGACTGCAAAACTAATGGAAACACCATAGGTTAACTTTCCACATGATTATGAGAAGTTTGAAAGTTGTTTCATGGCTGTACACATCAACACAAAAAAGTTGTTATCTCAGTGCATGCACTGCTTAGACAATACAAATAGTATACATTTCAATTTTTCACCAAAGCACTTACTACAAACCTAATGGAATCACCTTAGGTTAACTTCCCACATGATTCTGAGATGTCTGAAAGTTGTTTCATACCTGTGCACATAAAGACAAAAAAGTTGATTTCTCAGTGAATAGAATGCTTTGACATAAATGTAGTTTCCATTTCAATTGTACTCAAAAGTCCTGACTGCAAACCTAATGGAAACACCATAGGTTAACTTTCCACATGATTATGAGAAGTTTGAAAGTTGTTTCATGGCTGTACACATCAACACAAAAAAGTTGTTATCTCAGTGCATGCAATGCTTAGACAATACAAATAGTATACATTTCAATTTTACACCAAAGCACTTACTGTAAACCTAATGGAATCACCTTAGGTTAACTTCCCACATGATTCTGAGATGTCTGAAAGTTGTTTCATACCTGTTCACATAAAGACAAAAAAGTTGTTTTCTCAGTGAATAGAATGCTTTGACATAAATGTAGTTTCCATTTCAATTGTACTCAAACGACCTGACTGAAACCTGATGGAAACACCTTAGGTTAACTTTCCACATGTTTATGAGTAGTTTGAAAGTTGTTTCATGGCTGTAGACATCAACACAAAAAAGTTGTTATCTCAGTGCATGCACTGCTTAGACAATACAAATAGTATACATTTCAATTTTTCACCAAAGCACTTACTACAAACCTAATGGAATCACCTTAGGTTAACTTCCCACATGATTCTGAGATGTCTGAAAGTTGTTTCATACCTGTGCACATAAAGACAAAAAAGTTGATTTCTCAGTGAATAGAATGCTTTGACATAAATGTAGTTTCCATTTCAATTGTACTCAAAAGTCCTGACTGCAAACCTAATGAAAACACCTTAGGTTAACTTTCCACATGATTATGAGTAGTTTGAAAGTTGTTTCATGGCTGTACATATCAACACAAAAAAGTTGTTATCTCAGTGCATGCAATGCTTAGACAATACAAATAGTATACATTTCAATTTTACACCAAAGCACTTACTGCAAACCTAATGGAAAGAACTTAGATTAACTACCCACATGATTCTGAGATGTCTGAAAGTTGTTTCATACCTGTGCACATAAAGACAAAAAAGTTGATTTCTCAGTGAATAGAATGCTTTGACATAAATGTAGTTTCCATTTCAATTGTACTCAAAAGTCCTGACTGCAAACTTAATGGAAACACCTTAGGTTAACTTTCCACATGATTATGAGTAGTTTGAAAGTTGTTTCATGGCGGTACACATCAACACAAAAAAGTTGTTATCTCAGTGCATGCAATGCTTAGACAATACTAATAGTATACATTTCAGTTTTTCACCAAAGCACTTACTACAAACCTAATTTAAACACTTTAGGTTAACTTCCAACATGATTCTGAGATGTCTGAAAGTTGTTTCATACCTGTGCACATAAAGACAAAAAAGTTGATTTCTCAGTGAATAGAATGCTTTGACATAAATGTAGTTTCCATTTCAATTGTACTCAAAAGTCCTGACTGCAAAACTAATGGAAACACCATAGGTTAACTTTCCACATGATTATGAGAAGTTTGAAAGTTGTTTCATGGCTGTAGACATCAACACAAAAAAGTTGTTATCTCAGTGCATGCACTGCTTAGACAATACAAATAGTATACATTTCAATTTTTCACCAAAGCACTTACTACAAACCTAATGGAATCACCTTAGGTTAACTTCCCACATGATTCTGAGATGTCTGAAAGTTGTTTCATACCTGTGCACATAAAGACAAAAAAGTTGATTTCTCAGTGAATAGAATGCTTTGACATAAATGTAGTTTCCATTTCAATTGTACTCAAAAGTCCTGACTGCAAACCTAATGGAAACACCATAGGTTAACTTTCCACATGATTATGAGAAGTTTGAAAGTTGTTTCATGGCTGTACACATCAACACAAAAAAGTTGTTATCTCAGTGCATGCAATGCTTAGACAATACAAATAGTATACATTTCAATTTTACACCAAAGCACTTACTGTAAACCTAATGGAATCACCTTAGGTTAACTTCCCACATGATTCTGAGATGTCTGAAAGTTGTTTCATACCTATTCACATAAAGACAAAAAAGTTGTTTTCTCAGTGAATAGAATGCTTTGACATAAATGTAGTTTCCATTTCAATTGTACTCAAACGACCTGACTGAAACCTGATGGAAACACCTTAGGTTAACTTTCCACATGTTTATGAGTAGTTTGAAAGTTGTTTCATGGCTGTAGACATCAACACAAAAAAGTTGTTATCTCAGTGCATGCACTGCTTAGACAATACAAATAGTATACATTTCAATTTTTCACCAAAGCACTTACTACAAACCTAATGGAATCACCTTAGGTTAACTTCCCACATGATTCTGAGATGTCTGAAAGTTGTTTCATACCTGTGCACATAAAGACAAAAAAGTTGATTTCTCAGTGAATAGAATGCTTTGACATAAACGTAGTTTCCATTTCAATTGTACTCAAAAGTCCTGACTGCAAACCTAATGAAAACACCTTAGGTTAACTTTCCACATGATTATGAGTAGTTTGAAAGTTGTTTCATGGCTGTACATATCAACACAAAAAAGTTGTTATCTCAGTGCATGCAATGCTTAGACAATACAAATAGTATACATTTCAATTTTACACCAAAGCACTTACTGCAAACCTAATGGAAAGAACTTAGATTAACTACCCACATGATTCTGAGATGTCTGAAAGTTGTTTCATACCTGTGCACATAAAGACAAAAAAGTTGATTTCTCAGTGAATAGAATGCTTTGACATAAATGTAGTTTCCATTTCAATTGTACTCAAAAGTCCTGACTGCAAACTTAATGGAAACACTTTAGGTTAACTTTCCACATGATTATGAGCAGTTTGAAAGTTGTTTCATGGCTGTACACATCTACACAAAAAAGTTGTTATCTCAGTGCATGCAATGCTTAGACAATACAAATAGTATACATTTCAATTTTACACCAAAGCACTTACTGCAAACCTAATGGAAAGAACTTAGATTAACTACCCACATGATTCTGAGATGTCTGAAAGTTGTTTCATACCTGTGCACATAAAGACAAAAAAGTTGATTTCTCAGTGAATAGAATGCTTTGACATAAATGTAGTTTCCATTTCAATTGTACTCAAAAGTCCTGACTGCAAACTTAATGGAAACACTTTAGGTTAACTTTCCACATGATTATGAGCAGTTTGAAAGTTGTTTCATGGCTGTACACATCTACACAAAAAAGTTGTTATCTCAGTGCATGCAATGCTTAGACAATACAAATAGTATACATTTCAATTTTACACCAAAGCACTAACTGTAAACCTAATGGAATCACCTTAGGTTAACTTCCCACATGATTCTGAGATGTCTGAAAGTTGTTTCATACCTGTGCACATAAAGACAAAAAAGTTGATTTCTCAGTGAATAGAATGCTTTGACATAAATGTAGTTTCCATTTCAATTGTACTCAAAAGTCCTGACTGCAAACCTAATGGAAACACCATAGGTTAACTTTCCACATGATTATGAGAAGTTTGAAAGTTGTTTCATGGCTGTACACATCAACACAAAAAAGTTGTTATCTCAGTGCATGCAATGCTTAGACAATACAAATAGTATACATTTCAATTTTACACCAAAGCACTTACTGTAAACCTAATGGAATCACCTTAGGTTAACTTCCCACATGATTCTGAGATGTCTGAAAGTTGTTTCATACCTGTTCACATAAAGACAAAAAAGTTGTTTTCTCAGTGAATAGAATGCTTTGACATAAATGTAGTTTCCATTTCAATTGTACTCAAACGACCTGACTGAAACCTGATGGAAACACCTTAGGTTAACTTTCCACATGTTTATGAGTAGTTTGAAAGTTGTTTCATGGCTGTAGACATCAACACAAAAAAGTTGTTATCTCAGTGCATGCACTGCTTAGACAATACAAATAGTATACATTTCAATTTTTCACCAAAGCACTTACTACAAACCTAATGGAATCACCTTAGGTTAACTTCCCACATGATTCTGAGATGTCTGAAAGTTGTTTCATACCTGTGCACATAAAGACAAAAAAGTTGATTTCTCAGTGAATAGAATGCTTTGACATAAATGTAGTTTCCATTTCAATTGTACTCAAAAGTCCTGACTGCAAACCTAATGAAAACACCTTAGGTTAACTTTCCACATGATTATGAGTAGTTTGAAAGTTGTTTCATGGCTGTACATATCAACACAAAAAAGTTGTTATCTCAGTGCATGCAATGCTTAGACAATACAAATAGTACACATTTCAATTTTACACCAAAGCACTTACTGCAAACCTAATGGAAAGAACTTAGATTAACTACCCACATGATTCTGAGATGTCTGAAAGTTGTTTCATACCTGTGCACATAAAGACAAAAAAGTTGATTTCTCAGTGAATAGAATGCTTTGACATAAATGTAGTTTCCATTTCAATTGTACTCAAAAGTCCTGACTGCAAACTTAATGGAAACACCTTAGGTTAACTTTCCACATGATTATGAGTAGTTTGAAAGTTGTTTCATGGCGGTACACATCAACACAAAAAAGTTGTTATCTCAGTGCATGCAATGCTTAGACAATACTAATAGTATACATTTCAGTTTTTCACCAAAGCACTTACTACAAACCTAATTTAAACACTTTAGGTTAACTTCCAACATGATTCTGAGATGTCTGAAAGTTGTTTCATACCTGTGCACATAAAGACAAAAAAGTTGATTTCTCAGTGAATAGAATGCTTTGACATAAACGTAGTTTCCATTTCAATTGTACTCAAAAGTCCTGACTGCAAAACTAATGGAAACACCATAGGTTAACTTTCCACATGATTATGAGAAGTTTGAAAGTTGTTTCATGGCTGTAGACATCAACACAAAAAAGTTGTTATCTCAGTGCATGCACTGCTTAGACAATACAAATAGTATACATTTCAATTTTTCACCAAAGCACTTACTACAAACCTAATGGAATCACCTTAGGTTAACTTCCCACATGATTCTGAGATGTCTGAAAGTTGTTTCATACCTGTGCACATAAAGACAAAAAAGTTGATTTCTCAGTGAATAGAATGCTTTGACATAAATGTAGTTTCCATTTCAATTGTACTCAAAAGTCCTGACTGCAAACCTAATGGAAACACCATAGGTTAACTTTCCACATGATTATGAGAAGTTTGAAAGTTGTTTCATGGCTGTACACATCAACACAAAAAAGTTGTTATCTCAGTGCATGCAATGCTTAGACAATACAAATAGTATACATTTCAATTTTACACCAAAGCACTTACTGTAAACCTAATGGAATCACCTTAGGTTAACTTCCCACATGATTCTGAGATGTCTGAAAGTTGTTTCATACCTATTCACATAAAGACAAAAAAGTTGTTTTCTCAGTGAATAGAATGCTTTGACATAAATGTAGTTTCCATTTCAATTGTACTCAAACGACCTGACTGAAACCTGATGGAAACACCTTAGGTTAACTTTCCACATGTTTATGAGTAGTTTGAAAGTTGTTTCATGGCTGTAGACATCAACACAAAAAAGTTGTTATCTCAGTGCATGCACTGCTTAGACAATACAAATAGTATACATTTCAATTTTTCACCAAAGCACTTACTACAAACCTAATGGAATCACCTTAGGTTAACTTCCCACATGATTCTGAGATGTCTGAAAGTTGTTTCATACCTGTGCACATAAAGACAAAAAAGTTGATTTCTCAGTCAATAGAATGCTTTGACATAAACGTAGTTTCCATTTCAATTGTACTCAAAAGTCCTGACTGCAAACCTAATGAAAACACCTTAGGTTAACTTTCCACATGATTATGAGTAGTTTGAAAGTTGTTTCATGGCTGTACATATCAACACAAAAAAGTTGTTATCTCAGTGCATGCAATGCTTAGACAATACAAATAGTATACATTTCAATTTTACACCAAAGCACTTACTGCAAACCTAATGGAAAGAACTTAGATTAACTACCCACATGATTCTGAGATGTCTGAAAGTTGTTTCATACCTGTGCACATAAAGACAAAAAAGTTGATTTCTCAGTGAATAGAATGCTTTGACATAAATGTAGTTTCCATTTCAATTGTACTCAAAAGTCCTGACTGCAAACTTAATGGAAACACTTTAGGTTAACTTTCCACATGATTATGAGCAGTTTGAAAGTTGTTTCATGGCTGTACACATCTACACAAAAAAGTTGTTATCTCAGTGCATGCAATGCTTAGACAATACAAATAGTATACATTTCAATTTTACACCAAAGCACTTACTGCAAACCTAATGGAAAGAACTTAGATTAACTACCCACATGATTCTGAGATGTCTGAAAGTTGTTTCATACCTGTGCACATAAAGACAAAAAAGTTGATTTCTCAGTGAATAGAATGCTTTGACATAAATGTAGTTTCCATTTCAATTGTACTCAAAAGTCCTGACTGCAAACTTAATGGAAACACTTTAGGTTAACTTTCCACATGATTATGAGCAGTTTGAAAGTTGTTTCATGGCTGTACACATCTACACAAAAAAGTTGTTATCTCAGTGCATGCAATGCTTAGACAATACAAATAGTATACATTTCAATTTTACACCAAAGCACTAACTGTAAACCTAATGGAATCACCTTAGGTTAACTTCCCACATGATTCTGAGATGTCTGAAAGTTGTTTCATACCTGTTCACATAAAGACAAAAAAGTTGTTTTCTCAGTGAATAGAATGCTTTGACATAAATGTAGTTTCCATTTCAATTGTACTCAAACGACCTGACTGAAACCTGATGGAAACACCTTAGGTTAACTTTCCACATGTTTATGAGTAGTTTGAAAGTTGTTTCATGGCTGTAGACATCAACACAAAAAAGTTGTTATCTCAGTGCATGCACTGCTTAGACAATACAAATAGTATACATTTCAATTTTTCACCAAAGCACTTACTACAAACCTAATGGAATCACCTTAGGTTAACTTCCCACATGATTCTGAGATGTCTGAAAGTTGTTTCATACCTGTGCACATAAAGACAAAAAAGTTGATTTCTCAGTGAATAGAATGCTTTGACATAAATGTAGTTTCCATTTCAATTGTACTCAAAAGTCCTGACTGCAAACCTAATGAAAACACCTTAGGTTAACTTTCCACATGATTATGAGTAGTTTGAAAGTTGTTTCATGGCTGTACATATCAACACAAAAAAGTTGTTATCTCAGTGCATGCAATGCTTAGACAATACAAATAGTACACATTTCAATTTTACACCAAAGCACTTACTGCAAACCTAATGGAAAGAACTTAGATTAACTACCCACATGATTCTGAGATGTCTGAAAGTTGTTTCATACCTGTGCACATAAAGACAAAAAAGTTGATTTCTCAGTGAATAGAATGCTTTGACATAAATGTAGTTTCCATTTCAATTGTACTCAAAAGTCCTGACTGCAAACTTAATGGAAACACCTTAGGTTAACTTTCCACATGATTATGAGTAGTTTGAAAGTTGTTTCATGGCGGTACACATCAACACAAAAAAGTTGTTATCTCAGTGCATGCAATGCTTAGACAATACTAATAGTATACATTTCAGTTTTTCACCAAAGCACTTACTACAAACCTAATTTAAACACTTTAGGTTAACTTCCAACATGATTCTGAGATGTCTGAAAGTTGTTTCATACCTGTGCACATAAAGACAAAAAAGTTGATTTCTCAGTGAATAGAATGCTTTGACATAAATGTAGTTTCCATTTCAATTGTACTCAAAAGTCCTGACTGCAAAACTAATGGAAACACCATAGGTTAACTTTCCACATGATTATGAGAAGTTTGAAAGTTGTTTCATGGCTGTAGACATCAACACAAAAAAGTTGTTATCTCAGTGCATGCACTGCTTAGACAATACAAATAGTATACATTTCAATTTTTCACCAAAGCACTTACTACAAACCTAATGGAATCACCTTAGGTTAACTTCCCACATGATTCTGAGATGTCTGAAAGTTGTTTCATACCTGTGCACATAAAGACAAAAAAGTTGATTTCTCAGTGAATAGAATGCTTTGACATAAATGTAGTTTCCATTTCAATTGTACTCAAAAGTCCTGACTGCAAACCTAATGGAAACACCATAGGTTAACTTTCCACATGATTATGAGAAGTTTGAAAGTTGTTTCATGGCTGTACACATCAACACAAAAAAGTTGTTATCTCAGTGCATGCAATGCTTAGACAATACAAATAGTATACATTTCAATTTTACACCAAAGCACTTACTGTAAACCTAATGGAATCACCTTAGGTTAACTTCCCACATGATTCTGAGATGTCTGAAAGTTGTTTCATACCTATTCACATAAAGACAAAAAAGTTGTTTTCTCAGTGAATAGAATGCTTTGACATAAATGTAGTTTCCATTTCAATTGTACTCAAACGACCTGACTGAAACCTGATGGAAACACCTTAGGTTAACTTTCCACATGTTTATGAGTAGTTTGAAAGTTGTTTCATGGCTGTAGACATCAACACAAAAAAGTTGTTATCTCAGTGCATGCACTGCTTAGACAATACAAATAGTATACATTTCAATTTTTCACCAAAGCACTTACTACAAACCTAATGGAATCACCTTAGGTTAACTTCCCACATGATTCTGAGATGTCTGAAAGTTGTTTCATACCTGTGCACATAAAGACAAAAAAGTTGATTTCTCAGTGAATAGAATGCTTTGACATAAACGTAGTTTCCATTTCAATTGTACTCAAAAGTCCTGACTGCAAACCTAATGAAAACACCTTAGGTTAACTTTCCACATGATTATGAGTAGTTTGAAAGTTGTTTCATGGCTGTACATATCAACACAAAAAAGTTGTTATCTCAGTGCATGCAATGCTTAGACAATACAAATAGTATACATTTCAATTTTACACCAAAGCACTTACTGCAAACCTAATGGAAAGAACTTAGATTAACTACCCACATGATTCTGAGATGTCTGAAAGTTGTTTCATACCTGTGCACATAAAGACAAAAAAGTTGATTTCTCAGTGAATAGAATGCTTTGACATAAATGTAGTTTCCATTTCAATTGTACTCAAAAGTCCTGACTGCAAACTTAATGGAAACACTTTAGGTTAACTTTCCACATGATTATGAGCAGTTTGAAAGTTGTTTCATGGCTGTACACATCTACACAAAAAAGTTGTTATCTCAGTGCATGCAATGCTTAGACAATACAAATAGTATACATTTCAATTTTACACCAAAGCACTTACTGCAAACCTAATGGAAAGAACTTAGATTAACTACCCACATGATTCTGAGATGTCTGAAAGTTGTTTCATACCTGTGCACATAAAGACAAAAAAGTTGATTTCTCAGTGAATAGAATGCTTTGACATAAATGTAGTTTCCATTTCAATTGTACTCAAAAGTCCTGACTGCAAACTTAATGGAAACACTTTAGGTTAACTTTCCACATGATTATGAGCAGTTTGAAAGTTGTTTCATGGCTGTACACATCTACACAAAAAAGTTGTTATCTCAGTGCATGCAATGCTTAGACAATACAAATAGTATAAATTTCAATTTTACACCAAAGCACTAACTGTAAACCTAATGGAATCACCTTAGGTTAACTTCCCACATGATTCTGAGATGTCTGAAAGTTGTTTCATACCTGTTCACATAAAGACAAAAAAGTTGTTTTCTCAGTGAATAGAATGCTTTGACATAAATGTAGTTTCCATTTCAATTGTACTCAAACGACCTGACTGAAACCTGATGGAAACACCTTAGGTTAACTTTCCACATGTTTATGAGTAGTTTGAAAGTTGTTTCATGGCTGTAGACATCAACACAAAAAAGTTGTTATCTCAGTGCATGCACTGCTTAGACAATACAAATAGTATACATTTCAATTTTTCACCAAAGCACTTACTACAAACCTAATGGAATCACCTTAGGTTAACTTCCCACATGATTCTGAGATGTCTGAAAGTTGTTTCATACCTGTGCACATAAAGACAAAAAAGTTGATTTCTCAGTGAATAGAATGCTTTGACATAAATGTAGTTTCCATTTCAATTGTACTCAAAAGTCCTGACTGCAAACCTAATGGAAACACCTTAGGTTAACTTTCCACATGATTATGAGTAGTTTGAAAGTTGTTTCATGGCGGTACACATCAACACAAAAAAGTTATTATCTCAGTGCATGCAATGCTTAGACAATACTAATAGTATACATTTCAGTTTTTCACCAAAGCACTTACTACAAACCTAATTTAAACACTTTAGGTTAACTTCCAACATGATTCTGAGATGTCTGAAAGTTGTTTCATACCTGTGCACATAAAGACAAAAAAGTTGATTTCTCAGTGAATAGAATGCTTTGACATAAATGTAGTTTCCATTTCAATTGTACTCAAAAGTCCTGACTGCAAAACTAATGGAAACACCATAGGTTAACTTTCCACATGATTATGAGAAGTTTGAAAGTTGTTTCATGGCTGTACACATCAACACAAAAAAGTTGTTATCTCAGTGCATGCACTGCTTAGACAATACAAATAGTATACATTTCAATTTTTCACCAAAGCACGTACTACAAACCTAATGGAATCACCTTAGGTTAACTTCCCACATGATTCTGAGATGTCTGAAAGTTGTTTCATACCTGTTCACATAAAGACAAAAAAGTTGATTTCTCAGTGATTAGAATGCTTTGACATAAATGTAGTTTCCATTTCAATTTTACTCAAAAGTCCTGACTGCAAACCTAATGGAAACACCTTAGGTTAACTTTCCACATGATTATCAGTAGTTTGAAAGTTGTTTCTTGGCTGTACACATCAACACAAAAAAGTTGTTATCTCAGTGCATGCAATGCTTAGACAACACAAATAGTATACATTTCAATTTTACACCAAAGCACTTACTGCAAACCTAATGGAAAGAACTTAGATTAACTACCCACATGATTCTGAGATGTCTGAAAGTTGTTTCATACCTGTGCACATAAAGACAAAAAAGTTGATTTCTCAGTGAATAGAATGCTTTGACATAAATGTAGTTTCCATTTCAATTGTACTCAAAAGTCCTGACTGCAAACTTAATGGAAACACTTTAGGTTAACTTTCCACATGATTATGAGCAGTTTGAAAGTTGTTTCATGGCTGTACACATCTACACAAAAAAGTTGTTATCTCAGTGCATGCAATGCTTAGACAATACAAATAGTATACATTTCAATTTTACACCAAAGCACTTACTGTAAACCTAATGGAATCACCTTAGGTTAACTTCCCACATGATTCTGAGATGTCTGAAAGTTGTTTCATACCTGTTCACATAAAGACAAAAAAGTTGTTTTCTCAGTGAATAGAATGCTTTGACATAAATGTAGTTTCCATTTCAATTGTACTCAAACGACCTGACTGAAACCTGATGGAAACACCTTAGGTTAACTTTCCACATGTTTATGAGTAGTTTGAAAGTTGTTTCATGGCTGTAGACATCAACACAAAAAAGTTGTTATCTCAGTGCATGCACTGCTTAGACAATACAAATAGTATACATTTCAATTTTTCACCAAAGCACTTACTACAAACCTAATGGAATCACCTTAGGTTAACTTCCCACATGATTCTGAGATGTCTGAAAGTTGTTTCATACCTGTGCACATAAAGACAAAAAAGTTGATTTCTCAGTGAATAGAATGCTTTGACATAAATGTAGTTTCCATTTCAATTGTACTCAAAAGTCCTGACTGCAAACCTAATGGAAACACCTTAGGTTAACTTTCCACATGATTATGAGTAGTTTGAAAGTTGTTTCATGGCGGTACACATCAACACAAAAAAGTTGTTATCTCAGTGCATGCAATGCTTAGACAATACTAATAGTATACATTTCAGTTTTTCACCAAAGCACTTACTACAAACCTAATTTAAACACTTTAGGTTAACTTCCAACATGATTCTGAGATGTCTGAAAGTTGTTTCATACCTGTGCACATAAAGACAAAAAAGTTGATTTCTCAGTGAATAGAATGCTTTGACATAAATGTAGTTTCCATTTCAATTGTACTCAAAAGTCCTGACTGCAAAACTAATGGAAACACCATAGGTTAACTTTCCACATGATTATGAGAAGTTTGAAAGTTGTTTCATGGCTGTACACATCAACACAAAAAAGTTGTTATCTCAGTGCATGCAATGCTTAGACAATACAAATAGTATACATTTCAATTTTTCACCAAAGCACGTACTACAAACCTAATGGAATCACCTTAGGTTAACTTCCCACATGATTCTGAGATGTCTGAAAGTTGTTTCATACCTGTTCACATAAAGACAAAAAAGTTGATTTCTCAGTGATTAGAATACTTTGACATAAATGTAGTTTCCATTTCAATTTTACTCAAAAGTCCTGACTGCAAACCTAATGGAAACACCTTAGGTTAACTTTCCACATGATTATCAGTAGTTTGAAAGTTGTTTCTTGGCTGTACACATCAACACAAAAAAGTTGTTATCTCAGTGCATGCACTGCTTAGACAATACAAATAGTATACATTTCAATTTTTCACCAAAGCACTTACTACAAACCTAATGGAATCACCTTAGGTTAACTTCCCACATGATTCTGAGATGTCTGAAAGTTGTTTCATACCTGTGCACATAAAGACAAAAAAGTTGATTTCTCAGTGAATAGAATGCTTTGACATAAATGTAGTTTCCATTTCAATTGTACTCAAAAGTCCTGACTGCAAACCTAATGGAAACACCTTAGGTTAACTTTCCACATGATTATGAGTAGTTTGAAAGTTGTTTCATGGCGGTACACATCAACACAAAAAAGTTGTTATCTCAGTGCATGCAATGCTTAGACAATACTAATAGTATACATTTCAGTTTTTCACCAAAGCACTTACTACAAACCTAATTTAAACACTTTAGGTTAACTTCCAACATGATTCTGAGATGTCTGAAAGTTGTTTCATACCTGTGCACATAAAGACAAAAAAGTTGATTTCTCAGTGAATAGAATGCTTTGACATAAATGTAGTTTCCATTTCAATTGTACTCAAAAGTCCTGACTGCAAAACTAATGGAAACACCATAGGTTAACTTTCCACATGATTATGAGAAGTTTGAAAGTTGTTTCATGGCTGTAGACATCAACACAAAAAAGTTGTTATCTCAGTGCATGCACTGCTTAGACAATACAAATAGTATACATTTCAATTTTTCACCAAAGCACTTACTACAAACCTAATGGAATCACCTTAGGTTAACTTCCCACATGATTCTGAGATGTCTGAAAGTTGTTTCATACCTGTGCACATAAAGACAAAAAAGTTGATTTCTCAGTGAATAGAATGCTTTGACATAAATGTAGTTTCCATTTCAATTGTACTCAAAAGTCCTGACTGCAAACCTAATGGAAACACCATAGGTTAACTTTCCACATGATTATGAGAAGTTTGAAAGTTGTTTCATGGCTGTACACATCAACACAAAAAAGTTGTTATCTCAGTGCATGCAATGCTTAGACAATACAAATAGTATACATTTCAATTTTACACCAAAGCACTTACTGTAAACCTAATGGAATCACCTTAGGTTAACTTCCCACATGATTCTGACATGTCTGAAAGTTGTTTCATACCTGTGCACATAAAGACAAAAAAGTTGATTTCTCAGTGAATAGAATGCTTTGACATAAATGTAGTTTCCATTTCAATTGTACTCAAAAGTCCTGACTGCAAACCTAATGAAAACACCTTAGGTTAACTTTCCACATGATTATGAGTAGTTTGAAAGTTGTTTCATGGCTGTACATATCAACACAAAAAAGTTGTTATCTCAGTGCATGCAATGCTTAGACAATACAAATAGTATACATTTCAATTTTACACCAAAGCACTTACTGCAAACCTAATGGAAAGAACTTAGATTAACTACCCACATGATTCTGAGATGTCTGAAAGTTGTTTCATACCTGTGCACATAAAGACAAAAAAGTTGATTTCTCAGTGAATAGAATGCTTTGACATAAATGTAGTTTCCATTTCAATTGTACTCAAAAGTCCTGACTGCAAACTTAATGGAAACACCTTAGGTTAACTTTCCACATGATTATGAGTAGTTTGAAAGTTGTTTCATGGCGGTACACATCAACACAAAAAAGTTGTTATCTCAGTGCATGCAATGCTTAGACAATACTAATAGTATACATTTCAGTTTTTCACCAAAGCACTTACTACAAACCTAATTTAAACACTTTAGGTTAACTTCCAACATGATTCTGAGATGTCTGAAAGTTGTTTCATACCTGTGCACATAAAGACAAAAAAGTTGATTTCTCAGTGAATAGAATGCTTTGACATAAATGTAGTTTCCATTTCAATTGTACTCAAAAGTCCTGACTGCAAAACTAATGGAAACACCATAGGTTAACTTTCCACATGATTATGAGAAGTTTGAAAGTTGTTTCATGGCTGTAGACATCAACACAAAAAAGTTGTTATCTCAGTGCATGCACTGCTTAGACAATACAAATAGTATACATTTCAATTTTTCACCAAAGCACTTACTACAAACCTAATGGAATCACCTTAGGTTAACTTCCCACATGATTCTGAGATGTCTGAAAGTTGTTTCATACCTGTGCACATAAAGACAAAAAAGTTGATTTCTCAGTGAATAGAATGCTTTGACATAAATGTAGTTTCCATTTCAATTGTACTCAAAAGTCCTGACTGCAAACCTAATGGAAACACCATAGGTTAACTTTCCACATGATTATGAGAAGTTTGAAAGTTGTTTCATGGCTGTACACATCAACACAAAAAAGTTGTTATCTCAGTGCATGCAATGCTTAGACAATACAAATAGTATACATTTCAATTTTACACCAAAGCACTTACTGTAAACCTAATGGAATCACCTTAGGTTAACTTCCCACATGATTCTGAGATGTCTGAAAGTTGTTTCATACCTATTCACATAAAGACAAAAAAGTTGTTTTCTCAGTGAATAGAATGCTTTGACATAAATGTAGTTTCCATTTCAATTGTACTCAAACGACCTGACTGAAACCTGATGGAAACACCTTAGGTTAACTTTCCACATGTTTATGAGTAGTTTGAAAGTTGTTTCATGGCTGTAGACATCAACACAAAAAAGTTGTTATCTCAGTGCATGCACTGCTTAGACAATACAAATAGTATACATTTCAATTTTTCACCAAAGCACTTACTACAAACCTAATGGAATCACCTTAGGTTAACTTCCCACATGATTCTGAGATGTCTGAAAGTTGTTTCATACCTGTGCACATAAAGACAAAAAAGTTGATTTCTCAGTGAATAGAATGCTTTGACATAAATGTAGTTTCCATTTCAATTGTACTCAAAAGTCCTGACTGCAAACCTAATGAAAACACCTTAGGTTAACTTTCCACATGATTATGAGTAGTTTGAAAGTTGTTTCATGGCTGTACATATCAACACAAAAAAGTTGTTATCTCAGTGCATGCAATGCTTAGACAATACAAATAGTATACATTTCAATTTTACACCAAAGCACTTACTGCAAACCTAATGGAAAGAACTTAGATTAACTACCCACATGATTCTGAGATGTCTGAAAGTTGTTTCATACCTGTGCACATAAAGACAAAAAAGTTGATTTCTCAGTGAATAGAATGCTTTGACATAAATGTAGTTTCCATTTCAATTGTACTCAAAAGTCCTGACTGCAAACTTAATGGAAACACTTTAGGTTAACTTTCCACATGATTATGAGCAGTTTGAAAGTTGTTTCATGGCTGTACACATCTACACAAAAAAGTTGTTATCTCAGTGCATGCAATGCTTAGACAATACAAATAGTATACATTTCAATTTTACACCAAAGCACTTACTGCAAACCTAATGGAAAGAACTTAGATTAACTACCCACATGATTCTGAGATGTCTGAAAGTTGTTTCATACCTGTGCACATAAAGACAAAAAAGTTGATTTCTCAGTGAATAGAATGCTTTGACATAAATGTAGTTTCCATTTCAATTGTACTCAAAAGTCCTGACTGCAAACTTAATGGAAACACTTTAGGTTAACTTTCCACATGATTATGAGCAGTTTGAAAGTTGTTTCATGGCTGTACACATCTACACAAAAAAGTTGTTATCTCAGTGCATGCAATGCTTAGACAATACAAATAGTATACATTTCAATTTTACACCAAAGCACTAACTGTAAACCTAATGGAATCACCTTAGGTTAACTTCCCACATGATTCTGAGATGTCTGAAAGTTGTTTCATACCTGTTCACATAAAGACAAAAAAGTTGTTTTCTCAGTGAATAGAATGCTTTGACATAAATGTAGTTTCCATTTCAATTGTACTCAAACGACCTGACTGAAACCTGATGGAAACACCTTAGGTTAACTTTCCACATGTTTATGAGTAGTTTGAAAGTTGTTTCATGGCTGTAGACATCAACACAAAAAAGTTGTTATCTCAGTGCATGCACTGCTTAGACAATACAAATAGTATACATTTCAATTTTTCACCAAAGCACTTACTACAAACCTAATGGAATCACCTTAGGTTAACTTCCCACATGATTCTGAGATGTCTGAAAGTTGTTTCATACCTGTGCACATAAAGACAAAAAAGTTGATTTCTCAGTGAATAGAATGCTTTGACATAAATGTAGTTTCCATTTCAATTGTACTCAAAAGTCCTGACTGCAAACTTAATGGAAACACTTTAGGTTAACTTTCCACATGATTATGAGCAGTTTGAAAGTTGTTTCATGGCTGTACACATCTACACAAAAAAGTTGTTATCTCAGTGCATGCAATGCTTAGACAATACAAATAGTATACATTTCAATTTTACACCAAAGCACTAACTGTAAACCTAATGGAATCACCTTAGGTTAACTTCCCACATGATTCTGAGATGTCTGAAAGTTGTTTCATACCTGTTCACATAAAGACAAAAAAGTTGTTTTCTCAGTGAATAGAATGCTTTGACATAAATGTAGTTTCCATTTCAATTGTACTCAAACGACCTGACTGAAACCTGATGGAAACACCTTAGGTTAACTTTCCACATGTTTATGAGTAGTTTGAAAGTTGTTTCATGGCTGTAGACATCAACACAAAAAAGTTGTTATCTCAGTGCATGCACTGCTTAGACAATACAAATAGTATACATTTCAATTTTTCACCAAAGCACTTACTACAAACCTAATGGAATCACCTTAGGTTAACTTCCCACATGATTCTGAGATGTCTGAAAGTTGTTTCATACCTGTGCACATAAAGACAAAAAAGTTGATTTCTCAGTGAATAGAATGCTTTGACATAAATGTAGTTTCCATTTCAATTGTACTCAAAAGTCCTGACTGCAAACCTAATGGAAACACCATAGGTTAACTTTCCACATGATTATGAGAAGTTTGAAAGTTGTTTCATGGCTGTACACATCAACACAAAAAAGTTGTTATCTCAGTGCATGCAATGCTTAGACAATACAAATAGTATACATTTCAATTTTACACCAAAGCACTTACTGTAAACCTAATGGAATCACCTTAGGTTAACTTCCCACATGATTCTGAGATGTCTGAAAGTTGTTTCATACCTGTTCACATAAAGACAAAAAAGTTGTTTTCTCAGTGAATAGAATGCTTTGACATAAATGTAGTTTCCATTTCAATTGTACTCAAACGACCTGACTGAAACCTGATGGAAACACCTTAGGTTAACTTTCCACATGTTTATGAGTAGTTTGAAAGTTGTTTCATGGCTGTAGACATCAACACAAAAAAGTTGTTATCTCAGTGCATGCACTGCTTAGACAATACAAATAGTATACATTTCAATTTTTCACCAAAGCACTTACTACAAACCTAATGGAATCACCTTAGGTTAACTTCCCACATGATTCTGAGATGTCTGAAAGTTGTTTCATACCTGTGCACATAAAGACAAAAAAGTTGATTTCTCAGTGAATAGAATGCTTTGACATAAATGTAGTTTCCATTTCAATTGTACTCAAAAGTCCTGACTGCAAACCTAATGAAAACACCTTAGGTTAACTTTCCACATGATTATGAGTAGTTTGAAAGTTGTTTCATGGCTGTACATATCAACACAAAAAAGTTGTTATCTCAGTGCATGCAATGCTTAGACAATACAAATAGTATACATTTCAATTTTACACCAAAGCACTTACTGCAAACCTAATGGAAAGAACTTAGATTAACTACCCACATGATTCTGAGATGTCTGAAAGTTGTTTCATACCTGTGCACATAAAGACAAAAAAGTTGATTTCTCAGTGAATAGAATGCTTTGACATAAATGTAGTTTCCATTTCAATTGTACTCAAAAGTCCTGACTGCAAACTTAATGGAAACACCTTAGGTTAACTTTCCACATGATTATGAGTAGTTTGAAAGTTGTTTCATGGCGGTACACATCAACACAAAAAAGTTGTTATCTCAGTGCATGCAATGCTTAGACAATACTAATAGTATACATTTCAGTTTTTCACCAAAGCACTTACTACAAACCTAATTTAAACACTTTAGGTTAACTTCCAACATGATTCTGAGATGTCTGAAAGTTGTTTCATACCTGTGCACATAAAGACAAAAAAGTTGATTTCTCAGTGAATAGAATGCTTTGACATAAATGTAGTTTCCATTTCAATTGTACTCAAAAGTCCTGACTGCAAAACTAATGGAAACACCATAGGTTAACTTTCCACATGATTATGAGAAGTTTGAAAGTTGTTTCATGGCTGTAGACATCAACACAAAAAAGTTGTTATCTCAGTGCATGCACTGCTTAGACAATACAAATAGTATACATTTCAATTTTTCACCAAAGCACTTACTACAAACCTAATGGAATCACCTTAGGTTAACTTCCCACATGATTCTGAGATGTCTGAAAGTTGTTTCATACCTGTGCACATAAAGACAAAAAAGTTGATTTCTCAGTGAATAGAATGCTTTGACATAAATGTAGTTTCCATTTCAATTGTACTCAAAAGTCCTGACTGCAAACCTAATGGAAACACCATAGGTTAACTTTCCACATGATTATGAGAAGTTTGAAAGTTGTTTCATGGCTGTACACATCAACACAAAAAAGTTGTTATCTCAGTGCATGCAATGCTTAGACAATACAAATAGTATACATTTCAATTTTACACCAAAGCACTTACTGTAAACCTAATGGAATCACCTTAGGTTAACTTCCCACATGATTCTGAGATGTCTGAAAGTTGTTTCATACCTATTCACATAAAGACAAAAAAGTTGTTTTCTCAGTGAATAGAATGCTTTGACATAAATGTAGTTTCCATTTCAATTTTACTCAAAAGTCCTGACTGCAAACCTAATGGAAACACCTTAGGTTAACTTTCCACATGATTATCAGTAGTTTGAAAGTTGTTTCTTGGCTGTACACATCAACACAAAAAAGTTGTTATCTCAGTGCATGCAATGCTTAGACAACACAAATAGTATACATTTCAATTTTACACCAAAGCACTTACTGCAAACCTAATGGAAAGAACTTAGATTAACTACCCACATGATTCTGAGATGTCTGAAAGTTGTTTCATACCTGTGCACATAAAGACAAAAATTTGATTTCTCAGTGAATAGAATGCTTTGACATAAATGTAGTTTCCATTTCAATTGTACTCAAAAGTCCTGACTGCAAACTTAATGGAAACACTTTAGGTTAACTTTCCACATGATTATGAGCAGTTTGAAAGTTGTTTCATGGCTGTACACATCTACACAAAAAAGTTGTTATCTCAGTGCATGCAATGCTTAGACAATACAAATAGTATACATTTCAATTTTACACCAAAGCACTTACTGTAAACCTAATGGAATCACCTTAGGTTAACTTCCCACATGATTCTGAGATGTCTGAAAGTTGTTTCATACCTGTTCACATAAAGACAAAAAAGTTGTTTTCTCAGTGAATAGAATGCTTTGACATAAATGTAGTTTCCATTTCAATTGTACTCAAACGACCTGACTGAAACCTGATGGAAACACCTTAGGTTAACTTTCCACATGTTTATGAGTAGTTTGAAAGTTGTTTCATGGCTGTAGACATCAACACAAAAAAGTTGTTATCTCAGTGCATGCACTGCTTAGACAATACAAATAGTATACATTTCAATTTTTCACCAAAGCACTTACTACAAACCTAATGGAATCACCTTAGGTTAACTTCCCACATGATTCTGAGATGTCTGAAAGTTGTTACATACCTGTGCACATAAAGACAAAAAAGTTGATTTCTCAGTGAATAGAATGCTTTGACATAAATGTAGTTTCCATTTCAATTGTACTCAAAAGTCCTGACTGCAAACCTAATGGAAACACCTTAGGTTAACTTTCCACATGATTATGAGTAGTTTGAAAGTTGTTTCATGGCGGTACACATCAACACAAAAAAGTTGTTATCTCAGTGCATGCAATGCTTAGACAATACTAATAGTATACATTTCAGTTTTTCACCAAAGCACTTACTACAAACCTAATTTAAACACTTTAGGTTAACTTCCCACATGATTCTGAGATGTCTGAAAGTTGTTTCATACCTGTGCACATAAAGACAAAAAAGTTGATTTCTCAGTGAATAGAATGCTTTGACATAAATGTAGTTTCCATTTCAATTGTACTCAAAAGTCCTGACTGCAAAACTAATGGAAACACCATAGGTTAACTTTCCACATGATTATGAGAAGTTTGAAAGTTGTTTCATGGCTGTAGACATCAACACAAAAAAGTTGTTATCTCAGTGCATGCACTGCTTAGACAATACAAATAGGTATACATTTCAATTTTTCACCAAAGCACTTACTACAAACCTAATGGAATCACCTTAGGTTAACTTCCCACATGATTCTGAGATGTCTGAAAGTTGTTTCATACCTGTGCACATAAAGACAAAAAAGTTGATTTCTCAGTGAATAGAATGCTTTGACATAAATGTAGTTTCCATTTCAATTGTACTCAAAAGTCCTGACTGCAAACCTAATGGAAACACCATAGGTTAACTTTCCACATGATTATGAGAAGTTTGAAAGTTGTTTCATGGCTGTACACATCAACACAAAAAAGTTGTTATCTCAGTGCATGCAATGCTTAGACAATACAAATAGTATACATTTCAATTTTACACCAAAGCACTTACTGTAAACCTAATGGAATCACCTTAGGTTAACTTCCCACATGATTCTGAGATGTCTGAAAGTTGTTTCATACCTGTTCACATAAAGACAAAAAAGTTGTTTTCTCAGTGAATGGAATACTTTGACATAAATGTAGTTTCCATTTCAATTGTACTCAAACGACCTGACTGAAACCTGATGGAAACACCTTAGGTTAACTTTCCACATGTTTATGAGTAGTTTGAAAGTTGTTTCATGGCTGTAGACATCAACACAAAAAAGTTGTTATCTCAGTGCATGCACTGCTTAGACAATACAAATAGTATACATTTCAATTTTTCACCAAAGCACTTACTACAAACCTAATGGAATCACCTTAGGTTAACTTCCCACATGATTCTGAGATGTCTGAAAGTTGTTTCATACCTGTGCACATAAAGACAAAAAAGTTGATTTCTCAGTGAATAGAATGCTTTGACATAAATGTAGTTTCCATTTCAATTGTACTCAAAAGTCCTGACTGCAAACCTAATGAAAACACCTTAGGTTAACTTTCCACATGATTATGAGTAGTTTGAAAGTTGTTTCATGGCTGTACATATCAACACAAAAAAGTTGTTATCTCAGTGCATGCAATGCTTAGACAATACAAATAGTATACATTTCAATTTTACACCAAAGCACTTACTGCAAACCTAATGGAAAGAACTTAGATTAACTACCCACATGATTCTGAGATGTCTGAAAGTTGTTTCATACCTGTGCACATAAAGACAAAAAAGTTGATTTCTCAGTGAATAGAATGCTTTGACATAAATGTAGTTTCCATTTCAATTGTACTCAAAAGTCCTGACTGCAAACTTAATGGAAACACCTTAGGTTAACTTTCCACATGATTATGAGTAGTTTGAAAGTTGTTTCATGGCGGTACACATCAACACAAAAAAGTTGTTATCTCAGTGCATGCAATGCTTAGACAATACTAATAGTATACATTTCAGTTTTTCACCAAAGCACTTACTACAAACCTAATTTAAACACTTTAGGTTAACTTCCAACATGATTCTGAGATGTCTGAAAGTTGTTTCATACCTGTGCACATAAAGACAAAAAAGTTGATTTCTCAGTGAATAGAATGCTTTGACATAAATGTAGTTTCCATTTCAATTGTACTCAAAAGTCCTGACTGCAAAACTAATGGAAACACCATAGGTTAACTTTCCACATGATTATGAGAAGTTTGAAAGTTGTTTCATGGCTGTAGACATCAACACAAAAAAGTTGTTATCTCAGTGCATGCACTGCTTAGACAATACAAATAGTATACATTTCAATTTTTCACCAAAGCACTTACTACAAACCTAATGGAATCACCTTAGGTTAACTTCCCACATGATTCTGAGATGTCTGAAAGTTGTTTCATACCTGTGCACATAAAGACAAAAAAGTTGATTTCTCAGTGAATAGAATGCTTTGACATAAATGTAGTTTCCATTTCAATTGTACTCAAAAGTCCTGACTGCAAACTTAATGGAAACACTTTAGGTTAACTTTCCACATGATTATGAGCAGTTTGAAAGTTGTTTCATGGCTGTACACATCTACACAAAAAAGTTGTTATCTCAGTGCATGCAATGCTTAGACAATACAAATAGTATACATTTCAATTTTACACCAAAGCACTTACTGTAAACCTAATGGAATCACCTTAGGTTAACTTCCCACATGATTCTGAGATGTCTGAAAGTTGTTTCATACCTGTTCACATAAAGACAAAAAAGTTGTTTTCTCAGTGAATAGAATGCTTTGACATAAATGTAGTTTCCATTTCAATTGTACTCAAACGACCTGACTGAAACCTGATGGAAACACCTTAGGTTAACTTTCCACATGTTTATGAGTAGTTTGAAAGTTGTTTCATGGCTGTAGACATCAACACAAAAAAGTTGTTATCTCAGTGCATGCACTGCTTAGACAATACAAATAGTATACATTTCAATTTTTCACCAAAGCACTTACTACAAACCTAATGGAATCACCTTAGGTTAACTTCCCACATGATTCTGAGATGTCTGAAAGTTGTTTCATACCTGTGCACATAAAGAGAAAAAAGTTGATTTCTCAGTGAATAGAATGCTTTGACATAAATGTAGTTTCCATTTCAATTGTACTCAAAAGTCCTGACTGCAAACCTAATGGAAACACCTTAGGTTAACTTTCCACATGATTATGAGTAGTTTGAAAGTTGTTTCATGGCGGTACACATCAACACAAAAAAGTTGTTATCTCAGTGCATGCAATGCTTAGACAATACTAATAGTATACATTTCAGTTTTTCACCAAAGCACTTACTACAAACCTAATTTAAACACTTTAGGTTAACTTCCAACATGATTCTGAGATGTCTGAAAGTTGTTTCATACCTGTTCACATAAAGACAAAAAAGTTGATTTCTCAGTGATTAGAATGCTTTGACATAAATGTAGTTTCCATTTCAATTTTACTCAAAAGTCCTGACTGCAAACCTAATGGAAACACCTTAGGTTAACTTTCCACATGATTATCAGTAGTTTGAAAGTTGTTTCTTGGCTGTACACATCAACACAAAAAAGTTGTTATCTCAGTGCATGCACTGCTTAGACAATACAAATAGTATACATTTCAATTTTTCACCAAAGCACTTACTACAAACCTAATGGAATCACCTTAGGTTAACTTCCCACATGATTCTGAGATGTCTGAAAGTTGTTTCATACCTGTTCACATAAAGACAAAAAAGTTGATTTCTCAGTGATTAGAATGCTTTGACATAAATGTAGTTTCCATTTCAATTTTACTCAAAAGTCCTGACTGCAAACCTAATGGAAACACCTTAGGTTAACTTTCCACATGATTATCAGTAGTTTGAAAGTTGATTCTTGGCTGTACACATCAACACAAAAAAGTTGTTATCTCAGTGCATGCACTGCTTAGACAATACAAATAGTATACATTTCAATTTTTCACCAAAGCACTTACTACAAACCTAATGGAATCACCTTAGGTTAACTTCCCACATGATTCTGAGATGTCTGAAAGTTGTTTCATACCTGTGCACATAAAGACAAAAAAGTTGATTTCTCAGTGAATAGAATGCTTTGACATAAATGTAGTTTCCATTTCAATTGTACTCAAAAGTCCTGACTGCAAACTTAATGGAAACACTTTAGGTTAACTTTCCACATGATTATGAGCAGTTTGAAAGTTGTTTCATGGCTGTACACATCTACACAAAAAAGTTGTTATCTCAGTGCATGCAATGCTTAGACAATACAAATAGTATACATTTCAATTTTACACCAAAGCACTTACTGTAAACCTAATGGAATCACCTTAGGTTAACTTCCCACATGATTCTGAGATGTCTGAAAGTTGTTTCATACCTGTTCACATAAAGACAAAAAAGTTGTTTTCTCAGTGAATAGAATGCTTTGACATAAATGTAGTTTCCATTTCAATTGTACTCAAACGACCTGACTGAAACCTGATGGAAACACCTTAGGTTAACTTTCCACATGTTTATGAGTAGTTTGAAAGTTGTTTCATGGCTGTAGACATCAACACAAAAAAGTTGTTATCTCAGTGCATGCACTGCTTAGACAATACAAATAGTATACATTTCAATTTTTCACCAAAGCACTTACTACAAACCTAATGGAATCACCTTAGGTTAACTTCCCACATGATTCTGAGATGTCTGAAAGTTGTTTCATACCTGTGCACATAAAGACAAAAAAGTTGATTTCTCAGTGAATAGAATGCTTTGACATAAATGTAGTTTCCATTTCAATTGTACTCAAAAGTCCTGACTGCAAACCTAATGGAAACACCTTAGGTTAACTTTCCACATGATTATGAGTAGTTTGAAAGTTGTTTCATGGCGGTACACATCAACACAAAAAAGTTGTTATCTCAGTGCATGCAATGCTTAGACAATACTAATAGTATACATTTCAGTTTTTCACCAAAGCACTTACTACAAACCTAATTTAAACACTTTAGGTTAACTTCCAACATGATTCTGAGATGTCTGAAAGTTGTTTCATACCTGTGCACATAAAGACAAAAAAGTTGATTTCTCAGTGAATAGAATGCTTTGACATAAATGTAGTTTCCATTTCAATTGTACTCAAAAGTCCTGACTGCAAAACTAATGGAAACACCATAGGTTAACTTTCCACATGATTATGAGAAGTTTGAAAGTTGTTTCATGGCTGTACACATCAACACAAAAAAGTTGTTATCTCAGTGCATGCAATGCTTAGACAATACAAATAGTATACATTTCAATTTTTCACCAAAGCACGTACTACAAACCTAATGGAATCACCTTAGGTTAACTTCCCACATGATTCTGAGATGTCTGAAAGTTGTTTCATACCTGTTCACATAAAGACAAAAAAGTTGATTTCTCAGTGATTAGAATGCTTTGACATAAATGTAGTTTCCATTTCAATTTTACTCAAAAGTCCTGACTGCAAACCTAATGGAAACACCTTAGGTTAACTTTCCACATGATTATCAGTAGTTTGAAAGTTGTTTCTTGGCTGTACACATCAACACAAAAAAGTTGTTATCTCAGTGCATGCACTGCTTAGACAATACAAATAGTATACATTTCAATTTTTCACCAAAGCACTTACTACAAACCTAATGGAATCACCTTAGGTTAACTTCCCACATGATTCTGAGATGTCTGAAAGTTGTTTCATACCTGTGCACATAAAGACAAAAAAGTTGATTTCTCAGTGAATAGAATGCTTTGACATAAATGTAGTTTCCATTTCAATTGTACTCAAAAGTCCTGACTGCAAACCTAATGGAAACACCTTAGGTTAACTTTCCACATGATTATGAGTAGTTTGAAAGTTGTTTCATGGCGGTACACATCAACACAAAAAAGTTGTTATCTCAGTGCATGCAATGCTTAGACAATACTGATAGTATATATTTCAGTTTTTCACCAAAGCACTTACTACAAACCTAATTTAAACACTTTAGGTTAACTTCCAACATGATTCTGAGATGTCTGAAAGTTGTTTCATACCTGTGCACATAAAGACAAAAAAGTTGATTTCTCAGTGAATAGAATGCTTTGACATAAATGTAGTTTCCATTTCAATTGTACTCAAAAGTCCTGACTGCAAAACTAATGGAAACACCATAGGTTAACTTTCCACATGATTATGAGAAGTTTGAAAGTTGTTTCATGGCTGTAGACATCAACACAAAAAAGTTGTTATCTCAGTGCATGCACTGCTTAGACAATACAAATAGTATACATTTCAATTTTTCACCAAAGCACTTACTACAAACCTAATGGAATCACCTTAGGTTAACTTCCCACATGATTCTGAGATGTCTGAAAGTTGTTTCATACCTGTGCACATAAAGACAAAAAAGTTGATTTCTCAGTGAATAGAATGCTTTGACATAAATGTAGTTTCCATTTCAATTGTACTCAAAAGTCCTGACTGCAAACCTAATGGAAACACCATAGGTTAACTTTCCACATGATTATGAGAAGTTTGAAAGTTGTTTCATGGCTGTACACATCAACACAAAAAAGTTGTTATCTCAGTGCATGCAATGCTTAGACAATACAAATAGTATACATTTCAATTTTACACCAAAGCACTTACTGTAAACCTAATGGAATCACCTTAGGTTAACTTCCCACATGATTCTGAGATGTCTGAAAGTTGATTCATTCCTGTTCACATAAAGACAAAAAAGTTGTTTTCTCAGTGAATAGAATGCTTTGACATAAATGTAGTTTCCATTTCATTTGTACTCAAACGACCTGACTGAAACCTGATGGAAACACCTTAGGTTAACTTTCCACATGTTTATGAGTAGTTTGAAAGTTGTTTCATGGCTGTAGACATCAACACAAAAAAGTTGTTATCTCAGTGCATGCACTGCTTAGACAATACAAATAGTATACATTTCAATTTTTCACCAAAGCACTTACTACAAACCTAATGGAATCACCTTAGGTTAACTTCCCACATGATTCTGAGATGTCTGAAAGTTGTTTCATACCTGTGCACATAAAGACAAAAAAGTTGATTTCTCAGTGAATAGAATGCTTTGACATAAATGTAGTTTCCATTTCAATTGTACTCAAAAGTCCTGACTGCAAACCTAATGAAAACACCTTAGGTTAACTTTCCACATGATTATGAGTAGTTTGAAAGTTGTTTCATGGCTGTACATATCAACACAAAAAAGTTGTTATCTCAGTGCATGCAATGCTTAGACAATACAAATAGTATACATTTCAATTTTACACCAAAGCACTTACTGCAAACCTAATGGAAAGAACTTAGATTAACTACCCACATGATTCTGAGATGTCTGAAAGTTGTTTCATACCTGTGCACATAAAGACAAAAAAGTTGATTTCTCAGTGAATAGAATGCTTTGACATAAATGTAGTTTCCATTTCAATTGTACTCAAAAGTCCTGACTGCAAACTTAATGGAAACACTTTAGGTTAACTTTCCACATGATTATGAGCAGTTTGAAAGTTGTTTCATGGCTGTACACATCTACACAAAAAAGTTGTTATCTCAGTGCATGCAATGCTTAGACAATACAAATAGTATACATTTCAATTTTACACCAAAGCACTTACTGTAAACCTAATGGAATCACCTTAGGTTAACTTCCCACATGATTCTGAGATGTCTGAAAGTTGTTTCATACCTGTTCACATAAAGACAAAAAAGTTGTTTTCTCAGTGAATAGAATGCTTTGACATAAATGTAGTTTCCATTTCAATTGTACTCAAACGACCTGACTGAAACCTGATGGAAACACCTTAGGTTAACTTTCCACATGTTTATGAGTAGTTTGAAAGTTGTTTCATGGCTGTAGACATCAACACAAAAAAGTTGTTATCTCAGTGCATGCACTGCTTAGACAATACAAATAGTATACATTTCAATTTTTCACCAAAGCACTTACTACAAACCTAATGGAATCACCTTAGGTTAACTTCCCACATGATTCTGAGATGTCTGAAAGTTGTTTCATACCTGTGCACATAAAGACAAAAAAGTTGATTTCTCAGTGAATAGAATGCTTTGACATAAATGTAGTTTCCATTTCAATTGTACTCAAAAGTCCTGACTGCAAACCTAATGGAAACACCTTAGGTTAACTTTCCACATGATTATGAGTAGTTTGAAAGTTGTTTCATGGCGGTACACATCAACACAAAAAAGTTGTTATCTCAGTGCATGCAATGCTTAGACAATACTAATAGTATACATTTCAGTTTTTCACCAAAGCACTTACTACAAACCTAATTTAAACACTTTAGGTTAACTTCCAACATGATTCTGAGATGTCTGAAAGTTGTTTCATACCTGTGCACATAAAGACAAAAAAGTTGATTTCTCAGTGAATAGAATGCTTTGACATAAATGTAGTTTCCATTTCAATTGTACTCAAAAGTCCTGACTGCAAAACTAATGGAAACACCATAGGTTAACTTTCCACATGATTATGAGAAGTTTGAAAGTTGTTTCATGGCTGTAGACATCAACACAAAAAAGTTGTTATCTCAGTGCATGCACTGCTTAGACAATACAAATAGTATACATTTCAATTTTTCACCAAAGCACTTACTACAAACCTAATGGAATCACCTTAGGTTAACTTCCCACATGATTCTGAGATGTCTGAAAGTTGTTTCATACCTGTGCACATAAAGACAAAAAAGTTGATTTCTCAGTGAATAGAATGCTTTGACATAAATGTAGTTTCCATTTCAATTGTACTCAAAAGTCCTGACTGCAAAACTAATGGAAACACCATAGGTTAACTTTCCACATGATTATGAGAAGTTTGAAAGTTGTTTCATGGCTGTACACATCAACACAAAAAAGTTGTTATCTCAGTGCATGCAATGCTTAGACAATACAAATAGTATACATTTCAATTTTTCACCAAAGCACGTACTACAAACCTAATGGAATCACCTTAGGTTAACTTCCCACATGATTCTGAGATGTCTGAAAGTTGTTTCATACCTGTTCACATAAAGACAAAAAAGTTGATTTCTCAGTGATTAGAATGCTTTGACATAAATGTAGTTTCCATTTCAATTTTACTCAAAAGTCCTGACTGCAAACCTAATGGAAACACCTTAGGTTAACTTTCCACATGATTATCAGTAGTTTGAAAGTTGTTTCTTGGCTGTACACATCAACACAAAAAAGTTGTTATCTCAGTGGATGCACTGCTTAGACAATACAAACAGTATACATTTCAATTTTACACCAAAGCACTTACTGTAAACCTACTGGAAACACTTTAGGCTAACTTCCCACATGATTCTGAGATGTCTGAAAGTTGTTTCTTACCTGTGCACATAAAGACAAAAAAGTTGTTTTCTCAGTGAATAGAATGCTTTGACATAAAAGTAGTTTCCATTTCAATTCTACTCAAAAGTCCTGACTGCAAACCTAATGGAAACACCTTAGGTTAACTTTCCACATGATTATGAGTAGTTTGAAAGTTGTTTCTTGGCGGTACACATCAACACAAAAAAGTTGTTATCTCAGTGCATGCAATGCTTAGACAATAGAAATAGTATACATTTCAGTTTTTCACCAAAGCACTTACTACAAACCTAATTTAAACACTTTAGGTTAACTTCCAACATGATTCTGAGATGTCTGAAAGTTGTTTCATACCTGTGCACATAAAGACAAAAAAGTTGATTTCTCAGTGAATAGAATGCTTTGACATAAATGTAGTTTCCATTTCAATTGTACTCAAAAGTCCTGACTGCAAACCTAATGGAAACACCATAGGTTAACTTTCCACATGATTATGAGAAGTTTGAAAGTTGTTTCATGGCTGTACACATCAACACAAAAAAGTTGTTATCTCAGTGCATGCAATGCTTAGACAATACAAATAGTATACATTTCAATTTTACACCAAAGCACTTACTGTAAACCTAATGGAATCACCTTAGGTTAACTTCCCACATGATTCTGAGATGTCTGAAAGTTGTTTCATACCTGTTCACATAAAGACAAAAAAGTTGTTTTCTCAGTGAATAGAATGCTTTGACATAAATGTAGTTTCCATTTCAATTGTACTCAAAAGTCCTGACTGCAAAACTAATGGAAACACCATAGGTTAACTTTCCACATGATTATGAGAAGTTTGAAAGTTGTTTCATGGCTGTACACATCAACACAAAAAAGTTGTTATCTCAGTGCATGCAATGCATAGACAATACAAATAGTATACATTTCAATTTTTCACCAAAGCATGTACTACAAACCTAATGGAATCACCTTAGGTTAACTTCCCACATGATTCTGAGATGTCTGAAAGTTGTTTCATACCTGTTCACATAAAGACAAAAAAGTTGATTTCTCAGTGATTAGAATGCTTTGACATAAATGTAGTTTCCATTTCAATTTTACTCAAAAGTCCTGACTGCAAACCTAATGGAAACACCTTAGGTTAACTTTCCACATGATTATCAGTAGTTTGAAAGTTGTTTCTTGGCTGTACACATCAACACAAAAAAGTTGTTATCTCAGTGGATGCACTGCTTAGACAATACAAATAGTATACATTTCAATTTTACACCAAAGCACTTACTGTAAACCTACTGGAAACACTTTAGGCTAACTTCCCACATGATTCTGAGATGTCTGAAAGTTGTTTCATACCTGTGCACATAAAGACAAAAAAGTTGTTTTCTCAGTGAATAGAATGCTTTGACATAAATGTAGTTTCCATTTCAATTGTACTCAAACGTCCTGACTGCAAACCTAATGGAAACACCTTAGGTTAACTTTCCACATGTTTATGAGTAGTTTGAAAGTTGTTTCATGGCTGTACACATCAACACAAAAAAGTTGTTACCTCAGCGCATGCAATGCTTAGACAATACAAATACTATACATTTCAATTTTACACCAAAGCACTTGCTACAAACCTAATGGAAACACCTTAGGTTAACTTCCCACATGATTCTGAGATGTCTGAAAGTTGTTTCATACCTGTGCACATAAAGACAAAAAAGTTGATTTCTCAGTGAATAGAATGCTTTAACATAAATGTAGTTTCCATTTCAATTGTACTCAAAAGTCCTGACTGCAAACCTACTGGAAACACCATAGGTTAGCTTTCCACTTGATTATGAGAAGTTTGAAAGTTGTTTCATGGCTGTACACATCAACACAAATAAGTTGTTATCTCAGTGCATGCAATGCTTAGAAAATACAAATAAAATACCTTTGAATTTTCCACCAAAGCACTTACTGCAAACCTAATGGAAAACCTTTAGGTTAACTTCCCACATGATTCTGAGATGTCTGAAAGCTGTTTCATTCCTGTGCACATAAAGACAAAAAAGTTGATTTCTCAGTGAATAGAATGCTTTGACATCAATGTAGTTTCCATTTCAATTGTACTCAAAGGTCCTGACTGCAAACCTAATGGAAACACTTTAGGTTAACTTTCCACATGATTATGCGTAGTTTGAAAGTTGTTTCATGGCTGTACACATCTACACAAAAAAGTGGCTATCTCAGTGCATGCAATGCTTAGACAATAGAAATAGTATACATTTCAATTTTACACCAAAGCACTTACTACAAACCTAATGGAAACACTTTAGGTTAACTTCCCACATGATTCTGAGATGTCTGAAAGTTGTTTCATACCTGTGCACATAAGGACAAAAAAGTTGATTTCTCAGTGAATAGAATGCTTTGACATAAATGTAGTATCCATTTCAATTCTACTCAAAAGTCCTGACTGCAAACGTAATGGAAACACCATAGGTTAACTTTCCACATGATTATGAGAAGTTTGAAAGTTGTTTCATGGCTGTACACATCAACACAAAAAAGTTGTTATCTCAGTGCATGCAATGCTTAGACAATACAAATAGTATACATTTCAATTTTTCACCAAAGCACTTACTACAAACCAAATGGAAACACTTTCGGTTAACTTCCCACATGATTCTGAGATGTCTGAAATTTGTTTCATACCTGTGCACAGAAAGACAAAAAAGTTGATTTCTCAGTGATTAGAATGCTTTGACATAAATGTAGTTTCCATTTCAATTGTACTCAAAAGTCCTGACTGCAAACCTAATGGAAACACCTTAGGTTAACTTTCCACATGATTATGAGTAGTTTGAAAGTTGTTTCATGGCGGTACATATCAACACAAAAAAGTTGTTATCTCAGTGCATGCAATGCTTAGACAATACAAATAGTATACATTTCAGTTTTTCACCAAAGCACTTACTACAAACCTAAAGGAATCACATTAGGTTAACTTCCCACATGATTCTGAGATGTCTGAAAGTTGTTTCAAACCTGTGCACATAAAGACAAAAAAGTTGATTTCTCAGTGAATAGAATGCTTTGACATAAAAGTAGTTTCCATTTCAATTCTACTCAAAAGTCCTGACTGCAAACCTAATGGAAACACCATAGGTTAACTTTCCACATGATTATGATAAGTTTGAATGTTGTTTCATGGCTGTACACATCAACACAAAAAAGTTGTTATCTCAGTGCATGCAATGCTTAGACAATACAAATAGTATACATTTCAATTTTTCACCAAAGCACGTACTACAAACCTAATGGAATCACCTTAGGTTAACTTCCCACATGATTCTGAGATGTCTGAAAGTTGTTTCATACCTGTTCACATAAAGACAAAAAAGTTGATTTCTCAGTGATTAGAATGCTTTGACATAAATGTAGTTTCCATTTCAATTTTACTCAAAAGTCCTGACTGCAAACCTAATGGAAACACCTTAGGTTAACTTTCCACATGATTATCAGTAGTTTGAAAGTTGTTTCTTGGCTGTACACATCAACACAAAAAAGTTGTTATCTCAGTGCATGCACTGCTTAGACAATACAAATAGTATACATTTCAATTTTACACCAAAGCACTTACTGTAAACCTACTGGAAACACTTTAGGCTAACTTCCCACATGATTCTGAGATGTCTGAAAGTTGTTTCATACCTGTGCACATAAAGACAAAAAAGTTGTTTTCTCAGTGAATAGAATGCTTTGACATAAATGTAGTTTCCATTCCAATTGTACTCAAACGACCTGACTGAAACCTGATGGAAACACCTTAGGTTAACTTTCCACATGTTTATGAGTAGTTTGAAAGTTGTTTCATGGCTGTACACATCTACACAAAAAAGTTGTTATCTCAGTGCATGCACTGCTTAGACAATACAAATAGTATACATTTCAATTTTTCACCAAAGCACTTACTACAAACCTAATGGAATCACCTTAGGTTAACTTCCCACATGATTCTGAGATGTCTGAAAGTTGTCTCATACCTGTGCACATAAAGACAAAAAAGTTGATTTCTCAGTGAATAGAATGCTTTGACATAAATGTAGTTTCCATTTCAATTGTACTCAAAAGTCCTGACTGCAAACTTAATGGAAACACTTTAGGTTAACTTTCCACATGATTATGAGCAGTTTGAAAGTTGTTTCATGGCTGTACACATCTACACAAAAAAGTTGCTCTCTCAGTGCATGCAATGCTTAGACAATACAAATAGTATACATTTCAATTTTACACCAAAGCACTTACTACAAACCTAATGGAATCACCTTAGGTTAAATTCCCACATGATTCTGAGATGTCTGAAAGTTGTTTCATACCTGTGCACAGAAAGACAAAAAAGTTGATTTCTCAGTGATTAGAATGCTTTGACATAAAAGTAGTTTCCATTTCAATTGTACTCAAAAGTCCTGACTGCAAACCTAATGGAAACACCTTAGGTTAACTTTCCACATGATTATGAGTAGTTTGAAAGTTGTTTCATGGCGGTACACATCAACACAAAAAAGTTGTTATCTCAGTGCATGCAATGCTTAGACAATACAAATAGTATACATTTCAGTTTTTCACCAATGCACTTACTACAAACCTAATTTAAACACTTTAGGTTAACTTCCAACATGATTCTGAGATGTCTGAAAGTTGTTTCATACCTGTGCACATAAAGACAAAAAAGTTGATTTCTCAGTGAATAGAATGCTTTGACATAAATGTAGTTTCCATTTCAATTGTACTCAAAAGTCCTGACTGCAAACCTAGTGGAAACACCATAGGTTAACTTTCCACATGATTATGAGAAGTTTGAAAGTTGTTTCATGGCTGTACACATCAACACAAAAAAGTTGTTATCTCAGTGCATGCAATGCTTAGACAATACAAATAGTATACATTTCAATTTTACACCAAAGCACTTACTGTAAACCTAATGGAATCACCTTAGGTTAACTTCCCACATGATTCTGAGATGTCTGAAAGTTGTTTCATACCTGTTCACATAAAGACAAAAAAGTTGTTTTCTCAGTGAATAGAATGCTTTGACATAAATGTAGTTTCCATTTCAATTGTACTCAAACGACCTGACTGAAACCTGATGGAAACACCTTAGGTTAACTTTCCACATGTTTATGAGTAGCTTGAAAGTTGTTTCATGGCTGTACACATCTACACAAAAAAGTTGTTATCTCAGCGCATGCAATGCTTAGACAATACAAATACTATACATTTCAATTTTACACCAAAGCACTTACTGTAAACCTACTGGAAACACTTTAGGCTAACTTCCCACATGATTCTGAGATGTCTGAAAGTTGTTTCATACCTGTGCACATAAAGACAAAATAGTTGTTTTCTCAGTGAATAGAATGCTTTGACATAAATGTAGTTTCCATTTCAATTGTACTCAAACGTCCTGACTGCAAACCTAATGGAAACACCTTAGGTTAACTTTCCACATGTTTATGAGTAGTTTGAAAGTTGTTTCATGGCTGTACACATCAACACAAAAAAGTTGTTACCTCAGCGCATGCAATGCTTAGACAATACAAATACTATACATTTCAATTTTACACCAAAGCACTTGCTACAAACCTAATGGAAACACCTTAGGTTAACTTCCCACATGATTCTGAGATGTCTGAAAGTTGTTTCATACCTGTGCACATAAAGACAAAAAAGTTGATTTCTCAGTGAATAGAATGCTTTGACATAAATGTAGTTTCCATTTCAATTGTACTCAAAAGTCCTGACTGCAAACCTACTGGAAACACCATAGGTTAGCTTTCCACTTGATTATGAGAAGTTTGAAAGTTGTTTCATGGCTGTACACATCAACACAAAAAAGTTGTTATCTCAGTGCATGCAATGCTTAGAAAATACAAATAAAATACCTTTGAATTTTCCACCAAAGCACTTACTGCAAACCTAATGGAAAACCTTTAGGTTAACTTCCCACATGATTCTGAGATGTCTGAAAGCTGTTTCATTCCTGTGCACATAAAGAGAAAAAAGTTGATTTCTCAGTGAATAGAATGCTTTGACATCAATGTAGTTTCCATTTCAATTGTACTCAAAGGTCCTGACTGCAAACCTAATGGAAACACTTTAGGTTAACTTTCCACATGATTATGCGTAGTTTGAAAGTTGTTTCATGGCTGTACACATCTACACAAAAAAGTGGCTATCTCAGTACATGCAATGCTTAGACAATAGAAATAGTATACATTTCAATTTTACACCAAAGCACTTACTACAAACCTAATGGGAACACTTTAGGTTAACTTCGCACATGATTCTGAGATGTCTGAAAGTTGTTTCATACCTGTGCACATAAGGACAAAAAAGTTGATTTCTCAGTGAATAGAATGCTTTGACATAAATGTAGTATCCATTTCAATTCTACTCAAAAGTCCTGACTGCAAACGTAATGGAAACACCATAGGTTAACTTTCCACATGATTATGAGAAGTTTGAAAGTTGTTTCATGGCTGTACACATCAACACAAAAAAGTTGTTATCTCAGTGCATGCAATCCTTAGACAATACAAATAGTATACATTTCAATTTTTCACCAAAGCACTTACTACAAACCAAATGGAAACACTTTCGGTTAACTTCCCACATGATTCTGAGATGTCTGAAATTTGTTTCATACCTGTGCACAGAAAGACAAAACAGTTGATTTCTCAGTGATTAGAATGCTTTGACATAAATGTAGTTTCCATTTCAATTGTACTCAAAAGTCCTGACTGCAAACCTAATGGAAACACCTTAGGTTAACTTTCCACATGATTATGAGTAGTTTGAAAGTTGTTTCATGGCGGTACATATCAACACAAAAAAGTTGTTATCTCAGTGCATGCAATGCTTAGACAATACAAATAGTATACATTTCAGTTTTTCACCAAAGCACTTACTACAAACCTAAAGGAATCACATTAGGTTAACTTCCCACATGATTCTGAGATGTCTGAAAGTTGTTTCAAACCTGTGCACATAAAGACAAAAAAGTTGATTTCTCAGTGAATAGAATGCTTTGACATAAAAGTAGTTTCCATTTCAATTCTACTCAAAAGTCCTGACTGCAAACCTAATGGAAACAGCATAGGTTAACTTTCCACATGATTATGAGAAGTTTGAATGTTGTTTCATGGCTGTACACATCAACACAAAAAAGTTGTTATCTCAGTGCATGCAATGCCTGGACAATACAAATAGTATACATTTCAATTTTTCACCAAAGCAAGTACTACAAACCTAATGGAAACACCTTAGGTTAACTTCCCACATGATTCTGAGATGTCTGAAAGTTGTTTCATACCTGTTCACATAAAGACAAAAAAGTTGATTTCTCAGTGATTAGAATGCTTTGACATAAATGTAGTTTCCATTTCAATTTTACTCAAAAGTCCTGACTGCAAACCTAATGGAAACACCTTAGGTTAACTTTCCACATGATTATCAGTAGTTTGAAAGTTGTTTCTTGGCTGTACACATCAACACAAAAAAGTTGTTATCTCAGTGCATGCACTGCTTAGACAATACAAATAGTATACATTTCAATTTTACACCAAAGCACTTACTGTAAACCTACTGGAAACACTTTAGGCTAACTTCCCACATGATTCTGAGATGTCTGAAAGTTGTTTCATACCTGTGCACATAAAGACAAAAAAGTTGTTTTCTCAGTGAATAGAATGCTTTGACATAAATGTAGTTTCCATTTCAATTGTACTCAAAAGTCCTGACTACAAACTTAATGGAAACACTTTAGGTTAACTTTCCACATGATTATGAGCAGTTTGAAAGTTGTTTCATGGCTGTACACATCTACACAAAAAAGTTGCTCTCTCAGTGCATGCAATGCTTAGACAATACAAATAGTATACATTTCAATTTTACACCAAAGCACTTACTGCAAACCTAATGGAATCACCTTAGGTTAAATTCCTACATGATTCTGAGATGTCTGAAAGTTGTTTCATACCTGTGCACAGAAAGACAAAAAAGTTGATTTCTCAGTGATTAGAATGCTTTGACATAAATGTAGTTTCCATTTCAATTGTACTCAAAAGTCCTGACTGCAAACCTAATGGAAACACCTTAGGTTAACTTTCCACATGATTATGAGTAGTTTGAAAGTTGTTTCTTGGCGGTACACATCAACACAAAAAAGTTGTTATCTCAGTGCATGCAATGCTTAGACAATACAAATAGTATACATTTCAGTTTTTCACCAAAGCACTTACTACAAACCTAATTTAAACACTTTAGGTTAACTTCCAACATGATTCTGAAATGTCTGAAAGTTGTTTCATACCTGTGCACATAAAGACAAAAAAGTTGATTTCTCAGTGAATAGAATGCTTTGACATAAATGTAGTTTCCATTTCAATTGTACTCAAAAGTCCTGACTGCAAACTTAATGGAAACACTTTAGGTTAACTTTCCACATGATTATGAGCAGTTTGAAAGTTGTTTCATGGCTGTACACATCTACACAAAAAAGTTGCTCTCTCAGTGCATGCAATGCTTAGACAATACAAATAGTATACATTTCAATTTTACACCAAAGCACTTACTACAAACCTAATGGAATCACCTTAGGTTAAATTCCCACATGATTCTGAGATGTCTGAAAGTTGTTTCATACCTGTGCACAGAAAGACAAAAAAGTTGATTTCTCAGTGATTAGAATGCTTTGACATAAATGTAGTTTCCATTTCAATTGTACTCAAACGACCTGACTGAAACCTGATGGAAACACCTTAGGTTAACTTTCCACATGTTTATGAGTAGCTTGAAAGTTGTTTCATGGCTGTACACATCTACACAAAAAAGTTGTTATCTCAGCGCATGCAATGCTTAGACAATACAAATACTATACATTTCAATTTTACAGCAAAGCACTTGCTACAAACCTAATGGAAACACCTTAGGTTAACTTCCCACATGATTCTGAGATGTCTGAAAGTTGTTTCATACCTGTGCACATAAAGACAAAAAAGTTGATTTCTCAGTGAATAGAATGCTTTGACATAAATGTAGTTTCCATTTCAATTGTACTCAAAAGTCCTGACTGCAAACCTAATGGAAACACCATAGGTTAACTTTCCACATGATTATGAGAAGTTTGAAAGTTGTTTCATGGCTGCACACATCAACACAAAAAAGTTGTTATCTCAGTGCATGCAATGCTTAGACAATACAAATAGTATACATTTCAATTTTTCACCAAAGCACGTACTACAAACCTAATGGAATCACCTTAGTTTAACTTCCCACATGATTCTGAGATGTCTGAAAGTTGTTTCATACCTGTTCACATAAAGACAAAAAAGTTGATTTCTCAGTGATTAGAATGCTTTGACATAAATGTAGTTTCCATTTCAATTGTAGTCAAAAGTCCTGACTGCAAACCTAATGGAAACACCTTAGGTTAACTTTCCACATGATTATCAGTAGTTTGAAAGTTGTTTCTTGGCTGTACACATCAACACAAAAAAGTTGTTATCTCAGTGCATGCACTGCTTAGACAATACAAATAGTATACATTTCAATTTTACACCAAAGCACTTACTGTAAACCTACTGGAAACACTTTAGGCTAACTTCCCACATGATTCTGAGATGTCTGAAAGTTGTTTCATACCTGTGCACATAAAGACAAAAAAGTTGTTTTCTCAGTGAATAGAATGCTTTGACATAAATGTAGTTTCCATTTCAATTGTACTCAAACGTCCTGACTGCAAACCTAATGGAAACACCTTAGGTTAAGTTTCCACATGTTTATGAGTAGTTTGAAAGTTGTTTCATGGCTGTACACATCAACACAAAAAAGTTGTTACCTCAGCGCATGCAATGCTTAGACAATACAAATACTATACATTTCAATTTTACACCAAAGCACTTGCTACAAACCTAATGGAAACACCTTAGGTTAACTTCCCACATGATTCTGAGATGTCTGAAAGTTGTTTCATACCTGTGCACATAAAGACAAAAAAGTTGATTTCTCAGTGAATAGAATGCTTTGACATAAATGTAGTTTCCATTTCAATTGTACTCAAAAGTCCTGACTGCAAACCTACTGGAAACACCATAGGTTAGCTTTCCACTTGATTATGAGAAGTTTGAAAGTTGTTTCATGGCTGTACACATCAACACAAAAAAGTTGTTATCTCAGTGCATGCAATGCTTAGAAAATACAAATAAAATACCTTTGAATTTTCCACCAAAGCACTTACTGCAAACCTAATGGAAAACCTTTAGGTTAACTTCCCACATGATTCTGAGATGTCTGAAAGCTGTTTCATTCCTGTGCACATAAAGACAAAAAAGTTGATTTCTCAGTGAATAGAATGCTTTGACATCAATGTAGTTTCCATTTCAATTGTACTCAAAGGTCCTGACTGCAAACCTAATGGAAACACTTTAGGTTAACTTTCCACATGATTATGCGTAGTTTGAAAGTTGTTTCATGGCTGTACACATCTACACAAAAAAGTGGCTATCTCAGTGCATGCAATGCTTAGACAATAGAAATAGTATACATTTCAATTTTACACCAAAGCACTTACTACAAACCTAATGGGAACACTTTAGGTTAACTTCCCACATGATTCTGAGATGTCTGAAAGTTGTTTCATACCTGTGCACATAAGGACAAAAAAGTTGATTTCTCAGTGAATAGAATGCTTTGACATAAATGTAGTATCCATTTCAATTCTACTCAAAAGTCCTGACTGCAAACGTAATGGAAACACCATAGGTTAACTTTCCACATGATTATGAGAAGTTTGAAAGTTGTTTCATGGCTGTACACATCAACACAAAAAAGTTGTTATCTCAGTGCATGCAATGCTTAGACAATACAAATAGTATACATTTCAATTTTTCACCAAAGCACTTACTACAAACCAAATGGAAACACTTTCGGTTAACTTCCCACATGATTCTGAGATGTCTGAAATTTGTTTCATACCTGTGCACAGAAAGACAAAAAAGTTGATTTCTCAGTGATTAGAATGCTTTGACATAAATGTAGTTTCCATTTCAATTGTACTCAAAAGTCCTGACTGCAAACCTAATGGAAACACCTTAGGTTAACTTTCCACATGATTATGAGTAGTTTGAAAGTTGTTTCATGGCGGTACATATCAACACAAAAAAGTTGTTATCTCAGTGCATGCAATGCTTAGACAATACAAATAGTATACATTTCAGTTTTTCACCAAAGCACTTACTACAAACCTAAAGGAATCACATTAGGTTAACTTCCCACATGATTCTGAGATGTCTGAAAGTTGTTTCATACCTGTGCACATAAAGACAAAAAAGTTGTTTTCTCAGTGAATAGAATGCTTTGACATAAATGTAGTTTCCATTTCAATTGTACTCAAAAGTCCTGACTGCAAACTTAATGGAAACACTTTAGGTTAACTTTCCACATGATTATGAGCAGTTTGAAAGTTGTTTCATGGCTGTACACATCTACACAAAAAAGTTGCTCTCTCAGTGCATGCAATGCTTAGACAATACAAATAGTATACATTTCAATTTTACACCAAAGCACTTACTACAAACCTAATGGAATCACCTTAGGTTAAATTCCTACATGATTCTGAGATGTCTGAAAGTTGTTTCATACCTGTGCACAGAAAGACAAAAAAGTTGATTTCTCAGTGATTAGAATGCTTTGACATAAATGTAGTTTCCATTTCAATTGTACTCAAAAGTCCTGACTGCAAACCTAATGGAAACACCTTAGGTTAACTTTCCACATGATTATGAGTAGTTTGAAAGTTGTTTCTTGGCGGTACACATCAACACAAAAAAGTTGTTATCTCAGTGCATGCAATGCTTAGACAATACAAATAGTATACATTTCAGTTTTTCACCAAAGCACTTACTACAAACCTAATTTAAACACTTTAGGTTAACTTCCAACATGATTCTGAAATGTCTGAAAGTTGTTTCATACCTGTGCACATAAAGACAAAAAAGTTGATTTCTCAGTGAATAGAATGCTTTGACATAAATGTAGTTTCCATTTCAATTGTACTCAAAAGTCCTGACTGCAAACCTAATGGAAACACCATAGGTTAACTTTCCACATGATTATGAGAAGTTTGAAAGTTGTTTCATGGCTGTACACATCAACACAAAAAAGTTGTTATCTCAGTGCATGCAATGCTTAGACAATACAAATAGTATACATTTCAATTTTACACCAAAGCACTTACTGTAAACCTAATGGAATCACCTTAGGTTAACTTCCCACATGATTCTGAGATGTCTGAAAGTTGTTTCATACCTGTGCACATAAAGACAAAAAAGTTGATTTCTCAGTGAATAGAATGCTTTGACATAAATGTAGTTTCCATTTCAATTGTACTCAAAAGTCCTGACTGCAAACTTAATGGAAACACTTTAGGTTAACTTTCCACATGATTATGAGCAGTTTGAAAGTTGTTTCATGGCTGTACACATCTACACAAAAAAGTTGCTCTCTCAGTGCATGCAATGCTTAGACAATACAAATAGTATACATTTCAATTTTACACCGTAGCACTTACTACAAACCTAATGGAATCACCTTAGGTTAAATTCCCACATGATTCTGAGATGTCTGAAAGTTGTTTCATACCTGTGCACAGAAAGACAAAAAAGTTGATTTCTCAGTGATTAGAATGCTTTGACATTAATGTAGTTTCCATTTCAATTGTACTCAAAAGTCCTGACTGCAAACCTAATGGAAACACCTTAGGTTAACTTTCCACATGATTATGAGTACTTTGAAAGTTGTTTCATGGCGGTACACATCAACACAAAAAAGTTGTTATCTCAGTGCATGCAATGCTTAGACAATACTAATAGTATACATGTCAGTTTTTCACCAAAGCACTTACTACAAACCTAATTTAAACACTTTAGGTTAACTTCCAACATGATTCTGAGATGTCTGAAAGTTGTTTCATACCTGTGCACATAAAGACAAAAAAGTTGATTTCTCAGTGAATAGAATGCTTTGACATAAATGTAGTTTCCATTTCAATTGTACTCAAAAGTCCTGACTGCAAAACTAATGGAAACACCATCGGTTAACTTTCCACATGATTATGAGAAGTTTGAAAGTTGTTTCATGGCTGTACACATCAACACAAAAAAGTTGTTATCTCAGTGCATGCAATGCTTAGATAATACAAATAGTATACATTTCAATTTTTCACCAAAGCACGTACTACAAACCTAATGGAATCACCTTAGGTTAACTTCCCACATGATTCTGAGATGTCTGAAAGTTGTTTCATACCTGTTCACATAAAGACAAAAAAGTTGATTTCTCAGTGATTAGAATGCTTTGACATAAATGTAGTTTCCATTTCAATTGTACTCAAAAGTCCTGACTGCAAACCTAATGGAAACACCTTAGGTTAACTTTCCACATGATTATCAGTAGTTTGAAAGTTGTTTCTTGGCTGTACACATCAACACAAAAAAGTTGTTATCTCAGTGGATGCACTGCTTAGACAATACAAATAGTATACATTTCAATTTTACACCAAAGCACTTACTGTAAACCTACTGGAAACACTTTAGGCTAACTTCCCACATGATTCTGAGATGTCTGAAAGTTGTTTCTTACCTGTGCACATAAAGACAAAAAAGTTGTTTTCTCAGTGAATAGAATGCTTTGACATGAAAGTAGTTTCCATTTCAATTCTACTCAAAAGTCCTGACTGCAAACCTAATGGAAACACTTTAGATTAACTTTCCACATGATTATGAGTAGTTTGAAAGTTGTTTCATGGCTGTACACATCTACACAAAAAAGTTGCTATCTCAGTGCATGCAATGCTTAGACAATACAAATAGTATACATTTCAATTTTACACCAAAGCACTTACTACAAACCTAATGAAATCACCTTAGGTTAACTTCCCGCATGATTCTGAGATGTCTGAAAGTTGTTTCATACCTGTGCACAGAAAGACAAAAAAGTTGATTTCTCAGTGAATAGAATGCTTTGACATAAAAGTAGTTTCCATTTCAATTGTACTCAAAAGTCCTGACTGCAAACCTAATGGAAACACCATAGGTTAACTTTCCACTTGATTATGAGAAGTTTGAAAGTTGTTTCATGGCTGTACACATCAACACAAAAAAGTTGTTATCTCAGTGCATGCAATGCTTAGAAAATACAAATAGTATACATTTCAATTTTCCACCAAAGCACTTACTGCAAACCTAATGGAAAACCTTTAGGTTAACTTCCCACATGATTCTGAGATGTCTGAAAGCTGTTTCATTCCTGTGCACATAAAGACAAAAAAGTTGATTTCTCAGTGAATAGAATGCTTTGACATCAATGTAGTTTCCATTTCAATTGTACTCAAAGGTCCTGACTGCAAACCTAATGGAAACACTTTAGGTTAACTTTCCACATGATTATGCGTAGTTTGAAAGTTGTTTCATGGCTGTACACATCTACACAAAAAAGTGGCTATCTCAGTGCATGCAATGCTTAGACAATAGAAATAGTATACATTTCAATTTTACACCAAAGCACTTACTACAAACCTAATGGAAACACTTTAGGTTAACTTCCCACATGATTCTGAGATGTCTGAAAGTTGTTTCATACCTGTGCACATAAGGACAAAAAAGTTGATTTCTCAGTGAATAGAATGCTTTGATATAAATGTAGTATCCATTTCAATTCTACTCAAAAGTCCTGACTGCAAACGTAATGGAAACACCATAGGTTAACTTTCCACATGATTATGAGAAGTTTGAAAGTTGTTTCATGGCTGTACACATCAACACAAAAAAGTTGTTATCTCAGTGCATGCAATGCTTAGACAATACAAATAGTATACATTTCAATTTTTCACCAAAGCACTTACTACAAACCAAATGGAAACACTTTCGGTTAACTTCCCACATGATTCTGAGATGTCTGAAATTTGTTTCATACCTGTGCACAGAAAGACAAAAAAGTTGATTTCTCAGTGATTAGAATGCTTTGACATAAATGTAGTTTCCATTTCAATTGTACTCAAAAGTCCTGACTGCAAACCTAATGGAAACACCTTAGGTTAACTTTCCACATGATTATGAGTAGTTTGAAAGTTGTTTCATGGCGGTACATATCAACACAAAAAAGTTGTTATCTCAGTGCATGCAATGCTTAGACAATACAAATAGTATACATTTCAGTTTTTCACCAAAGCACTTACTACAAACCTAAAGGAAGCACATTAGGTTAACTTCCCACATGATTCTGAGATGTCTGAAAGTTGTTTCAAACCTGTGCACATAAAGACAAAAAAGTTGATTTCTCAGTGAATAGAATGCTTTGACATAAAAGTAGTTTCCATTTCAATTCTACTCAAAAGTCCTAAACTGCAAACCTAATGGAAACACCATAGGTTAACTTTCCACATGATTATGAGAAGTTTGAATGTTGTTTCATGGCTGTACACATCAACACAAAAAAGTTGTTATCTCAGTGCATGCAATGCTTAGACAATACAAATAGTATACATTTCAATTTTTCACCAAAGCACGTACTACAAACCTAATGGAAACACCTTAGGTTAACTTCCCACATGATTCTGAGATGTCTGAAAGTTGTTTCATACCTGTTCACATAAAGACAAAAAAGTTGATTTCTCAGTGATTAGAATGCTTTGACATAAATGTAGTTTCCATTTCAATTTTACTCAAAAGTCCTGACTGCAAACCTAATGGAAACACCTTAGGTTAACTTTCCACATGATTATCAGTAGTTTGAAAGTTGTTTCTTGGCGGTACACATCAACACAAAAAAGTTGTTATCTCAGTGCATGCACTGCTTAGACAATACAAATAGTATACATTTCAATTTTACACCAAAGCACTTACTGTAAACCTACTGGAAACACTTTAGGCTAACTTCCCACATGATTCTGAGATGTCTGAAAGTTGTTTCATACCTGTGCACATAAAGACAAAAAAGTTGTTTTCTCAGTGAATAGAATGCTTTGACATAAATGTAGTTTCCATTTCAATTGTACTCAAAAGTCCTGACTGCAAACTTAATGGAAACACTTTAGGTTAACTTTCCACATGATTATGAGCAGTTTGAAAGTTGTTTCATGGCTGTACACATCTACACAAAAAAGTTGCTCTCTCAGTGCATGCAATGCTTAGACAATACAAATAGTATACATTTCAATTTTACACCAAAGCACTTACTACAAACCTAATGGAATCACCTTAGGTTAAATTCCTACATGATTCTGAGATGTCTGAAAGTTGTTTCATACCTGTGCACAGAAAGACAAAAAAGTTGATTTCTCAGTGATTAGAATGCTTTGACATAAATGTCGTTTCCATTTCAATTGTACTCAAAAGTCCTGACTGCAAACCTAATGGAAACACCTTAGGTTAACTTTCCACATGATTATGAGTAGTTTGAAAGTTGTTTCTTGGCGGTACACATCAACACAAAAAAGTTGTTATCTCAGTGCATGCAATGCTTAGACAATACAAAATAGTATACATTTCAGTTTTTCACCAAAGCACTTACTACAAACCTAATTTAAACACTTTAGGTTAACTTCCAACATGATTCTGAAATGTCTGAAAGTTGTTTCATACCTGTGCACATAAAGACAAAAAAGTTGATTTCTCAGTGAATAGAATGCTTTGACATAAATGTAGTTTCCATTTCAATTTTACTCAAAAGTCCTGACTGCAAAACCTAATGGAAACACCTTAGGTTAACTTTCCACATGATTATCAGTAGTTTGAAAGTTGTTTCTTGGCTGTACACATCAACACAAAAAAGTTGTTATCTCAGTGCATGCACTGCTTAGACAATACAAATAGTATACATTTCAATTTTTCACCAAAGCACTTACTACAAACCTAATGGAATCACCTTAGGTTAACTTCCCACAAGATTCTGAGATGTCTGAAAGTTTGTTTCATACCTGTGCACATAAAGACAAAAAAAGTTGATTTCTCAGTGAATAGAATGCTTTGACATAAATGTAGTTTCCATTTCAATTGTACTCAAAAGTCCTGACTGCAAACCTAATGAAAACACCTTAGGTTAACTTTCCACATGATTATGAGTAGTTTGAAAGTTGTTTCATGGCTGTACATATCAACACAAAAAAGTTGTTATCTCAGTGCATGCAATGCTTAGACAATACAAATAGTATACATTTCAATTTTACACCAAAGCACTTACTGCAAACCTAATGGAAAGAACTTAGATTAACTACCCACATGATTCTGAGATGTCTGAAAGTTGTTTCATACCTGTGCACATAAAGACAAAAAAGTTGATTTCTCAGTGAATAGAATGCTTTGACATAAATGTAGTTTCCATTTCAATTGTACTCAAAAGTCCTGACTGCAAACTTAATGGAAACACTTTAGGTTAACTTTCCACATGATTATGAGCAGTTTGAAAGTTGTTTCATGGCTGTACACATCTACACAAAAAAGTTGCTCTCTCAGTGCATGCAATGCTTAGACAATACAAATAGTATACATTTCAATTTTACATCGTAGCACTTACTACAAACCTAATGGAATCACCTTAGGTTAAATTCCCACATGATTCTGAGATGTCTGAAAGTTGTTTCATACCTGTGCACAGAAAGACAAAAAAGTTGATTTCTCAGTGATTAGAAAGCTTTGACATTAATGTAGTTTCCATTTCAATTGTACTCAAAAGTCCTGACTGCAAACCTAATGCAAACACCTTAGGTTAACTTTCCACATGATTATGAGTAGTTTGAAAGTTGTTTCATGGCGGTACAGATCAACACAAAAAAGTTGTTATCTCAGTGCATGCAATGCTTAGACAATACTAATAGTATACATTTCAGTTTTTCACCAAAGCACTTACTACAAACCTAATTTAAACACTTTAGGTTAACTTCCAACATGATTCTGAGATGTCTGAAAGTTGTTTCATACCTGTGCACATAAAGACAAAAAAGTTGATTTCTCAGTGAATAGAATGCTTTGACATAAATGTAGTTTCCATTTCAATTGTACTCAAAAGTCCTGACTGCAAAACTAATGGAAACACCATAGGTTAACTTTCCACATGATTATGAGAAGTTTGAAAGTTGTTTCATGGCTGTACACATCAACACAAAAAAGTTGTTATCTCAGTGCATGCAATGCTTAGACAATACAAATAGTATACATTTCAATTTTTCACCAAAGCACGTACTACAAAACCTAATGGAATCACCTTAGGTTAACTTCCCACATGATTCTGAGATGTCTGAAAGTTGTTTCATACCTGTGCACAGAAAGACAAAAAAGTTGATTTCTCAGTGATTAGAATGCTTTGACATAAATGTCGTTTCCATTTCAATTGTACTCAAAAGTCCTGACTGCAAACCTAATGGAAAACACCTTAGGTTAACTTTCCACATGATTATGAGTAGTTTGAAAGTTGTTTCTTGGCGGTACACATCAACACAAAAAAGTTGTTATCTCAGTGCATGCAATGCTTAGACAATACAAATAGTATACATTTCAGTTTTTCACCAAAGCACTTACTACAAACCTAATTTAAACACTTTAGGTTAACTTCCAACATGATTCTGAAATGTCTGAAAGTTGTTTCATACCTGTGCACATAAAGACAAAAAAGTTGATTTCTCAGTGAATAGAATGCTTTGACATAAATGTAGGTTTCCATTTCAATTTTTACTCAAAAGTCCTGACTGCAAACCTAATGGAAACACCTTAGGTTAACTTTCCACATGATTATCAGTAGTTTGAAAGTTGTTTCTTGGCTGTACACATCAACACAAAAAAGTTGTTATCTCAGTGCATGCACTGCTTAGACAATACAAATAGTATACATTTCAATTTTTCACCAAAGCACTTACTACAAACCTAATGGAATCACCTTAGGTTAACTTCCCACAAGATTCTGAGATGTCTGAAAGTTGTTTCATACCTGTGCACATAAAGACAAAAAAGTTGATTTCTCAGTGAATAGAATGCTTTGACATAAATGTAGTTTCCATTTCAATTGTACTCAAAAGTCCTGACTGCAAACCTAATGAAAACACCTTAGGTTAACTTTCCACATGATTATGAGTAGTTTGAAAGTTGTTTCATGGCTGTACATATCAACACAAAAAAGTTGTTATCTCAGTGCATGCAATGCTTAGACAATACAAATAGTATACATTTCAATTTTACACCAAAGCACTTACTGCAAACCTAATGGAAAGAACTTAGATTAACTACCCACATGATTCTGAGATGTCTGAAAGTTGTTTCATACCTGTGCACATAAAGACAAAAAAGTTGATTTCTCAGTGAATAGAATGCTTTGACATAAATGTAGTTTCCATTTCAATTGTACTCAAAAGTCCTGACTGCAAACTTAATGGAAACACTTTAGGTTAACTTTCCACATGATTATGAGCAGTTTGAAAGTTGTTTCATGGCTGTACACATCTACACAAAAAAGTTGCTCTCTCAGTGCATGCAATGCTTAGACAATACAAATAGTATACATTTCAATTTTACATCGTAGCACTTACTACAAACCTAATGGAATCACCTTAGGTTAAATTCCCACATGATTCTGAGATGTCTGAAAGTTGTTTCATACCTGTGCACAGAAAGACAAAAAAGTTGATTTCTCAGTGATTAGAAAGCTTTGACATTAATGTAGTTTCCATTTCAATTGTACTCAAAAGTCCTGACTGCAAACCTAATGCAAACACCTTAGGTTAACTTTCCACATGATTATGAGTAGTTTGAAAGTTGTTTCATGGCGGTACAGATCAACACAAAAAAGTTGTTATCTCAGTGCATGCAATGCTTAGACAATACTAATAGTATACATTTCAGTTTTTCACCAAAGCACTTACTACAAACCTAATTTAAACACTTTAGGTTAACTTCCAACATGATTCTGAGATGTCTGAAAGTTGTTTCATACCTGTGCACATAAAGACAAAAAAGTTGATTTCTCAGTGAATAGAATGCTTTGACATAAATGTAGTTTCCATTTCAATTGTACTCAAAAGTCCTGACTGCAAAACTAATGGAAACACCATAGGTTAACTTTCCACATGATTATGAGAAGTTTGAAAGTTGTTTCATGGCTGTACACATCAACACAAAAAAGTTGTTATCTCAGTGCATGCAATGCTTAGACAATACAAATAGTATACATTTCAATTTTTCACCAAAGCGCGTACTACAAACCTAATGGAATCACCTTAGGTTAACTTCCCACATGATTCTGAGATGTCTGAAAGTTGTTTCATACCTGTTCACATAAAGACAAAAAAGTTGATTTCTCAGTGATTAGAATGCTTTGACATAAATGTAGTTTCCATTTCAATTGTACTCAAAAGTCCTGACTGCAAACCTAATGGAAACACCTTAGGTTAACTTTCCACATGATTATCAGTAGTTTGAAAGTTGTTTCTTGGCTGTACACATCAACACAAAAAAGTTGTTATCTCAGTGGATGCACTGCTTAGACAATACAAATAGTATACATTTCAATTTTACACCAAAGCACTTACTGTAAACCTACTGGAAACACTTTAGGCTAACTTCCCACATGATTCTGAGATGTCTGAAAGTTGTTTCTTACCTGTGCACATAAAGACAAAAAAGTTGTTTTCTCAGTGAATAGAATGCTTTGACATAAAAGTAGTTTCCATTTCAATTCTACTCAAAAGTCCTGACTGCAAACCTAATGGAAACACTTTAGATTAACTTTCCACATGATTATGAGTAGTTTGAAAGTTGTTTCATGGCTGTACACATCTACACAAAAAAGTTGCTATCTCAGTGCATGCAATGCTTAGACAATACAAATAGTATACATTTCAATTTTACACCAAAGCACTTACTACAAACCTAATGAAATCACCTTAGGTTAACTTCCCGCATGATTCTGAGATGTCTGAAAGTTGTTTCATACCTGTGCACAGAAAGACAAAAAAGTTGATTTCTCAGTGAATAGAATTCTTTGACATAAATGTAGTTTCCATTTCAATTGTACTCAAAACTCCTGACTGCATACTGAATGGAAACACCTTAGGTTAACTTTGCACATGTTTATGAGTAGTTTGAAAGTTGTTTCATGGCTGTACACATCAACACAAAAAAGTTGTTATCTCAGTGCATGCACTGCTTAGACAATACAAATAGTATACATTTCAATTTTTCACCAAAGCACTTACGGCAAACCTAATGAAAACACTTTAGGATAACTTCCCACATGATTCCGAGATGTCTGAAAGTTGTTTCATACCTGTGCACATAAACACAAAAAAGTTGATTTCTCAGTGAATAGAATGCTTTGACATAAAAGTAGTTTCCATTTCAATTGTACTCAAAAGTCCTGACTGCAAACCTAATGGAAACACCATAGGTTAACTTTCCACATGATTATGAGAAGTTTGAAAGTTGTTTCACGGCTGTACAGATCTACACAAAAAAGTTGCTATCTCAGTGCATGCAATGCTTGGACAATACAAATAGTATACATTTCAATTTTACACCAAAGCACTTACTACAAACCTAATGGAAACACTTTAGGTTAACTTCCCACATGATTCTGATTTGTCTGAAAGTTGTTTCACACCTGTGCACATAAAGACAAAAAAGTTGATTTCTCATTGAATAGAATGCTTTGACATAAATGTAGTTTCCATTTCAATTGTACTCAAAAGTTCTGACTGCAAACCTACTGGAAACACCATAGGTTAGCTTTCCACTTGATTATGAGAAGTTTGAAAGTTGTTTCATGGCTGTACACATCAACACAAAAAAGTTGTTATCTCAGTGCATGCAATGCTTAGAAAATACAAATAAAATACCTTTGAATTTTACACCAAAGCACTTACTGCAAACCTAATGGAAACCCTTTAGGTTAACTTCCCACATCATTCTGAGATGTCTGAAAGCTGTTTCATTCCTGTGCACATAAAGACAAAAAAGTTGATTTCTCAGTGAATAGAATGCTTTGACATAAATGTAGTTTCCATTTCAATTGTACTCAAAGGTCCTGACTGCAAACCTAATGGAAACACTTTAGGTTAACTTTCCACATGATTATGCGTAGTTTGAAAGTTGTTTCATGGCTGTACACATCTACACAAAAAAGTGGCTATCTCAGTGCATGCAATGCTTAGACAATAGAAATAGTATACATTTCAATTTTACACCAAAGCACTTACTACAAACCTAATGGAAACACTTTAGGTTAACTTCCCACATGATTCTGAGATGTCTGAAAGTTGTTTCATACCTGTGCACATAAGGACAAAAAAGTTGATTTCTCAGTGAATAGAATGCTTTGACATAAATGAAGTATCCATTTCAATTCTACTCAAAAGTCCTGACTGCAAACCTAATGGAAACACCATAGGTTAACGTTCCACATGATTATGAGAAGTTTGAAAGTTGTTTCATGGCTGTACACATCAACACAAAAAAGTTGTTATCTCAGTGCATGCAATGCTTAGACAATACAAATAGTATACATTTCAATTTTTCACCAAAGCACTTACTACAAACCAAATGGAAACACTTTCGGTTAACTTCCCACATGATTCTGAGATGTCTGAAATTTGTTTCATACCTGTGCACAGAAAGACAAAAAAGTTGATTTCTCAGTGATTAGAATGCTTTGACATAAATGTAGTCTCCATTTCAATTGTACTCAAAAGTCCTGACTGCAAACCTAATGGAAACACCTTAGGTTAACTTTCCACATGATTATGAGTAGTTTGAAAGTTGTTTCATGGCGGTACATATCAACACAAAAAAGTTGTTATCTCAGTGCATGCAATGCTTAGACAATACAAATAGTATACATTTCAGTTTTTCACCAAAGCACTTACTACAAACCTAAAGGAATCACATTAGGTTAACTTCCCACATGATTCTGAGATGTCTGAAAGTTGTTTCAAACCTGTGCACATAAAGACAAAAAAGTTGATTTCTCAGTGAATAGAATGCTTTGACATAAAAGTAGTTTCCATTTCAATTGTACTCAAAAGTCCTGACTGCATACTGAATGGGAACACCTTAGGTTAACTTTCCACATGATTATGAGTAGTTTGAAAGTTGTTTCATGGCTGTACACATCAACACAAAAAAGTTGTTATCTCAGTGCATGCACTGCTTAGACAATACAAATAGTATACATTTCAATTTTTCACCAAAGCACTTAGTACAAACCTAATGGAATCACCTTAGGTTAACTTCCCACATGATTCTGAGATGTCTGAAAGTTGTCTCATACCTGTGCACATAAAGACAAAAAAGTTGATTTCTCAGTGAATAGAATGCTTTGACATAAATGTAGTTTCCATTTCAATTGTACTCAAAAGTCCTGACTGCAAACTTAATGGAAACACTTTAGGTTAACTTTCCACATGATTATGAGCAGTTTGAAAGTTGTTTCATGGCTGTACACATCTACACAAAAAAGTTGCTCTCTCAGTGCATGCAATGCTTAGACAATACAAATAGTATACATTTCAATTTTACACCAAAGCACTTACTACAAACCTAATGGAATCACCTTAGGTTAAATTCCCACATGATTCTGAGATGTCTGAAAGTTGTTTCATACGTGTGCACAGAAAGACAAAAAAGTTGATTTCTCAGTGATTAGAATGCTTTGACATAAATGTAGTTTCCATTTCAATTGTACTCAAAAGTCCTGACTGCAAACCTAATGGAAACACCTTAGGTTAACTTTCCACATGATTATGAGTAGTTTGAAAGTTGTTTCATGGCGGTACACATCAACACAAAAAAGTTGTTATCTCAGTGCATGCAATGCTTAGACAATACAAATAGTATACATTTCAGTTTTTCACCAAAGCACTTACTACAAACCTAATTTAAACACTTTAGGTTAACTTCCAACATGATTCTGAGATGTCTGAAAGTTGTTTCATACCTGTGCACATAAAGACAAAAAAGTTGATTTCTCAGTGAATAGAACGCTTTGACATAAATGTAGTTTCCATTTCAATTGTACTCAAAAGTCCTGACTGCAAACCTAATGGAAACACCATAGGTTAACTTTCCACATGATTATGAGAAGTTTGAAAGTTGTTTCATGGCTGTACACATCAACACAAAAAAGTTGTTATCTCAGTGCATGCAATGCTTAGACAATACAAATAGTATACATTTCAATTTTACACCAAAGCACTTACTGTAAACCTAATGGAATCACCTTAGGTTATCTTCCCACATGATTCTGAGATGTCTGAAAGTTGTTTCATACCTGTTCACATAAAGACAAAAAAGTTGTTTTCTCAGTGAATAGAATGCTTTGACATAAATGTAGTTTCCATTTCAATTGTACTCAAACGACCTGACTGAAACCTGATGGAAACACCTTAGGTTAACTTTCCACATGTTTATGAGTAGTTTGAAAGTTGTTTCATGGCTGTACACATCTACACAAAAAAGTTGTTATCTCAGCGCATGCAATGCTTAGACAATACAAATACTATACATTTCAATTTTACACCAAAGCACTTGCTACAAACCTAACGGAAACACCTTAGGTTAACTTCCCACATGATTCTGAGATGTCTGAAAGTTGTTTCATACCTGTGCACATAAAGACAAAAAAGTTGATTTCTCAGTGAATACAATGCTTTGACATAAATGTAGTTTCCATTTCAATTGTACTCAAAAGTCCTGACTGCATACTGAATGGAAACACCTTAGGTTAACTTTCCACATGTTTATGAGTAGTTTGAAAGTTGTTTCAAGGCTGTAGACATCAACACAAAAAAGTTGTTATCTCAGTGCATGCACTGCTTAGACAATACAAATAGTATACATTTCAATTTTTCACCAAAGCACTTACTACAAACCTAATGGAATCACCTTAGGTTAACTTCCCACATGATTCTGAGATGTCTGAAAGTTGTTTCATACCTGTGCACATAAAGACAAAAAAGTTGATTTCTCAGTGAATAGAATGCTTTGACATAAATGTAGTTTCCATTTCAATTGTACTCAAAAGTCCTGGCTGCAAATCTAATGAAAACACCTTAGGTTAACTTTCCACATGATTATGAGTAGTTTGAAAGTTGTTTCATTGCTGTACACATCAACACAAAAAAGTTGTTATCTCAGTGCATGCAATGCTTAGACAATACAAATGGTATACATTTCAATTTTACACCAAAGCACTTACTGCAAACCTAATGGAAAGAACTTAGATTAACTACCCACATGATTCTGAGATGTCTGAAAGTTGTTTCATACCTGTGCACATAAAGACAAAAAAGTTGATTTCTCAGTGAATAGAATGCTTTGACATAAATGTAGTTTCCATTTCAATTGTACTCAAAAGTCCTGACTGCAAACTTAATGGAAACACTTTAGGTTAACTTTCCACATGATTATGAGCAGTTTGAAAGTTGTTTCATGGCTGTACACATCTACACAAAAAAGTTGCTCTCTCAGTGCATGCAATGCTCAGACAATACAAATAGTATACATTTCAATTTTACACCAAAGCACTTACTACAAACCTAATGGAATCACCTTAGGTTAAATTCCCACATGATTCTGAGATGTCTGAAAGTTGTTTCATACCTCTGCACAGAAAGACAAAAAAGTTGATTTCTCAGTGAATAGAATGCTTTGACATAAATGTAGTTTCCATTTCAATTGTACTCAAAAGTCCTGACTGCAAACCTAATGGAAACACCTTAGGTTAACTTTCCACATGATTATGAGTAGTTTGAAAGTTGTTTCATGGCGGTACACATCAACACAAAAAAGTCGTTATCTCAGTGCATGCAATGCTTAGACAATACTAATAGTATACATTTCAGTTTTTCACCAAAGCACTTACTACAAACCTAATTTAAACACTTTAGGTTAACTTCCAACATGATTCTGAGATGTCTGAAAGTTGTTTCATACCTGTGCACATAAAGACAAAAAAGTTGATTTCTCAGTGAATAGAATGCTTTGACATAAATGTAGTTTCCATTTCAATTGTACTCAAAAGTCCTGACTGCAAAACTAATGGAAACACCATAGGTTAACTTTCCACATGATTATGAGAAGTTTGAAAGTTGTTTCATGGCTGTACACATCAACACAAAAAAGTTGTTATCTCAGTGCATGCAATGCTTAGACAATACAAATAGTATACATTTCAATTTTTCACCAAAGCACGCACTACAAACCTAATGGAATCACCTTAGGTTAACTTCCCACATGATTCTGAGATGTCTGAAAGTTGTTTCATACCTGTTCACATAAAGACAAAAAAGTTGATTTCTCAGTGATTAGAATGCTTTGACATAAATGTAGTTTCCATTTCAATTTTACTCAAAAGTCCTGACTGCAAACCTAATGGAAACACCTTAGGTTAACTTTCCACATGATTATCAGTAGTTTGAAAGATGTTTCTTGGCGGTACACATCAACACAAAAAAGTTCTAATCTCAGTGCATGCAATGCTTAGACAATACAAATAGTATACATTTCAATTTTTCACCAAAGCACGTACTATAAAACCTAATGGAATCACCTTAGGTTAACTTCCCACATGATTCTGAGATGTCTGAAAGTTGTTTCATACCTGTTCACATAAAGACAAAAAAGTTGATTTCTCAGTGATTAGAATGCTTTGACATAAATGTAGTTTCCATTTCAATTTTACTCAAAAGTCCTGACTGCAAACCTAATGGAAACACCTTAGGTTAACTTTCCACATGATTATCAGTAGTTTGAAAGATGTTTCTTGGCGGTACACATCAACACAAAAAAGTTGTTATCTCAGTGCATGCAATGCTTAGACAATACAAATAGTATACATTTCAGTTTTTCACCAAAGCACTTACTACAAACCTAATTTAAACACTTTAGGTTAACTTCCAACATGATTCTGAGATGTCTGAAAGTTGTTTCATACCTGTGCACATAAAGAGAAAAAAGTTGATTTCTCAGTGAATAGAATGCTTTGACATAAATGTAGTTTCCATTTCAATTGTACTCAGAAGTCCTGACTGCAAACCTAATGGAAACACCATAGGTTAACTTTCCACATGATTATGAGAAGTTTGAAAGTTGTTTCATGGCTGTACACATCAACACAAAAAAGTTGTTATCTCAGTGCATGCAATGCTTAGACAATACAAATAGTATACATTTCAATTTTACACCAAAGCACTTACTGTAAACCTAATGGAATCACCTTAGGTTAACTTCCCACATGATTCTGAGATGTCTGAAAGTTGTTTCATACCTGTTCACATAAAGACAAAAAAGTTGTTTTCTCAGTGGATAGAATGCTTTGACATAAATGTAGTTTCCATTTCAATTGTACTCAAACGACCTGACTGAAACCTGATGGAAACACTTTAGGTTAACTTTCCACATGTTTATGAGTAGTTTGAAAGTTGTTTCATGGCTGTACACATCTACACAAAAAAGTTGTTATCTCAGCGCATGCAATGCTTAGACAATACAAATACTATACATTTCAATTTTACACCAAAGGACTTGCTACAAACCTAATGGAAACACCTTAGGTTAACTTCCCACATGATTCTGAGATGTCTGAAAGTTGTTTCATACCTGTGCACATAAAGACAAAAAAGTTGATTTCTCAGTGAATAGAATGCTTTGACATAAATGTAGTTTCCATTTCAATTGTACTCAAAAGTCCTGTCTGCATACTGAATGGAAACACCTTAGGTTAACTTTCCACATGTTTATGAGTAGTTTGAAAGTTGTTTCATGGCTGTAGACATCAACAAAAAAAAGTTGTTATCTCAGTGCATGCAATGCTTAGACAATACAAATAGTATACATTTCAATTTTACACCAAAGCACTTACTGCAAACCTAATGGAAAGAACTTAGATTAACTACCCACATGATTCTGAGATGTCTGAAAGTTGTTTCATACCTGTGCACATAAAGACAAAAAAGTTGATTTCTCAGTGAATAGAATGCTTTGACATAAATGTAGTTTCCATTTCAATTGTACTCAAAAGTCCTGACTGCAAACCTAATGGAAACACCTTAGGTTAACTTTCCACATGATTATGAGTAGTTTGAAAGTTGTTTCATGGCGGTACACATCAACACAAAAAAGTTGTTATCTCAGTGCATGCAATGCTTAGACAATACTAATAGTATACATTTCAGTTTTTCACCAAAGCACTTACTACAAACCTAATTTAAACACTTTAGGTTAACTTCCAACATGATTCTGAGATGTCTGAAAGTTGTTTCATACCTGTGCACATAAAGACAAAAAAGTTGATTTCTCAGTGAATAGAATGCTTTGACATAAATGTAGTTTCCATTTCAATTGTACTCAAAAGTCCTGACTGCAAAACTAATGGAAACACCATAGGTTAACTTTCCACATGATTATGAGAAGTTTGAAAGTTGTTTCATGGCTGTACACATCAACACAAAAAAGTTGTTATCTCAGTGCATGCAATGCTTAGACAATACAAATAGTATACATTTCAATTTTTCACCAAAGCACGTACTACAAACCTAATGGAATCACCTTAGGTTAACTTCCCACATGATTCTGAGATGTCTGAAAGTTGTTTCATACCTGTTCACATAAAGACAAAAAAGTTGATTTCTCAGTGATTAGAATGCTTTGACATAAATGTAGTTTCCATTTCAATTTTACTCAAAAGTCCTGACTGCAAACCTAATGGAAACACCTTAGGTTAACTTTCCACATGATTATCAGTAGTTTGAAAGTTGTTTCTTGGCTGTACACATCAACACAAAAAAGTTGTTATCTCAGTGCATGCAATGCTTAGACAATACAAATAGTATACATTTCAATTTTACACCAAAGCACTTACTGCAAACCTAATGGAAAGAACTTAGATTAACTACCCACATGATTCTGAGATGTCTGAAAGTTGTTTCATACCTGTGCACATAAAGACAAAAAAGTTGATTTCTCAGTGAATAGAATGCTTTGACATAAATGTAGTTTCCATTTCAATTGTACTCAAAAGTCCTGACTGCAAACTTAATGGAAACACTTTAGGTTAACTTTCCACATGATTATGAGCAGTTTGAAAGTTGTTTCATGGCTGTACACATCTACACAAAAAAGTTGTTATCTCAGTGCATGCAATGCTTAGACAATACAAATAGTATACATTTCAATTTTACACCAAAGCACTTACTGTAAACCTAATGGAATCACCTTAGGTTAACTTCCCACATGATTCTGAGATGTCTGAAAGTTGTTTCATACCTGTTCACATAAAGACAAAAAAGTTGTTTTCTCAGTGAATAGAATGCTTTGACATAAATGTAGTTTCCATTTCAATTGTACTCAAACGACCTGACTGAAACCTGATGGAAACACCTTAGGTTAACTTTCCACATGTTTATGAGTAGTTTGAAAGTTGTTTCATGGCTGTAGACATCAACACAAAAAAGTTGTTATCTCAGTGCATGCACTGCTTAGACAATACAAATAGTATACATTTCAATTTTTCACCAAAGCACTTACTACAAACCTAATGGAATCACCTTAGGTTAACTTCCCACATGATTCTGAGATGTCTGAAAGTTGTTTCATACCTGTGCACATAAAGACAAAAAAGTTGATTTCTCAGTGAATAGAATGCTTTGACATAAATGTAGTTTCCATTTCAATTGTACTCAAAAGTCCTGACTGCAAACCTAATGGAAACACCTTAGGTTAACTTTCCACATGATTATGAGTAGTTTGAAAGTTGTTTCATGGCGGTACACATCAACACAAAAAAGTTGTTATCTCAGTGCATGCAATGCTTAGACAATACTAATAGTATACATTTCAGTTTTTCACCAAAGCACTTACTACAAACCTAATTTAAACACTTTAGGTTAACTTCCAACATGATTCTGAGATGTCTGAAAGTTGTTTCATACCTGTGCACATAAAGACAAAAAAGTTGATTTCTCAGTGAATAGAATGCTTTGACATAAATGTAGTTTCCATTTCAATTGTACTCAAAAGTCCTGACTGCAAAACTAATGGAAACACCATAGGTTAACTTTCCACATGATTATGAGAAGTTTGAAAGTTGTTTCATGGCTGTACACATCAACACAAAAAAGTTGTTATCTCAGTGCATGCAATGCTTAGACAATACAAATAGTATACATTTCAATTTTTCACCAAAGCACGTACTACAAACCTAATGGAATCACCTTAGGTTAACTTCCCACATGATTCTGAGATGTCTGAAAGTTGTTTCATACCTGTTCACATAAAGACAAAAAAGTTGATTTCTCAGTGATTAGAATGCTTTGACATAAATGTAGTTTCCATTTCAATTGTACTCAAAAGTCCTGACTGCAAACCTAATGGAGACACCATAGGTTAACTTTCCACATGATTATGAGAAGTTTGAAAGTTGTTTCATGGCTGTACACATCAACACAAAAAAGTTGTTATCTCAGTGCATGCAATGCTTAGACAATACAAATAGTATACATTTCAATTTTACACCAAAGCACTTACTGTAAACCTAATGGAATCACCTTAGGTTAACTTCCCACATGATTCTGAGATGTCTGAAAGTTGTTTCATACCTGTTCACATAAAGACAAAAAAGTTGTTTTCTCAGTGAATAGAATGCTTTGACATAAATGTAGTTTCCATTTCAATTGTACTCAAACGACCTGACTGAAACCTGATGGAAACACCTTAGGTTAACTTTCCACATGTTTATGAGTAGTTTGAAAGTTGTTTCATGGCTGTAGACATCAACACAAAAAAGTTGTTATCTCAGTGCATGCACTGCTTAGACAATACAAATAGTATACATTTCAATTTTTCACCAAAGCACTTACTACAAACCTAATGGAATCACCTTAGGTTAACTTCCCACATGATTCTGAGATGTCTGAAAGTTGTTTCATACCTGTGCACATAAAGACAAAAAAGTTGATTTCTCAGTGAATAGAATGCTTTGACATAAATGTAGTTTCCATTTCAATTGTACTCAAAAGTCCTGACTGCAAACCTAATGGAAACACCTTAGGTTAACTTTCCACATGATTATGAGTAGTTTGAAAGTTGTTTCATGGCGGTACACATCAACACAAAAAAGTTGTTATCTCAGTGCATGCAATGCTTAGACAATACTAATAGTATACATTTCAGTTTTTCACCAAAGCACTTACTACAAACCTAATTTAAACACTTTAGGTTAACTTCCAACATGATTCTGAGATGTCTGAAAGTTGTTTCATACCTGTGCACATAAAGACAAAAAAGTTGATTTCTCAGTGAATAGAATGCTTTGACATAAATGTAGTTTCCATTTCAATTGTACTCAAAAGTCCTGACTGCAAAACTAATGGAAACACCATAGGTTAACTTTCCACATGATTATGAGAAGTTTGAAAGTTGTTTCATGGCTGTACACATCAACACAAAAAAGTTGTTATCTCAGTACATGCAATGCTTAGACAATACAAATAGTATACATTTCAATTTTTCACCAAAGCACGTACTACAAACCTAATGGAATCACCTTAGGTTAACTTCCCACATGATTCTGAGATGTCTGAAAGTTGTTTCATACCTGTTCACATAAAGACAAAAAAGTTGATTTCTCAGTGATTAGAATGCTTTGACATAAATGTAGTTTCCATTTCAATTTTACTCAAAAGTCCTGACTGCAAACCTAATGGAAACACCTTAGGTTAACTTTCCACATGATTATCAGTAGTTTGAAAGTTGTTTCTTGGCTGTACACATCAACACAAAAAAGTTGTTATCTCAGTGCATGCACTGCTTAGACAATACAAATAGTATACATTTCAATTTTTCACCAAAGCACTTACTACAAACCTAATGGAATCACCTTAGGTTAACTTCCCACATGATTCTGAGATGTCTGAAAGTTGTTTCATACCTGTGCACATAAAGACAAAAAAGTTGATTTCTCAGTGAATAGAACGCTTTGACATAAATGTAGTTTCCATTTCAATTGTACTCAAAAGTCCTGACTGCAAACTTAATGGAAACACTTTAGGTTAACTTTCCACATGATTATGAGCAGTTTGAAAGTTGTTTCATGGCTGTACACATCTACACAAAAAAGTTGTTATCTCAGTGCATGCAATGCTTAGACAATACAAATAGTATACATTTCAATTTTACACCAAAGCACTTACTGTAAACCTAATGGAATCACCTTAGGTTAACTTCCCACATGATTCTGAGATGTCTGAAAGTTGTTTCATACCTGTTCACATAAAGACAAAAAAGTTGTTTTCTCAGTGAATAGAATGCTTTGACATAAATGTAGTTTCCATTTCAATTGTACTCAAACGACCTGACTGAAACCTGATGGAAACACCTTAGGTTAACTTTCCACATGTTTATGAGTAGTTTGAAAGTTGTTTCATGGCTGTAGACATCAACACAAAAAAGTTGTTATCTCAGTGCATGCACTGCTTAGACAATACAAATAGTATACATTTCAATTTTTCACCAAAGCACTTACTACAAACCTAATGGAATCACCTTAGGTTAACTTCCCACATGATTCTGAGATGTCTGAAAGTTGTTTCATACCTGTGCACATAAAGACAAAAAAGTTGATTTCTCAGTGAATAGAATGCTTTGACATAAATGTAGTTTCCATTTCAATTGTACTCAAAAGTCCTGACTGCAAACCTAATGGAAACACCTCAGGTTAACTTTCCACATGATTATGAGTAGTTTGAAAGTTGTTTCATGGCGGTACACATCAACACAAAAAAGTTGTTATCTCAGTGCATGCAATGCTTAGACAATACTAATAGTATACATTTCAGTTTTTCACCAAAGCACTTACTACAAACCTAATTTAAACACTTTAGGTTAACTTCCAACATGATTCTGAGATGTCTGAAAGTTGTTTCATACCTGTGCACATAAAGACAAAAAAGTTGATTTCTCAGTGAATAGAATGCTTTGACATAAATGTAGTTTCCATTTCAATTGTACTCAAAAGTCCTGACTGCAAAACTAATGGAAACACCATAGGTTAACTTTCCACATGATTATGAGAAGTTTGAAAGTTGTTTCATGGCTGTACACATCAACACAAAAAAGTTGTTATCTCAGTGCATGCAATGCTTAGACAATACAAATAGTATACATTTCAATTTTTCACCAAAGCACGTACTACAAACCTAATGGAATCACCTTAGGTTAACTTCCCACATGATTCTGAGATGTCTGAAAGTTGTTTCATACCTGTTCACATAAAGACAAAAAAGTTGATTTCTCAGTGATTAGAATGCTTTGACATAAATGTAGTTTCCATTTCAATTGTACTCAAAAGTCCTGACTGCAAACCTAATGGAAACACCATAGGTTAACTTTCCACATGATTATGAGAAGTTTGAAAGTTGTTTCATGGCTGTACACATCAACACAAAAAAGTTGTTATCTCAGTGCATGCAATGCTTAGACAATACAAATAGTATACATTTCAATTTTACACCAAAGCACTTACTGTAAACCTAATGGAATCACCTTAGGTTAACTTCCCACATGATTCTGAGATGTCTGAAAGTTGTTTCATACCTGTTCACATAAAGACAAAAAAGTTGTTTTCTCAGTGAATAGAATGCTTTGACATAAATGTAGTTTCCATTTCAATTGTACTCAAACGACCTGACTGAAACCTGATGGAAACACCTTAGGTTAACTTTCCACATGTTTATGAGTAGTTTGAAAGTTGTTTCATGGCTGTAGACATCAACACAAAAAAGTTGTTATCTCAGTGCATGCACTGCTTAGACAATACAAATAGTATACATTTCAATTTTTCACCAAAGCACTTACTACAAACCTAATGGAATCACCTTAGGTTAACTTCCCACATGATTCTGAGATGTCTGAAAGTTGTTTCATACCTGTGCACATAAAGACAAAAAAGTTGATTTCTCAGTGAATAGAATGCTTTGACATAAATGTAGTTTCCATTTCAATTGTACTCAAAAGTCCTGACTGCAAACCTAATGGAAACACCTTAGGTTAACTTTCCACATGATTATGAGTAGTTTGAAAGTTGTTTCATGGCGGTACACATCAACACAAAAAAGTTGTTATCTCAGTGCATGCAATGCTTAGACAATACTAATAGTATACATTTCAGTTTTTCACCAAAGCACTTACTACAAACCTAATTTAAACACTTTAGGTTAACTTCCAACATGATTCTGAGATGTCTGAAAGTTGTTTCATACCTGTGCACATAAAGACAAAAAAGTTGATTTCTCAGTGAATAGAATGCTTTGACATAAATGTAGTTTCCATTTCAATTGTACTCAAAAGTCCTGACTGCAAAACTAATGGAAACACCATAGGTTAACTTTCCACATGATTATGAGAAGTTTGAAAGTTGTTTCATGGCTGTACACATCAACACAAAAAAGTTGTTATCTCAGTACATGCAATGCTTAGACAATACAAATAGTATACATTTCAATTTTTCACCAAAGCACGTACTACAAACCTAATGGAATCACCTTAGGTTAACTTCCCACATGATTCTGAGATGTCTGAAAGTTGTTTCATACCTGTGCACATAAAGACAAAAAAGTTGATTTCTCAGTGAATAGAATGCTTTGACATAAATGTAGTTTCCATTTCAATTGTACTCAAAAGTCCTGACTGCAAACCTAATGGAAACACCTTAGGTTAACTTTCCACATGATTATGAGTAGTTTGAAAGTTGTTTCATGGCGGTACACATCAACACAAAAAAGTTGCTCTCTCAGTGCATGCAATGCTTAGACAATACTAATAGTATACATTTCAGTTTTTCACCAAAGCACTTACTACAAACCTAATTTAAACACTTTAGGTTAACTTCCAACATGATTCTGAGATGTCTGAAAGTTGTTTCATACCTGTGCACATAAAGACAAAAAAGTTGATTTCTCAGTGAATAGAATGCTTTGACATAAATGTAGTTTCCATTTCAATTGTACTCAAAAGTCCTGACTGCAAAACTAATGGAAACACCATAGGTTAACTTTCCACATGATTATGAGAAGTTTGAAAGTTGTTTCATGGCTGTAGACATCAACACAAAAAAGTTGTTATCTCAGTGCATGCACTGCTTAGACAATACAAATAGTATACATTTCAATTTTTCACCAAAGCACTTACTACAAACCTAATGGAATCACCTTAGGTTAACTTCCCACATGATTCTGAGATGTCTGAAAGTTGTTTCATACCTGTGCACATAAAGACAAAAAAGTTGATTTCTCAGTGAATAGAATGCTTTGACATAAATGTAGTTTCCATTTCAATTGTACTCAAAAGTCCTGACTGCAAACCTAATGGAAACACCATAGGTTAACTTTCCACATGATTATGAGAAGTTTGAAAGTTGTTTCATGGCTGTACACATCAACACAAAAAAGTTGTTATCTCAGTGCATGCAATGCTTAGACAATACAAATAGTATACATTTCAATTTTACACCAAAGCACTTACTGTAAACCTAATGGAATCACCTTAGGTTAACTTCCCACATGATTCTGAGATGTCTGAAAGTTGTTTCATACCTGTTCACATAAAGACAAAAAAGTTGTTTTCTCAGTGAATAGAATGCTTTGACATAAATGTAGTTTCCATTTCAATTGTACTCAAAAGTCCTGACTGCAAACCTAATGAAAACACCTTAGGTTAACTTTCCACATGATTATGAGTAGTTTGAAAGTTGTTTCATGGCTGTACATATCAACACAAAAAAGTTGTTATCTCAGTGCATGCAATGCTTAGACAATACAAATAGTATACATTTCAATTTTACACCAAAGCACTTACTGCAAACCTAATGGAAAGAACTTAGATTAACTACCCACATGATTCTGAGATGTCTGAAAGTTGTTTCATACCTGTGCACATAAAGACAAAAAAGTTGATTTCTCAGTGAATAGAATGCTTTGACATAAATGTAGTTTCCATTTCAATTGTACTCAAAAGTCCTGACTGCAAACTTAATGGAAACACTTTAGGTTAACTTTCCACATGATTATGAGCAGTTTGAAAGTTGTTTCATGGCTGTACACATCTACACAAAAAAGTTGTTATCTCAGTGCATGCAATGCTTAGACAATACAAATAGTATACATTTCAATTTTACACCAAAGCACTTACTGTAAACCTAATGGAATCACCTTAGGTTAACTTCCCACATGATTCTGAGATGTCTGAAAGTTGTTTCATACCTGTTCACATAAAGACAAAAAAGTTGTTTTCTCAGTGAATAGAATGCTTTGACATAAATGTAGTTTCCATTTCAATTGTACTCAAACGACCTGACTGAAACCTGATGGAAACACCTTAGGTTAACTTTCCACATGTTTATGAGTAGTTTGAAAGTTGTTTCATGGCGGTACACATCAACACAAAAAAGTTGTTATCTCAGTGCATGCAATGCTTAGACAATACTAATAGTATACATTTCAGTTTTTCACCAAAGCACTTACTACAAACCTAATTTAAACACTTTAGGTTAACTTCCAACATGATTCTGAGATGTCTGAAAGTTGTTTCATACCTGTGCACATAAAGACAAAAAAGTTGATTTCTCAGTGAATAGAATGCTTTGACATAAATGTAGTTTCCATTTCAATTGTACTCAAAAGTCCTGACTGCAAAACTAATGGAAACACCATAGGTTAACTTTCCACATGATTATGAGAAGTTTGAAAGTTGTTTCATGGCTGTAGACATCAACACAAAAAAGTTGTTATCTCAGTGCATGCACTGCTTAGACAATACAAATAGTATACATTTCAATTTTTCACCAAAGCACTTACTACAAACCTAATGGAATCACCTTAGGTTAACTTCCCACATGATTCTGAGATGTCTGAAAGTTGTTTCATACGTGTGCACATAAAGACAAAAAAGTTGATTTCTCAGTGAATAGAATGCTTTGACATAAATGTAGTTTCCATTTCAATTGTACTCAAAAGTCCTGACTGCAAACCTAATGGAAACACCATAGGTTAACTTTCCACATGATTATGAGAAGTTTGAAAGTTGTTTCATGGCTGTACACATCAACACAAAAAAGTTGTTATCTCAGTGCATGCAATGCTTAGACAATACAAATAGTATACATTTCAATTTTACACCAAAGCACTTACTGTAAACCTAATGGAATCACCTTAGGTTAACTTCCCACATGATTCTGAGATGTCTGACAGTTGTTTCATACCTGTTCACATAAAGACAAAAAAGTTGTTTTCTCAGTGAATAGAATGCTTTGACATAAATGTAGTTTCCATTTCAATTGTACTCAAACGACCTGACTGAAACCTGATGGAAACACCTTAGGTTAACTTTCCACATGTTTATGAGTAGTTTGAAAGTTGTTTCATGGCTGTAGACATCAACACAAAAAAGTTGTTATCTCAGTGCATGCACTGCTTAGACAATACAAATAGTATACATTTCAATTTTTCACCAAAGCACTTGCTACAAACCTAATGGAATCACCTTAGGTTAACTTCCCACATGATTCTGAGATGTCTGAAAGTTGTTTCATACCTGTGCACATAAAGACAAAAAAGTTGATTTCTCAGTGAATAGAATGCTTTGACATAAATGTAGTTTCCATTTCAATTGTACTCAAAAGTCCTGACTGCAAACCTAATGGAAACACCTTAGGTTAACTTTCCACATGATTATGAGTAGTTTGAAAGTTGTTTCATGGCGGTACACATCAACACAAAAAAGTTGTTATCTCAGTGCATGCAATGCTTAGACAATACTAATAGTATACATTTCAGTTTTTCACCAAAGCACTTACTACAAACCTAATTTAAACACTTTAGGTTAACTTCCAACATGATTCTGAGATGTCTGAAAGTTGTTTCATACCTGTGCACATAAAGACAAAAAAGTTGATTTCTCAGTGAATAGAATGCTTTGACATAAATGTAGTTTCCATTTCAATTGTACTCAAAAGTCCTGACTGCAAAACTAATGGAAACACCATAGGTTAACTTTCCACATGATTATGAGAAGTTTGAAAGTTGTTTCATGGCTGTACACATCAACACAAAAAAGTTGTTATCTCAGTGCATGCAATGCTTAGACAATACAAATAGTATACATTTCAATTTTTCACCAAAGCACGTACTACAAACCTAATGGAATCACCTTAGGTTAACTTCCCACATGATTCTGAGATGTCTGAAAGTTGTTTCATACCTGTTCACATAAAGACAAAAAAGTTGATTTCTCAGTGATTAGAATGCTTTGACATAAATGTAGTTTCCATTTCAATTTTACTCAAAAGTCCTGACTGCAAACCTAATGGAAACACCTTAGGTTAACTTTCCACATGATTATCAGTAGTTTGAAAGTTGTTTCTTGGCTGTACACATCAACACAAAAAAGTTGTTATCTCAGTGCATGCACTGCTTAGACAATACAAATAGTATACATTTCAATTTTTCACCAAAGCACTTACTACAAACCTAATGGAATCACCTTAGGTTAACTTCCCACATGATTCTGAGATGTCTGAAAGTTGTTTCATACCTGTGCACATAAAGACAAAAAAGTTGATTTCTCAGTGAATAGAATGCTTTGACATAAATGTAGTTTCCATTTCAATTGTACTCAAAAGTCCTGACTGCAAACCTAATGGAAACACCTTAGGTTAACTTTCCACATGATTATGAGTAGTTTGAAAGTTGTTTCATGGCGGTACACATCAACACAAAAAAGTTGCTCTCTCAGTGCATGCAATGCTTAGACAATACTAATAGTATACATTTCAGTTTTTTACCAAAGCACTTACTACAAACCTAATTTAAACACTTTAGGTTAACTTCCAACATGATTCTGAGATGTCTGAAAGTTGTTTCATACCTGTGCACATAAAGACAAAAAAGTTGATTTCTCAGTGAATAGAATGCTTTGACATAAATGTAGTTTCCATTTCAATTGTACTCAAAAGTCCTGACTGCAAACCTAATGGAAACACCTTAGGTTAACTTTCCACATGATTATGAGTAGTTTGAAAGTTGTTTCATGGCGGTACACATCAACACAAAAAAGTTGTTATCTCAGTGCATGCACTGCTTAGACAATACAAATAGTATACATTTCAATTTTTCACCAAAGCACTTACTACAAACCTAATTTAAACACTTTAGGTTAACTTCCAACATGATTCTGAGATGTCTGAAAGTTGTTTCATACCTGTGCACATAAAGACAAAAAAGTTGATTTCTCAGTGAATAGAATGCTTTGACATAAATGTAGTTTCCATTTCAATTGTACTCAAAAGTCCTGACTGCAAAACTAATGGAAACACCATAGGTTAACTTTCCACATGATTATGAGAAGTTTGAAAGTTGTTTCATGGCTGTACACATCAACACAAAAAAGTTGTTATCTCAGTGCATGCAATGCTTAGACAATACAAATAGTATACATTTCAATTTTACACCAAAGCACTTACTGTAAACCTAATGGAATCACCTTAGGTTAACTTCCCACATGATTCTGAGATGTCTGAAAGTTGTTTCATACCTGTTCACATAAAGACAAAAAAGTTGTTTTCTCAGTGAATAGAATGCTTTGACATAAATGTAGTTTCCATTTCAATTGTACTCAAACGACCTGACTGAAACCTGATGGAAACACCTTAGGTTAACTTTCCACATGTTTATGAGTAGTTTGAAAGTTGTTTCATGGCTGTAGACATCAACACAAAAAAGTTGTTATCTCAGTGCATGCACTGCTTAGACAATACAAATAGTATACATTTCAATTTTTCACCAAAGCACTTACTACAAACCTAATGGAATCACCTTAGGTTAACTTCCCACATGATTCTGAGATGTCTGAAAGTTGTTTCATACCTGTGCACATAAAGACAAAAAAGTTGATTTCTCAGTGAATAGAATGCTTTGACATAAATGTAGTTTCCATTTCAATTGTACTCAAAAGTCCTGACTGCAAACCTAATGGAAACACCTTAGGTTAACTTTCCACATGATTATGAGTAGTTTGAAAGTTGTTTCATGGCGGTACACATCAACACAAAAAAGTTGTTATCTCAGTGCATGCAATGCTTAGACAATACTAATAGTATACATTTCAGTTTTTCACCAAAGCACTTACTACAAACCTAATTTAAACACTTTAGGTTAACTTCCAACATGATTCTGAGATGTCTGAAAGTTGTTTCATACCTGTGCACATAAAGACAAAAAAGTTGATTTCTCAGTGAATAGAATGCTTTGACATAAATGTAGTTTCCATTTCAATTGTACTCAAAAGTCCTGACTGCAAAACTAATGGAAACACCATAGGTTAACTTTCCACATGATTATGAGAAGTTTGAAAGTTGTTTCATGGCTGTACACATCAACACAAAAAAGTTGTTATCTCAGTGCATGCAATGCTTAGACAATACAAATAGTATACATTTCAATTTTTCACCAAAGCACGTACTACAAACCTAATGGAATCACCTTAGGTTAACTTCCCACATGATTCTGAGATGTCTGAAAGTTGTTTCATACCTGTTCACATAAAGACAAAAAAGTTGATTTCTCAGTGATTAGAATGCTTTGACATAAATGTAGTTTCCATTTCAATTTTACTCAAAAGTCCTGACTGCAAACCTAATGGAAACACCTTAGGTTAACTTTCCACATGATTATCAGTAGTTTGAAAGTTGTTTCTTGGCTGTACACATCAACACAAAAAAGTTGTTATCTCAGTGCATGCACTGCTTAGACAATACAAATAGTATACATTTCAATTTTTCACCAAAGCACTTACTACAAACCTAATGGAATCACCTTAGGTTAACTTCCCACATGATTCTGAGATGTCTGAAAGTTGTTTCATACCTGTGCACATAAAGACAAAAAAGTTGATTTCTCAGTGAATAGAATGCTTTGACATAAATGTAGTTTCCATTTCAATTGTACTCAAAAGTCCTGACTGCAAACCTAATGGAAACACCTTAGGTTAACTTTCCACATGATTATGAGTAGTTTGAAAGTTGTTTCATGGCGGTACACATCAACACAAAAAAGTTGCTCTCTCAGTGCATGCAATGCTTAGACAATACTAATAGTATACATTTCAGTTTTTCACCAAAGCACTTACTACAAACCTAATTTAAACACTTTAGGTTAACTTCCAACATGATTCTGAGATGTCTGAAAGTTGTTTCATACCTGTGCACATAAAGACAAAAAAGTTGATTTCTCAGTGAATAGAATGCTTTGACATAAATGTAGTTTCCATTTCAATTGTACTCAAAAGTCCTGACTGCAAACCTAATGGAAACACCTTAGGTTAACTTTCCACATGATTATGAGTAGTTTGAAAGTTGTTTCATGGCGGTACACATCAACACAAAAAAGTTGTTATCTCAGTGCATGCACTGCTTAGACAATACAAATAGTATACATTTCAATTTTTCACCAAAGCACTTACTACAAACCTAATTTAAACACTTTAGGTTAACTTCCAACATGATTCTGAGATGTCTGAAAGTTGTTTCATACCTGTGCACATAAAGACAAAAAAGTTGATTTCTCAGTGAATAGAATGCTTTGACATAAATGTAGTTTCCATTTCAATTGTACTCAAAAGTCCTGACTGCAAAACTAATGGAAACACCATAGGTTAACTTTCCACATGATTATGAGAAGTTTGAAAGTTGTTTCATGGCTGTACACATCAACACAAAAAAGTTGTTATCTCAGTGCATGCAATGCTTAGACAATACAAATAGTATACATTTCAATTTTTCACCAAAGCACATACTACAAACCTAATGGAATCACCTTAGGTTAACTTCCCACATGATTCTGAGATGTCTGAAAGTTGTTTCATACCTGTTCACATAAAGACAAAAAAGTTGATTTCTCAGTGATTAGAATGCTTTGACATAAATGTAGTTTCCATTTCAATTTTACTCAAAAGTCCTGACTGCAAACCTAATGGAAACACCTTAGGTTAACTTTCCACATGATTATCAGTAGTTTGAAAGTTGTTTCTTGGCTGTACACATCAACACAAAAAAGTTGTTATCTCAGTGCATGCACTGCTTAGACAATACAAATAGTATACATTTCAATTTTTCACCAAAGCACTTACTACAAACCTAATGGAATCACCTTAGGTTAACTTCCCACATGATTCTGAGATGTCTGAAAGTTGTTTCATACCTGTGCACATAAAGACAAAAAAGTTGATTTCTCAGTGAATAGAATGCTTTGACATAAATGTAGTTTCCATTTCAATTGTACTCAAAAGTCCTGACTGCAAACCTAATGGAAACACCTTAGGTTAACTTTCCACATGATTATGAGTAGTTTGAAAGTTGTTTCATGGCGGTACACATCAACACAAAAAAGTTGCTCTCTCAGTGCATGCAATGCTTAGACAATACAAATAGTATACATTTCAATTTTACACCAAAGCACTTACTGTAAACCTAATGGAATCACCTTAGGTTAACTTCCCACATGATTCTGAGATGTCTGAAAGTTGTTTCATACCTGTGCACATAAAGACAAAAAAGTTGATTTCTCAGTGAATAGAATGCTTTGACATAAATGTAGTTTCCATTTCAATTGTACTCAAAAGTCCTGACTGCAAAACTAATGGAAACACCATAGGTTAACTTTCCACATGATTATGAGAAGTTTGAAAGTTGTTTCATGGCTGTAGACATCAACACAAAAAAGTTGTTATCTCAGTGCATGCACTGCTTAGACAATACAAATAGTATACATTTCCATTTTTCACCAAAGCACTTACTACAAACCTAATGGAATCACCTTAGGTTAACTTCCCACATGATTCTGAGATGTCTGAAAGTTGTTTCATACCTGTGCACATAAAGACAAAAAAGTTGATTTCTCAGTGAATAGAATGCTTTGACATAAATGTAGTTTCCATTTCAATTGTACTCAAAAGTCCTGACTGCAAACCTAATGGAAACACCATAGGTTAACTTTCCACATGATTATGAGAAGTTTGAAAGTTGTTTCATGGCTGTACACATCAACACAAAAAAGTTGTTATCTCAGTGCATGCAATGCTTAGACAATACAAATAGTATACATTTCAATTTTACACCAAAGCACTTACTGTAAACCTAATGGAATCACCTTAGGTTAACTTCCCACATGATTCTGAGATGTCTGAAAGTTGTTTCATACCTGTTCACATAAAGACAAAAAAGTTGTTTTCTCAGTGAATAGAATGCTTTGACATAAATGTAGTTTCCATTTCAATTGTACTCAAACGACCTGACTGAAACCTGATGGAAACACCTTAGGTTAACTTTCCACATGTTTATGAGTAGTTTGAAAGTTGTTTCATGGCTGTAGACATCAACACAAAAAAGTTGTTATCTCAGTGCATGCACTGCTTAGACAATACAAATAGTATACATTTCAATTTTTCACCAAAGCACTTGCTACAAACCTAATGGAATCACCTTAGGTTAACTTCCCACATGATTCTGAGATGTCTGAAAGTTGTTTCATACCTGTGCACATAAAGACAAAAAAGTTGATTTCTCAGTGAATAGAATGCTTTGACATAAATGTAGTTTCCATTTCAATTGTACTCAAAAGTCCTGACTGCAAACCTAATGAAAACACCTTAGGTTAACTTTCCACATGATTATGAGTAGTTTGAAAGTTGTTTCATGGCTGTACATATCAACACAAAAAAGTTGTTATCTCAGTGCATGCAATGCTTAGACAATACAAATAGTATACATTTCAATTTTACACCAAAGCACTTACTGCAAACCTAATGGAAAGAACTTAGATTAACTACCCACATGATTCTGAGATGTCTGAAAGTTGTTTCATACCTGTGCACATAAAGACAAAAAAGTTGATTTCTCAGTGAATAGAATGCTTTGACATAAATGTAGTTTCCATTTCAATTGTACTCAAAAGTCCTGACTGCAAACTTAATGGAAACACTTTAGGTTAACTTTCCACATGATTATGAGCAGTTTGAAAGTTGTTTCATGGCTGTACACATCTACACAAAAAAGTTTTTATCTCAGTGCATGCAATGCTTAGACAATACAAATAGTATACATTTCAATTTTACACCAAAGCACTTACTGTAAACCTAATGGAATCACCTTAGGTTAACTTCCCACATGATTCTGAGATGTCTGAAAGTTGTTTCATACCTGTTCACATAAAGACAAAAAAGTTGTTTTCTCAGTGAATAGAATGCTTTGACATAAATGTAGTTTCCATTTCAATTGTACTCAAACGACCTGACTGAAACCTGATGGAAACACCTTAGGTTAACTTTCCACATGTTTATGAGTAGTTTGAAAGTTGTTTCATGGCTGTAGACATCAACACAAAAAAGTTGTTATCTCAGTGCATGCACTGCTTAGACAATACAAATAGTATACATTTCAATTTTTCACCAAAGCACTTACTACAAACCTAATGGAATCACCTTAGGTTAACTTCCCACATGATTCTGAGATGTCTGAAAGTTGTTTCATACCTGTGCACATAAAGACAAAAAAGTTGATTTCTCAGTGAATAGAATGCTTTGACATAAATGTAGTTTCCATTTCAATTGTACTCAAAAGTCCTGACTGCAAACCTAATGGAAACACCTTAGGTTAACTTTCCACATGATTATGAGTAGTTTGAAAGTTGTTTCATGGCGGTACACATCAACACAAAAAAGTTGTTATCTCAGTGCATGCAATGCTTAGACAATACTAATAGTATACATTTCAGTTTTTCACCAAAGCACTTACTACAAACCTAATTTAAACACTTTAGGTTAACTTCCAACATGATTCTGAGATGTCTGAAAGTTGTTTCATACCTGTGCACATAAAGACAAAAAAGTTGATTTCTCAGTGAATAGAATGCTTTGACATAAATGTAGTTTCCATTTCAATTGTACTCAAAAGTCCTGACTGCAAAACTAATGGAAACACCATAGGTTAACTTTCCACATGATTATGAGAAGTTTGAAAGTTGTTTCATGGCTGTAGACATCAACACAAAAAAGTTGTTATCTCAGTGCATGCACTGCTTAGACAATACAAATAGTATACATTTCAATTTTTCACCAAAGCACTTACTACAAACCTAATGGAATCACCTTAGGTTAACTTCCCACATGATTCTGAGATGTCTGAAAGTTGTTTCATACGTGTGCACATAAAGACAAAAAAGTTGATTTCTCAGTGAATAGAATGCTTTGACATAAATGTAGTTTCCATTTCAATTGTACTCAAAAGTCCTGACTGCAAACCTAATGGAAACACCATAGGTTAACTTTCCACATGATTATGAGAAGTTTGAAAGTTGTTTCATGGCTGTACACATCAACACAAAAAAGTTGTTATCTCAGTGCATGCAATGCTTAGACAATACAAATAGTATACATTTCAATTTTACACCAAAGCACTTACTGTAAACCTAATGGAATCACCTTAGGTTAACTTCCCACATGATTCTGAGATGTCTGAAAGTTGTTTCATACCTGTTCACATAAAGACAAAAAAGTTGTTTTCTCAGTGAATAGAATGCTTTGACATAAATGTAGTTTCCATTTCAATTGTACTCAAACGACCTGACTGAAACCTGATGGAAACACCTTAGGTTAACTTTCCACATGTTTATGAGTAGTTTGAAAGTTGTTTCATGGCTGTAGACATCAACACAAAAAAGTTGTTATCTCAGTGCATGCACTGCTTAGACAATACAAATAGTATACATTTCAATTTTTCACCAAAGCACTTACTACAAACCTAATGGAATCACCTTAGGTTAACTTCCCACATGATTCTGAGATGTCTGAAAGTTGTTTCATACCTGTGCACATAAAGACAAAAAAGTTGATTTCTCAGTGAATAGAATGCTTTGACATAAATGTAGTTTCCATTTCAATTGTACTCAAAAGTCCTGACTGCAAACCTAATGAAAACACCTTAGGTTAACTTTCCACATGATTATGAGTAGTTTGAAAGTTGTTTCATGGCTGTACATATCAACACAAAAAAGTTGTTATCTCAGTGCATGCAATGCTTAGACAATACAAATAGTATACATTTCAATTTTACACCAAAGCACTTACTGCAAACCTAATGGAAAGAACTTAGATTAACTACCCACATGATTCTGAGATGTCTGAAAGTTGTTTCATACCTGTGCACATAAAGACAAAAAAGTTGATTTCTCAGTGAATAGAATGCTTTCACATAAATGTAGTTTCCATTTCAATTGTACTCAAAAGTCCTGACTGCAAACTTAATGGAAACACTTTAGGTTAACTTTCCACATGATTATGAGCAGTTTGAAAGTTGTTTCATGGCTGTACACATCTACACAAAAAAGTTGTTATCTCAGTGCATGCAATGCTTAGACAATACAAATAGTATACATTTCAATTTTACACCAAAGCACTAACTGTAAACCTAATGGAATCACCTTAGGTTAACTTCCCACATGATTCTGAGATGTCTGAAAGTTGTTTCATACCTGTTCACATAAAGACAAAAAAGTTGTTTTCTCAGTGAATAGAATGCTTTGACATAAATGTAGTTTCCATTTCAATTGTACTCAAACGACCTGACTGAAACCTGATGGAAACACCTTAGGTTAACTTTCCACATGTTTATGAGTAGTTTGAAAGTTGTTTCATGGCTGTAGACATCAACACAAAAAAGTTGTTATCTCAGTGCATGCACTGCTTAGACAATACAAATAGTATACATTTCAATTTTTCACCAAAGCACTTACTACAAACCTAATGGAATCACCTTAGGTTAACTTCCCACATGATTCTGAGATGTCTGAAAGTTGTTTCATACCTGTGCACATAAAGACAAAAAAGTTGATTTCTCAGTGAATAGAATGCTTTGACATAAATGTAGTTTCCATTTCAATTGTACTCAAAAGTCCTGACTGCAAACCTAATGGAAACACCTTAGGTTAACTTTCCACATGATTATGAGTAGTTTGAAAGTTGTTTCATGGCGGTACACATCAACACAAAAAAGTTGTTATCTCAGTGCATGCAATGCTTAGACAATACTAATAGTATACATTTCAGTTTTTCACCAAAGCACTTACTACAAACCTAATTTAAACACTTTAGGTTAACTTCCAACATGATTCTGAGATGTCTGAAAGTTGTTTCATACCTGTGCACATAAAGACAAAAAAGTTGATTTCTCAGTGAATAGAATGCTTTGACATAAATGTAGTTTCCATTTCAATTGTACTCAAAAGTCCTGACTGCAAAACTAATGGAAACACCATAGGTTAACTTTCCACATGATTATGAGAAGTTTGAAAGTTGTTTCATGGCTGTACACATCAACACAAAAAAGTTGTTATCTCAGTGCATGCAATGCTTAGACAATACAAATAGTATACATTTCAATTTTTCACCAAAGCACGTACTACAAACCTAATGGAATCACCTTAGGTTAACTTCCCACATGATTCTGAGATGTCTGAAAGTTGTTTCATACCTGTTCACATAAAGACAAAAAAGTTGATTTCTCAGTGATTAGAATGCTTTGACATAAATGTAGTTTCCATTTCAATTTTACTCAAAAGTCCTGACTGCAAACCTAATGGAAACACCTTAGGTTAACTTTCCACATGATTATCAGTAGTTTGAAAGTTGTTTCTTGGCTGTACACATCAACACAAAAAAGTTGTTATCTCAGTGCATGCAATGCTTAGACAATACAAATAGTATACATTTCAATTTTACACCAAAGCACTTACTGCAAACCTAATGGAAAGAACTTAGATTAACTACCCACATGATTCTGAGATGTCTGAAAGTTGTTTCATACCTGTGCACATAAAGACAAAAAAGTTGATTTCTCAGTGATAAGAATGCTTTGACATAAATGTAGTTTCCATTTCAATTGTACTCAAAAGTCCTGACTGCAAACTTAATGGAAACACTTTAGGTTAACTTTCCACATGATTATGAGCAGTTTGAAAGTTGTTTCATGGCTGTACACATCTACACAAAAAAGTTGTTATCTCAGTGCATGCAATGCTTAGACAATACAAATAGTATACATTTCAATTTTACACCAAAGCACTTACTGTAAACCTAATGGAATCACCTTAGGTTAACTTCCCACATGATTCTGAGATGTCTGAAAGTTGTTTCATACCTGTGCACATAAAGACAAAAAAGTTGATTTCTCAGTGAATAGAATGCTTTGACATAAATGTAGTTTCCATTTCAATTGTACTCAAAAGTCCTGACTGCAAAACTAATGGAAACAGCATAGGTTAACTTTCCACATGATTATGAGAAGTTTGAAAGTTGTTTCATGGCTGTAGACATCAACACAAAAAAGTTGTTATCTCAGTGCATGCACTGCTTAGACAATACAAATAGTATACATTTCAATTTTTCACCAAAGCACTTACTACAAACCTAATGGAATCACCTTAGGTTAACTTCCCACATGATTCTGAGATGTCTGAAAGTTGTTTCATACCTGTGCACATAAAGACAAAAAAGTTGATTTCTCAGTGAATAGAATGCTTTGACATAAATGTAGTTTCCATTTCAATTGTACTCAAAAGTCCTGACTGCAAACCTAATGGAAACACCATAGGTTAACTTTCCACATGATTATGAGAAGTTTGAAAGTTGTTTCATGGCTGTACACATCAACACAAAAAAGTTGTTATCTCAGTGCATGCAATGCTTAGACAATACAAATAGTATACATTTCAATTTTACACCAAAGCACTTACTGTAAACCTAATGGAATCACCTTAGGTTAACTTCCCACATGATTCTGAGATGTCTGAAAGTTGTTTCATACCTGTTCACATAAAGACAAAAAAGTTGTTTTCTCAGTGAATAGAATGCTTTGACATAAATGTAGTTTCCATTTCAATTGTACTCAAACGAACTGACTGAAACCTGATGGAAACACCTTAGGTTAACTTTCCACATGTTTATGAGTAGTTTGAAAGTTGTTTCATGGCTGTAGACATCAACACAAAAAAGTTGTTATCTCAGTGCATGCACTGCTTAGACAATACAAATAGTATACATTTCAATTTTTCACCAAAGCACTTACTACAAACCTAATGGAATCACCTTAGGTTAACTTCCCACATGATTCTGAGATGTCTGAAAGTTGTTTCATACCTGTGCACATAAAGACAAAAAAGTTGATTTCTCAGTGAATAGAATGCTTTGACATAAATGTAGTTTCCATTTCAATTGTACTCAAAAGTCCTGACTGCAAACCTAATGAAAACACCTTAGGTTAACTTTCCACATGATTATGAGTAGTTTGAAAGTTGTTTCATGGCTGTACATATCAACACAAAAAAGTTGTTATCTCAGTGCATGCAATGCTTAGACAATACAAATAGTATACATTTCAATTTTACACCAAAGCACTTACTGCAAACCTAATGGAAAGAACTTAGATTAACTACCCACATGATTCTGAGATGTCTGAAAGTTGTTTCATACCTGTGCACATAAAGACAAAAAAGTTGATTTCTCAGTGAATAGAATGCTTTGACATAAATGTAGTTTCCATTTCAATTGTACTCAAAAGTCCTGACTGCAAACTTAATGGAAACACCTTAGGTTAACTTTCCACATGATTATGAGTAGTTTGAAAGTTGTTTCATGGCGGTACACATCAACACAAAAAAGTTGTTATCTCAGTGCATGCAATGCTTAGACAATACTAATAGTATACATTTCAGTTTTTCACCAAAGCACTTACTACAAACCTAATTTAAACACTTTAGGTTAACTTCCAACATGATTCTGAGATGTCTGAAAGTTGTTTCATACCTGTGCACATAAAGACAAAAAAGTTGATTTCTCAGTGAATAGAATGCTTTGACATAAATGTAGTTTCCATTTCAATTGTACTCAAAAGTCCTGACTGCAAAACTAATGGAAACACCATAGGTTAACTTTCCACATGATTATGAGAAGTTTGAAAGTTGTTTCATGGCTGTAGACATCAACACAAAAAAGTTGTTATCTCAGTGCATGCACTGCTTAGACAATACAAATAGTATACATTTCAATTTTTCACCAAAGCACTTACTACAAACCTAATGGAATCACCTTAGGTTAACTTGCCACATGGTTCTGAGATGTCTGAAAGTTGTTTCATACCTGTGCACATAAAGACAAAAAAGTTGATTTCTCAGTGAATAGAATGCTTTGACATAAATGTAGTTTCCATTTCAATTGTACTCAAAAGTCCTGACTGCAAACCTAATGGAAACACCATAGGTTAACTTTCCACATGATTATGAGAAGTTTGAAAGTTGTTTCATGGCTGTACACATCAACACAAAAAAGTTGTTATCTCAGTGCATGCAATGCTTAGACAATACAAATAGTATACATTTCAATTTTACACCAAAGCACTTACTGTAAACCTAATGGAATCACCTTAGGTTAACTTCCCACATGATTCTGAGATGTCTGAAAGTTGTTTCATACCTGTGCACATGAAGACAAAAAAGTTGATTTCTCAGTGAATAGAATGCTTTGACATAAATGTAGTTTCCATTTCAATTGTACTCAAAAGTCCTGACTGCAAACCTAATGAAAATACCTTAGGTTAACTTTCCACATGATTATCAGTAGTTTGAAAGTTGTTTCATGGCTGTACATATCAACACAAAAAAGTTGTTATCTCAGTGCATGCAATGCTTAGACAATACAAATAGTATACATTTCAATTTTACACCAAAGCACTTACTGCAAACCTAATGGAAAGAACTTAGATTAACTACCCACATGATTCTGAGATGTCTGAAAGTTGTTTCATACCTGTGCACATAAAGACAAAAAAGTTGATTTCTCAGTGAATAGAATGATTTGACATAAATGTAGTTTCCATTTCAATTGTACTCAAAAGTCCTGACTGCAAACTTAATGGAAACACTTTAGGTTAACTTTCCACATGATTATGAGCAGTTTGAAAGTTGTTTCATGGCTGTACACATCTACACAAAAAAGTTGTTATCTCAGTGCATGCAATGCTTAGACAAAACAAATAGTATACATTTCAATTTTACACCAAAGCACTTACTGTAAACCTAATGGAATCACCTTAGGTTAACTTCCCACATGATTCTGAGATGTCTGAAAGTTGTTTCATACCTGTTCACATAAAGACAAAAAAGTTGTTTTCTCAGTGAATAGAATGCTTTGACATAAATGTAGTTTCCATTTCAATTGTACTCAAACGACCTGACTGAAACCTGATGGAAACACCTTAGGTTAACTTTCCACATGTTTATGAGTAGCTTGAAAGTTGTTTCATGGCTGTAGACATCAACACAAAAAAGTTGTTATCTCAGTGCATGCACTGCTTAGACAATACAAATAGTATACATTTCAATTTTTCACCAAAGCACTTACTACAAACCTAATGGAATCACCTTAGGTTAACTTCCCACATGATTCTGAGATGTCTGAAAGTTGTTTCATACCTGTGCACATAAAGACAAAAAAGTTGATTTCTCAGTGAATAGAATGCTTTGACATAAATGTAGTTTCCATTTCAATTGTACTCAAAAGTCCTGACTGCAAACCTAATGGAAACACCTTAGGTTAACTTTCCACATGATTATGAGTAGTTTGAAAGTTGTTTCATGGCGGTACACATCAACACAAAAAAGTTGTTATCTCAGTGCATGCAATGCTTAGACAATACTAATAGTATACATTTCAGTTTTTCACCAAAGCACTTACTACAAACCTAATTTAAACACTTTAGGTTAACTTCCAACATGATTCTGAGATGTCTGAAAGTTGTTTCATACCTGTGCACATAAAGACAAAAAAGTTGATTTCTAAGTGAATAGAATGCTTTGACATAAATGTAGTTTCCATTTCAATTGTACTCAAAAGTCCTGACTGCAAAACTAATGGAAACACCATAGGTTAACTTTCCACATGATTATGAGAAGTTTGCAAGTTGTTTCATGGCTGTACACATCAACACAAAAAAGTTGTTATCTCAGTGCATGCAATGCTTAGACAATACAAATAGTATACATTTCAATTTTTCACCAAAGCACGTACTACAAACCTAATGGAATCACCTTAGGTTGACTTCCCACATGATTCTGAGATGTCTGAAAGTTGTTTCATACCTGTTCACATAAAGACAAAAAAGTTGATTTCTCAGTGATTAGAATGCTTTGACATAAATGTAGTTTCCATTTCAATTTTACTCAAAAGTCCTGACTGCAAACCTAATGGAAACACCTTAGGTTAACTTTCCACATGATTATCAGTAGTTTGAAAGTTGTTTCTTGGCTGTACACATCAACACAAAAAAGTTGTTATCTCAGTGCATGCACTGCTTAGACAATACAAATAGTATACATTTCAATTTTTCACCAAAGCACTTACTACAAACCTAATGGAATCACCTTAGGTTAACTTCCCACATGATTCTGAGATGTCTGAAAGTTGTTTCATACCTGTTCACATAAAGACAAAAAAGTTGATTTCTCAGTGATTAGAATGCTTTGACATAAATGTAGTTTCCATTTCAATTTTACTCAAAAGTCCTGACTGCAAACCTAATGGAAACACCTTAGGTTAACTTTCCACATGATTATCAGTAGTTTGAAAGTTGTTTCTTGGCTGTACACATCAACACAAAAAAGTTGTTATCTCAGTGCATGCACTGCTTAGACAATACAAATAGTATACATTTCAATTTTTCACCAAAGCACTTACTACAAACCTAATGGAATCACCTTAGGTTAACTTCCCACATGATTCTGAGAAGTCTGAAAGTTGTTTCATACCTGTGCACATAAAGACAAAAAAGTTGATTTCTCAGTGCATAGAATGCTTTGACATAAATGTAGTTTCCATTTCAATTGTACTCAAAAGTCCTGACTGCAAACCTAATGGAAACACCTTAGGTTAACTTTCCACATGATTATGAGTAGTTTGAAAGTTGTTTCATGGCGGTACACATCAACACAAAAAAGTTGTTATCTCAGTGCATGCAATGCTTAGACAATACAAATAGTATACATTTCAATTTTACACCAAAGCACTTACTGCAAACCTAATGGAAAGAACTTAGATTAACTACCCACATGATTCTGAGATGTCTGAAAGTTGTTTCATACCTGTGCACATAAAGACAAAAAAGTTGATTTCTCAGTGAATAGAATGCTTTGACATAAATGTAGTTTCCATTTCAATTGTACTCAAAAGTCCTGACTGCAAACTTAATGGAAACACTTTAGGTTAACTTTCCACATGATTATGAGCAGTTTGAAAGTTGTTTCATGGCTGTACACATCTACACAAAAAAGTTGTTATCTCAGTGCATGCAATGCTTAGACAATACAAATAGTATACATTTCAATTTTACACCAAAGCACTTACTGTAAACCTAATGGAATCACCTTAGGTTAACTTCCCACATGATTCTGAGATGTCTGAAAGTTGTTTCATACCTGTTCACATAAAGACAAAAAAGTTGTTTTCTCAGTGAATAGAATGCTTTGACATAAATGTAGTTTCCATTTCAATTGTACTCAAACGACCTGACTGAAACCTGATGGAAACACCTTAGGTTAACTTTCCACATGTTTATGAGTAGTTTGAAAGTTGTTTCATGGCGGTACACATCAACACAAAAAAGTTGTTATCTCAGTGCATGCAATGCTTAGACAATACTAATAGTATACATTTCAGTTTTTCACCAAAGCACTTACTACAAACCTAATTTAAACACTTTAGGTTAACTTCCAACATGATTCTGAGATGTCTGAAAGTTGTTTCATACCTGTGCACATAAAGACAAAAAAGTTGATTTCTCAGTGAATAGAATGCTTTGACATAAATGTAGTTTCCATTTCAATTGTACTCAAAAGTCCTGACTGCAAAACTAATGGAAACACCATAGGTTAACTTTCCACATGATTATGAGAAGTTTGAAAGTTGTTTCATGGCTGTACACATCAACACAAAAAAGTTGTTATCTCAGTGCATGCAATGCTTAGACAATACAAATAGTATACATTTCAATTTTTCACCAAAGCACGTACTACAAACCTAATGGAATCACCTTAGGTTAACTTCCCACATGATTCTGAGATGTCTGAAAGTTGTTTCATACCTGTTCACATAAAGACAAAAAAGTTGATTTCTCAGTGATTAGAATGCTTTGACATAAATGTAGTTTCCATTTCAATTTTACTCAAAAGTCCTGACTGCAAACCTAATGGAAACACCTTAGGTTAACTTTCCACATGATTATCAGTAGTTTGAAAGTTGTTTCTTGGCTGTACACATCAACACAAAAAAGTTGTTATCTCAGTGCATGCACTGCTTAGACAATACAAATAGTATACATTTCAATTTTTCACCAAAGCACTTACTACAAACCTAATGGAATCACCTTAGGTTAACTTCCCACATGATTCTGAGATGTCTGAAAGTTGTTTCATACCTGTGCACATAAAGACAAAAAAGTTGATTTCTCAGTGAATAGAATGCTTTGACATAAATGTAGTTTCCATTTCAATTGTACTCAAAAGTCCTGACTGCAAACCTAATGGAAACACCTTAGGTTAACTTTCCACATGATTATGAGTAGTTTGAAAGTTGTTTCATGGCGGTACACATCAACACAAAAAAGTTGTTATCTCAGTGCATGCAATGCTTAGACAATACTAATAGTATACATTTCAGTTTTTCACCAAAGCACTTACTACAAACCTAATTTAAACACTTTAGGTTAACTTCCAACATGATTCTGAGATGTCTGAAAGTTGTTTCATACCTGTGCACATAAAGACAAAAAAGTTGATTTCTCAGTGAATAGAATGCTTTGACATAAATGTAGTTTCCATTTCAATTGTACTCAAAAGTCCTGACTGCAAAACTAATGGAAACACCATAGGTTAACTTTCCACATGATTATGAGAAGTTTGAAAGTTGTTTCATGGCTGTACACATCAACACAAAAAAGTTGTTATCTCAGTGCATGCAATGCTTAGACAATACAAATAGTATACATTTCAATTTTACACCAAAGCACTTACTGCAAACCTAATGGAAAGAACTTAGATTAACTACCCACATGATTCTGAGATGTCTGAAAGTTGTTTCATACCTGTGCACATAAAGACAAAAAAGTTGATTTCTCAGTGAATAGAATGCTTTGACATAAATGTAGTTTCCCTTTCAATTGTACTCAAAAGTCCTGACTGCAAACTTAATGGAAACACTTTAGGTTAACTTTCCACATGATTATGAGCAGTTTGAAAGTTGTTTCATGGCTGTACACATCTACACAAAAAAGTTGTTATCTCAGTGCATGCAATGCTTAGACAATACAAATAGTATACATTTCAATTTTACACCAAAGCACTTACTGTAAACCTAATGGAATCACCTTAGGTTAACTTCCCACATGATTCTGAGATGTCTGAAAGTTGTTTCATACCTGTTCACATAAAGACAAAAAAGTTGTTTTCTCAGTGAATAGAATGCTTTGACATAAATGTAGTTTCCATTTCAATTGTACTCAAACGACCTGACTGAAACCTGATGGAAACACCTTAGGTTAACTTTCCACATGTTTATGAGTAGTTTGAAAGTTGTTTCATGGCTGTAGACATCAACACAAAAAAGTTGTTATCTCAGTGCATGCACTGCTTAGACAATACAAGTAGTATACATTTCAATTTTTCACCAAAGCACTTACTACAAACCTAATGGAATCACCTTAGGTTAACTTCCCACATGATTCTGAGATGTCTGAAAGTTGTTTCATACCTGTGCACATAAAGACAAAAAAGTTGATTTCTCAGTGAATAGAATGCTTTGACATAAATGTAGTTTCCATTTCAATTGTACTCAAAAGTCCTGACTGCAAACCTAATGGAAACACCTTAGGTTAACTTTCCACATGATTATGAGTAGTTTGAAAGTTGTTTCATGGCGGTACACATCAACACAAAAAAGTTGTTATCTCAGTGCATGCAATGCTTAGACAATACTAATATTATACATTTCAGTTTTTCACCAAAGCACTTACTACAAACCTAATTTAAACACTTTAGGTTAACTTCCAACATGATTCTGAGATGTCTGAAAGTTGTTTCATACCTGTGCACATAAAGACAAAAAAGTTGATTTCTCAGTGAATAGAATGCTTTGACATAAATGTAGTTTCCATTTCAATTGTACTCAAAAGTCCTGACTGCAAAACTAATGGAAACACCATAGGTTAACTTTCCACATGATTATGAGAAGTTTGAAAGTTGTTTCATGGCTGTACACATCAACACAAAAAAGTTGTTATCTCAGTGCATGCAATGCTTAGACAATACAAATAGTATACATTTCAATTTTTCACCAAAGCACGTACTACAAACCTAATGGAATCACCTTAGGTTAACTTCCCACATGATTCTGAGATGTCTGAAAGTTGTTTCATACCTGTTCACATAAAGACAAAAATGTTGATTTCTCAGTGATTAGAATGCTTTGACATAAATGTAGTTTCCATTTCAATTTTACTCAAAAGTCCTGACTGCAAACCTAATGGAAACACCTTAGGTTAACTTTCCACATGATTATCAGTAGTTTGAAAGTTGTTTCTTGGCTGTACACATCAACACAAAAAAGTTGTTATCTCAGTGCATGCACTGCTTAGACAATACAAATAGTATACATTTCAATTTTTCACCAAAGCACTTACTACAAACCTAATGGAATCACCTTAGGTTAACTTCCCACATGATTCTGAGATGTCTGAAAGTTGTTTCATACCTGTGCACATAAAGACAAAAAAGTTGATTTCTCAGTGAATAGAATGCTTTGACATAAATGTAGTTTCCATTTCAATTGTACTCAAAAGTCCTGACTGCAAACCTAATGGAAACACCTTAGGTTAACTTTCCACATGATTATGAGTAGTTTGAAAGTTGTTTCATGGCGGTACACATCAACACAAAAAAGTTCTTATCTCAGTGCATGCAATGCTTAGACAATACTAATAGTATACATTTCAGTTTTTCACCAAAGCACTTACTACAAACCTAATTTAAACACTTTAGGTTAACTTCCAACATGATTCTGAGATGTCTGAAAGTTGTTTCATACCTGTGCACATAAAGACAAAAAAGTTGATTTCTCAGTGAATAGAATGCTTTGACATAAATGTAGTTTCCATTTCAATTGTACTCAAAAGTCCTGACTGCAAAACTAATGGAAACACCATAGGTTAACTTTCCACATGATTATGAGAAGTTTGAAAGTTGTTTCATGGCTGTAGACATCAACACAAAAAAGTTGTTATCTCAGTGCATGCACTGCTTAGACAATACAAATAGTATACATTTCAATTTTTCACCAAAGCACTTACTACAAACCTAATGGAATCACCTTAGGTTAACTTCCCACATGATTCTGAGATGTCTGAAAGTTGTTTCATACCTGTGCACATAAAGACAAAAAAGTTGATTTCTCAGTGAATAGAATGCTTTGACATAAATGTAGTTTCCATTTCAATTGTACTCAAAAGTCCTGACTGCAAACCTAATGGAAACACCATAGGTTAACTTTCCACATGATTATGAGAAGTTTGAAAGTTGTTTCATGGCTGTACACATCAACACAAAAAAGTTGTTATCTCAGTGCATGCAATGCTTTGACAATACAAATAGTATACATTTCAATTTTACACCAAAGCACTTACTGTAAACCTAATGGAATCACCTTAGGTTAACTTCCCACATGATTCTGAGATGTCTGAAAGTTGTTTCATACCTGTTCACATAAAGACAAAAAAGTTGTTTTCTCAGTGAATAGAATGCTTTGACATAAATGTAGTTTCCATTTCAATTGTACTCAAACGACCTGACTGAAACCTGATGGAAACACCTTAGGTTAACTTTCCACATGTTTATGAGTAGTTTGAAAGTTGTTTCATGGCTGTAGACATCAACACAAAAAAGTTGTTATCTCAGTGCATGCACTGCTTAGACAATACAAATAGTATACATTTCAATTTTTCACCAAAGCACTTACTACAAACCTAATGGAATCACCTTAGGTTAACTTCCCACATGATTCTGAGATGTCTGAAAGTTGTTTCATACCTGTGCACATAAAGACAAAAAAGTTGATTTCTCAGTGAATAGAATGCTTTGACATAAATGTAGTTTCCATTTCAATTGTACTCAAAAGTCCTGACTGCAAACCTAATGAAAACACCTTAGGTTAACTTTCCACATGATTATGAGTAGTTTGAAAGTTGTTTCATGGCTGTACATATCAACACAAAAAAGTTGTTATCTCAGTGCATGCAATGCTTAGACAATACAAATAGTATACATTTCAATTTTACACCAAAGCACTTACTGCAAACCTAATGGAAAGAACTTAGATTAACTACCCACATGATTCTGAGATGTCTGAAAGTTGTTTCATACCTGTGCACATAAAGACAAAAAAGTTGATTTCTCAGTGAATAGAATGCTTTGACATAAATGTAGTTTCCATTTCAATTGTACTCAAAAGTCCTGACTGCAAACTTAATGGAAACACTTTAGGTTAACTTTCCACATGATTATGAGCAGTTTGAAAGTTGTTTCATGGCTGTACACATCTACACAAAAAAGTTGTTATCTCAGTGCATGCAATGCTTAGACAATACAAATAGTATACATTTCAATTTTACACCAAAGCACTTACTGTAAACCTAATGGAATCACCTTAGGTTAACTTCCCACATGATTCTGAGATGTCTGAAAGTTGTTTCATACCTGTTCACATAAAGACAAAAAAGTTGTTTTCTCAGTGAATAGAATGCTTTGACATAAATGTAGTTTCCATTTCAATTGTACTCAAACGACCTGACTGAAACCTGATGGAAACACCTTAGGTTAACTTTCCACATGTTTATGAGTAGTTTGAAAGTTGTTTCATGGCTGTAGACATCAACACAAAAAAGTTGTTATCTCAGTGCATGCACTGCTTAGACAATACAAATAGTATACATTTCAATTTTTCACCAAAGCACTTACTACAAACCTAATGGAATCACCTTAGGTTAACTTCCCACATGATTCTGAGATGTCTGAAAGTTGTTTCATACCTGTGCACATAAAGACAAAAAAGTTGATTTCTCAGTGAATAGAATGCTTTGACATAAATGTAGTTTCCATTTCAATTGTACTCAAAAGTCCTGACTGCAAACCTAATGGAAACACCATAGGTTAACTTTCCACATGATTATGAGAAGTTTGAAAGTTGTTTCATGGCTGTACACATCAACACAAAAAAGTTGTTATCTCAGTGCATGCAATGCTTAGACAATACAAATAGTATACATTTCAATTTTACACCAAAGCACTTACTGTAAACCTAATGGAATCACCTTAGGTTAACTTCCCACATGATTCTGAGATGTCTGAAAGTTGTTTCATACCTGTTCAGATAAAGACAAAAAAGTTGTTTTCTCAGTGAATAGAATGCTTTGACATAAATGTAGTTTCCATTTCAATTGTACTCAAACGACCTGACTGAAACCTGATGGAAACACCTTAGGTTAACTTTCCACATGTTTATGAGTAGTTTGAAAGTTGTTTCATGGCTGTAGACATCAACACAAAAAAGTTGTTATCTCAGTGCATGCACTGCTTAGACAATACAAATAGTATACATTTCAATTTTTCACCAAAGCACTTACTACAAACCTAATGGAATCACCTTAGGTTAACTTCCCACATGATTCTGAGATGTCTGAAAGTTGTTTCATACCTGTGCACATAAAGACAAAAAAGTTGATTTCTCAGTGAATAGAATGCTTTGACATAAATGTAGTTTCCATTTCAATTGTACTCAAAAGTCCTGACTGCAAACCTAATGAAAACACCTTAGGTTAACTTTCCACATGATTATGAGTAGTTTGAAAGTTGTTTCATGGCTGTACATATCAACACAAAAAAGTTGTTATCTCAGTGCATGCAATGCTTAGACAATACAAATAGTATACATTTCAATTTTACACCAAAGCACTTACTGCAAACCTAATGGAAAGAACTTAGATTAACTACCCACATGATTCTGAGATGTCTGAAAGTTGTTTCATACCTGTGCACATAAAGACAAAAAAGTTGATTTCTCAGTGAATAGAATGCTTTGACATAAATGTAGTTTCCATTTCAATTGTACTCAAAAGTCCTGACTGCAAACTTAATGGAAACACTTTAGGTTAACTTTCCACATGATTATGAGCAGTTTGAAAGTTGTTTCATGGCTGTACACATCTACACAAAAAAGTTGTTATCTCAGTGCATGCAATGCTTAGACAATACAAATAGTATACATTTCAATTTTACACCAAAGCACTTACTGTAAACCTAATGGAATCACCTTAGGTTAACTTCCCACATGATTCTGAGATGTCTGAAAGTTGTTTCATACCTGTTCACATAAAGACAAAAAAGTTGTTTTCTCAGTGAATAGAATGCTTTGACATAAATGTAGTTTCCATTTCAATTGTACTCAAACGACCTGACTGAAACCTGATGGAAACACCTTAGGTTAACTTTCCACATGTTTATGAGTAGTTTGAAAGTTGTTTCATGGCTGTAGACATCAACACAAAAAAGTTGTTATCTCAGTGCATGCACTGCTTAGACAATACAAATAGTATACATTTCAATTTTTCACCAAAGCACTTACTACAAACCTAATGGAATCACCTTAGGTTAACTTCCCACATGATTCTGAGATGTCTGAAAGTTGTTTCATACCTGTGCACATAAAGACAAAAAAGTTGATTTCTCAGTGAATAGAATGCTTTGACATAAATGTAGTTTCCATTTCAATTGTACTCAAAAGTCCTGACTGCAAAACTAATGGAAACACCATAGGTTAACTTTCCACATGATTATGAGAAGTTTGAAAGTTGTTTCATGGCTGTACACATCAACACAAAAAAGTTGTTATCTCAGTGCATGCAATGCTTAGACAATAGAAATAGTATACATTTCAATTTTACACCAAAGCACTTACTGCAAACCTAATGGAAAGAACTTAGATTAACTACCCACATGATTCTGAGATGTCTGAAAGTTGTTTCATACCTGTGCACATAAAGACAAAAAAGTTGATTTCTCAGTGAATAGAATGCTTTGACATAAATGTAGTTTCCATTTCAATTGTACTCAAAAGTCCTGACTGCAAACTTAATGGAAACACTTTAGGTTAACTTTCCACATGATTATGAGCAGTTTGAAAGTTGTTTCATGGCTGTACACATCTACACAAAAAAGTTGTTATCTCAGTGCATGCAATGCTTAGACAATACAAATAGTATACATTTCAATTTTACACCAAAGCACTTACTGTAAACCTAATGGAATCACCTTAGGTTAACTTCCCACATGATTCTGAGATGTCTGAAAGTTGTTTCATACCTGTTCACATAAAGACAAAAAAGTTGTTTTCTCAGTGAATAGAATGCTTTGACATAAATGTAGTTTCCATTTCAATTGTACTCAAACGACCTGACTGAAACCTGATGGAAACACCTTAGGTTAACTTTCCACATGTTTATGAGTAGTTTGAAAGTTGTTTCATGGCGGTACACATCAACACAAAAAAGTTGTTATCTCAGTGCATGCAATGCTTAGACAATACTAATAGTATACATTTCAGTTTTTCACCAAAGCACTTACTACAAACCTAATTTAAACACTTTAGGTTAACTTCCAACATGATTCTGAGATGTCTGAAAGTTGTTTCATACCTGTGCACATAAAGACAAAAAAGTTGATTTCTCAGTGAATAGAATGCTTTGACATAAATGTAGTTTCCATTTCAATTGTACTCAAAAGTCCTGACTGCAAAACTAATGGAAACACCATAGGTTAACTTTCCACATGATTATGAGAAGTTTGAAAGTTGTTTCATGGCTGTACACATCAACACAAAAAAGTTGTTATCTCAGTGCATGCAATGCTTAGACAATACAAATAGTATACATTTCAATTTTTCACCAAAGCACGTACTACAAACCTAATGGAATCACCTTAGGTTAACTTCCCACATGATTCTGAGATGTCTGAAAGTTGTTTCATACCTGTTCACATAAAGACAAAAAAGTTGATTTCTCAGTGATTAGAATGCTTTGACATAAATGTAGTTTCCATTTCAATTTTACTCAAAAGTCCTGACTGCAAACCTAATGGAAACACCTTAGGTTAACTTTCCACATGATTATCAGTAGTTTGAAAGTTGTTTCTTGGCTGTACACATCAACACAAAAAAGTTGTTATCTCAGTGCATGCACTGCTTAGACAATACAAATAGTATACATTTCAAATTTTCACCAAAGCACTTACTACAAACCTAATGGAATCACCTTAGGTTAACTTCCCACATGATTCTGAGATGTCTGAAAGTTGTTTCATACCTGTGCACATAAAGACAAAAAAGTTGATTTCTCAGTGAATAGAATGCTTTGACATAAATGTAGATTCCATTTCAATTGTACTCAAAAGTCCTGACTGCAAACCTAATGGAAACACCTTAGGTTAACTTTCCACATGATTATGAGTAGTTTGAAAGTTGTTTCATGGCGGTACACATCAACACAAAAAAGTTGTTATCTCAGTGCATGCAATGCTTAGACAATACTAATAGTATACATTTCAGTTTTTCACCAAAGCACTTACTACAAACCTAATTTAAACACTTTAGGTTAACTTCCAACATGATTCTGAGATGTCTGAAAGTTGTTTCATACCTGTGCACATAAAGACAAAAAAGTTGATTTCTCAGTGAATAGAATGCTTTGACATAAATGTAGTTTCCATTTCAATTGTACTCAAAAGTCCTGACTGCAAAACTAATGGAAACACCATAGGTTAACTTTCCACATGATTATGAGAAGTTTGAAAGTTGTTTCATGGCTGTACACATCAACACAAAAAAGTTGTTATCTCAGTGCATGCAATGCTTAGACAATACAAATAGTATACATTTCAATTTTACACCAAAGCACTTACTGTAAACCTAATGGAATCACCTTAGGTTAACTTCCCACATGATTCTGAGATGTCTGAAAGTTGTTTCATACCTGTTCAGATAAAGACAAAAAAGTTGTTTTCTCAGTGAATAGAATGCTTTGACATAAATGTAGTTTCCATTTCAATTGTACTCAAACGACCTGACTGAAACCTGATGGAAACACCTTAGGTTAACTTTCACATGTTTATGAGTAGTTTTGAAAGTTGTTTCATGGCTGTAGACATCAACACAAAAAAGTTGTTATCTCAGTGCATGCACTGCTTAGGACAATACAAATAGTATACATTTCAATTTTTCACCAAAGCACTTACTACAAACCTAATGGAATCACCTTAGGTTAACTTCCCACATGATTCTGAGATGTCTGAAAGTTGTTTCATACCTGTGCACATAAAGACAAAAAAGTTGATTTCTCAGTGAATAGAATGCTTTGACATAAATGTAGTTTCCATTTCAATTGTACTCAAAAGTCCTGACTGCAAACCTAATGAAAACACCTTAGGTTAACTTTCCACATGATTATGAGTAGTTTGAAAGTTGTTTCATGGCTGTACATATCAACACAAAAAAGTTGTTATCTCAGTGCATGCAATGCTTAGACAATACAAATAGTATACATTTCAATTTTACACCAAAGCACTTACTGCAAACCTAATGGAAAGAACTTAGATTAACTACCCACATGATTCTGAGATGTCTGAAAGTTGTTTCATACCTGTGCACATAAAGACAAAAAAGTTGATTTCTCAGTGAATAGAATGCTTTGACATAAATGTAGTTTCCATTTCAATTGTACTCAAAAGTCCTGACTGCAAACTTAATGGAAACACTTTAGGTTAACTTTCCACATGATTATGAGCAGTTTGAAAGTTGTTTCATGGCTGTACACATCTACACAAAAAAGTTGTTATCTCAGTGCATGCAATGCTTAGACAATACAAATAGTATACATTTCAATTTTACACCAAAGCACTTACTGTAAACCTAATGGAATCACCTTAGGTTAACTTCCCACATGATTCTGAGATGTCTGAAAGTTGTTTCATACCTGTTCACATAAAGACAAAAAAGTTGTTTTCTCAGTGAATAGAATGCTTTGACATAAATGTAGTTTCCATTTCAATTGTACTCAAACGACCTGACTGAAACCTGATGGAAACACCTTAGGTTAACTTTCCACATGTTTATGAGTAGTTTGAAAGTTGTTTCATGGCTGTAGACATCAACACAAAAAAGTTGTTATCTCAGTGCATGCACTGCTTAGACAATACAAATAGTATACATTTCAATTTTTCACCAAAGCACTTACTACAAACCTAATGGAATCACCTTAGGTTAACTTCCCACATGATTCTGAGATGTCTGAAAGTTGTTTCATACCTGTGCACATAAAGACAAAAAAGTTGATTTCTCAGTGAATAGAATGCTTTGACATAAATGTAGTTTCCATTTCAATTGTACTCAAAAGTCCTGACTGCAAAACTAATGGAAACACCATAGGTTAACTTTCCACATGATTATGAGAAGTTTGAAAGTTGTTTCATGGCTGTACACATCAACACAAAAAAGTTGTTATCTCAGTGCATGCAATGCTTAGACAATAGAAATAGTATACATTTCAATTTTACACCAAAGCACTTACTGCAAACCTAATGGAAAGAACTTAGATTAACTACCCACATGATTCTGAGATGTCTGAAAGTTGTTTCATACCTGTGCACATAAAGACAAAAAAGTTGATTTCTCAGTGAATAGAATGCTTTGACATAAATGTAGTTTCCATTTCAATTGTACTCAAAAGTCCTGACTGCAAACTTAATGGAAACACTTTAGGTTAACTTTCCACATGATTATGAGCAGTTTGAAAGTTGTTTCATGGCTGTACACATCTACACAAAAAAGTTGTTATCTCAGTGCATGCAATGCTTAGACAATACAAATAGTATACATTTCAATTTTACACCAAAGCACTTACTGTAAACCTAATGGAATCACCTTAGGTTAACTTCCCACATGATTCTGAGATGTCTGAAAGTTGTTTCATACCTGTTCACATAAAGACAAAAAAGTTGTTTTCTCAGTGAATAGAATGCTTTGACATAAATGTAGTTTCCATTTCAATTGTACTCAAACGACCTGACTGAAACCTGATGGAAACACCTTAGGTTAACTTTCCACATGTTTATGAGTAGTTTGAAAGTTGTTTCATGGCGGTACACATCAACACAAAAAAGTTGTTATCTCAGTGCATGCAATGCTTAGACAATACTAATAGTATACATTTCAGTTTTTCACCAAAGCACTTACTACAAACCTAATTTAAACACTTTAGGTTAACTTCCAACATGATTCTGAGATGTCTGAAAGTTGTTTCATACCTGTGCACATAAAGACAAAAAAGTTGATTTCTCAGTGAATAGAATGCTTTGACATAAATGTAGTTTCCATTTCAATTGTACTCAAAAGTCCTGACTGCAAAACTAATGGAAACACCATAGGTTAACTTTCCACATGATTATGAGAAGTTTGAAAGTTGTTTCATGGCTGTACACATCAACACAAAAAAGTTGTTATCTCAGTGCATGCAATGCTTAGACAATACAAATAGTATACATTTCAATTTTTCACCAAAGCACGTACTACAAACCTAATGGAATCACCTTAGGTTAACTTCCCACATGATTCTGAGATGTCTGAAAGTTGTTTCATACCTGTTCACATAAAGACAAAAAAGTTGATTTCTCAGTGATTAGAATGCTTTGACATAAATGTAGTTTCCATTTCAATTTTACTCAAAAGTCCTGACTGCAAACCTAATGGAAACACCTTAGGTTAACTTTCCACATGATTATCAGTAGTTTGAAAGTTGTTTCTTGGCTGTACACATCAACACAAAAAAGTTGTTATCTCAGTGCATGCACTGCTTAGACAATACAAATAGTATACATTTCAATTTTTCACCAAAGCACTTACTACAAACCTAATGGAATCACCTTAGGTTAACTTCCCACATGATTCTGAGATGTCTGAAAGTTGTTTCATACCTGTGCACATAAAGACAAAAAAGTTGATTTCTCAGTGAATAGAATGCTTTGACATAAATGTAGATTCCATTTCAATTGTACTCAAAAGTCCTGACTGCAAACCTAATGGAAACACCTTAGGTTAACTTTCCACATGATTATGAGTAGTTTGAAAGTTGTTTCATGGCGGTACACATCAACACAAAAAAGTTGTTATCTCAGTGCATGCAATGCTTAGACAATACTAATAGTATACATTTCAGTTTTTCACCAAAGCACTTACTACAAACCTAATTTAAACACTTTAGGTTAACTTCCAACATGATTCTGAGATGTCTGAAAGTTGTTTCATACCTGTGCACATAAAGACAAAAAAGTTGATTTCTCAGTGAATAGAATGCTTTGACATAAATGTAGTTTCCATTTCAATTGTACTCAAAAGTCCTGACTGCAAAACTAATGGAAACACCATAGGTTAACTTTCCACATGATTATGAGAAGTTTGAAAGTTGTTTCATGGCTGTACACATCAACACAAAAAAGTTGTTATCTCAGTGCATGCAATGCTTAGACAATACAAATAGTATACATTTCAATTTTACACCAAAGCACTTACTGCAAACCTAATGGAAAGAACTTAGATTAACTACCCACATGATTCTGAGATGTCTGAAAGTTGTTTCATACCTGTGCACATAAAGACAAAAAAGTTGATTTCTCAGTGAATAGAATGCTTTGACATAAATGTAGTTTCCCTTTCAATTGTACTCAAAAGTCCTGACTGCAAACTTAATGGAAACACTTTAGGTTAACTTTCCACATGATTATGAGCAGTTTGAAAGTTGTTTCATGGCTGTACACATCTACACAAAAAAGTTGTTATCTCAGTGCATGCAATGCTTAGACAATACAAATAGTATACATTTCAATTTTACACCAAAGCACTTACTGTAAACCTAATGGAATCACCTTAGGTTAACTTCCCACATGATTCTGAGATGTCTGAAAGTTGTTTCATACCTGTTCACATAAAGACAAAAAAGTTGTTTTCTCAGTGAATAGAATGCTTTGACATAAATGTAGTTTCCATTTCAATTGTACTCAAACGACCTGACTGAAACCTGATGGAAACACCTTAGGTTAACTTTCCACATGTTTATGAGTAGTTTGAAAGTTGTTTCATGGCTGTAGACATCAACACAAAAAAGTTGTTATCTCAGTGCATGCACTGCTTAGACAATACAAATAGTATACATTTCAATTTTTCACCAAAGCACTTACTACAAACCTAATGGAATCACCTTAGGTTAACTTCCCACATGATTCTGAGATGTCTGAAAGTTGTTTCATACCTGTGCACATAAAGACAAAAAAGTTGATTTCTCAGTGAATAGAATGCTTTGACATAAATGTAGTTTCCATTTCAATTGTACTCAAAAGTCCTGACTGCAAAACTAATGGAAACACCATAGGTTAACTTTCCACATGATTATGAGAAGTTTGAAAGTTGTTTCATGGCTGTACACATCAACACAAAAAAGTTGTTATCTCAGTGCATGCAATGCTTAGACAATAGAAATAGTATACATTTCAATTTTACACCAAAGCACTTACTGCAAACCTAATGGAAAGAACTTAGATTAACTACCCACATGATTCTGAGATGTCTGAAAGTTGTTTCATACCTGTGCACATAAAGACAAAAAAGTTGATTTCTCAGTGAATAGAATGCTTTGACATAAATGTAGTTTCCATTTCAATTGTACTCAAAAGTCCTGACTGCAAACTTAATGGAAACACTTTAGGTTAACTTTCCACATGATTATGAGCAGTTTGAAAGTTGTTTCATGGCTGTACACATCTACACAAAAAAGTTGTTATCTCAGTGCATGCAATGCTTAGACAATACAAATAGTATACATTTCAATTTTACACCAAAGCACTTACTGTAAACCTAATGGAATCACCTTAGGTTAACTTCCCACATGATTCTGAGATGTCTGAAAGTTGTTTCATACCTGTTCACATAAAGACAAAAAAGTTGTTTTCTCAGTGAATAGAATGCTTTGACATAAATGTAGTTTCCATTTCAATTGTACTCAAACGACCTGACTGAAACCTGATGGAAACACCTTAGGTTAACTTTCCACATGTTTATGAGTAGTTTGAAAGTTGTTTCATGGCGGTACACATCAACACAAAAAAGTTGTTATCTCAGTGCATGCAATGCTTAGACAATACTAATAGTATACATTTCAGTTTTTCACCAAAGCACTTACTACAAACCTAATTTAAACACTTTAGGTTAACTTCCAACATGATTCTGAGATGTCTGAAAGTTGTTTCATACCTGTGCACATAAAGACAAAAAAGTTGATTTCTCAGTGAATAGAATGCTTTGACATAAATGTAGTTTCCATTTCAATTGTACTCAAAAGTCCTGACTGCAAAACTAATGGAAACACCATAGGTTAACTTTCCACATGATTATGAGAAGTTTGAAAGTTGTTTCATGGCTGTACACATCAACACAAAAAAGTTGTTATCTCAGTGCATGCAATGCTTAGACAATACAAATAGTATACATTTCAATTTTTCACCAAAGCACGTACTACAAACCTAATGGAATCACCTTAGGTTAACTTCCCACATGATTCTGAGATGTCTGAAAGTTGTTTCATACCTGTTCACATAAAGACAAAAAAGTTGATTTCTCAGTGATTAGAATGCTTTGACATAAATGTAGTTTCCATTTCAATTTTACTCAAAAGTCCTGACTGCAAACCTAATGGAAACACCTTAGGTTAACTTTCCACATGATTATCAGTAGTTTGAAAGTTGTTTCTTGGCTGTACACATCAACACAAAAAAGTTGTTATCTCAGTGCATGCACTGCTTAGACAATACAAATAGTATACATTTCAATTTTTCACCAAAGCACTTACTACAAACCTAATGGAATCACCTTAGGTTAACTTCCCACATGATTCTGAGATGTCTGAAAGTTGTTTCATACCTGTGCACATAAAGACAAAAAAGTTGATTTCTCAGTGAATAGAATGCTTTGACATAAATGTAGATTCCATTTCAATTGTACTCAAAAGTCCTGACTGCAAACCTAATGGAAACACCTTAGGTTAACTTTCCACATGATTATGAGTAGTTTGAAAGTTGTTTCATGGCGGTACACATCAACACAAAAAAGTTGTTATCTCAGTGCATGCAATGCTTAGACAATACTAATAGTATACATTTCAGTTTTTCACCAAAGCACTTACTACAAACCTAATTTAAACACTTTAGGTTAACTTCCAACATGATTCTGAGATGTCTGAAAGTTGTTTCATACCTGTGCACATAAAGACAAAAAAGTTGATTTCTCAGTGAATAGAATGCTTTGACATAAATGTAGTTTCCATTTCAATTGTACTCAAAAGTCCTGACTGCAAAACTAATGGAAACACCATAGGTTAACTTTCCACATGATTATGAGAAGTTTGAAAGTTGTTTCATGGCTGTACACATCAACACAAAAAAGTTGTTATCTCAGTGCATGCAATGCTTAGACAATACAAATAGTATACATTTCAATTTTACACCAAAGCACTTACTGCAAACCTAATGGAAAGAACTTAGATTAACTACCCACATGATTCTGAGATGTCTGAAAGTTGTTTCATACCTGTGCACATAAAGACAAAAAAGTTGATTTCTCAGTGAATAGAATGCTTTGACATAAATGTAGTTTCCCTTTCAATTGTACTCAAAAGTCCTGACTGCAAACTTAATGGAAACACTTTAGGTTAACTTTCCACATGATTATGAGCAGTTTGAAAGTTGTTTCATGGCTGTACACATCTACACAAAAAAGTTGTTATCTCAGTGCATGCAATGCTTAGACAATACAAATAGTATACATTTCAATTTTACACCAAAGCACTTACTGTAAACCTAATGGAATCACCTTAGGTTAACTTCCCACATGATTCTGAGATGTCTGAAAGTTGTTTCATACCTGTTCACATAAAGACAAAAAAGTTGTTTTCTCAGTGAATAGAATGCTTTGACATAAATGTAGTTTCCATTTCAATTGTACTCAAACGACCTGACTGAAACCTGATGGAAACACCTTAGGTTAACTTTCCACATGTTTATGAGTAGTTTGAAAGTTGTTTCATGGCTGTAGACATCAACACAAAAAAGTTGTTATCTCAGTGCATGCACTGCTTAGACAATACAAATAGTATACATTTCAATTTTTCACCAAAGCACTTACTACAAACCTAATGGAATCACCTTAGGTTAACTTCCCACATGATTCTGAGATGTCTGAAAGTTGTTTCATACCTGTGCACATAAAGACAAAAAAGTTGATTTCTCAGTGAATAGAATGCTTTGACATAAATGTAGTTTCCATTTCAATTGTACTCAAAAGTCCTGACTGCAAACCTAATGGAAACACCTTAGGTTAACTTTCCACATGATTATGAGTAGTTTGAAAGTTGTTTCATGGCGGTACACATCAACACAAAAAAGTTGTTATCTCAGTGCATGCAATGCTTAGACAATACTAATATTATACATTTCAGTTTTTCACCAAAGCACTTACTACAAACCTAATTTAAACACTTTAGGTTAACTTCCAACATGATTCTGAGATGTCTGAAAGTTGTTTCATACCTGTGCACATAAAGACAAAAAAGTTGATTTCTCAGTGAATAGAATGCTTTGACATAAATGTAGTTTCCATTTCAATTGTACTCAAAAGTCCTGACTGCAAAACTAATGGAAACACCATAGGTTAACTTTCCACATGATTATGAGAAGTTTGAAAGTTGTTTCATGGCTGTACACATCAACACAAAAAAGTTGTTATCTCAGTGCATGCAATGCTTAGACAATACAAATAGTATACATTTCAATTTTTCACCAAAGCACGTACTACAAACCTAATGGAATCACCTTAGGTTAACTTCCCACATGATTCTGAGATGTCTGAAAGTTGTTTCATACCTGTGCACATAAAGACAAAAAAGTTGATTTCTCAGTGAATAGAATGCTTTGACATAAATGTAGTTTCCATTTCAATTGTACTCAAAAGTCCTGACTGCAAACCTAATGAAAACACCTTAGGTTAACTTTCCACATGATTATGAGTAGTTTGAAAGTTGTTTCATGGCTGTACATATCAACACAAAAAAGTTGTTATCTCAGTGCATGCAATGCTTAGACAATACAAATAGTATACATTTCAATTTTACACCAAAGCACTTACTGCAAACCTAATGGAAAGAACTTAGATTAACTACCCACATGATTCTGAGATGTCTGAAAGTTGTTTCATACCTGTGCACATAAAGACAAAAAAGTTGATTTCTCAGTGAATAGAATGCTTTGACATAAATGTAGTTTCCATTTCAATTGTACTCAAAAGTCCTGACTGCAAACTTAATGGAAACACTTTAGGTTAACTTTCCACATGATTATGAGCAGTTTGAAAGTTGTTTCATGGCTGTACACATCTACACAAAAAAGTTGTTATCTCAGTGCATGCAATGCTTAGACAATACAAATAGTATACATTTCAATTTTACACCAAAGCACTTACTGTAAACCTAATGGAATCACCTTAGGTTAACTTCCCACATGATTCTGAGATGTCTGAAAGTTGTTTCATACCTGTTCACATAAAGACAAAAAAGTTGTTTTCTCAGTGAATAGAATGCTTTGACATAAATGTAGTTTCCATTTCAATTGTACTCAAACGACCTGACTGAAACCTGATGGAAACACCTTAGGTTAACTTTCCACATGTTTATGAGTAGTTTGAAAGTTGTTTCATGGCTGTAGACATCAACACAAAAAAGTTGTTATCTCAGTGCATGCACTGCTTAGACAATACAAATAGTATACATTTCAATTTTTCACCAAAGCACTTACTACAAACCTAATGGAATCACCTTAGGTTAACTTCCCACATGATTCTGAGATGTCTGAAAGTTGTTTCATACCTGTGCACATAAAGACAAAAAAGTTGATTTCTCAGTGAATAGAATGCTTTGACATAAATGTAGTTTCCATTTCAATTGTACTCAAAAGTCCTGACTGCAAAACTAATGGAAACACCATAGGTTAACTTTCCACATGATTATGAGAAGTTTGAAAGTTGTTTCATGGCTGTACACATCAACACAAAAAAGTTGTTATCTCAGTGCATGCAATGCTTAGACAATACAAATAGTATACATTTCAATTTTACACCAAAGCACTTACTGCAAACCTAATGGAAAGAACTTAGATTAACTACCCACATGATTCTGAGATGTCTGAAAGTTGTTTCATACCTGTGCACATAAAGACAAAAAAGTTGATTTCTCAGTGAATAGAATGCTTTGACATAAATGTAGTTTCCATTTCAATTGTACTCAAAAGTCCTGACTGCAAACTTAATGGAAACACTTTAGGTTAACTTTCCACATGATTATGAGCAGTTTGAAAGTTGTTTCATGGCTGTACACATCTACACAAAAAAGTTGTTATCTCAGTGCATGCAATGCTTAGACAATACAAATAGTATACATTTCAATTTTACACCAAAGCACTTACTGTAAACCTAATGGAATCACCTTAGGTTAACTTCCCACATGATTCTGAGATGTCTGAAAGTTGTTTCATACCTGTTCACATAAAGACAAAAAAGTTGTTTTCTCAGTGAATAGAATGCTTTGACATAAATGTAGTTTCCATTTCAATTGTACTCAAACGACCTGACTGAAACCTGATGGAAACACCTTAGGTTAACTTTCCACATGTTTATGAGTAGTTTGAAAGTTGTTTCATGGCGGTACACATCAACACAAAAAAGTTGTTATCTCAGTGCATGCAATGCTTAGACAATACTAATAGTATACATTTCAGTTTTTCACCAAAGCACTTACTACAAACCTAATTTAAACACTTTAGGTTAACTTCCAACATGATTCTGAGATGTCTGAAAGTTGTTTCATACCTGTGCACATAAAGACAAAAAAGTTGATTTCTCAGTGAATAGAATGCTTTGACATAAATGTAGTTTCCATTTCAATTGTACTCAAAAGTCCTGACTGCAAAACTAATGGAAACACCATAGGTTAACTTTCCACATGATTATGAGAAGTTTGAAAGTTGTTTCATGGCTGTACACATCAACACAAAAAAGTTGTTATCTCAGTGCATGCAATGCTTAGACAATACAAATAGTATACATTTCAATTTTTCACCAAAGCACGTACTACAAACCTAATGGAATCACCTTAGGTTAACTTCCCACATGATTCTGAGATGTCTGAAAGTTGTTTCATACCTGTTCACATAAAGACAAAAAAGTTGATTTCTCAGTGATTAGAATGCTTTGACATAAATGTAGTTTCCATTTCAATTTTACTCAAAAGTCCTGACTGCAAACCTAATGGAAACACCTTAGGTTAACTTTCCACATGATTATCAGTAGTTTGAAAGTTGTTTCTTGGCTGTACACATCAACACAAAAAAGTTGTTATCTCAGTGCATGCACTGCTTAGACAATACAAATAGTATACATTTCAATTTTTCACCAAAGCACTTACTACAAACCTAATGGAATCACCTTAGGTTAACTTCCCACATGATTCTGAGATGTCTGAAAGTTGTTTCATACCTGTGCACATAAAGACAAAAAAGTTGATTTCTCAGTGAATAGAATGCTTTGACATAAATGTAGTTTCCATTTCAATTGTACTCAAAAGTCCTGACTGCAAACCTAATGGAAACACCTTAGGTTAACTTTCCACATGATTATGAGTAGTTTGAAAGTTGTTTCATGGCGGTACACATCAACACAAAAAAGTTGTTATCTCAGTGCATGCAATGCTTAGACAATACTAATAGTATACATTTCAGTTTTTCACCAAAGCACTTACTACAAACCTAATTTAAACACTTTAGGTTAACTTCCAACATGATTCTGAGATGTCTGAAAGTTGTTTCATACCTGTGCACATAAAGACAAAAAAGTTGATTTCTCAGTGAATAGAATGCTTTGACATAAATGTAGTTTCCATTTCAATTGTACTCAAAAGTCCTGACTGCAAAACTAATGGAAACACCATAGGTTAACTTTCCACATGATTATGAGAAGTTTGAAAGTTGTTTCATGGCTGTACACATCAACACAAAAAAGTTGTTATCTCAGTGCATGCAATGCTTAGACAATACAAATAGTATACATTTCAATTTTACACCAAAGCACTTACTGCAAACCTAATGGAAAGAACTTAGATTAACTACCCACATGATTCTGAGATGTCTGAAAGTTGTTTCATACCTGTGCACATAAAGACAAAAAAGTTGATTTCTCAGTGAATAGAATGCTTTGACATAAATGTAGTTTCCCTTTCAATTGTACTCAAAAGTCCTGACTGCAAACTTAATGGAAACACTTTAGGTTAACTTTCCACATGATTATGAGCAGTTTGAAAGTTGTTTCATGGCTGTACACATCTACACAAAAAAGTTGTTATCTCAGTGCATGCAATGCTTAGACAATACAAATAGTATACATTTCAATTTTACACCAAAGCACTTACTGTAAACCTAATGGAATCACCTTAGGTTAACTTCCCACATGATTCTGAGATGTCTGAAAGTTGTTTCATACCTGTTCACATAAAGACAAAAAAGTTGTTTTCTCAGTGAATAGAATGCTTTGACATAAATGTAGTTTCCATTTCAATTGTACTCAAACGACCTGACTGAAACCTGATGGAAACACCTTAGGTTAACTTTCCACATGTTTATGAGTAGTTTGAAAGTTGTTTCATGGCTGTAGACATCAACACAAAAAAGTTGTTATCTCAGTGCATGCACTGCTTAGACAATACAAATAGTATACATTTCAATTTTTCACCAAAGCACTTACTACAAACCTAATGGAATCACCTTAGGTTAACTTCCCACATGATTCTGAGATGTCTGAAAGTTGTTTCATACCTGTGCACATAAAGACAAAAAAGTTGATTTCTCAGTGAATAGAATGCTTTGACATAAATGTAGTTTCCATTTCAATTGTACTCAAAAGTCCTGACTGCAAACCTAATGGAAACACCTTAGGTTAACTTTCCACATGATTATGAGTAGTTTGAAAGTTGTTTCATGGCGGTACACATCAACACAAAAAAGTTGTTATCTCAGTGCATGCAATGCTTAGACAATACTAATATTATACATTTCAGTTTTTCACCAAAGCACTTACTACAAACCTAATTTAAACACTTTAGGTTAACTTCCAACATGATTCTGAGATGTCTGAAAGTTGTTTCATACCTGTGCACATAAAGACAAAAAAGTTGATTTCTCAGTGAATAGAATGCTTTGACATAAATGTAGTTTCCATTTCAATTGTACTCAAAAGTCCTGACTGCAAAACTAATGGAAACACCATAGGTTAACTTTCCACATGATTATGAGAAGTTTGAAAGTTGTTTCATGGCTGTACACATCAACACAAAAAAGTTGTTATCTCAGTGCATGCAATGCTTAGACAATACAAATAGTATACATTTCAATTTTTCACCAAAGCACGTACTACAAACCTAATGGAATCACCTTAGGTTAACTTCCCACATGATTCTGAGATGTCTGAAAGTTGTTTCATACCTGTTCACATAAAGACAAAAAAGTTGATTTCTCAGTGATTAGAATGCTTTGACATAAATGTAGTTTCCATTTCAATTTTACTCAAAAGTCCTGACTGCAAACCTAATGGAAACACCTTAGGTTAACTTTCCACATGATTATCAGTAGTTTGAAAGTTGTTTCTTGGCTGTACACATCAACACAAAAAAGTTGTTATCTCAGTGCATGCACTGCTTAGACAATACAAATAGTATACATTTCAATTTTTCACCAAAGCACTTACTACAAACCTAATGGAATCACCTTAGGTTAACTTCCCACATGATTCTGAGATGTCTGAAAGTTGTTTCATACCTGTGCACATAAAGACAAAAAAGTTGATTTCTCAGTGAATAGAATGCTTTGACATAAATGTAGTTTCCATTTCAATTGTACTCAAAAGTCCTGACTGCAAACCTAATGGAAACACCTTAGGTTAACTTTCCACATGATTATGAGTAGTTTGAAAGTTGTTTCATGGCGGTACACATCAACACAAAAAAGTTCTTATCTCAGTGCATGCAATGCTTAGACAATACTAATAGTATACATTTCAGTTTTTCACCAAAGCACTTACTACAAACCTAATTTAAACACTTTAGGTTAACTTCCAACATGATTCTGAGATGTCTGAAAGTTGTTTCATACCTGTGCACATAAAGACAAAAAAGTTGATTTCTCAGTGAATAGAATGCTTTGACATAAATGTAGTTTCCATTTCAATTGTACTCAAAAGTCCTGACTGCAAAACTAATGGAAACACCATAGGTTAACTTTCCACATGATTATGAGAAGTTTGAAAGTTGTTTCATGGCTGTAGACATCAACACAAAAAAGTTGTTATCTCAGTGCATGCACTGCTTAGACAATACAAATAGTATACATTTCAATTTTTCACCAAAGCACTTACTACAAACCTAATGGAATCACCTTAGGTTAACTTCCCACATGATTCTGAGATGTCTGAAAGTTGTTTCATACCTGTGCACATAAAGACAAAAAAGTTGATTTCTCAGTGAATAGAATGCTTTGACATAAATGTAGTTTCCATTTCAATTGTACTCAAAAGTCCTGACTGCAAACCTAATGGAAACACCTTAGGTTAACTTTCCACATGATTATGAGTAGTTTGAAAGTTGTTTCATGGCGGTACACATCAACACAAAAAAGTTCTTACCTCAGTGCATGCAATGCTTAGACAATACTAATAGTATACATTTCAGTTTTTCACCAAAGCACTTACTACAAACCTAATTTAAACACTTTAGGTTAACTTCCAACATGATTCTGAGATGTCTGAAAGTTGTTTCATACCTGTGCACATAAAGACAAAAAAGTTGATTTCTCAGTGAATAGAATGCTTTGACATAAATGTAGTTTCCATTTCAATTGTACTCAAAAGTCCTGACTGCAAAACTAATGGAAACACCATAGGTTAACTTTCCACATGATTATGAGAAGTTTGAAAGTTGTTTCATGGCTGTAGACATCAACACAAAAAAGTTGTTATCTCAGTGCATGCACTGCTTAGACAATACAAATAGTATACATTTCAATTTTTCACCAAAGCACTTACTACAAACCTAATGGAATCACCTTAGGTTAACTTCCCACATGATTCTGAGATGTCTGAAAGTTGTTTCATACCTGTGCACATAAAGACAAAAAAGTTGATTTCTCAGTGAATAGAATGCTTTGACATAAATGTAGTTTCCATTTCAATTGTACTCAAAAGTCCTGACTGCAAACCTAATGGAAACACCATAGGTTAACTTTCCACATGATTATGAGAAGTTTGAAAGTTGTTTCATGGCTGTACACATCAACACAAAAAAGTTGTTATCTCAGTGCATGCAATGCTTAGACAATACAAATAGTATACATTTCAATTTTACACCAAAGCACTTACTGTAAACCTAATGGAATCACCTTAGGTTAACTTCCCACATGATTCTGAGATGTCTGAAAGTTGTTTCATACCTGTTCACATAAAGACAAAAAAGTTGTTTTCTCAGTGAATAGAATGCTTTGACATAAATGTAGTTTCCATTTCAATTGTACTCAAACGACCTGACTGAAACCTGATGGAAACACCTTAGGTTAACTTTCCACATGTTTATGAGTAGTTTGAAAGTTGTTTCATGGCTGTAGACATCAACACAAAAAAGTTGTTATCTCAGTGCATGCACTGCTTAGACAATACAAATAGTATACATTTCAATTTTTCACCAAAGCACTTACTACAAACCTAATGGAATCACCTTAGGTTAACTTCCCACATGATTCTGAGATGTCTGAAAGTTGTTTCATACCTGTGCACATAAAGACAAAAAAGTTGATTTCTCAGTGAATAGAATGCTTTGACATAAATGTAGTTTCCATTTCAATTGTACTCAAAAGTCCTGACTGCAAACCTAATGAAAACACCTTAGTTAACTTTCCACATGATTATGAGTAGTTTGAAAGTTGTTTCATGGCTGTACATATCAACACAAAAAAGTTGTTATCTCAGTGCATGCAATGCTTAGACAATACAAATAGTATACATTTCAATTTTACACCAAAGCACTTACTGCAAACCTAATGGAAAGAACTTAGATTAACTACCCACATGATTCTGAGATGTCTGAAAGTTGTTTCATACCTGTGCACATAAAGACAAAAAAGTTGATTTCTCAGTGAATAGAATGCTTTGACATAAATGTAGTTTCCATTTCAATTGTACTCAAAAGTCCTGACTGCAAACTTAATGGAAACACTTTAGGTTAACTTTCCACATGATTATGAGCAGTTTGAAAGTTGTTTCATGGCTGTACACATCTACACAAAAAAGTTGTTATCTCAGTGCATGCAATGCTTAGACAATACAAATAGTATACATTTCAATTTTACACCAAAGCACTTACTGTAAACCTAATGGAATCACCTTAGGTTAACTTCCCACATGATTCTGAGATGTCTGAAAGTTGTTTCATACCTGTTCACATAAAGACAAAAAAGTTGTTTTCTCAGTGAATAGAATGCTTTGACATAAATGTAGTTTCCATTTCAATTGTACTCAAACGACCTGACTGAAACCTGATGGAAACACCTTAGGTTAACTTTCCACATGTTTATGAGTAGTTTGAAAGTTGTTTCATGGCTGTAGACATCAACACAAAAAAGTTGTTATCTCAGTGCATGCACTGCTTAGACAATACAAATAGTATACATTTCAATTTTTCACCAAAGCACTTACTACAAACCTAATGGAATCACCTTAGGTTAACTTCCCACATGATTCTGAGATGTCTGAAAGTTGTTTCATACCTGTGCACATAAAGACAAAAAAGTTGATTTCTCAGTGAATAGAATGCTTTGACATAAATGTAGTTTCCATTTCAATTGTACTCAAAAGTCCTGACTGCAAACCTAATGAAAACACCTTAGGTTAACTTTCCACATGATTATGAGTAGTTTGAAAGTTGTTTCATGGCTGTACATATCAACACAAAAAAGTTGTTATCTCAGTGCATGCAATGCTTAGACAATACAAATAGTATACATTTCAATTTTACACCAAAGCACTTACTGCAAACCTAATGGAAAGAACTTAGATTAACTACCCACATGATTCTGAGATGTCTGAAAGTTGTTTCATACCTGTGCACATAAAGACAAAAAAGTTGATTTCTCAGTGAATAGAATGCTTTGACATAAATGTAGTTTCCATTTCAATTGTACTCAAAAGTCCTGACTGCAAACTTAATGGAAACACTTTAGGTTAACTTTCCACATGATTATGAGCAGTTTGAAAGTTGTTTCATGGCTGTACACATCTACACAAAAAAGTTGTTATCTCAGTGCATGCAATGCTTAGACAATACAAATAGTATACATTTCAATTTTACACCAAAGCACTTACTGTAAACCTAATGGAATCACCTTAGGTTAACTTCCCACATGATTCTGAGATGTCTGAAAGTTGTTTCATACCTGTTCACATAAAGACAAAAAAGTTGTTTTCTCAGTGAATAGAATGCTTTGACATAAATGTAGTTTCCATTTCAATTGTACTCAAACGACCTGACTGAAACCTGATGGAAACACCTTAGGTTAACTTTCCACATGTTTATGAGTAGTTTGAAAGTTGTTTCATGGCTGTAGACATCAACACAAAAAAGTTGTTATCTCAGTGCATGCACTGCTTAGACAATACAAATAGTATACATTTCAATTTTTCACCAAAGCACTTACTACAAACCTAATGGAATCACCTTAGGTTAACTTCCCACATGATTCTGAGATGTCTGAAAGTTGTTTCATACCTGTGCACATAAAGACAAAAAAGTTGATTTCTCAGTGAATAGAATGCTTTGACATAAATGTAGTTTCCATTTCAATTGTACTCAAAAGTCCTGACTGCAAACCTAATGAAAACACCTTAGGTTAACTTTCCACATGATTATGAGTAGTTTGAAAGTTGTTTCATGGCTGTACATATCAACACAAAAAAGTTGTTATCTCAGTGCATGCAATGCTTAGACAATACAAATAGTATACATTTCAATTTTACACCAAAGCACTTACTGCAAACCTAATGGAAAGAACTTAGATTAACTACCCACATGATTCTGAGATGTCTGAAAGTTGTTTCATACCTGTGCACATAAAGACAAAAAAGTTGATTTCTCAGTGAATAGAATGCTTTGACATAAATGTAGTTTCCATTTCAATTGTACTCAAAAGTCCTGACTGCAAACTTAATGGAAACACTTTAGGTTAACTTTCCACATGATTATGAGCAGTTTGAAAGTTGTTTCATGGCTGTACACATCTACACAAAAAAGTTGTTATCTCAGTGCATGCAATGCTTAGACAATACAAATAGTATACATTTCAATTTTACACCAAAGCACTTACTGTAAACCTAATGGAATCACCTTAGGTTAACTTCCCACATGATTCTGAGATGTCTGAAAGTTGTTTCATACCTGTTCACATAAAGACAAAAAAGTTGTTTTCTCAGTGAATAGAATGCTTTGACATAAATGTAGTTTCCATTTCAATTGTACTCAAACGACCTGACTGAAACCTGATGGAAACACCTTAGGTTAACTTTCCACATGTTTATGAGTAGTTTGAAAGTTGTTTCATGGCTGTAGACATCAACACAAAAAAGTTGTTATCTCAGTGCATGCACTGCTTAGACAATACAAATAGTATACATTTCAATTTTTCACCAAAGCACTTACTACAAACCTAATGGAATCACCTTAGGTTAACTTCCCACATGATTCTGAGATGTCTGAAAGTTGTTTCATACCTGTGCACATAAAGACAAAAAAGTTGATTTCTCAGTGAATAGAATGCTTTGACATAAATGTAGTTTCCATTTCAATTGTACTCAAAAGTCCTGACTGCAAACCTAATGGAAACACCTTAGGTTAACTTTCCACATGATTATGAGTAGTTTGAAAGTTGTTTCATGGCGGTACACATCAACACAAAAAAGTTGTTATCTCAGTGCATGCAATGCTTAGACAATACTAATAGTATACATTTCAGTTTTTCACCAAAGCACTTACTACAAACCTAATTTAAACACTTTAGGTTAACTTCCAACATGATTCTGAGATGTCTGAAAGTTGTTTCATACCTGTGCACATAAAGACAAAAAAGTTGATTTCTCAGTGAATAGAATGCTTTGACATAAATGTAGTTTCCATTTCAATTGTACTCAAAAGTCCTGACTGCAAAACTAATGGAAACACCATAGGTTAACTTTCCACATGATTATGAGAAGTTTGAAAGTTGTTTCATGGCTGTAGACATCAACACAAAAAAGTTGTTATCTCAGTGCATGCACTGCTTAGACAATACAAATAGTATACATTTCAATTTTTCACCAAAGCACTTACTACAAACCTAATGGAATCACCTTAGGTTAACTTCCCACATGATTCTGAGATGTCTGAAAGTTGTTTCATACCTGTGCACATAAAGACAAAAAAGTTGATTTCTCAGTGAATAGAATGCTTTGACATAAATGTAGTTTCCATTTCAATTGTACTCAAAAGTCCTGACTGCAAACCTAATGGAAACACCATAGGTTAACTTTCCACATGATTATGAGAAGTTTGAAAGTTGTTTCATGGCTGTACACATCAACACAAAAAAGTTGTTATCTCAGTGCATGCAATGCTTAGACAATACAAATAGTATACATTTCAATTTTACACCAAAGCACTTACTGTAAACCTAATGGAATCACCTTAGGTTAACTTCCCACATGATTCTGAGATGTCTGAAAGTTGTTTCATACCTATTCACATAAAGACAAAAAAGTTGTTTTCTCAGTGAATAGAATGCTTTGACATAAATGTAGTTTCCATTTCAATTGTACTCAAACGACCTGACTGAAACCTGATGGAAACACCTTAGGTTAACTTTCCACATGTTTATGAGTAGTTTGAAAGTTGTTTCATGGCTGTAGACATCAACACAAAAAAGTTGTTATCTCAGTGCATGCACTGCTTAGACAATACAAATAGTATACATTTCAATTTTTCACCAAAGCACTTACTACAAACCTAATGGAATCACCTTAGGTTAACTTCCCACATGATTCTGAGATGTCTGAAAGTTGTTTCATACCTGTTCACATAAAGACAAAAAAGTTGATTTCTCAGTGATTAGAATGCTTTGACATAAATGTAGTTTCCATTTCAATTTTACTCAAAAGTCCTGACTGCAAACCTAATGGAAACACCTTAGGTTAACTTTCCACATGATTATCAGTAGTTTGAAAGTTGTTTCTTGGCTGTACACATCAACACAAAAAAGTTGTTATCTCAGTGCATGCACTGCTTAGACAATACAAATAGTATACATTTCAATTTTTCACCAAAGCACTTACTACAAACCTAATGGAATCACCTTAGGTTAACTTCCCACATGATTCTGAGATGTCTGAAAGTTGTTTCATACCTGTGCACATAAAGACAAAAAAGTTGATTTCTCAGTGAATAGAATGCTTTGACATAAATGTAGTTTCCATTTCAATTGTACTCAAAAGTCCTGACTGCAAACCTAATGGAAACACCTTAGGTTAACTTTCCACATGATTATGAGTAGTTTGAAAGTTGTTTCATGGCGGTACACATCAACACAAAAAAGTTGTTATCTCAGTGCATGCAATGCTTAGACAATACTAATAGTATACATTTCAGTTTTTCACCAAAGCACTTACTACAAACCTAATTTAAACACTTTAGGTTAACTTCCAACATGATTCTGAGATGTCTGAAAGTTGTTTCATACCTGTGCACATAAAGACAAAAAAGTTGATTTCTCAGTGAATAGAATGCTTTGACATAAATGTAGTTTCCATTTCAATTGTACTCAAAAGTCCTGACTGCAAAACTAATGGAAACACCATAGGTTAACTTTCCACATGATTATGAGAAGTTTGAAAGTTGTTTCATGGCTGTACACATCAACACAAAAAAGTTGTTATCTCAGTGCATGCAATGCTTAGACAATACAAATAGTATACATTTCAATTTTTCACCAAAGCACGTACTACAAACCTAATGGAATCACCTTAGGTTAACTTCCCACATGATTCTGAGATGTCTGAAAGTTGTTTCATACCTGTTCACATAAAGACAAAAAAGTTGATTTCTCAGTGATTAGAATGCTTTGACATAAATGTAGTTTCCATTTCAATTTTACTCAAAAGTCCTGACTGCAAACCTAATGGAAACACCTTAGGTTAACTTTCCACAGGATTATCAGTAGTTTGAAAGTTGTTTCTTGGCTGTACACATCAACACAAAAAAGTTGTTATCTCAGTGCATGCACTGCTTAGACAATACAAATAGTATACATTTCAATTTTTCACCAAAGCACTTACTACAAACCTAATGGAATCACCTTAGGTTAACTTCCCACATGATTCTGAGATGTCTGAAAGTTGTTTCATACCTGTTCACATAAAGACAAAAAAGTTGATTTCTCAGTGATTAGAATACTTTGACATAAATGTAGTTTCCATTTCAATTTTACTCAAAAGTCCTGACTGCAAACCTAATGGAAACACCTTAGGTTAACTTTCCACATGATTATCAGTAGTTTGAAAGTTGTTTCTTGGCTGTACACATCAACACAAAAAAGTTGTTATCTCAGTGCATGCACTGCTTAGACAATACAAATAGTATACATTTCAATTTTTCACCAAAGCACTTACTACAAACCTAATGGAATCACCTTAGGTTAACTTCCCACATGATTCTGAGATGTCTGAAAGTTGTTTCATACCTGTGCACATAAAGACAAAAAAGTTGATTTCTCAGTGAATAGAATGCTTTGACATAAATGTAGTTTCCATTTCAATTGTACTCAAACGACCTGACTGAAACCTGATGGAAACACCTTAGGTTAACTTTCCACATGATTATGAGAAGTTTGAAAGTTGTTTCATGGCTGTAGACATCAACACAAAAAAGTTGTTATCTCAGTGCATGCACTGCTTAGACAATACAAATAGTATACATTTCAATTTTTCACCAAAGCACTTACTACAAACCTAATGGAATCACCTTAGGTTAACTTCCCACATGATTCTGAGATGTCTGAAAGTTGTTTCATACCTGTGCACATAAAGACAAAAAAGTTGATTTCTCAGTGAATAGAATGCTTTGACATAAATGTAGTTTCCATTTCAATTGTACTCAAAAGTCCTGACTGCAAACCTAATGGAAACACCATAGGTTAACTTTCCACATCATTATGAGAAGTTTGAAAGTTGTTTCATGGCTGTACACATCAACACAAAAAAGTTGTTATCTCAGTGCATGCAATGCTTAGACAATACAAATAGTATACATTTCAATTTTACACCAAAGCACTTACTGTAAACCTAATGGAATCACCTTAGGTTAACTTCCCACATGATTCTGAGATGTCTGAAAGTTGTTTCATACCTGTTCACATAAAGACAAAAAAGTTGTTTTCTCAGTGAATAGAATGCTTTGACATAAATGTAGTTTCCATTTCAATTGTACTCAAACGACCTGACTGAAACCTGATGGAAACACCTTAGGTTAACTTTCCACATGTTTATGAGTAGTTTGAAAGTTGTTTCATGGCTGTAGACATCAACACAAAAAAGTTGTTATCTCAGTGCATGCACTGCTTAGACAATACAAATAGTATACATTTCAATTTTTCACCAAAGCACTTACTACAAACCTAATGGAATCACCTTAGGTTAACTTCCCACATGATTCTGAGATGTCTGAAAGTTGTTTCATACCTGTGCACATAAAGACAAAAAAGTTGATTTCTCAGTGAATAGAATGCTTTGACATAAATGTAGTTTCCATTTCAATTGTACTCAAAAGTCCTGACTGCAAACCTAATGAAAACACCTTAGGTTAACTTTCCACATGATTATGAGTAGTTTGAAAGTTGTTTCATGGCTGTACATATCAACACAAAAAAGTTGTTATCTCAGTGCATGCAATGCTTAGACAATACAAATAGTATACATTTCAATTTTACACCAAAGCACTTACTGCAAACCTAATGGAAAGAACTTAGATTAACTACCCACATGATTCTGAGATGTCTGAAAGTTGTTTCATACCTGTGCACATAAAGACAAAAAAGTTGATTTCTCAGTGAATAGAATGCTTTGACATAAATGTAGTTTCCATTTCAATTGTACTCAAAAGTCCTGACTGCAAACTTAATGGAAACACTTTAGGTTAACTTTCCACATGATTATGAGCAGTTTGAAAGTTGTTTCATGGCTGTACACATCTACACAAAAAAGTTGTTATCTCAGTGCATGCAATGCTTAGACAATACAAATAGTATACATTTCAATTTTACACCAAAGCACTTACTGTAAACCTAATGGAATCACCTTAGGTTAACATCCCACATGATTCTGAGATGTCTGAAAGTTGTTTCATACCTGTTCACATAAAGACAAAAAAGTTGTTTTCTCAGTGAATAGAATGCTTTGACATAAATGTAGTTTCCATTTCAATTGTACTCAAACGACCTGACTGAAACCTGATGGAAACACCTTAGGTTAACTTTCCACATGTTTATGAGTAGTTTGAAAGTTGTTTCATGGCTGTAGACATCAACACAAAAAAGTTGTTATCTCAGTGCATGCACTGCTTAGACAATACAAATAGTATACATTTCAATTTTTCACCAAAGCACTTACTACAAACCTAATGGAATCACCTTAGGTTAACTTCCCACATGATTCTGAGATGTCTGAAAGTTGTTTCATACCTGTGCACATAAAGACAAAAAAGTTGATTTCTCAGTGAATAGAATGCTTTGACATAAATGTAGTTTCCATTTCAATTGTACTCCAAAGTCCTGACTGCAAACCTAATGGAAACACCTTAGGTTAACTTTCCACATGATTATGAGTAGTTTGAAAGTTGTTTCATGGCGGTACACATCAACACAAAAAAGTTGTTATCTCAGTGCATGCAATGCTTAGACAATACTAATAGTATACATTTCAGTTTTTCACCAAAGCACTTACTACAAACCTAATTTAAACACTTTAGGTCAACTTCCAACATGATTCTGAGATGTCTGAAAGTTGTTTCATACCTGTGCACATAAAGACAAAAAAGTTGATTTCTCAGTGAATAGAATGCTTTGACATAAATGTAGTTTCCATTTCAATTGTACTCAAAAGTCCTGACTGCAAAACTAATGGAAACACCATAGGTTAACTTTCCACATGATTATGAGAAGTTTGAAAGTTGTTTCATGGCTGTACACATCAACACAAAAAAGTTGTTATCTCAGTGCATGCAATGCTTAGACAATACAAATAGTATACATTTCAATTTTTCACCAAAGCACGTACTACAAACCTAATGGAATCACCTTAGGTTAACTTCCCACATGATTGTGAGATGTCTGAAAGTTGTTTCATACCTGTTCACATAAAGACAAAAAAGTTGATTTCTCAGTGATTAGAATGCTTTGACATAAATGTAGTTTCCATTTCAATTTTACTCAAAAGTCCTGACTGCAAACCTAATGGAAACACCTTAGGTTAACTTTCCACATGATTATCAGTAGTTTGAAAGTTGTTTCTTGGCTGTACACATCAACACAAAAAAGTTGTTATCTCAGTGCATGCACTGCTTAGACAATACAAATAGTATACATTTCAATTTTTCACCAAAGCACTTACTACAAACCTAATGGAATCACCTTAGGTTAACTTCCCACATGATTCTGAGATGTCTGAAAGTTGTTTCATACCTGTGCACATAAAGACAAAAAAGTTGATTTCTCAGTGAATAGAATGCTTTGACATAAATGTAGTTTCCATTTCAATTGTACACAAACGACCTGACTGAAACCTGATGGAAACACCTTAGGTTAACTTTCCACATGATTATGAGAAGTTTGAAAGTTGTTTCATGGCTGTAGACATCAACACAAAAAAGTTGTTATCTCAGTGCATGCACTGCTTAGACAATACAAATAGTATACATTTCAATTTTTCACCAAAGCACTTACTACAAACCTAATGGAATCACCTTAGGTTAACTTCCCACATGATTCTGAGATGTCTGAAAGTTGTTTCATACCTGTGCACATAAAGACAAAAAAGTTGATTTCTCAGTGAATAGAATGCTTTGACATAAATGTAGTTTCCATTTCAATTGTACTCAAAAGTCCTGACTGCAAACCTAATGGAAACACCATAGGTTCACTTTCCACATGATTATGAGAAGTTTGAAAGTTGTTTCATGGCTGTACACATCAACACAAAAAAGTTGTTATCTCAGTGCATGCAATGCTTAGACAATACAAATAGTATACATTTCAATTTTACACCAAAGCACTTACTGTAAACCTAATGGAATCACCTTAGGTTAACTTCCCACATGATTCTGAGATGTCTGAAAGTTGTTTCATACCTATTCACATAAAGACAAAAAAGTTGTTTTCTCAGTGAATAGAATGCTTTGACATAAATGTAGTTTCCATTTCAATTGTACTCAAACGACTTGACTGAAACCTGATGGAAACACCTTAGGTTAACTTTCCACATGTTTATGAGTAGTTTGAAAGTTGTTTCATGGCTGTAGACATCAACACAAAAAAGTTGTTATCTCAGTGCATGCACTGCTTAGACAATACAAATAGTATACATTTCAATTTTTCACCAAAGCACTTACTACAAACCTAATGGAATCACCTTAGGTTAACTTCCCACATGATTCTGAGATGTCTGAAAGTTGTTTCATACCTGTTCACATAAAGACAAAAAAGTTGATTTCTCAGTGATTAGAATGCTTTGACATAAATGTAGTTTCCATTTCAATTTTACTCAAAAGTCCTGACTGCAAACCTAATGGAAACACCTTAGGTTAACTTTCCACATGATTATCAGTAGTTTGAAAGTTGTTTCTTGGCTGTACACATCAACACAAAAAAGTTGTTATCTCAGTGCATGCACTGCTTAGACAATACAAATAGTATACATTTCAATTTTTCACCAAAGCACTTACTACAAACCTAATGGAATCACCTTAGGTTAACTTCCCACATGATTCTGAGATGTCTGAAAGTTGTTTCATACCTGTGCACATAAAGACAAAAAAGTTGATTTCTCAGTGAATAGAATGCTTTGACATAAATGTAGTTTCCATTTCAATTGTACTCAAAAGTCCTGACTGCAAACCTAATGGAAACACCTTAGGTTAACTTTCCACATGATTATGAGTAGTTTGAAAGTTGTTTCATGGCGGTACACATCAACACAAAAAAGTTGTTATCTCAGTGCATGCAATGCTTAGACAATACTAATAGTATACATTTCAGTTTTTCACCAAAGCACTTACTACAAACCTAATTTAAACACTTTAGGTTAACTTCCAACATGATTCTGAGATGTCTGAAAGTTGTTTCATACCTGTGCACATAAAGACAAAAAAGTTGATTTCTCAGTGAATAGAATGCTTTGACATAAATGTAGTTTCCATTTCAATTGTACTCAAAAGTCCTGACTGCAAAACTAATGGAAACACCATAGGTTAACTTTCCACATGATTATGAGAAGTTTGAAAGTTGTTTCATGGCTGTACACATCAACACAAAAAAGTTGTTATCTCAGTGCATGCAATGCTTAGACAATACAAATAGTATACATTTCAATTTTTCACCAAAGCACGTACTACAAACCTAATGGAATCACCTTAGGTTAACTTCCCACATGATTCTGAGATGTCTGAAAGTTGTTTCATACCTGTTCACATAAAGACAAAAAAGTTGATTTCTCAGTGATTAGAATGCTTTGACATAAATGTAGTTTCCATTTCAATTTTACTCAAAAGTCCTGACTGCAAACCTAATGGAAACACCTTAGGTTAACTTTCCACAGGATTATCAGTAGTTTGAAAGTTGTTTCTTGGCTGTACACATCAACACAAAAAAGTTGTTATCTCAGTGCATGCACTGCTTAGACAATACAAATAGTATACATTTCAATTTTTCACCAAAGCACTTACTACAAACCTAATGGAATCACCTTAGGTTAACTTCCCACATGATTCTGAGATGTCTGAAAGTTGTTTCATACCTGTTCACATAAAGACAAAAAAGTTGATTTCTCAGTGATTAGAATACTTTGACATAAATGTAGTTTCCATTTCAATTTTACTCAAAAGTCCTGACTGCAAACCTAATGGAAACACCTTAGGTTAACTTTCCACATGATTATCAGTAGTTTGAAAGTTGTTTCTTGGCTGTACACATCAACACAAAAAAGTTGTTATCTCAGTGCATGCACTGCTTAGACAATACAAATAGTATACATTTCAATTTTTCACCAAAGCACTTACTACAAACCTAATGGAATCACCTTAGGTTAACTTCCCACATGATTCTGAGATGTCTGAAAGTTGTTTCATACCTGTGCACATAAAGACAAAAAAGTTGATTTCTCAGTGAATAGAATGCTTTGACATAAATGTAGTTTCCATTTCAATTGTACTCAAACGACCTGACTGAAACCTGATGGAAACACCTTAGGTTAACTTTCCACATGATTATGAGAAGTTTGAAAGTTGTTTCATGGCTGTAGACATCAACACAAAAAAGTTGTTATCTCAGTGCATGCACTGCTTAGACAATACAAATAGTATACATTTCAATTTTTCACCAAAGCACTTACTACAAACCTAATGGAATCACCTTAGGTTAACTTCCCACATGATTCTGAGATGTCTGAAAGTTGTTTCATACCTGTGCACATAAAGACAAAAAAGTTGATTTCTCAGTGAATAGAATGCTTTGACATAAATGTAGTTTCCATTTCAATTGTACTCAAAAGTCCTGACTGCAAACCTAATGGAAACACCATAGGTTAACTTTCCACATCATTATGAGAAGTTTGAAAGTTGTTTCATGGCTGTACACATCAACACAAAAAAGTTGTTATCTCAGTGCATGCAATGCTTAGACAATACAAATAGTATACATTTCAATTTTACACCAAAGCACTTACTGTAAACCTAATGGAATCACCTTAGGTTAACTTCCCACATGATTCTGAGATGTCTGAAAGTTGTTTCATACCTGTTCACATAAAGACAAAAAAGTTGTTTTCTCAGTGAATAGAATGCTTTGACATAAATGTAGTTTCCATTTCAATTGTACTCAAACGACCTGACTGAAACCTGATGGAAACACCTTAGGTTAACTTTCCACATGTTTATGAGTAGTTTGAAAGTTGTTTCATGGCTGTAGACATCAACACAAAAAAGTTGTTATCTCAGTGCATGCACTGCTTAGACAATACAAATAGTATACATTTCAATTTTTCACCAAAGCACTTACTACAAACCTAATGGAATCACCTTAGGTTAACTTCCCACATGATTCTGAGATGTCTGAAAGTTGTTTCATACCTGTGCACATAAAGACAAAAAAGTTGATTTCTCAGTGAATAGAATGCTTTGACATAAATGTAGTTTCCATTTCAATTGTACTCAAAAGTCCTGACTGCAAACCTAATGAAAACACCTTAGGTTAACTTTCCACATGATTATGAGTAGTTTGAAAGTTGTTTCATGGCTGTACATATCAACACAAAAAAGTTGTTATCTCAGTGCATGCAATGCTTAGACAATACAAATAGTATACATTTCAATTTTACACCAAAGCACTTACTGCAAACCTAATGGAAAGAACTTAGATTAACTACCCACATGATTCTGAGATGTCTGAAAGTTGTTTCATACCTGTGCACATAAAGACAAAAAAGTTGATTTCTCAGTGAATAGAATGCTTTGACATAAATGTAGTTTCCATTTCAATTGTACTCAAAAGTCCTGACTGCAAACTTAATGGAAACACTTTAGGTTAACTTTCCACATGATTATGAGCAGTTTGAAAGTTGTTTCATGGCTGTACACATCTACACAAAAAAGTTGTTATCTCAGTGCATGCAATGCTTAGACAATACAAATAGTATACATTTCAATTTTACACCAAAGCACTTACTGTAAACCTAATGGAATCACCTTAGGTTAACATCCCACATGATTCTGAGATGTCTGAAAGTTGTTTCATACCTGTTCACATAAAGACAAAAAAGTTGTTTTCTCAGTGAATAGAATGCTTTGACATAAATGTAGTTTCCATTTCAATTGTACTCAAACGACCTGACTGAAACCTGATGGAAACACCTTAGGTTAACTTTCCACATGTTTATGAGTAGTTTGAAAGTTGTTTCATGGCTGTAGACATCAACACAAAAAAGTTGTTATCTCAGTGCATGCACTGCTTAGACAATACAAATAGTATACATTTCAATTTTTCACCAAAGCACTTACTACAAACCTAATGGAATCACCTTAGGTTAACTTCCCACATGATTCTGAGATGTCTGAAAGTTGTTTCATACCTGTGCACATAAAGACAAAAAAGTTGATTTCTCAGTGAATAGAATGCTTTGACATAAATGTAGTTTCCATTTCAATTGTACTCCAAAGTCCTGACTGCAAACCTAATGGAAACACCTTAGGTTAACTTTCCACATGATTATGAGTAGTTTGAAAGTTGTTTCATGGCGGTACACATCAACACAAAAAAGTTGTTATCTCAGTGCATGCAATGCTTAGACAATACTAATAGTATACATTTCAGTTTTTCACCAAAGCACTTACTACAAACCTAATTTAAACACTTTAGGTCAACTTCCAACATGATTCTGAGATGTCTGAAAGTTGTTTCATACCTGTGCACATAAAGACAAAAAAGTTGATTTCTCAGTGAATAGAATGCTTTGACATAAATGTAGTTTCCATTTCAATTGTACTCAAAAGTCCTGACTGCAAAACTAATGGAAACACCATAGGTTAACTTTCCACATGATTATGAGAAGTTTGAAAGTTGTTTCATGGCTGTACACATCAACACAAAAAAGTTGTTATCTCAGTGCATGCAATGCTTAGACAATACAAATAGTATACATTTCAATTTTTCACCAAAGCACGTACTACAAACCTAATGGAATCACCTTAGGTTAACTTCCCACATGATTGTGAGATGTCTGAAAGTTGTTTCATACCTGTTCACATAAAGACAAAAAAGTTGATTTCTCAGTGATTAGAATGCTTTGACATAAATGTAGTTTCCATTTCAATTTTACTCAAAAGTCCTGACTGCAAACCTAATGGAAACACCTTAGGTTAACTTTCCACATGATTATCAGTAGTTTGAAAGTTGTTTCTTGGCTGTACACATCAACACAAAAAAGTTGTTATCTCAGTGCATGCACTGCTTAGACAATACAAATAGTATACATTTCAATTTTTCACCAAAGCACTTACTACAAACCTAATGGAATCACCTTAGGTTAACTTCCCACATGATTCTGAGATGTCTGAAAGTTGTTTCATACCTGTGCACATAAAGACAAAAAAGTTGATTTCTCAGTGAATAGAATGCTTTGACATAAATGTAGTTTCCATTTCAATTGTACACAAACGACCTGACTGAAACCTGATGGAAACACCTTAGGTTAACTTTCCACATGATTATGAGAAGTTTGAAAGTTGTTTCATGGCTGTAGACATCAACACAAAAAAGTTGTTATCTCAGTGCATGCACTGCTTAGACAATACAAATAGTATACATTTCAATTTTTCACCAAAGCACTTACTACAAACCTAATGGAATCACCTTAGGTTAACTTCCCACATGATTCTGAGATGTCTGAAAGTTGTTTCATACCTGTGCACATAAAGACAAAAAAGTTGATTTCTCAGTGAATAGAATGCTTTGACATAAATGTAGTTTCCATTTCAATTGTACTCAAAAGTCCGGACTGCAAACCTAATGGAAACACCATAGGTTCACTTTCCACATGATTATGAGAAGTTTGAAAGTTGTTTCATGGCTGTACACATCAACACAAAAAAGTTGTTATCTCAGTGCATGCAATGCTTAGACAATACAAATAGTATACATTTCAATTTTACACCAAAGCACTTACTGTAAACCTAATGGAATCACCTTAGGTTAACTTCCCACATGATTCTGAGATGTCTGAAAGTTGTTTCATACCTGTTCACATAAAGACAAAAAAGTTGTTTTCTCAGTGAATAGAATGCTTTGACATAAATGTAGTTTCCATTTCAATTGTACTCAAACGACCTGACTGAAACCTGATGGAAACACCTTAGGTTAACTTTCCACATGTTTATGAGTAGTTTGAAAGTTGTTTCATGGCTGTAGACATCAACACAAAAAAGTTGTTATCTCAGTGCATGCACTGCTTAGACAATACAAATAGTATACATTTCAATTTTTCACCAAAGCACTTACTACAAACCTAATGGAATCACCTTAGGTTAACTTCCCACATGATTCTGAGATGTCTGAAAGTTGTTTCATACCTGTGCACATAAAGACAAAAAAGTTGATTTCTCAGTGAATAGAATGCTTTGACATAAATGTAGTTTCCATTTCAATTGTACTCAAAAGTCCTGACTGCAAACCTAATGAAAACACCTTAGGTTAACTTTCCACATGATTATGAGTAGTTTGAAAGTTGTTTCATGGCTGTACATATCAACACAAAAAAGTTGTTATCTCAGTGCATGCAATGCTTAGACAATACAAATAGTATACATTTCAATTTTACACCAAAACACTTACTGCAAACCTAATGGAAAGAACTTAGATTAACTACCCACATGATTCTGAGATGTCTGAAAGTTGTTTCATACCTGTGCACATAAAGACAAAAAAGTTGATTTCTCAGTGAATAGAATGCTTTGACATAAATGTAGTTTCCATTTCAATTGTACTCAAAAGTCCTGACTGCAAACTTAATGGAAACACTTTAGGTTAACTTTCCACATGATTATGAGCAGTTTGAAAGTTGTTTCATGGCTGTACACATCTACACAAAAAAGTTGTTATCTCAGTGCATGCAATGCTTAGACAATACAAATAGTATACATTTCAATTTTACACCAAAGCACTTACTGTAAACCTAATGGAATCACCTTAGGTTAACTTCCCACATGATTCTGAGATGTCTGAAAGTTGTTTCATACCTGTTCACATAAAGACAAAAAATTTGTTTTCTCAGTGAATAGAATGCTTTGACATAAATGTAGTTTCCATTTCAATTGTACTCAAACGACCTGACTGAAACCTGATGGAAACACCTTAGGTTAACTTTCCACATGTTTATGAGTAGTTTGAAAGTTGTTTCATGGCTGTAGACATCAACACAAAAAAGTTGTTATCTCAGTGCATGCACTGCTTAGACAGTACAAATAGTATACATTTCAATTTTTCACCAAAGCACTTACTACAAACCTAATGGAATCACCTTAGGTTAACTTCCCACATGATTGTGAGATGTCTGAAAGTTGTTTCATACCTGTGCACATAAAGACAAAAAAGTTGATTTCTCAGTGAATAGAATGCTTTGACATAAATGTAGTTTCCATTTCAATTGTACTCAAAAGTCCTGACTGCAAACCTAATGGAAACACCTTAGGTTAACTTTCCACATGATTTTGAGTAGTTTGAAAGTTGTTTCATGGCGGTACACATCAACACAAAAAAGTTGTTATCTCAGTGCATGCAATGCTTAGACAATACTAATAGTATACATTTCAGTTTTTCACCAAAGCACTTACTACAAACCTAATTTAAACACTTTAGGTTAACTTCCAACATGATTCTGAGATGTCTGAAAGTTGTTTCATACCTGTGCACATAAAGACAAAAAAGTTGATTTCTCAGTGAATAGAATGCTTTGACATAAATGTAGTTTCCATTTCAATTGTACTCAAAAGTCCTGACTGCAAAACTAATGGAAACACCATAGGTTAACTTTCCACATGATTATGAGAAGTTTGAAAGTTGTTTCATGGCTGTACACATCAACACAAAAAAGTTGTTATCTCAGTGCATGCAATGCTTAGACAATACAAATAGTATACATTTCAATTTTTCACCAAAGCACGTACTACAAACCTAATGGAATCACCTTAGGTTAACTTCCCACATGATTCTGAGATGTCTGAAAGTTGTTTCATACCTGTTCACATAAAGACAAAAAAGTTGATTTCTCAGTGATTAGAATGCTTTGACATAAATGTAGTTTCCATTTCAATTTTACTCAAAAGTCCTGACTGCAAACCTAATGGAAACACCTTAGGTTAACTTTCCACATGATTATCAGTAGTTTGAAAGTTGTTTCTTGGCTGTACACATCAACACAAAAAAGTTGTTATCTCAGTGCATGCACTGCTTAGACAATACAAATAGTACACATTTCAATTTTTCACCAAAGCACTTACTACAAACCTAATGGAATCACCTTAGGTTAACTTCCCACATGATTCTGAGATGTCTGAAAGTTGTTTCATACCTGTTCACATAAAGACAAAAAAGTTGATTTCTCAGTGATTAGAATGCTTTGACATAAATGTAGTTTCCATTTCAATTTTACTCAAAAGTCCTGACTGCAAACCTAATGGAAACACCTTAGGTTAACTTTCCACATGATTATCAGTAGTTTGAAAGTTGTTTCTTGGCTGTACACATCAACACAAAAAAGTTGTTATCTCAGTGCATGCACTGCTTAGACAATACAAATAGTATACATTTCAATTTTTCACCAAAGCACTTACTACAAACCTAATGGAATCACCTTAGGTTAACTTCCCACATGATTCTGAGATGTCTGAAAGTTGTTTCATACCTGTGCACATAAAGACAAAAAAGTTGATTTCTCAGTGAATAGAATGCTTTGACATAAATGTAGTTTCCATTTCAATTGTACTCAAAAGTCCTGACTGCAAACCTAATGGAAACACCTTAGGTTAACTTTCCACATGATTATGAGTAGTTTGAAAGTTGTTTCATGGCGGTACACATCAACACAAAAAAGTTGTTATCTCAGTGCATGCAATGCTTAGACAATACTAATAGTATACATTTCAGTTTTTCACCAAAGCACTTACTACAAACCTAATTTAAACACTTTAGGTTAACTTCCAACATGATTCTGAGATGTCTGAAAGTTGTTTCATACCTGTTCACATAAAGACAAAAAATTTGTTTTCTCAGTGAATAGAATGCTTTGACATAAATGTAGTTTCCATTTCAATTGTACTCAAACGACCTGACTGAAACCTGATGGAAACACCTTAGGTTAACTTTCCACATGTTTATGAGTAGTTTGAAAGTTGTTTCATGGCTGTAGACATCAACACAAAAAAGTTGTTATCTCAGTGCATGCACTGCTTAGACAATACAAATAGTATACATTTCAATTTTTCACCAAAGCACTTACTACAAACCTAATGGAATCACCTTAGGTTAACTTCCCACATGATTCTGAGATGTCTGAAAGTTGTTTCATACCTGTGCACATAAAGACAAAAAAGTTGATTTCTCAGTGAATAGAATGCTTTGACATAAATGTAGTTTCCATTTCAATTGTACTCAAAAGTCCTGACTGCAAACCTAATGGAAACACCTTAGGTTAACTTTCCACATGATTTTGAGTAGTTTGAAAGTTGTTTCATGGCGGTACACATCAACACAAAAAAGTTGTTATCTCAGTGCATGCAATGCTTAGACAATACTAATAGTATACATTTCAGTTTTTCACCAAAGCACTTACTACAAACCTAATTTAAACACTTTAGGTTAACTTCCAACATGATTCTGAGATGTCTGAAAGTTGTTTCATACCTGTGCACATAAAGACAAAAAAGTTGATTTCTCAGTGAATAGAATGCTTTGACATAAATGTAGTTTCCATTTCAATTGTACTCAAAAGTCCTGACTGCAAAACTAATGGAAACACCATAGGTTAACTTTCCACATGATTATGAGAAGTTTGAAAGTTGTTTCATGGCTGTACACATCAACACAAAAAAGTTGTTATCTCAGTGCATGCAATGCTTAGACAATACAAATAGTATACATTTCAATTTTTCACCAAAGCACGTACTACAAACCTAATGGAATCACCTTAGGTTAACTTCCCACATGATTCTGAGATGTCTGAAAGTTGTTTCATACCTGTTCACATAAAGACAAAAAAGTTGATTTCTCAGTGATTAGAATGCTTTGACATAAATGTAGTTTCCATTTCAATTTTACTCAAAAGTCCTGACTGCAAACCTAATGGAAACACCTTAGGTTAACTTTCCACATGATTATCAGTAGTTTGAAAGTTGTTTCTTGGCTGTACACATCAACACAAAAAAGTTGTTATCTCAGTGCATGCACTGCTTAGACAATACAAATAGTACACATTTCAATTTTTCACCAAAGCACTTACTACAAACCTAATGGAATCACCTTAGGTTAACTTCCCACATGATTCTGAGATGTCTGAAAGTTGTTTCATACCTGTTCACATAAAGACAAAAAAGTTGATTTCTCAGTGATTAGAATGCTTTGACATAAATGTAGTTTCCATTTCAATTTTACTCAAAAGTCCTGACTGCAAACCTAATGGAAACACCTTAGGTTAACTTTCCACATGATTATCAGTAGTTTGAAAGTTGTTTCTTGGCTGTACACATCAACACAAAAAAGTTGTTATCTCAGTGCATGCACTGCTTAGACAATACAAATAGTATACATTTCAATTTTTCACCAAAGCACTTACTACAAACCTAATGGAATCACCTTAGGTTAACTTCCCACATGATTCTGAGATGTCTGAAAGTTGTTTCATACCTGTGCACATAAAGACAAAAAAGTTGATTTCTCAGTGAATAGAATGCTTTGACATAAATGTAGTTTCCATTTCAATTGTACTCAAAAGTCCTGACTGCAAACCTAATGGAAACACCTTAGGTTAACTTTCCACATGATTATGAGTAGTTTGAAAGTTGTTTCATGGCGGTACACATCAACACAAAAAAGTTGTTATCTCAGTGCATGCAATGCTTAGACAATACTAATAGTATACATTTCAGTTTTTCACCAAAGCACTTACTACAAACCTAATTTAAACACTTTAGGTTAACTTCCAACATGATTCTGAGATGTCTGAAAGTTGTTTCATACCTGTGCACATAAAGACAAAAAAGTTGATTTCTCAGTGAATAGAATGCTTTGACATAAATGTAGTTTCCATTTCAATTGTACTCAAAAGTCCTGACTGCAAAACTAATGGAAACACCATAGGTTAACTTTCCACATGATTATGAGAAGTTTGAAAGTTGTTTCATGGCTGTACACATCAACACAAAAAAGTTGTTATCTCAGTGCATGCAATGCTTAGACAATACAAATAGTATACATTTCAATTTTTCACCAAAGCACGTACTACAAACCTAATGGAATCACCTTAGGTTAACTTCCCACATGATTCTGAGATGTCTGAAAGTTGTTTCATACCTGTTCACATAAAGACAAAAAAGTTGATTTCTCAGTGATTAGAATGCTTTGACATAAATGTAGTTTCCATTTCAATTTTACTCAAAAGTCCTGACTGCAAACCTAATGGAAACACCTTAGGTTAACTTTCCACATGATTATCAGTAGTTTGAAAGTTGTTTCTTGGCTGTACACATCAACACAAAAAAGTTGTTATCTCAGTGCATGCACTGCTTAGACAATACAAATAGTATACATTTCAATTTTTCACCAAAGCACTTACTACAAACCTAATGGAATCACCTTAGGTTAACTTCCCACATGATTCTGAGATGTCTGAAAGTTGTTTCATACCTGTTCACATAAAGACAAAAAAGTTGATTTCTCAGTGATTAGAATGCTTTGACATAAATGTAGTTTCCATTTCAATTGTACTCAAACGACCTGACTGAAACCTGATGGAAACACCTTAGGTTAACTTTCCACATGATTATGAGAAGTTTGAAAGTTGTTTCATGGCTGTAGACATCAACACAAAAAAGTTGTTATCTCAGTGCATGCACTGCTTAGACAATACAAATAGTATACATTTCAATTTTTCACCAAAGCACTTACTACAAACCTAATGGAATCACCTTAGGTTAACTTCCCACATGATTCTGAGATGTCTGAAAGTTGTTTCATACCTGTGCACATAAAGACAAAAAAGTTGATTTCTCAGTGAATAGAATGCTTTGACATAAATGTAGTTTCCATTTCAATTGTACTCAAAAGTCCTGACTGCAAATCTAATGGAAACACCATAGGTTAACTTTCCACATGATTATGAGAAGTTTGAAAGTTGTTTCATGGCTGTACACATCAACACAAAAAAGTTGTTATCTCAGTGCATGCAATGCTTAGACAATACAAATAGTATACATTTCAATTTTACACCAAAGCACTTACTGTAAACCTAATGGAATCACCTTAGGTTAACTTCCCACATGATTCTGAGATGTCTGAAAGTTGTTTCATACCTGTTCACATAAAGACAAAAAAGTTGATTTCTCAGTGATTAGAATGCTTTGACATAAATGTAGTTTCCATTTCAATTTTACTCAAAAGTCCTGACTGCAAACCTAATGGAAACACCTTAGGTTAACTTTCCACATGATTATCAGTAGTTTGAAAGTTGTTTCTTGGCTGTACACATCAACACAAAAAAGTTGTTATCTCAGTGCATGCACTGCTTAGACAATACAAATAGTACACATTTCAATTTTTCACCAAAGCACTTACTACAAACCTAATGGAATCACCTTAGGTTAACTTCCCACATGATTCTGAGATGTCTGAAAGTTGTTTCATACCTGTTCACATAAAGACAAAAAAGTTGATTTCTCAGTGATTAGAATGCTTTGACATAAATGTAGTTTCCATTTCAATTTTACTCAAAAGTCCTGACTGCAAACCTAATGGAAACACCTTAGGTTAACTTTCCACATGATTATCAGTAGTTTGAAAGTTGTTTCTTGGCTGTACACATCAACACAAAAAAGTTGTTATCTCAGTGCATGCACTGCTTAGACAATACAAATAGTATACATTTCAATTTTTCACCAAAGCACTTACTACAAACCTAATGGAATCACCTTAGGTTAACTTCCCACATGATTCTGAGATGTCTGAAAGTTGTTTCATACCTGTGCACATAAAGACAAAAAAGTTGATTTCTCAGTGAATAGAATGCTTTGACATAAATGTAGTTTCCATTTCAATTGTACTCAAAAGTCCTGACTGCAAACCTAATGGAAACACCTTAGGTTAACTTTCCACATGATTATGAGTAGTTTGAAAGTTGTTTCATGGCGGTACACATCAACACAAAAAAGTTGTTATCTCAGTGCATGCAATGCTTAGACAATACTAATAGTATACATTTCAGTTTTTCACCAAAGCACTTACTACAAACCTAATTTAAACACTTTAGGTTAACTTCCAACATGATTCTGAGATGTCTGAAAGTTGTTTCATACCTGTTCACATAAAGACAAAAAATTTGTTTTCTCAGTGAATAGAATGCTTTGACATAAATGTAGTTTCCATTTCAATTGTACTCAAACGACCTAGACTGAAACCTGATGGAAACACCTTAGGTTAACTTTCCACATGTTTATGAGTAGTTTGAAAGTTGTTTCATGGCTGTAGACATCAACACAAAAAAGTTGTTATCTCAGTGCATGCACTGCTTAGACAATACAAATAGTATACATTTCAATTTTTCACCAAAGCACTTACTACAAACCTAATGGAATCACCTTAGGTTAACTTCCCACATGATTCTGAGATGTCTGAAAGTTGTTTCATACCTGTGCACATAAAGACAAAAAAGTTGATTTCTCAGTGAATAGAATGCTTTGACATAAATGTAGTTTCCATTTCAATTGTACTCAAAAGTCCTGACTGCAAACCTAATGGAAACACCTTAGGTTAACTTTCCACATGATTTTGAGTAGTTTGAAAGTTGTTTCATGGCGGTACACATCAACACAAAAAAGTTGTTATCTCAGTGCATGCAATGCTTAGACAATACTAATAGTATACATTTCAGTTTTTCACCAAAGCACTTACTACAAACCTAATTTAAACACTTTAGGTTAACTTCCAACATGATTCTGAGATGTCTGAAAGTTGTTTCATACCTGTGCACATAAAGACAAAAAAGTTGATTTCTCAGTGAATAGAATGCTTTGACATAAATGTAGTTTCCATTTCAATTGTACTCAAAAGTCCTGACTGCAAAACTAATGGAAACACCATAGGTTAACTTTCCACATGATTATGAGAAGTTTGAAAGTTGTTTCATGGCTGTACACATCAACACAAAAAAGTTGTTATCTCAGTGCATGCAATGCTTAGACAATACAAATAGTATACATTTCAATTTTTCACCAAAGCACGTACTACAAACCTAATGGAATCACCTTAGGTTAACTTCCCACATGATTCTGAGATGTCTGAAAGTTGTTTCATACCTGTTTCACATAAAGACAAAAAAGTTGATTTCTCAGTGATTAGAATGCTTTGACATAAATGTAGTTTCCATTTCAATTTTACTCAAAAGTCCTGACTGCAAACCTAATGGAAACACCTTAGGTTAACTTTCCACATGATTATCAGTAGTTTGAAAGTTGTTTCTTGGCTGTACACATCAACACAAAAAAGTTGTTATCTCAGTGCATGCACTGCTTAGACAATACAAATAGTACACATTTCAATTTTTCACCAAAGCACTTACTACAAACCTAATGGAATCACCTTAGGTTAACTTCCCACATGATTCTGAGATGTCTGAAAGTTGTTTCATACCTGTTCACATAAAGACAAAAAAGTTGATTTCTCAGTGATTAGAATGCTTTGACATAAATGTAGTTTCCATTTCAATTTTACTCAAAAGTCCTGACTGCAAACCTAATGGAAACACCTTAGGTTAACTTTCCACATGATTATCAGTAGTTTGAAAGTTGTTTCTTGGCTGTACACATCAACACAAAAAAGTTGTTATCTCAGTGCATGCACTGCTTAGACAATACAAATAGTATACATTTCAATTTTTCACCAAAGCACTTACTACAAACCTAATGGAATCACCTTAGGTTAACTTCCCACATGATTCTGAGATGTCTGAAAGTTGTTTCATACCTGTGCACATAAAGACAAAAAAGTTGATTTCTCAGTGAATAGAATGCTTTGACATAAATGTAGTTTCCATTTCAATTGTACTCAAAAGTCCTGACTGCAAACCTAATGGAAACACCTTAGGTTAACTTTCCACATGATTATGAGTAGTTTGAAAGTTGTTTCATGGCGGTACACATCAACACAAAAAAGTTGTTATCTCAGTGCATGCAATGCTTAGACAATACTAATAGTATACATTTCAGTTTTTCACCAAAGCACTTACTACAAACCTAATTTAAACACTTTAGGTTAACTTCCAACATGATTCTGAGATGTCTGAAAGTTGTTTCATACCTGTGCACATAAAGACAAAAAAGTTGATTTCTCAGTGAATAGAATGCTTTGACATAAATGTAGTTTCCATTTCAATTGTACTCAAAAGTCCTGACTGCAAAACTAATGGAAACACCATAGGTTAACTTTCCACATGATTATGAGAAGTTTGAAAGTTGTTTCATGGCTGTACACATCAACACAAAAAAGTTGTTATCTCAGTGCATGCAATGCTTAGACAATACAAATAGTATACATTTCAATTTTTTCACCAAAGCACGTACTACAAACCTAATGGAATCACCTTAGGTTAACTTCCCACATGATTCTGAGATGTCTGAAAGTTGTTTCATACCTGTTCACATAAAGACAAAAAAGTTGATTTCTCAGTGATTAGAATGCTTTGACATAAATGTAGTTTCCATTTCAATTTTACTCAAAAGTCCTGACTGCAAACCTAATGGAAACACCTTAGGTTAACTTTCCACATGATTATCAGTAGTTTGAAAGTTGTTTCTTGGCTGTACACATCAACACAAAAAAGTTGTTATCTCAGTGCATGCACTGCTTAGACAATACAAATAGTATACATTTCAATTTTTCACCAAAGCACTTACTACAAACCTAATGGAATCACCTTAGGTTAACTTCCCACATGATTCTGAGATGTCTGAAAGTTGTTTCATACCTGTTCACATAAAGACAAAAAAGTTGATTTCTCAGTGATTAGAATGCTTTGACATAAATGTAGTTTCCATTTCAATTGTACTCAAACGACCTGACTGAAACCTGATGGAAACACCTTAGGTTAACTTTCCACATGATTATGAGAAGTTTGAAAGTTGTTTCATGGCTGTAGACATCAACACAAAAAAGTTGTTATCTCAGTGCATGCACTGCTTAGACAATACAAATAGTATACATTTCAATTTTTCACCAAAGCACTTACTACAAACCTAATGGAATCACCTTAGGTTAACTTCCCACATGATTCTGAGATGTCTGAAAGTTGTTTCATACCTGTGCACATAAAGACAAAAAAGTTGATTTCTCAGTGAATAGAATGCTTTGACATAAATGTAGTTTCCATTTCAATTGTACTCAAAAGTCCTGACTGCAAATCTAATGGAAACACCATAGGTTAACTTTCCACATGATTATGAGAAGTTTGAAAGTTGTTTCATGGCTGTACACATCAACACAAAAAAGTTGTTATCTCAGTGCATGCAATGCTTAGAC